>NW_022681455.1:8165000-9567500 GCF_009764315.1 Trachypithecus francoisi | reverse complement strand
TTGAGACATTCACCTCCGTAATAACTGGTCCTTTCATTGGTATGTAGGTCAAATGGCTACATAAGAATGTATATGTGTTATTCTCTAGACATAAAGGGTCTACACCATTCATGTTTGAAGTTCGAGTAATAGCCTCCCTAGAAGTAATGATAGATTTCCGTTTACATTTACTTAGCTAATTCCCTAAGTGAACAATAATACTAATTTACAAGCAAGCTCCCCTTAAGTGAGGACACCGTTTGAACTGGCAAACAGGGAGAAACTAATAGACCTTCTGAGCAGGAGCGGCTGCTCCCTTATATAAGGAATGATGTCTGAGCCGTGGTGAACACTGTATCTCTATTTCCTCTGTTGCACCCAGGGACCTACACTATCAGAAAGAAACTGCCCTTTCTCTCTTCAGGGTCTTGGGTTAAGTCTTACTTAACTTACTACAAATGTAAGACAAGCATTTTATGAGCAGGCACAGGAATTCTGCTTTTCTGTCTTGTATAACAGATTACCTGTGAAAGCCAAAGCTGCAAATTGAGGGGTCAGAACTGAAGAATACCTGAGCTCCGAGGGCAAAAGTCTCTGGCAACATTAGAAAAGGTTGAGGTAGAGAAAGTGTTGTTTCTGGATGGTCCATGACCCCAAGAGAAGAGCAGCCTTCTCTGGGTTCACTCTTGGTCTGTGCTGTGGCCCTGCACCGCACCTGACACCTCTCACTTATTGTGCTATTTGCCACAGTCGTTTAGCGCCTCTATCCACACCACTGATGGCAACTGACCCTTTCCCCCATTTGTTAGCTGCTGGAGGTATTTCAGTGAGGCTTTCGGGAAACTCTTGCAAACATTACAAGTTTTTTTTTTCTTTCTTTCCTTTTTTTTTTTTCTTCTTCAAGGCAGCTATCAAAGTGCTTTACTGCACATTAAAACATTCATAGCCCAGGCACCTTGATGGCTTTCACCATGTTGGTCCGATTTCCTGGTGCTCCAAGGCACTGCTTAGCTTTTCACTTTCTAACTCCATACTCTACATCTGCTATTCTAATGCCTTCATTCATCAGACGACCGGCAGTTGTAAATTCTTCCAAAGCTTTTCCCACACATGCGCATGCGCGCCCGCGCACGTGTGCGTGAAGAGTTGACATGATGAAAGGTAGAAGCTGGACTGAGATGCTGTGGCTTCTTCTGATAGAGTAGTTTAAGAGGTTGGCATTTACAGACAATTCCTATCCACACATCCTGCCCTGTATTGGTTTTTAAGTCCCAAATCCTGCGTTGTCAGGCCTGAAGATGATAAAATAGTAACATATAAAACATACGCATGCTCTCTTTGAAGAAAATCCTAGGTTTGCAATTCCTTATACTCACATATTGGAATTTTGTGTTTGGTCCAAGTTTTCAAGTTTTAGAATTAATTCTAAACTCTTTTCTCTTGCCATCATTAATAATTTTCCTTATATTGTTCAACAAGAGACCAGAAAGGTGACTTGGGTGAGATGTTAAGTCCCTATTAGAGAAAAATACAAATAATTAACTTTAGGTCAGTGTCCCAGAGTCTAGCAAATGACAATTATTTATGTAATTCTGCCAGATACCAGGTTAATCTTTATACATAGCCCAGGGTCATTATTTGGTACCTTGGGAAATTATGGGAGGCAACAACAACTACTCTTCATATGTGTGGCATGCCCCACTTTAAATACTTCCACAAGCATTAGCTCATTCGAGCCTCAAAACAATTCTATGTCACAGGTAGAGATCACACTAGCATTGTGCCTTTTCTATGGTAACAGAACTGGGGAGAATGGAGTAAAATAAATGGAGCTAGTACATACATTTAAATCTTTTCAATTTCAAATTATATGACCTTTCTCTTATACCAAACCATTATTCATTTTCACTCTATGCCTTCTATTTCTTAATTATAAGAGGGCTTTAATGATACATATTAATAAAGTTTAACTTTTAATCTCTTAAAATTCAAAAAGAAAATAAAATTCTCTTCCTTATAAAATCATGTGTGAAAAACAGTTATTGCTAGCTCCTGTGATTACAAGCACTTACATGAGAGATGACAAATTCTACAGTAGAATTGATGGATGATCTTACACCAAAAAAATGGTAAAGGTAATCCATTTATTTATTCCTCCTTCTTTCTTTGTTTCATTTAAAAATATTAATTGAACATTTACAGTATATGTGCCAGGCACTTAAATGAGTAGCTAAAATAGTGACACTTTGAGGTAACACTGGTGAAAGGTTACTCAAGATACTAGCAGAGAATGTGGTGGAAAAAGCAGTTCTGTGAACCACAGAAGTTACGTTCCAGCTAGACAAACGTTATGTCTCTCTAAATTTTTGTTTGTTTTTAATTTAAGGCATTCAATTGGATAATATCCAAGAGTTCTACAACTCCAAAATTTTATCAAATTGGATTTCTTGCCTTAAGAAGAGCTAAACATTATGCCTGGGTCTTAATGTCTTTATAAGTAGTCAATAAAGTATTGCACGAGCCACTATAGGAACCTAAGAAACTCTATAAACCAGTGTGCAACATAACAGAATAAGCCAGGTATGAAGACCCTATATGGCAAAGATTTTCTAGAGTAAAGGACTTTTATCTCAATTTCTTAAAAAATTTATAAACAAATGTCATGACACACTTCTTACAATTAAAGTGAGGCTTGAGCTATCTAGCCTTAAAACTTAAACATGTAAATAGCAAGAAGGAAGAGTTGACATTTCTTGAGTCCCTGCTATGTTTTCAGCCTTAAATTAATTAGGTACTTTGATCTAAATGAACTCATTACATAGAATGCCTTATAGCTCCTTTACTTAGATTAGCTCCTGGTTACTGGTTGTAAAGATTACTGCTCTTACTGGTGTTGTTAGTATTAACCATTCCATATGTATTTTCACCTTCTCTAGCACACATGCCTTGCTCTGTTCAGACCGTTTTCTTCAGTTTTCTCAGCCCACACGTTTGCCACCTCCCTCTCTTTGTCATATCTTCTCTCCTTCTCTTTGTCTGTTCCTCTCTCACTTTTTCTTGCTCTTTTCTTCCTTCAACAAATGTTTATCAAGCATCTACTATATACCCGGTGGCACTATTCCTTTGTGTTGTGCCTACGCCAGTGAAGGAAAGCACGTTCCTGATCATACATCTCAGTTGAAGACATACTATAATTAGATGCAAGTATGCTGGCTGTTTTAATAGCTATGAGGAAAAATAAAGCAGGATGAGGACACAGAGTATGACCGTTCCTATCCAGCCTCCAACTCTTGTCTTTATCCTGTTTTGAGGGCTCTGACTCCTCTGGCTGCTGGAATTCTATCTACTCTTCAGTTCCCAGCACAAGCGTCAGCAGTCCATGTAAGCTTTTGCAGCGTCTGGCAGCTATTCACACGTCTTTTAATTTTTCTGAACTCTTCTTTTGCACTTATGGTTAGCACCTGAGTATTTTGAACATGATTCTTCTCCAGTTGTTTTGTCAGTTATAGTCTGGTCCACTCAGCTTGACTGCAGTGTCTTTGAGAGCAGAGACCATGAATTACACTACTTTTGTATTTTTCTCAGCCCTTTGCTTGAGAGCAAACACACATTGGGTGCTCAAATAGTTTCTCATAAAATGATGTTTACAGAAACATTTTATAGGAATATGAAGATATCCTATGGAAAAATATAGGTCTAGTAATGAGTTTTAATGAAGCCCTGATGTGCTAAAAGCTATGCAGAATAGAAAGGGAAAATAATTTTTCCATTTTGATACTAAAACTTTATAGTGATATAAATTTTTATGTAACCTGGAGTAAGGGTTTTTAACTCGTCTTGAGTCACAGATTTTTTTCAACAATCTGTCAAAGTTTATAGATCTACTCACAGAACTTTTTATTTATTTATTTATTTATTTATTTTTTGAGATGGAGTTTCACTCTTGTTGCATAGGCTGGAGTGCAGTGGCACAGTCTTGGCTCACTACAGCCTCCGCCTCTGAGGTTCAAGTGGTACTCTTGCCTCAGCCTCCCAACTAGCTGGGATTACAGGTGCCTGCCACTACGCCTGGTTAATTTTTTGTATTTTTAGTAGAGGCGGGTTTTGCTATGTTGACCAAGCTGGTCTTGAACTCCTGGTCTCAGGTGTTCTGCCCACCTCAGCCTCCCAAAGTGCTGGGATTACAGGTGTGAGCCAACGCACCCGGCCAGAACAATATATTTAAATGTACAAAATAAAATACTTAAAAGGCTACAAAGGAAACTGATTGTATTAAAATAAAGTTACCAAAATGTAAAATAATTTGTAGAGTAATGCACACAGTTTCTTAATGAGATCATGGGGTAGATCTAATAACTACCACAATGACAGAGGCGTGAGGAGTGATGGACAGAAATCATATTCCAGGATATATGCAATAATGCGATATGACAAACACCTGCTATTTCTTCTGGTGACAAAATTGTAAGTACTGATTGTACTACCATGGTTTTCTGGCCATATCAAGAATGAAAGGATATGCTAAAAATTTCTACTAGTTACTAGAAAAAAAATCAAGTAATTTTCCCCATCCAGGCTCACATTCTCTTGAGGGATTCTGGGCATGGGTGTGAGTAAATGTGAAACCCAGGCGACGCATCGGGCTCTGTGGTCCTCTGTGATCATCTAGAATTCAGGTTCAAAGACAACTCGATTCTTAGGAACCACAAGTCCACTTTAATCCACAGCATAAAATGCCAGACACAAACGACTTAGAACAGTTTGATGTACTGAAGAGAAACAAAATTAATCATAGAAATGTATACTGAAATTAAGCACAGCAGGTAAACAAAGATCCTGTGTGGATTTCAGATGATGCCACACATCAGTGCACTCACACACGTTGTCTTTCTATTTCTGCTGCAAAGACGTCTTATTAGAAACAATTAAATATGTAAATGAGAACTGAGAAATAGAGTTGTGGATCTACAGAATATTTAGTCATTTGCTGTTTTATAAATTTCAGGTTTTGGCGTCTTAGCAGCAGGACCTCTCCTAGGTTTAGATACCCGGGTTTTCAGTGGATAACAGAATTACCTTTAGTTAATTTGATCAAGTATCTTTATTCAGTATGGCAGAAGTTATCTATTCGGGAAATTTTTGTCGTTCTGCCTCAAGTCGTAGACCACTCGAATCTGGCTAAATGGATGCCTTACGATTTATACATAATAGAAGACCCAGGCTCAATTTAGAAACCTGCAGGCTATAAGGATGCTGAAAAGTTAAGGAACCCTCACAGGGACAAGGAACAGGTCCGTGTAATCTATAGTGGTTGGCTACAATCCTTACCTCCTAGTCTTTACAGACAGCACTGTGTGAATTTTAAGCCATGAAACTTGATTTTCATTCCATAAGGTAAATTGGCTTTCCTAAGGTGATTATAAACTGACATATCTTGGATGAAATAAACAGCTTCTTTTCATGCATCTGAAAAAGGTTGTTAATTCTACAACAAACACATCTCTTCAAGCCCTGTTGCTTAGACAAGGAAAGCAACACCTGAAAATCCAGGAAGAAGGATCATTCCTGATGAACCCACTGTAGATTTTCCCCAGAAGCTGTGTTACTTCAGGTAGGGGTTGGTGGGGAGGGAGTGGCTGTATGTCCAAGGGCATTTGAGAAGCTTAAATCTTCCTGTGAACATACAGATAACATTCTAGAAATGGAAACTGGGGAAAGTGTGTACATTTCCAAATAATCAAGGTGAGACATGTGTTTTTTTTTTTGTTTTTTTTTTTTTTTTTTTTTTTTGAGACAGAGTTTCACTCTTGTCACCCAGGCTGGAGTGCAGTGGTGCATTCTTGGCTCACTGCAACTTCCACCTCCTGGCTTCAAGTGATTCTCCTGCCTCAGCCTCCCAAGTAGCTGGGATTACAGGCGCCCACCACCACACCTGGTTAATTTTTGTATTTTTAGTAGAGATGGGGTTTCACCATGTTGGCCAGAACCCCTGATCTCAGGTGATCCACCTGCCTTGGCCTCCCACAGTGCTGGGATTACAGGCGTGAGCCACTGTGCCCGGCTGAGACATGTTTTTAAACAGAAGTGAGATACTTTTGTTAGTACCACTTTAATTAAATAAATTAATAAGGCAACCACTATGGTAGTGCCATGAGAGGTAAATGAAATTATGAAAATTCACATTAAAGAGTGACTATAAAGTTGAATCAACATGGTTGATATATATGAAAAATCTAGAAAAGCATATTACCCTAGTTTAAGTAACAATTGTATAATTAAAAAAAAACTATTATAATGGTAAGACAATGAAATTTTTAAAAAATTTTTTCAGTGCACTGTTAATGTAAAATTAGGTTAAGCGTCTTTTTCCCCTTATATTTGACATCTGTGGTAATATTTTACCCATAAATAAAAAAGATATTATTATATCAAGCCAGAAGAAATATCTTCTTATTACAAATTAGATATTATAATCAGATAGAACTTGTTTCAGTCTAGGCGCTATCTAATATTTGATTTTTAAATCACAACTGACTCATTTTCTCTCTCTGAGCCTTAGTTTTCTTATTTTGTAAGCTATTGTGAAAACAGTTGTTGCAGAGGTTAAATGTGTTAACACAAATAAAACACTGCACCTATCCCTTAGTATGTCCTCAAAAAAATCAAGCTTTTATTAGACACTTAACTAAACTGGGTACTTCAGAAGGCAATTGTCTGTTGTGGCCAAAATTCTAATATAAAATCCTGTAGCACATGTTTGTATTCCCAAGCCAAATTTCTTCATTCAGCATTTTCAGGGAGACTTCCAAGCTCTACAAGAAATAAATACATATTGTTATAAAAAGTTTCTCAAATTTTAACTTACAAAACCAACAAAAAGCAAATAGTATCCGAGCTTATCAGCCCATTGCTATGAAAAAGATGTTGCTGACATGGTTGAGCTAAAAATATTGCTGTATATATGCCTTCCTTTGTTAATGAAGATACACAGCACTTTTGCAAAACCCTGATCATTGTGTCTGAATGTCCATGGGACTGGCACATCCAGGGTCAGAATCCAATCTGCATCCCCTGGGTGCTTTCCCTGTCTCTTACTAGGTACTTACTGGACATGCATACCTATTGCCTAGCTATGTTCTGCTTCTCAGTGTCTCCTGACATTCCTCCAAGGCTATGGGATCCATTCAGGCACATTCCCTAAGCTTTCCCAAATTGCAAAGCTGAGCAGAAAAGATGAAATGACCCAATCTCTGTAGAGGTCAGACATTTTTCCTGGACCTTAGTGAGACAACAGATTTCCCCTTGGTCCTATGTGTTAATGACCTTAGCACTTCCTGCCCTGTCTTCTTCCCACTCCCCAGCAAAGAAAGACAGAAAAAAACAGAAGTCAATGTGAACATCTTCTCTTCATTACCCTCCTTTTCTCACAGGTTTCCCAGGTTCCACAAGCCATTCTCAGTGAGACCAGGTGGCTTCCTTGGCTTACATTCCATGGCGGCCCTGGAGAGTAACCTAGTTACTTTTTAGGAGGTCATTAGAACGCCTTCCAGCGCCTGATCAAGTTCTGATCTGGTGGGGAGAGTCCAGCTGCAAGATAACAAGCATATTTGGTTAGAATTTTATTTTCCCTAATCCGGCTACGCAGATTGTGTAGTTCTTACTCATTCGTGGAAGCCCAGTGTCTTCTTTTCTAATCTTAGAAAATTATTGGCATTTCCTTCAGAATGGGAAGGAGTTGATGTCAAGTCTGTGATTAAAAATAAGTTTCAAGTAAACAGGTTTCTGGGGGAAGAATCCCATGGCTATGCAAAGGGATTACAGTTAATTCTAAACATGGCGTACTTTACAACTATTAGGAGACAATAATTTTAACAGTTCTACAGATGATTAAAAAGCCATTTTCTAAAATATTCTCACTGGAGTTTTTTAAAAAAGAAAACATTTAATTGCTCCAATCAACCATAACTACTTTCTGTTATGGTGTAATTTGTATACTCTGATCACATGGTGTGGCTATTTGTCATAATTTTATAAGTGTATATTCCCCACTGTAGTGATTGGCTATCATTAATTGTGAATAATATCCTGCTCATTAAAGTCCTGCAAGAAGACTGAAAAGCCAGGCCCAGCAAACAAGAGGAGGATAAGAAGCCCTGGTCAGAGTCCTCTCCATACATAAACATTACATTTTCCAAGACTTTATGAACTTGGAAGGCATTTAAAAATAATACAAACAAGTGACAAAAGCAGCTCTTGAAGGTTTCTCAGGTGAAAAATGGAGCCTGACTTATACTTTCTCTGCTGCAGGTAGCAATTACTTTATGCAGCTCAAATAAGCTTTACTTTTAAATATTTAAACCTGCTGCAACCCTTCTTTTCACTGTATAGGTTAAACCATCCTGACAGGAAACAGGAAACTGCATAAGGATTGTCCCAAAGGGACCATTTCAAAATATAGTAATCCTATTACCTAGTTAGGGAACATCAAATCCTCACTCTGTGCAAATGGCTTAGAAGATATAAGATCTAGAAGTAACATCTATCTGAGTGTCTTAATAGGCTCTTCAATATGAATGAGTTCTATGATGCTAATGAGAATGAAAACAATCCGGGTTTATTTAGAATGGGGCAGAATCCAGGAAAATGAGAGCCAAGTACTTTGCTAATCATAAACATCTGTAGTCAGCTGTCTGTAATAGTTTATTTCCTTAGTATAATAAAAACATGACATTTAAACTTTATATGAAATAGTCCACTCCTTACCCATTGTCATCATTCCTTTCAGGTGAGGTCTTTTGCCTGTTCTTTTCATTCTTACCTCTGCTCTCTGTGCCTCTGTATGTGGGATGCAGCCTTATTCTGCAAATTCTTCCACCCATTATTCCAGTGGTTCCTGAATTCCCACCATTTTCTCCATAAAACCTTTAATAAGTCAACCCAGAAGAGCTCATAGAATCCTGTGTAGCCTTCCTGAGAAAGTGACAGGGAGAGTGACATCAGTTCTCTGGCTGCCTCCTCATGCCTCAGAACAAAAATTGCACTGCCTCTGAATGATGCTTTGGGAATATTTGCCTACTCATAGAATGTATCTATTTGTTAATGACTTTTCAAGTCAAATTCATAATTATATCATCCCTTATTATCGACAAGGCACTTCTTTCCAAGTAAATATTGAATATTACTGGGTTTATACATAATTTTCCTTGACATCTTGGGCAAACAGGCTTCTCTAGTCACTGCTATTATCAGACAATAATGATAATGAAAATAATGATAATCATTATCATTAATAAAGGTAGAGGTGTCCTGGACTTGGATCAGACAAGGAATAGCATTGAAGGCCCCATAAATTGTGCTAACGGGTTTTACGTACATTAATATAAGTAGGGAATCATAGCTTCCTTCACGTCAATATTTTGCTCTGTGTGTGTGTGTCTGTGTATGTGCGCACGCACATACATGTGTAATATAGTTTGACTGTGTCCCCCCCAATCTCATCTTGAACTGTAGTTTCCATAATCCCCATGTGTCATGGGAGGGACCAGGTGAGAGGTAATTGAATCACGAGGGTGATTACTCACATGCTGTTCTCCTGATAGTAAGTTCTCATGAGATTTGGTAGTTTTATAAGGGGCTTTACTCCATTTGCTCAGAACTACTGTCTCCTGTTGCCATGTGAAGAAGGATGTGTTTGCTTCCCTTTCTGCCATGATCATAAGTTTCCTGAGGTCTCCTCAGCCATGTAGAACTGTGAGCCAATTACACCTCTTTCCTTTGTAAGTTACCCGGTCTTGGGTAGTTCTTCATAGAAGTGATAGCAGCAGGAGGTAGGCAAATGCCTAAGCAGACAGGGGTGGCTACCCAGTGAAACCCCACCTTCAAGCCTAAGACAGTTTAAAGCCTAGCTACAAGTCCTGGTAGATACATAGACCAGATTGAGAACCTGTCTTCCCATTTGGTGTACTTTCCACTGATTGGTCCCCACCCTTCACCTATTTTGCAGATACCTATCCTTTTATAATTGGTTTTCTACAGTGTCGTGCCCACCTTTAAGTGGTGTCTTCACATTAACCCTTTTTGCATACTCACAAACCAATCAGCACACACTCCCCTACTCTGAGCCCATAAAAAGCTCTGAACTTGGCCACACTGGGAGATAAACCACCCTCTCATCCCCTCTCCACTGAGAGCTATTCCATCACTCAATAAAATTCTTCAGCACCAGTCCTTACCCATTGAATTGTCAGTGTATCCTCATTCTTCTTGGACATGGGACAAGGGCTTGGGAACCGCCAAACACAGGTACAAGTTATTACGCAGTCGGGCTGAGTGGGTGAGGGTCCTCCAGCAGCAGGCCTGGGGCAAAGTGAGACCCATGCAGTAGTGGGGCATTGCTGGCTGTGGAGATTCTTGGTTGGCAAGGTGGCCAAGAAAAATCATGTGTCAGCAGCATGAGAATGGGCTAATACAGTAAATTGGTGCTACAGAGAATGGGGCACTGCTCTAAAGACACCCAAAAATGTGGAAGCAACTTTGGAACTGGGTAACAGGCAGAGGTTGAAAGAATTTGGAGGGCTCAGAAGAAGACAGAAAGATGTGGGAAAGCTTGGAACTTCCTAAAGACTTGGTGAATGGCTTTGACCATATACCCTAAATCATCTCTCTCAAGTTCAAAGTTTCACAGATCTCTAGGGCAGGGGCAAAATGCCACCAGTCTCTTGGCTAAAACATAGCAAGAGTGACCTTTACTCCAGTTCTCAACAAATTCCTCATCTCCATGTGAGACCACCTCAGCTTGGACTTTGCTATCCATACACTCCAGGCTTGAGACCAGCCTGGCCAACATGGTGAAACCCCATCTCCACTAAAAACAAAAATTAGTTGGGCATGGTGGTGCACATTTGTAGTCCCCGCTACTCAGGAGGCTGAGGCAGGAGAATTGCATGAACCCAGGAGGCAGAGGCTGCAGTGAGTGAAGATCAGGCCACTGCACTCCAGCCTGGGTGACAGAGCAAGACTCTGTTTCAAAGAAAATAAAAATAAAAATAAAGTCAATTTAAAGAAAGAGATTTGGCGAAAAGTTTACAGAAGTTGTGAAGAGAGCAGAGCACCTTAATATGTAAGGATGCAGCTGGGTATTTTAATTTCATATTGGCTTGGGTCACCCCTCACAGGTACCCACTATTTTCTTCTAAGGTGAACTGACTTCCAAACATGTATATGAAAATAAAAAGCAAACACCATTGTATAGGGGTATCTAATTCTACAAATGGTTTAAGTATTTGCAACTGTTTTAAAAGAAATTCTGCCAAATCGGTAGATTCCTCTAGCCAAAAGATTTTAAGAAAAAAAAGAGTTACATACAAATATGAAGAAGGGAGAAATGGTAATAGAAAATAATAGAGCACTATACCATTTTATAGAGAAAATCATTACATTGGTCTAACGGTATAACCAGAAAGGACTCAGTGAAAATGAAATAAGGAATGAAATTCATTGGTTTTTAATGAGTTTGAGTACACACATGAATTGATGGGGGCTGTTTGTAAATGGAAAGCTATTATAAAAATAAATTTGCTTATTATGTGCATAATTAAAAACATCGTTTAAAAGACATAATAAAGAAGTCTTTATGGTTGAAGTCCAGATTCCATTTTATTCCCCATATCCAGTTTTCTACATAGAGCCATTATTTTCAATTTTCATAAAACTTGTATTTCAATCCTTTCTAAAAAGAATGTTCTCAAATTTGTAATTATAAACTCAGCATTCTGTCCTTACAGTATAGATGTTTATAGTAACAATGGAAGGAGTCCATTCACTGCAAGAAAGATTTTCTGGTTAACTTTATTATTCATGCCACTGTACATGTTTATTGTATGTGAACTCACATTTGTTGTATAATTAATCTTGGAAGCAAGATTTTGCAGCTTCGCTGCTCTAGAAGTAAAAGGAATAAGGCTCAGGGATTTTATGCAGTTGACAAAAAATATTTAATACTGATGAAAAGATAGAACTTATCTTTAGAGTTGTTTTTAATGTCTTTAAAAAAATGAGATTTTTAAAAATCCCTGAATCTGAAGATTTATAGCTAAGAATTTTGGTAAGTGATAAACTTGAACTTTTTATTCAGTCCCAGATAATTGCCAAAGGAAAAAATAAGTACTTTATCAACACACACATCAACACACATATGCAAATCTACGTGTAATGAGTAAGCTGAATTAGAGCATAGAGCCCAGGAGTTGGACAAAGTGTGGTTTCTCTTCTGCTTTTCAAAGCCAATGCCACCTTTTGTATGTTTTCATGTATCTTTTCCTTGACTTCACCCTTCTTGCTCTGCTAGATCTTATTCTTTTAGGATCCAGAGACACGCTGAAATACTCCCCATTCTAAAACAAAAAGCAAAGTAATACAAACACCACTGTTACACTGACCTTGGATTTCCTTCTAGCTGTACCCCTTCTCTGCTCTTTTTCTCATAGAAATCTCTCAAACACGGACAGAGGAGGAGGAATTCTACAACGAAGGGCTTTAATTTATTGTTTCTCATCTGACAGTCAACACAGCAACGTTTCTTCTAGCTGCTAATCCATATAAACCAGTCTCCTTAAGGCAACCACTGAATTCTCAGTTTCAATGGTACTTTTAGCTCTTTACTTGCTAGACTGTCAATTTCACTTACTACTGTAGATTAGCCCTCCTTGGAACTATTCCCTTGATTCTATATCAGATTTTTTTTATTCTTCAATTTCTCCCACCACTCTTTCTTTTATTCCTTTGTGAGTTTTTTTCTTCTTGGCCATTTCTTGCCATGAGATTTCTTTTGATTTCTCCCTCAGCCCACTTCTTTTTCCTTTTTTTTTCTCCCTGGACAAACTCATGGCTTTAGCTATTATTTATATGTAGATAAAACTTGATTTATACCTTCAAGCAGAATCATTCTCTTGAGATATAAATCTTCATATCCAGCTTCCTGCCTGACATAACACTTAAAGGGCTCCAAAGCACTCTAAAATCAGTAAGTCCAAAACTGAATAAATCAATTTCCTTCCCCAAAACGTGTCCTTAATCTTATGCTCCCCATTTCAATTGGTGGATCTAACAGGGTCACCCAAGTAAGAAATCTGGAGTCATCATTGACTCCTACATCTCTCTACTGCTTAATAACATTAGTGACCAATGATTTTATATTAAAAATATTTCATCCTTTCACATTCTGTTCATACAGATTACCACTGCCCAACTTGGGCTTTTAAGATCTTTCTTGAAGCCATTGCGGCAGCCTCCTATTGGGTTTCTTTGCCTACATTCTTGGTTCATTTAAATGTATATATCAAATATCAGTGTTTGAGCTAAAGTCAAATCTCCCTTATTCATGTCAAAGGCTTCCAGGTACATAAAGTATAAAATTGAAGTTTCTTAGCCTAGCATAAAGGCCTTCCTCTATCTGACTATGCCTCACTCTCTCCTGCCACACCTCAAATGTAAGCCTGAACTCTGCTAACCTATTTGTAGAGACCTGCAAACTCTCTACAGCTTCTCTTTTGCATACTCGTCTTCCTTCCTTGAACTTTATTTAGTCTTCCACTTTTTTTCACTCACCAAGCTTTTACTCACTCTTTTAAGACCCAACTCTGGGACAGGTCCACTATAAACTCCCTTCCTCTTTTGGGTTCCATTAGTTCTACTTCTCTGCACTTCCAAAGCAGTCTTTGCAGGCTTTTTCATGATTTAAATGCATTGTGTGTATAAGTGACTCAAGGGTGGGGATATTTTCAATCATGTATCTTAGTACTTACAAAGTAAGATTTCCGGTCGAGTGCTGTGGCTCATGCTTGTAATTCCAGTACGTTGAGAGTCCGGGGGCACAGATCACAAGAGGCCAGGAGTTCAAGACCAGCCTGATCAACATGGTGAAACCCTGTAAGGTGGCACATGCCTGTAATCTCAGCTACTCGGGAGACTGAGGCACAAGACTCCCTTGAGCCTGGGAGATGGAGGTTGCAGTGAGCTGAGATCGTATCACTGCACTCCAACCAGGGTGACAGAGCCAGAGCTTGTCTCAAAAATAAAAAAAAAACCAAAAAAAAAAAAGAAAGTGAGATTTTTTTCTGTTCAGAAAACCATGCATTATATTCAGACTAAAAACACAGGTGATATTGAAAAAAAACAAAATTATAGTTGTTACAGGTGTTTTCTTATGAAAGGTCAAAGTAAAAGTTTTGATGGTATTAAAATTAAAATGGTTTCAACTTTTGTTAAAGTAATTTTGGCCACGTCAATACAAATTTGCATTTGCTTTCCCTGCTCCATCTAGACAGAGATCTGCATAAAATTACAGTATCACAAAGTTGGCAGACACCTTAAAGATAATCTGTCCCCACCAAATAGCAGGTATTTGACTCTCTACAACCAAATCCCCACCAATTGTCCACTAAGGTGTACTTAAACACCTCCAATTTGGAAGGTCTTACTTTTTCAAAGATGAACCAATCACAAGTTCAAGCATTTCTACTGCTTATAGGTTTTCCTTGAACAAACCAAAATCTGTCTTCCTGAAAAGCCTTCTTTGTTCCCACATCTCTTCTCCTTAAGGTCAAACAGAGCCAGCCTGCTCCTTTCCTACTTGGCATGCCTTCAAAAGTAGTCACCTATTAGGTACTATATAATCGTGCCCTCTCCAAGGTTTCTTTTTACCCTTCTGTGGGTGATTGTATTTTAGGTCCCTTTGCTGTGCTGACCATCCTCCAGGGTACATTGCCTGCAGTGTCTATTTCCCTCTTAAAAAGTCTGACTTTAGACCTGAATCCAGTGCTCCGGGAGATTCTGATTGGCACACAGAAGAGCAGGTCCATCACCTTCCAATTCCAGATGCTACACATCTATCAACATCTGAAAGGTGCATAGGGATCAAATGTACATTAGTAGGTATATCATGATATCAAAACCCTAAGTAAAATAATTGATATGAAAGCAGTGTCTTTTATCTCAGTGAGTGGTTACACGAGCCAGAGAGTACCAATCATGAATGATACTTTTGCTGTGTTGCCCATGACATAGAATGTGGCTGTACTGCAGAGAGTATCAATTAATTTCCATACTGCTTTTTTTCTGACGCCCAAATCCTCCACCCTGCTCTCATGTGTTCCACCCTATTTATGTTTCCTCTGCCCACTCCTGTGGTATTCTTCCTATTTTTACATCATCCATTTTTCTTCTGTCTTCATAATCTACTACTCAAATTCTCCACTCTTTCCACATGCACTGTTTTCTACCTTCTCCGACCTGCCTCTTGTCATTCAGTCATCTATATATTCAATGATATGGTTTTGATCTGTGTCCCCACCAAATCGCATGTTGAAATGTAATCCCCACTGTTGGAGGTGGGGCCAAGTAAGAGGTGATTGGATTATGGGGGCATATTTCTCATGAATGGTTTAGCACTATGCCTTTTGTGATGAGTCAGTTTTCATGAGATCTGGTTGTTGAAATGTGTGTGGCACCCCACACCTCTCTCTCTTGCTCCCTCTCCTGCCATGTGACATGCCTGCTCTCCCTTCAGCTTCCACTGTGATTGTAAGGTTACTGAGGCCCTCATTAGAAGCAGAGCAGATGTTGGTGCTATACTTGTACAGCCTGCATAACTGTAAGAAAATTAAACCGTTCTCTTCATAAATTACCATGTCTCCAGTATTTCTTTATAGCAATGCAAGAACATCCTAATACATTTAGTAAATATGTTTTGAGTTCTAACAATGTATTGGGATGCCAGTTGTTAGCCAGTACTTGCCATAGACTCAATAAGATTTCTTTATTTTGCCAAATCAGATTGAGGTTACTCAGTCTATCAAAGGTGAATACTTGTTTGAGCAAATAGTGAGCATTGGGCTTGGGCATGCATGCCAGGGATTAGAAAGAAAGCTGTAATGCCAAAAGAGGAAGTGAGTGAAGGAAATTAGTGGCAATGTAAGGAGAAAGTAATGGGATCAGAGAGGATTATGCTGATGTCCATTATACAAGGCTCTTAACAAAACCATAGGTCACATAAATAGGAGAATTCAGAGGTATTTATGAGCACAAACTAACAGGTTAAATATTTTATGGCATATCCATAATTTAGAACAGTATGCAGTAATTAAGAATCATTTTTTCAAGAATATTTACTATTCATAAGAGTGCATTCCCAGTTAAAAGGGGAAAATTATCATTAAAACTATTATAAAATTACCCTGAATTTATAACTTGTAGCAAATATAATAAATATATGATTTTATATTGTTTTATAAATAAAAAGAGGAAAGAAGTTAATCAGAATATCAGAATTATGGGTAATTTGTTATCTTCTTTATATAGTTCTGTATTTTTTACATTTTCTATAATAATACGAAGTATCTTATATTTCCTATCACAGAAAATAAATGCTATTAAATATAAGATGGCTCTAGTGACAAACTCAATTAATGCCTAAAAACAAGTGAATTATATGTCTTATAAGTTAGATATCACACGGATAACATGTAAAATTGCGCTTATAATTTGATTTCATGGTTTATGTTCTAGTATATAAAATAGTACAGAATGTTAAATATATATGAATAGAAAATGATATAAGAATTTAACATCTAACTACCTGTATGAAAGTAGTAGCATTTCCCCCATTTCCCTCTTATAGTACAACCCAATCATTCAAGCATAGTTTTAAATAGCATTTCTTGTATTTGAAAAGTTATTGACCAATCAAACAGTGACCTTTCGTACTCCACCAAGAAATGCAATTCAGCTTTGTATAGCTTCCAAACTAATCAATATCCTATTATGATCACAGACGAGATTTTTACAACTGAGACACAGCAGCTAGAGTAGCAGATACACATTTGTTTCCTCTAATGCCAGAAATTTTATGCCTTTGCATAAGAAACCATTTTAAGTAGGAACATTGCATTATTTCTCTTTGGAACAGGACAATTAAGTTTTAGGTTCTATCATAATGCTATGAAAATAGGGTATATTAACCATCACAGAGCCATTACCTCATAAGACTTATCCATAACAAAGAATATGTGAATCTCCTTTCATCTTGCTTATTTATTCCGAATAGATGTGTAAAGATTGATGTATAGCATACCATTCATAAATCAGACTACAGGAATGTCAAGAGATACTCACATCTAGAGCTGATACTATGATTAGGCTCCACCAACTGATTATCTAGTATGTTATTTAGTCGATTAGTTCATTAATAATGATCAAACCAGTTCGTACATCAACACAAATATATTTAAAATGCTTAAAAGGCACTTGAAAATCTGACTGTTTTAGAAGTACAATCCAGGCAAAGGGTTGGCTGCTAATTTTAGCCTGCATGAGCTTCCAGGGTAAAGCCAGATCTATTAGAGGTTATGGCACAAACTATCAGTTGACTTATTGATGAATTAATATCTATGTTGAGAGGATCAGGGGCAATTAATTTTAAGCATCTATTTGAACCTGCATATAGCCAAAGATTTATAATCATTTCTTACATTACGTTTTTATACATTATAAAACTTACCTTAATAAATAAATATAAATATCAGGGAGAGAAAGAAGACAGAGGATTACCACTACCGCCACCTTGACCCAGGTGGATATTTTGTGAAAACTCTTGTTCTGCTACTAGCTAAGTGAACCAAGACAGTAAACCTACAAAGACTTAGACATCATCACTAGAAACAAAGGTTGAATTTCAAAAGCATTACTGGCTCTTCTAGCTGCTATGTAAGTTCTAGGGGAAAAAAATCCTAATGACTCTTACTATATATGACTTTCAACTAAGATAAAATATTTTCCATAGACTAAAGAAGGGCCGTATATCTATTATACATATTCATTTGTCTAATATGTGTTTCTATGGCCTATCATTACAATAAACTCTTGATATTTTGGTTTGAGGCTTATTATCCAAAAGTGAGCAAGAAAGCAAAACTACAAAGTATGTCATCCTGACTTTGAAGAGGTTTACTTTCTGTTTTGACATCTATTGAATCCATGGCATCAGCCTCTTTAAAAGTACGTTAAGCCGATATTGAATCTTGGAAGGGAACTGCATATCTTTCTTAGATGGTCCTAATAGAGGCTTGCCCATTTGAGTCACGGGACTAAGGAAGAAATCTAGGGGCAGTAGTGCAGAATCATTATTGGGGATTATGTTCCAAAAAAGGTATTTAAAAAAACTAATACTAATAATGCTTGCTATAAAATATTGGAAAAAAAAAAACAACTAATACTAATAGTGCTTGCTATAGGCTATATTTGTTCTCCAACTTCTTTATACATACTGTTATTTTTAAAAATCTTCACAGCTATGCTGTGGAGTAGTTATTATTATCCCCATATTACAGATGAGGAAACTGGGGCCCAGAAACAAATAATTTGCCCAATATTACATATTCAGGAAGTGCCTGAGCCATGTTTGAACTTGGGCAGTCAGTCTTCAAAAGCCCCTGAGCACGTTGCTTTCCCTCTGTTTAGGATCAACGTGACAAGAAGGGAACTGCCTACTCCTCATAGTCACTGGTTCCTTTAGACAGGAGACATTTTCTCTCCAGAGATAATGACTCAAGGGGAAATTTTAACATCAGCAAGCAGGGCTTCAATTTGACTCCTTTCATCATCAGGAGTGTGATCTAGTGCCCTCTAGAGGGCAAAAGGGGAGATCATGAGCAATGTATATATATTTTTATGAACATAAGCAGAAAATTTGCATTAAGACCATATAGAATTGGAAGTTTGAAAAGCCTACATTCTTATTATTAGATCTCTTTATTTAAACATTTTTTGTAAAGTTAATTGTCTTCCTGTAATATGAAAATGATAAACTTCTGGATGTTGTACAAATGAACTGCAGCCAAGATGATAATGTGAAACTATGGAGCATGAGACAGTACATAGTAAAACCTTAAAATGACAAAAGCAATCATTTAGGTAGTCCAACTTTCACAGCTGCATGATTTGAAGACACCAACAATTACTTGGAGCAGGCTCAAATAAGAGAGAAGATAATTAGTGAAAAATCCATTGTTCTTTTTGCAGGGAGATTTGGTATCACTCCAATCAACACAAAATTAGGTCATCTGCATTGCACATAAAGATACTCACCAAGCACCAAAAACCTGGCCTGGTTTTGAAGAAATCTGATCTCTCTACAAACCACTGTTTTCTAGATGCTGAAAATAAAGACTTCTTTTTTCTCTAAGGCAGAAAAAATATATCACTAATATTTTAGATAATTAGTACTCATTAAATACTTGATAAATTAGTGAATGAATTCTGGTTCTAGTTATACTATAAAGGTCAAATACTCTTTAGTTTTTTTATGTATTGTCTAACTTCTCACCCATCTTTGTTGAACTAATGAAATGAAGATATCCATCATGATGTAACTGTGAGCTGGGAGGATCTAAATTACCTTCATCTGGCACTATTCCAATATACTATAAATGAGGTAATTGTCCTTGACTATAAAATTTGCATTTTCAAGACTTAATTGCTATCATTACATCTTTTTTGTAATTCTATTAATTTAACTGAATGGAGCGGTTGGTTTTATGGTTAAAAATTTGCATTAAAACATTGTACATCTAAATAGAATTTTAATATTTCTATCTAAGGTTCTATGCAGTTATCCCAGAGGAGCTAAGTAATTTCACAAGAAAAAGTAGGGAACTGTCAACAAGCAGCTTTTACCTTCAGTGATCATTAACAGACCTTCAAGTCACCTGCAAATGCTTCATTCTGGGATTTGAGAAGGCACTGAGGCCATGCACTCCACGGATTCCTCCAACTTAATCATTAACAGGAAATCTATTAGCCATAGCCAAGGCATGGCTGGGTGCCCTCTCCTATGATCATCTTGGTGTTTGAGGTGTTTCCATCTTATCCTCAGCTGAACGGGTCATTCTATATTTGCATGTGTTTTGGTTCAGTTGGAACATGCTGTCCTCACTGTTCCCTCTCCTCCTGAGCAAGGTATTTACATGTACGTGTCTGATCTTCCAGCCACAGTTCATTGCATAGACTGGTTAGTAAAATGCTATAATTCTTCACTCCTACTGGAGGGGGCAGTCGAGAAAACTTTTCATCTTTGCCTTCGGAATCTTTGTGGTCACTTAACAATTATGCAGCTTTTTCTTAATAAATTTTAATGTACGTGTAGAACTTTTCTAGTCAATTAACACAAGCATTTTCTTAAGTAAAGATACAGAAAACTGCAGTTAATGAAGTTGACTTTTTACTTAACAATTCTCCAACCCTTTAGACCTTTGAAAACTACCAGCATCTTGGTTTTTGGACAACTGAGGTTGGTTAAAAATCAAAAAAGGACTGGGGCAAAGTTTTATACAATAAAGTTTGGAAGGTGGGGTAAAAACTGAGAAGAAGCCTTTGTTATGAAAAATTTTGCAGTGATGGTGGATTTTCTGGACTTTACTAGCAAGCCTTGAGGATGAGTGCACTCATGTACCTTCTGATACCACTTAGCTAAGAGAAAGATGGCAAATATTTGCAGGAAGTGGGTAAGGAAATGTCATTAGGGACATGAAAAGCCTTAGGCATGCTTTATACCAAGCATTAATTTTGAAGATGAGGACCAGAAACTCAGAAAAGGTTTGTGACTTGACCAAGGACTTCCATTTAGTCAGTAGCACAGATAGACCTAACAGTCAGCATCCTTGATTCCAGTACATACTTGTAGTCACTACGTCATACTTGCCTTCTAATGCCAAACGCTCTTCTTCTGGGGAAAATCACTGCAGACTACAATCAAAGCAGCAGGGCCTGGGAGAGTTCAATGAGAGGTGGTCAACACTGGCCCCAGATGTCAGAAGTAGTTCCTCATCCACCAGTCTTAATACCTCATGGATCTTCCTGTACATACTCCAAGACCCAATCCCTGAAGCCCAGTAAATGGAAAGATATATGTCTTAATCAACCAGGAAGCCAAGTGTGTCACTTAGATTTCTTTTTCTACCAAACTGGCACACCCACCGATTCTATACGTATCACTTTGAATTTATTCAGAGACATTTTATGAAGTATGACAACTCCCACGTCAAAACAAATTCTAATTGTTCTCACCAGAAACACAGAACAGTATTGTATTATTGAGCACACCATGATGTATCTACCCAGGGATGACATCAGGAATGAGTTGTATATAAAAGGAAAGACTTTATATGAGTTAACATCCTCAAAACATTATAGTTGTACTTACTCAAGAATTCAGTGTGGGACATTTAGATTGAATGCAACCTATTGTTTCAATCATAGAACCTATTCTACCAAGATTAATGAAATCAGCCCATTATTTTTAGGTTAATAATATTTATAAGGAGCTGGGCATGGTGGCTCATGCCTATAATCCTAACACTTTGGGAGGCTGAGAAGGCCAGATCACCTGAAGTCAGGAGTTTGAGACTAGCCTAGCCAACATGGCAAACCCTGTTTCTGCTAAAAATACAAAAAACAAAAAAAAAATTAGCTGGTCATGGTGGCACGTGCCTGTAATCCCAGCTACTCATGAGGCTGAAGCAGGAGAACCGCTTGAACCCAGGAGGCGAGGTTGCAATGAGCCGAGATCTCGCCACTGCACTCCAGCCTGGGTGACAGAGCGAGATTTGTCTAAAAAAAAAAAAAATCAGAAGACTATTTCTTGCTTAAACAGGAAATGAATTTCTTTATCTCTGTCTTTTCTGTCCCCAGTCATTCCCCATCATGTGATTAATCATAACTTAGTATGCATTGTGGTTTGTAGCTTTTATGCACAATGATATTTCAAGAATCACACTAGTGACCTATTTAGGGAAGGTCACATAAATCACAAGCTTATTGCCACCATGAGCCAATGGAGGAGACTTTGCGTAAACCTCAGCTATAATTTTCCCTCCCTCATTTTCACTGAACACTTCAACTCAAATAAGTCTGACTCAATTTAATAAACATGTAATGAACTTCCGCTATGTTCAAAGCACTGTACTAAGTGCGAGGATCTTAGAAATGAGTAAAGCATATCCCTCTGCCTAAGGCATATGTTTTTCTTGTCTGGATAGCTATAACTGGTATCACTTACCTGTATCTTCTATGCTACTTAAATTTTTTATTGTTTGTAACTGTAGTCTAACTCCCAAGTTATTTGCTAAGGAAGCTGGAGTTTGAAGATATGCCTTATTTTTATATTCTGACCACTGTGACCCTACATCCTACTTGGCCTGACTTATTCTTTTTTCTCAGGATAGTTAGTAATAGCACTCCCTTCCCCACCAATATATTCTACTTTGAATAATACATTCTGTCTGCACAACATAGTACCCAGCCTGTTGTTGGCTTAGAGACCAAAACAGAGAATGATGGGAAGGGTAGAGCTTTATAGTCCCAAACTTGTGTTTGATCCCTGCTCCAGCCCTGACCAAATGATAGCAGGTTATTTTTTTTTTTTTACTTTCCCAGGCCTTAACTTCCTAATAAGCAAAATGGTCAGGGTGACATCAACACCATAGAATTGCTGTAAGACTAAAGGGTTTTAAATGCTGGAAAGCAATTTGCAAACACAAAACACAATCTAGCCATTCCAGTAAATAATTATTGTTGGTGACTATGAAATAGGCAGTGTGGAAGGTCACAGACCTCAGGAACTAAAGTGTGTCAAGTCTAATCCTTAATATAAAATTGATAAAGGCAGAGCTAAGAGGGTAGCCCAAGTATTGCTGAGCAATTAGCCAAATTTAACTGAATAAGAGTAGCAATAACAATGATAATATCGGCCGGGCGCGGTGGCTCAAGCCTGTAATCCCAGCACTTTGGGAGGCCGAGACGGGCGGATCACGAGGTCAGGAGATCGAGACCATCCTGGCTAACACGGTGAAACCCCGTCTCTACTAAAAAATACAAAAAAATTAGCCGGGCGAGGTGGCGGGCGCCTGTAGTCCCAGCTACTCGGGAGGCTGAGGCAGGAGAATGGCGTGAACCCGGGAGGCGGAGCTTGCCGTGAGCTGAGATCCGGCCACTGCACTCCAGCCTGGGCGGCAGAGCCAGACTCCGTCTCAAAAAAAAAAAAAAAAAAAAAAAAAAAAAAAAAAAAACAATGATAATATCCACAGCTATAATTTATTAGGTTTATATGGTATACTATGTATTATATCAAGTACTGTATATGTACTATTACTAATTGTTATATTTTCCCATTTTATAAATGGGGAAATTGAGGTTCAGAGAGGCTGAATAGTTTATAATAGGCACAAGTTAATGAATGACTGAGTCAGCTTTCAAATAAAGCTTTCATCATTTCTAACTGCCTTTTGCTGTGTGCTGGCACCAACAGGAAATTCTTAGCACACTCACTGTAAAATAAAAACATACTCCCACACACATACACATGTACTCACACACACCTGCGTGAGCACACAGGCACACAAAGTAGCTAAACAATGTAACAAAGAATGCTGTGCACACACTGTACAGAGTTGACTGTCCAAATCAAAATGCTTTAGTCCTGATTTTCTTCAAGATACCTATAAATAATAAACTTTTGGGCTGGGTGTGGTGGCTTACGCCTGTAATCCCAGCATGTTGGGAGACCAAGGTGGGCGGATCACCTGAGGTCAGGAGTTTGAGACCAGCCTGTCGAACATGGTAAGGCCCTATCTCTTCTAGAAATACAAAAATTAGCTGGGCTTTGGTGACAGGGGCCTGTAGTCCCAGCTACTCGGGAGGCAGAGGCAGGAGAATTGCTTGAACCCAGGAGTCGGAGGTTGCAGTGAGCTGAGATGGCCCCACTGCACTTCAGTCTGGGCGACAAGAGCAAAACTCTGTCTCAAAAAAAAAAAAACCAGAAAACTTTTGGTCGGGGAGTTTGGAAGAGAGTTCTTCCTTCAATCACATGCAAAACTCTCACAAAATGTTTTCTATAAAAACACTCTATTTCTATATTAAATTCTCATATATTTTAAATAACTACTAGTTATTTTAGGTTATTTTTTCTTTCAATAACTACCAAGTAAACATTGTAATTAGTTTTAAGTTTAAAAGTGTGTATTAACTATTTACTAAATAAGAGGAGTTACTCTTATTTTCATATCTCTACTATTGTGTTAAACTCTGGGTCTACACTATTTTCTTCTTTTAAAAAAAATACTGCTTTTTATTCGCAATATTCTTTATTAGGCAACAGCAATATGCTCTCTCTACATTTCATTTTATGTATTATGTATTTCAATTACTTTATTTAAACGTTAAAGCTGTCAGCTTTTGGTGAAAATGTACAGAGACACTGTAGTAATCATTTAAACACTTCCCTGCATGAAGTATTTTTTTTTCTGAATTCTTATAAAAAATTGCAAATACCAACACTACATCACGCAGCATTGCACATTACACAATTTGAAGAGGATCGTTTTAACCCACTAGTACTGAAATATTTGTTTTAGCTCTTTGTCTCTCAACAATGTAGAGGAACTCAGATGCTTCGACCAATCTTGTCAAACATTCTCGTGTATTCTACTGTGAACTGCCCCACCCTGTATACCACTGCCAGTAACAAGTTCAAGAGGAATGAGAGCTATTCATCATATGCCGAAGGTCAAATATAACAATATTATAACTTTATATAACAAAAATATAACTTTCCCCTTAAATATTTAGTGAGCAACTTCTCTATGCCAGGAACTCTACTATGCACTGGGAATAAAAATAAAATTAAAAAATAAATCATTATTGTCATCATCTGTGCCCTTAAAGTACTATGGTTCAGGATGAAGACACATAAAAAAGAACAATTGGCTGGGCGTGGTGGCTCACGCTTATAATCCCAGCACTTTGGGAGGCCAAGTTGGGCAGATCACCTGAGGCCAGGAGTTCAAGAGCAGCCTGACCAACACGGTGAAATCACGTCTCTACTAAAAATACAAAAAAAAAAAGGTAGCCAAGCATGTGATCCCAGCTTCTCAGGAGGCTGAGGCAGGAGAATTGCTTGAACCCAGGAGGCTGAGGTTGCAGTGAGCCAAGATCACATCATTGCACTCCAGCGACAGAGTGAGACCCAGTCTCAAAAAAAAGAAAAAAAAAAAAAAAGAACAATTAATTAAAATGCCTTGTGATAAATGTTATGATGGCAGTAGGCATGGGATTCCATGGGGCTGTGTACACAGGAGACTCCTCTAATCTAGACAATTAGGGAGGGTGTAGGGTTACCATATTGGGTGTGGCAATTTAATTTCAATCTTGAGAGTAACTCGGGAAGATGAAATCTGAGCACTGAAGGACAGTCCAAGGTCCAGAGGTAAGAAGGGAGCTGTGCCGAGGTAGGTTTTATGTTTTCCTTTAAAGATGGAATGATTAGATGGGCCTTCTAGAGATAGTCCAGAATCCTAGGTTACAGGGCCATGCTCTAAGTCCTGCCTTTGTTTAATGATGATATATTGGGTAAGTTTCATAATACCTCTGAAAGCCAGTGTACTCTTCAGAAAAATGAACATCATCTTTGCTTCTTACCATTGAAAACTATGAGGATAAGATGAGGTAACACAAATGAGGTAAATGACCCTTGAACAATCATACAGCAGTCCCTGCAAGAACTGGGAGCAGAAACAAGACCTGAATCCTAAAGGAACGGACGTAGAAAGCAAGGACTGAGAAAAGTGGCGAGTTACTGAAACTCAATATTTGACACTATGCCAGAACCTCACTATGCCTGGTTCGAGGCTGCCTCCTTCTCTGAGGCATTTGCTCAACTGTCTAAACCTCAGCCAGTTTCTTTCCTTAGAATATCTTTACTCCACATCCTCCATATTTTGAAAATCTCTACAACTTAGTAATTATCAAGACCCACAAGTCTGACCTTTAAACATTAATCTCCAATGCCATTTGTTTTCTACACTGAACTCAAAAAAGATTAAAGGGAAGCAATGGGTTCAATAATTTTGCTAAACTGTAACTATGAAAATGGCACACTTGTTAAAATTATTACATACTATGGTGCAAAATCTACCATGCCTACTTTTGTTTTTTGATATTGATGACATAAAATAGATTTGCTTTTTAGAAGAGGCAAAATCACTTACTAGCTAGAAGTATATTCTCTAAAGCCAGCCTGTCCACGTTTAAATCTCAGATCTACTACTTGCTAGCTGAGTGACCTGGAACAAACGATTCGACTTCCCTTGGCAACTGTTTCCTCACCTGTAAAATGGGATGATACTGTCTACCTCATAGAGTTCTTGGAAAGAATGAATGAGGTAATTCACATAAAACTGTCAGAACAATGCCTGCCACATAATAAATGTTCAATAAATGTTGGCTGTTATTGTATCCAGCACTGGGGTCACAGCAAGTTACCTTGTTGGCACTCAATAAAAATCTGTGGTTGAAAGGAATGATTGACTCAAATGAGTAGCAAATAATGACATAACACTTCATATAAGTTCATTTTAATAAAATTATCCCTGGAGAAGCATACCTAAAAGCAAAGTCGGGCATTAGTGGAAATGAAAAAGACATACATGAGAATTGCAATATTCAACAGCAAACATTTTTTAATAGGAATAGGGGTAAATTTCTGTCTGAGGGCTGTTGCAAAACCTCAAAAAATGCCTTGCCTGTTACAGAGTGAGAAATTGTCACAAAGGGAAAACTTCAAGGTGTCAGACAGCATTTAAAGCATTGAGTCATGAGAGCTACTTCCAAAGAAACAATACCTTCTGCTGTTTTTCACTTGCACTTAAATTATCAAAACAAAGTAGCAATGATGAAACTTATTATTTTAATCAAGCTTGCACATGAAAATCCCACCTCTCATCACTTTAGCCAAATATCACTGTTGAAGTTGTTTTGATATTCTGCCACCATGTGTGTTGAAATCGTTTTGTGTAAAACTTTACTCTGGAAAACAAAGGTGTGTATATTTGAAAACAACCAACTGGCTTGCTGAGTCATTGGCTTCCATCTCATTATCTGATGTAGATCTAGCTGATGTGTAGCTTCAGTACTCAGGTGGTGGTTGAGAGCATCTGTACTGCTAGGACTATTTTGTAAGAAAGGGTGCAGAAAACAGCCAGTCTCTGAAACTAGCCCCAGCAGGTCAATCCAGATAGGCAGCATTTCATTTTCAAAGAAAGTGTTCCCCTCTTTCTACAATGTCTGGGACATTCTGTTGTCAATAATGACTTGACTCCTACATACACGTCCTACAAATTGTTCCCCAATGTGGTTGTACCAATGTATTCTTCCACCAGAAGCACATGAGACTCTTCCATTTTTTCAACACTCTTAGCTTTCTTTTTCAAAATATTTAACTTTTATCACTTGGATAAAAACACAAGGTATCTCGCTTTAATTTGCAATTCCTTTTTGATTAGCGGAATTGATCATCTTTTCATATTTAATGATCATTCAGTGTTTCTGTCCTGTGAATTGCCTGTTCATAGGCTTTGCTCATTTTTATGGTGGATTCTTTCTCTTAGTGACTTATTACATTTCCTTATATATTCTAGATAATCCTTTCCTTGTGCCCTAGATTGTTTTTCTTCTTTAGTCTGTAGCTACTATTTTTAGTCTCCTTATACTGTCTTTTAAAATACTTTTACGTGACAATGGTATCAAACATACAAAAATGTTTTAAAAATAAAAATAGTACAAAGAACACATCTGCACATTTTACTTAGATTTTATGTTAATATTTTACCCTATTTATATGTATAGATGTTTGAATACATATACAGAACATATATGTATATATATATTTTTTAAATCTTAGTTTTAATTTAATAACTTTTCTAGATTTCTTCTTCATCGCCTGTATTTTAGAGTCTCTAAGAAATTATTCCTTAACCCTTAATTTATTAAGATATTCTTCTTTATTTCCTTCTAGGAATGTAAAGTTTTGTCTTTGTATTTAAGCTATAAATCCACATATTTTTGTGCAGGATATGAATTCGAAATCTAATTTTTTTTTCCTACAGATTAAAAAGTATTTGCATTACTATTAAGTGCATCAGTCATTATCTCCATATTAATTTATAATTTTACTTCTGTCATGAGAGATAGATAGATATCTATATATTTATAAATACACACATACACACATATACACACTTAAACCACTGGAACAGAGCAGAGACACACATAAATATATATATATATATGTACACATCAGTATATATGTAAGTGCAGTGTATAGTATACTATATATGTATATGTATAAAGATAGTATACTTGTATATGTATATACTGTGTATATACATGCTTGCATATATATGTATATAGAACATATATACACACATATATGTATATAGAACATATATATACTATAAACTTATGTATGTATACATGTAAATACATATGTACAGGTGTCTGTTTTCGTAGTTTCTGTTCTATCTTTGTTTAGTAATTGAGCTAATAATGTAGTACCTTACACAGTATACCTTGTAAGCATATCTTACTTGTCTTCACAAATTTCTCCCATCTTGCCATTCTCCAGTGGTGTCTTTTTTTTGGCCATTTCATCTTCTGTCACCACCTTATTTTAAACAGCAGCTTTTTGGTATTTTATTGACTTTAGTTTAATTTAGAGATTAGTTTGGAAATTATAACTTCTTTGTTTTTCTTTTCAACTTTCATTTTACACTCAAGAGTACAAGTGTAGGTTTGTTACATTGGTAAATTGTGTGTCACTGAAGTTTGTACAAATGATTTTGTTACCCAGGCAGTGAGCGTAGTACCTAATAGGTAGATTTTCGAACCTCACCTTCCTCCCACTTTGCTCATTTTATCTATTGTAATAAACTTTATTCAGTTGCAGTATTTCTATTTTCCACCACTGAAGACTTTGATTTGCTGATAACTTCTTTAGTATTTCTGCATGTATCTTCACACAAGAGGATGGCCTATATATTTTTCTTTTTCCTTGTCCAATTTGGTATCAAATTTATTATATTTACTGGCATACTTTTAAAAACTATCTAATGAATCTAATTTACTAATTGCCTTTTGTATTGTGACTTTTCCTTTTTGTTTATTAATCATGCTTGAAACTTGTATGTTTTATTACTTCTTTTTCAAAAATATAGGCAACTACTTCTATGGATCTTGTGTTTTTGATTTTTATTAGCATTTAAAAAACTATATTCTTTCTACTTGCTTTAGGTCCATCTTTTATTATTTTGTAGCTTTCTCAATATATCACTCCCCCATTTTCACTCTGTCTCTTTATTAAAAAAAAGATATTTAAGGTGTACAATAAACCCTAAATTGCACTTTCTCTGTATTGCTAAGTTTGGCTATACTTCTCTTTCACTCTTGTTCAGTTCAAAACATATTGTATTCCTTGAGATTAACCCATAAGTTGATTAGAAGTGCTTTTGAAAGTTTTCTTCATATAATGTGACTTTGTTTTTTTCTTTTATGATTGTGGCAGCTTTGCACTGTTTCACCTTAGCTAAGCTTGAACTTTGATTCCCAGATTCCTTTGCTGGTATGATTATGAGCTAGAATTGGCCACAAGAGAAAGCTGAGTGAGATCTGGAGGGCAAAAGGGAAGTAGCAGCCACATTTATGATTGAAAGGTCAGTGTCCTGTCAGTTTCTGTCGTAGCTTGTGAACATTCTCACAAATTTACTTTCTCATCTGGTTGACATGAGCCAGCAGGAGAATGCACAGCTTCTCCAGTTCTTACTGGAACTGTGCCAGGTACATGTTTAGCTTTGTGACAATGGGCATCAGCTTCTCCTACAAATCACCTCCTCATCAGCGTTGCAAGCAGTGAGACACCAGCATAGGTTCAAACCCCGGGGTTCCAATTTTCCCTTACTGTCCCCACTTCACAATCATGTTTCTTTCCTGACTGCCTGTTTTACTGACTCCTGGTCCAGCAACAAAGGCAGAAGTAAAAGTCATATGTAAATTGCATAACCAGAACCCGTGATTGCATCATCTCCATAATAAATTATTTTTTTCATATGACTCTTAGTACTTCTGTTTCTCTGATCAAACCATGACATAAAGAACTGAAAAATACCTTTACTTATCAGTTTACCTAGAAAGCCATGAGTATAGGTCCATTCCAAGCCTAACCATGAGGTTCATCTTTGCTTTCTTTTTCCATATTTAGAACTCTCTTCAACAGTGAGAAACATGGTTTCCAGGGGAATCAGTAAATTTACTTTCTTGTTTAATCCCCCGTATGTAATTAATCTCTTACAGGTATCACTGCCCCCTCCCGATGCAGATGCCGTCCTCAACCTGCTAGCCACAGACACCCCAAGCCCACTTACTTCTCCACATGGGCACCCTCCTTACTCTGCTTGGCCTCTGACATCCCATGTCAGTTGAGTCTACTCACTCTGCCAGGATACTGGTACCTTATCCCTGGGCTGCTCCTCACCCTTGTGCCCACTCTCTCCTTATTCCTCTCGGACTCACACCTGTGTACGCACTTCCTTTTCTGTCTCTTACCCCACACGTGGTGTGGACACCTGTGTTGTCTGGTTCCATCTAATGTCTTCAGGACTGACTTTTTCAAGAACGATAAGAAGAGAAAGAAAGCTGCTCTTATGCTTGTATGATAGTTCATCTTGAATAGTTTTCTTTTCTAAAACTAACATTTGATTTATTGAAGTTATACATTTATTCAAAACCTGGTTTATTTAAATCTTTAAGTTTAACTTACATAGGTTGCCATTTTATTTTAAAGTGAAGTATTTTTCTGGTAAAAGTGACATTTTCTTTTACTTGTTTGTGGATTAACATTTTTGATTAAATCAATTTGAACATATTAAATTTCTCTAAACAATTTGTTTCATTAATAAGCAGATTTTTAAATTGCCTTAAAGATTAAACTTTTATGTGTAAGTATAAAATACTCAACATTTTAGCCTTCAAATGTCCAAAAGTGAAGATTTTTAACCCAACAAATCTTTCTGAACACGTTAGTAACTCTTATAAAGCTAATGAATTAAACATATAAATATAGAAAAACATATTATCTAAAGCATTGCAATAGTGTTTATAAACTTGCAAAATTTTCCCACACCTAAGACCTTAAAGTCACAAGACTTAATATGCCACAGTTTAAAGACATGATAAACATTTTAAACAATAAACACAAATTATCTTAAAGTGAATATAAAAATATTAATAAGAGTTTTCATACTCTATGACTTCTGTACTTAATTCTGAAGGCTCCCAGAGTTGTAAATTTATTTAGTTAAGTTTAAAAGAACACATTTTAAAATCAGACAGATGGAAATCAGGATCTCAAATAGATATTAATCCATTCATATTCATTGCAGCATGATTCACAATAGCTGAGACATGGAAACAGCCTAAATGTCTGTCAAAAGATGAATGCATAAAGGAAATGTGTATACATACAATGGAATATTATTAAGCCTCAAAAAGGAAGGAAATTCTGACTCAGGCTACACACAGATGAATCTTGAGGACATTGTGCTAACTGAAATAAGCCAGTCACAGAACGACAAATATTAAGCGATTCCACTTATATGCGATATTTAAAGCAGTCAACTTTATAGAATCAAAGAAATTGAATGGTGGTAGCCAGGGGCTGGGACACGATGCGGGGGATGGGGAATTAATAATCAATGGGGTTAAAGTTTGAGTTAAGCAAGATGAGTAAGCTCCAGAGATCTGCTGTACAACATTGTACCTAGTAGTCAATGGTAAAGTATCGCACATTTACAAATGTTTTAAGAGGGTAGATCTTATAAGCATTCATACCACAACAGAATAATTATGAGCTTACATTTCTCCATCACACAATGGTGAAAAAAATTATCAAGGGATAACTAGCAACCCTGCAGGAAAAACATTTCTTACTATAACACAAATGACCCTACATACAAAGAAATTAACCAACACTGAAAAGTTAAGAAAGAAAAACAAAACAATGGGCCGGGCGCGGTGGCTCAAGCCTGTAATCTCAGCACTTTGGGAGGCCGAGGCGGGTGGATCACGAGGTCAGGAGATCGAGACCATCCTGGCTAACACGGTGAAACCCCGTCTCTACTAAAAAATACAAAAAACTCGCCAGGCGAGGTGGCGGGCGCCTGTAGTCCCAGCTACTCGGGAGGCTGAGGCAGGAGAATGACGTAAACCCGGGAGGCGGAGCTTGCAGTGAGCTGAGATCCGGCCACTGCACTCCAGCCGGGGTGGCAGAGCGAGACTCCGTCTCAAAAAAAAAAAAAAGAAAAAAGAAAAAAAAAAAACAATTGAAAAGAAGGAAAAAAAGAAGAAAATGAGCATAAATTCTGAAATCAGCGTATAAAAATATAAGCTGAAACTTTCAAGTGATGAAGAAAATTAGCTGCAACCTAGATGAGGTTAGATTTCCATCTACTGAAATCAGAAGACAAAACATGTAAAAAGCTACTTATAGAACTGGGTAAGGATTTATGTGAAAAAAACTCCAGGTGAATTCCAGGTGACAGTGTAGACTTCGGGCCTTTCAAGGACAGTGATTGTAAGAATGATCCCAGGGTATCTACCATGTTCAATTTGGGTACAATCTCACTGAAACTAGTTCTTATATCTCAGGCCCAGCCTGCCACATCTGACCTCTAGGCAAACATCTTAAAATGTCAATTTTTTTCCATCTGGTAATTGCAATCTGTCTGATTTTAAAATAGTTTTCAAAGTTAAAAGTTATTGTTTTTCTGTACATTGTAAAGGTATTATTGCTTAATGCATGGCTTCTCTTGTTGCTGACAAGAGTGATGTTCATTCTCATTGTCCTCTTAATGTAGGTAATATTTCTCTCTGATTGCTTTAGAATATTAATATGTTTTTCTTTTGCTTATGTTCTGCAGTTTTGCTACAGCATGTCTGTATACAGATTTAGCTATTTGTTTTTTGTTGAGTACTTACAATAGCCTTGTGTTCTGAAGACTTATATATTTCTTAAACATTGAAAAAAAAACTCAGCAGTTCCTTTCAGAAGTGTTGCCTCGTTACCATTCTGCACACTCTCTTCTAGTTCTCTTATAAGATAAAGGTTGGAAGCTCTCAACTGATCTACTTTTTCTTCTCCCACTTTTAAAAATTGTGTCTATTTAGCTCTGTCCTGAGTTCTTGTTGGAATCTTTTGCAATTCGATAATTCTCACTTTCCCCATGTATAAACTATGGTCTATCCTGCCTTTTTTCTTGTTTGAATGTAATATTCTGTGAATCCTAGAGCCAGACTACTCTTCCACATACGAGGTATATGATCTTGGATAAGTAACTTCATCGCTGTACCTCAGTTGTTTTCTTTCTTTCTTTTTTTTTTTTTCTTGAGACGGAGTCTCACTGTGTGGCCCAGGCTGGAGTGCAGTGGCGGATCTCAGCTCACTGCAAGCTCCGCCTCCCGGGTTTACGCCATTCTCCTGCCTCAGCCTCCCGGGTAGCTGGGACTACTGGCGCCTGCCACCTCGCCCGGCTAATTTTTTTTTTTTTTTGTATTTTTTAGTAGAGACAGGGTTTCACTATGTTAGCCAGGATGGTCTCTATCTCCTGACCTCGTGATCTGCCCTTCTCAGCCTCCCAAAGTGAGTTGTTTTCATTTTTAAATGAAGATAATAATAGTATCTACCTCGTTAAGTTGTAATAACATACTAATTCATGCAAAACATTTAGAACATTCCCTGGCATAAAATATGCTCTTATCGATAGCTCTTATAATTTTATTATTTTAAAGTTTAATTTTCTATATTTCAAAGTATGCCATTATTATCTGTACCTGTTCTGGATTTACTTGTGACTGGTTTTGTTTTACAATTTTTAAAAAATAAGTAGAATTCATGTTTTCCTTTTGAACATTTAATACATATATCAAAAGTCTGGTCAGACTCATCTTTACAATTCATTTAACCATAACACATTTTTATTCCAAGTGGTTTTAACTTACTTTCTTCACTTTCTTATTCACATGCCTCAGACATTTGGTTTATATGCTGGCTATGAGTGGAACCATCCCACAGCCCTTACTCCCGGTCTCTGTGCTAAGCCCTCCCTGTCCAAGGATTTTCTGTTTATATGTATGGCCTAATCCAGAATCAGGTCAAGTCATAGAATCAGCTTTCCTGACTCAAAGCCAGGCTGAGGATATCACATATCTCGGGAATGAGCTCAGAGGGCAGTGTGACTTAGCTCCTGGTTGAAAATTTGCACTTGTTTTATTGACGTATGATTTTTCGAGAGTCATGGCTGCAGACAGAGATTAGTGATGACTTTTTGTGTTGCTTTTAGGTTTCAAATTGTGAGGAGGCTTTTTTTTTTTCTTTTCTTTTCAATTATATTTGAAGTTTAGTCTCCATTTTCCTTCGGACAAACTCTCAGTTGCCATGACCTGTATTCAATTTTTCATTACTCGCCCCCCACCATTTTATGTTTCTGTTCTCTTTCTGGCAACAGAGATGTTTATTGTATTTTTGATTCTGGCTATGTCCTCTTAGTTTTTCTCGTTTTTTACTTTTTATCTGCCATGTGCATATGTTTGAAGCAAGGAAGGCATTTGAAGCTTGACCTGCCCACCTAATTTCTAGATAGTCATGTGTCTCTTGTCTATACTTTTATTCTGTTCTTCATTTTTAGATTGACACAAATTGCCAGTGGGTATGTTGCCTGTTTTCATATGACAGTAGATATGCACACCCAACACAACACACACACACACACATTCACACTCACACGTGTACATCATTTGCCCAGGCTTAGAATATTGAACATCTCTTGTGACACAAACGCAACCTTAACAAAGCAATGCCTGTATTTTTCTAGGATGTTAGAAACCAGTCAGAGTTTTGTCATTTTATTTTTCAGTTATGTTCTAAGAAATGTACAAATGTGTTCCAAGTTTCTATAAAAGTATTTGCAAGAAAAAAATGATATTTGGGCTGATAGTTGACTAGCTGATGGGGACTCTTCCATTGTGAATGATAGTACAGCTTACCCTCTAATAGCTTATGTCTTTTTGTTTCGTAAATGTCAGTACTGACTACTGTTTAGTTCTGTTTGTTATTGATATGAAATGTCATGTTTCCAGTGCTTTAAAGATATAACATATTACAAAGTTTTTGTTTTGTTTTGAATAAGAAAAACGATAGTGGCAAAACATTGATAATTTTCCAGGAGTGAATTCTGTCTCAAAATGAAAGTTCTCTTTGATCGGACAGAAGCTACAAAATGTATTATCACTTTTAAAACTACTTAATCTTTATTACCTGTTTAATGATGTTTTGAACAATAATAGAATGTTAAAGAAGAACAGTTTTAGTGGTGTTTCCAGTCAATAAATGACACATACCAAAGCAAAAACGTGGGAAAGCCAGTTTTGCAGCACTTTTCTGACCATCTAGTTCTGACACTAAAAAAAAAAAAAAAAAAAAAAGCTGAAGATAATTTTCGGATTGTGCCTTGGGTCCTGTGAATTCTACTCCTTGTCCCACATGTGGCTGCATACATGAAAGAGCTGGGCTGAGATTATCTTAGATTATGTTGGAGAGAGCTTTCTGATGAACAAAGAACACTAAATTCAAATGTTACGTAATAAATATTATGATGACAGTAGGCCTGAGATTCTGCGGGGCTGTGTGCACAGGCAAGGCCACTGATCCAGACCGTGAGGGACACTGTGACCATGTGACCTACAGGAAGAGCTGTATTTGCATAAATTAAAGTAATTGCTGAAGACGAATCCTTAACAATGTAAGAGGAGGCACTAGAAATGACCCAGAGAAGAGTCGCATAAAATATCTGCCAAGTTCAACAAGAACCAACCGCAATTTCCCAACAATATTAATCTAATAAAACCTTTTGCTCTTTTCCCCTCTGCCCAAGCTTCTCCCTCTCTCCCATCCTGGAGGGTCCAAAACCAAGTTCGGTGGGATGGAGAAGAGGAGGTAACGTATAAGGCAGGGGAGGGGAGAGTAACCAGCCCTCTTACTACACAGGCCTGGGTTGGACAACCGCAAGAAGCCCTTACTTATTAAATCTGAAGATGGTACCATTATGTGGAGATGATCTTTTTAATCACTGAACAGAAACTGATTTCATTATTTGCCTGTAAGCAGAAAAACCAGAGGACCTGTCAAAAAATTGCATCCAAGCATAGGGGAGAAACAGTCCCCATAGAGTACATGTGAAAAATCAAAATAAAATCCTTCTTTGATTATCCTGCAAGTTATGTTTCTTTGGTGTAACATTTATACATGTAAAATGGAATTGATAATAAAATAATAATAGTTACCTGGGATGGTTGTTGTGATAATCAAGAGAGACAATATGTGTCAAAACATGACATACACCTGGCTTAAAGAAGGTATTTGCTGTTATTTTAATAACCTCCCTGTCATACCTTTATTGTGAAAAATCACATAAGTGGGCTGGAGAACTGAATAGATTAGTAAAAGAGAAAAACAAATTATGAAGAAGAGACAGAAATGGAAAAACCCACTGATTTGCTGATTATATGCAGTGCATAGGGAAAGGCCACAAGACGAGAGGCTGAGAATGGCTATGGGGAGACAGGAATGAAGTCACCATTACCCAGAGGCTACAAGAGGTTTTTATATCAGGCCTCCAAGACCAAATTGTCACACAGGCCACTATCTTGGACCTGAGAAGTCAGTTTATCTGCCTTGTCTTTTGTTTATTTATTCCACTAAAATCTTTGATATGTTCTGTGCAAGTCTGTGAGACAGAATCATGGCAGTCAGAAGAGAGACAAGTTATCCTGTTAAAAATGTATTCTATATTAAGTTTAAGAATTTCCCCCAATAGTTCATTAAATGACTCACTTTCCAAGGATTTTTTCAATAGTTCATTGAATGACTCACTTTCTGAGGATTTTTTCGTGAATATGTGGTATTTAAGGACGTGACTCATATGCTTGGCAATGTTGCAAATTCGACACATGAAGACAAAGAGTTGAGACACATACAGAACAATAATGGGCTACTCATGCAGGAAAAAATCTTTGAAATCAAGATGAGACTTCTGTTTATATGATGATATACCTGCATTTCATATTAGCCCATGTTTTATATTTGAGGCAAAATGTTATAATCCAATCACCATAATGTTCTCAGCTGCATGTCTCCAAAATAACTGATATGGTTTGGATGTTTGTCCCCTCCAAATCTCATGTTGTAATGTGGCCTCCACTGTTGGAGGTAGGTCCTGGTGGGAGGAGTTTGAGTCATGGGGGAGGATCCCTCATGAATGGCTTGGTGCTGTCCTCACAGTAATAAGTGAGTTCTCGCTCGATTAGTTCAGTAGAGAGCTGGTTGTTTAAAGACCCTGGCATCTCCCTTTTGCTTCCTCTCTTGTCATGTGATATGCTGGCTCTCCCTTTGCCTTTCACCATGATTGTAAGTTACTTGAGGCCTCCTCAGAAGCCGCGCAGATGCTGGTGCCATGCTTGTATGGTCTGCAGAACTGTGAACCAAATAAACCTCTTTTCTTTATAAATTACTCAGTCTCGGGGATTCCTTTATAGCAATGCAAAACGGACTAAAACAGTAGCTGATCAATTCACTTCACATTTCAATTTCAATTTTTTGAAATGCAGTTTTTATTTCAATTTTCTCTCTCACTTTTGTAAAATAGTTAACTGAATTCCATATGGAATTCATAGGATGCTTTGATGCAATTTGGATACAGTCAAGCATCCATCATGTCCATTAGATTTTTAGTTCAATTACCAAAAGGACATTTTCCTCCTCACCATAAACTTGGGTGTATGAAACCCTTAGAATAACTTCATTGTGTTGATCTTAATCTAACAATGCAGTTTACCTTTCTGCCAAGGAGCCATGTACTTATTACGGAAGAAAGCTATTTGCAGTATCTCTCCCTGTGTATGGTGGGTGTTACATTTATAGCAAACTTCTACAAATAAGGTTTCAATATTTATGTTTGCTGTTCTGCTATACTGTTTTCCATTGATCTGTTTTTACTAAGACTGATGGTAAGGGCTTTGGGATATAGAAGTTATTTGGAACTTCTATTTAGATAAAATATATCCGTACATTTAGTCATCATTGGAAATATATGTCCAAATGGGTTTAGTCGATGTTTAGAGGCTCAAATTCTCATGCAGAAGAAATTAATCATCTTTGTAAGAACTTAGTAAAGTTAGGATAATCTGAATGTCATATACCTGATGATATTTAAGAGAATAAAGTGAAGTAAGAGTCAATACAGGTAGATAAATGAATATCATCAGAAATGTAGATAATTAAATAATTGTAAGAAAAATTCCACATTCCTGTGATTGTGCACACAACTAATTATACTAATCATAGTACATATATATGTATATGTGTGTATATATATGTATATGGATGTGTATGTGTGTGTGTGTGTGTGTATATATATAGGTTTTTGTTTCATCCAAGAAACAAAGAAAATTGCAGTTCAGCATTTTCCTTAAGATATCTAATGGTATAGATGATAATTTTATTTATGCCCTGTATAAAGACTAATTGCATAAAAAAGATGAATAACAGCTTAAAACCAGTCTAAATAAATACTATTACTTATAAATTAGGGGAGGTGGTATCTCGAATACAATAACTGTTTTACTTACATAGTTTCAAATATCACTCCAATCAGTAAATACCTTACAAGAGAACACCATGATGCATATATTCTGCTTCATTTTTGATGCCCTATGTTTATATTAGGACAAAATAATCACTTTGAAAAGTCATCTGTTTATTTAGTCACTTGCCTAATTGATTTTATATAAAAATAGTTTGCCCAATGCCAAAAAATAGAAGCTACTTGCTTTTGACTTGAATATTTGGACATTGTTTTAACCTCATTTTATGTTTCTATTTCGATACTATATATATAAAACAGTCTTATGAGTCCTGCAAAATGGACTTAATGCCATGCTTGAAGTATCCTAGAGAAGATTCTATTTAAAAAATTGATTTCTCAGTGCTTTTTCACCTGCTCCCTAAATGTTATTTCTTTGTCTCCTTATTCCTCAGCAGTTTTATTTACATTTTTATTTTTCATTGGTCACATAAAAATTATATATATTTATGGTGTGCAACAAACTATTTTGATATATACATGCACACATACACACACACATTGTGAAATGATTAAATGAAGTTAACATATTCATAAAGTTAAGTATGATGTCACATGCTTATTTCTTTTTTTGGTGAGAACATTTAAAATCTACTGTCTTAGCAATTTTCAGGTATCAATACCTTGTTATTAACAGTAGTCGCTAAGCTGTACAGTAGATCTCCAGAACTTAATCTTCCTATTTAACTGAAATTCTGTACCCTTTAACCAACATCTTCCCATTCCCTCCACTTCCCAGCCCCTCTGACAACCACTTTTCTACTCTGCTTGCATGAGTTCAACTTTTTTTGGTTCCACATATAAGTGAAATCATCTTCACCTCTTTACTTCTATTATAAGTCACATTTTATACAACAATTTCAGTCTGTATTAGGCTGAAGCCCAACTAGAACCTCCCAATTCTTTGCTAAAGTAGACAGTGTAGCTGGCAGGGAAAGCCGCCTATTCTAGGGGAATAAACTACAAACAATGTCAGTTCTTGATTTGACCATATCCTCCAATGTTTGAACGTGGCCACCCCGCTAGTTCTGACAGTTTCAGCTATTGCAACTGGACCTGTTCTGATCAAAAGGGATTGTCCAGAATGTATTTATAAAATACAGATGGGGTTTAAACCTGTGTTATTCATCTAATTAATCTCATTACTGCAGGACATCTGTTTGGTGATCAGCTCATGCTTCCTTTGGGCAAGTTGAGGCATTAGAAAGCGATGCTCTGGAACACTCCCAAGGTTTAGTATATTGTCCACTGAGTCATACTCTGGAGAGGGGTATGTGTTATTCAGATTAAATAGAAACTCTAGGTAAATGTAAATTATAATTATATGGATTGAAAAGCATGGGGATAACTCAAACCCCCTACTTATTCAGACAGATGTTAAAAATAGAATTTCCGAATACCTGGATACCTAGAGGAATTATTATTTAGAGCACATACTCAGATTTCATCTTCAGTAATTTTATCCTTGAATCACAAATCTAATTCCTTTTCTAATATAGCAGTACTTTTAATTCCACCTAATACTTGAGCTAAGAAAACATATTTTTATTGACTCTAGTATTGGGTACTTTGAGCAAGAGCAGAAGTAGTAACACAGGACAATCTACCTTCTATAACCTAGTAATTTTGGGGGGTTTTAAAGCATTTTTCTATATAATATTTGAAATATCAAAATTCAAATTTAAGACTCAGGAGAGATCACCAGAAAGTGTGACTTTGAGTTGATAGTAATGTGAGCTCACTTAATCACTTATTCATTCAGTCAGTCATTGAGTCTAACTCCATGCCAGGCACCCTACACACCACTGTACACACCCTTGAGGTAGATGCAACGATGTCTGATGACTTAAAGATCACTGCTGGGTGATTGGCAGGTGGAAAGAAAAAGGTGAAATAAAAATGGCAGCTGTACTCAGTTGACTTTCAGGCTTTACCTAGGGCTAAAAAAGTTTATCTGAGGTCTTCTCTGGGAGGTCCTGAAAGGAAGTGAAATGTAGAAGAAAGGCTGCCACTCCCTCTTTGCTGATGTAGCTACCTCCAGATTTTCAGTTCCATTTCAAAGGATTAAGATCAGTCAATTATCAGTTGCTTTTTAGAACCGGGAAACATTAGTGTAAAAAAACCTGAGAAGTTACTCACTTAGATATGAATGGTGGAATAAGTGGGAAAAGGGAAAACAAGAAGCAAATAGTTCAGTTCTAATTGTTGCAGAAAGCGAGAGAGAGAGACACTGGAGCCAAGTCTTTTTTGAGTTTACACACCCAAATCCCTTGGCTCAAGGTCCCGTCACGGCAGATTAGAGGTTGCTGGGAGGAGTGAAGCCGGTGTTCCTCTTGTTGGGATGGTTGGCTATGTCTCCCAGGAATGCTGACTCACATGAGAAAGAGCAAGGGGAGGATCCTATCCTGCAACCTCAGCCCCCACAGGGTGTCCAGCTGACACAGCCCAGGGCCTGTCATTCAACAGGAGCCCGGGTTGAAACCAAAGCCTCACATTGGCAGCAAAGCAAGATACCAGCCTTTCGAGTAAAATTTGCTATGTGTGCTGCATCAGCCTCTATGTAAAGCTGATCAATCCTGGTAGGGCCCCTGTCACTGTAAACTGCACTTCCCAGAGCTGTATTTTTAAATAGGGAACTGCTTACAATAGCCATTTACAACTGTATGCTGTTTAATTAGCCAGCCTGGGCAGTGCTGCAGGCATAGATCACTTTGCTTTAAAGATTTGAGAATGTTAATAGTACAGTATATCATTTTAATTATTACTGGATTAATGTTGTGTCTCAAAGAACACCTAATGCAAATCACGAGAAATGGCCCGAAGTGACCCAAGGGTTGCTAGGTATTAGAAAAGTAATAGTTCTGATGCTTAAATATAAGGACATTTTCTTTGTTCAAATGTCACTCAGCATTCAGCAGCAGGGCTTTGTGGGGGCAAAGCTTTGTTTATTAGTAGCAGTATTCTGCAGTTCAGGCTAAGAAAGGCCAAAGAGTCGGGTTAGAACTGCGGCTCTAGTGTGGTAGCCACCAGCCAGGCATGTGTGCTAAGAAGCACTTGAATGTGACTATTCTGCAGTGAGAAGTGCTGGAAATGAAAAACACACACAGAATTTTAAAGACTTTAGTACAAAAAGAGGTGTAAAGTATCTTATTAATTTTTTTATATTGGTTTCCTCTTGCAATTATAAAATATAAGATATATTTGGTTAAATAAAAGCCACGATTAAAAAGTAGCCGGGTGTGGTGGTGCTCACTTGTAGTCCCAGCTACTAGGAGGTGTGAGGCTGAGTGGAGAAGATCACTTGAGACCGGGGGGTCAAGGCTGCAGTAAGCCATGAATGTGCCACTGCACTCCAGCCTGGGTGACAGAATGAGACCCTGTCTCAAAAAAATGAAAAAAAATGTGAAAGATATAAAAAATTAATTTCACCTGAATTTTTGTTTTTTAAAAACTAGTTTTAGTTTAGCTATTAGAAAATTTGTAATTATGTGAATAGCTCATATTAGTGAGTCACATTTCATTTCATGTGGACAATGCTGGCCTAGACTTCCAGGAAAGAAGAGAAAACTCAGGCCAACAATAAAAGTGCATTTAAAATTTCTTCTTTATTACCACTAGCTATATGGCAAGACACTGCTGGTTTCATATATACACACATACATGCACACACAGGACACATATGTACATATGTGTATACACATGTGTAGGAGATACATATGTATATATGAGACACATATATGTATAGAGACATATTATATACACACATGTAAGTGTTATGTGTATAGGGAGGGAGGGAGGAAGGAAAGAAGGAAGGAAGGAAAGAAGAGAAAAAGGAAGAAGAAGAAAGAAAGAGAGAAAGAAAGCGAGAGAGAAAGAAAGAAAGGAAGAAAGAAAGAAAGAAAAAAAGAAAGAAAGAAGAAAGAAAGAGAAAAGAAAGGGAGGGAGGGAGGGAGGGAGGAAGGAAGGAGAGAGACAGGAGGGAGGGAGGAAGGAAAGAAGGAAGGGAGGAAGGAAGGAACAAGAGAAAAGAAAGGAAGAAAGAAAGAAAGAAAAAAAGAAAGAAAGAAAGAAAGAAAGAGAAAAGAAAGGGAGGGAGGGAGGGAGGGAGGAAGGAAGGAGAGAGACAGGAGGGAGGGAGGAAGGAAAGAAGGAAGGAAGAAAGAAAGAAAGGAAGAAGAAAGAAAGAAAGAAAAAAAGAAAGAAAGGAAAAGAAAGAGAAATAATATACACATGTGTCATGCGTATATATAATATGTATCTCATATGTACATATATATCTCATATATCTCTCATGTATCACATAGATGAGAAAGAGATATGTATCTCTTTTTAAAATCTTTTTTTAGTTTAGCTATTAGAAACTTTTTTTTTTGTCTGGGCGTGGTGGCTTATGTCTGTAATCCCAGCAATTTGGGAGGCTAAGGCGGGTGGATCACTTGAGGTCAGGATTTGAGACCAGCCTGGCCAACATGGTGAAACTCCGCCTCTTCTAAAAATTACAAAAATTATCTGGGCATGGTGGTGCATGCCTCTTATCCCAGCTACTCGAGAGGCTGAGACAGGAGGATTGCTTAAACCCAGGAGGCAGAGGTTGCAGTGAGCTGAGATCGCACCACTGCACTCCAGCCTGGGTGACAGAGGGAGAGTCCATCTCAAAAAATAAAAGTAAATAAAAAATAAATAAAAAATGAAAGAAACTTTTTTTGTTTAGCTATTAGAAATGTATCTCTCATATATATGATATATGTAGTATATATAGGAGAAAGATATATATATGACTACAAGATGTATACATCACATCTATATGAGACTATTAGTGTCTTATATAGTATATAGAGAGACTGTTAGTAAGAAGACTAAATGGGGGGAGAGAAAGCATTGTGAAATGACAATGTTGGTTTCATATGGTAAAACCAGGCAAACAATCATTTTTTTTGAGCGTTACGATCCATTAGTCAAAATGTAGCCCCATTTCAGGCACAGGGTTTACAATTACCATTCAACAGATGCAAACATATCATTAGCTGCCTCCCCTCTCTGCGAAGAATCTACCGTGCACCTCATGCACCGTGAAGTGTATCCTCTCCCCAAACATGTAAGTGTCTGAAGCTAATAAGGTAGGTTGTTCAAGGCTGACTTGAACTTGCTCATAGAATAAAAGAGGTTAGAAAGCACCTAGAGAAAGGCAGGGCAGCCAGGCACAGTGGCTCACACCTGTAATACCAGCACTTTGGGAGGCTGAGGTGGGTGGATCACTTAAGGAAAGAAAGAAGGAAAGAAGAAAGAAAGAAAAAGGAAGGAAGGAAGGAAGGAGAAAGAAGAAAAAAAAGGAAGGAAAGAAGGAAGGAAGGAGAAAAAGAGAAAAGAAAGAAAGGAAAGAAAGAAAGAGAAAGAGAAAGAAAGGAAGGAAGGAGACAGGGAGGGAGGGAAGAAGGAAAGAAGGAAGGAAGGAAAGAAAAAGAGAAAAAGGAAGAAAAAGAGAAAGGCAGAAAAAAGAAAGAAAGAGAGAAAGAAAGAAAGGAAGGAAGGAAGGAGAGACAGGGAGGAAGGAAAGAAGGAAGGGAGGAAGGAAGGAAGGAACAAAGGAAGGAAAGAAAAAGAGAAAAGAAAGGAAGAAAAAGAAAGAGAAAAAGAAACAGAAAGAAAGATAAAGAAATAGAGAGAAGAAGGAAGGAAGAAGGAAGGAAAGAAGGGAGGAAGGAAGGAAAGAAGGAAAGCTGCTAAATTCCATGGATATGGAGAACCAGTTAAAAGAAAACAACAAAAAATATAAATTAGCAGGGTCTGCAAAGTTTGTGGAAAGTTAGAGAAGCACTCGCTAAGCTTGTCGGGAAGCTATGGAGCTAACTAATTCCAAGGATGAACTCCTAAAATCTCCTCCCAGAGCCTCACCTTTGCCACCATTCACGCTGTTACTTGTTGAAAAAGCTTCATTGTATCAACAGTGCTTCACTGCAAGTGTTATAAATGCTCTGCAGCAAACCATGACTAAACCCATGAAGTGTATGCCCATGTAAGAAACACAGGAGAACATAGTTTTGACTCTACAGCACTGAATGTCTAATTTTAAACAGATTTGAACACGCCCTTATGCCCTTCCCACCCCCTATTCCTGCACATTTGTTTGTCAAACGCCCACTTTCTTCGGTAATATACAAGCCAACAATTTAACAGGGGAAAGGATGTCAGCTTCACTCTAAAGGAGCTGAAATGAGTTATAAAGATGTCTCATTTGAACAAACTATTTTAAAGACATTTTCATAAGTCTTTGGCATTTTGAAATTCTCTATTAAGATTTCCAGGAAATACTGATGCAGTCATCTGCTTTTGAAAGCTGGATTTCTAAATTCAGTCAATACCTGTCTATTCTCTGTATGTGGAAGTAGGCGAAGAGGCAGAAAACATACCCATTGTCACTGTATTAGAAATGTGCAGAGCACGCTCATTGTGCTTCTACACTAAAACAAAAAGGAATACTTGAGTATATACGGTAACTTCAACACGACAGAAAAACAGGACGGGCCCGTTTTGAATGGAATGCCCCTAAGCTTTTTACCAAAGCCTGTCTGCGTTATCGAGGCAGCTTCAGTGAAGCAGAGGACTTTCTATTCACTAGCCTAGAACACATCTTCCTTTATCATGGTCCCGATCAATAAAAATACTGAAAAGGATCCCCTAAAACATATTGATGGTATTACCCATTCTGTATGTAGAGGGAAACCTCTTCAGCACAAAAAAAGCATTTAAGTGAGAGTCTGCACGTGGTGCTTGGCGGAGTCTCCACATGGAGTTTACTCAGTTTGCCATAGTTCATCTCTCCGGCTGGGAATCGGAAGGGCTGGTTTTCAAATTCTAATTTTTATGAAGACCTACATGGAAAGAGTTAGGTGATTTGAACAAGAGGTTTTAAGTAATCATAAAAATAATGATGAAAAACTAATAATAGTTAACATTTATTGAGTGCCTAACACATGCTGGATATCATATTAAGCATATTGTATCTCATTTAATTCTCACAACATGCCCAATAACTAGATATTATTACATTTGATAGATTAAGATCTTGGGGCTCAGAAATGTATAATAAATGGCCCAATAGGCAGAAATGTCATTTAGCCCTAGACTTGTCTGACTGCAAATTATGTTCACTTGCTCCGATACAATTTCTTTCATATATACCTTTTACTCAAATAATGTAAGTGGGATCTACTGTAAGACTGGCATTCTCATCCACCATTTCTAGAAGCATCACTTATCACAGAAACAAAGTAATACTTTTTCAAACAGTTTAAAGTGATTTCTCATTTTTATTTGCTCTAATCAGAGAAAAAAATGTTATCCGAACCTGAGGCTATACTTATATGACGTGTAGAAATTCAGCTGAAAAGTGAAAGCAGTAGCTAATCAGTTCATCTTGAATAAACATACATAAACTGGCTTAACTGGTTACCTTCAGTGCATTAACCAGATAATAGACCTGCATAGTCCAATAAGGTAGCCACTAGCCACATGTGGATACCGAACAATTAAATGTGACTAGTCTTAATTGACATATGCTTGTATTTATTAATATAAAATACACAGAAAATTTTGAATTAAATTGTTTCACTCGATTTTTCATATTGAATGGGTAATAATTTGAATATAATGGATTAAATAAAATATCATCAAGATTAACATTACCAGCCAGGTACTGTGGCTCACACCTGTCATCCCAGCCCGTTGGGAGGCCAAGGTGGGCAGATCACCTGAGGTCAGGAGTTCGAGACCAGCCTGGCCAACATGGTGAAACCCTGTCTCTACTAAAATTACAAAAATTAGCTGGGCATGGTGGCGCTTGCCTGTAATCCCAGCTATCCAGGAGGCTGAGGCAGGAGAATCACTGGAACCAGGAAGGCAGAGGCTGTAGTGAGCCAAGATCGTGCCACTGCACTTCAGTCTGGGCGACAGAGTAAGACTCCATCTCAGAAGAAAAAACAGATTAACATTACTTTTTTTTTTTTTTTTTTTTTAACCTTTTCTTTTTAGCCTAGGCACCAGAAAATTTAAAATTTCTCTTGTGGCTTACATTATGTTTCTGTTGGACAGTGCCAGCAGAGACCATTCAAAAAATAAGATTATGATGGACAACAGTACTGGAATATCTTGAACTTACAAAATACATATTTATTTTCCTCTGTGTCCATTGCACTCTGCAAGGCATTAGGGACAGAAAGATGAAAAAAATCAAAAGTAAACAAGGACTTCATGGAATTTATGATTTTGGAAAGGAAACAGAAACATTTCGTATTAGCACAAGGGAGGAAGTGGTCAAAGAGGGAAGGACTTGAAGTTGCAAATTGATGTTACCTTTAAATCCTGCATATGTTGGTAAAGATCTTAAAATCTCACCCAGTCACCCCTGCAGGAGAACTGCCCAGACACAAGGTAACTACAACCAGCAATTCCCAAATATTCCTAATAGTTATATCACTTGGACTCAAATTGTAGGATATCAATAATGAACTTATTTGTTTGTTTTGGTAGAAAGGAGTGTGGACAATTCTTCACCGTTCAGGGCTCGTTCATATCCAGGAACTTTCTACTCTAAATGACAAAGAGTTTCACTGTCATGAAGAGAACTGCTGCTGACCTTAGACCTTTATTTTTTTAATTTTTTTTGTTTTTTGGAAAGTGCAATAATGGAGCACAGGAGCAGAGTTTGGTATTTGACCGAATCCTTCACAATTATCATGCATGTGTATATAATAAAATTAATTCTGTGTCTCTGCATTGTAGCCTGCGGCAAGAAGCGTACAATCAGTTTTGTATGTATAATAGATCACAGAGTTGTTCATGAATAATACAAATGCGTTGAGCAGATACTAGTGAGAGAGAATGTTTGTCTTTGCATGGAATCGAAGTGAACATGTAATATTGTGATAATATATATTTGATGAATTCAGGTCTGACTTGCCTTTGCCATACTCTGCTAATTCCCCGACAAGGGTTGCCACAATAATTGAGTTTCCAATAACATTATGATTATTTCCACATGATAATTTAATTGTGGGTATTTTTTAATATTGTAATATTGTAGATTTGTGATTATTATGCATTTGCATGCAGATTTTCTTGGTGACTTGGAGCACATCCCTACATTTATAACTTAATTTTATATATTATTGCATATATATTTGGGGATGAACTCATTAATGCAAATAAAAAAATGTAGGTCTGTTTAGTCATTCAGCTTTTATTATAAATGTTGAAAGCCTTGCTCATTTTTTATAACAGTCCTTACAATACTGTGAATAAACCAAAGAGAACTTTAATTCGAGAATGGATTCATTAAAAAGAATGGTAACAGCTATAATAATTACAAATTGCAACATATTTGTTCCACCTAATTGGGATACAAGATCCTATATATTACTTTTTTCATAATGCAAAAATTCTAGGTGTGCTATTTATTGACTTCATCATAGGAACTCCTTACTATTAAGGATGTAGAATGTACTGACTGATAATTTGGTCAGTGGAAAGTAAGCAAAAACTTTAAACAAAATCCTGGATAACGTTCATATTGTACATCTTAAAAGCCAGAAATAAATCCCATGGTAAAGACATCTGAGTTTCCGCAAAGACTTAAATTAGAGTTTAGGATAGAAAAGCAGAGGTATATTATATTACATATATTATGCAGATATATATTATGCACATATAGATATATAATACATACATTCAGGTCTATATTATACATATATACAGATATATATTATACATGTATACAGATATATATTTAATATATATACACAGATATATATATTTTTTGAGAGATGTTACTTCTGCACTATTTCTTTAGATATAATAACTTGAAAATTTTAAAAATCAAAAATTTGGTTTTTAAAGCACATATCCTAAAGCAGTAAATATGAAGAAATGGTGTATCTATTGCTACTTAAAAACAAGAGAAATGCTTACAGCTGTCCAACAAACACTTTCAACAGATACATCCAAAAAATTATGGGCAATAATTTTTACTTTTACATATGCATTCATTTTTGATATCTAGAATAGAAATAGAGACAGCTGTTTTGGGGATTCACTTCACTTTGCTTTCACTTTAAAAAGCTAGACGCATAGATTGAGGAAGGGATATATAAACCCTCATTGACACAATGACTAATTTTGAATTGGCTGAATTCTACTAGATGTGTCCAAGTTAAATGACTTAGCAGAATTTAGCTGTTTAAAAAATTTCACTGTTAATTTCATCTCAGGTTATCAGAATCAAAACTGTGAATGGAGAGTCCATATAGAGTTTAATTTTAATTTATATTTTTGTTATAATTTGGTTTTCAAATTCTTCAAGCTTTTGAGAATTGACGCTAAGCAGAGTCTTCATTTAGTCACTGTAAGAGGTGAAAGGTTTCCCAGGAAACAAGGCTGCCAGAAAGTTTCTTATATACTGGTTTGGCTAGACAGGGCACCAAGACAGAATGAAGGCATGCTATAGCAGAAGTGCAGTAAAGCACTCTTCAGAGAATGCCCAAATTGAAAAATTCTACTTGATTGATCTTGCGATGTACAGAATTATGAAGAATGAAAAATGGGGCAATGCCAAGATCAAAAATAGAAAATGGTCAACAAGACGGTGGCTCAAGCCTGTAATCCCAGCACTTTGGGAGGCCGAGATGGGCGGATCACGAGGTCAGGAGATCGAGACCATTCTGGCTAACACAGTGAAACCCCGTCTCTAGTAAAAAAAAAAAATTAAAAAACTAGCCGGGCGCGGTGGCGGGCGCCTGTAGTCCCAGCTACTCGGGAGGCTGAGGCAGGAGAATGGCGTAAACCCGGGAGGCGGAGCTTGCAGTGAGCTGAGATCCGGCCACTGCACTCCAGCCTGGGTGACGGAGCAAGACTCTGTCTCCAAAAAAAAAAAAAAAAAAAAAAGATACATCTTTATAATCAGGTAAATTAGATATAATTTTAGCTTCTGTGAGCTTTCCCTATTTTTTTTTTTTGAGACGGAGTCTCGCTCTGTCGCCCAGGCTGGAGTGCAGTGGCCAGATCTCAGCTCACTGCAAGCTCCGCCTCCCGGGTTTACGCCATTCTCCTGCCTCAGCCTCCCGAGTAGCTAGGACTACAGGCGCCCGCCACCTCACCCGGCTAGTTTTTTTTTTTGTATTTTTTTAGTAGAGACGGGGTTTCACCGTGTTAGCCAGGATGGTCTCGATCTCCTGACCTCGTGATCCGCCCGTCTCGGCCTCCCAAAGTGCTGGGATTACAGGCTTGAGCCACCGCGCCCGGCCAGCTTTCCCTATTAAAATGGGGGAAGCAACGCCTACATTACAGAAGTATGGTAAGAATTAGAACTAAAACATCTGAAGGAAAATGGCTCAAGGCTTGGCATCTAAAAGACATCTGAAATATAAATAATAACAGCAGCCAAAGCTAACTTAATGCTTACGAGGCACTGAGTACTGATTCTCATTTTAGGTCGGTTGGTACTATTATCTCTTTTGTGCAGTTGAGAAAGCTCAGATGAAAACTAATGAATAAACCACTCAAGGTCACACTGTTGTTAGAGGCTAGAGGCAGCTCTAGAATCCCAGACATCTGACTCTGGGGCTATGTAAATAAGCGATGTTACTGTGTTAAATTGTATGATGAATCACACAAATGGAAAGTATCCTACTAGGCTCCATTATATCAACTATGAATTGACTTAGTGAGGACTGAGGCTTAAAATGTCAATTGGGGTTAGGGATTAGGATGTAGTTTTCAAGGTAAATAGTTCTCCTGGTGTTGTCTTGGGACCAGTACCACTAGCATCACTTGAGAACTTGTTAGAAATGCAAGTTCTTAGCCTCCCATTCAGACCAATTAAATCAGAAACTAAGGGTTGGGCCAAGAAATCTGTGTTAACGAGATCTCCTGTTGCTTCTGTTGCACTCTCATTTGGAAATCACTGCCCTAGGTCAAACCATGCCAATATAGTTCCCACATCATGGCATGGTTTGATTTGGACTTTAGGAAAGTGACTGGTGGCAGACTTGAAGCATAGAATGCACAGAAGGGTTACCTCAGTTGTTCAGATGGGAAATCCTGAAGGATTAGTCCTGGATATTACTAATGTGTCTCCAAAGTCAGAGGGATAAGTGACAAGAAATAGCAAAGCCTGGTGCTACAGCCTGAACATTTTTGTTCTCCCAAAATTCCTATATTGCTAATCCCCAGTGCAAGTCTATTAGGAGGTGCGGCCATTAAGAGGTGATCAGGTCATGGGGGTGGAGCCCTCCTGAATAGGATTAGTGCCCTTAACAAAGAGACCCTAGAGAGCTGCCTTCCTTCTTCCACAGTGTGGGGGCACAGCAAGAAGGTAGCATCTATGATCTAGGAAACAGACCCTTATCAGACAGTGAATCTGCCAGTTCCTTGGTCTTGGACTTCCCAGCCTCTAGAACTGTGAGCAATGAATTTCTGTGGTTTATAAGCCACTCAGTCTATGGTAGTTTTTATAGCAGTCTGAATGGATTAAGACACATGGCAACTGACTGAGTACAATGAACAGGAGCAGAAGAAGAGGAAATCATTGAAGAAAATAAGAATATCTCTCTCCTGAGAGTCAGGTGGCTGTTGATGTCAATGATTAATACATGGGGAAAATAAGGAAAAACAAACAAGGGAAGTACTTATTCAAGTTCTTTTAGTCATAACTATGGTTTTAGAGCAATTGTTAAGTTCCTTTCAAGTTGTAGGTCAATTTAAGTCTATCGTTTTTGTCTCACATAACCCTCCCAATTGTCTGCTTCCAATTGTCTTTGAAAATACATAAAACATTGAACAATTTCTCTTTTCCTCAACCTTTGATGAATCTGTTCTCCTTTGCTACCTCCATCACAAGATTTGGAGTAGAAGGAAAGTGTATAAAAGCCTGGGTCCTGTACTATTATCTTCCCAAAGGTGACAGAAGGAGTTTGGTCTAATGAGAAAATTACAGGAAAAACTTACACCTGATGTATACTGTACATCTATTCAATCACCTTTTACTTTTTTAGGTATTAGAGAGTTTTCTAGTTTTCCCTCATTATAGTTTCCTCATCAGAATAATGGGGATGAGGATATTTGAGATTACGTAAGAAAGTGTTTGAAAGCTATAAAATGCCATACAAGTCGAAGCTAATACTATCAGTAATTTTTGAGAGCACATAACTAAAATCAAGAGAGATCCTACAGGTAGGAAATAGAGTGTGGGCTAGGTCACTTACTTTCACAGAAAATCTACTTTCTGGCTGGGCATGGTGGCTCACACCTGTAATCTCTGCACTTTGGGAGGCTGAGGTGGGCAGATCACCTAAGGTTGGGAGTTCGAGACCAACCTGACCAACATGGAGAAACCCCATCTCTATAAAAATACAAAAAAATTAGCCAGGCATAGTGGCTCATGCTTTTAATCCCAGCTACTCAGGAGACTGAGGCAGGAGAATCGCTTAAACCTGGGAGGTGGAGGTTGCGGTGAGCCAAAATCATGCTATTGTGCTCCAGCCTGGGTAGCAAGAGCAGAACTCTGTCTCAAAAAGGAAAAAAAAAAAAAAAAGAAAAGAAAAGAAAAGAGAAAAAAATAAAATCTACTTTCTTCTTTGCCACATTGTCTTTGAGGAAAGACAAGCATTTTTAGATTTTCCTGCCTTTGGTGGGTGTACCCTGAACAATAAAGAAAACAACAGGTGAGAAACCCTTTCAAAACTGTCATTTTTAGTAACGGTATGTAAAAAATAATCGGTCTATGACCTCAGCTTTTGCATCTATTCTCATTATTAGTGTTTGACCTCTTGCAGGGACTTGTATCTGGGCACTTTTGTTCAAAAGAAAAAACTCTCATGAGAGAAAAGTTCGTGGGGTTTGGGGAGGAGAGTCACAGGGTCCAAGGCGAGTTCCTTCATGTAAACTGTTTTATAGTTAGAAACTTTTAACCACCAAATTATTTATTCCATCAATGTAACAGAAAAATGGTACAAATGCAAATTCACTAATCTTTAATAAATGTGTTACTGGAGAGGTGTCCCAATTCAGACTCCAAGAGAGCATTCTTGGATCTTTCACAAGAAAGAATTTAAGGTGAATCCATACAGTAAAGTGAAAGCAAGTTTACTAAGAAAGTAAAGGAAGAAAGAATGGTTGCTCCACAGGCAGGGCAGCCCCGAGTGCTGCTGGTTGCCCATTTTTATGGTTATTTCTTGATTAAATGTTAAACAAGGGGTGAATTATTCATGCCTCCCCTTTTTAGACCATATAGGGTAACTTCCTGATGCAGCTATGGCATTTGTAAACTGTCATGGTGCTGATGGGAGTGTAGCAGTGAAGACGACCAGAGGTCACTCTCATCGCCATCTTGGTTTTGGTGGGATTCGGCCGGCTTCTTTATTGCAAACCGGTTTTATCAGCAAGGTCTTTATGATCTGTAACTTGTGCCGACTTCCTATCTCATCCTGTGACTTAGAATACCTTAACCGTCTGGGAATACAGCCCAATAGGTCTCAGGCTCATTTTACCTAGCCCCTATTCAAGATGGAGTTGCTTTGGTTCAAACACCTCTGACAAATGGATTCAAAGAATTATCAAAAAAAAAAAAAAACTAAATAATTTTACTAGTACAGATATATCTATTAATTCTAGTTATTCGTCTAATAATTAGAACTAAAATGACTCATGCAATGTTCACGTAGGAACAACAACCTTTAATCCCCATGTCTAATGCCATATTTAATGACTATTGAATATCCTCATTAAATTTCATATTTAGCTATTACCTAAATTATAGTTGTTCTCCCACCACACCTGTATTCTGATGAGTCAGTACGCACACCCGTGTACGTCCACCTCTGTGAGAACAGTTGCTACTGGTGATATACTCGTCCATAATAGAGACTTCTTGTTTCCCCCAGGTGAGGGTTGATGCCTGGCAGCAAATACACATTCGGCAAAAAGCCACAGAATGTGTCTGCTTTTGATCCTCTGGGAATTATTCTACTGCCTACTGAAGCAAAAGGTGCCTGGGCAGGTTGGCAGCTGCAAATCTACTGTTCACAAAATGTTGGGATTGCAGCTACTAGAAGCCTGAAGGGTTCTTAATACAAAATTGTACTTAGTACATTTTATTTAGGTCCTGAACTCCAAGAAATAACCCCAGAAGCTGGGAGTACCTGTGCTCTTTTCTTTTTCTTTTGTTTTGTTTTTTAATTCTGTGATCAGGCTGGAGTTTTTGGAGCACCTCGTTTGAGTCCAAAGGGGAGCAACAATCCATGTGTCAGTCCAGTGACTGAGAGGCACAGAATTTCTTGGGGATTGATGACTGACTGAACTTTGTTCAATTCAAAGTAGCAAACAACCCCAGTAGATTAATCCCAAGAAAATGCCCTGATACTTACCATTGATTTTAAAAGCTGAGGAAAAATATACACCTCTTACGATTTGTTTATGTATGCAAAGGTTCCATTTTTTCTTATTAGTAGTAATAATGATAGGCTCCCACGGTGCTTTTGTGATATATGTTCTTTGGCCTTCAGGTTCCTTTATGCAGAACAAGAGGAAGTACACTGATTTGCATTGACTTCCCATGGCAGTTCTATAGGCAAGGGGATTTTTTCACATCTCTGTGGGAAGTACACGATCTCTCTGAGAATGGAATGTCTAAGGAATTACTACCCAGTACGTTGGCCAATCAGATTTCCTGAATAATTGCTCAACATTCCATTTGCCTTATTACATTGTGCATCATTTTAATTTCCTCCAGGTAATCATATGACAGATCTCTCACACACATAAGGCACTCGTTTTTTCCTGTGCCACGACTACAAACAAAGAGCATGCAGTTCAAGGGGAGAAAACAAAAATGGAAGCGTCAAAACATATTAAACAAGCTTAATTTGTTTGAACATATTTTATGCTCCTCATCATCCCCAGCGGTTTCCTGTTGTGAAATGGTGCATTTTGTTTTCAAAGTTACAAACTGGTGATAAAAAGAAGGCATTTTTACTGTAAGGTCACATTCCAAGCGTATTATCATATGTCTATTTCTTATGTGTGGCTTTTACCAGAAGAAAGACCCATTTGTGTGCATTTGTATTTTAAGAACCATGTGATGGCGTAGCCATCTCGAAATTCTTTTCAAAGAATTTGCTATTTGCCAAAATTCTGCAAAATATTCTGCCAATCAGTCATTTTGTCTATATAATACAAATTAAACTTTTGGATGTATAATTTTCCCATGAATTTATCTCCTGAGTTTAAAAGTGTGTGACTATTTAGGAACTCTTAAAGGATCATTGTTTTATTTAGGGCACTGATGGTTTCTTCAGATGGGAAGAAATAGGCAACAACTGTTCAACCACAGAAAAGTCATCCTCAAAACAAGAACCACGGACTGAGCTCCCATTATATAATTATAATAACAGTCATAGCAAAGTACAGTTATAAGTACTTATGATGTGCTAGGTACTATCTTAGTACTTTGGATTAATTAATTCGCACTTGTAAAAAATGGTTTTCTTGTTAGCCAACCTATGAACTGGTGTTTCTTTTCAATTCTACTTTTTGTCAAGAATTAACTGGACTAAATATTCTGCATGAAACAAATTCAATGGATGAATGTATGCTCTTCTATTTTGCATTTCATGTAGAACCTAAGTAAATGATTACTGCCAGTCACTTACAGGGTGCAGAGTTTCTTTTTTATTTTATCTAAAATAAATCCATTGTTATGTCATTTTTTATTAGAAATGTAATATAATCCCCTTTAAATACAAGACAATAGTGAAGAGAAAGACAACTGCCCGCGATTCAAGTTATTTTGAGCATAGATTTTGGGGTGGCAGAATTGAATTCATGCCCTAGTAATGTTACATTGTGTAATATTTCTACAAATAATTAGCCTCGTCCTAAATTCTGGATCTGCAAAATGAATAAAATAGCACCAATTTCTGAGCATTCTTACGAGATGTGAGTCAGATTAATGTGTAAAGAGAGGCCGGAACATAATAGATACTCACTAACACTACTCTAGTTTTCGAAACATAAACACTGGCCCTTTGGGTTTCACCTTTTTTTCCCTCTTCTTTTCTATGAGTTAGTAGTTTTTTAATCATTGAATACATATAAGTTGGAATCCTAATGTTTTCTATTAAATGAGTTTTTTCTGTATTTTAAAGTCTTTATAACTATAGTTTTTAAAGTTCTAACAGGTGAAGATCTTACGTTTTTTTTACATCCAAAGATAAGATCAATCATCTTAGCTTCTCTTTTGAGCTCTAGAATACTGGTTTGAACATTGTTTGCTTGGAGCATCCTGGTTCTTCAGAGGTACGTTATAGGTCGTTTGAGGTGGATGGTTGAACATTATCTAAGCAGGTGTGCTTTTATGAGTTTCAGGGTTTTCAGTGGCGTGATCTCGGCTCACTGCAAGCTCCACCTCCCAGGTTCACGCCATTGTCCAGCCTCAGCCTCCTGAGTAGCTAGGCGCCGGCCACCACGCCGTGCTAATGTTGTTTTTGTGTTTTTAATAGAGACGGGGTTTCACCGTGTTAGCCAGGATAGTGTCGAGATCCGCCCACCTCGGCCTCCCAAAGTGCTGGGATTATAGGCGTGAGCCACCGCATCCGGCCACCTTTTCTACTTCAAAGTGATTATACAAAGTTCTTGACATTTCTTAGTTTTTGACATTTCTTCACTATACACTAAAATTACAATTATTTACGAAATTTGTTTTGCTATACATAGATGTAGAAGTATACATACATAAACATACACATGCTTATAAATATAAAACAGAAACAATAGACAACATCATTTTTCAAAGCAATGGATATCTGGCTTTTCATGCTAGGAAATATAAAGAGATGTGATCTGTGAAAGAATGACTTTGCTAAAATAAATTTTCTGTGGATCAAACCAAATGATACTGATTCAGTCAAGTGTGGCAGAGCACCCTCGAATAATCAACCTTTCAATGTTATACATTTACTCAAAAACTGTATTTAATAGAAAGCATAAACCATTTTACAAGTTCTAAGTAACCCGTCTGTCTCTATGAGCTGTGTATGCCTGTTGATTATTAGACTTCACTCTTTTCCAAAGAGGCTGCTTAGACCATCAAAGGTAATAGTCATCTCTAAATAAGAGGTACATTTTCTTGTATTAATAATATCAATTTTTGGTTAAACTTGAATCCCTTCTTAGTCCTATTTGCATAATAGATGTTCATTATTTTAAATAATACAATACTGTTTGTGTGATTGATGAGCCTGTGGTTCTGAGTGAAAAAGTAAGAAGTTTGGTTGTTTTATATCAAGCGGGACATATGCTTCATGAGGTCAGAGGAGAGTGACTCTGGAGGTGGCACTGCCCCCAGGACATTTAGGACATTTGTGGGGGAGTCACTGATGGTCACAATGATTCAAGTGATGCTGACATGGTTGATCATCCCAAATCTGAAAATATCTGAAATTTGAAACACTTCTGGTCCCAAGTATTTCAGATAAGGGATGCTCAGCCTGTAGGGTTTAGTGGACAAAAATAAGAGGATTTCGTTATAAAGACACTGTGTGGTTCAGCCTAGCCCTACAAGGATGTGCCTGTGTATCCCATGACTTCGGTTTGTCTTCCTGAAAGTTCATGTAGACGAACATCTGTTTATCTGAAACTAGATCCTCATTTGGGTAACACATGAACCAAAGGTTGGTGCTCTTGTTGATTTACTCAGCTTTAATTTACATTTAAGTTTCTTGGAACACGTTTGCCACAAAAATTGAGAAAGGAGGTCACTTTGTTTCATTTGGAAAAGTACCAAGGTTTTTCTCACTATTTTAGAATACCACATCACTAACCATAACGCTACCAATAAAGCCCATCTGTGTCATTCTTATTTAAAGCTGTCATGTTCTGGGAATTTCAGTGGCAAATCTCTGACTTCCTTGTTATATCTTCCAGCATGCTTGTGCCAGAACATTTACATAATAACATGCACATTATTTTATCGTCAATGTTTTCCTTTTATTGGTTTTTTTTACATTTCACTCACAGCTAATTCTAATTTTAATTTCATTTTTGGCAACTTATATTATCTATGAATTTTATTTCACGATGATAAAGCAGGGATTTCACAGTATCTATTATTAAACAGAATGCAGAGTCAGGTGGGGCTGAGGACCATGAGTATAGTGATCTAGAATTCAGACTCCAGACTGAGTGGCGTTCTCCGTTCTACTTCAGTTCTGCCACTTGCTAGCTATGTGATCACAGACAAGTTCTTTAACAAAGCAGAGCTACCGTGGCCTCACCTGCAAAATGGGATTAAGGATCTGCCTTAGATGATTATTAAGAAGACTACGTGCATTAAGGGCTGATGTGTCCTAAGTGTTTAAAAAAACAACTCAAGTTTAAAAAAACAACTCAATTGTCCTCAGTCATGGTAATTTTTGTTGTTTTTTTTTTAGACCAAGTTTCACTCTTGTTGCTCAGGCTTGGAGTACAGTGGCGAGATCTCTGTTCTCTGCAACCTCCGCCTCCTGGGTTCAAGAGATTCTCCTGCCTCAGCCTCCCTGGTAACTGGGATTACAGGCTCGTGCCACCACGTCTGGCTATTTTTTGTATTTTTAGTAAAGATGGGGTTTCACCAGGTTGGCCAGGCTGGTCTTGAACTCCTGACCTCAGGTGATCCACCTGCCTCAGCCTCCCTAGTAGCTGGGATTACAGACTCGTGCTACCATGCCTGGCTATTTTTTGTATTTTTAGTAGAGATGGGGTTCCACCAGGCTGGCCAGGCTAGTCTTGAACTCCTGACCTTGGTGATCTACCTGCCTCAGTCTCCCAAAGTGCTGGGATTACAAGCATGACCCACCACACTTGTTCAATCACGGGAATTTTTGAATCATTATATGGTAAGATGAATAGCAGTGTTTGTTTTTATTTTTTGTTTTTGTTTTTTGTTTCAAAATGATCTATGTAATAAAGTTTTCTTGAGGCCATAGTAATGATCATGATGAAAATAATGAACTTCATAAAAGCTGCTAGATATTTTTCCCATTCCAAACTTTCATCTCTAGAGAAGGGGTATGTTGTCATATTTATAAACCAAAAATAAAATTCTAAGCCCCCTAACTAACTGAATGGGCCCCTCCTCTGTGCCAAGGGCATTCTATAGTAAACTTGAAAGTAGTTCAAGCCGTGATGGGAATGGGTGGCCAGACATGCCTCATTATACCTTCCACCCCTTGGAAGGAAGCCGACCAACCTTAACATTAAAACAGACATTAAGACCTACGAAGCAAACTCTTTGTAGCAATAAGACACCAACATGACAGCTAGCAGGACCTGAAAGAAATCAAAGTATTTTAACCCGAAATGTATTTCTTTGACATATTTTGAAATGGCCCTGCAAGGTTGTCTCTTGTAGGGAAAATCTACACTTTGCAGAGAACTCCCTTCTCATTCCAGATCTTTTCCCTGATTCAGGAGAGAATTAACTAAGAGTCTGGAACCTTTTTGGGTCTGATAAGAGCTCTGAAGCCTGCTGCTTGGAGGTTTCATCTGCATGATAAAACTCTGGTCTCCACAACCCCTTATCTTAACCCAGACCTTCCTTTCTATTGATTCTAGGCCTTCAACCAATTGCCAATCAGAAAATCTCTGAATCCACCTGTGACCTGGAAGCCCCAGCTCTCCAACCCCTTCAAATTGTCCTGCCTCTCTGGACCAAATAAATGTACATCTTTCATGTATTGATTGATGTCTTATAGCTCCCTAAAATGTGTAAAACCATGCTGTATCCCAACCATTTGGTGACATGTTCTCAGGATCTCCTGGGGCTGTGTCACAGACCAGTCATCACTCATACATGGCTCAGAATCAATCTCTTCAAATATTTTACGAACATTTGAATTTGCCTTTTCATCAACAAATATATGACTGAAGGGGGAAAAAACACTACTATGGATGCAGCTTTGCGAACTGATTGGAAGTAAGGAGAGCATACCAACAGATGTAAGGAAAAGCAATCCAGATGGGACACGGTGGTGGCCTGGCTCCTGTGGGGTTGTGGGGGCCTGGAGAGGAATGTCTGTTCTTGAGAGATATTGAAAACAGAAAATAAAAGTGACAGGATTTTGCAATGGATTAATTTGGGTAAGGTATGAGGTAGAAGGGACTGTCAAGTTCAACCCCAAATTTCTAACTTATAAATCTAGTTGACTAGGAAATACTGAAAAAACAAGAGCAAGTATGGGTAAACTCATTCAAACTCAACCTGCAAGTATGAACTTGACTCCTGAGAAATGGGCATAGTAATAGAACCCTCCTCATAGGACTGTGCGAGGAATAAATAAGCTTAGAAATGCATAGTGGTTATTACAGTATTTGGCACAAATAAGTATTCAATGAATGGTAGCTATGTTTATGAGAAAATAATCACAAAGGGCCGGGTGCGGTGGCCCACACCTGTAATCCCAACACTTTGGGAGGCCGAGGCGGGTGGATCGTTTGAGGTCAGGAGTTCAAGACCAACCTGACCAACATGGTGAAACCCTGTCTCCACTAAAAATACAAAAAATTACCTAGCCGGTAGTGGCATGCACCTGTAATCCCAGCTACTTGGGAGGCTGAGGCAGGAGAATTGCTTGACCCTGGAAGGCAGAGGTTATAGTGAGCCAAGATTGAGCCACTGCACTCCAGCCTAGGCGACAGAGACCAGATAACAGGTAATAATTTACAAATAATTCAAAACAATTTTAAGATTTGAGAATTTATCTAGTTTGTGAAGTTCCTATCAATGTTTCTCTTCTCCACCAGAAAGAATATGATGGATACTTGTCTATTTTCTTTCTTTCTTTCTTTCTTTCTTTTTTTTTTTTTTTTTGAGATGGAGTCTCGCTCTGTCACCCAGGCTAGAGTGCAGTGGTGCGATCTTGGCTCACTGCAACCTCTGCCTCCCAGGTTCAAGCAATTCTCCTGCCTCAGCCTCCCATGTAGCTGGGACTACAGGTGCCAACCACCACTTGTGGCTAATTTTTGTATTTTCAGTAGAGACGAGTTTTCACCAGTTGGTTACGCTGGTCTCAAACTCCCGACCTTGGGTGATCCGGCCACCTCAGCTTCCCAAAGTGCTGGGATTACAGGCGTGAGCCACCGCGCCCAGCTATTTTCTTAAACTGAGAGTCAAAGAAGGATGATTTCCCCTTAAAATTGATACACTTACTAAATTGTTTATGTATCTATCTGTTTATTATAAGAAAACGAATAGCTTTTTAATCCAGACTTTTTCATCAGTCTTTGTCTCTTTTGAATATTTTTAAGCAGCTTATTTATTTCAACATGCAATTAAGAAACCAGCAAGTGTTTTGAGTTACTGTTTTAAAATTTCCTCAAAAACACTATGTGCAGGGCATTGCAGTTGATGCCGTCATGGTTTGACAGAAGATGCAGTAAAGCATACTTCCTGATCTCAAATTGCTTTCAACCTTCTTGCGAAAGGAATCATTTATTGTCATGTATGACTGGTTAACTTTTTAAAAAATTTGCTTATAAGCATCAAGCTATACATTAATTATTACTCCAAAGAAACAAGAGTAGTAAAAAATCATTATGGGCAGCAGCAGAGAAGGAGGCTTTTTTTTTTTTTTTTTTTTTTTTTTGAGACTGAGTCTTGCTCTGTCATCCAAGCTGAAGAACAGTGGCGCAGTCTCAGCTTACTGCAACCTCCGCCTCCCGGACTCAAGGGCTTCTCCCACCTCAGTCTCCTAAGTAGCTGGGACTCTAGGCACGTGCCACCACGCCTGGCTAATTTTTTGTATTCTTAGTAGAGATGGGGTTTCACCATGTTGGCCAGGCTGGTCTTAAGCTCCCAATCTCAGGTGGTCCGCTCACCTGTCCTCCTAAAGTGCTGGGATTACAGGTGTGAGCCACCACGCCCGGCCGAGGGAGGTTTTATGGACTAGGTAGACTTTGCCTTGGGTCTTGAAAGATGCTTGAAACATAACTATGCAGAGAAAACTAAGGAGGGCATTCAGCTTCACAAATAGGAGAAATATAGACATTATGGTACACAGAGGACCCTTTTATTATAAAGGCTGCCTATGCCAGTATTCATTTATTTAAGAACAGTGAATGGGGAAAGGAGCTAGAGGCAAAAGTCCTTACACAGTCTACTACTCTATAAGTAATTTCTATTATTTAGTTATCTTGCTGATTTTTGAGGCAAGAAGCCTGCCTAAAAAAATGCCATAAAATATGTCTTCTTAATGACCACCCAAACTTAGGGGACCCTATGGTATCCTGAAACCGACCCACCAACTCTTTGTCCTTTGATATAACCGGAGTTTATTTACTCACAGACGTGGTAGCCCAGGCCAAAGTCACCCAGTTCTTTCTGTGTACTGACATTTTTTAGCACTTGGCAAATGTTGATTCCTACATGAATCATTCTAAGTCTCTTCCACAGAAAGATCATTATCTAATACCAAATGCAGATGTATAAAGGTCTTTTTTTATTTTATTTATTTTTTTATTATACTTTAAGTTCTAGGGTACATGTGCATAACGTTTATATCATGTATAACTCCCCAATGCAATCCCTCCCTCCTCCCCCCTCCCCATGATAGGCCCCAGTGTGTGATATTCCCCTTCCCGAGTCCAAGTGATCTCATTGTTCAGTTCCCACCTATGAGTGAGAACATGCGGTGTTTGGTTTTCTCTTCTTGTGATAGTTTGCTAAGAATGATGGTTTCCAGCTGCATCCATGTCCCTACAAAGGACACAAACTCATCCTTTTTTATGGCTGTATAGTATTCCATGGTGTATATGTGCCATGTATAAAGGTCTTAATGAAGTGGCTTAACTGTTAGAAATACAGTAGGGTATAAGGAACAGAACCATCCAAGCCATTAAAGGAGAACCTAGGAAGGCTTCACATAGGGAGTGACAACTGATTGAAATCTTTACCCGTGGGCAGTTTCCTAGACAGAAATCATGTGGGAGGGCATATGGAAACTCAAGGAGACATGTAGTATGTGTTTTTTGTATTGCTGGAAAACAATGTATACTTAGAGCAAAAGATAAAGCTGATTTAATTTTTCTAGGCTATAATATGAGCACTGTTTTGTTTTTGTTTTTGGTTTTGTTTTGAAATGGAGTCTCATTCTTTTGCCAGGCTGGAGTGCAGTGGTGCGATCTTGGCTCACTGCAACCTTGGCCTCCTGGGTTCAAGTGATTCTCCTGCCTCAGCCTCTCGAATAGCCGGGACTACAGGTGTCTGCCAGTATGCCCAGCTAAATGTTTTTTGTATTTTCAGTAGAGGCAGGGTTTCACCATGTTGGTCAGGATGGTCTCGATCTCCTGACCTTGTGATCTGCCCGCCTCAACCTCCCAAAGTGCTGGGATTACAGGTGTGAGCCACCTCGCCTGGCCCGTGAGCACTGATTTAGCAGTTGTGCTGAGATGTAATTGACATGCAGGACAATGCACGTATTTAAAGTGTACAATTTGGTAAGTTTTGACACATGTGTACACTGCTCAAACCATCCTCAGAATCAAGCTAGTGAACATCTAGCTTCACTAGATGTGGGTGAAGCTTTTGGGTGATATCCCCAAAAGTTTCATCAGGTCTCTGTAGGCTCTCCCATCTCTCTTTGTTTCCCATCACCAAGCAATCACCAATCTGCTTTATATCACAATATATTCGTTCTGATTTTCTAAAGTTTTACATAAGTGACGTCATATGGTATACTCTTTTTTGTTTGGCTTATTTCACTCAGCATGATTACTTTGAGATCCATTCATGTTGTTTGTACCGATGGTCCATTCTTTTTCAGTGCTGCGTAGTGTTCCATAGATACCACAACTTGTTTATCCTTTCATCCGATGACTTTTTGTTTTGTTTCGTTTTCACTAGTTTTGAACTATTACAAATAAAGCTACTATGATCCTCCATGTATGAGTCATTGAATGCACATGCATTTCCTTTTCTCTTGAGTAAATACCTGGAAGCAGAATGGCTGTGTCTCATAGTAGGTGTACGCTTAATGTTTGAAGAAATTGCTGAACTGTTTGTATAATGGTGGCAGCATTTTGTATTTCCACCAGCAATATACAAGCATTCTAGTTCTTCCACATCCATGCCAACAGCTGGTGAAATGTATATTTTTTATTTTTAATCATTCTAATACTGGTACAGTGGTATCTTATCATGGTTTTAACTTGAATTTCTTTAATGAATAATAATGTTGACCACCTTTTCATCTGATGAAAGTAGAAGTATCACCTTTATTCATTCTCTTAATAGTGTCTTTCAAATGCCAAAAATGTTTAACTTTGATAAAATTCAATTGTATCAATTATTTTTTCTTGTCCTTGGTAATCATGGTTGTGATGTCATATGTAACAAATCTTTCAATTAGAATTTCTGGGAATAGGACTCAGATATCATAAGCTTTAAAAACTTCTCAGGTGAATTCATATGTAGTCAAGTTTCAGAACCAGTGCGCTAGATCCGTGCTTCTCAGATTTTAAATGTGAATTCAAATCACCTGGGAATCTTAAAATGCAGATGCAGATGTAGGACTGAGATGCTACATCTGACAACAAAAACAAACAAGCAAGCAAGATAAAGCAAGCAAGGGAGTCCGTCAGAAGCCAGGCAAAGAATTGTGTCTGCTACTTTAAGGAACTGAGGGATTTGAGCTTGATTATTTTGGCAATGGGGACTCATTGGAGGGCTTACAAGAAATGAATAATGTGGTTGCATTTGGATTTTAGAAAGATCATTCTGGTAGCAGAAGGATGGGTAAAGATAAGACTTGAATCAGGGGAACGTGTCAGCATGTCTTCTATAATCTAGGAGATAAATCAAGGGTAAAGAAGTGAAGACTCAAAGAAAAGGGTGTGAATTTGAAAGGCATTTAAGAAAATTGCATCAGTGACTGAATAGGAGGGTGAGGGAAGAATGGTTCCTTGAATGGCTTTGGACACTGGATGAGTTGTGACACCATCACATTTTTCAATATAGGAAGAGAGAATTGAGGTCGGACTGTGTTGGCTGACATAGAAGTTGATTTTTAGACATATCAAGACTAGAAAGCTTTTGGGCCATTCAGGAGTAGATGCTCAATAGAGCACTGGTTGAATGGGTTTTGGGAGTGTTCATTTAGGGATCAGCGGGTGTAAGGACATTGGAGATCATGTGTGTAAATGGAATTGCCCAGTGAAGACATAGACCATGAAAATCAAAAAAGACCTACAAGGGACAGTTTTGGAGGTCACCAATGTCACTTTTCAAGGGCATTGAGGGGCAGAAACCTGAGTGCAGTGAATTGAGGGATGAAGAAGAGTCTTTGCCCTCAGGGTTTTTGTTGATCACCTTACAGGGTAATTATCAGGCTGCAAGTGCTGACTGTCCACTAGATTGCCCCGAGCATCTGGGACTATCTTCTCAAAATCCTGCTTCAAGGAACGATCCTCCTTCCCCAATCCCTATGTTTATTGGAAGAATTGTGAGGTATAAAATAGGAGGCTGACACTGGCCACACATCACACATCAAAGGTCAAAGAGAGGTAAACAGCCTCCACAGCGTGTCTTCCCAAGGCCCAGTGCATGAATGCTCTTTTTGTGGCTTGGTTGTTAAAACTTCTTCATACTTTCACCTAGCCCCTCTGGCTCAGCTTCCTAACTCTTGCAGGAAAAGGGTTGATCCGCATTTCGGAAGTGTCTCCCTCAACAGGTTTATTTTCATAGACATATTTTTGGGGGGTTTCCTTTCAAGTAGCAGACCTTATTCTGGCGTGGATTACTGTGCTGGGTTTGAAGGATCAGGGCAAAGCTCTCATGCCCTACTGAACACAGTCAGAAACATTTCCATTTTTGTTCTGACTGCAAGAGACAAATCCTAAAATTACCATGTGGGTCTAAATGCTCAGTATTATGTGAAAAACATGCCTCCAAGTTGGTAATCATACTGCACACACCGTGGTTTCTGGATTCCTTCTCTCCTTTTATTTTTACCTTCTAGTATAAATTCCATTTGTAGTTTTTGGGGCACTGTCTCTGAGTATATATACCATTTCATTTAGCTTTTGCAAGCTAAGGGCAAAGTTTCTATAGGTTTCTTCACTAAATTCCAGCCTGTCAAGAGGAGAGAAGTGAGCACCAGGCCATGATGAAAAGGGGGTCGTGCATCTTTAAAGAAAACTGCAAAGGAAATCCTAACCTCTCCTAATTTACATAGGGTGACATTTTGCAGAAATATTGAAACATTAGCAGTGACATAATGAAATTCTGCCTATCAGCCATGAAAGGAATAATGTTACTGTTAAGGTAACCTGTCCACAGTTTGTTATCAAGAAAATATTCTTGCCAAGAAACATATATTTAGTAAGGCATGATAAGAAGGGATTTTTCTCCCCTTATATTTTCTCTCCTGGGCTATCCATCTTCCCCTACAGATTTACTGCACGATCACTCCCTTTACATGCTAATTATGTGCAGGTCTGGCGAATCTGTTAGTGGTGACACTTCTGGGACCCAGTGGGACTGCAACTCATTATGTGGCAATGTCCAGATATATCAGATATTATTAGCTGTCATTAATCTGCTGTGGAAACACTGAGTGCTAAGCCAGGGAAGGAGGAGAAAAGAGTGTGCAAATGAAGTCTGGAAACAGCCTGAACCCCAAAAGGTCAAAGGGGAAATCAGCCAAAGGGGGGAGAACCAGCAAACGACAACATTTTGTTCCTGATTTTTTAGCTCATTAGCTAACTGGGTGCACCAGGAAGAAGGAGCAAGGAAGCATCATTTAGCCGTTTGTTATTTTAATACCCCTTGTGGCCATTTCACTGGCACTAACCTTTTACTGTAATTATGTGAAATTATACACATTATCTGTTAACTTGTCCTAGACGCAAAGAAACACCAGCGGTGGGTATTTTACCATGGGACATACGTCAGTTCCAATTTTGTGCAGTAATTCCTAGGACAATAAACTCTGAAATACAAAGCTACTGCTTCTTCTTATTTTATTTGGTATATTATTTGAACTTATTGCTTAAGCTATTTCCTCCACGTGGACTCTCTAGTCTGTATCTGTTCCCCATTTCCTTCCACCTCTGCATACCCGAGTTCTCATTGTTGTTTAAGGCTCAGTTTAAATGCAATCTTAATAAAGACTTACATGACCCTTCACAGTCCATGTACTTTATCTTTTGACCTGCCATAAGACCTTTCCGTATTTTAATGATCTATAACTATAGACCTTCTGTCTGTCTATCTATCTATCTATCTATCTATCTATCTATCTATGTATCTATCCATTCAGTTAATTTCCTTATGTAGTTCATAAATCTTCAGGAGAGACAGTTAAGCTCACATGTTGGCTTTAAGTTTTAAATAAGATGTTATAGATCTAACAGAAAGCATGCAAAGTTAATTTTTTAAAGTACACAAATGCACATGTATATAAGATTTTATAATAAAGGTATGCATTATCTATGCATGTATATTTTATATATTTGACACGAACATACATATAAATATATATGCATATGCTAAAGATGTCTGTATTAGAGAGTAGAAGAGGAGAAGTCTATACAGTATATTGAAATGCTTTCTTTTGTTTACTTTCATTCATTCTTTGTTGCTTACCTACTTACCTTTTTCCAGCTCATCCATTTCTCAGCGATTATATGGTGTCTGAGCAACAGACCATCCTCACATCCTGAGAGCGATTCAAAGCTGCAATTCAGATACCTTCCTAATATTGTTCATTTCTCAAAGAATGGTCTTGCAGGGGTTCCTAGGATTATGCGGTATGTTTTTAGTTCATCGCTGAGCAATTTCCTTGGTGTTAAATACTGGGAAGCACCCCAGAGTGCTCATAAATATGAGTTAACTGAGACTATAATGTTTCTTCACTGGAGATGTTCCCTAACTATAACAGACATGTTTATTACTCCACCCATATCCTTTTAGTTCACTCACAAAAAAATTGCAGATGCTCATATTCAAGGCCAGTGGCTTTCTGCCTCCAAGAATTCTCCAGTCGTGGAAGCAACCAGAAGTACGAGGGTGTTAATAAGGAACGGTCCTCAACAATAAGAAATGGGAGTTGGTGAATAAGTATGCCAGCTTCTTTGCACTTCAGTGGGAAAGTCTGAGATATTAAGGTATGTTCTACTTCACTTCTGAGACAGTCTTTGGTGAGACTGAGCTTCCCACTAAGTTCCCCATAGTGCTAACCCCCTTATCCTTACCTCATTCCCTTCCTCTCCTTTTCACTGCTTCATCGTGCTTCCTGTCCACCTCTCAAAGAAACACGAGGGCCAAAATCTTGTCTTAGCATCTGCCTTTGGGGGAACCTAAACTCATGCAATTAATACCCTGGAAAGCAGACCACTGTGATGGCATTCTGAAAAATGATGGCAGTAAGTGCCTTCTCCTGGTGATAAGTAGAGCGGTGATAACCCTTGGGTGTCAATGACTAACTCTCACCTGTGCTGGAATATGATAGAATATACAGGTGGAAGAGAAGCACTGATGCTTGAAAAACAGGGTGACAAATGGTTAGTATAAGAATTATGGAGTTTCTTGAGTTTTTCTACTTGCTATAAAAATCTTGATAAAGATAATGACAGGCTCATCCAGGTATCACCTTAGAATACACTGTGAAAGTCAGAAGACTTCCATGGCAGGGTTAAAGAGACCCTCCTCTCCTGCACTTAGAGGCAAGACTATAATGAAGTTAGGCCTAAATTAGATCATTATGATTGTGGTGTTAACAAGGATACTCAGTTTACAGTTCCAGCAAGTTCTCCATGTTAAAGTTGGGTCTAATAGGGAAGGAAAGGGACCTTGAGACCCAAGATAAAGACAATTAGGTCGTGCACATGAGGACCTGTATCCCCAGAATCACCTGAATCCTCCAAGCTGATAGAAGTGACACCTTCTGCCTGCTAAGAAAGAACAGCCTCCCTTTGCCTGGAGTGTCTATAAAGAGTTCACATAAAGCAGATGTCTCATGAAATACTTCTCTTTCTCTTCACAACTTGCCCTTTCTCCTCTTAATATTTCTAGTCTAATAATTAGGATCCGTTTGCAGCATGGCTTTAGTGGGAAGGTACCATTTTTGCATGGGATGGGAAGAAATGGAGTATTCACCAAATTCATCACAGGTCCTATCAATATGAACTAGCAGGGACAGAGAGAGTATATGTGAGAATGAATAAAGGTGTTGACACAGGAGACCCAAAATACAAGCCTGGATAGAGGAGTGGTTGTTATCCTTGCGTATCTTTTAGTAGCATCACATTGAACCTGCTGGCAAGGATATCTGAGCCTGTATAATTCATTGATGGGATGGCTGCTTGGAGGATTGGTGGTGATACTGGCCTGTAGTAAATGAGATGAAATTGAAAGTGCCTGGCAGTTATAAGAAGGGAATAGAAAGCTCGGCTAGGTGGGCATCATAGATTGGATCAACTAAGCAAGGTTAGCAAACCCACCGCCAGCTATATGCAACGGGAAGGGCCCTGGGGACACTTCTTTCACTAATGAAGGATGCACAGTGGGAATAATAAGATATCAGTGGGCCCAGGGATGTTCTCCTCTGGAGATTCTTTTTTTTTTTTTTATTTTATTTTTTATTTTTGAGATACAGTCTCTCTCTGTTGCCTAGGCTGGAGTCCAGTGGCACAATCTCGGCTCACTGCAACCTCGGCCTCCTGGGTTCAAGTGATTCTCTTGCCTCAGCCTCCCCAGTAGCTGGGTTTACAGGCAAGCACCACTACGACCAGTTAATTTTTGTATTTTAAGTAGAGACAGGGTTTCGTCATGTTGGACAGGCTGGTCTCAAATCCCTGACCTCAGGTGATCTGCCCACCACGGCCTCCTAAAGTGCTAGGATTACAAGCATGAGCCACCACATCCAGCCTCCTCTAGAGACATTGTCTGATGGTGGAGGTGCTGCTTTGAAACTAGGATATTTAAGTTCAACAAGAAGATAAGATTATAAAACTTTTTTTTCCTAGAAAACTTTTTGTGGCCATTTTTTATATAGTTATTGTATATATTTAATTTTGTATTTGCTTTTTTATTTAATATTGCAGTATACACAATTCTATGTTTCCACAGTGTCTTTGAAAGATAATTTTAGTCTCTAAATAACACTCCTTTAAACTTATTATATTGACCTAAGTATCTTATTTTTAAGTTGTATGATTCTATAATACTACAAATAATGTGATGGGTACTTTTTTCATCTAGTGTTCCCATGTTTTAAAAATTATTTTCTTAAAATACTTTTCAAAATATAACATCATGTATTCGATAATACATGTTTAAGCCTCCTGGAACATGCTATACATTATTCCCAAAAAGTTTGAACAAATTTACATCACCAAGCACAACATATGAGTGATTTTCTCAGCATCATTGCCAGAAATGGGTATTTTCATGGATTTATTTTTTCTCATTTAAAAAGAAATTTGGAACATATAATTTTACATCAATCTTTATTTGCTCTTGAAGATGACGTGACCCAAATCTCTTCCTTATCTATCAGAACTTTGGAGCCAGAAAAACTTAACCAGTTGTCCAAATATCAATGACAGTGATTAATGACAATGGTTAATAACAATTTCTAGAGGTCGGTTTTCCTATCCAGATCTTTTGCTTGCATTATGCCACCTCTATTTGAAGTTTTGATCTGCCTATGCCCAGTGCTTGAAAATTTTTTTGGTGCATTTTCCAATATAATAAATTATTAAACTTGGAGCAAACAGGTGCAATTCAGAGATCAGGGAGCCACCAGAATGCTGAGACTGGCCTTTGCAAAAGTCCCTTGACCCTCACATTCCAGGGCCTTCCTTTGTGTGTCAGAACCAATATCTAGAAGATAGCTTCTATCTCATTTACCTTCTAGGTCTTCTGAAGGCACATCAAATTGGAGAGATCTAATTCCTCTCTAGAACCCTACCTGTAGGAAAGTGTAGGAAATGCAGTCTTTAACTTTCCAGCTCTGTGGTGCAGGGAGGAATGCAGGAATGGGCTAGAAATGGGTGCTGAGTGACAATCAATTATATCCAGTCTAATGACTGCAGATTTGGCCTCCTTCCTTCTTCACTTCTCTGCTCTTCTCACTGTGTGAGCTCCCCTGACCCTTACTCTGCTGAAAGGTCAATACCCCCACCCCAATCCCAAGTCACTACTCTTTGCCCCTCATGCAGTCTTTCTTAGCAGTATGTAATGCTTCATGCCCAAGTCCAGTCAAATGTCTTTCATGATCATTTAATCAGGACTAGCTTCGTGTCAGGAAGTCAGAATTCCTAGCTTGTAAGGAATTGTTGTTCTCCCTCCAGTAGCACTCACTTATTCCTCTTTTATTAAACAATCAAGGAAAAACAAACTTGAAACACGCCTCTTCTCACACACCATGAGCTCAATTTAATTCCAAATGTTTAATACACAATTTAAGGGGGCCCAAGAAGACACTAAAGCGTGTACTGCACGGTAATTGAGTCCATTAAGGCTGCTATATTATTATTTTTCTCGGTTGTATGTGCATCTACCCCTAGGTGTTGTCCAGATGCCTTTACCAACTTGTTCATTTCATGATGTCCTTCTGTATTGTTCATTTGAACATTCAAATATAAGTGTTTCTACGATCCGCCTCAAAAAACTTCCTCAATGAACTTGCTTGCCTAGACAGGCTTAAAGGATCATTCACAAAGTACAAATATTTGAGGTTTGAGTATGTTTTAAATTCTTTTTCACATCTTATTTTCTTTAGAGTTCATGCATATCCCTTTACTTAAAAAATGACACTTTGTATATTTGAATGTGTGTCTTGTTTAAGCAATTATGTGCAGTTCAATTGAGACCAATAACAAAATTGGCTGTAAATATGTGAGCAAGGTATGAACAAGAAAAACAGAACCACTAAAAAAAGACCGAGGGTGATGTGTCTTTTATATTGGTAATGTGAATGAAATATCTGTGGACTATATCCACACACACACACCCTGCAGTGAAGGATCAGGTTAACTCAACATCCAAAAGGCTATGAAACATCAGGCGTTTCTTTTGCTTAAAACCTGGTATAGCAGGAATCCTAGGTCACAAGCCAAAATGTCTAGAGATGCCAGGAAAGTGACCTAAATGAGTGAAGCTGAGCAGGTGAAGTACGAAATATTAGAGACAGTCATTCGTACTGAGGGTTAGTAAAGAATGAAGGGGTTGTGATGTGCTGCAGAGTCCTATTTGCTCCAAGGAATTAACTGCTATCCAGGAAGCCAAGATCACTATTGCCAGAGCTTCCTTTTTTTTTTTTTTTTGCAAGAGAAACCCAAAGTGTGGATTTTGAAGGGAAATGTTTTAATCTTTAGATGTTGTTGATTAATGCAGTTAGAAAACAACAACATTAACACAACAGGTGAACATACCTATACCAAGAAGTTGGGATCTAGCCTAAGGAGACCAGGTTATGACACATCCTGGAGTTCTCACCGGACTCTAGGGAACTCTGGAATGCGGGAGGACCATATCCAGGAAGAACAATTAATCGAGGAGCTGCACGTAAGGGCTGCTCTGCGTCGCTTTCATTCCCGGGCGAATTCCTTCAAATCTCTAATATCATTTCCTCTAGGAAGCCTCCTCTAACCAACCCCACCACCAACATAGACACACACACACACACACACACACACACACACTCACACCAGACTAGGTGAGATGCCCCTTCGTGCTCCCAATGTGACCTTGATTTCCATTATCATAATCCTTTTTAAGTTATTGTAACTATTTGCTTGGCTGTTTATCTTCAGTATGCAGGGCCTGTTTATCCGGCCCATAATTTTATCCTCAGTCCTTAGAATGAGGCCAGTATAGAGTAGATACTTAATAAACATTTCATGAGTAAATGAATCATTTGTCAATGATGAAATATAGACATAAATAGCTATCTTGTTCTATTGATAAAAGTATCCTGCACCTACACAGCATACATAGAAAAAGATGATTACTGTATACAAGAAAAATAAAGTAGTATTTTAAAAATTGTGTTTCAGGGCTGAATGATTAAGTGATTAAAACTGATGTAATCAAGCTATCGTTGTTTGAATAATATTCATTTTAATTTAGGTTGGACTTACATGTTTGCGGGACCATGAGGTCCATTATTTTACTTGGTCTTGTCAGTCAGTTTGTTCCTAAATTGGAGTAAATGTTTACTGCCTAATTGAGTGCCCAATTTTTTTCATTGGCCAAATTTGTATCAAAAGTGTTTTAGAGACAGTTCTGGATCTTTCCTCTTCCTTGAAAGTGCAAAGTGAAGCTGCCTTCGTCAGTATCCATATGGAAGTGAAATAAATTAGTACTCAGGGAACCCTCAGGTTCATTTCATAGGACTCATTTTTGTGGCAATTACTACAGTAAGTATTTGGAAATATACATGCACAGCATTTTATTGTCACCATTGGACCATTCAGCTGACCTCATTTTCTATTGCCGCACTTACTTTACAATGCGGCTAATTGGCCCAGTTGTATCAAAGATTACACTTATTGTTTTAGAGAAAATAGTTTTGAATTATTGTGACAGCTTCCTGCAAGTTTTGAAATCAAATTAATTGAAAAAAAATGTTTGAATCTCAGTCACTTCCCTTATGGGTTAGGATCCAAAGCACTAAATAAAATCAAAGCAAGCTACTTCAGTTGTTCTCTAGTGATTTATGCCCTAAATGAAAGGAAAAAAGTGGCAACAGGTTACTAATCCTGTTGCAAATTTCAAAAAGCATATGCAATTAAATTGTATGCTTGATGGCCCCAGATCATGCTAATATCATTTAATAATAATAATAAATAACCATAACACAGAGAAGACTTAACGCGCAAATACATTTGATTAAACCAACAAAGCTAGTTGCAAAACAGCTGTTGCTATAATCTAGGCATGCGGGTCCCAAACTGAATTGTTAGGAAGAAAAAAAAAAAGTAGTTCACACTGTTGCTTCACATGGTTTGTTAGTTGCTGTTATGAGCAGCAGTGTTGATGAAAATAATTATTTAGTGCTTCAGTTTCTGTCCCCTAAAGCTTCCCAAAATATGTGTCCCTAGCTTCACTTAAGATGAACATTTTATCTAACAATCAATGCAGATTGTTTCAAAATCCATTCTGCTGCCACAATTGACAATATGTGAGAAGAGGGCATAGCATGGTCACATTTGGCTGCCATGAGTAAGCCTGGCTTAAATTCCTTGCCCAAGGAAATCATCTTGAGCAAAATGTGTGAATATGTCTGGCACACAAAAAATCATAGAAAAGAAAACTAGAATCAATTGTCTTTTAGCTCATAACATTATCCAATACTACAACCTTGTTCCTTAATTAAAGTTGCCAGTATTCAGAACAATTATAACAGAATTATTATAACAATTATAATAGATAATTGATGTATTTAGCACTCAATGGATTCCATTATTCAGCGCCTTAAGCTACCAAGTGGGACATGGGACAGTTCATTGGATAATTTTGGTTATCTCCATTCAGCTGTGTGGATGTTAGGGGTCAGAACAAGTGAAACAGTTTAGCTCATCTAGAGCTTGTAATTTTTTTTTTAATTCTGTAAGTTTCACTTCTAAGAATCCTTTTCCAGTAACTTTATGTAACTTATGAAAAATTGCTAGAACACAACTAAAATCAGGATTAAAATACTTAACGATTATTAAAATTAATGATCCTTTATGTAATTAAGCACCTTCATCACTGTGTATTGACACCATCCAATAGAAGGTATTGCTTTACTTTGTTTGAATAATACAGTTAATACAGATTCTTAATGTAGCGCATGTGAAACATCAAAGATGCTCTAAATAAATCTGCTTTCTCATACTTCTGAGTCATGTCAAATTGGATAAAGTGAGAATGAGACTGTATAATTCATTGTGCAAACTGGTTCAATTTCAGAGTGAAATTAATAATGACTTCAGGAAAATCACATACGCTAGGACTGTTTGAGGCAAATGAGGCCAGTTCTAGGAAAACTAGAACTTTCTTCCAAAACATGTATAGTTTTCCCCTTTTCCTCATTGTCATGTCTTTTTGATGATGCAGGCTACATTTGTGATGTGACAGTTCTACTCTTATTTCAGCATACACTTATAATTTTCTCAAGTTATGTTGATGACTCTGTGCTATTTTCTTCATCCCCTGTGATAAAAATCAAGCATTAATAGGTGGCTGGTGGGGATTCGGGTTATAGACTGTGACAGCGTGAATGCCTGCAGCCCAAGCAGTAATCACACTCTCAACCTCATTGTCAGTTGCAACGGACTCTCATTAAATGAGCTAACCGTTCACTCTAGCAGCACTTCACAACTTTACATGATATTTTATGATTAAGCTTTTCTAAACACAGCTCCTTACTGAAACCTCCAACTTTAAAGGGAGACACAGGGAGAAGTTGATGTTATACTGAATAAAAGCCAAAAAGTCTACGAGCTTTGTTTTTCTTTTCTAGAAGCTTTGTTATCAAAGCTTCTAGATCTTTATGCAAAGACTTCCACTGGGTCCTGAACACCAAATGTCAATGAGTCATGATGACTAATACTAGGTGGTGTTTATGCTTTGGCTTCCTTGCTGTATCCTGTAGGCTGGCAGAAATCAGGCTAACTGAGTAATTGCTATAATGCATTCCCTTTTCATAATATCTGCACTGAATCTTTGTTGCTTCGCACTTCAGTTTGCATTCCAGCATTCTTTCATGCCAAGCCTGGTGATTACTTTAAGTCCCTGAGCTACAGGCATAATTATCTTTCAAGAAGTCATTGGGGACTCCTGAGAGGAAGGAGGAAGATGGAGAGAAGAATGCCAGAGGAAGGATTAAGGTATTTCTTTGGTGGAGCACGTAGCAGTGGGGAAGAGGGGTAGGTGATGTTCATTTGCCAAGTATTTAGAGAGTCGGGGACCTGATATTTAAGCTTTAACTAACATTGACCAGAGGTATGGTCAAACATTAAAAAGTTAGATAGCTGAATATCTCTCTATTCATGGCCTAGAGAAGCTTTGTTATTTAAATTTAGATGTTACTTTGTTTTAATTCAATTACAAATGATCATGTTTGTCAATCGGTTAACTCATGACTTGTCCTAGTTTTGAGAGAAGATCAGATTCCCAGATGTCCTCAAAGATCACTTTCCCTGACAACAGGGAGCAATTATGCTATCCCTAAAACTTCCATAAGGAGTACTCTATGGCCTTTGAAACCACATCATTGACTAAGGGAAAGGACAGAGTTCCTATAGTCAAAGAGAGCAAAGCAGAGTTCATTTAGCTACAGATGACCATCGAAAGGCACTAGAGATAAAGAAAAAAATGTATCCCATGAAAAATAAATACATAAATGATGAGATGTTAGGTCAGTATGATTTCATGATTATTGCAGAAAAGTAAATAAAACCAATTTGATTATTTACATTTCTAGCTTGCTTCAATAGTGAGTCATCTAGTACCAGTTCTGTTTATAGAAAACATTGCTTTTGTAAAGACATGCTTTTAATGAAAAATAAAATCTGTGAAAAAGGATTTCATTGCAGGATAAACTTGTAGATTCATTACCCTCAGACACATTCTCTACAATAGCATCTCAGAAACAAAATTATGCTGGCTCTTTTAACAAGCCACTTAATATATTTATCTTCCAAGGCATTGGGGAAAAAATCAGGAACCAATCATTTTCTATTTTACTACAGGGTAATTTATTACTTACTATGCTAAGTGTTACCTGTTTTTTTCCCAGTAAAACTAAAAATAGGACTGTCTCTCAAACATTGGCATATATGATTAGGCTCATACAGTAATGTGTGTGCTTTTTATTATAAAATAAGTTACTATAATCCAGAATACAGTTTGTATATGGCAAACAGATAAGGACCATATGACTGTGGGGTGACAGAGTAGGGTTTTGTATTTAGAATACACATTGCATCTGTAAAGCCTTCTTTTCAGAAATGTAATTAGCTTTTTTATGAACTAGGAAATATAGTATACAGAACACCCGGGGAATTTCCATATAGCCACATTTATTCCCACACGTCTCTGGGAATCATAAATGGTTGTCTTCCTCCGAAATGGATTAGGACAAATTACATTAGGACATGATTGTGAATCTGATTAAGGTGGAACACAGTTGGGTTGTTTTTTGCCCCTTTGGGATGACCATGTTTTTATGTAACAACCAGAAGACGAAGAAGCCTTTGGCAAGATGTTTCAAAGACATGTTTTCTTATGCACATAAAAAAGAATTTTCATGTTAATTCAAAAATTGGCCCATGACTTTAATTTCTGTATCTCGCCAAGACAAAGCTTGAAGCACAACCTGCTCTAGTATAGAACACATTTCAGATACTGATTTCTGATTTGGGTTTCAATGAAAGCATGTAAAAAAGGAATTTCCATGCATAATTTCTTCCAGGAGAGGAGAGCCAGGTTGAAAGGATTTTCTTTTGACTAAAAATCTTTAAGAAAGAAAGAAAACTTGCTTCATAAATGGTGTCAATATTTTACAGCGATTAAACCTTTCCACACTATTTTATGAAATAAAATGCTGACCAGAAGACAATGCATATAACCTCGATTACAAAACAAAGACAGGTGACAAATATTTGCCACTTGGAAGATGGACACTGCTAAGGGAATTTGGATGATAAGAGAATATGAAATCTACTATGATCCATTTTCCTGAAAACTTTAAAATAAACCATTGAAACTGAAGTGAGCTATTTTTTAAGTTGCTGATAACATAGGTTTTACACACTAATGTGTGTAGGAGAGAAGGGTGCATACTGATTCATTCTTGGTCTTCTCATTGCCTGAATGCTAAACCAGTGATTCTCACACTTTATTCTGTTGACTAAAATTCTTTAAAAAAGAAAGAAAAATTGCTTTATAAACGGTGTCAATATTTTACAGTGATTAAACCTTTCCACACTATTTTATGAAATAAAATGCCAACCATAAGAAAATGCATATAACCTCGATTACAAAACAAAGACAGGTGACAAATATACTAGACAAGTATACTAGAATCATCCAGGAGCTTAAAAAATCTCCATATCTAGGCCACCCCCTCAAGAACAATTAATGAGAACCTCAAAGAATAGTATCAGCATTCAAAATAAAATTCACAGTTGATTCCAATATGCAGCCATTATTTGTGGACTAGTGCCCTAATCTCTGTGTTACCAAAATGCCAGGGAACAGTCTAGATCATGTTGCTCACTGCACAGAAAGCCAATCACTGAGAGGAGTACTACCAGGGAAGAGGGCTTTTATTAGAGGGACATCAGGGGAGAATGGGGGATCAGTCTCAAATCCATCTCTACTCGAATAAAACTGGGGGGTTTATATAGCTGGGAAGGTGGGAAAACAGGAATTAGGGAGGGGCAAGGAAGCCGCCATGATGGATGGGGGGGCTGGCGTCTCATTGTCTGGATGCAGTGATCTGAGGAGTTTCAGTCCCCTGCCTGAGGGTTATTTTTCTGTGGAAAGAACTCGGATGAGACAAATGTAAGTTTCAAGTTTTAAGACTAGGAGGGTCAATCTCTATGTTTATTAAAAAAACCCATAAATATCATTTCTGTGGGACAACTGTGCCATTTTCATCACCATAATGCAGCCACTAGAGAGTTAACTCTTAGCATAGCAAGACCCTCTCAACCCTGTTTTCCCAGCTATAGTCAACATTTATTCTGATTGGTTGATAACCACACTATGCTGTTTATTAAATATATTTTGAATATTAACCCTACTGTAATTCTCATTAATATACGGTGTTTGTACAAGGATCTCTGCCCGATCTGAAGGCCACAGAGGGACAGATCTTCCTGGTTCTTATTGTTGGACCACTTGTTCTTTATAGACATTAGTTTATCACAAATTCTAGTCAATTTGGCTAGAACTCTAAACAGTGGTTTCTTTTATAAGCCCCAATTTCCCTTGAGGGTTGGATTCAACTTTTTACAGTAGTAGCCATTAATTATAACGCTATTCTTCAGCAGATTTGTCAACTAGAGGGAAGTCATTGCTGTCCATCTTGACCCTTGACATTTTCAAACATCTACACTTTTGCTATTACACTCAAACATTTGATTGGACATCCTTAGATACGTCTTGGTATAGTGTCTATGATCCATCTACTGACCCATAGAGATCAGGATCACCATGTAAAATTATACAGATTGTGCTCAGCACAATTGTAGGAAGCACCATTCACATCTGTAGTACATGTCTATCTGTTGTTCAACAATCTTTTCCATGTCATTTTGGATATCGTATGTTGAACCAAATGTTCCTTCTTGGGTAGAAGACCCTAGAGGTTGACCAATCTCTCCAGTCCCAGCCCATCTTGACTGCTACCTTACTCCATGACCCTGCTGCTGAGATTTCACTGGCCTCACAATCAAGGCCTCCTGGTTATATATAAAACACTGGAAAAATAAAGCATTTATGTTGGATAAGAACTTAGAATATTTTTCTTGCTTATTTGCACAGGGCACAGATGGTGAATAAGACAAATTTATAACAAGTAATTTATAATAATTAATTTAAATTTTCATACAGCAACCAGCATAATATACACCCTACAAAAATGAAGATGATGAAAAACATTTCACTTTCAAATATTTTTTTTAAATGATCTCCAGCTACTTACCTTGCCACTCAAATGCTTGAAGATAGAAAATTCTGCACTGGTTTGCTTGTGATACCATATTTTAGCCCCTTGGACCATAGACGCTATCCCAATGCTCCTTCAAATAGCAGGTCAGTAAACAGTCTATGGTGAACTAAGATTGTAACTTAGTGCCTTTCTTTCTTCATTCAGAAAGTCTTGCTAAAAAAAGGTTAGCTGAACAAAACAGTGTGTCTATGACATAGTCGATTTACATTCCATCATAAACTCCTATCTCACTGAAGACTACTGGCGAAGAGTTTATAGAAAAGTATGGGGTTGGCGCCACACAGTGACTTACCCGTGTAATTCCCCACTTTGGGAGGCTAAGGCAGGTGGATCTCCAGAGGTCAGGAGTTCGAGACCAGCCTGGCCAACATGGTGAAACACTGCCCCTACTAAAAATCCAAAAATTAGCTGGGCATGGTGATGTGTGCCTATAATCCCAGCTACGCGGGAAGCTGAGGCAGGAGAATCACTTGAGCCCGGGAGTCGGAGGTTGCAGTGGGTGGAGACTGCGCCATTGCACTCCAGCCTGGGCAAAAAGAATGAAACTCCATCTCAGAAAAAAAGAAAAAAAAACCAAAAGAAAAGAAAAGTACTGGGTCAGGGACTATACCTGTGTTCCTAATGACCTTGACAAGCACTTATTGCTTCACTTAAAAAAAATATAAATGTATGAAGACCGTTTACATACCAGGCGCTGTCAAGCATACACAGATGAACATGATATAATCCCTGACCTGGGGAAGCTTCGACTAAGTTCTAACCTGGCCATATCTTGGCAATAAAGCACCCTATTTATAATAAAGGAAAAACCCTAATATATTTAAAGTCAGTAGGGGTATGGCACCAGTGAGTTAAAAATGGACACTTTAATATTAAGAATTGTCTTCTGTTTAATCTTGTGAATTAAAATGTTGACATGTTGAAGAAATTAAACTAAGAACAGATATTAAGCCATTGTTTAAAATTATATGTAGCAGGCATATAGCTTCTTACTGTGGATCAATATATTCTGATTTTTTTTGTTCAGGAAATTGGCATACCAAAATCAGTCATGGCTTATATTACACAAATATATAGAAATTTTAGAAGCTATTCCAATGGTTTAAAATATTTTATCCTCTTTTCTTTATCTTGGCATATCACAAACACACATACATTATATGCATACATATGTATACGTGTGTATATACATATATATATTTATAATCATCTGTTTTATTAATAAGCAATGATATAATGTGAAATTACCACTATAGGGGCTAGATATTCAAAGTCTATTTTTCCAAACAGCCTGTAAAATATATTGTATATAATTAACATATGTTAATTATCCCTTTCACCAGACTGGAATCTCCTTAAGCATAAAACTTAGGTTTGATCTGTGTTTGTAATTTCCATAGTGTCTAGCATGCTATTTAGACCATGATAGCTCTTTGATTAATAGATGTTCTATACTACTACTAGTATTACTGCTATTAGTAATAACAATAACAGTTTCCATCACTGATCCCTTACATAAGGTCAGGATTTGTGCTTACTTATATATATTAAGTCTTTCAAGTTAAAAACATTTCTATTTCTATGTCCCATTACTCTTCACATTTTTCAGATTAAGAGCTTGATCAAGGTTCTAAAAATGTAGAGCCAGGATGGTAAAATTGATTTGAAAATAATTACAGAAATAAAACTCCTGTAAGAGGTTACCTTCAGATAATTCAGTTCTAACAACACTCGATGACAATATCTCTGCCTAGTTTCTAATTTCGGGAAGTATGAGTTGATTTGGCCCAGCTTAACTCAGCTGCTTACCCCTTAGACCTATGACTGTGTCAAGAAAAATAAACAAGGACAGTTTTTGCCTGTCCGACATCCCTTCTGTCTTCTTTGAGCAATAGCATCTCAATCTTTCGATGAATAATCAGCCTTCACAGCTTCCATTCATGTCCCTAAATTCCTAGGGTAGACTCTTCGCTGAATCCGTGTCAATCCCTGGAAATTTGCTGAAAACCTTCACATAGCGCTGTGCTCTGTCAGCTCTGGCTGTTGGTAGCCACATTTGTCAGTAGGAAGGAAGAACCTACCCAAGAACAAAGTCAACGCAGAAATGAAAAGGAAATATAGATTCCTTTCGGTGTCCATTGAGAACATACATCTAGCTATTTCTGGATCTACAATAGAATTTCAGCCAGCCTGACTTTCGTTTCTGTCATAAGCAATCAAAGATGGATGAGTGTGGTGGACTCGGGGATCTACTGCCCGCCTTCAAGGTGTGTGGACCGTAGGCAGTCTCCAGTGACAGTTCCTTCATGGTCGACTTCAGCACCAACGAACCCACTTTCCTGAGGTCATGCCCTGCCCAGAGCAACCAAAATTGGATGATTACGCAGAATGAAAGTAGAGGGGCTTAGTGAGAATGAGGCATTTTGGACAGTTAGTACTCACTCCAGAGCTCCTTGCAGAGTTGGAGACATGTCTATTATGCCTCCTTCACTGTTTAGCTTTCCCCGCATGCAGCCCTGTCCCCTCCTCTTCCCTTTATAGATGTTAATCTTGAACCCACATCTTGCACTCCACACTCTCAATGTCTGTCTCCAGAAAACCCACCCTGCCATAATAATAAACAGATGTCCATTAAATACAAAGTCTATGTAGCAAAAACCAGGATAAACTTTCAGATTAAAAATCAGCATGTACATTTATAGTTATGAATGAGGGGAGGATGGGAACAAAACGGCAATACGGACAATTAAAGATAGCCACGTCAGGCTGCAGGGTAATTTTCTAAAGTTATATTGTTGTTTATATGCTAAAGAACCCTTCTAAAAAACGCCTTCCTGAAGGTTTCCATAATACCTAAGCAATCAAGATATTCCAAGGAATGGATAAACTTATATTTCTTCTATTCAAAAATTAATAGAATCTAATCTGAAATGTAGACATTGGAAATACAATGGAATTATTTGCTGAATAAATTGATCATTTATTTTCTGGACTTTGATATGTAAATGTGCAAATTAGTATAAGTTAAATGTAGTGATGAAAGGCGAGGATAAACTTTAAATAAGCTTAATAATGGTGGATACAACAACGAACTTCAGCAAAAAAGAAAACAAATGGTAAGAGGAAAATTGGGGCAAGATATTGGCTCAAGGAATTCTACAACACATTGATGAATTTTATTAAAGTTTTAAAAATGAGTTTCATAATGAGCTAGTCTAGATTCTACGATTATATTTCCATTACTTATTTATTAAAAAAATTTTTTTTTTAAACATGGGAGTCTTGCTGTCTTGCCCAGGCTGATCTCAAATTCCTGGGATCAAGGGATCCTCTTGCCTTGGCCTCTCAGAGCTCTGGGATTACAGGCTTGAGCCATCATGCCTTGCCACATTCCTTTTAATGCATTCAGAATTTCCTCCATGTGTTTCCTCAAAGTCTAATCCCATGGTTTGAGAATCATGATAAAGTAAATTCAAGGACACAGTTAAAAAAAATTCTTTAATTAAGTTCCGGGGTACATGTGCAGGGTGTGCAGGTTTGTTACATAGGTGAACATGTACCATCGTGGTCTACTGCACTTATTAACCCATCACCCAGGTATTAAGCCCAACATGCATCAGCTCTTTTCTGTAATGCTCTCTCACCTCCACCCTCGCCCGGTGGGCCCCAGTAAATGTTGTTCTCCTCTCATGTCCATGTGTTTTCATTGTTCAGCTACCACTTATAAGTGAGAACACGTAGTGTTTGGTTTTCTGTTCCTGCATTAGCTTGCTGAGGATGATGGGTTCCATCTTCACCAATCTCCCTGCAAAGGACATGATCTCATTCCTTTATATGGCTGCATAGAATTCCATGGTGTATATGTACCACATTTTCTTTATCCAATCTATCATTGATGGACATTTGGGTTAATTACATGTCTTTGCTATTGTGAATAGTGCTGCAGTAAACATACACGTGCATGTATCTTTGTAATAGAATGGTTTCTATTCCTTTGGGTATATATGCAGTAATGGGATTGGTGAGTCAAATGGTATTTCTGGTTCTAAATCTTTGAGAAATTGCCACACTGTCTTTCACAATAGTTGAACATAATTTACATTCCCACTGACAGTGTAAAAGCATTCTTATTTCTCCACAACCTTGTCAGGATCTGTTGTTCCCTGACTTTTTACTAATCGTCATTCTGATTGGTACAAGATGGTATCTCATTGTGGTTTTGATTTGCATTACTCTAGTGATCAGTGATGTTGAGCTATTTTTCATGTGTTTGTTGGTCGTATCTATGTCTTTTTTTGAGAAGTGTCTGTTCATATCCTTTGCCCACTTTTTAATGGGGTTGTTTGATTTTTTTTCTTGTAAATTTGCTTAAGTTCTTTCTGGATGTTAGACCTTTGTCAGACGGTTAGATTGCAAAAATTTTCTCCCATTCTGTAGCTTATCTGTTCACTCTGATGATAGTTTTATTTGCTGTGCAGAAGATCTTTGGTTTAGTTAGATCCCATTTGTCGTTTTTTGCTTTTGTTGCAGTTGCCTTTGGCAATTTCATCATAAAGTCTTTGCCTATGCCTATGTCCTGAACAGTATTGCCTAGATTTTCTTCTAGGGTTTTAATAGTTTTGGGTTTTACATGTAAGTCTTTTAAACATCTTGAGTTAATTTTTGTGTAAGGTGTAAGGAAGGGATCTAGTTTCAATTTTCTGCATATGGTTAGACAGTTTTCCCAGCACCATTTATTGAATAGGGAATCATTTCCCCATTGCTTACTTTTATCAAGTTTGTTGAATATCAGATGGTTGTAGATGTGCAATTTTATTTCTAAGTCCTCTACTCTGTTCCACTGGTCTGTGTGCCTGTTTTTGTACCAGTACCATGCTGTTTTGGTTACTGAAGGACACATATTTTAAGAGAATAGTTGTAACTACTCTATTTTTTACTTGTGCTTCTAATAATTCTGCTTTCACTATGTAACCAGGCAAACACACACTAATAGTATTCTCTTATCAGGTACCATAGTTGCTGAGGTTACTTTTCTGTCCAAAGAGCAACCAAGACTTTCCTATCCTACTTCATAGATATTTTTAGAGAAGACAAGTCTGCTTTTTCTTTCCTGTTTTCTTTAACTAGTGGCGTCTGGTGCAAGTATCATATTAGCTTTCTGAAATACAGATTAGGGGTTGTTCTTCTTTATCAGAGTTGAAATGTTGGGCACAGTAGGCTTTTTCCTAAATTTAGCAGTTCATGAGCAACAGATAATAAACAGAAAGTTGTAAAGGAATCGAGTAGTATTCAGACCAGTGAATACATGTGTTGAAAAATTGATTTATTCCATCTTCTATGACCTCAACTCATCGATATCAGTGTAGTTACTGGGTCCTATAATATTTAAAGAAATGTTTCACTAATTGCAATGCTGGATCCTAAGTGTCTTTAATCATTTAAACAGACTCATTTTTGATGGGTGTCAAGGTAAAAGTTAATGATCCCAGGTCATTTTTAATGTATGAACAAACCTCTTGTTACTTCCTTGGGTCATTAAAATAAGTACCTATGGGCTACGCGAAAAAAAATCAACTGCTAACAGTTCTTTGTTTCATTGTTAACAAACAAGCAAACAAACAAAGCCCACCTTCCATAGATAAGATGTCCATTTAATACAAAATTACTTTAGACCCATGAAATTCCTAAGACAGACAGACAGTTACTGTCTCTATAGTATATTTCAATGTGTTCATTTTTCATCATTTAGTCTTTTCATTTCACTGTTTATCCTGGCTTAGAAACAATGAAAACGGATCCCTTTATATATTTTTCTTATTTCAATTTTTATACCAGTTTATGGATGCTTGTATTAATTTGTGATGATTTTCACAAGAAAAAGCTTTTATGTATGTTTATGTTGATCTCGTTTAAGTTACAATTGTCAGTGCCTCTGAGGTTGATAGTAAAGAAATGTAAAATCTTCACGCAAGTTCTCTAGAGAGCAGCAGTTTAATAGCTGGCACCTTTACTCTCTTCTCCTGAATACTTTAATGAAGGCTTAAGGGAAAATATCCAATCCTAGTAATTTTGGACCATCTTGCTTTTCCATGGAAAACAGTACATCTTCAATAATTAAAGGACAAGGGCAGAGAGCAAAGGGAAAATAATAATTTGAAATAACTAGAATGTGCATATAAAAATGCTAACGCTCCCATGTTACTTTCTTTTTTAAAATTTTAGCAAGCTCCCATAATTTTTTTTCCCAAAGGACTTGAATAACTTCATAGTTAAATAACCGCATCTCTTTTATTGTGGGGACATAAAACAGAGGTTTGTAAATGCGAGCTCCCAATAATGAAGTACAAGCAAAGAGAAGCTCTACCAAACTACAGAGCTGTAGTTCAAGCAGAATGTGTGGTACACGCGTGATGGGAAATCGATGATATGCAGAATAGTTTTATGACTTTTGTTTGTTTTTCCATGTGATGCATTTATTTAGTTGATTATTTAATGTCTATATTTAATTCTATATTCACATGACATATGCAACTTAATTAATTCATCTTTCATACATACAACTACTCTCTGGGACTTGATGGAGGCAAAGAGTTTTGAAAGATGCTGGTCACCCTTGCTTCTGCTGACAGTTTTCTTCTGGTTGTTCTAGCTACACCTATATGGGCTTTCACCATCACCTTAAAAATATGTGTTCCGAATTCACCCTTCTTATTTTTTAGCTACACCTGTTTCCTGGGAAATCTTATTTTATCTGTAACTTAAAATAGTGCCTCTCAATTCTAGACTTCTGAGTCTTTCTTCTGAACCCCAAACTCATAAACTCAGCTTCCTGAATATCTCTATGTAAAGGTCTTCAATATTTCAAATTCAACATGGAGATAAACTAAACTTATCTCTATCCCTACCTCCTGCTTCACCATCACATCCTTTTCAGCCATCTCATGGAATGGCATAAACATCCATTAAAATGTCCAAGGAGGAATACTGGTAGGCATAATTCTTGACTTCCTCTCTCTTAAGGTCCACATTAAATCTGGAATGAATTTACGTGGATTTAATATTCCTAATGTTTCCCAGATCTGTCTTCCCTCGTCATCACCATGACCACTGGATTATGCAACAGCTTCCTAATTGTTATTTCTCATTTTGATCCCCATCTTCAGTTTAAAACAAGTTTTCTTTTTTAGTTTTGCTACCTAGAACCTTTAAATGGCTGCTCCTTCTCTCTCTCTCTCTCTCTGTCCCTCCCTCTCTCTCTCTCTGTCTCTCTCTCTCTTTTTCTTTCTTTCGGTAGGAATCCCTAAAATCTTAGCTTATCATGCAAGACCATTTATTACCTGAGCCCATCCTACTTATTCAGCATTAAATTCTTACTCCTTCTCAATCTTCTTCTGCAAGGATACAGATCTACTCTTAGCTCCCAGAACATTCCATATTGTGCTACAGTTCTGAAATTTTGTTCTCGCTCTTCCTTTTATTTGGAACTCCCCTCCCTTAACCACTATCCCCTACTACTCCACTTACCATCTGTCCTTCCAAATTGGATCATATCTGATCTCTTCCAGTGATTTTTTAGTAATATTCAGAGTCAAGAAGTTTGTCAATGAGCCCTACAGCACACTGCGCCTCCCTTTCTTCTAGTGCTTGCCCTTCTCTTAGATGGTTTAGGTGCCAGACTCTTCTTGAGGTTGTGCACTCTATAGAAAAGGGATTATATGACTTTTCTTCTCTGAACATTCAGCACTTAACATAGTGACTACTACGTACTGGTCCCTAGTATATATCTCAATAATGGTATATTCTTTTTCATGGAAGAGAGCTATATATTTTATGGAGGTGGTAAGATGTTTATTTAAAAAGGCAAAAAGGAGTTTGACTTTAGAAATAAAAGTGCTTTAGGACAATGAGTTTTCTTCCTATCATGAAGCAAATGAGTAATTTAGGCATGACAGGAAGACACAGGGAAAAAGGTCTTTAATTAGGAGCTCCTGCATACATATACATATATATATATGTGTGTGTGTGTATACTTTGTTCGTTTTGTTTTTGAGATGAAGTCTCACTCTGTTGCCCAGGCTGGAGTGCAGTGGCATGATCTTGGCTCACTACAACCTCCGCCTCCTGGGTTCAAGCTATTCTCCTGCCTCAGCTTCCTGAGGGGTTTCACCGTATTGGCCAGGCTGGTCTCGAACTCCTGACCTCGTGATCTGCCTGACTCGGTCTCCAAAGTGCTGGGATTATAGGCATGAGCCACCACACCCGGCCAGAGCTCCTGCATATATTGAAGGAGATGGCAAAGAGGTTTCAATTCAGAAAACATAGGTGAACCCAAGAGAAGGCGCCTAGGTGAGCATATTTTACCTATGTATTTTCATCTTGTTGCTGTAAAGCTATGTTAAACATACAATCAATCTTTTCATGTACAGTTCCAATTTGATATATTTATATGAACATATATACACACACACATGTATACACACATCTATAACATTTATGTTTTCTATAGTCTTTGGTAAAGAACATCACACTATACTGACAATTTTACTAGTAACTGAATTGTAGGTATGACTGTCTAGAAAAGAGATATGAAATAAAGCATTTATAAATGCAAGAAGACTCTTGAATAACCTAGTCAAGGATAAATAATTGTGCTTTAAAGATCTGCTGTAATCTATACATCATTATTGGAGATTCAAATCCATGACATTTGAAAAACATATTTTGTGCATTTAATTGCGTATTTTTTTTTTTTTTGGAAAACGATTTTAAAGTTTTCCACTCTAAAATTTTGAAAATCATGTTAGTAGATTTAATAAACATGTTGGACTTATATATTAATTGATCTTGAATGTATGAGAATTTGCAAACATAACTATGAAGCTGATACATTGCAGTATTTCAGAATAAAGACCATTTATAAAGTTCTATTTATATGAAACACTCCATTAAACTATTGAAATTCTTTTGTAAACATTCAAATTGTAGTAGTGCATACCTACCTACTCCCTGCCTTGTTTCTCAAAAGAGAGTATATATTCAGGAAGAAGGAAGAGAACCATTTCAAATGTTTTGCTTTCTTAAAGATCCCAGTGGATGTGGTTGGCAAATCTAATTTTGCTATTTTATCTATAAAAAGGGAATGATCATTAGTATTCGTGAATTGCTTCACTAGTTTGTATGTTGCTGTGACATCAAGTATGTAATAACTCGTGAGTCTCAATTCATTGGCCATAATGTGGGAAAACACAGAATGAATGGAAGTGATTTCTCAAGCCTTTCTGTCATGGCAGTTCCTTTTGGTATGATTTAGGAAACTACGGGCAGTAGAAAAGCCTCCCTTTTAAATGTCAAATACAAGATTCATTTCTGTACTGCTTTAATCCAAATGTCAGAGTCCTGAGCTACAACATCAATCTCACCAGAACTTTCCAAGCTTTACGCATCAAAACTGCTGTCCTTTAAGAGAGAAATCCTGATTTGGGGGAACACCCAATATTCAATTTGCATGATACTAAAAATCCACCCATTAAGCAGCAGGATATGTTTGATGTTGATTTGACCACTCAGAAGTAGAGTCTGAGAATAGTCTGATCTTAACCATAAGATAATCAAATTAAGAGTATTTTCTTCTACAACTGGAAGGTAATCTTTTTTTTCCCCTAAATGTCTCTCCTCTGTTTTTTTAAACATTTTTTCTACCTCCTGTTTCCTCAATACAGGACAATGTTCTTTGCCCCTCTCCATAAAGCCATCTACATTTGTCAAGGTAAAGTGAACAAGGCTTGCTTTTCACACCTTAAATGCCTCCCTGGAGTCATTGTGCAGCTCAATGGGCAAGAAAGACTCTAGTCCGTGTATGTCCAGTGAAATGAAGCTCTCCACTTTCAACCCACAGAAACAAAACAAACACACAAAAATCATATGAGAGATCTGAATAAACAAAAAAAGAAGAAAGACAACTAACAAATTGAATAAACAAAGATCTGAATAGTGGGCCAAATTTTATGTGTTCTGCAAATTCAAGTTAACAGTGGATGTTCACAGTGAAGTTTCGCAATGTTCTGAAAACAGACTATCCCCTTGGATGCATGGAGACCCATGAGGTAATCCTCAGCCCACACACTAAACCAGTCCCAGAGCAGAACACACAGCTCAGGTCGCCTCTGCCCAGCTGAGAAGATGCATTAGGTGGCTGCAGACAGTAAGAAAAGTGACTAAGGGTGTAGAACTGAACAGAAAGGTGTCATTGGAACACAGACCCCTGGGAACATGGATTCTCTTCCTGGGTGAGAGATTCTTACAAAGAAATTTTTTTTTAATGTCTATGCTAAGAAACTTTTCTTTGGCATATGTATCTACAGTGAAAAAAAAGTTATGTGAGCGTAGGTGTATGGAAAAGCTATTTAAATAGGAATCATTGAATCTGGGGGGGAAATAAGCTTTAATCCTCAGGTACACTATATGGAAGAATTGTTTACAGGATAATGACTACATCTCCATTTTCATGAAACTCAGGGAAGGTATCAAGAAAACTGTTTCCATTGAGTATTACAAAAACAAATCAACAAATATTCTGAAATCTATTTCTTCAGCTACTTTGAATTACTTGGTGAAGGGACAATTTTGTTTTTAGTGGCTGTGTGGGACTGCATATAACATGCATCATACATGTAAACAAGGATCCCCTTTTCATTTCCCTGTAGATATACAATGTGGATTTCCCTATAGATATACAATGTGGATTTCAGCTTTTTGGACACTGAAAAGGTATAGTACTAGAGGTGGAAAACTAAATAGTTGTTTTGCACTGAAGCTTTTAGGAGAATGTTTGGCATCATAGTGACTTTGGATGGGACCGGGGGAAAGGACATGCTAAAGAGGGCGTGAGGTGAATGAATTACCCAGAGTCCAGTAGGAATTCATGGGCATCCAAATCTGAAGACTCTGCAATGGAGAGCCTTTGAGGACTCTGAAGACTTCTGAAATGAAATCTGAAGACTCTGAAAGGAGCCAACATGGATGGCTCTACCCATTAGACTCTAAGCTTTGTGAGACCTGACACCTGCCTGTTCTCTTCATCGCTACATCCGGATCACCTGAGCGATCATCTCATGTGCAGCACAAGTACAACGTGTTTGTTGAATGACATAATGAAGTCATCAATGGTGACTTCTCCAAGTCTACGCAGGAGAATGAATTTGGTCTGCTTCTACAACTCAGAGAAAGAAATGTGTGGTAGTGGTTTTCTCTTAATATTTAACAGAGATTATGCTAACCAGGGGACATACTCATAGCTATATCAATTAGTGGAATCTGATAAGAATGAAGAAGTGTTATCAAAGCAATTTTAAAGAGGATGCAAATTTTGATACATCACGCCTGGTCTCAGAAATAAGCAAAGGTAAATATCCTTGAATAGTAAAAGTAGGAGCACAGTAGGATTCCTATGATAAAGTCCAAATAAAAACAACTTGGTAATGGACTCCATGGACTTGCTGAAGCTGCATCCAAACTCCTAATGTGGGTAAAAATCTTATTTTTCATTGTAGTGAGTAATCCAAGAACATTATTAGTAGAAGGACACCCTTAGAAACCCAGGACACCAAGAAAGACATAGATGGTAATTGATGTATTTTATGGAGTTCAGGTCTAGCTTTAAGGGTCCTTATAAGCCAGCTTTAGGATGGGGACAAACTATTGTATTTGCTTGGCTTTAAAACTTGGCTTAAGATAGTCATTCACATATATATCTTTAATGTCTGTCTTTTTCCAGAAGTTGACCATTTTTTGGCATTGTTGCACACTTTTGAATATTAAGATTTTTCTTGACCATCCTGGCTAACACGGTGAAACCCTGTCTCTACTAAAAAATACAAAAAACTAGCCGGGCATGGTGGCGGGTGCCTGTAGTCCCAGCTACTCGGGAGGCTGAGGCAGGAGAATGGCATAAACCCGGGAGGCAGAGCTTGCAGTGAGCTGAGATCTGGCCACTGCACTCCAGCCTGGGCAACAGAGCGAGACTCTGTCTCAAAAAAAAAAAAAAAAAATTTTTTTTCTTGACGCTTTTGAGGAGATTAAGCAATAAATATGAGTTAATAATTTTAGTTCCACCACTACTGTAGTATAAAAATGTCTTATGATGACTTTAAAAGCACCCATGTTGAATAAACAATTTACTTGTTTTTCCACAAATACTGTGTTACTATTAGAGTAGAAACACTGGCTGTATTATTTTCTCTTTCTAATACATTCAAGTGGTAAAATTCCCACATGAAAATTCACAATCTTTGTTTTTTATCATTACTGTTGATATTGTGCTGTAATCTTGACATTTTAGTCTCTGTCATATGATGTTAATAATAATAACAGTATGCCCATTCATTGTAGCAGAAATGCATTTTATAACTTGCTCAAAACTTTGAGGCATACATCTGAGCTTGGCAATTCTGGTTCTATGTATGTGAGCAGACACCAGGATAAACTACTGACCATCATTTTTAGAGCCCCCAAGTTTGTCCAAATTTCTAAAGGCAGAATTATTATGCCTGGTGTTTTCCAGTCTCTGTTAATACAACAGACAAGACTGCACTGTTAACAAAAGCTGCAAATGGAACCATTCTATATTGGCCTCTACCACTGAGTACATTAGTGTGTACTGACACACTTAGATTGCAAGCATTTGTTGTGCTTATATAACTCAATTAGTTAAACTCTAGCAAAGAAATTTAGGCAGTAAGGAACTGAGAAATGCTCACATTATATTTTAGATTAGAAACATCAGTTTCTGAGTCTTATTCTGTGTACTAGATTGACTAGCTCTTTAGGGTAGAGAATGCAATATGTTTGATTTCCCTGTGTAACTGGTCAGCACTGAGCACAGTTCTGAACAACGGTAGGTGATGAATGAATATTTGTTGAATATAATTGAGTATTTTTGCTGTCTTAAATGAGAAGTAAAACAGAGGCAAAAAAGAAAGAATATGGAAGTGTAAACTCTTCCCCATTTTCATTATTTAAGGACTAATTATCATGTTTCTTGATGCCTTTTACTTCCTACGTCTAACTCATTTCTCTGCTCATTAGCACCTCCACCACACCAGAGGGTAGACAGGAGTTAAGAAAGTGATTATAAGGGAAAACATGCAAATTAGCCATGCTGGTTTGGTGGGCAGGAAGTTTGCAATTCTGAATTAGCAGGAGACTTTGGGATTACCTCTAAATTTTCACCGTTATGCACACCCCCCATTGGGGAATGTATACAATCAAGAATATAGACTAGGTCTATAAGTCTTCAGAATAAAAATCAACATCCACTGGCTGTCCAGCCACCTGAGTTGCAATAGGTGCTAGCACATCAGAGAAAATGGATTCAGAAGAGCCTGTCAGGCTTCAAAAGCCTAGAAGCAAAAATTGCAATCTGATTGGCAAGCAGTTTAATAAAGCAAAAGTGGAGTTATGTGTGCGTTCTATAGGATACTACAGCAGAATGCCAGTGTCAGCATTTTGTACAGCTGCAGTTTGTTAATTGTGCAAGCAAGAGGATAACCTAAAGGGTTGTCACTGTAATTTAAATAAGGAGAAACACTTAAATAAGGACCCTTACTTACATCAGCAAAAGAGGAAGGAGTCGAATTTGGAATGTGAGGGTCACCTAGTGAATTTATTTGCCATCCTGATGGTGGGACTCTTGGGGAAAGAGGCAGATAAAAGGAAAAGAAGTCAATGAGAGACCAAGTCTTTTACAAGTCCTATCTAAAAATAGCTTTGTTTAAAAATATTAATAAAACAAAAGGACAGAATTTAAGAACAGAAGGGACCTGGGAAATCATCAAGTTCAGGGCTTCTCAGATTTGGCTGAGCATAAGAAGCAACTAGGGAGCTCTCTTAAATATAGATCCCTGGGCCCTAGTCTCAGAGATTTATTTAGCATGCCTGGATAATGGCAAGCGATATATGTTTCTATATCTATAGATCTATGGCTATCATCTGCATATACCTGCATATATCTATGTATGTATAGATAAATCTACCCCTCTAAATTTATTTCAAACTGTATTATTTATTTTTCTATCATTGACCTATTTGTTAAAGTTCTACTGAAAAATCTGATATACCACAGGTTTATTTCTCATAGTAATTGCGAAATAACTAAGATTCATGAAGATTGTGCTACAGTCAAGTTACTTTTTGAGCTATGAGACCAGAAGGAGATCTAAGTCTCATGATTCTCAGTTCAGCATCCTTTTTCCTATTCCATATAGTAAAAGGAGATAAATGGGGAAGGAGGGATGAAGAAGGTATGCAAATATGAACAAAGTGAAATTTGGGAAACAGACAAACTAAAAGTCTTTTTTGGCAAAAGAATCATCTGAGAGACAAACTTTTTGATTCTAAAGCCATCTCGCATACAGAATGCGAAGTCCCATATGAGGGAAACTGAATTTTCGCTCAGAGCTCACAAAGTAGCATGTACTTTCATGAATTCATCACAATCCAGGACCTAAACCTCAGCTTTGCTGAACCATGGATATGTTCTTTTCCATACCTCAGGAACAAGTGACTAGATTTACACTAATTGAAAGTCATAAAAGCCACAAGTATAATCTAAGATCCCAATTTATTAGTTTAAAATGAAAAAGAGATCAGACCAAAGGACTAGTAGATGATGTTTGCATATGCAGTACAGTCTCTTCTTGTAATCACATTTGGTTGTCATAAGCAGCAGGTTGCTAGGGTGGTGTGAAATGCAAAGAGAAAATTATGTAACTCTATTAAAATGTTACCTGGCTGAGTTCCCAGAAGTCTCTTTCACCTTGATGCACTGTTGTTGGCTGCGGATGGGACAGTGGATGGGACAATTTCTGTAGGGTTCTCAGGACACTCCTGGGCAGGAATTATGAAAAGAATCACTAAGTTCACTATTAGTTTCCTCCTCTTTCAAATTTTGGCTTCTTTTACTCAGCACAATGCTTTTAAGGATCATCTAATGTTGTGGCATGTTTTAGTACTTCATTCTTTGTATTGACAAGTAGTACTCCTTTGGGTGGATGTACTATATTCATTTATCTACCCATCGGCTGATGATACCTGGATTGCTTTTACTCATTGGATATTATAAACAGTGCTACCATGAACAGTCATGTCTTGGTGCAGATGTACTTTGTGATCATTCTTGAAGAGAGAGCTAAGAGAATAATTTCTGGATCATGTGGTAACTCATTTTAACATTTTTAGAAACTGCCAAGCTGTTTTCTAAAGTGGCTGCACCATTTTCGATTCTCACTGCCAATGTATGAGAGTTCTGATATCTCTACATCCTTGCCAACACTTGTTCATGTTTTTTTGATTATCGCTATCCTGGTGCATATGAAGTGGTATCTCATCATAGCTTTGGTTTGCATTTCCCCGTGACTAATGATGTTTCGCATCTTTTCATGTGCTTATTGACCATTTGTATCTTTTTTGGATAAATGTCTTTCTTAATCATTTTCCCATTTTTTAAATGAAATCATCTGTCTTCTTATTAGTTGAAATAATTATTTCCATATTCTGGATATAGGTTCCTTATTGTACAAATGTTTTGCAAATATTTTCTCTCAATCTGTAGCTTGTGTTTTAATTTTCATAATTTTGACCTCTGTAGGATGACAGGTTTGAATTTTAATAAAGTCCTAGTAGTCATTAAAAAGTTTGTAATGTTTTGGTGTCATATCAATAACATTTTGCCTAACGCAAGAACATGAACATTTTTGTGTTTTCTTCTAGAAGTTTCATCATTAAGATCTGAAATAATTCATTTTGACTTAACTATTTGTATGGTTGAATTAAGGGTCAAAGTTTATTTATTTGCATATGAGCATCGAGTTGTCCCAGTAGTGCTTGTTGAAAATTGTAATTATTTCTTCATCATATGGTCTTGGCATCTGTTGAAAATCAATGGACAATAAGTCTAAGGATTTATTTCTGGAATCTCAATTATATTTAATTGATAGATATTTCCATTTTTTTTCTAATACCACACTGTCTTGATTGCTATAGTTTTATGATAAGTTTTGAATTTAGGAAGTATACCTTCTTTAACTTTGTTATTCTTTTTAAAGATGGTTTTGGCTACTTTGAGTCTTTTGAATTTCTATATGAATTTCAGAATCAACTTTTCAATTAATGCAAAAGAGGCAAATATTGATGGGATGGTGTTGAATCTGTAGAGTAATTTTGGGCGTATTGCCATGTTAACAATGTTACGTTTTGCAATCCATGAACACAGGATTTCATTCCACTTTTATTTAGATTTTCTGTAATTTCTCTTAACAACGTTTTGTAGTCTTTAGCATACATATATTGCGCTTCTTTAATTAAATTGAATTTTTAGTATGTTATTCTTTTGATTGCTATTGTCAGTGGAATTGTTTATTTCTTTCTAATATAAATGCGTTCTATTTCTTTTTATTTAATAATTACCTTGACTAGAACTTGCCGTACTTTTTAATTAATTAATTTATTTTTTGAGACGGAGTCTCGATTTGTTGCCCAGGCTGGAGTGCAGTGGTGCGATCCTGGCTCACTGCAAGCTCCTCCTCGCGGGTTCTTCCCGGGTTCACGCCATTCTCCTGGCTCAGCCTCCCAAGTAGCTGGGACTACAGGCACCCGCCGCCAAGCCCAGGTAATTTTTTGTATTTTTAGTACAGACGGGGTTTCACCGTCTTAGCCAGGATGGTCTCGATCTCCTGACCTTGTGATCCGCCCGCCTGGGCCTCCCAAAGTGCCGGGATTACAGGCGTGAGCCACCGCGCCCGGTCAACTTTCCGTACTTTAAAAGTAAGTAGTTAGGCAGACATGAGCAGAAAAAAAGAGAGCCCCTCCCAGGAATGTCAGGTGACCATCAGGTGATGGTAAAGCAGTTGTTAACTGCCTCTCTAAAATAATAATCGGTTGCAGCCAGACCAGGGAAGGACAGTCTCCCAATAGATAGATAGAAAACACCTCAAGCTGGTGATCAACAGCTTCCCCATAAGGTCTCAGAAGTTGGGCGAGTGGGCTCAAGCATATTCACCAAGAGGCAAAATGATGGAGTTTAATCAGTATATGATCTTACTCTAAGAACACTGGTAAGTTGAGCATGTGCACAACTTCAGTAAGCACACTGTGCATGTGGCCCCTCCCAAGTGCTGGCAGTCCACTGTGCATATGGACAGCTTGCTCCAAGAACAGAATCAGAAGAGAAGAAATACAAGCCCTGGAACCATGCCAATGTGTAAAACCCCAAGTCAAGAGTCAGATGGGGCACTTGGATCTCTCAAGTCGTGTGCTTGGCTCTCTTCCAAGTCTACTTTGCTTCCTTTTATTCCTGCCTGAAACTCTTTAATAAACTTTCACGCCTGTTCTAAAACTTGCCTTAGTTTCTCCCTCTGCCTTAAAACTACTTCTGCCTCTCGCCTGAATTCTTTCATCTGAGAAGGCAAGTCAAGTTGCTGCAGACACCTCTGGATTCCCTGCTGGTAACGGTACACCATTGAATAGAAGTGGTGAGAGAGGACGTCTCTGTCCTGGTCCTGATCTCAGAAGGAAAGCTTTTTTTCTTTATTATTAAGTATAATATTAGGTAGAGTTGTATTAGGCACTCATCTAACTGCCTGAAACATATTATTTATTTTAGCCTTTACATCAGCAATATGAGGAAATAGCTACCCGTATTTCTATTTTATAGGTTGAAAACTGTCACATAAATTAGCAAGTGGTCAAGCCAGTATATAAATACGACAACCAGACATGAGAATTTACTCTAATTGTACTTCTATATTGTCTCAATAATTATTAGTTTAATTATGTCGATTGGAACTACAGTTGGTTTAATATTTTAAAAACTGACATAAATTCTACTATATTGTATAAGAACTTTATAATTTAATGATTTATTAATTGGAAACTGTAAGCAGTGGATTGGTTTTTCTGTGTTTCAAAAACTTTAAAGTGCTATGATAATGAATGAAATAGTAATAACGATAAGGAAAACATAAAGATTAAAATCACTTGTCTGAGACTAATACTGGATCTCTGTGTGACTTTATATCTGTTTCTTAATTTTTAAGGTTCTTTCCTCTCTGAAGGATTCATCTGATTTCAATGCCTCTTTCAGCTTTAACATCTGATGATTTCATAACATTTGTCATACAAAAATTAGTGAATACAAAAATTATAATTTTTAAAAATGTTGCTTGTTGAGATATATCAGCCTCCTTCCCCGTTTTGATCTGTGCAGAATAAATATTTTATAATCAAAAGAGATTCTACTGTTTCAGGAATCTCATGGTGTCCTGAGGATGATCAGGCAAGTTTTCCTCCTTGATTCTGGTCATGAAACCAGCTCTGTCCATTCTCCTTCAGGCCACAATTCTTTTTTTATTTTTTTGATTTGAGCTTAAACAAGAGTAAGTGAATACAAAGGGAGGGGGAATCTAGAATTTTTTTTTAAAAGACCCATTGTGGTTTGACTCTAAAATAAAGAAAAAAAATCTAGAGTATTTGCATTCCCACTGATATGCCTGCTATACTTACATGTATATTTGAAATATGCAAGTTTTAAAAATTAGGATTGTTAACATTCACTATAAGTGAAAAATCAAGACACTTAGTTCTCAACAAAAGAATTCATTTTTAACTGCTAAACCAGAGCCTGGTTAGAGTGGTGCTCTGTTTTAAACCAAGTAACTACTCCAACTGGGCATGGCAAACTCTGAGATTGTTGGGTGCTAGAAAGATCGTTTCTTTCAGGACTTGATCAATATGAGAAGGGCTAAAACTATAGTTCAAAGAAAACTTTGAAAATCAAGAAGTTCAGTGAGAAAAAAGACAAACAAGTTTAATTAGGGTGGATTCTGTTTTGTAAACAAAACCTTTCAATATTTAAAACTCCTCCTGGTGCAAATTAAAGATTTAGGGGATAGATTAAGAAACCTGTGTGTCCCATGCCAACCTCAGGTATAATTGAATGAACAAAAATTGTAATTATTTCATAGGCATACTATTAGGTCTTAAAATATTTATGAGAGAATGAAAGAGCATAAAAGTTACAATTTCCCCCTCTTTTAGTAGAAAACAACCAAAGTACAGATAATAAGATTCCTCACCCCAAAACTTTACTCGCCTCCTTGGAACTAAGATTGAGAAAAATAAATATGCAGATAAATCCCAGTTGATAACTAAACTGAGGGCATGTGAACAAATTCACAGGTAAGATTAAATGTTTTGGAAACAAATTTTAATGAAAGTTTTCATTTTGGAGAATAAGGATTCTTATTGTGATCTTGATAAGGAAAAATAATGTCATATTGAAAGGGAAATCAAAGCTATAATGTAATGTAGTAGATGACAAGAACAAAAGCAGTTAATTCTTCTGTTTCCACCTCCAACAGGCAGGCTAATCAGTTGTAATTAAGAGGCAAAGTAGCAGTCTAATAAACAGCACTTGTCACCAGTTGTCATCTTAGTGATCAATTCATAGCTCCATCACAATGACAGAACCCTTCAAGTCCTCTAATAACCTGACTCCTTGGAGAAGTGGAGGATTAGGAAGTGGATAATGGATTGTTAGGCTCTAATGAAGTAGAGGGTAAGGAGATGAAACCTCTCAGCTGGGGAAGGCGGGGTAATGCAGGGGCTGAACAGAGGCTTGCAAGAATAAACTTTAATTAAGGTTTTGGTTCACTTTAGTTTCTTATTTTGAGTAAATAAAGTTAATTTAAGAGATTGAAGACTATTCTGATTGAATTTCCTTCCTTTCTCCATTTTTCCTTTTCTGATATTTGTAGATAATTTTTTTTCAGTCAGTACCTACTCCAAGATTTTTTCTTTTTGATACATTACATTTGGAAGCATACTTTCTTCATTTTAACTTCTCTCATTTGATTTTTAACTATTTGTTTTTTTCCCTAATCAAATAAAAATCATATTGTAAGGAAATACAGAGGAAGTGTCAAGCTTTCTTTTTTGCCACTTAGCCTAGTTTTGCGTATGAACATTAAACAATAACAAAAGTGGCTGTATTTTGTACATTACATCATATGCTGACTCTAAGAGTCAGCTGACTCTACTTATATAAGTAGAAAATACAATGTGGCTTATTGGCTCAGCCAAAGCAACTGTAAAATCCTTCTGCAGTATTTGCTAGTTTGTAAAGGTTATCCTTTCAATGACCAATATAAATACACTCCTTAATGTTTCAAGCAATTTGTTTCCCAACACCGGCAAGTTAAAAAATGAATTCATGTGACAACAGCCCAAGTACACATAAAGCCATGTGGATCGCTTGTACAATTTTTCCTTGCCAGAGTGGCGGGATGTATTATTATTAAATCAGGCTACAAGAAATGGGACCAAAAGATCAATCTAATCCTTTGCCTTGGGCTGCATCATATCAACCTGGTTGTAGATCAGAGAAACTCTTTATCATTTTAAAATTAATGTTATTATCTTCTTTGGTTACATAGTCCAGTAGTAATTTTTCACCTTTCATTAATCTGAGAGTGAGGCTTATCCATATGTATATAGTTGTTACTATTATTTTATATGTCATCACTTCAGCAGATTACATTGTGTGTTTGGTTGTATCTAAACCACTACAGTTGCAAATATAAGCTCATTAACTCAGGATTCTTGTTGCTATTCTAAACAGAAACACCCTCCAACATGGCCCTACTTTTAAAAACTTTGCTGTATCAAATTCTTATAGCTGAAAGACTTCAGATACATATCAACTATGAAAGATTTCAGAACTTTAATTCTTTGGGAACTTCAAAAGATTTGGGAGAAACCATGTTAAAATTCATCTTTTGCCTTTGAAAGTCCATCTTTATTATGAAACTAGGGACTAAACTAGTCTACGATAGAAATATGAGTGATGCCTTGTTTTTCTTAGTAAGTGTCATTGAAGTGACTGAAAGCAGATTGAAGGCAGAATTTGATAGTATTTCAGTTACTTTAAAATTTGAAGCAAATTTGAAAAAGAAAATAAGAATTAAGAACGTTACCATCTGTACTTTAGAAATCAAAAGTCATTAGTTTCCATTATTCTCAAAAATGTCAGTTTATCCAGTGTGCTGTGACAGAATCTGTATATCCATTATCTATCCTGTTAGGACTAATGAGACCTCATTTTTTCCCCTCCCTAAAATCAAATCCAAGTTCCAAGTAGCCATGTTTTGATGAGATTCTCTTTCCAGTGGGATTGTTTAAACATTCTGTATGGAGTAAGAACGTTTCCCACCACCCAAACACCCCCCTTTATTCTTTCCTCCAGAGCCCTGCTTCAGGCGCACCATACACAGATAATATTAAAGGAACAAGGTCAACATGTCACCTGCTTTTATTTATTTATTTTTCTTTTGTGCTCAACAGATTGTTGTCCTCACAATGGCACACTTGAGGAACACGAGCCCTGCTTCCTCTTGAGATGTCTTGTTGTGAGATATTAGAATAGCAAAAGGCTAATCTGTGCATCCTCGGGGCGGGGCGGGAGAGGAGGGGACCGTTTCAACCCACATTTCACACTGCAGTCATCAATTCATTGCCTTAAAAAAGAGAGAGAGAAGAAAAGAAGCCTGCTCTGTCCTTGTGCAGCTGCGGCAGGCAGGAGCTGGAACATATGCCTGTCTGAAAGAGGACGAACTGGGAAGGCTTCTCAGGAGAAGGCACACAAAGAAAGCCAATCTTCTCCACAAAGCGTAGAATGACTTAAACACTCTATTGTATTAAATATGAATGAGCCCTCATTGTGGAGCGCAGTGTGTGGGGACCCATGGTGTCCTCCCATTAGCCACAAGATTAACCAGATTACACGGGAAGCCGCTAAGGTAAATAAGGCCAGCCTTCTGTCACTTCCTCCCCCAGGCCTGGCCAACAAGGGGGTGAAGAGCTGGCCCCTTTGTAGTCAACTGGGTGGAAAGAAGAAATAACCATGAATGTCATGCTTGGTAATTAAAAAAAGAGAGAGAGACAGTCAGAGAGAGAGAGAGAGAGAGAGAGAGAGAGAGAGAAAGAAAGTTGTCTCCAGAGACTATCTATGAGAAACAGTGTGAAAACATCTTTCTGATCAACTAACATGTCAGTATTGTTCCCTTTGACCAGATAGGACTAATCTAACCCTCCCCTAAACAGGGGCCTGTATTCCCTTTTGTGGTCCAGGGACAAAACCCCCCACAAAACATGAATTAAAGCTGCCTGATTCTGCTCATTAGGGGTGAGAGCGGATCATCCTGTGGCTACAAATCTGCCTGCCTGTTAACCCTCTTCCATCCTTCTCCACGTGTGGGTGCCTCTTCCCTCCACTTCTGCGCTCCTGCTCATTCTTGTGAACAGATAAACGACCGTGGTTAATTGGTTTATGGAAATTGCACCAACGTTACAATTCTCATAGCAGCTCGAGCTTTAAGAAAATGCAAGGAAATGGGAACCACTTCTACTGGTACCAATGAGAGAAAGAAACATTATCTGAATTCTGGCCTAATATACAAACAGCTGATGTTAAGATGCCTTGTGAAATATGTTTTAGTTTATTGACATAATATTAAAGTGAAATTTTTTGTGACTCTTATATTTAAAGTGATACCTGTCTGATGACTAGTGTTTACTTAAGGACAAATAAAAGCCTGGATTTCTGTTAGTGGGGGAAAAAAAATCCCCAAACTTCAATGTCCAAACAAACTACATAGACATAGTGGCTGAAGAACAGAATGTTTTGGTAAGTTAAAGTACAAATGAATAAAAATTAAAGAATTTATTTTTGCTATCTTTAGACATTTAGGCATAAATTAAGGCATATTTTAAATAAGTAGAAAGACTAGATATTATACCTCTGGTAAGCATAAATCCACGGACAAAACACTTTAAACATAGCATTGTGAGCGGTAACCATTGATTTCTGTTTTTATATAATTTTTGTCTGCCTCAGAGTTGCCTTATTTTTGAAAATATAAAAATAATTAGTATTTTCCCCAACTTTGTTTACTGCTGTTGACCCTTCTCTAAAAAGTTTGTAATAGGTACGTAAAATGTACGTCCATCTAACCTAAAAACCAAAAAAATGGTTTCCCAACTCCCTCTCAGAGTAATATAAGACACACTAATAATTTGAAGAACTCTTTGCAGTATTCTTTAAATAGATATATAGAACCTTATGTATACTGATCTTAATTTTAAAATATAATTTTTCATCTTCTACCATGCTTTTTCTCCTAATCATAAAATTATGGGGGTATAAAGACAGTTGCCCCAAATGATAAGAGCAAAATTCCACGTTGAGAAAAAAATTCTTAATGTTCTAACAATTCAGGAAAATATTAAATAAGATATGAAAAAAATTACCAATGAAACTAATGAAATAATAGAGCTTTTGTTATTAGTTGAACAATTCATCGAGTCAAGAAGTTGAGAGTGTGTGTGTTTGTGTGTGTGTGTGTGTTTGTGTTCCCTCTCCCCCTGCATTTTCCATGTTAAGAGCAGGTATATGAAGGACTGAAGAAATACAGATTCTGATTTGCAGGGGGTCTCAATCTAAGGACAGAGACCACATTAGAACAGAGATTTTCCTGGATTATTTAGGATTTGATTTCTCTTCATGAAAAGCCATCATTTAACTTCTTTTGGTGGAAACATTTGTAAGCTATCTAATTATTCAGTTTTCCTTGTGAAAAGGAAACAATGACAATTTAAATTGCTTTTGATTCAAGACTATCCTAAATGTCAACCACTGCGTTGTTCTCTGGATAGGGCAGTGACTGCCTGGGGTAGGTATAGTCCTAGAGTTGAAGTCTTTGGGTTTCCCTTGCTCCCCACCCACTTAGACTACCCAGTCACACTCTGAGTATCTCTCTAACATGATGTGATGATTTCTTTGAAGGCAGAGGTCTGAACTCGTGATGGTGATTGTCATGTACTCTAAATGATTGTCTCCTCCCTTCTGCAATACACATTGTGGGGTGGAGCTGTTTTGCTTTCATTCTTTTCATGTTCTTCTTTCCTGTCTGCTTCGCTTTGTGTTGCTTTTTTCTCATCTTTAAACATTTTTTACTTTAACTGTTGCTTTATGGATGGTACCTTGAACCTCTTTTTAAGCTAGTTATAGAACCAACTAATTCCAACTGTGACATTAGTGTTTTTGTGATTCTTGATGATTTTCTAAACCTATGAGGTTTCTCAATGGTTTTTTTTTTTTTTTTTTTTCCAATTCTGGCTTGAAAATAACCTGAAATTTGAGAAATTCTAGAATGCAGATGTCCAGAAAAAGAATGATGTATGAGGGGGAACAGCAAAATATCAGATGGCTCATTGTGTTGTGAGTCTCTTAACATTTGAGGTGCTCGGCTACCTCAGCTCCTGCCTTTGAGTTCCATTGTTCCTGAAAAGCAACCTAACTGATAAATGATTCCAAGTTATCATTTCTCTATCACTGTGTGGGAAAGACATGAAAATTCCTTTTCTTGGTTTGGGCAGTTATTTTAAATAAGGTTTGAATAATGAATGAGACCTTTTCCATCTAAAATTTCATATGTTCGTTTGGGTATGCAGAAATAAAAAAATTGAAATGATAAACTATGATATTTCTATATGTTGTTCATATTTAATACACTATTGGATTTCCAGTTATATCACCAATGGCATAAAAATTCATGTGTTATTAAAACATTTGTCAGTCCTTATGGAACCTTTCATTTTCTAAGATTCTGAACACTTGTTTTATTTATTTAGAGCTAGGATTCAAGTCATTTATTAGGTACTGAGTTCGGCGCTTAAATTACCTTAATTTATTTTCAGTAAACAATGGAAAACAAGTTTTTATTAAGCAAATTATGTTAAAGACCCGAAGAAGGTATAATGATCTTAGCTTTTTGGATTATTTCACCTCAATTCTGCTATGCTATTCTATGCAGATTAATGAACTGGATTTTCTCTAAAGTGAGAGCGTGACTGTGTTTTGTATGGAGGTCTCTTTTCAGACGGTTAATGCTGAAGAATCCTACTTGAACCTAGGTTTCTGAAGATGAGAATAATGAGACTACTTAGGCTTTACATACCACTGGGAAAGATGAACAGTGCCTCACTACGTTCACAGGAACTTGGTGTGAAACTCATAATAACCAAATTTCTAATTGAATAAGGGGATTAAAATTATAATTTTTTATAGTAGAATTTAAATTCAGTGTGTATTTTTCCCAATTCTGTGAGAGGTAAAATCTTCAGGTATAACGATAAAGGAATTTAATAGAAAATTCCAAAGACTTACACCTAATTATAGTGGCTGAGAGTCAATTCTTCAAGAGTATTTTAATTTAATAACATAAGTTGCTTAACATCATTTAAACAAGCTTTCAACTTATATCATTGATTAGATTTAATATTTAAATTAAGAGATGAAAACTTTAAGTATTAAAATTACCTTTATAGATTACTTAGGCCTTAGTACTCACTGACATGCTGATATCAGCAAGTAATTGGCTGTAATCTGAGGACGTGTTTACTACAGGTAGCTTTTATCACATCATCTCTCCATAATCATTATATATTCTTAGGAGTATATACTTCAAGCTGTTAAACTATAATAATATCATCACAAAAACAGAATCAAAACAAAATTAAAAATACCCAGATTCCAAGCTAACAGTTATTTTTATTGTTATGCTTAAAGAACCAAACTTCTACAACTCCATGACAAATTGAATACACAATTTTATGTATGGAAGTGATACAATATTATATTCTGCTTCTGTTTACATAATATAAATAAACATCCCACAGTGGTTACACAGACTTTTTATTAATGTTTCAGGTTATATTTAATATTCTAATACCGATATGCTATTTGCTTACTTTTCTATGGTTTTACATTGAGTTTATTACCAATTTACTCTTTCCAATATTTCAGTAATCACCTGTGAATATCTTGTAAAAACAGCATATTATTTCTGAGGGATTAATTTTTCAGAAAATTCTCAGGGAAAGAATGGCAAGGTGTTAATAGTAATCTGATTTCTTCCCTGGATACAATAAGATTCTTAGTTTTACATAGACACATCTTTTCATTAAATATTAATTTTATGCACTGTGTTTGAGTTTTGTGGCATTTTGTAAACCCTTTAGTAATTGTTTACATTCCCTTCCAACTTTCTATACATTCCATCATTCAAGGAATGTAGGAAAAGAAAAATGCTGCACTGGTGTCTTTATCAGCTTTGGTTTCTTCTTTAAGGTCATTTTGAATTTTATTTTCTTGTTATTCTAGTTAAATAATAATATAAAATAATATCGAAGCAAGAAATTACCCTTGACCCCTTTGCTGGCCTCGTGACAGGTATGCCTTACTTATTCAGCTCACAGCTCTCAACCCCTCATGGGAGGGGGAACATGCAGGTGAGTGGGTGAGGGAGCCAGAGTGAGCACTTTTGGGCACCAAAAGGAGCAATACTCTGTGCAGGCCCCTTGGCAGTGTGTATGGGGGTGTACCGGCACCCCCAAAGCCCCAGAAGGCATGGGTTACAGGCAGCACTCTTCACTTTGCCATTCACAGATGGATTACGTGTTTAACAGCTCAGTGAGCCTTCTGCCTTTTCACGAGGGCAGAGGGTCAGTGTGACAGCTTTCTGTATCACTAGCTCTTGTCCAGCGTCCAGGAAAAAGCAGGTCACATGAACACATTTAAGGATAGTAAATGTGAAGGATTTTATTGCCAGTGGAAGTGGCTTTCAGTGGGAAGGGGAACTAGAAAAGGGATGGAATGGGAAGATGTTCTTCCCTAGAAGTGTCACCTTCAAGCAGTCCCTCTAAAGTAACGCTGCTTCTGTCTGATGTGGAGCTGCCTCTTTGCTTCTCCCTTTTTCTGCTCTCTGCCAGTGGAGCCTGGGGTTTTTATTGGTACAGGATGGGAGGCGAGGCAAAGAAAAAAAATATTGTTTTTCAGAAAAAAACAACATTTAAGCAGGAAAAAGTGGGATGTAAAGTTCTCATTTTGGGCTTTGGTTCCAGACCTGAGGGTGTGGCTCTTGCCGAGGACCCCACAGTTTTCTGCCTAGAATTTCTCTGCCTCCTGTCCCTATCAATACCAGGCTTAGGACAGAGATCTCTAGAACACATTTTTCAATGTTCCTTTTTCCCTAAAGTGTTTTCCTAAGTTTAGTTTATGAATGACCTTTAAAAGAGCCATGACGATAATATGATATAAAATATCTGTAGTTCTCTAGTTCTTGAAATCAGTGCTATGCAAAAACACGATTTGAAACTTGGTTACTTAATGAGTGATTTCAAAAGTGTAATAACACTCAATGCAAAGTAAAACCACATGAATTTTTCATAAGTGGCCATCATAATATATATCTCTTTCATGCCCTTATGGATCCATCTCTCTCAAGATCCTATTGCAGCTATCATTGCTCTGTCTTTGACACATGTTGACCTCAATATATATCCTTATTTGGATTGAGGTCGATATATCTCAAAGACAGAGCAATGACAGCCACAATAATCTACTATTTATACTTTAAGAGCTACACAAACAATGTATATTTGATGTTATGTGCGTTGCTACAGTTATGCATCACAATAATCCTATGAGATAGTCATTATTACTGTCTCCATTTCACGAATAAGAAAAAAAGACATTCTTAGGAAGATTAAAACGTTTGCCCAAGGCCACATAGTAAGTGACAGAGCTAGAGTATGGACCCAGCTAGATTTAGTTCAGGGGCACATAAACTTAAAAGACTTGAAGGGCTATGACCCTTGAGAGAAAGAGACATAGAGAAGAACAGCATTGCAGGTTAAGAAGCTAAGCAGACACCAGAGCAAATCCCAAAAAACTCAAAGTGAAGACTTTGTTAGATTTGTTCTTTGCGCAATGCTGCTTATTTACCAATAGATCTCTGTCTCTCAAGAGATGAAAAATTATGACTTTGTACTGATGCCTCTAATTCCATACCATTATGTGTACTCAATTGCTCAGTCCTAGAATCCATTGCAAGTAGTTGCACAATTGTTAACTTATACCAACGCAAAGGCAAACCTACTCATTGAGTTCAACGGATATTTACTATTCTTTGATTCTAAAATACATAATTAAAATACTGTGTTCAAAAGCTAGTTAGACTTTTTTACTCCTTCTGTTCGGTGTGGTATGCTGTCCATTTAAAATACCTTTATTTGCCTGTATTTGTATTTCATATTAGGATTTTCCTCCATTCTTATTGATCTGATTTTACTTCTTTCAAAATGTAAAATGTCTCCCAAAGTAAAAACTATACCGATAGCGTTGTCTATTCTTATCCTCAAAACTTTTACACTATTCCCGCCCACTCCTTGAGATAAATTTGGTTATTCTATTTTCCTTGCTTTCTTACACAAAACATATACTATGAATATACTGTGTATACTCATTTACAGTTTGTCTTTTTAACTTTCCATTACATTGTATAAATTATTTATTCATGGAAACCAAATTTCTTTCCTCTTCTTCCTCCTCCTCCTCCTTCTCCTAGTGATCCAGTATAGGTAACATAGTAGCGTAGTAATCCATTTTGTGCGTATATTGTAGCTTATTCATCCAAACTTCAATTTATAAAAATGTATATGGTTACAACATATTACAGTTATAAGCAATTCTGCAATAATCAGCTTTGTTCATATGTACTTTTGTGTCATCGAAGGTCCAATTGAACTCCTAAACTCCTTAAACTCCTAGAGTAAGTATGTCAGAATTTTCCCAATCATCTCTTGATTGGACGAAGCTTTTGATCTAGTAAACTTGACAAGAAAGTTTTCAAAATAGAGCCTTCCCTGACTTTATAACTTTGTTATTTTAAATATTGGCTTTTGTCCCTTTACTTTGTTGCCTTTCTTCAGAGAAAACAATTATCTTTCTTTAGATCTTCTTTGTCTGGCTTCTAGTTCAACTAATTTTTCTTTGATGCTTTTTATGTTTCATTATCTCATTCACATTCACCCAGTTGTTTTTCTTCTTTGACTAGTGCTTCCTATTAAATTTTTATTTCAATGTATTCTCTTTTGGGAACTCTATAATTTTTGGCATAATTTTATCTTTTTGTTTTCTTTCTTTTTTCTTTTTCTTTTTTCTTTTTTTTTTTTGAGACTGAGTCTCGCTCTGTTGCTAGCCTAGAGTGCAGGGGCGCAGTCTTGGCTCACTGCAACCTCCGCCTCCCGGGTTCAAGTGATTATCTTGCCTCAGCCTCCCGAGTAGCTGGGACCACAGGCATGCACCACCATGGCCAGTTAATTTTTGTATTTTTAGTAGAGATGGGGTTTCACCATGTTTGCCAGGATGGTCTCCATCTCTTGACCTCGTGATCCACCCTCCTTGGCCTCCCAAAGTGCTGGGATTACAGGTGTGGGCCACCGTACCTGGCCTCATTTCTTCTTTTTGTATAGATATATATATCTTAAAGTTTTTATTTTTATATCTCCAAATTCTTGTTGAGAATATCTGATATAGTTTAGAATGTTGTGATGCGGTTTCTTCTGCAACACGGTTGTGTCTGTTGGGTTTTTGCATTTAATTTTTTGCAGAGTTTTCCCCCAGGAATTTTCATCCACTAAAATATGTGATCCTGGTTTTCTGCCTTTGTTTTATAATCTTAAAATAGCTTTAGGCCGATACACTTAGTGCAGAGGTTGGCGTGTTCACAATTCCTATTTCAAGAGCATCCTCACCTGTCAGAGTGGTAGAATGAAATATCTTTAATGGTTGTCTTTCACAATAATGTTATGGAGGGTGGGGTATGTTTCCTTTTATCATTTTTGGGTCTCTTATAACTTACAAATTTCTAAATTTCTTCTTATTGTTATATTCCCCTTCAGTACCCATTCTTCACTCTTTATTTCTTTTTACCCTCTTTGCTTCAGAACCAGTGCCTTTCTGGGTTGACTTTCTGTTCTTCCACCTCAAGCTCTGCGCACTTTTAACTACTGTGCCTGCAAATCAGGGCTCTGATTTCAGTAGGATACTTTCTCAGTATTATTATTTACACTTAGAGTGGGTTTTCTTTTTCTTTTTTTGAAGCGTGGGCTTTTGAACAACCTAAGGCTCTTTTCCCCAGTGTGTTTCTTCTGTAATGGCTTCTGGGTCCCTGCTCACTCCTTCTTCCCATACTCTCCATGCAAGGATAGAGCAGGATCTCATAACACACTTCTGATTAGAATTGGGGTTTACTTTTTGAACTTGACAGTAATATGAAATATTTAGTATTCTAGATCTTTTGGTTAAGTTGAGGACATGTGGGTTTATTTCTCCTTCCTTTTGACCTGTAAAGATTTTTTTGTGGGGGACGTGTGGAGAGATTTCTTGATATATCTCAGGGAACATCATTCTGGTAATATGGCAAAACTTAGAGAGGAAACCAATCATTGTTGTCAAGCTGAGAGGCCATTGTTTAGTTGACAATAATAAGAACCTGGAGCAAATAGATAAAAGCACATCCTTTATTCTCCCACCAGCCTTCTCATATTTCTTTGGAACCTTACTGCAGGCTTAGTGGAATCGACTGGCAAAGAAAATTGCAGAATCTTTGTCCCATCATCCCAAAGCAGAGCAGAGAAAGAGGTGGGCTTGGAATTTAGAGAAAACAACTTAATCCAGTGCTATGAACTTGTTCACTTTATTCAGATTCACTCAACTGTAAAACTAAGATTTATATACTTTTCTGTACATATGTTTTATTTCAAAGAAAAATTTACTTAAAATGAAAAGATAGTCCTACTCACCACTATCTCCCTCCAGAACCCATTCCCCCTGAAAAAGATTCTCAGGTGGATAGTTGTAGCTATTATGGCTATAAGTGGCGATGCCATCTATATTTCTGTGGCAGTCATGCTCACTTGGGCAGGTACTAATCCATAGGTTACAGAAAAACTACAATTGGGTTTTTCTTTAATAGCAGTTTGGGCATTGTCCTATAGACAGACATCCTGAACAAAAGAATTCTATATGGAGAATCATCAGGGATTGTCTCACCTAAACTGGTATATAAACTGGTATATTTTAATTTCAAAATAACAAGACAATCTAGGGAAAACTACACAGGGTATTTTTCTTATCTTCCCAAATAAAAGTTGTGCCCCACACTTACCTTTATATGTCTAATACATCACTGTGTTATTGGTGGATTGTCATTCAAAGTTACATTCTTCTAAATTCTCACAAATTTATTATGTGCAAACAGCTCCCTTTGAATAAAGCAATGTCTTATTATGTTTTCAAAGCTCTAACCCACCACTCACAATGGGAAACAAGAAGTTTTAAACACGTATAGGAAAGTATTACAATTTCCTTCTGTTTCAGCACCAAGGTACCAATGTTCTTGCCATGTCTCTTACAATTTTAACTTAAAAGTTAAATTTGCAAAAACTCTTTCAAAAGTTTGACCTTTAAAATACCAAAAAGCATAGAAATACTTATAAAATGTTCTTTCTTAAAAGCAAAGAACAAAAAAGCAAAAGCCTAATTTTTTTTGAACTAAGTTTTATGTTTCAATGGAAAAAAAATTATGGTGGGATATTTTCACAGGTGGAAAAAAATACCAAAATTCAAATGTTTAATGTAATGACTACAAAAAGAATCCCTAAGCCATTTCAATACTGCCAAAATAAAAAGGAAATTGTTTCTTAAAATTTTATGTTACCCCATGTTCCAGCAAATTTGGTATGAGTTTGCAAATTTGAGTCATCTCTCTGCTATTTCTCACTCTATTGTTTTGGAACATTAAAGTATTCTCAGCCTTCGATTCCTCAGGCATAAAATAAGAGGAAGAATCTTTCCTCACCTGCCTCCCTGTGAAATCATCACCAAGACAACTTGCCCTATAATGGAAAGCAAAGGTACACCATTCAATGGACTGTCATTCATGGTCTTCCATTTGTTTAGTCCTACAGATGACTGAAATGTAATCCCTAGATTCTAACTGAGCATAAAAGGCTGCAAATTGCTATTTCAGAAACTCTTCTCAACCAGAGCAGCATTTGCAGATATGAACATATATGTCAACACCCTTCTTCGTGAATTCACTGCAGACATTACTAAATGAGCACAGGTGTTTTATTCTCTAAGCTTATATGCAGATCCCTGTATTAGTCCCAGCTCATAATTCCTGTAAACACTAATGGGTTCCACCCTTCTCTTCTCCTATTCAAATGTTGTTGCTTGAGCTTTCTGTTTCACACCCTACGTAACCCTATGAAAGCTCTGCCTTTTTAATTTTTTTTCTTTTGGGAGTGAAGGAGGAGGTGGTGGAAGTGGGTAGGGAATAAGTGGGTAGGGAAGCTTGGAGATGCCCTGGACCAACAATATTTGCATAGGAAGTTTAGACGATCCCAGAAGGTGCTGTAACATGAGAAAGTATGTCTGCTGGAACATCAACAAAAGATATACAGATAGTTATAAGTAATGATGTGGTTTCTAAACCTAGACAATGTAAATATACTGAAGTGGTGAAGGGTAACCTTGAAGATTCCTTATTTGTTGGCCATAGAATTGATGGCTTGCTCTCTCTATATTCTGGATCTCCAAAGCTTCCCAAATACTCTCCCAAGCTCAAGATCTCTTTTCTCTGTGATCCCAGTCTCCTCCAAGTTGGCCCTTGAACAGTACAGGTTTGAACTGTGTGGGTCCACTTACATACGCACTGTGTGGGTCCAACTCTGCCACCCCTGAGACCAATCCCTCCTCATCCTTCTCAGCCTACTCAATATGTAGATGTTGAGGATGAATACCTATGTGATGATTCGTTTCCGCTTAATGAATAGTAAATATATTCTCTCTTCTTTATGATTTTCTTAGTAACATCTTTTCTCTAACTTTCTGTATTTAAGAATAGAGCATGTAATATACATATATACATAACATACAAAATATGTGTTAATAGACTTTATATTATCGGAAATGCTTCCCATCAACAGTAAGCTACTAGTGGTCAAAGTTTTAGGGAGTCAAAACTTAAATTAAATTTTTGACTGCATGTGGGTCAGTGCACCTAAACTATACTTTTCTCCAGTAGTTGGTGCAAGGAGTAAAAGGTAATATTCTCCTTAATTCCTCTTTAGACTATGATTGCCAGAACTCCTTTTTTATTCTTAAGTTTTATTTTGGAAGTGAAAAAAAGCTGAACGTTGATACTTCTTTTAAAAAAATTGCACTATAAAATGTTAGTTTTCATACAAGCATGCTCAGTTCTCTAACAGTGAAGAAAAGGTTAACCTCAAGTAAGTAGGGAGCAGAAAACCATAAAATTAGTATACATAAAAATATTTCCCTTGAAATCAATACAAACTGACTCTCAAAATGAAACATATTTGCCTTTGCTGGTCTCGAGATTAATACACAGTTACTTAGAGTCTTTTCTTTGGCTTCAATATCTTTTCCTGCAACATCCCAGAACTTGCCTTTTTGAACACTCTTCCCATTGTCTTTTTATTTTGAGAATTTATATTCATCCCCAAATGTTAAGGTTAAATGGCACCATGTCGGTGAAATCTTTCTTGATTCTACCATTAGATTTGATTACATCTTCTTCAGCATAACACCTGTAATTTGTATCAACCTCCGTGTGTTATATGCATTAATATGATTAGAGGTCTAAAGACATCACAGACAAGTACAGGAGATAGACAAGGAAGCATGGAATTACTTGCATTTAAATCTGCATTTGCTCTCTTCATTTCTCTATCATCAGTGCCTTGCACAGTGCCTGACACAATGGAAATATTCAAAGTCTGTTAAATAGTCAAGATCTGTTACATGTTAAATGAATGTTTTGATAATTTAATTTCTATAAGATTACATTTGAAGAAATTGATTCTTCAAATATTTAATTCTCTAGTTTCAATCACTTAGCTTGCAAATGGAAATGATGATTCATGCCCAGACCATCGGACTCATGACTATTATTGCCAAAACTATTATTGCAGGTTGAATCATTTTCTCATTATATTGTGTTTCTTCTTTGTGATCTTCCTATTTATTTCCAGTACTTCCTTTACATTCAATATTTAAGAGTTGGATTTTCTAAGGACCTTAGATGCATGTACAGCATTTCAAGAAGGATCATATTTGTATTTAATAGACTGTTGGACATATGAGGGTAGGTACCTATTTGTCTTTTTTCTTTTCTTTTTGACTGCTAGGTATCAACTGTGTTGCACAGAGTCTAGCACATACGTTTTAAATATATATTTTGAATAAATCAATAAGGAAATTAATATGAATGAGTAGAGAGCATATATTGATATATTCTCTTTATAACTGATAAGTCTATTCATGAAGTTTAAGGTTGAACATTTGACCAGTCACTTTCATTTCCATCTTCTCAGTATTGTCATTAGACATATTATTATGGACCCAGATTTTCCTTTTTTAATATATAAAGTAAGGAAGAGGGTGTGTCATGCCGCTTCCCCCCGCAAAAATATGTATCCTATTAAAAAAGGCAGTGAGTCATCAGTCTAAACAACTCAAATTATTGGGTGCATAAAATACAGAATAACAACAATAATAGTGATATTTGATATATGTTAAGCACTTGTGCTAATTGTATTACATGCACTAGCTTATTAAGAGATTGCCTTTGAAACAGCTATTATTATCTATATTTAAATATGAGGAAGTAGAAACAAAACAATTTAGCAACTTACTAAAGTCACAGAACTAGTAAGTGAACAAGCCAGAATTATAGTGGAGACCTATTTGACTCAACCACTTCTACTCTACAAACTGCAAGTTCTGGACCAGTTACCAGGGATTTTAAAATACAAAAATCAACTGGGAATAACTGCAACATGTTAAACTGGTTTTTTACTGATGGAATTATTGGGGCCTTTGACATGCTAAAATGTGTTGTAAATTTTCATTAGGGAGAGATTGTGTTGCATTTATTAAATTTATATATTTGACCATGAAAACTTTTATTTCACCCAGTGGTATTCCATGGAATATACTTTGTGAAAAGTTGCTTTAAAGATTTAAATGTGTCTACGCTTTTGTTGTTGTTGTTGTTAATTATTTTTTATTTTTTTGTACTTTAAGTTCCAGGATACAAGTGAAGAACTTGTAGGTTTGTTACAAATGTATATGCGTGCCATGGTCGCTTGCTGCACCTATCAACCGGACATCTAGGTTTTAAGCCTCGCATGCATTAGCCATTTGTCCTAATGCTCTCCCTCCCCTTGCCCCCAAAGCCCCTGGCCCCGTTGAGTAGCAAAGATGTGGAACCAACCCAAATCCCCATCAATGATAGACTGGATAAAGAAAATGTGGTACATATACAACACGGAATACTATGCATCCATAAAAATGAATGAGATCATGTTTTTTGCAGGGACATGGATGAAGCTGGAAGCCTTCATCCTCAGCAAACTGACACAGCAACAGAAAACCCAACATGGCATGTTCTCACACATAAGTGGGAGGTGAACAATGTCTCCTCTTTTCATTTGAAGAAGCAACCAACTGGTCATAGAGTATAGACTGAGTGTAATTGTGTTAGCACAAACACGTCTCATATGCTTTCTGAAAGAGAATTATAAGTGTGAATGGAACATTCTATGTAAACAACTCAATGTAAACCCATGTTTAGTATTAGCGTACTTAGAAAAACAAATTCTTTCTTTTTAGTAGATTTGTCTTTAGCCCTTCAGGACACTGGCAAATTGTTTGGTATAACATTAACTTAGCTGAATTTTGTAGAATGTTATACAGTTTATGAAGTCCATGTATCACTTCATCGTTACAAGAACTCTGTGAGGTCAGTCTTATTCTCATCTCCATTTTATAAATGAGTAAGATGAAATTTAACGTCATTATCTTGCATACTCAACATCTGTTGGTTTCACATTGGCAGTGAGTAATGAAGTGGTAACTCAAGTGCAATTCAATACTAGCAAATTATCATCGTGATTGTCTATACTTAAACCACACACTTTCCACCTTTTGGAGTAGCTGTAGAACATGCGCAGGGATTTTCTTCTTCTAACTCAAGGAAAAAAATCAAAAGAAGAGCCTTCCCTTGGCATTTCATCTTTTCAGCACCTTTGCCCATCCCAACCAAGCCTTTTTCTTTTCTTCTCTTTCCTTTTCCCTATTTATTTAGACATTTTCTAAAGGTCTTAGATATTTCAAGATGACTGTATTCTCCAGTGCATCTATTTACATGTCACCGGTTTCTATTTTGTCAACACTGGAGCTTCTAGCCCATGGATTTTTCGTGATACGGCTAAAGAAAGTTTCTTCAGTGTATTAGAGATGTTTGGTTTTTCTTTTTCACAGGTCGACTGTTAAATTTGTACTGTACATTTATCAGGGATGCTCTAAATGGTACTAAAGCTGACAGCAAACAAGCAGGAGCTGACAGCTTCACTCCAGTTACAGCTGATTAAAGGCTGCTGAGGCCGGAGGGCCCAGTTTCTAAAAGAGGACCACTCAGACTCGACCAGAACAATTCTAGCCTGCATGTTTTACACCAAGTGCAGTGGAAATGCCTGAATCCTGCACTGGCGAAAAAGGCAGTGGAGGATGAAAGCCTTCAGTTTAATAGCATTTACCAGAAAAGAATTGCATAGTTTGGAAAATAAAATAAATGCATATACTAATGTTCCCAATTGTACAGGTGCACTGTGTACACAAACACAGAGGTGGCATATAAGCTTGCAGACAGGTCTATATTTCTAATGATAACCCTTAATGATTATTACCAACTATTATGATGCCAGGTAATTGGTGCACAAGAATACATAATAATAATAGGCTTTACATTTGCATAACAGCTTTAAATCCCAAAATGTTTTCCCATCTGTTATCTCATTTGATCTTTCACAACAATCACAGAAGTTAAGAATGAGAATCAATACCCCAATTTTACAGGTGAGGAAATTAGAGTGCCTCAAGTGTTGGTGAACTTGACAGAGTTTAAAGAGCTATTGCATGGCAGAGATGGTATTTAATTATTTAAACTTCCCACACACGCTTTCTTGGTGAATTTAGTGCCTATATATGATAATTATGGATTTAAGTTACTTTCTGCAAACATCAGCTGCCCTACAGAAATCTCTTTCCTTATTATTGCTTATGTCAAACAAATTGTCTGTTTATGAGTCTACAACATGCTAAGATTCCTGGAGGCAGGGACTATGCCCTTTTAAAAAATATTTGTATTCTCACCTCTTGGTACAAAAGTATTTCATAACAACCTGTTCAATTGAACTGAAATGAAGAATTCTTTAACAAGGTAATTATATTAGACATTAATCTGCAAAATGAGAGTATTAAATAACTTGAATTGATAAGTTATTTTGTTATCAGAGGACATTATCAAGAAAGTGAAAAGACAACCTACAGAATGATAGAAAATATTTGTGAATCTATATCTGCATGAATATTCAAATCTATATCTAAGAATTTAATATGCAGAATCTGTAAAGGACTCCAACAACTCCTCAACAAACAAAGTATCTGGTTAAAATATGAGCAAATAAATTGAATAGACATTTCTTCAAGGAAGACATACAAATAACCAGTGAGCACATGAGGAGATGCTCAACTTCATTCGTTATTAGATAAACGCATATCAAAACCACAGTGTGATACCATTTCACAGGCTAGGATAGTTGAAATAAAAAACAAAACAAAAATAAGAAAATAACAAGTGTTAGGATGTAGAGAAGCTAGAACCCTCCTACATTGCTCTTTGGAATGCACAATGGTCCAGCCACTGTGGAAAACAATTGGACAAGTTCCTTCAAATGCTAAACATACAAGCATTACATAGAAATTTGTAATATACTCAACATCATTAAAAGCAAAGATCAAACAGATACTTGTACTCCATGTTCATCGCAGCATTATTCACAATAGCCAAAATGTAGAAACCACCCAACTGTCCATCAACAAGTGAATGGGTAAGCAAAATATAGTTTATATGTACAATGGGATATAATTCAGCCTTAAAAAGGAATGAAAGTCAGATCCATGCTACAATAAAGATGAATCTGTTGAAACTGGACCCCTTCTTTACACTATATACAAAAATCAGCTGAAAATGGTTTAAAGTCTTAAGTGTAAAATCTAAGACTGTAGAAACCCTGGAAGATAACCTACAATATATCATGCTGGACATAGAATAATAGTTAAAAAAGAAACAAACAGAAAAAAGAATCTTGAAAACATTATGCTAGGTGAAATAAACCAGACACAAAAGAACAAATATTGTATGATTCCACTTAAATAAAATATCTGGAATAAACAAATTCATAGAGACTGGAAATAGATTTCAGGTTCCCAGGGGCTAGTAGAAAAAAAATAAAGGCAAGTTATTGTCTAATAAGTAGAGAGTTTTAATGAAAAAGTTCTGGAAATGGATAATGGTGATGATTGCACAACAATGTGTAATTAATGTTACTGAATTGTACACTTAAAAATGGTTAAAATGGGAAATTTTGTGCTATATATACTTTCTCATAATAAGAAATTTTAAAAAATTAGTGTGAAATGTTATCATACCTATGACCTCACCTCTGCTTGGAAAATGTGAGTTGTGATAATCAAATGAAAGGGCAAAAGTTTGTTCAGATGACAAAGAATTTAGTGAAAAATATGGAAGAAAAGAAGGCATTTAGGTCTAATAAACATATTTTATTGTGTGTGAAGTTCTGAAAGTGTGTTCCAAATAAAATTATTTATGCTCACTGAGGAGTCTTTTATGTTTTTTAAAAAATATTTCACATTTTTATAGAATTTGTAGTAAAAGACACATTGTGAAAACAATTTTTATTTTCTTAAGTAAGTTTAAAATTCACAAAGTCAAATTTATGTATGTAGGAAAGCTGAACAATTAGCACAAGTTGTTTGAAAATGTTAGGCAATTATTTACAAAAATTCTGTATAGACTTCACATTTATCTTTATCGTGAATTTCCAATTTTTCAACTACAGAAGTATTTTCAGGGCAGGGTGCAGTGGCTCACGCCTGTAATCCCAGCACTTTTGGAGGCTGAGGCAGGCAAATCACCAGGTCAAGAGTTCGCGACCAGCCTGGCCAACATAGTGAAACCCCGTCTCTACTAAAATACAAAAAATGAGCCAGGCGTGGTGGCATGTGACTGTAATCCCAGCTACTCAGGAGGCTGAGGCAGGAGAATCACTTGAATACAGGAGGTGGAGGTTGCAGTGAGTGGAGATGGCGCCACTGCACTCCAGCCTGGACAACAGAGTGAGACTACGTCTCAAAAAAAAAAAAAAAAAATTAGCTGGGCATGGTGGTGGGCACCTGCAATCCCAGCTAACTGGTAGGCTGAGGCAAGAGAATCACTTGAACCCAGCAGGCAGAGGTTGCAGTAAGCTGAGATTGCGCCATTGCCCTCCAGCCTGTGCAACTCCATCTCAACTGAAACTCCATCTCAAAAAAAAAAAAAAAAAAAAAAAATCAGCTAAAGCAATTATCGGCATACTCAACCAGTGGACCTTATTTATGTTTTTAAATGTTTTAAATGTCACTCTATTATAAATTCTCTTATTTGGGGTAAAGTATTTGTCCTATTAAAACCATAACTTATCTGCTAAAACACTTAAATTTAGTTAGTTCAATGGAAGTAAATAGCAAATAATTATTTCATGACATCAATTGGTTAATATATTTTTCACTTTTAAATCAGTTGCTTTATGTAACTTAGAAAATAATTTTAATAAAAAAGCTTTAATTTTAGATTTATATTTCAGTCAGCATTTATTTCCTTAATCGTGTGCGTTTCCAGTTCCCTGTGTAATGTGTCATTACATAGTTTTTCCATATAAAGCGATTTCCAAATGAATATAGATAACTTTGTCACATTTACAGTGCCAATTCACATGAGCCAAGAACTTAAATTTTGGAATTTCTTGCTTCTTCACTTGGTGGTTGTTTTCCAAATACAAAGGTACATTCATGCATTAAAAGGAGCATTCATGCATTAAAAGGAGCATTTAAAAGTAAAAATGTAGTTCACTTTAGCTTCTCTCAGGTTGATTATATTTGATATGAATCATTTAATCATTTTCTTCTGAAACATTCATAATTTCTAAATTTGCATACAAGAGTGTGTAATTATTTTTAAATGCTTTTACTAAAATCATTAGAGTTTTTTTGTTTTTTTTTTTAACCATTTTAACCAGGAGCTTTTCATTAAACTGTCCCATCCACATTTTCCCCTTTAAATCTCAGCCTCATTTATTAGCACCTGAGGTTTGATTCTCAAAAAGGCTGATAAAACTCCCCGCATAATCCTTAGAAGAGCTTGGCTTAATACTGTACTTATAAAACATGTTTGAAAAAAGAAATCATTGCTTGTGGTTTTGAGAATAATGCCAAACATAACTATAATACGTCAAAGAAAATTAAGATGTGATTTCCCTTTATATTTAAATTTGAGTTTATTACAAATGGATTTAAAAATTTGTTGCTTTAATTTGTTTTTAATAATCTTAGAAAATTGTAATCAAGACATTTTATAGTACATACTAAAAATTATATTTCTGTATATTTAGATGTACTCTTCAAGAAACTGTCTCTAAAAATGATAAAATCCATAGCTATCTTACTATGGAGTGTAACTACTGTAGTTTTGAAAAAGCAAAAATTTTTTTTTTTTTTTTTTTTTTTTTTTTTTTTTTTTTTTTTTTTTGAGGCGGAGTCTCGCTCTGTCGCCCAGGCTGGAGTGCAGTGGCCGGATCTCAGCTCACTGCAAGCTCCGCCTCCGGGTTTACGCCATTCTCCTGCCTCAGCCTCCCGAGTAGCTGGGACTACAGGCGCCCGCCACCTCGCCCGGCTAGTTTTTTTTTGTATTTTTAGTAGAGACGGGTTTCACCGTGTTAGCCAGGAGGGTCTCGATCTCCTGACCTCATGATCCGCCCGTCTCGGCCTCCCAAAGTGCTGGGATTACAGGCTTGAGCCACCGCGCCCGGCCGAAAAAGCAAAAATTTTTAAAATCCCTACTCAACTCCATTTCACTCATCTTTTAGTCATTGATTCAATCATTCATTCAAGTCTGTTTGTCATCAACTATCAAATTATGTACAAGGTTCTGCGCTAGATTACCTACTTAAAGAATAAGATGCCTATGGGGATCGTGAGATCTGGCAGGGAAGAAGGCCAGCTGAAACAATCTGGAATGTGGACTTCAATATCAACAAAACGCTTTATGAGATCAAGAACTGATTCACTGATTTTTTTCTAGACAGTCCCGAAGGACTTCCTTGTCGAGGTGGTGTGCCTGGTCTGCCTCATCCAGTTGAATGGGATTTTGGCCAGCAGAGACAGAAGGCAAGCACATTTCAGGTGGAGGGACTGGAACGAACGCAGGCACTGGAGAAACAAAAGCACATGGGGCATTTGTGAATGTGAAGAATCTGACATTTTAAGAGTGCAAGAGGCTAGAGGGACAAAGGGGAGGGATATAAGGCTAGAAACCTAGCACGGGGGTAAAGAGGAGCACATATGTATAGGTTTACAGATTGAAGGAAACCTTATAAGCTTTCCTTCAACTTTTCTCACCCATTATACATCCTTGTACAAACTGGAAGTCCTGACTCATGAACACCAATATTCACCCTGAAGTAAGCTGTTATAAATCCATAGAGACAAGTTCTAAAACCCTGCAGCTTTTTACTTAAGAGACAAAGACTTTTCTCCTTCCTATTCTTAGATTGAGCACTGCCTTTAAAAACTGAGTCCAAGCCTTCTGTAGAGCTGTGAAAGAGATGAAGCAGGGTACAGAAAACAAGAAAAAATAATAGATTGAAATTAAGGTGAATCCCTAGAGGAAGAGGATGTGGACTGGGAAAGAGGCATTGGAACAAAGGATAAAGAGATCCAGGATCCAGACCAATCTCTGAAAACATCTAACCTTAAAGTCTGCAATACTTCCATCACTTCTCAGAGGTTGCATTTCCTTTTCTGAACCGAGAGATTTGGACTTGACAATCTCAGATGTCCTTCTAGATATAATATAATATGACTATAACCCATGATTATGAAAAGAATGATGAAAACTGAGAAAGGAAAAATGCAATCATAGTTTAGCCTTTAACTAACTATATACCTTTGAGTATCTCCACCCAAGTCAATTATTTATTCTTTAGAAAAAGTTAATCATAGCGGCATCTACTCTGTGCATGTGCATTTGTTCATATTTGAGGAGAATTTCACAGACTATACAAACGCTGAAATTTATTATTTTATAGCTGCATTAAGTAAGCACAAAATCAGTGTGAAAGTGAGCACTCTATCAGGTCTGGTCCCACCACAACACAAACAAAATGAGCAACTTTTGGGAGATTAAGGCAAAAGTGATTAAGGTTAATGAAAGATTAGTTGTGATCTCTTACTGAAATGTGAATGTCTCCACAGTGGCCCAGCAGAGGATAGCTCTTCCTCACTGACCGGGTTTACTTTGGGCACAGTTCATAGCGGGTCGTCATTACACTTCCAAAGCAATCATAACCAGGCTTATAAGCTGCATTCATTTTAAAAGAATTCCCATGGTGATATGGTTTGGCTGTGTCCCCACCCAAATCTCATTTTGAATTGTAGTTCCCATAATCCCCACATGTCAAGGGAGGGACCCAGTGGGAAGTAATTGGATCTTAGGGGCAGTTACCTCCATGCTGCTTTCATGATAGTGAGTGAATTCTCATGAGATCTGATGGTTTTTAAGGGGATTTTCCCCTTTGTTCAGTCTTTCTGTCTCCTGCTGCCATGTGAAGAAGGATGTGTTTGCTTCCCCTTCTGCCATGATTGTAAGTTTCCTGAGGCCTCCCCCAGCCCTGGGGAACTGTGAATGAATTACACCTCTTTCCTTTATAAATTACCCAACCTCAGATATTTCTTCGTAGCAGCATGAGAACTGACTAATACACATGGCCAGAATCCCTTGCTTTGCAAAGAGTACTGTATTGTGACTGTGTTGCAATTGTTCTCAACCATTTGAGAGCCTCATATAGGATGGCTAGATATTTTTTCTAGGAAGGAGTAAGAACTGTGCTAGGCACTGTGGCAGACACTGATCAAGAACAAACCAAGTATTAGTTTTTTCTAGTTTCTCAACAGCTCTGAAATACAGGTGATATTGTCCCCACTACACAGCTAAGAAAATATTGAGTTACAATAGATGGAAGATTTTTCCAAGGGCATATAACTAACACTGACACAAAATAGGGGTCAGGTGGCGGGGGTTGAATCCACTTCTATGTAATGAGAAAGTCAGATAAAAATCTAAGTATGTGTGTGTGTTATTGGATGATGAATACATAGTTATAACTCTTGGTCATATGAGGTTAATGTGGATTGAAAAAGCATAAATGGCTATGCTATCTTTTCCTTATAAGTCAAAAGAACCATTTGCTAGCTTGGAAAAGCACTTCTTCCTCTCATAGAATTATATTGAAGGTGGAATCCACTTATAGAAATCTACATATAAATGTCATTTACTGTGATAATGTCCATAAACTGGATGGGGAAACCACAGTGACAAACAAGATTTTAAAAGAAGAAGTGATGCAAGTTTGTTTTGCATGTTGTTTTCAAAGGATACTAAATGAACAATCTTCCTTTCTCCTAATGGTTATTTCCTACCCAGTTATGTGTTGCAGTTCAAACAGTGTAGGGAGCAGTAGCTAAGTACATCTTTATGTCTACTTACTGTCTACTCCTCTTCCTTTCCTGTAATCTAGATTTATGATGCATCTATCTTTCTCCTTCATCTACAAGGTCCTAGGACATTCAGGTAGCCAATCTGCCCTTAAATATGTCTCTAAGGAAATGGTGCTAATTAGTATTGGAATTTACAGCCTTCCATTTTATTGACTTGTCCTACTTTCTTCGATAATTAACTAATGAGTAAAGTAATGAGCTATGTTAGTCAGTCATGCTGTTCAATTAAACGGCAAATCAATTATTGAAAATAGTTTCGGACAGCTCTAGTGTTGGCATGATGTGTGTGTATGTGTGTGTGCATATTTAATGCCAGTGTAATTATGCCCTAGATATTACAAAGTCAGCCATGTGAGGATGGTATGACTGGAAAGGTCCTTTCTGACTGCAGTGCAAATCTGATCAGTTACCAAAACGCAAGCAAGTCATTATAGTATTTGTCTATGGCCATTCTACAGTTTGTAATTCATACTTAGACATCACAGCTTCCTTGAGCTTATATTTTACAAAGCAATGTCTAATGGATGAGTGATAAGAGATAACAAAGAAAAACAAATCAACATTTTTTCTCCTTAAAAAGGAGTCCAGGGTGACGTGATTAAGGTAGAGAACAGATCTAGTTGTGATTTAACTTTTCTTTTTCATCTTGGGTTCTTCATCTTAGACATTTACATGTTTTCCCTTGATTGTATTGGTGAATTAGCCTTAATTTGAAAATTTGGTGTGAAATACAAGATAGAAACACTTCTCAGGCATTAGCGCCTAATTCAGTATCACTGAGAGTGAGACAGGCGTACATACACACAAACACATCCACACCACACATACACACACACACACACACACACACACACACACACACATCTAGCAGAACAAAAGCCAGATTGGCAAACTGCAAAGGTCCTCTGTGAGTCTCTCTCGTCTTGGAGCAGCCCTAGAGGACAGGCAAAGTGACTGAATTTCTCACCAGCTCTGCGCTCAACCTCACCACCATTCCCAATCCTTTGCTACTTTTAGTTTCTCCCTCTGTTAAGAAGTGCCTGTTTCCTGTGCATCTTCTCTTTGCCTTACCCTATACTAGTAGTTTACTGTGGATTTTAGGTAGAACACCCTACAGTTTTTTGCACCTGGTTTTGACCTTGTACCAATGTAATATTTTTGGCATACATAACTGGTTTAGCCTGATGCATTTTTAAAAAATGTAATATGGCTTAGATCATGAATCTTCAAAGCTGTCAGTCACAATACTGTATTCGCTCATAACAACCCGCAACTGTTTTTGAACCGTCTTTAATTTGAGATCTGTTCCATCTTACTTCATCTTCTTGACAGCTGTTGTCAGCAATACAGCAGAAAAATTAGTATATTTTCCCTTAATAGAGTTTATGAAGACTGTGATTTTAGAGTTCTCAAGATTCTGAACAATATCTCCTACCAGAGAAAAACGGAGTAAAGGCTTAAATGATACAACTTTTGCTAGCATGTGAAAATGCAATTTGCACCTTCAAAATATCTGCAAATTGTTTAAAGGTGTAAAGATAGTTTTTATTCCCTAAACTATAGTTTAGAATCTTAACTTTCAAAAGTGATTAAGCTCTGTTATAGGAACAACAAAGTGAAGCAAATCAAAGCCAGGTCAAAAAAAGGAACATAAAGTTTTTATTTCCAAACAGCTTTAATTCTGTGTTTGTGTTCTTGCCTGCGAGGAGACAAGTAACACAAACATTCCCATATGAATTAAATTAGAATTTACATATGAATTACATTAGAAATATGAGCTCCATCAAGGAATAATTAGCACTGTCCTGGGTGATGTGAAGGCGAACAAAATTAAATAAGAACAATTTCAAAGGCAAGTTTTGTTTTGCCTCTTCAACTAAGCTGGTTTAATCAGTGATAATGACTGAAATAAATCCACTCCATCTAAAGTAATGTACAGCTTACCATATTGTGTGAAATGCCATTACTGACTTAGTAAATCATAAATTCAATGAGACGACATCATTCACCAGTCTTTGACATGGTTACTTTGTGCTTAATGCCAAATGTAAAGGTGGGAGAATGTATCCAATCAGAAACCATAGCGAGAGCTAATGTTACAAAAATATTCCAGGGAGACATCATAAAAGTCAATGAGACTCTGAGAATCACATGATACATGTTTTGTATTGCATTTGTTGATGTTGTTACTATGATTGTTATTTTATGCTCACAGAGGACAAAGACTGAAATTTCTCTCTACAAAATGGCAGTTGTTACTAAAGAAACAGAGAAATTAAAATATCAACTGGCATCAGCCCAGTGACATAGATGTGCTTCAGCCACTAAGCAGGGTTATGGTTTATGAGTGCCTACCCTAATGAGCTAAACTCCAGTGACCATAAAACTGAAATATAATTATGACATTAAAGATGCCTATATTTGAACTTAATTATTAATTAATTTAATGAGAGGAGTGGAGGTCGTAAAATTGCTAATTAAATGGCTCTGTAAAACTGCAGACGGTGGAGGATTTACCAAATGATAAATCCCACAACAGTATTTTTGCTATATCAATATTCTATTAATATCTACTATGCCAGAGGTGCTGGCTAGAAGGTGGCTGTGAAGGTGCACAAGCATGCAGCATGGTACGACCTAGAATTTAAAATGACAGCAACCTTGAAGAAACTTCAGCCCCTCCGTTCAGAGTAGGTCCTAGAATGTTAAATGAATGGAGGAGGTCAGAGCACAACTCATCTGACTGCAGTTACGTGGACACAAAGGTTTTTTTATTGCTGAGCCACCACTTGAGATCTTCTCTTGTAGTGGTAAGAAGGATCAGGGTAGATTTGTTTTGCACTCATGAGAGCTGTGGGTCTGCAAGAAGTCTAAATATTTCATCCTGAAAGCTAGACAACTCCTCATATGCCATGCATTGGGAAATGCAATTCATTGAATTGCAATTCTTGCAATTAGTGAACTAGAAAGCACAAATGTGGAATTTAGCATGAAGTAGGCTTGGATTCAGATTCTGGCTCCTACCGTGTATCTTCTAAGTGACCTTGGGGAAACAGGTACACTTCTCTAGACCTCAGTTTCTTCAACAGTAAAATGGGATAAATGCTCCTAAAGTCATAGTATTGTTGGGAGAATTGTAATAATAAGATACGTAATGTACACAGTGCTTACTCATAGAAGGTGCTAAAAAATGAGAAATAAATAAAGAAATGCCCTACGCATTGAATCAGAACTTGAGGGGGGCAATTAGTGAGATGCCCACTCTGCACATGGTGTGAAATGGTACAGGTACTTTTACATTGGGACCTAGAAAGCAATCACAACTAATGCAATTAATGGCAAGCTTTATAAATAATGAAAGAGGGCAAGAAAAATATTTCTATTCTGTGTTCAGCTTGTAATTCAGGGGAATTTTTATTGAGGCATTGTAAACCATAGGAGAGTAAGATATGAGCAAAAACATAATGTTTAAGAGCACATTTCATGAATAGCTAAATGAAATTCGAGGTAATTAGAAACACCACATACTAATTGTTCATGAAGCTTAAATCTGTCCTTAGAAATGTACAAAGTATAGTGAACAGATTTTCTTATGATGAAAAGATGACTTAAAATGGAATCAAATTAATGCATGACATTGTTTGAATTACTTAAATAAATTCAAATTTCTTGCTCTTTTTTTTCAGCTGGTTTATAGTCTAACTTTTCTAGTCATCATGAATTGCAATTCTTTCAAAAGCCAGTGGTAATTATAAAAATAGTAAACAAGGAATTTTTAAGAATGAACCCAGGAACGAAGGCACATCCTTCTATTTTGTAAAAAATAAATTTAATGATTGGAAATGCTATTGATTATATTAATTGAGAGTGTCGAAATTCATAAACAACCTTGAAAAACTTGGGCTTGCTAAAAATCCATTTATGGGGGAGGATTTAACTGTATACATTTCACATTGTGCATGTTTTATAGGCCTGCTTATGATTGTATGATATCTTGATTCCTAGGGTAGAGTTGTGATTAGAATGAAAGACTGAAAAGATTAATTAACTAATCTTGGATTAGAAAATTTCAAACTAATTGAACAAGGGAAATAATTCAACTAATCAAGCAAGTCCCAGATTGGTATCATATAGCACAAGATGATATGGTATACTGTGACATGACATAATTATAGCTGAACAATGTCACAGTGAAAACTTCAAAGGCAGGGAAAAAAATCTATCTTTTTTTTTAAAGTTTAGAGTATGTGGTAGGATTTATGATGACAAAAATCAGTGAATTGGTAGCATGAATATGATTACAGACAAATATAATGCACACACACACACCACGTACACTCACACTGATAGAAGACTGGAGAGTGGAAGAATGTGAATGTTAGAGAATAAACATTTGTTCATTCGAGTACAAAAAGAGACAATTATTTAATATATCCCTTATTAATAAAAAACGGTTGTTTTAATGAAAATGTTTCGTGAATTATAAAGGCTAGGACAACATGAATTGTTGTTATCACCACTAAGTGAGGCAACCCTACACTACATCTCTCTCTGTCACCTACCAAGCCTGTATATCTCCAACAGCAGATGAATGAACTCACTCCATTCTGTAGTGTACACTGTCAAGGATAGTGAATATGCCTTTGAAGACAATCTGTTGCAATTCAAACAAAGGAGAAAAGAAAAGAGGAAACTTTCTAAATGGTTAAGAATCCTTTCCTACTCCCTGGAGCTAGATAACAAAGGCATGATCTGTTTCTAGGAGGTCTTCACGCAACCACGTCAAGATTGAAATACTAAAATCAGTAAGAAAAACACATTTTCTTCTACCAGATTGACAATGACCACCATTATAGATTTTTCTCTCAGAATGTCCCTGAAGATTTTCTATGTCCATTTTTTTTTAAACATTTGTCTCAGAATTAGCCAAAGTAGGCCGGGATCATTGGATCATGCCTATAATCCCAGTACTTTGGGAGGCCAATGCGGGTGGATCATCTGAAGTCAGAAGTTTGAGACCAGACTGGCCAACATGGTGAAACCCTGTCTCTATTAAAAATACAAAAATTAGTTGGGTGGTAGTGGTGCATGCCTGTATTCCCAGCTACTTGGGAGGCTGAGGCAGGAGAATCGCTTGAACCCAGGAGAGGAGACAGAGGTTGCGATGAGCCAAAATCACGTCACTGCACAGCAGCCTGGGTGACAGAGTGAGACTCTGTCTCAAAAAAAAAGGAAAGAAAAAAAATTAGCTAAAGTAGCATCAAAATAATCATTTTTTATTTTTAATAACTTTTTAATTATAAATGTAGATTAATTTAGGGAGAATCATGTGTATTATAATCCAGTCTTATTTCCTAAGATGAGATAGTTTTGTTGTTTCATTTATTCAAAGCTTAAAAATTTGAAATTTTAGTAAAATTAGTTTCTTTATATAAAAATTATATATTTTATTACATTTATCTTAAGGTACTTTACATGTTTGTGGCCATTTTAAATAGAATCTTTTTATTTCTAACTTCTGGTTTTTTATAGGAAGACTATTTTGTTTTGAAATAAACTTTTTATTAACCTTGTTAGATTTTCTCTTTATTTATTTTTTTAAAGTCTTTCAGATGCCTCTCTTGGCTGTTCTAAGTAGATAAAATTATCTGAATAATAATAACAATAATAATAATGATATTAATTTTGCCTCTACCTTCCCATTTTTCTTTCTCTTTTCTAATTGCATTAGCTAGTGCATCAAAATATTAATTAAAAAAATAGTAAGATGTTAAAAGCAGACACCCTTGTTTTCTAACAACTATTAAACTACAACTATATAAAAAGCACAATGTTACTTATTTTGAGAAGAGTCAAAGGATGTGTTTTGCTATTTGGACTGTGTTCCTAGGAAATTAATTGCATAATTGCGTAAGCAGAGAGCTATGAGTTAATAGCTCCAATTTTAGATAAAAGCTCTAGGTGAGATAAAGATGAAATATCATGAAAGTTTAGATGAAATAGAGATATGTTCTTCTTGTTAGATTTAAATGTACATGGTACCAATGGCAGTGATACTGAGCCCTTAAAGATATTGTTCTGCAGTGAGCAGATATAGGAAAACCTACCGGAAAAGCCAAGGGAGCTGAGAGGCCAAAGAAAGAGACTGGCAAATCCAGTTTCTCAAAAAGAGACATTTAATAGGAACTTATGAACAGAATTGATGTCACAGATAGCCATAAGACCGTGGATCCCCACACCCACCGTCCAGAAAATATCCTTACTATAGCAAGCTATTTTGGTCAAATAAGTGCAGTTGGTCATGCCTCAGACTTTCTTGCAAAACTGATGACTACTGGGGATTGGATAAGTATCATTAGAAGGAGTTATCAATGCTATGGGAACATTTTGGTATGCAGGAGTCAAACATTGGTCATCGTGGTGGTTTCACTTCAAGATGGTGTCACTCCTGCCATTCACCAGGCTGTTTATCTATGGCTAGCATTTGAGATCCTGGGGTCAGAGTAACCAAAGAGTTGGGAGTTGAATTGCTGATATGTGTCATAGGAAGAGCAGTTCCATGATGACACAGTTATTAATAGTTAACTTCAGCTTTGGTGTTTAGCATGGGCATACATGAACTCATAATAGCTACATTCCAGAGATCATAATTTCTCTGTCGGTATGTGCAGGTTTTATTCCTTGACTTATAAGTAGATGTTTCTTATCTAGGCTTTCCATAATTAGAAATATCTATTCATTTGCTTGTTTTTTCTCTTTTTTTTTCCTTTTGAGGGAACTATATGCAGATGGAATAAACTTCACTTCCTAAAGATCCATGTTATCCCTGGAGGAAGGAACTGCAGTTTTTGAAGAGGGGACTTGTTGAAACAGGAACAAAAAAAATCTCATACAAGAAATTCTTCAGTTGACAAAAAAGAGTTAAGTTCATTGAGTGACGTAAGCATGCTTAGCATAATTGTACATGCAGATGTAAAAGATGGATAAGGATAGGAAATGGGAAGTATAGTGAGTTGAAACTTGTATACTGACTTGAGATTTCACTTAAAGTGGAATCAGATGGGTGCAGGAGACCACAATAGATTTTGGTGTTCAAATCTCAGCTTTCTCAGTGACCAGTTCATTGATCAAAGTCAAGTTTTTCAATTTCCACCAAGTACACCCCCCTTGTTTTTTTTTTTTTTTAAAAAAATTAAGAGAACAGAAATAACCCCCCTGTCCTTTAAAGTTAAAAGAAAAATCATCAATAACAATATCTATTAAGTATTTTACAACTAAATCATAAAAATGTAACCACAGCAATGGACATTCTGAGTTACAACACATGTTGTTCTTTATCTGTGGCCCACTGCTATTTAGGAAGACAGCTTTATTTTTAAAAGCTATGATTTTTTCTAAAAGGACATATGGGACCTCGATGCACTCTTCAACAAATAAAAAATCCAAACATCTGGTGTACCAAATGGAGAGGGAGAAGAAAATGGGCTATTTAGGGATGCCATCTTTTAACAGTGCAGGTGTGTATTGACAATCATTTGGCTAGAAAAATGCTTTACCAAGCCTGGATCCAGATAGCTGCTTTGAAGGAATTGTAGATAATTGAGAATAGGTTTATAAAGGCTTTGCTCTACATTCCTAATTATGACATAAAGTTCCTACATACTCGGCTGTTTTACATTTATAGTTCTGCATTTGTAATCTGAGACTTGTTAAATCTGCTTTGCTTTACAAGCACTTGATCCATCATAAGTTAAAGGTTACATTGCAGAGGTGATGAAATCCCACATAACACAGTTCCATAAAGAGAGAACTGAGTTTTTCCTATATAAAGGAGAATAGTCCAGAAGTTGATCAAACTGTTGAACCAAAGAACAAATGAAATAAGTTGGGGCTGAGGCCCCGTGACTACTTCCTTGAATGGTCTTAAGTAGACTATTCGTAATATAAGCAGAAAAGGAATGATGTGTAGTCCACCTCTCATTTGTAAAGTCATTAAATAACATATTACCACTCTTATACAAATTGCAGATTTACCAAGGAGTTTGACAAGGTGTTACATTTAAAACTGTATTGACTTCTTAATGGGAAATATTTGTCTTAGAATTAAATAAAAAACATATTTATATCAATATTTAATAAAATAGGTGCCAAGGAGTTTAAAGATATTAATGGGCATTATCCCTTAAAATAGTTCTGAGATACAATGAATTTATGAAATTCTAGGAATTTCTTGATAGTAGAAATCCTAAGGATCTTTGATATGTTAATGTGCATTACGAATCTCCAATAAAAGAGAAATCCTATGCCGTATTACCCACAGGTATTTTATAATAGAGCCCTTGAACAATGACATGTGGGACAAAGGTTCTGGGACTCTAGCTCCAAGATTCTATACTTTTATAAAATTGATGTAGTTCATTTATTAAAAAATAAACTACTGAAGGTCCACTTTGTGTGGAGAACCATATTAGAAGCTGTAGGTAGATAGGTGGATACAAAGAAGCATTAGATTTAGTATTGTACTCTAGGAGCTGGCAATCTCTGGAGGAAGGAGAGTGGTTAGAAAGTAATTTCCTGGAAGACATGGATTTTAACCCTTTTTTTTTAATCGCTGCTGTTTCCCTAATTAGACTAGTGTCTGACACATAGTAGGAATTTAGGAAGTATCGAGGGAATGGAGGACGGCAAGGTTGTGAAAGGACTAGATTACCATATCAATGTGCTTGGACTTCAGCGTTCGTTCTGCAGGTAATGGGGAGTGATTTAAGGCTCTTGAACAGTAAATATTGAATGACTTCCCTTTTTTCAGAAATGATTGTAGATGAACTGCCTTAGCTATTGGCAATGATGTGTTCAATCTGGACTGCTTTGGCACAAATAGGATGGTATAAATAAAGTTTGCATGTCTTATAACTACATCTGTAATTATAATTAATATAAGCCAAATTATCTACATTCATTTTTTACATAAAGGTAAGACTTCAGAAAGGTGAATTTATTTTTCAAAGTTCTCCGAATTACAAAGATACCTCAACTCTCTTATAAAATGTTATCCTGTGATGTCCCTGGATACAGTCAGGGACTTTCCTGTGAAGTTGAACTGAATTCAAATCTTAACTCTTCCACTTTCTGCACAATTTTCTTTCAATTAATCTTATTCACTAAAATATCTCAATAAGTTGGTGTACCAGGGAATTAAGTCTACTGCTTCTATGTTATACTACAAATCCATTTCCCCTGATTGTGTCATTAATGAAGAGCTAATTTTCAGTCTATTTTGAAGTATTTTCCCACATATATTTATTGTCTTCTTTGGTATTCTTTCTGTATATCTTAATCATAGACTATATTTATGATATTTTAATCTGTTCATTTGTCTTTTCCTAGCGTATTTGTATTCTAACTTCTATCATTCAATAAGTTCTTGGACTTACTATATAGAGTCGTATAGATCCAAGGTTCACAAAACAATCTAAATTGATACATATATAATGAGAAAGGAATTCACAACCGCAGTCACAACCACAAAGCCAAACAAGCAAAGAGACAAAAAATGAGAAGCAAAGCCAAGGTATATTAAGTAAATCAACTGTAATACATCCAGCTGTAATAGAAGCACTTTAAGCAGGTCTGCTGTGTTGGCATAGGCTTACTCAGATAACAAATCATATTCTTAGTGAGATATCCCCAAATTGGATTTGCATCTAACAGACCAAGTAAATATGAAAAGACTGCCAAGTCTCCCCAGCAATCTCATATATTTACATTCTCTGCATTTGGCAATAACAAGGGAGAAAATAGCAGGTATTTCAATCTTTAAGAGGAAATACAGACCATTCCAAAAGAAAAGAAGAAAGGCTATTTTGATGTACAAAATAGATAATACCTAATATTTACTGCATGCTTATTATATGGCCATACATTATGTCATATTATTTGTATTCATGATTTTATTTTGGAATCACAGCAACCCAACCAGTAGATATTATTAACCTCATTTTAATATTTCCAGGGACTGGGACTTAGTAAGTAGCTTGCCTGAGATTAGTAGGCTGGTCGAGTCATCGAACTAAAATGTGAAGCAGAACTATCTAAGTCCAAATGACTACACTTGTATATAATTTTTTACCATTATAAACACAATTATTTTTCCTGGATTTCAAATTTTAAAAAGTTTAGAGAAAGAAGTGTTTAGGAGGAGTGTAATAGAAACAGACACTCAGGCTTTTATCAGTATCTACATAGAATGTGAAAATGAATTCTAGCCAAGTCTGTAAAAAGGGAATTCAGTTCTCTATACTATACTAAAAATAAGTATTTAAAACAGGAAAATTGCAGTTACTTATTTACTATTTATCTCCGGTGCTTCTTGGTCTTTGTTTCTGCTTGCAACTATCTCTACTCAAGAAAAAACACTTTCTGTTGTTATTGTTTGCTTTGTAAGAAGCTGCAGATGTTGTCATCCAAATGTGAATTTGTTAGGATAACTATTCAATAACCACCTAAGCCAGAATATCTTCAGAAAATATTATCAGAAAATCACCTGGAGAGCTTGGTAAAACACAACTTGCTGGACTCCCAACCCCGGAGTTTCTGACCCAGGTGCTCCAGGGTGGTGCCTGACACTTTGCATCTCTAACAAGTTGCCACATGATGCTAATGCCTCTGGTCCAGAGACCACAGTGTAAAAACGGCCTTAAGGTTAGTACAAAGTTGTCTCAGTTGGTCAAGTTCTCACACTGTAATATTTCTGGCAGATGGTTCTAGGCAGGGTAGCTTCAATTACATCAGTTTGATACATGAGAGAAAGAACTAGTTCCCATCTATTACATTTTGTAGACCTAAACCTTTAGAATGGACTTGAGTCCACTTTCAAGTAGAGACAGTGGAAGCCTTGAAAGAGAACTCATTGCATCATTGTAGTGGAGGAAGAAGTCCAGGAGAGTGATCATTGTAGTGGAGGAAGAAGTCCAGGAGAGTGATCATTGTAGTGGAGGAAGAAGTCCAGGAGAGTGATCATTGTAGTGGAGGAAGAAGTCCAGGAGAGTGATCATTGTAGTGGAGGAAGAAGTCCAGGAGAGTGAATCTGTGTTTCACAGAGGCATGGTGGATTTAGCAGCAATCATGTGACTACTGTTATTAGAGTTTATCCCAAACCAGGGACCCAGTGCATGTGCAGTCTCTGCTAGAGAGGTACTGCACTTCATAATTAAAGATCCCTAAGAATAAATGTGATTTACATTTTTAGACATGAGCCACATGTCTGCAAATCCTTAGTTTAGGTGAGCTTGATACAGCAGAAGTTTCTTCTCTCACAGTTCTGTTGTGTCTTCCAGTTTCTGGTAGCTGCCAGCATTGCTTAACCTGTGGGTGTATCACTCTAATCTTAGCCTCTGTGGTCATCTTGCATCCTCCCCTTCTGTCTCTCAAATCTCCCTCTGTCTCACACTTATTAGAACACCTGCCATTGAACTTACAGCACACCTGGATAATCCAGAATAAACTCTGCTGCTTAAAATTCTTGACTTAATCACAGCATTTGCCATATAAGGTGATATTCATTATTTTACTGTGTAATGTAATTGTATTTGTCAGGTTCTCCAGAGAAAGAAAAACCAATAGGATGTGTTATATATAGAAAGGGATTTATTACATGGAAAGATATTTGTTAAAAGGAATTGATCCATATAATAATGGAGCTGGTAAGTCCAAAATCTGAAGGGCAGACCAGCAGACTGGTGACTTAGGAGAGCCAAAAATCTAGTTTCTGTCTGAAGGCAGCCCGCTACAGGACCAGCAAGAGCCAATATTGCAGATAAAGCCTGAAATCAGGCTGCTAGAGAATTTTCTCTTGGTTGAGAGAGATGAGTCTTTTGTTCTGTTCACACCTTCATCTATTTGGATTAAGTCCACATGCATTACGGAGGGCACCCTGCTTTACACTACGTCCTAAATCAATTATTTTGATTTAAATATAAATCTCATCCGAAAACACCTTCCAAGTTGACACAAAATTTATCATGACAGTAATATTCACAGTTCTGGAGGACAGGACATGGACATATCTTTTAGGAGGCCACCATTCAGCCCACAATGTGCCTGTTCAGAATACAGAATGGCAGAGAAAAGGGCCTTTCTGTTAAGTAAGCTTCCTGTGCAGACTATCGCTTGCTTGACATGATAAGATCCTCTATGTGGCAATAGCTCTTTCAGAATTCTAGCTGGTCCTTTTCCTGAGGAAACTCACATGACTAAAGTTCTGCATCTGGTCTACAGATTACAATTGATCCTCATCATTTCCCAATCCTACTACTTGTTTTAGATTCCTCCCACCTCTGGAGAGCACCAGTACTGATGCTCTCCAGGGAACTCACCTGCTAGGGTTATTCAGACCCTCATCCTTGGGGAGTCACTCCCAATGGTCACCATGTTCTTAGGCTAAGGTGCTGAATGTGCCCATTTTCCGTCAAAATTGAGCAAGTGAGTATCAAGAGTCAAGCCAGTGGATTATGGGGAGGAAAGCCAACATACTCTTACTCGTCACCATTGTGAACCTACTTCTTGCAAACCTACTTATTTCTGATGGTAAGAGTCAATCATCTTTGCTGAGATGGAGACTCTTTTCCCTCCCGGCTGATGTCTTGGTTGAAATGAATGGGTGATAATCACAGTTTAAAGTTTATGGGACTCTGGCTATTTCCCCTAGTAAAAGCATTTCCTCTCTGGGAACCAAGGTCTTTGACCTCACAGAGTCCAAGATTGTGAGGAAGAGAAGCACAAATTGCCTAAGTGGGTCAAGGGGTAGGTGAGTAGCAAAGCCACTCCTACTTCCTTACTTGATTTTGACCCATCTGCCACCTTATATGGCAAGTCAAGGTAAGTAAAGCCACACCTACTTCTTCACTTGATTTTCAGACTTTGTAATTTTTTTTTTTTTTTTTGAGATGGAGTCTTGCTCTGTCACCCAGGCTGGAGTGCAGTGGTGCCATCTCGACTCACTGCAAGCTCCACCTCCCAGGTTCACACCATTCTCCTGCCTCAGCCTCCCAAGTAGCTGGGACTACAGGCACCCGCCACCATGTCCGGCTAATTTTTTTTGTATTTTTAGTAGAGACGGGGTTTCACTGTGTTAGCCAGGATGGTACCGATCTTCTGACCTCATGATCCGCCTGCCTCAGCCTCCCAAAGTGCTGGGGTTACAGGTGTGAGCCACCACGCTCGGCCCCAGACTTTGTATTTTAACAAATTGGGACATAATGTCATAGCATGGTGGCTGATTTGGGGAGCATACTGCATCTGAAGGATAACACCTCATCCTTTCTGGGTGTCACCCCTAAGTTCTGCCTCAAGATTACTCTAAAAGCCATTCCATCACTTCGATTATGTTGGCAGCTTTCCAGAGGGGGGTCATGTGATAGAAAAAGTAGATACCATGATTTTATGCCCACTGCTACATCTGCTTTGCTGAAGTGTGTCCCTTGGTCTGGTGCCATGTTCCACAGGATCCATGTCTGTAAGGCCTGAGATAGTGGGGCTGGCTGAATCTCTGCAGGCAAGAAGCAAAGTCATATCTGGAATATATGTCAATTTCAGTCAAGATAAATTGCTGCTCCTTTCAGGGTGGAAAGGGTCAAGTTAATCAACTCACAACCAAGTGGCTAATTAATCTCTTGGAGGTGTGGTGCCATATTGGGGGTTCAGTAAGAAGTTTGGACATTCAAAAGTAGCAATAACAAGGTCAACTTTGATGAATAGGGGATAATGCTGTTGAATTTGTGCATAGCTTCCATTTCTGCAATCATGGTTACTCTGTGCATGCACCCAAAGGCTCAGCACTGGGTTAGCCAGTGAAAGGGATGACTGATATCCACTGTCTGAGCCATTCTGCCTACTAATCATTTAGTGTTTTTTGCATGGTGACTGTCCACTGGTGAATGTGAATGTGCAATATAAAAGTCATCACATTTTGCACCTGTGCCTATACCTATAGGTTTATCCACATCCCTCTAACCCAGACCTCCTTATCCTAAATTGTCCAATATTGATACTTCCAGGTTCCTGACCAATCAGTTAAATCATTTGCAATGTCTGACGAGTGCGTAGATAAATTTACAAGAGGTTAGCTTCCCTTCCACACAAGAGAGAAACCAAGGTGCATGGTGTGAGGGGTTCTCTCTTAGAGCATTTTCTTTATCTCTGTCTCCATGGCTGACACTGACTATAGAGATAATGCAGCAGCAAGCCTCATTTTTTTTTCTTAGCTTGTTCTGACATACCAACTCAACTCATCCTTGAGCCACGTTTAGACTTTTTTTCTAAATATGTTGTTAGTATCCAATTGACAGTACCTTAATACCCTCATTGAAAAAAATTTTGATTTCTGTATACATATGCATTTATATATAAATACAAATAAGTTCATATATATTCTCCACATGTTATGAGTGTATATATATGCACAAACACAAATACAGCATATCTCAGGGAATTAAACTCATAAATGAATTACTTTCAATAAAACATGAAGAACATCAACAGGTAGATCCTTACTGCGATCAATGAGTAATGCAAACTTTATATCTAAATGCAGAAAAAACACTTTATATGATTTTATTGTAGTTCTCAAATTAGAAACATTTTGCGGTATAAATAAGAATGGTTCATACTCAGGTATCATTATCAAAATAATGATAGATAGGTGAAGAGATTTCCTAAAATGCAATTGAACAATGCATCATCCCTGGGTCATAATTTTACTTAAATTAATAATCAGTCATGGCTTCAGTATTTTTAAATTTATTTTTCTGGTGAAGCACAGAAAAACTACCTATTCCATAATTGTAACAACTTCTAAACAGATAGTTGAATTTTAAAATGCATATTGGCATATGCAACATGACACTCTCCAATTGTAAGGAGCTACTAACACTGTTCTCCCACCATCTGAAATCACAGCTACAATTCTGTATCAATTTTACTTGAGAAATGCTAAGGAAATTTGTGAATTTCCATTAAACTCATTCTCTTATTCTGTGGGAAGGAAAATAACTTCACTTTCAGCATTATATTTTATAATTTGATATATGCTTTAGAGGAGAACATAATGCAGATCATTTCACTATGTAGCTATACTTTTGGAACAACTGAAATATAGAGTCAATGATCTTAAAACATGCAAATAGAGAAAGAGGAAAAGGACTGGCTGGTTGCTCTTAAGCCATTCACATTCTGCCCACAGAACACTAGGGGGCAGCGGAGTGGGCCAGTGGGGACTGCGTGGTGTACTCAATGTATACCTATGGGTGGGAGGAGGTGTAGAAAGAAAAAATGGAGTATTTCAGAAAGAATGCAGAATTATTTTTCTATACTCCTCTATTTTAAAAAACTCCCTTGTAAATTCTAAGGGCCTCCACGAACCATAAATTCTGGCAGAGGAAATTTTAGCAACACAAGCTGAGGAAAGACCAATTGCAAGCAAGGCAAAAGTGTACATTGATCAAGTGTCAAATGAGATAATACAGTTTAAGAACCACACACTTACCTCTACCATTTCACACTTCAAATTATCTTTATAAATCCTTAAATTAAAGGAGGAAAACTACATGCATTTAGAAGTTACTGCACATGCAACATCCATGGGTGCCAATTACTCTCTTATTGTCTCTAATATTATTTTAAAAGGAAAATCTGACAGATTCTTAATTCTTTCAGTAAGCCAGTGGTATTGACATTTGGATGATTGACATCGTGAGGGAATCCGTTTGTTTATCACAGACTTGTGATAAACGTTTTAAGATCATTGCACAATGCAGTTACTTTGCTGGACAAACCTTTCAAAACACAGGATCCAAGAGAGAAAATATATTAATAAATAGGATCACCGAAGTAAAGGATCACATTTTTAACAATGAGCCACAAGGCCTTTACTAATAATAGAGGGACAATTAGGGGCAATAATTGGGTCAGCTATTTCTCACTGTTTCTTCTATTACTTCCTATTCATTCATTCAATACATATTTCTTTGTTATGCCAGTCAGAGGTATATGTGGATAAATATAACAGACATGGTTCCTGTGCTTTTGGGGATTGTGGTCATTTAGGAATTGTAGTTTCTGAGGCTAAAATTTTCGTTCATGAGAGGAGATATAATTCAGAGATTAACACCTTTCCTATTACAAAAATCACAGTACATAATCTTCCTCTCCTCATTGGTAACAACAACTGTGCATGAGTGCTTCGAATGTTTCTATTTTTTTAAAAAAAGAGGAGGTGTTAGGAAGAATGAATGTAAGAGAAAGCTGTAACTTACTGTTTCTCCAGAAAGTAAGACAGTACTAAAAAACCATGTTAATGAGCATATTAAAAGGACAATGTTGCCAACTTGAAAGAGCCCTGTCTTAGTCCATTGTGTCACTATAACACAATACCACAGGCTGGATCATTTGTAAGAAATTTATTTCTCATAGTTCTGGAACTGAGAAGTCCAAGGTCAAGACACCAGCAGGTTTGCTTGTGTGATGAGACCAGCTGGTCTGTTTCTAAGATGGCATCCTCCAGAGAAGAGGAAATCTGTGTTCTCACATGGCAGAAGGGCTGGAAAGGTAAAAGGGACCAAACGTCCTCATTAAACCATTTTATAATAGTGTGAATCAGTTCATAAGGGTGGAGCCCTTATGGCCTAAACCAGGGGTCCCCAACCCATGGAGTGCAAACCAGTACCAGTCTGTGGCCTGTTAGTAACCGGGCCACACAGCAGGAGGTGAGTGGTGAGTGAGCATTACTGCCTGAGCTGTGTGTAAGATCAGGGGCAGCCTTAGATTCTCACAGGAGCATGAACTCTATGTGCTCCTTATGAGAATCTAATGCATGATGATCTGAGGTGGGACAGTTTCATCTTGAAACAGTCCCCCCTTCCCCTTACCCCTCTCTTCTTGGCCATCTATGAAAAAATTGTCTTCCACAAAACCAGTCAGACTAGTCCCTGGTGCCAAAAAGTTTTGGGACCCCTGGCCTCAGCATTTCCCCAAAGGCCTCTTCTTTCAATATTGTTGCATCAGAGATTAAGTTTTGACACATGAATTTTGGGGGACACATTCAGAGGATGGCAAGCCTCAGCTGTCCCAGTCAAATCTGAGATAATTTGAACATCAAAATAATTATCAGAGATGTGGATTGTAACTCATTATATAGGAATTGATGTGAATATAAATCAATGAATACATCAATAGAGAAAAGGAAAACATTTCTTTCCTCAAGTGGAATACTGACATAAATATACAAACGTAAGGTTAGAAAATCATCAATAAAAAACAAAACTCATGGTGCAAATTTGTTAAGGAACAAGATGTTAAGAAACATAGGCTCATAGTATCTCTTAGTAACTTATTAATAACAGGGAATATTAACTTTACAATATAGAGACCTAGGTTAATCCTACATTAATTCAGTCTCCAAATATTACATCACTAATATGTGGATTAAATGACGGCATGCACTTTCTAATAAAATGAAATAAAAAGAAAACACATTTGATATATTTCTACTAAAAATGCATAATCTGAATTCAATTGTGATAAAACATCAGACAAACCTAAACTCCATAGCATTCTACAAAATAAAATGGAAAAAACAAAGACAGAGGAAGTATTTCAGATTGAAGTTGATTAAAGAGATACTGCTAAACTAAATGCATCATCGTGACCTTGATCTTGAACTAGTAAAAAATTTGTAGCTATAAAGGACATTATTGAGATGGTTGATAAAATCTAAGTATGAAATGTACATTAGATCATGGTATTTTATCATTGTTACATTTCCTGATACTGATAACTGTACTGTGGTTATGTCAGATAATATTCTTTGTTCTTAGAATATGCAGACTGAAGTCGTTAGGGGTAAAGGGACATGATATCTTTAACTTGCTTTCAAATGGCTGAGAAAAATGTTTTATCTATCTATCTACCTTTCTGTTTTTATCCAGAGAGACAGCGTGAGAGAGAACAGTAAAGCAAGTGGTAAGACGAAGTGTAAATAAATCATGAATGGTAATAGTGAATGGTGAAGAGTACACAAGAGTTCCTTTTCCTATTCTTGCAAGTTTTCTGCAAGTTTGAAATTATATCAAAACAGAAAGTTTTATAAAAAAGGAAATAGGTATGAGAATTATTTGAATAATAAATACATACCTGTAATTTGAAAGTTAGATAAAACAGAAAATTTTCTAGTAAGATAAGTAAATAACTATAAATGACCATGGAAATACAGAGCAACAAAATAAATAGATCCAAGTGGTTTTGTAAATACTCTTTGTATTTATCAGAATTTTAAGAAATAGATAATCCATAACTTATGCACACTGTTCCAAAGAGTAGAAAAAGAAGAGCTTGGAAATCCCTAAGGTTCAAGCCTAGCATACCCTCAATATTAAACTGAGCCCAGGACCACATAAGAAATGGAGATATTTATTAATTTATTATATAACCGTAGGTAAAAGAAACACCAAGAAAGACAAAATAATTCTCAAGTGAATCTGGAGTATGAGAAATGTTCTAGTTCTTGATCTCAGTCTTGGCGGTACATGGATATATGCATACATAAAAATGAATTGAGCAGTACACAAGATGTGTGCAATTTACATGCCTACCTGTAAGCAATGTTGCGACTCAATAAAAATGTTTTTAACTGTTCATGTGGCTAGAGGGAATGGTATAATACCCTTACTTGTGTAATCACTTAATTTAAAAAAAAAACTCTGTTTTATGATGTTTTAATATATATTACCTTGTTTTAGATGTTCCATAGGATTCCAAAAGCTTTTATCCTATCCCCTTGCTTGTTCCTGTAAAAATCCATTTAATCTTTGCTCATGAGCACTAAATAATCTAAATGTACAATCCTAATTGCAGATGTTGAAAGATTGTGAGTAAAAAAATCAACACCGTGAAAGATTTTTTTTTTTTTTTAACTTGCTCAAATGGCATTTTTGGTTTCCCCAAACTTTATTTTCTCTTAGTGTTCTCAGTCTTTTATAACTGGCTGTATGGCGTGGCAGTCTTCCAATACACTCAGAAAGCTTGGAGGAGCCATCCAATGTATATTAATCTTCTGTGAAAACAAATAATTTGAGTGCTTGCTCTCTTGCAGCCTCAGCCATTAATGTTGGTGGATGGTTTTGATGGTATAATCTGTGTGTTGCCAACACAAAGGTCTGGTACCTTCTCCTCAGTGCAAATCGTATCTTTATTCCTGTAAATTGATGAAGGAATTTACTCCATTTATTGATGGAGGAATATTACCAAACAACAAATAGTAACTCTACTTGGTTCATACAACAAGACTCTGGGAAAGATCTGGTAACACCAAAGAGAATCGTCATGGTTGGAATGAAGCAAATAAAATGTAGCCAAACAAAGAAAAAAAAAAACAAGAGCCCATTGCTTTCCAGCATTACATCTACTATGATGTATTTCTGAAAGCCGCCCAAGTATAACTATTTATTTTAACTAAAGTAATCAAGATTAATGTCAGCAGTTATGACACACACTGTTTGCTAAAGAACACATAGAACAATTGCTCAGGGCAAGCTTCATTAAGAAATCAGATAAAATTAGTAAAACTGATTATATTTCAAAACTCAGCAGCAGCTAAAATTGTCATTCAGGAGCTTCCAATTAACACAATTGGTCTTGTTCACAATCAGCTATCGTAATCTCATTAGCTTATTATATTTTAATCATTGTGATATCAGCACAGCAAAATTTATTTTATTTTGCATGGCTAAAGATTGGCTAAATTGAGTGTGTGGCCTACCCAGTCCTAGATGCAAACAGGCCTTTGCAACTTGGCATCTAGCCCATTCTTTGGAGCAATTATCCTGATCACGTGTCAAATGCACATACATTTCCCCCTACTCTAGTAGTGAGAAGGCATTTTGGAGACAGTTGTCTAATTTGGCATCTAATGATCGGAGTATCAATTATTGAGTCAGCTGACACTGACACTGACTCAAATCGTTTTGTAGTAGCATTTGGAGAATTGACAGTTTATGCAAGAAAGAGAGAGAAAGAAATTGAAGAGCAAAGAAAAAGGGTGGAAGGGTGGTAGAATTCTCTGCGTACCTGTGTTTAACTACTGTACCTCTTTGTTTTACTACCTTGTTTTATAACTATGTTCTGAAGACACTGGTCATTGCAGAAACAGAATCTTTTTGTCTTTTAGGTAAGAACAGTCGCACATACCCAGAAAACTGGTGTTTCATTGATATCAAGTATTGCCTGCTGCAATGAGATTATGTTCTATTGATGGGAACTGGGGTGTAACAGCCATCTACAGAAAGCAATAGGTTGCCCTATTTTCTGGCTGAAAATGCTGCGTGTTTTATGAACTGCCTCTATCTTGCACACCAGGGATGTTTCTGTAGCTAAAGCCATAATAGGATTTTCCTAAATGATACAAAAATACAAATATTCTGACCAACCAGCTTGTAGAGGTTGCTTATTCTCCAGCAAGCTTTAATACTGCATTTTTTTTTTGCCTTCATCTTTCAAGAACATTTTTGATTTCACTTTTCTGTTATGAGTGCTTTCTATAAAGCCATCAATGATCACTAATTGTATTCTGCAAAAAGGAAAACAACAGAGGCAGTGTGCCAATATACGTGCAAATCCTTGTTCTTGGCAGGACCCTGTATAACTGGAAAGATATGAAGAGGTAAACATTCCTAGATGTGCACACTGGGAAATTCAGAAAGCCTTCCGTGCTTTCAAAACCCTGCTATGCTTTTTTGAGTGGTTGAGACTAATTCTCTCTTTAAAAAGCAGCCACTCAGCTCCTGATATTTTAATGTCCATAAATAAATAAATGAGAAGAAGTGCCCTTATAAATCCCAGGAGAGAAAGTTAAATGAAAATGGAAGATGGAGTCCTTCTGTGACTATCATATTACCATACCTAAGCACTAAAAAGGTGAACGTTCATCATTATTAAAATCATTCAATTTGTGTCTTTAATTATAACTTTTGGGGGCATGAATGGCTCCAGAGAAATTAGTCTTCTATTTGCTCCATGAAAGAATTTAATAAGTAATACATTATGTTAACTGATTTTTAAAAATCCATTTAATTTTTCCCTGAATTCTATTTTAGGATGATGAGTTCTGATATCACAGAAATTTTTGTCCAGTGTCTCTTGCTTAGACAGTCATACATTTTTGTTTCTTAAAACACAAGGACCTGGACTTTGGATCCTTATGATTTAACTTATAAATTGCTTGTCAGTTTTTCATACTTTGAGCCATAGCCTACTTAGCCATGTATTAACCAGCTGCAGTCTCAGATTCTCTTTATGAAAATCCACTCAAATTATGTGAATGATGATCCCAGGTTGCCTTCAAGCCATCGTCTTCATTTCCAATGGTGACACTTACGTATTTAGAGCTGCTCAGGTTGTACAATCAATAAATCTCATCTCCCGTGTCTATGGCTGATTTGCAGATTGAGCCCCATGTGGTATGGGATCCGCATGGGCTTCATGACAAAAAGAACTTCTCATAATCCTTCATGTCTATTCTGATGACAATAGATAATGATGTTGAATTCTCATGTGCAACAACACTTACAAACCACTTTTCAGGATGTGGTTTTGTAAGGAGATCCTGAAATTCCTTAACGAAATGCAAATGGGGATCACGATTTGAAGATTCCGCATTGTTTTACAATTTCGAATAAAGAGGTGTTTTTTTGGAGGCAGATGATAAGTGTCCCTGTCAGTATAGTGTACATATATACACATTTATATCTACATTTAGAGAAAGTTAAATATGCAATATATCACTTTCTATATTTACACATACATGCACACACACTTATATACACGTTATTTAGTGAACATTTGCTAAATATGCAAACATTGACTTTGAATGCTTAGAATAAAAACTATTATTATTATCATTACCTACCATTCGTTCAGTGCTTTTTGTGGGTAAAATTTATTCAGTTCAACACCTACGTTTTATTTCTAAGCATTATGTCTGGTGCATGGCATCACAGACTTAAGTACCACAGGCAGATAATTTAAAAATCGTACGATAATATTTTCAGTTGTTTTGCTCTTCTTCGTTGACGTTGCTGCAGATAACTTTCTTTAAATAATGTCTTACATGGGTAATCCTATTTAAAACCGACTAAAGCAAAGTTTCCACATTTGAAGTGAGATCGGACTCAGAATTCCACTGACTTCTCTCTCTCATTGTTACGTGCTATGGAGCCTGAATGAAATGAACAACTCAGCACGGTTTGAAAATCACCATAATGCCATCAACTTAGTGATGATGCTATCATGATGACGTTTCAGGATGCTGAAAGAGAACAGGAGAATAAGACATTTAGTCTAAACAAAGGTTTCCATGGGCACTGCATAGTAGAGATGATTGTCTTATTGAAGTGGGAGTGGGAGTTGACCTGAAGAGTAAATGGAGGTTTTCATTGAAGGCCAACAGAACAATATGAGGAAAGGTATGGAAGGATGAAACACGTGGAGCCAGGAAATGATCAGAGCATTAAACAGGTGATGGAAAGTAGCAAAACATGAAAGAAGAGGGGGTTAATTGGGGATCAAGGATGGTATTGAACACAGTACTAAATAATTAAATTGTAGCCTGTAGGAAAGGGTGCTATGATGAGTATTTTTAGGCGGAAATATGGCATGATGAGATTTGTATTGTAGATACATAGCTTTGGCTGTAACGTGGAGAATTAATTTAATGGGGTTAAGAGAAGACAGGTGAGCTGGATGCTTCTGTGCGTATCAGAAGCTCTGAGGTCTGCATCCCTCCCTTAAAATTCCTAAGGTATGAGTCATTAAGCCACTCCTGCTGGGTTTAGTGACTAAGAAAGTGTCAGTAAACCTCTCCAAGTGTGGACATCCAGAAATAGCTCATTTGTTTATTCATTCAATTAAAATCCAATTATTCTTTTGTTCATTAAAGGAACATTTGCCTAGTAGCCAAGATGCACCATTTGGTAATCTCTGGGTCATGGGCCATTGCAAGGTTTAATCTGAGCAGGGTACCTTTTTATCATACAGATTAATATTACCGGATATTTTTTAATAATTTCTGGCCACTGGGTGCAAAAGGTTCTAAGTGGGGTAGGTAAGCCCTGGAAGTTTCTTTAGGTTGAATCCTGTTGCACCTCCATGAACCACATGAAAGGACTCCAGTGTTCTTTCACTCCCCAGTTTTCTTTGAATGGACAATGCTGAGGAATTCTGGCACCTCCTCCCCTCTCTTATTCTCCCAGTATTTGACATTAGTGCTCATTTTACTATTTTCATCTTTCATGCAGAGGCTTCTCAACTTCACTACTACTGGCATTTGAGGCTGAATAATTGTTGTGAGGTAGCGGGGGGCTGTTCCGCTGATGCTGTGCCTTAGCAGCGTCCCTGGCTTCTACTCATTAGATGCTAGGAATCCACTGCTCCCCATCAGTCCCCCAGTCATGGCAATCAAAAGCAATTCCAGACACTGCCAAATGTTCCCTGGTGGAGAGAGAGGAACCACCTCTGATTAAGGACAGTGATATTTCCCATAAAATATGATTCAAGGTTTTCCTCCACTTACATGACCTAAGGCCACTGTAGGTAAACACCTATTCTCATTCACTGTAACTTTTATCTGTCTACCTCCCAGGCAGAGCACATGCTAGCCACAAGTAGGATTTGTGCATAATCCCTTTACAACACATACACTGCAACGGCTATGAAAGTCCTTTTGAAAATATCATTTCATTGGAAACCAGGGAAGAGTGAGCTTGTCTCTTGAATCAGATCACATAATGTGGCTATATTCTTGTAACTAGTATGTGGCTGACCTTGAACCGTCCCCATAAGTGAATCAAGATGCTGTAGTTTGCCATGTGTCAATGAGTTGTTATTATCAGTAAACAGGATGACAGCATGTCTGAGACTCTACAGATTATGGAACAGATCTTTTTTTTTTTTTTTTTTTTTTTGTCAATTGCTAATAAACCCAAAGTCAAATGCTAAGCTCTCAAAGTATAGAACATTTTAATAATTTGCTTTGGCAGTTGGGGACATCATTCCATTTCAAAAATTTACCTCTGCTCGGCTTGGCAGGGTTATTTGGACTCCGGGATGTGTGCTAAGATCTGCAGGAGGAAGCGGAGATGCTAATAAGGACTCGCCTTGATTCCCCTTCCTTTCATCTCTCACAACTAAAACTATATTTTTTTTTCCTTGGGAAAACGAAATTAATTTGGAGTCTTTCAAAAATCTTGGCATGTACAATCATACAACAGAACCCCAATTTTGGGACTGCTGTGATTGCATTCCCTAGTTAAGCACCCTAGATATCAATACTTAATGGTATTCTCTAAGCTCAGCCCGTGAAGAAAATAGGGTTGTTATCTATCAAAGCACATTTTAGTTTCTGACAAGTAAAAAGCAGCATGGGGAATGCAGGAAGGCTGAAATGAAAGCCTAAAAGAAAACTCATATAACATCTGGTGTCCTTTATCCCCTGATGGCCTTTCATAGGATGATAGGATGAGCTTGTTCTGATTTAAGACCTGATGATTTGGTTTGAGAAAACAAGAGGAGGGGGCTAGATGCAGCCAGGCTGGCAGCAAATTGGGATACAAAAATCTGTTCAAATAATTGGAAACATGACAGATTTTTTTTTTTTTTTTGTAACTGATGCCAGTGGCATCTTAGTTTATCCATCTCTCTCAGTTAAATTTCTAAAATGCATTATCTTATTGGTTTTAAAGTTTCCATCTCACTTATTTGCAGAGGGAAATGTGAGGAAATCAGTCATGATGGATTGCCTAATTTTCTGGGCTGAATAAACCAGTTTTATGAGATGGTTGATTCCAAGATTATTAGTTAACAGAAACACTGATCAAGTTTTAACCTAAAAAAAAAAAAAGCTTATCAGACTATTGCATCTAAACTGTTTCCTATTGTTACATTTCCTTATTGTTACAATACTTATAGTATTGATAATGAATATGCTTATTAAAAAATTCAGAAAGGGTCACAGAGGGTTTTTCCTCTGCTTTTTCTATTTTCAATCCAAGTGCTAAAACTGGTTGAGCCACAGATGTCAGAAGATTAGTAATTACTCCGCCAGTAATCATCTCTGATCAAAAAGCCAGAGGAGGCTGGGTGCAGTGGCTCACGCCTGTAATCCCAGCACTTTGGGAGGCCGAGGTGGGCAGATGACCTGATGTCAGGAGTTCGAGACCAGCCTGACCAACATGGCGAAACCCCGTCTTTACTAAAACTACAAAAATTAGCCAGGCGTGATGTCATGCGCCTGTAATCCCAGCTACTCGAGAGGCTGAGGCAGAAGAATCACTTGAACCCAGGAGGCGGAGGTTGCAGTAAGCCGAGATCGTGCCATTGCACTCCTGCCTGGGCAACAAAAGCGAAACTCTATCTCAAAAAGAAAAAAAAAAAAAGGCCAGAGGAAGGGGCGGAGAAAATCCATTCTCTACCTAGAAAATATAGGTCCAATTTAATCCACTGCAAATTTCTTACCGCTTCACTTACAAAAACTGGGAAATAAGGAAAACCAAATACTATAGAGCCATATTTTTTAAAGTAAATGAATCACTTAAGGTTCATCGGCTATGAAAGTACATGTGGTAATTAACAAGGAGAAGAATTTTTATTTGTTAATCAGAACCTTTTGACAAGGGGTTGCCTGCATGGATGCTCCAAATTTTCATGTTCCAATAAAAGCAATAATGATCCAATAAAAATCCACCCCTTTATCATTTTTTTCTTCAAATTTGAAATACAATCATAAAAATCAAATCAAATCATTTTGTGCTTTGTTATCTTAAAACTCAGAGTTGTAATAATCATGCCATGGTGGCTCTGGAGTGATTAACATGAATTCAGGCATCATCTTGTGACAGAAAAGATGTCCCTGTTTTTTTCTTTCTTTCTTTCTTTTATTTTCTGTCCAACCTTTTTTATGATTGCATCTTAGTGAATATAAACTTTTTCTAGTTAGAACTGCAAGTGAAAGAAGTAGTTTCTTTGTAAAAGGAAAGAAGGGAGTTAAAAACTTTTATGCAAGTAGATTTTACTGTGAAATGTTATCTTTTGTTAGTTCAAAGGTTCCCAAAGATATAAATTCTTCAGAAGTGCCCTGAGGTGCTAGGGATGTAAATTGAATACTTTACAATTTGTAGACTGTTCCTGCAGTAATGTGTGTCTCCTCTGTGAGTGAGTGAGTGGGGATTTTTCAATTACTGGAGTCTGAAAACTCAGAGATTCTTTAGGGCAGAAAAAAGATTCTTCTCAAAGTTGAGTCACTGATGTTCAAATTAGCTGCCAAAAGCACTATAATGATCTGTGTTCCAGATTTTGCTAAACAGGAAAAAATGGCCCATTTTTGTCAGGGGGGAAATAACCTCCTCTAAACACATCCATGAATAACTGCAGAATGGGTTATGTGATAGGTTGAAAGTGAAATATATTGTTGATATGTGCTATACATAATAGACTGATGTTGTTTCTAAAAGACTCAAATGAGCTTCTTCATATGTTTTTTAGGATGGTAGCTTAAGTATGGCCTTTAGGCTTACTGTTAACAGATTTTTACAAAATAATAAATGAAAAACATGATAAAATGATATATGTGCATTTAAAATTAGGCATATTTCAGAATTCCGTATAATGCAGCAAGCTCAAAATAAAGGAGTGACTAACTGAAAATTATAATTTTTAAATTTTCATCTCATTCTGCCAACTTTTTCTTAAAATGTGTCTCTTGCTCTCATCCCCAAATTAATGCAATTTACCAGATTATATTTCCAATTTCTTCTTAGAGAAGAGCTGCTAAGCACTAATGAAATAATACTAAAGAGTTAGCTTGGAGGAAAAGTCACCAAAAAAAGAACAAAAGAAATAGCTTAACACTGGTACCTTCCAGCCCACTGGATCATGATGAATTATAGGCAAAGGCAGTCTGAATTAGAGTAACATCTATTATGAGATTTTTTTAACCAGGCTAAAATTTGTTACCAAGTAGTCATCTTTTTTTTTTTTTTCTAAATGGGTTATCTATTTCAATTAATATATCTAAAAGGATTTATTGTCATGCAATTTTAAATTCAAATACATGGTTCCATATTGTTGAAGCAGCTTGTTCTCCTAACTAGGTCAGCTATTCTCGCGTTGTCATTTCATGCAAACTGTTTTTGAAAGAAAAAAAAGGCCACAAATAAAGCATTCTTTAAGTGATAGATCTATACCTTTGTTCCTGTCGGATTCTCAGTAAAACAATCATACTGAGAAGATAGGATTTTATTCTACCAGAAAGGAAGAGATAATTTTTTAAGGTTTTATGAACACACAACTTCATAGAACCTTTGATTTAATGGCTATTTTCTGACTCTGCTTTTTAAGGAGTAAGAGATAAAAGGTAAGAAATAAAAAGACAAAGCTAAAATGCAATTAGGTTCAACTCTGAGTACTTATTAAGTCAGAGAGGTAAATTAAAATCTTTCCATTTCTAGCTACTAAACATTTACTGAGAAACTACTATGCTCGAGGCAATAAACTACACGGAAGAGGTATAAACCTAAAAATTGATCTTTGGCTGTTTAACCCCAAGGATTTTACTATGAATAAAATATGCTGTACAGAACTAAGAAACAAGTAAAGCAATTGATGCTGAGAAAACAAACAAAAAATAATGTAGTCTTGGGAACTCGGCAAGCTTCTCAAGGAGGAAGGGATGTGCAGGTCGCCCATTGATGAAGATTAAGAAGGCAAAGAAGAATGCAATGGTAGAGTCCTCAGGATAGAAAGACCAGCATAAACAAAGGCACTGAGTGTGAAATTGCACAGTGTCTGTAGGGAACTACTACATTTCAGTTACCCAGAGGACAGACTACAAGTTGAAGAGTTGAAAGAAGCAAGGTTGCAGGAATAGGCAAAGCCATACAGAAGATGTTTTATGCCATACTAAATTCTCAAATTTTCATTTCTTACATATTCAAGGCCTCAGTAAGTTTCTGATATACACCTTAGTCAAAAGAGTAAGGTTCTTGCAGTAGCCCAGGGTCATGATTTGGTGAGACATTACCATTTTATAGTAAATTAGTAGATGATATTAATTTTAATTTGGTTGGATTGGTATTTTTTAACCATCACTATGGCTTTGTAAGTGCATTCAAAGTTTTGAAAGTCAGTTGAGCAAAAGTCGGCTTGCCAAAGGGCTGTTTGCTGAACAAGTGATAAACCAAATGACCAGTTCACCAACAGCCAATTCATCAATTTACTGAGTGACGAGTCATTTTGTTGAACTTTCCACATATGTTCAATGATATGAAGAAGAAAACACGCATGAACCTGAACATTCCATAAACATAGCACTCTCTGAAATGACTATTCCAAGAAAAAGTAGTGCGGAAAGTGAACACTTGAAAAATTGAAAAAAAAAAAAAAAAAGCCTCCACATATCAAATTGTCTTGGGGCCAAAAAATATTATTAAATCATACATGGCATTTCTCATATTGATCAATAGTCATGTGAATTTTATAGACTGTTCTGTTGACAGAATTTGGCCTAATATTTTATTATAATTTGACAATTCTGGTTTTCCATTTAATGATGAAAAGTCCAAAGAACAAAATAAAAGAGATAGGTAGTGTCTACCACACAAAAAATAAATATTTAAAAATTTTTAACTTTTTTGAACACAAAATGATCATGGTGGACTTTTAATTGATGAAAAATTATTAAAATCAGTTTTCACTTTACTGACTGATCCGTTACATCTATACATCAACACTTCATCCACTTAGTAAAGTTATTCATAAGGAATATACGCATCATTTGTAATAGGACTATAAATGCACAATAAAATCACGGGGTGAACCAGTAATTCATTTACTACGTTCGTAAAACACCTTCTTAGCATATTTCTTATGTCAAGGGCACCCTATGGTTTTCCGAAGTTATTTAAAAATTTTTAACTTTTTTGAACACAAAATGATCATGGTGGACTTTTAATTGATGAAAAATTATTAAAATCAGTTTTCACTTTACTGACTGATCCGTTACATCTATACATCAACACTTCATCCACTTAGTAAAGTTATTCATAAGGAATATACGCATCATTTGTAATAGGACTATAAATGCACAATAAAATCACGGGGTGAACCAGTAATTCATTTACTACGTTCGTAAAACACCTTCTTAGCATATTTCTTATGTCAAGGGCACCCTATGGTTTTCCGAAGTTATTTAAAAAATTTTAAAACCACAAAACATTTCCCATACTCTGAGATTTGGTCTGCAATGGGTAGACCATCCCGGGCCTGTCGTCAACACATCCTGCCAGGCCGAGCCAGAGTCAGGGTGGAGCGGTCGCAGATGCGCGGAGCTGCCCGCTTTCCTGGAAATGCCGGCGTCTTTCTCCGCTGTTGGTCGCCTGACTACAAAGACGACACAAGCAGCGGTGGCACTCGTGCTTCCTGGCAAGGCTCCCATTTCTTGGCTTCAGTCTCTGCTCACATGCAGCCGGCCCCGGTCACCCCGCACAGTTTTTCAGTGTAACCAACAGGCCGCGGCTCACCTTGCGCTCATTAGCACACGGAGGCGGCTTTCCAGCCGCGCTGCAAATAGAGCCCCAGCGTCCTCGGAGGGAAGGAGGAGGAGAGGCGGAGGAGGATGCAGCTGGCAGAGGAACCGCAAGGCCCGGGTGCTCAAGGCCTTGCAGTGTGGGTGGGGGTTCTCTCCGCCCCGCCCGCTGCCAGGGCCCTGCTCTCCGCCAGTTCTCAGCCTCCCCACCCACCCCAGGGCGCGCCCCCACCCTGCGCTCGCTGGGCATCCTGCCTCCCAGTGAAGTCAGCAGTGGGCAATGACAGGGAAAGAGCTCATCTATCTGTGAGGAAAGAAGCCACGTTGATGGTTCCCCAGTGGATGTAATTGTGCTCATTACTGCCCATTTACATTTCATCACTCGATTATCACAAATGCCTCATTACTGTTGAAAAGGGTTTGCTGGTGAACTCCTTGCTAACTATTCATCCCTCAGCCCGAATGTCACCAGGCAGGCTGATTGGAAAAGGAGGAGGGCGAGGAGGAGCCGAAGAGGGGCGAAGGTGAAAAAGGTCTTCTATCCGATTTGATTAAAGGCCGTGATTTAAATCGATATTTAATAAAGTGGCTGCTACCACATAACACGGGCAATTCCCCATGCAGTCAGCATGGTGATTAGAAGCCCCTCACTGCCTGCTACATAACTCAATTGGGTTTTGTGCACTGGTCTGGCACCTGTGTCCCTCAGAACTGCGCCTCCAAGGTAATAGGTTTATGAGCCGATGAACAGAGGTGATAGGTTCTAAATGGATTAACTAGGTGTCTGCAGTCTGGTGATGAATACATCAGGCAAAGAAAGAAAAAAAAAAGTCTGCATAAGCAGGAGAGTGATAGGAAGTGTTGACAGACATTGTATGTGTCATGAGCCCCACAGGGTAAACACTGGCTCGGCGCCTGTCATTCAAGTGCTTTCTCAGAGTAATGGGTGAAGATATCAGGCCCGGCTGCTTAACAAGCCTGCAGGTGCCAGAGCACCGAGGCCTGCTGTTGAAAAAGGCTTCCACAGGGCACGCCTCACCCACCAGCTACAGCCAGCCTAAGAATATGCCTCTGAGATTATATTCTTTTCTGTCTCAAAATAGATTGGAATTCCTGGGCTAACTGATTTATGCTAACTGCCTGGAGCGTGGTGTTAAGAAAGAGTCTGAGGTTATATCCAGATTCAGTGGGAAAACATTAACTAGCACTAAGTACTGTGGACACAGCAGAGAGGAATGAGTGGGGTATGATTTCTGCATAGTTGTCGTATCTTCACCCACATTAGATGCCTATAATAGCTAGATTTGTGCATCCCATGGTTTCAATATAATAATAAAAATACTCATATACATACATAGTTGAAAGGGACTCAAATTAAAATCCAATTTAATAATTATTCGCAGGTGCTCATAAACAAGAGTATGGTATAGCTGAGTTTTATCAGGAATTTCCAGTACTCCTAAGCTTTTTGAAATAAGACCAAAATAATGCATTTTTAAGATGGGATATGGCTAGTATAAATGTAGGAATCAATTATATTGCAACCTTCCTCCCCTAGTATTAGCAAGCTATAAATTTGGGAGAGTGCCCGCTCATGAAAAAAAAAAAAAAAAAAAAGCGGGAGGGGGGGAAATCTGATCTAAAGTTATAACATAGAAAGCAATTATTTGTGTTGAGAGTGCAATAATTAATGATTCAGTAAATGCAGTCAAAACATACACTGACATACAGAGCAGTGAATGGTTGTGACTTTTGTAGATTTTTATGGAGAAAATCCTGAAAAAGGAATCAACTTTCTCTCATTTGGTGAAACTATTAAATGTAGGATGCGTAATAATCTAAAAATAATTGCTGAGGAATCTATTTTAACTTTGGTCCCAATGTGATCTGAAAATAAAATTTTGATTTTAAATTCAAAATAAAATACGTAATTTAAAATTGGCCTCATGAATTTGGAGGCTTTAGGTCCAATGTGGTCTTATGAGGAGGCACTATTAATGGTTTTCTGATACAACTGAGTTTCATCAATTGCTATCTCAGCCACTTTTATTTTATTTTATTTTATATATTTTTAAATTTTTTATTGTTCTTGAAGTTCTAGGGTACATGTGCACAATGTGCAGGTTTGTTACATATGTATCCATGTGCTATGTTGGTGTGCTGCACCCATTAACTCATGATTTACATTAGGTATATCTCCTGATGCTATCCCTCCCCACTGCCCCAACCCCATGACAGGCCCTGGTGTGTGATGTTCCCCTTCCTGTGTCCAAGTGTTCTCATTGCTCAATTCTCACCTATGAGTGAGAACATGCGGTGTTTGGTTTTCTGTTCTTCCTATATAGTTTGCTGAGAATGATGGTTTCCAGCTTCATCCATGTCCCTACAAAGGACACGAACTCATCCTTTTTTATGGCTGCATAGTATTCCATGGTGTGTATGTGCCACATTGTCTTAATCCAGTCTGTCACTGATGGACATTTGGGTTGGTTCCAAGTCTTTGCTATTGTGAATAGTGCTGTAATAAACATACATGTGCATGTGTCTTTATAGCAGCATGATTTATAATCCTTTGGGTATATACCCAGTAATGGGATGGCTGGGTCATATGGTATTTCTAGTTCTAGATCCTTGAGGAATTGCCACACTGTCTTCCACAATGGTTGAACTAGTTTACAGTCCCACCAACAGCGTAAAACTGTTCCTATTTCTCCACCTCCTCTCCAGCACCTGTTATTTCCTGACTTTTTAATGATCCATTCTAACTGGTGTGAGATGGTATCTCATTGTGGTTTTGATTTGCATTTCTCTGATGGCCAGTGATGATGAACATTTTTTCATGTGTCTGTTGGCTCAGCCACTTTTAATTTTGTGATTTGTATTTCCCACAAACTCCAGAATACAAATGGGTGCTGAGGAAACTATCAACAGCCATAAAATCTATGTTTTCCGTATGTATGCAGGAGATGCTGAGGGATAAAATGCAATGCCTTTACAACCTAATAATTCAAAAATAACCAAAAGATGCTCGTGAAAACCCTCTGAAACCCAGTCTGAGAACCGCTGCTGTGGTGGGGAGAAGTACACGCTCCAGTGGTGGGTGAATTCAAAAGATCTGAAATGTCTTGAGCAGACTGGGCCAATAGGGCCCTGGGAACCCCTCATAGTGAACCAGCCAAACCTCCCTCCCAGGAAAAGAATCCCACTTTGAGAAGAAATTGCTGGAAATAAAATTGAAATGTAGCAAGACAAGGACAATAGGAATAAAGGAAAAATAATATTCCAGTAAAACGATGCAGTGAGTATAGGTGAATGAGTAGGGAAGGTAAAGGGATTAAGGAGATTTCAGAAAGTAAAGTATCATATCTTTAAATATTTCACGAAGACCACAGAAGAGAGTTCAAGAGCTATCCTGGAAGTTCCTTAGAAGTTAGTAAAGCTATTCTTGGCTGGGTGCAGTGGCTCATGCCTGTAATCCCAACACTTTGGGAGGCCCAAATGGGCGGATCACCTGAAGTCAGAAGTTTGAGACCAGCCTGGCCAACATCGTGAAACCCCATCTCTGCTAAAAATACAAAATAATTAGCTGGGCGTCGTGGCACTCTCCTGTAGTCCCAGCTACTTGGGAGGCTGAGGCAGGAGAATCACTTTAACCCAGGAGGCAGAGGTTGCAGTGAGCCAAGATTATGCAACTGCACTTTAGCCTGGGTGACAGAGCAAGACTCCATCTCAAAAACAAGCAAACAAACAAACAAACAAAACAACCCAAGAAGTTAGTAAAGCTATTCTAAATTAAATTTACCCCCTAAAAATGAAGGAAAATAAATTTTTGTAAAAATTAGCAATATAAAATAATATCAATCCCATGCAATGTTATCTTTAAAAAAAAAAGAGAGAGAGAGATTAGATATCAGGATAGCACTTCTGCAGACAACAGTCTTGTAGAAAGGCAGGCCCACAAAAAGAGAAAAGCTATTTTCAAATATTTCTAACCACAAACAACAACAACAAAAAATCCAAACTAAAAACTAAAAGTTATTAAGAAAATGATACAAGTTATGAAGCAATAGCACAAATCAGAATTAGAAAAAATCTCAGAAATGAGGCACTAAAACTCCAGAAAGAATTAAACGAAAATGTTTTTTTCAGAAATGAACATAAACAAGAAAGCATGTAATGGTGAACAAATTCAACAAATAATGCCTTAAAATTATATACAAGTAAAGAGAAAAAATATTTAAAAGCAAAAAGAATGAGAATGATTAAAAAGATTGGAGAAAAAATGACACATATACAGACTAATCAATCAGGAATTCAACATACGTATAATGAAAGTCCCTGGAAAAAGAAAACCAAAACTAGGAAGCAGAACAACTATAAGATCACAATTCTAGAAACTTTTGAGAAAGGAAAAAGTTTCCAAACTACAGATTAAAAAGTTTCCGAACTACAGATTAAAGAGGCATACAGCATACCTGGAATTAACAAAACTGACACATATTCAGTAAAATGATTGTACTGGTAAAAACCATTGGTCATCAAAGAAAAATAAAATCAAAACACCTGTTGGTGTTTTAGTCATTTATAAAACAAAGAAGATCAGGTTGTCATCAGACTTTCAGCATCAGTTCATGCCAGAAGAAAATAGAATATTAATTACAAGTTAGCCATAAAAAGAAAATGTGAGTGAAGGATCTGATATCCAGGCAAATTGACTTCTCCGTATAAAGACCATAGATAAATTGACATCACATGAAAGAACTCAAACAATATTGTTCCTATAGTCCTTCTGTAGTAAATTCTTATAATTTCATGTTCCTTTGATATTCATTTTAAATGTAAGTTAGACTTTGTCTTACCAGATGCAGAGCTCAGTTACCCTTGACAGTTTCCAGTTCTCTGCCTCCTCCCAGTTCTTCAGTGTGGTTAATCCAGATATTGGCCTTATATAACCACCTCCTGGTGACCACCTGCCTATGGGAGAGCTAGATATTGGCCTTATATAACCACCTCCTGGTGACCACCTGCCTATGGGAGAGCTAGATACAACCCACTTGACCTGCCCTGCTGACCTCCACCCCCTACATGGACTGTGCAGATGTGCCACACAGACCACCTCTCAGTCACTGTGCAACTCCACAGAACACATGCATGCTTGCGATGAACCCACCAATTAGAACTCCTCATGGGAAACCTGCTTGGGGAATGCCTTAGATCCTAATACAGCCTTTGGCCCACAGATCCCTCGCTCTCTCTTTCTCTCTCCCTTTCTTCCCATGGGTTGAGTGTGCATGTCTCACATGGCAGCTTCCCCCTTCCTGCTGTTGGCCCTAAGAGGTGTGACACTTCTTGGCTCTGTGACCTGTAAGTAATAGAATTGCTTCTATTATTTCATGTGTTTTGCCATGCTCCTTCTCCTGTTTGTCATCTGACACACTTGTGCTTAACTCTCCTCCTGGTCAGGGCTCTCCTAGCGAGTGGCTCTCTTGGTAGAAATAAACTGGACACAGGTCAGACAAGAGCACAAGGACATCTGCCAGTGTAATCAAGTGTCCTGTGAGAGGGACACCTGGTCACACATAGGACACTGAGGCATTGAGTCATCCATGAAGATAAAGAAGTACCCCAAGAAGGACACAAGACACACTGTAAACACCTAGGCTCAAATCCCCGGAGTCGCAACAGGGCAGGGTCACAGTTTACAGTCACTTTAAGGAGAGAGTTCAAGACCAAAATAGAGGAAAAAATGAACAGATTCCTTAGAAATCAATTAGAAAACAAGCTTCAGACAACCAATATGACTATAGAGACATCAACATTAAAAAATGGTTGTAAACATTAAATATACATTTACCTACAAAATTGAAAGTGAGATTTATAAGAGATTGATTATAGTAACTGAGAACTATATTATACAGATAATAAAACTATTATACATTATATTATTATATTATATATCATTATATACCATCATTATACATTATATATAATTATATATATTATATATTATTATAATATACAATAATAACATTATACAGAAAGAATCACAAAAATTATAAACTGTTTTCAGTAATCATTGTTGGTTGTAGTGCTGGTATCTTATTTTGATGTTTTATGTAATAACATAGTCATATCATCTCTGCCATATTAAAAATCAAAAATCATATGGTGAGGAAATAAAGAGCTACTGTTATACGATAAAAGAGGTTAAATAAACATGCCATAGTTCTCAATTCTAGGTGGAGGTATCTGCAGGAAAACATGATATGTTTTCTCTCATAGGTAACTCTTACAGTTGTAATTCAGAATTCTAAGTGGAAATATGTGGGTATATTTGCATACACACATTTTCAAATTCAAATTTGAAGTCGCAAATATAAGATGTTCACTGAAAAGAACTTTCAGGCCTGCAGAGAAGCAGTAAACTTCACATCCCCAGTGCCCATTTCACATGGGCTTCTTAGAGAAATGACTGATTGCAAGTCTGAGGCAAGAAATGTATGAGTTGTGGAGTTTGGGATACACTCTTTTACTCGATAAAAGAAAGTCATCAGAGATTGTGAAAAGGATGTGGGAGCCTATTTTGTAAGAACCTTACTGGACAATATTTGGACAAATTAACTACCAATAGGAATGATAACAGCAGTAAGTAGAGACAAATCATATGTTAAATATATGAATTTATAATCACACACAGAAGAACACACCTATACACATGCAACAAATAGACAAACAAAAAAATAGTGAGACGTGAGTTTTGGAGGATGCTAGATGTCTTAGTCCATTTTGTGTTGCTATAACAGAGTACCTGAGACTGGGTAATTTATAAAGACCAAAAATGTGCTTGGCTCTTTTTTGGAGGCTGGGAAGTCTAAGATTGGGCAGTCCATCTGGTGAGGTTGTCATGCTGCTTTAACTCATAGTGAAAAGTATAAGGAGGTACAGGAGTGTGCAAAGCCATCACATAGAGAGAGGAAGCAAAAGAGTCTAGGAAGCCAAACTCACTTTTATAACAACTCACCTTTGATGTCCACCAGTTGTAGATTTGAATCCTGACCTAGTCACTTTCTAGCTGTGTGACCTAGGAGAATTTACTTAATTTCTTAAATTTTTCTCAACTCTATAGTGGAATGAATAATGTTCTAATAAGATTGCCAGAAGAATTAAATAGTCTATATATGATATTGTTGCACAGTACACGATACTTTGTTATATTTATTAAATATTAGGGATTATTTGTAACTAATTAGTTATGTTCACTTGGTTAGCATCATGAATATACAACTCTGGTACATTAAGATTATTGGCCATAGGGTTGACATGTCTGCTGGTAACAGTTATAACCAAGGAGTAGAAGGGATCATCCTAGGAGAAGGCAGAGAGTAAAACAGCAGTGAATCAAGGAGAAAACACTGAAGATTATCGATAATATAGTAATAGAGAAGGAAGTGGAGTCTACATAAAGGTTAGTAAGTGCAGTCAGAGAGTTCAGAGGAAAGTTGGAAGGTAATAGTGCTGTAGATATTAAGGAAGTGAAGTGGTAGCCTTTCTTCATCAGGCTCTTTTATTTCTTTCTGAAATCCTCTTCTCAGAATAAGACTGTCATGTACAGTGGTGCAGGTGAGTGCTACACAACTCTGAGGAGGGCTATCTTATGTGTCTGAAGCCCATGGAGTGGGTAGGCACACATCTTGCACTGCCATAGACAGGCTACCATAACTCTACAAACACTCAGAGTTTGCAGAATTATTTTCACTTGCAATGCAGTATATTATGTGCACAAATGTCCTCTTTTTCTTGAATACCCTCTTTTATTCTTCCCACCTGATATGGTTTGGCTCTGTGTCCCAATCCAAATCTCATCTTCAATTATAATCTAGATTGTAATCCCCATGTGCTGAGGGAGGGACCTGGTGGGAGGCAATTGGATTGTGAGGGTAGTTTCCCCCATGCTGTTTTTGTGACAGTGAGTGAGTTCTCAGGAGATCAGATGGTTTTAAAAGTGGCACTTCCTCCTTTGCTCTCTCTCTCTCTCCTGCCGCCATGTAAAACATGCTTTGCTCCTCCTTCATCTTCCCCATGATTGTAAGTTTCCTGAGGCCTCCCCCAACCATGCAGAACTGTGAATCAATTAAACCTCTTTTCTTCATAAATTGCCCAGTCTCAGGTAGTATCTTTATAGCAGTGTGAAAACAGACTAACATACCACAGATCCCCTTGTCTTGGAGTCTGATAGCAAACGTATGCTACTCTTTGAAGATTTCATTGAACTCTCTCAAACATATCAGGTTTCCCTATGGTGTTTGCATTTGCATAGTCTCTCAGGAAACAAATTTCTATGTTTTTGCATGAGTCTTTTACATATTTGTCTTGATCACAGTCTGAGAACTCCTTGAACACAAAAGCTGTATCTTAATATCAATAATCCCTACAATTGGCATAGCAGTATTCAATAAGTGTTTATGGAATAAATGAACAAATGAACAGAGATATCAACACCCACATCTAGATATAACTCAGTCACAAAATCTTAACATTACAGAAACTTGAAAATGAAATCTCAATACGATGTCATTTTTCAGCAATGCATTCTGTTTGTTCTGTAAAATCAAAAAAGTAGACCTTAAGTGAAATATTCTAACCAACTAATATGCATCTAAGATTTATGCAGACAAAGAGAAGATACACATAAGCAATCACAGCCCCGTGACCTTGCTCCTGGGAAGGCAAATCAAAGTCAGAAGATTTATTTGATGGATTTAAAGACAAAGCATGCATAAGGAGTTCAAAACACTCCTCAGCTACTTAACTCCTCAGTAATTTAAGTGATTGTCTATTTCTAGGGCCTAGAATACTCAACAATGTGATGGGCACACTGGGAGTCAATTAGCACAGTAAGGAATGCCCACTAATGTGGCTATATGTCTGCTCTCTGTTTTTCCTGTGTTACCCTTTTTTGTTTATTTGTTTTTGAGACAGAGTCTCTCTCTGTCACCCAGGCTGGTGTATAGTGGTGCGATCTCGGCTCACTGCAACATCTGCCTCCTGGTTTAAGCAATTCTTGTGCCTCAGCCTCCCAGTTGAGTAGCTGGGACTACAGGCATATGCCACCACACCTGACTAATGTTTATATTTTTAGTAGAGATGGAGTTTTCCTATGTTGGCCAGGCTGGTCTCGAACTCCTGGCCTCAAGTGATCAGTCCAGCTCAGCCTCCCAAGGTGCTGGGATTACAGGCGTGAGCCACCGCACCTGGCCTGTTAGTATTATTGTTCGTGTTATTCTTGTCATGGTTTTAATGAATCAATAGGGCTAATATCAAAGGCCAGGTCTACCTGAAAGGAAACGGTTTCACCTACCCATTTACCGGGAGTTGTTAGGCTGGTGATTTTGAAATTACCTACTTCACTGAAGTGAATTTTACATTTCTCATTTCCTCTATTTCTAAAGTTTTGGGGAATACCTCTCTATAGATCCTAAGTACTAACAATAGTCATTATTTGACCAGTTTAATTTGTGGTAAATTTAGTAGACAGGATAATGGTTTTCACATGGTGTTATGAAGAATCCTAGATGACATATGTGTCACACAACTGCCATTGGTGAGCCTGACATGGTCCAAAACATCAAAATCAAACATCTCTGGGCTCATGTGTCTTTTCTTTGTCTCTACTTTCTCACTTCTTGAACTTTTGAGTAATTTCTTTGAAGAAAGAGCTCCTTCAGGGGAAAACTTTTTTTTTTTAAATCTATTTCTCTGATGACCTGGAAAGTTCCAGAGGACAGGCTATGGGGAGGATGGAAATATGGGATTAGAATAGGGCTTTCCCAGTGGAAGTAAACAACCTTAAAAAAGCATTTCAACCTCTGGTGATGCTCCAGAAAGTCTTCTGAAGCCACCTTTCCCTCCAAGTATTGTTCATGGAATTTCAAGTGTGACCTGAGCCTTCCAGAAATCTCCACTTCAGCGATCCTTAAAGGCACCTCATCCACAGTGGACCTCATCAATTTCTGCCCTCATGTCACTCGCCAAATAGCCTCTGTCTCAGTGAACATCACCCACATTCAGCCAATCACAAAAGCCAGAATCTGATGGGGATGAGCATAGAGTTATGCCTCTTCCTTACCTCCTGCATGAGGATAAGAAAGTCTTTGTATTTTGTCTTCCTCTTGGTTTCATCTTTTCATGCTCACTGCCATTTTCTTTTTTCAACCCCTCAACACGGTCTGCCTGGATTACTACAATAGGCTCCAGACTATTCCGTGCCTCCTTTTTCATCTTCTCCAGCTAATTCTCTCTTCTGTAGCAGCATATTTGTTCTACGCCGCTCAAGATAAAATAACAGTTTGGCATCCCAGGCCTTTTGGTTCCTTAAGTATGCTCTATCTTGCCTTTTGTCTTCCGTTACGTGATTTTCTCTTCCAGAAATATCCTCCTTGCCTCATCTTCACCTCCCAGCAGATTTAAGTGGCCCAGCTCACATGTTCCCACCATCTATTTCATGTACTTGTATGACCACACTGAATCCATTGCACTGTAATTCTTTATTAATGACTTCTCACTGCTCCTGTTAAGCCCCCCTCTTTAATCAGATTAGGAACTAGATCCTTTCACTTTTGTATGCCAGCAACCAGTACAACAGCAAACACATAATGACCACTCAGTAAATGTGCTTAATGACTGAGATTCGATTAATGAATCTTTGGTATTATTTTTAGTTTTCTGCTTGATTTCCATGTCATGGTGCTTTTTGCCTGACAGAATTTCTTCTCCACTCTTGAATTTCTTCTCAACTTCACTTCCTGAGAGATATTTTTGCAAAGCTGCCAAGATGTGCAGTATAGCTGCCCAAAATATGTACAATTCAATAAAAATGAATGCACATTTTATATTTTCTATTGTCCAAATAATGTTTCCTTAGTCCAGTTGGTAGCAATAACTGCATGATAAGACTGGAAAAATGTCTTTAAAATACTGTTATTTGTTTTTCATCACTTTTGTTAAATACTACCTTTCCTTGCTTTTTTATGCTTTATAAATTCCAGAATAATCTAACACTTATCTGTTTGAACACGTGAGTATGGCTAATACAGAAAAAGGCTGCTAACTTGAAAACTGCTCAATCACACAACAACTGGGATGGGAAGTGCACTCAGGACCCATTGGCCCTTTCTGGGGCTGTTTTCACTTTTTCAGGTGCGGCGCACCTGTGTCTTTTCAGCAACAGGCATTTCGGGAAGACACTAACATCCAGAGTCAGCACTATGTCTCAGGTTCCTTTCGTGAGTTTTGCCATAATTGTAGCCACCAGTCTGAACTACTGTGTCACAAATGAACAGAACAGGCAAAAGTATGGGCTTTTGCAAGCACTGTGCAACTGCTCTCCTGTGAGCAGAGTTGAAAGCAGTAGTCAAGATGTATAGGGAAATTACACTAGATTTATTTACAGAAACCATTTATGTTGAACTAGCAGTTTCCTATTGTGTCAGCAATTTTCGATTGCATTTATTTGTTACTACAGTACTTGGCAAGAGTGCAATCCTATTAAACCTGCACAATACATTACACAAAATTGTAATCATTTTCTATTTTATAAAATAAAAAGTACTGTGAAATTTGTACAATTGTGGAGTCCTAATAGAATTTCAAGATGGAAATGCATAGTCTTGGACAAACTTGTTCCAAATGCACTTTTTCATTTTCTTTTCTTTTTGGATCTTCATCTTTAATAAATATTACCAACATTTGAAAAGCCCGACAATGTCAAGGACTGGCAAGGGTGTCACATGTGATGGGTGTGGAAAGGCAGCTCACTGTAGCAAGTGCTGGGGACTCAGTCGGGGTCTTGGAGAAGCACTTATTTATAGCAAGAATGTTTCATAAATGGTATCTGATAGAGTCAAGAGTAGTGGGGAATAAAAACAAGTGGCTTAGAAATAATTATAGCTCTAAAGTCAACAAAATACTTTTTTTCTAATGTAAAAATACATACTTTTTTTAGAGGGAGGGAGAACAACTTAAACCAGAAAACACCTTCATATTAATCATTCTTCTCATATACTTCAAATTTGTACTTAATGCCTTTCTCCTCTTGGACATCAGATAGAACACCTGGGTATTCCGGTAGAAGTTTATATTTCTCCAAATCAATTTCTGGAAGAAAGGTGTCACTTTCAAAATCTTGCATGATCCTTGTCACAAATAGTTTAAGATGGCCTGGGTGATTCATGGCTTCCTTATAAACAGAACTGCGACCAACTATCCAAATCATGTCTACTTTATTTGCTAATTCTGGTTGTTCAGTAAGTTTTAAGGCATCATCCAGACTTCTGGCAAGAAAATGAGCTCCTTGTGGAGGTTCCTTGAGTTCTCTGCTGAGAACTAAATTAATTCTACCCTTTAAAGGTCGATTCTTCTCAGGAATGGAGAACCAAGTCTTCTTACCCATAATCACCAGATTCTGTTTACCTTCTACTGAAGAGGTTGTGGTCATTCTCTGGAAATATCTGAATTCATTCCTGAGCGGCGGCCAGGGTAGGTTATTATTGAGGTGGATATGGTTGATATTGCTGATATCATTGTTATCATTACCAATCTCTTCTCATCTTCTTTGATGTTCTTTTATTTTCCTACTCATTGATGGGTGTCTCATTTTAAATAAAACTAACAGCTCACAAAATTTTTATTTTCACTTTGACAATCATTATTTCCTAGAAATTCTTGCTAATTTACCAGTGTAATCTATTTTATCAACAAACTAAAGAAGAAAAATATTATTATTATATCAAGTGACAGTGGAGAAATCATTTGACAAAATCAAACATCCAGTCATGACAAAAACCTTCCACACGTTAGGAATCGAGGATAATTTACTCAACTTGATGAAGAACATACACAGAAAAAAATCCTACACAGTTAACATCACATTTTTTTTTCTTTTTGAGATAGGGTCTCATGCTGCCACGCAGGCTGCAGTGTGGTGGTGCTGCGATTTCAGTCTACTGCAACCTCGACCTCCTGGGTTCAAGTGATCTTCCTATCTCATCCTCCCGAGTAGCTGGGACTACAGTCGTGCACCACCAGGCCCAGCTAACTTTTTTTGTATTTGTAGTAGAGATGGGGTTTTGCCATGTTGCCCAGGTTATTCTTGAACTTCTGCACACAAGTGACCTTCCCAACGTGGACTCCCAAAGTGCTGGGATTACAGGTGTGAGCCACTGTGCCCACTGATATCACACTTAATTGTGAAAAGCTGAATGCCTTTGCCCTGACATCAGGAAAAGGCAAGGATGTGCACTATCACATTTTTTATCCAACATGGTACTGGAAGTTATCTTCACTGTAATAAGGCAAGGTAAAGAAAGAAAAGGCATACAGAGTGGAAAAGAAGAAATAAAGCTATCTGTGTCAGATGATATGACAATCTCAATATAGAAAACCTGAAGAAAAACACGTAGAAATCTCAGAGTTAAGTGAGTTCAGCAAGGTTGTAAGATACAAGTTCCACACACAAAAATAAATAGCATTTATACATATACTAATAATAATCATGCAAAGGCCAAAATATATGTGCAACATTATGTAAAATTGCACCAAAGGAAAAGATACAGGTATATGTCTAACAAAACATGCAAAGGACCTATAGAATGAAATTTACAAAATGCTCATGGAATACATAAAAGAAGACCTAAATAAATGGAGACACTTACTGTGTTTATGGATTAGAAGACTCAACATAGTCCAGGCACAGTGGCTCACACCTGTCATCCCAGGACTTTGGGAAGCTGAGGTGGGATGGATCACCTGAGGTAAGGAGTTCAAGACCAGCCAGCCAACATGGTGAAACACCGTTTCTGCAAAAAATACAAAAACTAGCCAGGTGTGGTGGCATGCACCTGTAATCCCAGCTATTAGGGAGACTGAGGCAGGAGAATTGCTTGAATCCAGGAGGTGGAGGTTGCAGTAAGCTGAGATCTCGCCAACCTGGGCAACAGAGTGAGACTCCCTCTCAAAAGAAAAAAAAGGAAGACTTGAGATAGTCAAGCAGTAATTTATCTCCAAGTTTATCTATAGGTTCAGGGTAATTGTAGTCAAAATCCCTACAAGACTTTTGGTAGACATAAACAAGCTTATTTTAAAATTTATCTGAAAAGGCATAGGCCCTAAGAGTAGTTAAAACAATCTTGACAAATAAGAATAAAGCGCACAAAAATTCTTCCACCAATATTAAGGCTATGTAGCAACAGTAATCAAGGCTATGTTGTATTGGTGGAGAAAAGACACACAGATCCACAAAACCAAACAGAGGACCAGAAAGAGAGTCACACACAGTACTCAACAGACTTTGACAAAGATTCAAAGAAGGAAGGATGCCCTAGAAGAAGGTGTGAGAACAAATGGATATCCATAGGCCAAAACCAACCACACAAATGAAACAAAACCAAAAAAAAAAAAAAAAACCTACCTAAATTTCACATATTACACAAAAATTATCTCAGAATGGATCATTAAGACTTCAATGCAGAATATAAAATTGTAAAGCTTAAACTGGGCAAAAGTACTTGCTGGTGTTAGACTTCAGGATAGTGGTTACTTTGGGGAAGGTGGGACTGGTACTGACTAGGATGGATAGAAGGAGAATTTCTGAGGGCTAGTAATGTTCTATTTCTTGATCTACATGGTAGGTGAAATGGGTGTTCACCCAATGACAAAAATTCCCTGAGATGCACAATTACGATTTATAACTTTTCTATATGTGTATTTACAAAGAAAGTTATTTGGCTTAGGGCTGAGGAGGGGACCAACGGGAGCCAGGGCAACCCTTCTGTTTCTTAGCAGTCTCACGCTATAACATTGGACCCTTCTTCAAACACCGTTCTTTGTTTCCCATTAACTAAAGAATGACATTCAAATGCAATAAAATGGCATGTAAGGCTTTTTGTTACCCAACCCCACTGTCTTTTACCCAGCCACTCCCTTTACCTCACTCTCTGCCTCCACTCATTTTTAACTAATATTGGTTGGTTTTTTACTTGGTGCAGAGCATTGTGGCAGATGATTGCAACTGATTTTGGAGCAATACACATAGGGTTTTCTGTCTTGTAGACTTTAGCATCTAGTCAGGAAGACACAATTAAATAGTCAATTATGTTTAATAAGGTTGAGTGTTATGATGGAGAAAAAGTAGGATCTTACAGGAACATAAAGAAGAAACATCTAACTTAATCTAGAGGAAGGGAGCAAAGACTTCTGGCAATTCAAGTGGAAGCTAATAAAAAGATTCATAGATATTCACAAAGTACAATGCTGTGTGTGTGTTTGTGTGTGTGTGTGTGACACAGAGAGAGAGACAGAGAGAGAAAGATGTGATGTGATGTGAAAGAAAAATCCAGACAGAGAGAAAAAGAGAGATACCTTAACAAGTCACCAGTTAACTTAATTGTGAGAGATTTGTCTTACATGGCTTCAGTGGGCAGAATTAAACCAAATATTTGGACCCATAGAAAGGAAGATTTACTATTTTTAAATGAACTTTTTTTCAAAAATTTAAAAATAACTAAATAACTTTCTGAACTTAGAATAAGCTATTATGTTGAGTTTTTAATTGCAGTAGCTTTTCAAACCAGATGACATAACATTTAAGCTTAAGAAGGGGGATTGGACTAGAATCGTTCAGATCCCTTCTGACACAATGACTGCGTGATAAGCATGGACTATGTACTGCTTATTAGTTCTCAATAATTCATTAAGGTGTTGCTACTTCTAAAGAACACATTTGGATTATGATTTCTCCATGAATAGGACCCATATGAACACAGAAAGAGATTGAAATATATATGCTTATATTTCTTATATTACAAAGCAGTGGTTCCTTTTTTTATAAAAGTCCCTACCACATACGTAATCATAACTAAAATAGGTTGCATTTTTTCCAAGTGTGAAAGTAGTAGAAGAGCACGTCTCCTTCTTTTCCCCTTCACTTTGTAGGTAGTAGTGTTTGCTGTTTGACAAAATACAACAAGCCTGTGCTATCATAAGGGGTTTTTTAATGGTTAGAACTAGAAAATAAGGGAATATCATGAAGTCTCTGTTTGTTCCCATGGATAGTCTAGTCAATTTTCTAAATCAGAGAAGTTATATTTTGTTTGCTTCTGTAAATTGCTTTAAGTTCACCTTCTATTAAGCAGAGCAGATAATTATTTGTATGTAAGTATCGAGATATTTAGACTTTTGTCAACACGTGGCACATATGAAGTGGGCCTGGGACTTCAAATAATACTAAACTAGATTTTCTTTATTTCTTTTCTTTTTTTAAATTATCCCTTGTGATTCTTTAATTTCTTTTTATTTTTATAGATTTTATAGATTTGGGGGGTACAAGCGCAGTTTTGTTACATGAATATGTTGTGTAGTGATACGAAGTTCGGGCTTTAGTGTGTGCATCACTTGAATGGTGTACATTGTACCCATGAGGTAATGTCTCATCTCACTCCTTTAAATTTTTATTTCTTATTGTATCTGTCATCCAATTTTTTTTTTTCCTCAATATTTTACTCAACCACTTTCTGCCAGAATATTCCTTCTGGGCCTGAAACTCCTGCATTTGGCCAAGTAATGCCATTCTTCTGTTGCAGTTTTGCTCTTTGGAACTGATCTGGAGATGTATGGGCCTGTTTTCCAAAGAAAAGCATTGTTTAGACCACCAAGATTAGAACTACCTAGGTGTGTTGTAAAACCATTCAAAAAGTAACAGAGCAAGGCTTGTGAACAGAAATGTAATGCCTCAGTTACATTCTGCTTGAAAATGTAACAAGTATAGATGAGTTAAAAAGGAAAAAATAATGTGTTAAGGAAGAGACATTTAGGTTCCAATTTAGACAATAACTGTGACCATATCCTTGCTAGAGCCTGAGCAAAATAGAGCCTGAGCAAAACAAATGAAATTGTTTGGCTTGTAATAATCAAACAGACCACAACCCAGGACAAACTTCAGTCACAGTTTACTTGCTAATGACCTCCCCGGTTCCTATTGTCAGTACGCTATTGGCTTTGGAGGCTGAACCCTGAAAGCACTCAAAACCTTTGCTTAACATTGTGTTCAATCCATTTCCAGTTTTTATTTTCTTTTTATTTGCAGACTTTTTTTCAATTATCTGGTAATACATTTCAGTATCTAGATTAAAAATATCTTGGAAATTTTATCCAGCATATTTGTTTCCTCCTAAGATTCTGAGGGCAAAGGAATAACAACAAAAGCAAGTTAAGAAAATCAATATGCAATTTAAGTTGTAAAGTTCTATTTTCATTAAACTGTTCTTCTATGTGGTCAATTATATATATGTGTGTATATATGTGTATACATATACATATGTAATATGTACATATACATACATAAAATATATGTATATAAAAGCAAAATACAGCCTCCCTTTGATACAAAAATTGAAATGTGGTTTACTTTTCATGAGGTAATAAGTGACACTGCATTATTTTATCTTCAACATTGGCATCGAGAAATTTTAAGTTGACCTGGCTGATTTATTTAAAATAATTTTAAAAAAAGGAAGAGAAGGAAGGAGAGACTGAGAGAGGGACAGAAGGAGATGAAGGGAAGAGGGAGATAAGAAAGAGAAAGTTGAGAGAGGAAGAGAAGAGAAAGAAAGGGAAGTGACAGAAAAGAAAGGAAAGAATCAGGAAATGTCCGTTTTAAGCATCAGAGAAAAACTTGTAAATCAAGGTTAACATTGCCTATCTTTGGTTTTTCGGTATTTAATAAGCATAAGGCAAGAGAAAGGTGTTATGTTTGGACTCATAAAGATCTACTGTAAAGTGACATTAATTGGAAACATTAGCAACAGGTGTTTTTCTAACAACATATCTATCTTGCGGGATTAAAACTGCCAGTCTAAATATTCAAGTATTTTTGTCCTGTGGTTGATTGTTACACAGCAAATAATATTTAACACCAGCCAGATTGACCTCATTTGGTTATATTTCTTCTTCTTTAATGAATTGTTATGCAAAGCAAGGTGTGTGAACATATGTTTTCCCTATTACTTCTTTTATATATTTTTAAACACTTAGCCTGGAATGTTAAGCCTCATACGGAAGAAATAACATATTAGTATAGAGGGTATTTGCAAACATGCATGCTATGAATCATGTGTTAACATGATAATTGTTTCCACACACACACACATATATACAACCCATAGCAAGAATGATTAAAATAATTTAAGGGAAACCTACCATAAATATTTGGACTCATTTTTTTTGACACAAACTTTTTTTGGCCTAGTTGGTAAATATATCCTAAAATGAATTAAATGTGTAAGTTTCATTGTTTATTCATGTTTACAATTTCTTTTCTTTATTTAGAGACTCTCTTCCTAAACTCTCCATATACGATTGTGACTTTAGCTTGTTTATGAGGGTTAAAAAATTAAAATAAGGTGAAAAAAAAAATCCCCCAGTGAATCACTAACTAACCAAAGTTAAAAATATTTGTCTCAGACCCTGAAAGTTAAAAACATCAGATTCTGAAAGATGACGAGACGAGACAAAGGAAGTCCTAGAGAGGGGTCTATTTGATGGAAATGCAGGCCTGCAATGTATCCCCTCTCTCACATACATTTTCTACTCACCTTCCGCTTATGTTACTAGAAAAACAAGAACAGGCCTTTGGGTCACCAATAAGATCAGTTTTAAAAAAAAAAATTAGAGCACGTTAACCAATAACATATGAAGGTGCACAGCACAAGCATTCGTTGAAGGAACTTGAGCCAAGAACCCTCTGGGTCCAGAATATCAGTTTTACCAAAATACGTATTTTCTTTCTAAAGATGTAGGTAATAGCACTCTATTAAGATTTGTAATATTCGATAAACAAATTAGGAGCAGGCTTCTAGATGCAAAATTATTTAATTACTCAATGGAAACTTGACACAGCCACTTTAGAGATGCAACAAATGCCATGTGTGAAGTTCTCATGTCATTTCTGAGAATTTTGCATCAAGGTGCATTTTGTTTTCTATTTTTATTCTTCCTTTTCACTGTGACTAGGACAGGGTTATGGAGGGAAGAAATGACAAAGAGAAAACCCACTCTTTCCTGTTGAAAATAGTGACAGCAAAGCTGTCTTACATTACAATAATCTTACATGGTAACACTAAGGTAAATACAAATTTGCCCTAGTTTGGGAAATCCTATTCCATTTTTTCTTCCTGCAATATATTTGTGTACATCACTTTTAAATTTAATGGTGTGTCCGAGTTTCTAGCATAGCTGACTTTTAGGACTTTGTTTTTCTTCCCAGTCCTATCACTGTCTCAATATGACGTTTCCTCACATCGATTATTTCTTTCCATCTTATTGTATTCATTAGAAAATCCCCCCATTGTTGCTCTTAATTCTGTGAAATAACAGAGTCACATCACCAAAAGAACAAGAGAGGTATACACAGGAAGCCTAAAGAGTGCCCCGAGAAGAATAGAATACATAAGGAATGTAATAGCATGATGTTTGTGACATTATAAGAAGTCCAGATGTGGTCAGCCCATTGCTCAGAGCCACTTGAGAGCTTTTCAAAGTTCCAGATCCTTCCTAGCTTCCTCATGCACCATTCTTCACTTGTGGCTCTTATCCTCATTCTCACAATATAGCTGCTCCACATTCAGGCATCATGGCTGCGTTCCAGGCAGGAGGAAGGAGATATGGTAATGATTAAAAAAAAAAAAAAAAGTGTGTGTCTGCTGATTCTGTCAATTGTGCTGCAAGATAATAGTGGTTTTCCAGAAGTTGTACCCAGTTGAGCTCTTCCAATAAGGTATAACCAGTACACTTTATTGGCTAGAATTGAGTCCCATTATCATCACTGGACAGCAGGGATTTGAAAAGGTAAGTATTTCCAACAGAATAAAACCAAGGTTCTGTAAACAATGGAGAAAGGGAAAGTGGTCAGTGAGCAGGCAGACAGCAATGCTAGCCCCAAGGGAAGAGATTGCATCCTCTTGGCCTTTGCATTGCGTTCACTAGGACATTGTCTTTAGGAATAAGTTAGAGGAAGAAAAGAATAGCTGAATGAGTGAATGAATGAATCAGTGAATTGGCTGTTCTTCAGAACCGCGGTTATTATAACTACTTACAACTCTTCTGTTACCTGGAGATGTACATGGATAAAAATAGGCCCAGAGTGCTTGTTTTCCGAACTAAACTTTAGAAAAGTGACTGCCTTCCTAAACCCAGCACACGCACCTACACAGCCTTGTAGTAATCTAAATTTAAAGTTCAATGGCTGGGCATGGTGGCTCATGCCTGTAATCCTAGCACTTTGGAAGGCAGAGGTGAGCGGATCATTTGAGGTCAGGAGTTCAAAACTAGCTTGGCCAACATGGTGAAACACCATCTCTATTAAAAGTACAAAAAATTAGTCAGGCGTGGTGGCACATGCCTGTAATCCCAGCTACTCGGGAGGCTGAGGCAGGAGAATCGCCTGAACCCAGGAGGCGGAGGTTGCAGTAAGCAGAGATCGTGCCACTGCCCTCCAGCCTGGGTGACAGAGTGAGACTCTGTCTCAAAAAATTAAGTAAATAAATAAATAAATAAATAAATAATTTCAGGGTCAAAATAGATACTTGAAGACAATTTAAAAAACTAAAAGGGAATGGGATTCTGAATTCCTAATACAAATGTTCATGTCATAAAAGCACATATGCACACAATTTACATCGGAAAACCCTACTCATAATTTGTTTCAGGGTGACTTTGGCAGACAGACTTATAACCTTTTAAGTCTGTACTTCTTTAAGCAAATCTAGCCATAATACAAAAACAATGTAAATTTTATTTTATTATTTGTTTTTGAGCCTCGTTTCTTTCTAAGTCTCTGTGTGTTTTCAGTAATAGCTCTTTAGTAACTTCCTGGACCTTTCTTTTTCTTATACCATATACTGATCAAAAAAAAGGCTACCATCAGCATTTTCTCTTTTTTCGTATTTCAATAATTATTTCTGTAAAGGTCTTAGATGATCAATAAGCAAGCTTAGTATTATTTATTAAAGTATAGAGGAGAACCCATAACAGTAATAAACACTGATTGCTGATATTTTAAATCTCAACATCTTTTTGGGCTTCTGAAAAGTTACTACAATCATATAAATTTTGTATTTCTATAATTTGCATCTTAGGTTTTTCCCAATCTCTTTGGTGACTGCTTTTAAAAAGAATCATATGATTTAACATATATTCATTAAAGGAATTTTGGTGAGAGCTGGCCTATTTAATATTTTTACGTATTTTACATCTAATGCAATCTAAGATACTGAATTTAAATATCTTGACTAAATATTTTATTTCAATCATTTTCATTTCCAAATTTAAGTGATGACCAGATCAAACATTATGGTCTCTGAAAAGTTACACGTAGGAAATGATTACTTGTTTAGTTCCTAAAAATGAGTTTATTCTCACTCTTAACAACCTCTAGAAACCTAGCATCTAATCAAAGCCTTATCATCAATGACCTGGAAACCATAAAAGTCCAGAGAGTTGAGATGGTTATTTTTTAATCACATATCAGATTGTTATGCAGTGATCTTTCTTCTCCCCATTCCCAAAACATACAAATCTAGTCAGCAGTTTTATGCATTAATATGCCTGCTGATACAACATTTAATATAGAGAAGAAACTTAAAGATCACGAATATTTTCTAGCTCTCTCATTCTTCAGATGAAAACATGAAATTCAAAATGTTACATAATTTTCTAAGGAATCCTTTGGTTGCTTTTGAAAGAGTCAGAAGTTCTTGTACCCTGAGTTTTTCTCCACATTCTTCCTCCCCATTAACCACAGGAAATCTCCGGTCACAGAACTTAAATGAAAGTCAAGAGGGTCGTTCGAGTCATCTGTCCCAGAGGTTCTCAACCAAAATGAGGCAAACAGTTAACATGGAATCCATGCAGGAGTCTCTCCATTCCCAAGGTGGGCAAGGTGCGGCCTGGGGTCTTTATACACCGTGGGCAAGTGACTTACAAATCCCAACAGATCTACCCTGTTAACTGTAGTTTAAAAAGTAAATGAGTAAATAAATAAATAATAAGTTCAGGGTCAAAGTAGATACTTGAAGACAATTAAAGAAACTAAAAGGAAATGGGATTCTGAATTCCTAACAAAAATGTTCATGTCATAAAAGCACATATGCACACAATTTACATCGGAAAACCCTATTTATAATTTGTTTCAGGACGACATATAATTTTCTGTATGTACGATGGCAGGAAAATAAATGAGAAGATTAATTTATGTCAACGAACTTCCCCAAACAGAATCCTCTATATTATCTGTGCGTGGTGACCATTCATTCCAACGGCCATACCTATTAGATAGGAGAATGACCTGAAAGATGTGAGGTTAATGGCAGACACTGTACAGGTCTCTGCTTTTGACCAAAATTCCTCCACAACTTCTCCATGTGAAGAATGGTGTGGCATATGAATGTGCAAAAGGTTTCTGCCTCTCTTTAACCGACCCTGTGTGAATTTAACTTACTCCACAGACAGCCCTAGATCGATCTCCAATTCCTTAAAGTAAACTTCAGCATGGAATGAAAAAGCTGTATCAATCAGCATATTGGAACATACTACTTTGAAGAAGTAGGGAAGTAAAATAATTAATTGTCTGTTCCAGTCAGAGTCCTAGGATTTTGTTTGCTGGCCCTCAGCTGATGTGGTCTGTATAAAAAAGCACGAACATCATCATAACCTGCAAAAGAAAGTCAAAGCAAAAGCTCTACTGATGGTGGCTCATTTTGATTACAAAGGAAAGTTTACACATATTTAAGTTACTTTTATGAACTTTAAAATTAAGTCCTATGCTCACGATTATGGGATGAGAAAACATCATATATATAGTATATATATAGTATATGAGTTAGTTCTCTCTGCAAAATAAGCCACCACAAAACCCCAGTGGCATACAAAAGTAATCTTAAACATCTGGGGTGGTTGTCTAGACAGCTCTCCTGGCCTTGCCTGTGTTTATAATGCATAGGTCCAGGATTTGGTTTGCTGGTGGCTTATCTCTCAGAGCCTGCCTTGAGGAGATTGGGACAAATTGGTGCATTCTTCATACCTCTCAACTGACAGCAGGCTACCCTGGGTGGGCTTTCATGGCAATGGCAGAGAGTCAAAAGAGAGAAAGCCCAACTGTGCAAGCGCTTTTCAACCCTCTGCCTATATTGAGCTTGTTGAGTCTTGTGGCTCAAGCAATCCCATGGCTGAGGCAGTTAGAATAGACGGGGATTTCAAACTTACATGGCCAAGAGCAGGAATTTAAGAAGAGGTGGGAAATTAGAGCCAGTTTTGCAATCTACCACAAAATGTGGGTTTAAATTACATTGTAAATCAACATTCCACAAAAAAGTATTTTTCATGTTCCTTGTGTAAGCACGCAATAAAGTGACAAACCTCAAACACCACGATAATACATTTGCTTCGCTTGTGAAGTACTATTATTCTTCCCTTTGTTTGACAGAGAGAATCGTATAACCACTTTTAACTTCCTTGCTTCTGAGTTGCCAAGAAATTAAAGTTAAATATAATGTATTTTACAAAAGTATATGTTTGGTGTACTTTGCTTCCTTTGATGTGACTTTGGGTTTATATTTTTAATTGTATAATCCTATCCCCTTTATTTTTATGTAATTCAATGTTAAATCATTAAATAAAGCAAGCATTATATTTTGTAAATAGATAATGCACTATAATATGATATCGTGACAAGCTACATTCTGGCATTTGACTTCTAGTGGAAAAACTAAAGTTGATGGTTTTTATAGGAATTCAACTGATAAAACAACATTATAATCAAACGTCATTTTACTTTTATAATTCACTTTCCTTTTGTCAAGATGTTGATCCTAACCTCAATCAAGCAGGCATTTTTACTCCCTGAGAACTAGAATGTGTACATTTACATTTTTAATTATCATCTTGTTGGGGGAGTATTAAAATTTTACTTCTCATAAAGGGTCTGCAAAACTCTTCAGTAATATTGAGCTATTTTACATGAGGAAATGTAGACATGTTAAGGTCAAGTGATTTACCTCCATCATGCAACTAATCAATGGCAGAAGGAGGAGGTGACCAGAGCTATAGGACTTGTTCAACACGCTGAGCCTTATTAAGCCGCACAGACTCACATATATTTGATACTCAGACAGAAGTATTGAGATTGGACCACCACCTCACACAGGTGGAAATGTGTGTACAAGGCCTGTTAAACATGATATATTCCTAATGTACTGCAATTACTGAAACACCTGTGGCATAGAATGCACTCTGTTCTTGAGGGAAAATGTGTAGCTCATTCAAATAGTTTGCCTCACATTTCATTGCCTTTACCTGCAGTTATATGATCTACTGGTTCCACATTAGGGCAAATCATAAGAACTATTTCTTAATTATAGTGACTCTGAGGTGTGACTGTGTTGATTTGTGGGGTTTATTTTCCTTTCTTAGAATTTGTGCTAGCTTCGGTAGCCTGTTAGGAAAAAAAAATGTATTTCAACCGAGTGTTCAACAGCTCTGAGAAAGCCATCTGCCCAAGTTATCAATGCGTGGAAAACACTCACACGCTGAAATAGGATTCAACATCCATTTAGAATCTGGAAATTTCCCACATAAATCCTTTAGTTCAATAACACGCTGCAGGCCCTTACTGCCCAACAGGTGGAAATCGGTTTGAGAGAGCTATTGAGAGGGCAATTCTCTTCTAGAACATTCTCAACCTTGGGACCATGGTGCATGTGTTTATACAGTTAGATAGGTTCAATCCCTGATTATTTCTGAGGGAGAAAAGAGCCAGTAAGAAAAATGTAAATACGGAGTATGATGACATTACAAAGGTGAGAAGAAATAATTCTTACAAGTCAATCTTCTGTTCAGAGAAAAAAAAATATTGCAACTATATTTTTGCATAGCTTTAATGATACTTTTCAGATTTCTAGGATTTTATTACCATGCCTAAATTTTTTGTATGAAAGGTATATTTACAATGCATCTAACAACACGTGATAGTAAGAGATGAGAACATAGGGTTTGTGAATCTAAGTTGGAACTTTTTTCTTCTTTAACAGGTTAGAGAATCCCATGGAGGTTGGGCTTTTTTTGTATCCATTACAGTGTAAGGAGATAAGAACACAGTAAATAAAAATACACATAGAAACCTAAATTATTAGGCTGTAAGAATGCTAAAAAATAATGTGAAATAGAAAATGCCCACCCCTGACCCAGATCCCCTGCAACACGTAAAAAACCTCTGAAAAACTGATACACTAAATCGTAGACAAGAAATAATTTGCGCTAATCACAAAACTCCTTAGAAACAATGAAATTTTGAATCTAGGTTTCCTGACTTCAGTCTACCTCTTTCCTATCATTTCCTCTCATTTCTTTGTTGTTTATTTTTTTTAATGGGTTGTTTTAAACCATTGCATTTATTCTCATACTTAGGTTCAGTACTAGGTACTCTTATTTCTTCTCTTCTCCCTCTTTTGAAATAATTTTTTGAAGATTTTAAAATATTTTAGAGCCACAACTATAATTTAAAAATAATTTAAAATTCATTTTTCTAACAATTCACTTATAAAATTTAATATTAAATATATAGAGATGAAATTTCCTTTGCCCTCTTTCCAGTTTTAGCTCAAGAGGATATTAGTGTGTGTGTGTGTGTGTGAATGACAATTATTGACACTTTGCTGTATACTTTTACTGCATATGTAAGTTTCTTTAGGATTCCTAAATATATACAGTGTTGTTTTGCAAATCAAACTTCATTTTATTATATGGTACTGTATGTGACCTCCTGACATTTGCTTTTTTGACTTTTAGATTTGTTCACGTTTATATATATATATATATATAATATATATATATATATATAGCACTAATTTGTTGCTTATACTGCTGTATATTATTCTATAATATAAATATAGTCCACTTTAGTATCCATTCTCCTTCCTGATGAGTGGTTGTGTTATGTACTATATGATTTGATATTTCTTAGGAATGCTTGACATAGCAATATTTGTTGAGTAGTCCATCAATTTCTCACTGACTTGCAATGGGGGGTCATAAATCATCTTTTGCATATAGATGTGGCTTTGCTTCCAGACTCCCTATTCTATTCTATGCGCCTGTTTATTATATGCTTTTACTGTAAGTCTTGATATCTCACATGGCATGGTCTTTCACCTTATTCTTGACTACTGCAGCCTCATTACTCTTCTTCTATAGGAAAGGCTTACAATTTTGACCCCCTATAAAGGTTGAGGTTTTGATTTAAGTTATATGGATCTTACAAATTAACTGAGGTAAATCTAGCATCTTTATACTATTGAGTGTTCTTATACACAATAATTTTTTTTATTTGTTTAGGTCTTCTTTAATGTATCTTAATAAAGGTTTATACTTTTCAACATAAAGTTCTTGGATATGGTTTTTTGGACATGTTCCTTTTCTTTTATTTGTAAAACAAATTATTTCTAAAATTTATTTTAACTGTTTGGGGGTTTTGGAAATCAAATGTGAGGGTTACTATTAGACTTGTATGTTGATGGAAATGTTACTGTTATACTTGTTATGTTACTAATGGTTTTAAACATATATATTTTTTTCACTCAGTTTTTCTGCTGCCATTCACTCTCAAAATTCTTGAAAGAACAATTCACACAAAATACTTCTATTTCCTAATCTCCTATTCACTTATCAATATGCCGTAGTGTAACTTCTGATCTATTCCTTATTGAATTATTAATCTTTATTTTACTTGACTGCTTAGTAGCAGTTGACGTGATTGACTGTTGCCTGTTTGGAAGAGTCTGCTGCTCTGCTATGTGAGGGCACTCTCTCATGCAGTCACACTTCTTCTCTACCCAACTTCCAAATTAGAAGTCTCTCTTTTTCTTCCCTCATATTTTCACTTGAAAAAATGTCAATCCCAACAACGTAAGTAATGCATCTATATTATAACTCCAAACTTTAGGTCTCATGCCTTTAGCGTGGTTTACGGATAGTAAAATAAATATTTAAAAGTCTCGCTCCGTCACCTAGGCTGGAGTGCAATGGCGCAATCTCAGCTCACTGCCACCTCCGCCTTCGGGGCTCAAGTGATTCTCCTGCCTCGGCCTCCAGAGTAGCTGGGATTATAGGCACGTGCCACCCTGTCCAGCTAATTTTTGTATTTTTAGTAGAAACGGGGTTTCACCATGTTGTCCAAGCTGGTCTTGAACTCCTGATCTCAGATGATCCACCCTCTTTGGCCTCCCAAAGTGCTGGGATTACAGGCGTGAGCCACTGTACCTGGCCCTATCCTTCTATTATTAACTCTGAGTATTTTATCCCATGAGTGGGATTTGAATTTTGTTAAAATAATTTTTTGCATTTTTGAGAAGAGCAGTTGCTTTTCCTCCTTTTATGTATTAACATAGCATGTTACAACAACGGTTTTTCTAGTGTAAACATATTATTGAGTTCCTGTGCTAAAAACAAATTAGGATGAATTTATATGTTTACCTATTAGTTGATGAAGTCAGCTTCCTACTATTTAAAAATATTCAGACATATGTTCATTCACAAATAGATTGACTTCTAATGATTTGTTCTTATACTATCCTATATAGTTTTGATATCAAAGTTATTAATCTTTATAAAATGAGTTATTCAATGCTTATTCATTATTTTCTACTGAAGTTTGTGTTAGGTTGGAGTTCACTGTCTTTTGACAGCTTTCATAAATTATTTTTTAAGATGTCTTTTATTTCATTTAAATTTTCAAAATTATTTTGATCAAGTTCATCACTGTACTATATTTATGTTTTTATAATTTCTGATTTCTCTGTAGTTGTATTACCTTTTTAAAACTCAGTATTCTTAATATTAAGTACTTATGCCATTTCTTTGTTTTTCTTGATTATAAGTTTGTCCATTTCTTTAATCTTTATAAGGAATCACCCTTTGACTTTGTTGGTTCTTTTCAATTCACATTTGCATTCTGCTCTAAATTTCATTATTTCCTTTTTTTAAACAAAAAAAAATTCTATTTGTTTTGTTTTGTCAGTTTGCCACTTTGGATAAGTGGTGAATTTTTAGCCCTTCTTTTCTAAAATTACATGTAATGTAGTAACATAACAAATATAACAGTAACATTTCCAACATTTCCATCAAAATATAAGTCTAATAGTAACCCTCATATTTTCAGAGGTAATATATTGGTATTATTCAGTTCTAGATATTTCCAAGTTTCTTTTTTGATTTTTTATTTAACCTATGAATTATGTAAACATGTGTGGACAAATTTTCAAATGTTTTAAAATGTTTTTGCATCACTGTTTTCTTAATGTGCTTGATAATAATATGCATTTTCTGGGTCTAGAACTGAATGGCACTAGCAAAAGTTCTTTAATGTCCAACTTTACCGACTTTTGTTCATGATGATATATATCCCTTGGTTTTTTGTGATTTTGAATTGTGAGCTCCTTATTGAAAGAGCTTTCTGTGAGAAGCCATATTCAAAGAGAATTGGCTGGCTTTTGCCAATCATCCCACAGTTACTATAAGTGCTTAAAACAGACCCTAACATACATACCCCTTTAATTTATTTTATTTTAATTTTTTTTGGTTTTTGGTTTCTTCAATCATGAGAGCAGGATATACTTCAACCCTAAGCTCTTCTAAAGGTATAGCCATGCAGCCAAATTCTTAGGGGACTTTTTTTTCCTGTCCAGAGCCCAGGCTAAAACTTAACTCCTTATAACATCTCCTTGCAGGAAGAATAGTCTTTAGAGAATTTTGAAATTATGTGTGTGAGATGAATCCATTCTAATTTTCCATATTGACAAGCCTAAAGCCTTTCTTCTTATGCCTAGGTAATTAATAAAATTCAAGAATCTTCACTACTTTTATTGATAAATCCCCTCAGTAGGGCAATATAAGTAATATGATCTCCCTGCTATGGTTTTTATTTCCTTCATCATATATGATCCCTGTAATACTGTGATTTATAACAAAAAATTTATATTTTATATTCATGTCTGTTCCTGGCACAGAGTTCCTAAAACACTTAGAATTTCCTAAGTGATAAGAGCAATAAAGGTGAAAGAAAAGTCTTTTGTTATTCGTAAGTTATATGGTTTGACTGTCCGCACCCAAATCTCATCTTGAATTGTAGCTCCCATAATATCCATGTTTCATGGAGCAGACCCAGTGGGAGGTAATTGGGTCCTAGCGGCAGGGTTTCTTGTGTTGTCCTAGTGATAGTGAACATGTCTCATGAGATCTGATGGTTTTATAAAGAGCAGTTCTCCTGCATACCATGTAAGACATGCCTTTGCTCCTCCTTCGCCTTCCACCGTGGTTTTAAGGCCTCCCCAGCCATGTGGAACTGTGAGTCCATTAAACCTCTTTTTCTGGATAAATTACCCAGTCTTGGGTATTTCTTCATCGTAGTATGAAAATGAATAATACAATAAGAAATCTCTTTTAACCACACCTGAGTTATGTTAGTGATATGACTTTTGGAAAGCCCCTCAGGATTGGGGTGACTGGTTGCCAAGGTAACTAGCTATGTGATGAAAGGGTTTGAACTTTCAGCCCTACTCCACAACCTGCAGGGAGGGGAGAGGCTCTGAAGGTTGAGTAGATCACTTATGGCCAATGATTTAATCAATCATGCCTATGTAATGATACCCTCATAAAAACCCCAGAAAACTGGATTCAGAGATCTTTGGGGTTTTGAAACATATGGAGGGTGGTGCATCTAGAAAAGGCATGGACACTGCATCTGTTCCCCCGTACCTGGCCTTGTGTATCTCTTCCATCTTTCTGTTCCTGAAGTATATGCTTTTAGGAGTAGATAAACATAGGTGAAGTATGTTTCCCTGAGTTCTGTCAGCCATTCTAACAAGTTTGAGTACACGAAAGGGGTTGTGAGAACTGCCAGTTTGTAGCCAGGTTGGACAGAAATTGTGGGTAGCTTGATAACATACTACTAGCCCTGGGCACCTGAAATGGGGATAGTCTTGTAGGAGTGAGCCCTTCATCTGTAGGATCTGACACTATCTCTAGATAGATAGTATCAGACTGAGTTAGTTATCTGACACTCAGCTGGTGTCAGATAATTGGTCAGTGCGCACCCCCCCATACATCTGGTCACAGAAGTGTTCTGTGTTGAGTGTGAGCATAGGAAAAAAGCTGGTTATTTTTATTCTCTATACAGTCCCTAAGTATTTCCTTTACATCCTTTTTTTCCTTAATAGACTTTTATTTTAAAAAATAGTTTCAGGTACACAGCAAAATTGAGAGGAAGATACAGAGATTTCTCATATACCTGCTTCCCTGACACATGCACAGCCTGACCGGTGATCAGTAACTCCCACTGGAATGGCCCCTTTGTTAATTAATGAACCCACATTAACACATCATTATCACTTAGAATCTGTAGTTGACATTGGCATCCAATCTTGATATTGTACTTTTTGAAAATACCTTGAAAGCTCAAATATGCATGAAAAGAAACGCATGTTACATAATATCCCATATTTCTATGTGATCTATAGTTGGAGTTTTTAAACTGCCGAATCCACCATTTAAAAAGGAATGGAAAGGAAGCCACAAGTATATCTTTCAAAATTTCATTGATTAACTTCTCATTTTCTGGAGGCTCCTTAGGAATTAGACAAGACAGCATGTGAGGAAAAAGGAAATAACAGAGAACAGTGAAATGAAGCAATGGACATGAACTGAGAAGATCCACTGACCAGGTCAGATCCTAGGCACCCAGAGAAATGCAGGCACATCCATCGGCAGAAAAATGCAGGTCTCTACAAGTGAGATTGGGAATGAATCTCAAGGGTGCCAGGTGCTTTTATATTTGACTTAACCTGCTCTTGCTGAGCTTGGAGCATGATAGATGAGGAAGACAGAAAAATATCAAATTTTTTTTGATAAAAAATTTGTCTTTAGAGTTGTAACAACTTGTGCATCAGATGTTTAATGCAATATAAGGTATATCTAGGCTTTGCTTTTTCATTTTTTGTAGCAACAAAATAATGTATAGAAAAATATGTAATACTGCTTAGCTACTTTATTAACATTTAAAGCTGTGTGTGTTTTTGTTTTGTTTTACTATAGCACTCAGTTTGGAGTTGTGTACTATCAGAACTCAGGGTCAACATCCTAAGAAGACAATAAATGAGCAGTAGATTCTGTCCATGATCTAAGTGAAGGTTCATGGTTGGGGGGGACGCATTGGTGGTTAATAGGGGAAGCTTTAGGCCAGCCTGACTCAGTTCAAATATTGGCTTCTCCACTGACTACCTGTTTGATACTGGGCCATCTACCTTTACCTCTGTGTGTCTTAGTTACTTCACATAAAATATGGGAGTATATCAGAGCTATTTGAACCAGGGTGACTCCATCTTGAGTAGGGGCTGGGCAAAATAAGGCTGAGACCTACTGGGCTGCATTCCCAGGAGGTTAGGCGTTCTTAGTTACAGGATGGGATAGGAGGTCAGCACAAGATACAGGTCACAAAGACCTTGCTGATCAAAGAATGCAGTAAAAGAAGCTGGCCAAAATCCACCAAAACCAAGATGGTGACAAAAGTGACCTCTGGTTGTTCTCACTAATCATTATACACTAATTTATTGTTTTATCATCATTACGTCTTACATCTTTGCAAGTAGGGCTGATTATTAGTTTATATGCGTACTTCTTAACTTGAGGCTAGCACACAGTTGAAACTTGGTTAATGCGTGTGAGAATGTGTGTTTGTAGGGGGAGGATGTTTGAAGGGAAGAAGGAAAGAATAGGGAGAGGAGAGATTTAGCAGAGTGAGGAATGATAGCAGCTGAGCCAAGTAGACTCAGATTGCATTCATCTGGCTATGCCAGCCAGCTTATTGGTTAGACCTGTCTGTATCCCTTCATTCTATTTGGTGGTCTATTTATTACTTGTTTGGTAATAATGGCCTCTATTAATGCCTACATTCAGTCAATTGTCTTTGGCATGAAAATTACTGAAAAAGAGCTAGTGAAAAATCACAACAAAATGAATACTCATAATCATAGGTGGTTTGAGGGCCTCCAATTTTTGTAGAATAAATGATTTTCAGTAATTTTTAATGTTATGAAGGCACAATAGGATGTAGCACATTTATTATAAACTAAACAAAAAGTGCATTTGAACAGCAAATTGACAGCATCTCTTTGCCTCTTATGAACAGTTATGACTGTTTATTCACGAAAAGGCTGCATCAAGGCTTCAGATAGTCATTTATTTATTTATGTATGTATTTATTTATCTATTTAGACACAGAGTCTTGTTCTGTCGCCCAGGCTGGAGTGCAGTGGCATGACCTGGGCTCACTGCAACCTCTACCACCCGGGTTCAAGCAGTTCTCCTGCCTCAACCTCATAAGTAGCTGGGATTATAGGCGCCCACCACCATGCCCAGCTGTTGTGTGTGTGTGTGTGTGTGTGTGTGTGTACGTTTAGTAGAGACGGGGTTTCACTATGTTGGCCAGGCTGGTCTCAAACTCCTGACCTCGTGATCCCCCTGCCTCGACCTCCCCAAGTGCTGGGATTATATGTATGAGCCACCATGCCGGGCCCCAGATTGTTATTTTTTAAAGCTGTTGGAAATTGTTTTCCATATGGGGAAATTTTAAGTACATCTTTTTTCAACGTGTTTCATCTTTGGAACACTGCCTAATTTACACGGAAATTTTAAGACACAAAATAAACTTAGTAATTCTGTATGCTTTTATGCAAATTAGTCTAGATTTAAAGTGTAGCATAAAACCTTGTAGCGCATTTCACAAAGCAATTAGTACTTATTAGTTCTTTCTTGACTAATTCTAGCTCTGGTCAAAGTCGCTCTCAAAGCAAAAAACAAAAACGTGAAAAGTGGTGGTTCACGAGGTCAGCAGATCGAGACCATCTGGGTAACACGGTGAAACCCCGTCTCTACTAATAATACAAAAAAAAGAAAAAAAAATTAGTCAGACGAGGTGGCGGCGCCTGTAGTCCACTTGGGAGGCTGAGGCAGGAGAATGGCGTGAACCCGGGAGGCAGAGCTTGCAGTGAGCCGAGATGGCGCCACTGCACTCCAGCCTGGGTGACAGAGTGAGACTCCGTCTCAAAAAAAAAAAAAAAAAGAAAAGAAAAAAAAAGGATCATAATATTAAAAGTAAACATTTTTACATGTAAAGACAAAGGTAGTTTTGTAACTTTGTTACACCATGTATTTGTTAAGAGGGCTATTTCACGCTTAGTGAAGATCACATACTGGCATAAATGAAATGGAGATGTACCCCTTTTCCACGTGAGCATCCCAAAGTAAGTAGTTCATAACCGACATGATCCTTTCAGGATGTTGGGGAACCAGGCTCTTTCAATTTCACACTTTGCCATCCTGAGTGCATGACTTCCATTTTGCCTAAGTTGGCAGCTCCAAACTCCATCTCTGTTACATCCTCTAAAGGTGAGATAGCCAGGGCTTGCCTTTGCTAATCATGATCCACAGTGGAGAAGAACTTAGTCACATGGCTCTGTTGCAGCACAGTTAAAAAATAAAATAAAATGACAAATCCTGAATATCTGTTGTACCTAGCCTATGAAAAGCCAAATACATTTTTATGTATTTTCGTAAGAAATGCTTTCTGTTCAACTGGAATGGCAAATTTAGAGTTACTATCTGTATATTCAACATCCACGCTTTAAGTCGTTTGACCTCCTCAAGTGTATTTCTGTTCTTTAAGAATATTTTCCCAGCTTAACCTTGTTTTCATAATTTTGAATACAGATTTTTTTTAAATTTTACTCTCTGTATGAGTAAAATATTAAATACCCAAGAATATAACAGCATATATAATAAAATTAGATGTAGATAATATATTGGCCTTGCTATGCTCTAAAACTCACTCTTATTTAAAAAGCACTGTTAGTGTATTACACAACATTGGACCCATTTCTTAATACAATTACTTAAATTGTAATACAATTACATTTTACTTCAGAGATGTATTAAAAACTTAGAGAAAATACAAAAGCACTAAAAATAAATAAATAAATAAATAAAAATAAATAAAAAAAGATGAAAGAAATGGGAAATAGCCCCTTTGATAAAAGGTAGAAGAATTGGAAAGTTTTGGCAGTAAAGCAAAATGAATGTGTGATTTAATAAGAGTATTTACATCTCTGAAGTATTCTCTCTTTTTTCTTTTTTCAGAGTGGAAACCAGGTGTCACTGCCTCTTGATCTCCAGTAAGAAGAGAATGGAAAGAAGTTAGATAAAATTGAGGTATGTGGATCAGGACTAGCTAGACCAAAGAATGACTTAACAGCAAATTTATCCCAGAGTTCCTATAATTCGCTTAAGAGAGTGTGGACTTAAAAGTCAAAAAGACTTGCAGTGGAATATGCAAAATAAAGCCTTCAAAACCTTCAGGTTGAATAAAGCAGGTATGTAGAGGAAGGTTTTGCAGAAGATATACTAAGGCCTCATTACATTTTCATGTTTTAACAATTGTCAGAAAATCTTGTAGATGCTTTTGAATTAGAAATGCACTTCAGAGTTCAAAATCCTTTTGATTCTGTCTTACTAAAGAAACAGAAGTAGACTGAGAAAGAGATTGTCAGGTTTTTTTTAGTATTTAAAGCTCTATTATTATTATAAAGTTTACTAGATACTAGTAAAACATTCCTAGTTTTCTATAACCAAAATTTGTGTTATATGTCTAACAATTGCCATTTTTCTCTAATATTAACTTTTGTTTTTGTTCTGATTATTTTCTACACACTGGACTAGACATTTTCATATATTTTATTTTGCTAAATGCTTTCTATAACCTGGTGCTAATATTTTAATAATATTATTTAAATTTAAATTATTATGTAATTTATCAATATAATTACTATCACATAAATTATGCAACGTTTTAAATGTTATTAAATATGTTATGAAAATAATATTTAATATTTAATAAACATTGAGGAGCACACTGAGACTGCCGACATTAAATGCTTTGTTGAAGGCCATCTATTGAAAAAACAGCAGAGATAGAATTCCAACTCAGATTTGAAAGATTTGAACACTCTGGTTATTCTGTCCTAGGTTTGAATTTTATCTCTGTTCTAATTAAATGTATGATTTTAAGAAAATAGTTTAATTTATGATATCAGATAACATATAGTCATTTCAAATGAATGCACTGGTCTCCAAAAGGGTGAGAAATATCTGGGGCCAAAGAGACAATGTAGGTGAGCAAGACTTGATTCTGATGTAAAGTCACCATGGAGACCATCTTGCATGAATGTGGAAGTTAAGGAGGAGGAATTGTGTATCAAATGAATTAAAAGGAAGAAAAAAAGGATTACCCATCAGTGCAGATAACTAAGATTCTAGCTTGCCTTGGCTCTAAATTGAGGGGAGAAATAAAATACCAGCCTCTCTAAAAACTTTTGAAACTAAGCTATACCATACTTAGTGTCTCTAGTAGGAACAGAAATTATGTTTCTTGAATATGCAAAGAACTTTACAGATAAATTTATGTAGTGTGGACTAAGGCTTCCAGTTTTTGCAGGTGACTGCCAGTGGCAAGTGCAACTCCTTTCTGGACAAATAATACTTCAATCCAGTCTTCCTACAAAGTGTTCAAATAGATTTAAACTCCAATAGAAAAAAAAAAGTAGTAAAACATTCAAGAGTTAAAAACCACTACAAGAAAGAGACAACAGAAATAACAGTCAACAGAACTAGATACATGAAGATTTCAGATAGTGCAATTATAAAACGCTGAATGTAATGGAAGTTGGATTAATGGATTTGAAGAAATTGAAAATGGATTTTTTTAAAGTAAGGAGTGACTATTAAGCATCACCTACAGTTTGGAAAGAAAACCAGATAGAACTTTTAGAAATGAAGGATATGTGGATTTATCTCACACTCACTTTATCTGATAGCTCTCACAATGTTACCTACAGCAAAATTGAGGGAAGAATATCCCAATATTAGCATTCTATTCATATTATTTTTATCTTATTTTAAGAAATGCAATGAATTTACACATTGATTTTTTTCCTTGTGGTGAAATCTCTGATCAGCTTTTAAAATCAGATGTTGGCATAACATATTTATAAATCAAAATGAATATATTCTCTAGGGCTGAGGCTGTGACCATTTCCTTCTCATTTGGCTGTGGCCAGAAAGTGGCAAGTAACTAATTACAGAAAAAATGACTCAATCTATGCTTTTGAGCATTTTTTGCTCACTTCTCAGTTTACATGTGTCTTACAATACTTCTTGCCTGAACTAATAGAACAGAAATTGCTAAGGTTATAATTTGGCATTTTGGTCTTACTGATTCCAATTTATAGTCATACCTCAGGATCCTTTAACCTTTTATGCCTTGGTTTCCTCAACTATAAGGATAATAAAGTTGATCTATTTCAGAGAGGTACCAGATGAATCTAATAAATTATTTTTAAAAGGCACATTTAAATACTATGATATAATATTTTCGGTTCCTATGAGTCATAGAAACACGCAAAATATATCCACACTCCCCTTATGTACTATGTTTCATAGTGATAACTAGCTTACAAATATCTAAGATTTTGCAATGTAGAAAGAATGTGTTTAAATTAAAATCAAGCCCCTTTTGCAATTCTATACCTCATATAAATTCATGAAATGATAGGTATATCGTATTTCCATGCTTTCAGTGAAAGTCAAGTGTGTCATAAAGAGGTCATAAAAGTGGAGCACAAGATACACTAGTTAATTCCTAATTATATACTTAATGAAATTCTTGAACATTCAACTTACTGTGTGTTCAGTATAAACCAATGTTATCTTCACACTCTATCACAGATCAGTGATGACACAGCAGAAGGGAGTATGCTAAACGCCAATGCTTGGATCATAAATAAGCACACACCTGTGGGGAGTATTGGAAAAAAACCAATCCCAATAAAGGATGTTTAGTTTAAGACTTTTAATGTATAGTGAATTTCTAAAATAAATAAAGTTCCTGACTTAATTGGCCCCACCATATTGTCTCTTGAGTCTCCTGTCCTGGTCCTTTACCACAGCACAATGAATCCTTTTTAGTTTTTGAGAAGGAATAAGATGGTTCATCATCATTATATCATGCAGGATCTAGGCAGCTACTGAGTCCATTGAAATAAACTTGAGCATGCTTATCATCCAATGAGTATTCAGAATATTTCCAAAATGTCTTCAGAAGTTGCTAATTTCTTCAGGTTACAGACTTTTACAAGACAGTAGTGCTTTAAATTTTTTGTTTGTTTGATAATGCTCATACAATTGGTAAAGGTAGTTTAATTGCTACATTTGGCCATTGTCAGCCATTATTGTTTCCTATTTTTAAATTTTATTATTTTTGATAGATTATTTAAATGTTGGGTTACCATTTTCCTCAATAAATCTATATTAATATGTATTTTAAGTGGGTTTAACTTTGCTTTGTACAATTTGTACAATTACTATTTCAACTTAAAGGTTAAAAAACTTTAAATATACTCTTAAACTAAACTATTTCTCTTGAGTTACTAGAATACTAAATATGATACAACTTTTGTATCAACAAGCAATGGATAGAAATCTTGGAACTAAAACATCATATGAAATTCTTTTATTTTATTTTATTTTATTTGAGATGGAGTCTCACTCTGTCACCAGGCTAGAATGCAGTGGTGCAATCTCAGCTCACTGCAACCTCCACCTCCCAGGTTCAAGCCATTCTCCTGTCTCAGCCTCCTGAGTAGCTGGGACTACAGGTGCACCACCACGCCCAGCTAATTTTTATATTTTTAGTAGAGACAGGGTTCACCATGTTGGCCAGGATGGTCTCGATCTCTTGACTTTGTGATCTGTCCGCCTCGGCCTCCCAAAGTGCTGGAATCACAGGCTTGAGCCACTGCGCCTGGCCAACATCGTATAAAATTCTAAGTGTCTATATAAAAACTGAAAGTTATTTTGCCAAAAAGAATTATTCTACTTATGTATGTCTATGAACATATTAATAGAAATAATTATTCTGTGTTTGAATATATTAATATCATAATCTAATTGATAATATTAAGTACTGTATGTTTAAAATATTTTCTTTTTAGTAGCAGTGTGCAGAACTATTCCCAAAGACATTCCTGTCTCTTTAATACTAAAACAAGTACTTGTTGAAGCAGCAATAGTTGAAGCCAAATAAATATTCAAAATATGTTTGACAAATTTTGTTTTTCAATCAAAAATTTACATATGTAAACAACATTCATGTTCATAGGAAAATAACATTTTCATGTAGAAGACACTTGTTAGTATAAATAAAAGTCTAAATTCATTTTCTAATGTATCTGTGTGTAAAAATCTTTAAGGACATGGCATTTTCTATTTTTAAAAAGATAAGAGTGACTGCAGTGATTGCCTTCCTCATCTCCATTTTCCCATGGCTTCCAGATTGCAGGGATCACACCAGGTCAAACAGCTACTGCTGCTATTTTTAGGACTACAGTCTTAGAGCTATAAGAGACCTTGAAAAACATCAGGTGTAAGCTTACCATTTTAAATATAAAAGAAGATTCCTTTGGGAGATTAATACTGAAGTAGATCATCCAGTTCCCCTTTTTCTTATTCCACTATTGATTCGTCATCCTCACACTGTTTACTTATGCTCTCCTCATTTCCAAAGTCAACCTTTTATGTTTCCTTGGTGCAGGTCCAAAGTTTCATTGTCACCTTCCACAAGGTAGTGGAAAGTTTTAATGTCTTTACTATTCACATGACTGATGTGGTTTCATGACCATTGATGTCATATATAAACCCAAGATGTAAGCAAAAACCCCAAATTGCTTTAACAACGAAAATTCCAATAAAATGATGGAAATCCGATAAAAGGTATCTCTTACTGTAGTTGTCATTATAATTCAATAAAAGTTACAGGGTGATGTCAGGAAAGTTATAGGTACTTTTAGGACCTATAATTAGTGAATGATTTCATTTTGACATATAATTTTACTTTTAACATGAAAAATACATCTTAAACTGTATTATTTTTATCTTTCATAAGTGTAATGTAATTCTATGTGCTACTGACACCAAGAGATTTCCCATAAATTAGGTGATTCATACAAAAATACATGATCCAGTCATATTAAAAAATGAAAATATATATTAAACTATATGTTATAAACGTTACTTTAAATATGAAAATGTTAAATTAATTTTAGTTATTTTTATGTTCATTTTTTGTTAGCATGTATTTTATTACACAGGTTTCTGATAACTGTCTTGGGGTGGGGAGCACGGTATAATGTCAGAATCCAGCTCTGTCATTTCTTAGTGATGTGTCATTGGACAAATTCTTAATCTCTTTGAGCCTGGATAACAATATCTAGGTGTCTGTTCATTTGTTCGCTTGTTTAGAGGCATGATCTTGTGCTACTGCCCAGGCTGGAATGCAGTGGCACAATTATGGTTCAGTGCAGCCTTGAAATCCTGGGCTCAGGTAATCCTCCTTTCTCAGCCTCCCAGGTAGCTGGGACTACAGGCAAGTGCCACCATGCCTGGCTAATTTTTAAATTATCTGCAGAGATGGAGTCTCGCTGTGTTGCTCAGCCTGGTCTCAAACTCCTGGTCTCAACAAATCCTTCTGCCAGGGCTTCCCAAAAATGCTGGATTACGGGTATCAGCCACACTGGACCTGGTTGTAATTAACAATCTAATACCTATTCATAATGTTCAATTAATAGGTATTAAGTAGGTACTTTAATATTATCATTATTATATTAGCAGTAATGTAATCACGTGAATATTCATAATCTGATAGTTAATCAACAATTAGAAAATATATAAGTGAAATGTCAAACAGCTGTAAAACAAAAAATCTTCTGCATAATAAATTTACAAAGAACAAAATTATTTAGACAAGAAGCTGAAATATTTAAAATCAAATTGTCTACAAGCAAATTAATTTTGTTTAGCGCAGGATATCTGGTTCTTGTTGCAGAAACCATTCCACCAACAACAAAAATAAAAACTGAAGAAACCAGATTTATTCTCCAAGATAATTCAGTTGTACTGAACATATATAGACACTTCAAACCAACTACAGAATGGTCTTATTAACATAGAATCCATATTCTTTTTGTAATTTATTATTTTAAAACAATTTTTATTGATGCATAATAGATGTACATAGTTCCAGGGTACATGTGATAATTTAATCCACTCATATAATTTGTAAAGATCAAATCAGTGTATTTGGGACATCCATTACCTTAAATATTTGTCTTTTCCTTATGCTAGAAACATGCAAATTATATTCTTCTAGCTATTTCAAAATGTACAATAGATGGCTGTAAACGATAGTCACCCTAGTGATTTCACACACATAAGGTCTTATTTTCTCTTTCAAACCTTATATTCATTCCCATTCCTAAGTCTCTCTTCATCTGCCCTTGTACCCTATCCTTGTCAGCCTTTGTCAACCACCAAACTAACTTTCTATCTTCATGAAATCAATTTTGTTTTTTTAGCTATTATGTATGAGTGAGAACACGCAATATTTGTCTCTCTGTGCTTGGTTTATTTCAGTAAGCATAACAACCTGCAGTTCCATCCATGTTGCTTCAAATGAAAATATTTCATTTTTCATTATGATTGAATTATATTTCATTGTGTGTGTATACCACGTTTTCTTTATACATTTATTCATTGATAGCCATTTATGTTGATTTCATATTTTGGCCATTGTGAGTAGTGTTGCAATAAACATGGGAGTACAGATATCTCTTTTATACATTGATTTCCTTTCTTTTGGATATGTACTCACTAGCAGAACTGCTGGATTATATGGTAGTTCCAGTTTTAGTTTCATGAGGAACCTCCATGCTGCTCTCCAGGGTGGTTGTACTAATATACATTCCCAGTAACAGTGTACAAGAATTTATCTTTCTATCTTCCCGCGCATTCATTGTTGTCTATCTTTTTAGATGGAGTGAGCTGATATCTCATTGTGATTTTGATTTGCATTTCTCTGATAAACATTTTTTCATATACCTGTTGATCATTTGTGTATCTTCTTTTGATAAATGTCTATTCAGAGCATTTGCCCATTTTTTAATTGAGTGATTTATTTTTTGCTATTGAGTTGTTTGAACTCCTTGGATATTTTGGTTATTAATCCCTTGTCAGATGGATAGTTTGCAAATATTTTTTTTACCAGTCTGTGGGATTCACTTTATTGATTGTTTCCTTTGCTGGGCAGAAGCTTTTTAGCTTAATACAGTCCTATTTCTCTATTTTTACTTTGTTATTCTCTGCTTTTGATGTCTTGCACAAAGATCTTTGCCCAGACCAATGTCTTAGAACATTTCCCCAATTATTTTTCTCTAGTACATCCATATTTTCCAGTCTTAGATTTAAATCTTTCAATACATTTTGATTGGATTTTTGTGTATGGTGAGAGATAGGCATCTAGTTTTTTTCTTCTGCAACATCGTTATGCAGTTTTCCTGGCACAATTTATTGAAATAAACTGTCCTTTCCCTATTGTATGTTCTTGTTGCCTTTGTGAAAGATGAGTTGGTTATAAATGTATAGATTGATATCTAGGTTCTTTTTTCTGTTTGATTGGTTTATGTGTCAGTTTTTATGCCAATGCCATGCTTATTTGGCTACTACAGGTTTGTATTATATTTTGAAGCCAGGTATGGTGATGCCTCCAGCTTTGTTCTTTTTGCTTCTTATTCCTTTGGCTATTCAGGGTCTTTTATTGTTCCGTGTAAATATTACATCTTTTGTCCATTTCTGTGAAGAATGTAATGGTTATTATAATAGAGATTTCATTGAATCTGGAAATTGCTTCACGTAGTATTTTCATTTTAACAATATTAATTCTTTTAACCCATGAACATGGAAAATCTTTTCAATTTTTGTGTCCTCTTCAATTTTTTTCACCAGTGTTTTATAATTAGTTTTCCTTGTATAGATCTTTGACTTCTTTGGTTCAATGGATTTCTAGGTATTTATATTCTTTGTAGCTATTGCAATGGTTTGCTTTCTTGATATCTCTTTCAGGTTTTTCACTATTGGCACATATAAATCCTACTGGTTTTGGAATGTTGATTTTGTATACTGCAACTTTACTAAGTTTGTTTAATAGTTTTTTGTGGAATCTTTAGGTTTTTTTAAGCATAAGATCATGTGGTTTGCAAACAAGGCTAAGTTGACATATTTCTTTCCAATATGGATGCCCTTTGCTTCTTTCTCTTGCCTAATTACTCTGGTCAAGACTTCCAGTATTATGTTGAATAAAATTGGTGAAAGTGGGCATCTTTGTCTCGTTCCAGTCTTTAGAAGGAAGGCTTTCCAATTTTTCCCCATTTAGTATAATATTAGCTGTGGGTTTCTCATATATTCCCTTTATTATTTTGAGATATGTTTCTTCCATACTCAGTTTGATGAAGATTTTTATCATAAATGGTTCGTGAATTTTATCAGATACTTTTTTGGCATCAGTTGAAATAATCATATTGTTTTCGTTCTTGGTTCTGTTAATATGGTATACTATGTTCATTTGTTTGTGTATGTTGAACCATCTTTGCATATCTAGGATGAATCCCTCTTGATCATAGTGAATGATCCTTTTAATATGTTGTAAAATTTGGTTTGCTAGTATTTTGTTGAGAATTTTTGCATCTATGTTCATCAGTGATATTGGCCTGTAGTTTTATTATATGTGTGTGTGTGTCCTTATCTGGTTTTGGTGTCAGGGTAATGCTGGCCTCATAGAATGAATTTGGAAGTATTCCCTCTTCTTCAGTATTTTGCAAGAATTTGAGTAGAACTGGCATTAGTTCATTTTTATATATTTTGTAAAATTTAGCTGCGAAGTCATCAGGTCTCAGACTTTTCTTTAGAATGGAAGATTTATTTTTACTGTAGCTTTGATATTGTTACTCCTTATTGTCTGCTGAAGTTTTCTATTTCTTTACTGTTCAATCTTGGTAGGTTGTGTGTCTCCAGGAATTTACCCATTTCTTCTAAGTTTAACATTTGTTGACGTATAGGTGTTCATAATAGTCTCTAATGATTCTTTATTTTCCTATGGTCTCAGCGGTTTTCTTTTTCATTTTTGATATTACTTACTTGATCTTTTTTTTCTAAGTTAGTCCGGCTTAAACGTTTGCCAATTTTATTTATCTTTTCTAAAAAACAAACTTTTCGGCCGGGAACGGTGGCTCAAGCCTGTAATCCCAGCACTTTGGGAGGCCGAGACGGGTGGATCACAAGGTCAGGAGATCGAGACCATCCTGGCTAACATGGTGAAACCCCGTCTCTACTAAAAAATACAAAAAAAAAAAAAAAAAAAAACTAGCTGGGCGAGGTGGCAGGCCCCTGTAGTCCCAGCTACTCGGGAGGCTGAGCCAGGAGAATGGCGTAAACCTGGGAGGCAGAGATTGCAGTGAGCTGAGATCTGGCCACTGCACTCCAGCCTGGGCGACAGAGCCAGACTCCGTCTCAAAAAAAAAAAAAAAAAAAACTTTTCATTTCATTGATCAAAAAGAAGTCTATATCTTCTTTTCACTATCAATTTTACTTATTTCTGCTCTGATCTTTGTTATTTCTCTCCTTTTACTAATTCTGAGTTTGGTTTGTTCTTGCTTTTCTAGTTCTTTCAGGTGCATTTGAAGTCTTTCTACTTTTTTGATATAAGCATTTATTGCTATAAACTTCCCTCTTAGTACTGCTTTTGCTGTATACCATAGATTTTGGTATGTTCTATTTCTATTTTCATTTGTTTCAATAAATTGTTTAATTTTATTTTCATAGTTATTCATAGTTTCTTCATTGATCCATTGGTTATTCAGAAACATATTGTTCAATTTCCATGTTTTTGTGTTGTTTCTGAGCATCCTTTCATTATTGATTTCCAGTACTATTCCATTGTGGTCAGAAAAGATAATTGATGTGATTTTTACTTTTTTGAAGTTGTTCAGACATTTTTTATGGCATAAGACATGGTCTGAACTTAAGAATGTTCCATGTGCCAATGAAAGGAATGTGGGTAAAATGTTCTGTAAATGTCAATTGGGGCTAGTGTGTAGTTTAACTTCAGTGTATATTAGGTCTAGTGTGTAGTTTGATATTCCTTTGTTGATTTTCTGTCTACATGATCTGTTTATTACTGAGAGTGGGATGTTAAATTTCCTTCCTATTATTACATTACAGTCTATCTTTCCCATTAGATCTATTAAAAGTTTGTTTATGTATTTGGAAGCATTGGTGTTGGGTATATAAATATTTATAACGTAATAGCTTGCTGAATTGACCCCTTTATTATTATATAGTGACCATTTTTTTTTTTTTACAGTATTTGACTTATAGTCTATTTCCTCTGATATAAATGTAGTTACTTCTGCTCTATTTTGATTTCTAGTTGCATGGCATATCTTTTCCTACCTTTTACTTTCAGTCTACATGTGTCTTTATAGGTGAAGTGGGTTTCATGCAGCCAACATGTAGTGGGGTCTTATTTCTCTATCCATTCAGCCATTCTATGTCTTTCCATTGGAAAACTAAGTCCATTTACATTCAGTGTTATTATTGATAAGTTACAAGTTACCTACTGCCATTCTGTTGTTTTCTAGTAATTCTGTAACTATTCCTTTTTTTTTTTACTGTCTTTAATTGCAGTTAAGTGATTTTCTCTGGTAATATGTTTTAATTCATTGCTTTTTATTTTTAGTGAATCTATTATAGGTTTTTGCCCTGTGGTTACCATGAGGCTTACAAAAATACCATATAAAAAGTTATTTTAAAGAAATGACAATTCACCTTGGATCACAAAGAAATTAATAAAAGCAAAGAAAAAATCTTTGAATTCAGCACATAATTATGTTCCCCTTATATTTTGACTTTCAGTTGTCTCAATTACATATTTTTGTATTACTACCACTTAACAGGTTGTTGTAGCTGTTATTATTTTTGATAGATTTGTCTTTTTGTCTCTGCATTAGAGTTATAAGTCAATTACAAACCACAACTACAGTATTAGAGTGTTCTGGATTTGTCTGTATATTTAACTTTACTCATGAGTTTTATACCTTCAAACTCTTGTAAGACAGGTCTGGTGGTAATGAATCTTCTCAGTGTTGATTTGTCTGGGAAAGGTGATCTCTCCTTCATATTTGAAGGATAACTTTGCTGCATACAGCATTCTTGTATGGCAAGTATTTTTTTTCTTTCAGCAGTTTGAAAATTTTACACTCCCTACTGACTTGTATGATTTCCACGGAGAAGTTTGTTGCCAGATGAATTAGAGCTTCTTTATATGTTATTTGCTTCTTTTTTCTTGATGCGTCTAAGATTCTTTTTTTGTCCTTGACCTTTGGGAGTCTGATCTTTGTACAACTTGGGGTATTCTTCTTTGTGTCAAATCTGTTTGGGGTTCTCTGATCTTCTTGTACCTAGATATTTTTATCTTTCTCAAGTTTTGAAAATTTGTCTATTGTTCTTTAAATAAACTTTCTATCTTTTGCTCTTTCTCAACTCTCTTTTGAACATCAATAATGATCACACTTGGTCTTTTGCAGTAATTTTCTACATCTTTTAGATGGTCTTTGTTCCTTTTCATTCTTTTCTTTTATCTTCTGACTGTGTATTTTTAAGCACCTGTCTTTGAGTTTACTAATTTATTCCTCTGCTTGACTCATGCTGCTGTTGAGAGCCTCTAATGAATTTTCTAGTTCAGCAAATGTTTATCAGTTCCAAAATGTCTGTTTGATTTTTAAAATTTCAATCTGTTTGTTACATATTTCTGATAAATGTCTGAATTGCTTTTCTGTGTTATCTTGGAGAAGGCTGAGTTTCCTTAAAACTGCTATTTTGAACTTTTGGTCAGAGATCCCACATATCACACTCTTGCTAAGTCAGTCACTGCTTCCTTGTTGTTTTCTGTTTGCAGAGGTCATGGTTTCCTGTTGTTTCTTGTGGATATATGTCTATGTCTTTGCATTGAAGGATTAGTTAATTGCTCCAGCCTTCTCTCTCTGACTTCTTTTGGTTGTAATTGGATATAATTGCTTAGAGATTCTTTACTACTAGGTCGCTGACCTGTTTTTGGCTCTAGATGGTGCCTTAAGTCCGGGTTCAACTTATCTCTAGTAAATGATGAGAATGCTGCCTGTCTTGAATGGAGTAGGTCTCAAAGGAGATATCTTGTTACTGTGGGAAGCCTAGCTAGGGATTCATGCCCAGGGGACCTGTGGAATGCACCTCGTATGGTGTGATGCTGCTGAAAAGCCACTCTGATTTGGCACCTCCTTTGGCTAAGTTACAGAGCAGAGTTTCCAGGGCCGGGAAGAGTAGTCCTGCCTTCCTCCTTTGTCTTTGTCTGTCCTTGAGGATATCTTTCCCTTCCAGCCCTCACAATGCTTCTCATGGATTATGGCTAGAACAGGTCTCATGCCAGGGAATCCAAGATGGTGGGGAAGCTGGTTGTCCACTTTGAACTCACTGTTTTCAGGGTAGAAACCATAAGCTAAGGGAAATTTTCCAGATGCTTTGTGCCAGGCAGAATGGGGGAAGGCATTGTGGATGTGGAAGTCTAATTCTCTTACCATCTCTCAGTTTTTCACTTCTCTGTGGCCCCAGGATCTGTCTCATCGTCATATTTTAGCTCTAGGATATTACTGGTGCTAATCTTGAGGGTGTATATTTGTTTTTCATTTTCTGTATGGAGGGAAAGGAAAGACAACTTGCTTCCAAGCTTACATTTTGAAACTAGACATCCCTATCATTATTTATTTTTGAGTACGAATCTGAATCAATTTTAGATAAGAGTAGCATTTATAACATAAATATTTTTTAAAATTTCCCTCTAAAATCTTTTAGGGTCTTCAATTACTTTCAAGGATTACTATTCTCTTGCTCAGATATTCTCCCAGAATATAGGACCAAAGTTGACATATATTGTACTATTTCCAAAGATACTTCAGTAAGTCCTCAGGCCTCCTGTCTAAAACCACACAGATAAAATGAGTTAAGCTGACTTTACATATCGGTCTCACTTATATGTGGAATCTGAAAACAGTGTCAAAGTCATAGAAGCAGAGAGCTTACAGGAGTAAGGAGCAAGGGAAAGAGAGACATGTAAGTCAAAGGGTACCAACTTTCAGTTATCAGATGAAGAAGTTATGTTATCTAATGTATAGAATGCTGATTGTAATTAACAATACAGTATTGTTTACTTGAAACTTGTAAAGAGAATAGATCCTAAGTGTCCATTTCTCTCTCTCTCTCTCACACACACACACACGCACACACACACACAAAATGATAAAGTGTGGTGACAGGTGTATTAATTTGTGGAAATCTTTTCACATTGTATATGTATATCAAATCATTGTGTTATACATCTTAAGTATATACAAGTTTTGTCAATTAAATCTCAATAAATATGCAGAAAAATAATAAAAGATGTTTTTAAGAAAAGTTTTAAAATGTTTCCACAACACACACAAAAATGAAAGAAATTAGAGATTTACACATTCACCCATTCATTCATCCATGTTTTGACTCAATCAACAAAGATTAATAAAGCACCTACCACATCAAGCCTCAAAGAACTGGATGAAGGATTGTTTCCTCCTCTCCATAAGACCACTGGAGTACTCATTTCACAACTCTACCAGCCTGAGTGAAGAAGGTTCAAAGGAAGTAGAGTTTTAAATGCCGTAATTAAAAGAACATAATTTTATAGAAAACCTTATCAAATACTTCATTTTAGCAAGCAAAAATATTTGTATGAATAGCATTCTAAAATTAATATTCAAATTTAGCATTATTTTAATACAAATCTCCTGAATTTACAGTAATATTTTTAAAAGGAACCAATCACCTGAAGCTCAGTTTCCTGTCATAGATCATGAGAACTGCCATATAGTTCTGAGCTTGTTTACTTCGATTACTCCAACAGACCAACAGAACCTGAGAATCTATCAAGGTGAACCACAGAACCTTCTCATTTTGTACTTAGAGGTTTTGTCCAAGGTATTTCCACTAAGAACAAGGACCTGAAGTCATCTAAAGCTAAAAGAAGAAATGGAGCCTTAAAATCTCAAAGGTGCTCTTTCCAGCTTCATCATCTGTTGTATCGTCTTAGGCAAGCCATTCAACTTATTAGAACTTTGTATGAGTCCATTCACATACTTCTATGAAGAAATCCCTGAGACCAGGTAATTATAAAGAAAAGAGGTTTAGTTGGCTGATGGTTCTGCAGGCTGTATAGGAAGCATCACTTGAAAAGCCTCAGGAAACTTACAATCATGGCAGAAGGCAAAAGGGAAGCAGGGACATCTTCACATGGCCAGAGTAGGAGAAAGAGGAGGGGAGGTATTACACTCTTTTAAGCAACCAAATCTCACGGTAACTCACAATCAGGAGAACAGCACCAAACGAGAAATTTACCCTCATGATCCAATTTACCTTCCACCAAGCCCTACCCTCCAACATTGGGGATTTCAATTTGACATGTGATTTGGGTAGGGACACAGACCCACATCACATGAACCTTCTATTCACTTAAAAAAAAAAAAAAGAAGATAATAACTACGTTGTTGGTTTAGAGGTAATTAATTGACAAATGTATGGAAAAGGATTTGGTCAATATTCACTGTCAGTTATTATTACACAGACCATCACTGTAAATGTCCTAAGAAAAATAGTTTTCATCTTCTTTTCCATTTCTTTCACAACGTGTTTCCCTCTCTATTATAAAAAAAAAATCACATAAGTACATCTTGTTACTTAAGACAAAATTTCAAGTCACTGAGTTGTCACCAAAACAAATGTGAAGAAGACATGATTTTAACAATTGTTTCTTTATCTTAAGTAATATGTGATTGATCTTTCTGGACATAAAAGGCCACAATAACAACAGGAGCCATTTCTCAAAGTCCCTTAAGAGCAGACGGAGTCCATTCAGTGGCTGCCCCAGAAGAGTTGTCATTTGTGGGTCCATGTCACAGCTGAGATGGCATTAGATGATCTCCAGAGACTGACAGGTGGGGAAGGCAAATTATCCCCATCGTGAAAGTGGGTAGAAACTTCTACACCCTTTGACACTAGCTGTAGGAGGAGCTCCAGCCTGTCAGATCCCAAGGCTATGGAGAGCTTATAACACTAGGATCCAATTGTGAGGGGGCTTTCTGGCAGCACAGGACAATCAGGAGGAAGAGAAGTCTCATCTGACTTTGCCACAGTTTGAGCCAGATCAGATGTCTGGGAGCACTGATTGGCAGGGAGGAATATAGGACATCATGACACATATGAAAGCATGAAGGCCAAACGATGTATCCTTAAGACTTGAGACCAGGCAATGCCTGATCTTTCCCAGGCTTACTGGGGATGGTGTTCTGATGACCGGCATACATGATCAGTCTTGACATATGTAAGAGAAAGGGTGATGCTCCAATGTTCCAATCATGTGTCACAACTTGCTTTTTTGTTGTTTTGAATAGGAAGACAAGAGTGAAGGATGCTTCAGGAGGGGTAATGGAAAGTTTAGGAAGAAAACCAGTCATTCTTCCCTGGATATTTCACTGGGTAGAGCTCTTGAGCTTCTGTTTATCACATACATAATCTTGAATTACTAGAGTTGGTTTATAACCTCTGCAAAGGCAGGGGTTGTGAATTCTTCATCTTGACCACCTACCTTTCTGACATTCAGTTCTTCACTCAAAACCCATCACCTTGAGTAGGGGCTCAGCATGTGTAGTGACTGGTATTCAATTTAAATTAAGTCACAATAGTTCTTGTTTTGCTGGGTTACATGAGAGCATAATCCTAGTCATACTAATAGGCTCCCAAAGGATCTGCTGCTCCTGTCATGATGGGGAAGCTGCCAGAAACCTGATGGATACAGAAGGTGCATTAACCCTGCCAGCAGAAGACTGAGAACCGAGGACCAATGACTATGCTGGTCTGCTGTGATTTGTACTAGCAACATGGATGCTCCACACCCTTTCTTCCACTTACTCCATTCTGATTTCACTTCTTATAAACTTACAATACACTAGCAACATTACTCAAAGTGAGTCCAGGAAAAAATTGTTTATCTTTTCAGCTTTTGCAGTATAAGAAGCCACACCGCAAAGTCATTGGAACATATACAGAACAAGCCAGTCCACATAATCTGACTCTGCTGTCATCAATATCTGGCATTGTGTTAATTTCTGACTTATTATTGTCTGTCTTCCACTAATGGGACATAAGCTCCAAGAAGACAAAGATGGTTTTAGTTTGGTTCGCTTTTGTGTCCATATACCCAGAACAGTGTCTAACACTCGTTAGCCACTCATTACATACTTATGAATGAAGAATGAACGGAGCACCACATTAATGAACATGCAGCCACACTCCAGGAGAATGAAGGGAAATGTGTTGTCTTTGGAACAAAGCTTTGCTCCAGTTAAGGCAGTAATTTTGAGACACATACTAAGCTTCAGTTCCTCATCTACAAATACATTGTATCTAACTCATAGTGTATTATGGGGAAATGAATGAAATAATGTTTATGAGCCACTGACATGGTCTCTGTTCTATATCCATCCCATCCCACTTCTGTTCCTGAGCCTTCACCCTGGAAAAAAATAAAAGAAGAAATGGAGCCTGAGATCAATGCATGTGTGCAGGATCCTTATTGAGAAGTGAATTCCAAGAGCAGGAGAGAAGGATGGAGAGTGACACACAAGAAGGGTTCAATCTAGTTTCCAGGATGAACTGCTCATGTCTTTCTGGTCCTCCATGCTATCTAATCCATTTACTACCAAATGCCATTCACAGTGGTGGCCAACTGCAGCCTCTGCAAGAAAAAAATTTTTAATGAGTTAATAGAATAAGTTGTAGTCCTTATTGAGTTGGTCTTGTGGATATAATTAATGTTCATCTTTTCCCTCTTTTATTACACATTCTAGATTTTATTCACCTTCCATAAGCATTAGGTTGGTCTCAGTAGCTTGACTGATATGGAAATACAGACCTGTACGTAAACTGATGCTTACATAACACTTCAAACAGCAAGTACAGAAAATATATTGTTTTCAAATGTGCATAATATACTCACCAAGGTTGACCATGTACTGGGCCATAGAGTAAGTTTCAATACTCTTAAAATGATTGAGGTCACACAGAGTAGGCCCTTTGACCACTGGAATTGAATTAGAAATGTATAACACTAAAATATCTAAAAAGACCACAAATACCAGAAATTAAATAAATATTGCATACCTGCATAATCCATGGGTCCAAGAAGAAATCAAAAGGAAAATTAGAAATGATTTCAAACGGAATAAAAATGAAAATATCTATTAAAATTTTGGAAATGTAACTAAAACAGTGCCTAGGAGAAAATTTATAACTTTAGGAATTTATTAGCAAGGAAGAAAGGTCTAAAATACTGTTCCATTTTGAAAAAGCTAGAAAAATAACAAGCTAAACACAAATCAAAACAAGGATAAACACAACATATGAAAGGAAAAAAGTAAAATAGAAAACAAGCAAACAATAGAAGAAGCAAAGGCAAAATTACTGTTGCTTGCCAAAGCTGTGACCTGGCTCAAAGCCTCACCTTCCCAGTGTACCTCCTCCCAATCCACCTCAGATGTGAGTCTTAGTGATTTTTCTGGTACTGCCTGTCACAGGGGATCACCTCCCACCACCCATCTGCGTTGGGGCCCCATTGCATATAAATTCAGCACCAGCATTTCATCATGAGGGTCTATTTTTTAAGGACATGTCCAGTACAATTGTCTTAACCTGTTTCCTCCAAAAGCAGAGCCTAAGACAAAGGCTTGGTTTCAGATGTTTTTTTGAGAAGAGACTCCAAGGAGGAAAAAAAAAAACAGGGATGTGATGCAGGGAAGAAAGGGCAAGTAATACAAGGGTAAGTTCTTGAATTTCCCAGGCAAGTACTAAGCATGAGTTCTCCTAAGGATCATCAGTTCTCCTTTCTGTCGCTCTGAGATGCCCTCTGGAATGTGTCTCAGAACTGTCCACTCCGAGCTGAGCATTTGTGCATCAATTCTCAAGACCCCCTGGTCAATTTGGTGGTGCAGGTGTCACTCGTTAACACTGTGCATGTGTGAGTGCAGAGTGAAGTAACAGGGCTGTGTCATGCTGCAAGGTTAGAGAGGGTTAGAGAAGCCTCTGGGCAGAATGCGTTCCTGTAGAACTGGTTGTAATAAGAGATGGACTGAGAAGATTTGAAGGCATGTGCAAATGTATCCTAACATAGACACTTATCACTCTGCCTAAGACTTAATACTTATTAGAAATTTGTGTGGAAATTTAGGCAGCACTGTTAAAGTATGGACCTGTACATATTCTTGGGTGTAGACTGATGAGGGTAGATGAGAAGACACACTTGTAACCAATTTTATTTGTTACAGCAACAGCTCATTAGAACCCTCAGCGGGGTTTCACTCCCATTGCCCAGGTTGGAATGAAGTGGAGCCATCATAGTTCACTTCAGCATTGACTTCCCAGGCTCAAAAGATGCCCAATCTCCTAAGTAGCTGGGGCTACAGCCACACACCACCACAACTGGTGAAATTTTTGTATTTTTAGTAGAGATGGGGCTTCATCATGTTGCCAGGCTAGTGGCCTCAAGCAATCAGCCCACTTCAGCCTCCCAAAATGCTGGGGTAACAAGTGTGAACCACTGCATGCGGCCAGCTCGTGTATTTTTTTAAACTCCCCATCATAATGGAAATTTTATAATTTTAAAATGCTTGCAGAACATATGAAATTGCAACTTATTTTTAATCACGAATTTAGCTGATTATACAAACTTTCAATGACTCCATAATGTTTCCAAGGGACAAAGTATTTTTGTCATTCCCCTTTTTCTCACTCATGATGAGACCAATATGCCTGGTGGATCAACCCCTTGCTTGTTTGTGGTCTCTAGCACAGGAAACACAGCATCATCGCTGTCACCCGTCACTGTCCATTTAGCTCCCCATTATGTTGAATCTCTGGATTTCCAAGCCTTCAAAGAAAGAAAATGTACATCTATTAAACATCTACTATCTGTGAAGCACTGTGCTAAGCATTCTTACATACCTAAAATATATGTCTACAAATATGTTTGTTTAATATCTGCAACAACCCTGGAAGTAGATACATTCCTCATTTTACAAATGAGAAAAAAATAGGTTCAAAGAGATTAAAAGTTGTATAAATTCACACGTTAAGTTTAGACTGAGATTTAGACTCCCTGGATGCTGCTCTTTCCTCTATATCCTTATGAACTCTTATAGCTCGAGTGCCTAAAATGGTGCTATATTAATCATGCCTCTTTATCCTGTTTTTTGGTGATGCTTTGACATCTTGGGACCTTGATGACCCTAAAGGGAGTGCCCTTCCCAGGGCTACCTAACTCTTAAAGATAACAAAGAGACTGGCCTGTGAGCATGCCTTTCAAATGCAAACCAACCAATCTAGAGCCCGTAACCCCAGCCACATCCTTTGTCAGACTCATACTCTTGGCCACTGTTTCCTAGGGACAGTTCCTACACCCCAGAGCCCATTGAAATTATTCCAACTAGCCAATACTAAACCTGTTTACTCTGCCCTGCTGTTTTCTTCCTGCAGGAACCACAATAGAGACTCTTGACCACATTCCCTTCCACCCTGCTTCCTGACCAATCCTGCTGCTTCTCTGTGTGCCACCCCAAGCCCCCCTCCCATGGTGTGGTGTGTCCCCTGCTCTCCAGATCTTTGTGAATAACAAACTATTTTTTCAAGGATGTCATCTGTTGACTTTATCATACCTGATTAGTAATAGAGCCCTTCTTTTAAAATAGGTGCTGATACGTGGAAGGCAGGTAATCAAGGTCATTGAGATGAAATAATAGAGAACAATTGATAAGAAATAATGAAAAAGCAGAACATTATCTACTATTAGTTTATTGTATACATAGATGCACATAGAGCTGGGTGCAGTGGCTTACGCCTGTAATCCCAGCACTTTGGGAGACCGAGGCAGGTTGATCACCTGAGGTCAGGAGTTCGAGACCAGCCTGGACAACATGGAGAAACCCCATCTCTACTAAAAATACAAAAGTTAGCCAGGTGTGATGAAAGGCGCCTATAATCCCAGCTACTCCAGAGGCTGAGGCAGGAGAATCACTTGAACCCGGGGGCGGAGGTTACAGTGAGACGAGATCACGCCACTTCACTCCAGCCTAGACAAAAGAGAGAAACTCCATCAAAAAAAAAAAAAAAAGATGCACATAGTATAGATAAATAAGTATGTATGATCAAATAGACCACCATAATCAAATCCATCAATTTTACAGTCCAGCAAATCCATGTCTGACTTTGCAGAAATTTCACATCCAGTACTACAGCTGCTAACATTTCGTCATTTACAGTGTGATACAGAGTGTAGGATTATCCACATTCTCTCTGCTGCACCATGTTTGGGCTGTGGGTGTATTCTCCTCTAGAAGTCTTCTGCTGCGCTGCTCGACACTTGTTGTAACGGATGGCTAGGACACTGACAATTCTGCTACCAATTCTGGAATCTACTTTAGGGACTTTAGAAACAATGAAAAAAGTTGATATTATATTCAGTGCTGAAAATGCAGATTTTCAATTTCTTCTTTTCCTCTTAAAAACCATAGGCAACTTGAACACATGAGTTGCTCAGGATATTATTTTTGTGTAATCTGAAGCTATTTAGAGGTAGCTTCTACATAAGATGTTAGCCAATCCACATGCAAGAGTGGAATTCTTTCTTTTCAGTTAAAATAAAGAGGCTATTTTATAGATTATTCTTTGGCCTCATTGATTGGGTTAAACCATTTAGAATGAAAAATTTATGAAGTTGAATAGAAAAATAACATTTGTCTAACAGATATAATTTCCTATTTCAATCAACCATTTTTCAAACTCCTACTATGTGGAGATAATTGTTATATGCTCTACACGGTTTTACGGAGCTCAACCAAATTTGGTGCAATGTCTCTGAGGAAAAAAAGTCTTCCGCTGAAAAAAAAAAATCTGCGTTTCGTTCAGAGACTTGACAAGAAAGCTGCAGACAGAATTTCACCCTGTTTTAACCTGCAATATAAAATAGTGGTTTCTTCCTTCTTATCTGCTTATGGCTTGTTTGACTTGTATTGAAAGATTAACCGTAGTCTGCATTTAGACATTTTCTTAGATAAAAGAAGTTTCCAATATAGCAACTAATGAAATGCTCAGTGAAATCAGGGCTGCATTCTGGCTCCATAATTGTGGGGATAATGTGTGCCACTCGCCTAAGTATTGTATTAGTCAAATGCTTAGAAACCTGTTCACCTCCATTCCTGACTTGAAAATTACAGAATTATGCTCCCTCCAGGTTCATTTATACACAATTAAACATAATGCGTGTAATTTTCTAAGTGCAATAATTGGCGTTTCACCATCTTTTCAGTAGCGAAGTTGACTTGAATAAAACGCTACTGAGATGTTTCAGGTTTCCACTGAGTTTGGCTTGTATACATTTTAGAGACAGATGTGTTTAAATTCAGCTAAAATAGGCAGGAAAAGGGGGTATAGTACTAAATACCCTACTTTAAACCTAAAACAAAATATGCATGAGTGTAGGGTCTGAAGTGAGGGAGAAGGCTGGAAACATTTGGTTTCACACTTTTGACCGTTACATTCTGAATAAAGAATTCTTTTTCAAAGATGAGGAAAATTCCCCTCACATTAAAAGAAAAAACTGCAATGTTTCCCAAGCAAATAGAAATCCTCATTTTATGTTGCTATCCTACGGTAAATTAACAACCGTAGTATCATTCATGTGCACAATCCATTTACCTTTTCAGCATATGGATCATTTGTTCATCTCAAAGGAATTTCTGAGAGTGGAAAAAGCAGAATGTGTATGTAGAAGAAAATAACAATTTGTACCAAAGAGAGTATCAAGAGTTCAGCTTCTAACTTCACAAAAGCTTGTAGATAAATATGACTTCAACTGACTTGTCACGCTTGCTATTAAAATAACTGGATAGCCCTCATTTGAATGAGATCGCGTTTCCCAGACCATCTGGTCCACTGTGAATGGTGCTGCACAGAGGCTCACTTCCTATCAGCAACAAAGACAACGATCAGAGACAAGTTATTTCTATTTGTTTAAATGCATTCTGTAAGCTATATTCTTTCTGGTCTGACTTTTTCTTTTTCTGCAGATGAAACAGTAACACCAGTAAAACATTGTCCTTTTAGGAGATGGATGTTTAAATAAATGTAATAAAAGCCAGTTAAGATGGTATTGTGTATCCCTTAAGTGGTGTTGCATCTCTCTTAATTCTTTTGTAGATAGAGAGTGAATTAAAAACAAAGAATAAGATAAACATTCTTATATCTTCTCTTTGGTTCAAGAGGAGGACTGCAAGGAAAAGGGTATGTATGTATGTACACACATGCACACATGAGCACACACATGCACAACATGATACAGATTCAGAATGTTTCATTGTGGTTCCTCTTCACTGAGAGACAGTGTCCTTTAAATTGCATTCTGGGAAATAGTTTTCTGTATCAATCCAGAATATCTTAGTGCAGAAATTGACGAGGCTAAGGGATGGGCAGAGAAAATAGTCACAAGAGGAGTAGTCTTGGTTCTAGAAACCTAGAAACACATTAATGGTCATAGGTCACACAAAAATTTCTGAAACACCAACCTCAGGAATTTTAGAGCAAACCAGCTTCTAGCCCAAGACAAGGTAAAGCTGGGTGCTGTCTTCGTGCTCTCTCAGTAAGCATCGCACCATGGATGTTCCTGTTCTCAGTCATTCTGAGGACTGTTTGTCACCTACAGTCTGTGGCACATTCAGCACAGATTGAAGTGAGATCTCCTTGGGTTCTATGTGCCTAGAGACTGAAAAAAAGAGCCTTTCTATTTTTCAGTGCCCTTTGTAGTCCAAAGGCTTAGCTATAAACCAGCCAATGAAACCTAATTATATAACAGAGATTTACACAGATGTGGCAGTGCTGCTTTTGAACAAGAGTGGGTTTGACTTTTAGCTGTATATATATATAATTAGTGGCAGATTAATTGTGACTAAGCAGCCCCATCCCTAAATTCCTGGCCACCATATTGCAAGAGACAGGACTACACTCAGCTGTCCACGAAGAGTAAGCACTGCTGATGGTCTCCAGGATATAGAACATGCGTCCTCTGGGACCTGCTGGCAGAAATCCTTTCATCCCAGTGTGTACCCAGTAACTCTCAACACCTCACTACTCTTTTCTGCAAGAATAGAAGCCACATGGAGGAAGTAGGATCTGTAACCCTTTTTTTCTGTCTTTGTCTAGAACCCTCCTCTTACATGGCCACTGGACTCTGGGGGAAGGAGAGCTAACATCAAAGCTGCTTTGCATCTTGTCTAGATCTGCTAAGATTATGTCCCTAGGGGAAGACCATCCATTTATGAGGAAGCAAACTATCCACCAAACATCTTTGCATTCTTGAAACTTGATTATAATTCCTAAATCAGATTAATTAAAATGGGATGGTGGCAGCCGCTCTTACACACGTCAATTATTTGTTCAGTCAGAGGTGTCAAAGTTATTGAATCACATCCCTACACATCATCTGAATAGGCAGGACCAGGAGCAGCCTGCCTCACCACACCTTGTCCCTCTGTCTTCTAATTTCACTCAAGTGTGTGCTGTCAGAAAGGGACATCTCCTTCTTGGCCCCAGGTTCACTCTCTCATTTGCTCATGTTTTTCAGAATTGTTATACAAAAACGGGAGTTTATTTTCACTGTGCTATTTATTCCTAAGCATATTTAAATATTTTTTTGCTTAGTAAGAAGTTGAATGCTAGAAGTTAAGAAGGCAATGACGATCAAAGACAAGTTATATCTACTTTATTTTTCTTAAAAAATGTATTCTATAAGGTATATTCTTTCTGGCCTTACTGTTTCTTTTTTCTGCAAGTGAGACATTCACACCAATATGACATTCTCCTTTCAGGAGTTGGATGTCTAAATGAGTGTGATAAAAGTCAGCTAAGAGAGTCTATCCATTAATCTCTAAATGATTGCATGCAGGAATTCTTACTCTTGTTACCATTCCCTGCAGAATCTATTGCAAGTTTGGCACAGAACTATTCCTAAATAGCAGTTTTAGTTCTATTTCTATTTTAAAACTTACGTCAAAGTATTATGCTAGTGCAGTGTTTCCAAACTGCGTTTTATAAACATCAGGAGCTTTCCAGTTACCTCAAGGGATACCATAATCTCAAAATTTTCTCATAAAAATATTATTTTTAATTCACTTGTAAAGTTAAAAACTGATTTTTACATGATCCCTTTAGATTGGAAAAATACTGCTGAAATTTTCTAAATGCTCTGAGATTTTTGTTTGACTATGCTGAGAGAGTCATACAAAATTTAAAAACAATAAAAATTTTCATAGGCCATATATTCTAGCAGATGATGATATGTGAAATAAGAATTCTTATAAATGGTTCTTGATAGTAATCCTGCCACATGTATACATGATCTTCCATTGTCACCAATTGTTAATCAACTCACTGACACATTATTATCATTCTTAAATCAGATTAATTAAAATTTCTGCCATTTTGACTCGTTGACAACATGGATGTTTCTCTCGCAGTTAACCCTGTTGATGCCGGACTGGAAGTTGTCTAAATGTCTAATCTCTTGTTGAATCAGTAGCAACATATTTTAGTCAGAAGAAAGGGTAAGAGAGTGCAGGGAAAGAGTTATGGGAGAATGCCGTTTCCAGATTCCTATGACGTCCTATTTTCATTGATTCATTGGCACTGGCTTCTAATATGCTACTTTAAAAGTCGCTGTCATTGTTTTGTAATATCTTGCGTTATTTCGCACACCTCTTATAAAAAGTTGTTGTTTGAAATACTGAATTCCAGTTGATATGTTACTGTTTCAGGACAAATTTGCTAGTAAGAATCTGTAGTCACAACTGAAACATAATATTGAAAAAAAAAAAAGCTGGCATCTGTCATATGTCATTCAATTGTATGCTGCACCAGTAAAAAGGAAATGAATACATGTGTGCATGAATGAATGAATTCAATAAATGCCCCAGATTACAACTTTACTAAAACTGAATTAACAACTTCAGAATAAAGTGTTCGAAATAAGTGACTGTTCATATTCCTGGTTATATAGTCTTTCAGATAATGGTGTGTGTGTGTGTGTGTGTGTGTGTGTAGTGGCTTAATACCAATGAACTGTTCTCTGTCTTCTTAAGCAGCTACTATGTGATTTCTTCAGGGCATAGCAATTAGGAATCCTGCTAATATAAATCTGAAAATGTTTACTACAAAACAACTATTTTTCTGGCCTCAAAAGTAACAGCGAAGTGATGAACTCTATGACCTTTTTTCTCACAGACTACAATATCTCTGCATCATAGGGATATACGTGTACCTAAAAAGGTATAAACTGAGCAAAGTCCAAGGACATTTAACTTACTTTCTGTTGAAATGCAAGGTTAATTGCTACCAGACTTTTTAAATGGATATATAACAAAACTCTTCTGGGACCTAGCTCAATTCAGCAGCATTACAATGTTGTCTTTTGTTTGTTTTGTTTTGTTTTGTTTTGTGACAGAGTCTCACTCTATCACCCAGGCTGGAGGGCAGTGGCGTGTTTTTGGCTCACTGCAACCTGTGCCCCCAGGTTCAAGCAATTCTCCTGCCTCAGCCTCCCGACTTTTGTTTTTTAATACTCCACCACTATGTCTAGAAACTGAATACCACCCAATGATTAACCAACTACCCAATTATCCTGAGGAATCTTTCCCATCTCAGAAACAGTAATGTAATATTGAAAAGAAAAAGTGATGAACTGTGACTTCTTGTTCAACTCAATGGATCGTACAATCTTTAAAATCCAGCTTTCCAATGTGCAGATTAACTTTGCCTGAGACATTAAGTCAAGTTATACTGTACACAGCTTGATTACTAGATGTAATCAAAACCAGGCCTGCTGTTTTGGACTAGAATTTTCCAACCAGAATAAGCTCCATTGCTGCCTACTCTTGTTTTCCCTGGTTTTCATCTGATTTACAGGGTAGGAAAACAAATGTTGTAAGCAAGAGAGGGCAAAGTAGGCTAAATAGGAACTTGCCAGAGATCTGGCCTCCTTTTTGTCTCACCTTCTCTATATCACAAATCTACCCCTGGGAGCAGGCGTCAATGATATGCAAATCTAATTGCAAAAGTAATAAACAGAAACAACATGGATGTTTCTCTCGCAGTTAACCCTGTTAATGTCGGACTGGAAGTTGTCTAAATGTCTAATCTCTCGCTGAATCAATAGTAACATATTTTAGGCAGAAGAAAGGGTAAGAGAGTGCATGGAAAGAGTTATGGGAGAATGCCATTTCCAGCTTCCTATGGCGTGCTCAGAAGACTTTATTAATATATGCTGCATTGAAAAGTGGCACCCTAAACAATACAGGCTAAAGAATAAGTTATTTCTTGGACCAGTGTAGACTCCAATTTCATCCATGTAACATTTCCATCAAAATTAAGTGGCTATTGGCTTGCTCATTTGCAAAAAAAAAAGCAGGGTGAGGCCTGGCGTGGAGGCTCATGCCTGTAATCCCAACACTTTGGGATTGGGAGGCCGAGGTGGGCGGGTCACCTGAGGTCAGGAGTTTGAGACCAGCCTGACCAATATGGAGAAACCCCGTCTCTACTAAAAATACAAAAATTAGCTGGGCATGGTGGCGGGCACCTGTAATCCTAGCTACCTGGGAGGCTGAGGCAGGAGAATAGCTTGAAACCGGGAGGCGGAGGTTGCAGTGAACCAAATTCCGCCACTGCACTCCAACCTGTGCGGCAAAAGCGAAACCCTGTCTCAAAAAACAAAAACAGGAAAAACAGCAGGTTGAATTTTAAAAAAACCACACCCTATCTAGTGGTAAAGTTACGATGTTAACAGGTGATTCTCATACTGTGGTCCCAGACCAGCAGCAGCATCTGGGAATTTGCTAGAAATGCAAATTCTCAAACCCTATACTAGACCTCCAAATCAGAAATTCTGATAACACGCTTTCTAGATATTTCTGATGCACACAGAAGTTAGAGAATTGGCCAGGCATGGTGGCTCATTTTGTAATCCCAGCACTTTGGGAGTCTGAAGCAGGTGGATCATGAGGTCAGGAGATCGAGACCATCCTGGCTAACATGGTAAAATCCCGTCTCTACTAAAAAATGCAAAAAAAAAAAACAATTAGCCGGCGTGGTGGCAGGTGCCTGTGGTACCAGCTACTCCGGAGGCTGTGGCAGGAGAATGGCTTGAACCCGGGGGATGGAGCTTGCAGTGAACCGAGATGGGGCCACGGCACTCCAGCCTGGGCGACAGAGCAAGACTCTGTCAAAAAAAAAAAAAAGAAGAAGAAGAAGTTAGAGAACTGCACTGGATTTAAAAGTATCTCACACATACCAGGTGAACAGGTTCTTGTTAGGCGCTAATTTTCCTGAATTTGAACCAAGTAATTTCAAGTAGTCAAGAAGAAGTAAATCCATCAAACTATTGTTACTATTTTTTTTATTATTTAAAATAGTTAACTGGTTTCATTATATCAAATGATTTCAAAATAATGAAGATAAAATTTTTAAGAAAATATTATTTTTATAATCAAAAGATGAATACCTTGGGAATCCTGAAGGTGGATCTATTTTAGAACTTCTCTACATTGACAGTACTGGTTATATGGACAGGAACATTCTTTGTTATGGAGGCTGGTCCTGAGCATTACAGGATGTTAACACCATCCCTGGTGTTTACCCACTAGATGCCAGAAGTATCCTCTTCCTACTGTTGTAAAAACTTGAATTTTTCTGTCTCTTAGAAGTCAAATTGCCCTAATGTTGAGAACCGCTTATCTAGTTGATTATTTAGATAGACATTTTTTGTTAGTTAACTTTAAAAGAAACAACATCTATTAAAAGAAACAACATGCAACTACTGTTAGCAAAGCACTGTGTATTGTATTAAAGATACATATTCCATATTGGCATCGAAATTTTAGCACATCAGAGCCCGGCGTGGTGGCTCACTCCTGTAATCCCAGCACTTTGGGAGGTCGAGGCAGGCGGATCATGAGGTCAGCAGTTTGAGACCAGCCTGGCCAGCATGGTGAAACCCCATCTCTACTAAAATTACAAAAAAAAGAAAAAAAAAAATTAGCCAGGCATGGTGGCGAGTGCCTGTATTCCCAGCTACTCGGGAGGCTGAGGCAGGAGAATCTCTTGAACCTGGGAGGTGGAGGTTGCAGTGAGCCAAGACTGCACCGCTGCACTCCAGCCTGGGCAACAGAGTGAGACTCCGTCTAAAAAAAAAAAAAAAAAAAAAATTTGCTACATCAGAATTAGTTCTAAACTTGAGAGCAAGTTGTATTGTGGCCTTACTCAGCTATATTCCTCAAATGTTCCTGAGGGAATCAGTGTTTGCTTTAGTCCATGAAATTACAGCTAATAATTTTATTTGAGTTGATTTGTGTCAAATTTGACCCTAAGAAAGAGAGATAATAAGGCACTGGGGTGTCTTGGATAAAGCAGTGATTAGCACTTACGTGGCATGGCTTATTGTTTTCTCTTTATTACTAATTTGTTGCACAGTCTTAGGAAATTCACAAAATCTTTTGGAACTAATTTTTTTTTTTTCTTTGAGACAGAGGCTTGCCCTGTTGGCCAAGCTGCAGTACAATGGCACTATCTTGGCTCACTGCAACCTCCGCCTCCCGGGTTCAAGTGATTCTCCTGCCTCAGCCTCCCCAGTAGCTGGGATTATAGGCACCTGCCATCACACTCAGCTAATTTTTTGTATCTTTAGTAGAGACGGAGTTTCACCATGTTGGCCAGGCTGGTCTCGAACTCCTGAACTCGTGATCCGCCCATCTACGCCTCCCAAAGTGCTGGCATTTACAGGTGTGAGCTACTGCGCCCGGCCTGGATCTAATTTTTGAATATGTAAACTGCCCCAATGGGCTGTTATGATTTCTATGATGATCTCAGCTTTTTATATTTTACCAGTAATAAATCTCAGTCATACTCAAGTATAACTGATATTTAGCTAATAGTTGTTAAGAACCACACTAAGCACATATATTATGTCTTTAATCTTCCTTTCAATTCCAAGTGGAGCTATCATTGTCATTTTCAAAAATTTCAAGGTAAAGATACTGAGACCCATCATGTTGCATCTATAACCTCCCAAATCCATACAGCAGTGTTTAGGCATCCTGGGAAGGGCCAGGGCTCTTCCCACTACTCATGTCAGTCTTTTTGTATCAAAGCTGATCTCTGGGAGGATGCAAAATGATTATCCTAAAATGATATGGGAGGAGAAAAAACATCAGCACAAGCTACCGCAAAATAACACGAGATTTTATTGTTAGTAGAATTAATCCAAACAAAGACAACAGAACACAGGTGTGGTATGGAGCAATTGCTAGTTTTCACTCCACAAAGTGTTTATGGAGCACTTTTAATTTGTCAAGCATTATTCTAGTGCTCCAGGACATGGAAGTTTCTAGATCTTGACTGCCCTCAAGGAGATCAGGAGTCTGCACAGTGCACGCTTCCTGGAAGAGCACTCTGGCTGGTTTTCCATTAAGCACCAGTGAGAACACAGTCAGTGGCCTGCTGGACAAGCCCTGTTTTTGTTTTCCTTTTTTTTTTCTTTTTTTTTTTTGCACTCCATAGGAACCTGATGGAAAATGAAATTGCAGAAAGTGAAGACCATCAGGAAGACTTCTGTATTAGGCTCACTTATATTCCCTAACCCCTTTCAAATGAAAATAAAGAATAAAAATTCTTAAGTTTTCTAATAAATTTTACTCACACCCTATCATCTTTGCTTCCAGAGGTAGAACTTAATCATATAGCCCCGTAACACTCAAATAGTGGCCCAGCGATCCTTGCTGGGTTTGATTAGGAGGCTGAGCTTCCGACTTTCAACTCTCTGAGGTATAGCTTATGAGAGCTTGAGAAGAGGTTGTCTAGCGGGTTCTAACTCAGCTACTTTTCTCAAATGTTGCTGAGAGAACAAGTTTATCCCGATCCATGTCATCATAGCTAATTATTTTATTCATGTTTATTCATGTAAAACTTGACCCTAGGAAGGATAGAAGGGAAGAAAAGTAGAATCCTTGGTTGAGTTCTTTAATTTTTTTTTTTTTTTTTTGAGATGGAGTCTTGCTCTGTCCCCCAGACTGGAGTGCAATGACCCATCTCGGCTCACTGCAAGCTCCACCTCCCGGATTCTCCCCAGGTTCACGCCATTCTCCTGCCTCTGCCTCCCAAGTAGCTGGAACTACAGGCACCCACCACCACGCCCGGCTAATTTTTGCATTTTTAGTAGAGACAGGGTTTCACCGTGTTAGCCAGGATGGTCTCCGTCTCCTGACCTCGTGATCCACCCGCCTCGGCCTCCCAAAGTGCTGGGATTACACACGTGAGCCACTGTGCCCGGCCTAGAGTTCCTTTGCTTTTAACGTCACTCACATGTTGATGTGAGACACAATTGTTAGAATTGTTATTTTACGAAATTTTTTTTTAAATGGAGGTGAAATGACTTTTTTGGGTCCAATTTATTACAGTAAATTAAGCAAATCAAAGCCAATATGCCATTTACCTGTCCAGCATTCTTTCGCTATCACATCATTTTCGTCTTTCACAAAAGCCGTGGCTTATTTAACATGCCCCAGATTACGCGTGACAATGACTTAGTCGAAAATCAGCAGGCTGTAACGGTCCCATTCCTGCTGTTATTACTTTAACAAGAAGGACTCTGAAGGAAGAAAATAACAGATACAGGTGAGTTGCATTGCTTTTGTTTTCTTTTTCTGAACTTGAGAAAAAGCTGATTTGTCAGTGGATGTGTGCAAAAATTGTGTTGCGAAGCCGGGCTCCTGGCAGAGTGCTGGAATGCGCTCTCCGTGTTATTAGTATTCTCCATGACAGTTTGTTGTCTTCTGGGGCAATTATCTTGCTTTAAATTAGGTCACTAATGATATTATGAGATAGTCTGATGATGCTGTAATTTCTTTTGATGTTGTGTTTGTTGCTCTTGCTTATATCAACTCATTGTGATTCCATAAAAGACTGAATTCTATACCCACTGAGGGAGGGTAAGGAGGGAAGCAGGAGGGGTCGAGAGGAGGAGGGACGGAGCTGGGGGTGCAGCGAATGGCAAGGCCGGGTGCTGGGATCTGGCAGCCGTACTTCCACGGTGCAGGGTTTGCCCCTGTCCTATTTTGCTTCTCTCCCAGTGTGGGGACTGAAGGTTGGGAGATCACACCACATGGCTCAGTGTCCTGTCAGGTTTGGAATTATTTCCGACAGGCTACCAAAACAATTGGTCCCTCACTCCAGCAGCTTCTACACTAGTTGAAGTCTAATTTATAAGATAGATCATCCACTTCAGTGATCTCGTCTCAACTCTTCCTAAGCTACCTTATGTAGAGAGCTCATTTGAGAAATACAAAGCTGGCCCAAAGCCCACCCTTTCAAAGCTCCCCACAAATGACCCCCTTGACAGGACAACTTGGAGGTCTCTATTGATTATTGCTTAATGTAAATACTCTTCTTAGCACTCAGCTTTATTTTTTTTTTTATTGCATATGAAACTGTGGTATTTATATGACATACATGCTTACTGGTGTTGTTTTCATGGAAACTAGCTCTGGAATGTGTCCATTCAGTCTACTCTCACCCCCGTTAATACTGAAGGAGGGCTGACTTTGTGTCAGAGAGATTGTTCCAGCTGTGGTGCAACCTGGGTCTCCTGCCAGGAGAGCCATTAACAGAATGGTTTTGGAAATGAAGTTCAGAATTCCCTGTGGGTTTTCTGGTTTGAGGGGAACCATATATTTTGAGAATATCTATAAGGTAAATGAAATATTTAAAACTTTTGAAATATTATGATATAGAGAATACAATTTAGATAAAAATAGTATTTAGAAAATTCTTTTGTTAGGAAAGAGATCGTGGCCTTTGCAGAAACATAAATGGAGCTGGAAACCATTATCCTCAGCAAACTAACACAGGACCAGAAAACCAAACACCGCATGTTCTCACTTATAAGTGGGAGCTGAATGATGAGAACACATGGACACATAGTGGGGAACAACACACACTGGGGTCTGGTTGGGGGGTAGGTGAAGGCAGAGCATTAGGAAGAATAGCTGACGGATGCTGGGCTTAATAAGTCGGTGATAGGTTGATCTGCTCAGCAAACGACCATGGTACATGATTGCCTATACAACAAACCTGCACATCCTGCACATGTACCCTGGAACTTAAAATAAAAGTTGAAGAGAGAAATAAAAAAGAAACTACTTGTATTGTTGAGAGATGCTATTATTCAGAAATGGCACTCTGCAAATATTAGTTAGTCTATCTAACAACATTGAAAAGATAAAAGCTGAGCTGTTTACTTACACAGTCCGTCCAAGGAAACTGTCAATTTCATACCCTACACCCCAACCCAAAACTGCTTAACAGCTGTAAACAGTGCGGCTCAGGGAGGTTTCCAGCTAACGCACATTTTCCAGCTTCTCTCGGATCACAGGGGTATACTACTACTCACAAGTGGTTTAAGCTCCTAGCCTCAAAACTGGCCAAGAAAGCCAGTTTCTCCACAATGATGCAGAAGCCATCAGCCCCAGTGGCGACTGTTCTTGGAACCATAACAGGCCCTGAGAACTCATGTTTCTACTTCCCAAGATTAATTTGTCCACCTGCTGGGCCAAGTACACATTTAGGTATCTGGAAAAGTGGAGTGTTGTTATTTCTCTTACTGATCTGTGGCCCATCACTGAGGTTATAAAAAACGACTGTCACTTCTGTGGATTCTGTTAGAGTTATAGCTTTTTAGTATTTATTTACTCCCTAGCTCTTAAAACTGATGGAAGTAGAGTTCTCAATGTTCATTATTGGTGAAATAAATATTTTCCAAACTAGAATTGTCAGTTTTTATTTTAAAATTCCTCTCAGCATACACTTTTTTGATTAAAGCTTGGTTTTAGATAGAAAATAAAATTTAAAAAAATTAAAATAAAAAATAAAGGAATTAGGATTATTGCCTAGTATATGAACATATGAACAACATCCATAGTGAATACAGTATTTTTAAACCTAGAAAATAAACATGAAAGCTGGAAACCAAGGAAGGGGCAGCAACTTACAAGTGTCAGATATTCTGCTAGGCACTGAGGTTAACTCTCTAATGAAATTTAATATTCTATAGGTGTGGTCAGGTCAGAGAAATTAGAGCCTGCCAATGAAAATGTGAAACCAATTGCAGAAGCACCACACACTTTTGAAAACTGTTTACACTTAGCTGAATCACTGAATAGACCAACACGATCTCTTGACTATGCAATGAGTTAACAGGCCTGGGTAACCATGTGTTATTTGATTTGGGGAAATAGTACAGCAAGGTCACTTAAGATGATCTGCCTGTGGTTCAATGGAGAGAGCATTCTAACAATTTCTTTGTTTTCACCTGGAAAAACTTCTCTCATTCAATTGCTTTTTTAAATGACTACACTAATACAAGGATAGAGATATCTAAACATTGCACTTGAACCGCAGGCGAAATTTTATAATTCTTTTATTTAAAAATCTTCTTAGGGCTGCTGGGGTTTTGTTAGTATTTTAGGCACTATCAAAAATATGGATAAAAGAGACGTCTCAAGTTCTCTTTCCCTGGAACTTGTGAAGAAATGGAGGTGATGTAAAAGACTGAAACAAACAAAGAAGAAAAAGATGAATACATCTTAATCTCTTGTGATTTGAGAGGGAAGCAAGATAACATGTTGAAAGCCCCACTAATCTGAGTTAAAGTTTGCTCCTCGTGAGGGCATTTTATGAACATCACTTTGTGGTTTTTCAACAGGCCATTTCACCTCTCTGAACACCAGCTGTCTAGCTTTGAAAATGAATGAACTGGACTAATGAATATCTAAAGTCACTTTGAATTCTAAGTGTTATGGTTCTTTTAAAATCAGTTGCAAAGTGAGATTGCACTGAAAATATGACCTCACCACTCTCATTCATGCTGTCAATTCCCTAAGCCTTCCTATCTTTTGGAAAAGTTTTCTGTTTGCTTAATAATGTATTCCAATACTAATTGTAATACTAACAGCTTTATGTCAACAGGCGAGCCAAGCTAGGAAAAGAAAAAAACAAACAAACAAACAAGAAGTAGACACAGAAGTACTCTAAACCAGCTTGATTTTATGTAGTCTTGTTTAAAGAAAACTTCCAAATTCCAGCTGTGTACTGTTTAAATGTCTCCTTAAATGAAACTGACAGAGGGAGAATGGGATCCAATTAGCAAGAGTTTCCTTTCCTTGCATCTGATAAGTTAACATCTGTGCCTTCTGATAAAGCCACTCTTTTTTTTTTTAGTGGCATTTGCACTATTCATTAGTTCCCCTTTAGTACAAATAGCTGACTCCAAAAAATGCCCTGGGGCTACAAGGAATTGTTAGACAGGTGGTAGAGAGGCATCACCTGAGAAGAGAACCTCTCCAGCTATATATTTGAGTTTCGACATTAACAATATACATTCAAATGGGAAAGGAAACTTTATTAGTCACACTGAGTTTTTTAATATGTCCAGTGATTCACTTTATAATGTAATAAGGTTATGATGATATCAATAATGATGGCAAGATTAATTGCTAATTTGCAGTTATCTGCTGCTTCCCCTTAAGGTACACAGAGTATTGAAAAAAATGCTGTTGTTGTTGCTGCTGTTCTTGTTTCCTTGTGATTGTGCGTCCCTGTTCAGACAGGAAAGTTTTTTTCTCTTACCGTCACTCCCAAATGTCAGGCCCTTAGGTTATATTTTTGTTTGCAGAATTCTCAGCCCTCCTCCAATTTTTCTGCCAATTTCTCCCCTGCTCTACCATGTCAGACAATGTCCTCTGGAGCCTCCATCTGTCAGCAAGCACCTCTATCCTTCTGTTTCTGCACGTAATACTCCCTCCTCTTCTGTCTTAAAGGAATTCAGAAGACACCAACCAGTTCCCTTGTGGTCATACCTTTTACTGAGAGGTTTCTGGTTCTCACAAGCCCAACACCTAGTTACCATATGGACAATATGTCATGTTGGCTAAATCCTTGCGTAACAACCTCTTCTCTTAAAGGCTTCCGCACTGCAGTGATTTCCCCAGAATCAGTCTATCTTTTTCCTCTATCTATACACAGCCTCTTTGAGAAACACAAGCCTCTTCTCATTCTGACAAGACTGTTAAGATCTTCGGTCCAGAACTTAGTGTTTGAGGTAGTTTCCTCCTTCATACCTTAAGGGTTCTGAAATAATAGTCTTAATCATCTGCCACTACCTAAGAGAAGATCCACTGCTTTTAATCAGAAGAAAACTTTTTACAGCAGGAACACTACAAGAGTCTGCAAAGACTGGTTCCAATCATGGAAAGGGTCTTTAGCAGTCACCTACCAGTGCACTGTGACATAGCACCCTTTTCCTGAACAGGAAAAGGTCATTGCTGAACAGATAGTGATGGCCCAATATCTTCCATCCAGAGAGCACAAAAATAACAAAAAAAAAGTAAAAATTTATTTTTAAATTATGATGAGCTGACTTACTTATCTATATGGAGTCCAAAGCACTGTGACACCAACCATTGTGGTAGGTAGGAAATTCATTATATATTATTTGCAGCCCTTCATTTGCAGTGAAAGCTTTCACTTAAATTAGCACTTATTTATTGGTCAGACAAAATACGTGGCATGATTGCTCTACCATTTGGTTGCAAGCAGAGAGACAGTATAGAGTCAGATGTGGGGTGGGCATACTGAATGTTGTATCAAGCAAATATGAGAGGCAATAGAAATTTCCATTCTTAAAACGTGAACAACACTGGGGACATCCAGTGTGAAGAAATGTCAGCAGTCCCCCTCCACCCAAAATAAACCCAAAACTGGATAAAATTGTCAAAAACTGCCACTTCACAGCTCTGTGAAATGCCATAGGTAAACAGCAAATCCAGAAGCATCGATTCATGAAAAATTCTTGGGCTCCAGGTAAAAACAGTGGAGTCTGTTGCATTCTTGCCTGGGGATGTCCTATTCTTCTTCTTCCCCAAGTCAGTTGAGATGGTAGTGCTACTAGGACAGGGCTGGTTGTAAAAATGAGTAACTTTGTTGCTGGAGGGGATTAATTTGATTTGGCAGAGGGCAAAATCTTATACTCAGTGGCATCGTCAATGAAAGTAGCAAATTCAAAAGAAAATAAAAAGGGAAAACATGAAAGTGGGGTCCTGGTTGGGTAAGAAGTTGAATGATATACTAGCGAGAAATTTAACCAGGGGGTCCTGGAAATGAGAGGGCAATAAAGGGACTAAGTAAGCTTGCGACACATGCCTGGCTGACCCAGGAGTCTGTTGAGAGAGTTCCAGGATGTCTCAGCAGAAGTAAACACTTGCACAAATGTGAACTCTGCATGACATTTAAATGCAGGCCCCAAACCATACTCAGACCTGTCAGGAGAGGACAAAGTTTTACAGGCACGAGGTATATGAGCAAAGCCTCTGGTCAAATGATTGGCTAACTATGAAGCCACGCAGGTGCACATGTGATCTTTAGGGCACCAGGATAAGAAATAAAAACAAGATTAAGAATAAAAAGAACTTGAACAGAGACACCATGGGTGCACACCGTGAGGGGAGAGTAAACACATGTCGTCTAGATAAAATACTAAAAAGGAAAACAAAATGGAAAAAATCACAACTCTCAAAATCCTGAGTCGCTACAATAAATTGTCTAAAATTGCTGCGTTTTTAGTTAAAAAAATATAGGATATACAAACTATAGGGAAGTGCAACATACGTAGGGAAAATGTAGTTAGTAAAAAGGGTGAATGGGCAAAGATGTTGGTTTTAATAAAGTTTTCAAAGCAGCTATTATATATGCACGTTTAAAAAATTAAAGAAAAATATGATGACAAATCAACAAATAGGAATCCCACAGTAGAGACTCTAAAATACGTTTTAGAAATAGAAACTAAGTAAAAAGTTTTAAGAAGTGAAACTCTAAAACCAAATGGAAATTTTTAAGTTGAAAAGTACAGGAACTAACATGAATAATTTATTACATGGACTCAACAAGCAGACTTAAGATGACAGAAGCAAGACTCTATGAACTTGAAAATAGAACCCTAGAAATTATTCATTAAAGAAAAATGAATAATCAGAGACTTGTAGGACAAGTAAAAGCCTGTCAACATGTAGGTGTAATGGGAGTCCTGGAAAAAAAGGAGAGAAGAAAGAGGCAGAAAAAATGTTTAAAGAATAAATTCTTACAATTTTCCAAATTGGATGATAAATGTCACTACAGGGAAGCTCAATGAATCCAAGCAGGATAAATACAAAGATATCTACACTTACCACATTATGCTTAAGCTGTTGAAAGTCAAGGGCAAAGAGAAAATCTTAAAAGCAGCAAAAGAAAATGGACTCACTATGTACAGAAGGACAGCAATATAATTAAAAGTTGCCTTTTTGTTAAAAATGATAGCAATCTGAAGGTAGTGGAGTGGCAAAATTAAACTTCTTTTTTAAAAAAAAGCAAAAACAAACTTGTCCACCAAGAATTCAACAAAACTATCTTTCAAAAAAGAAAAATAAAGGCATTATTAGATAAACCTTGCCCAAGAAAATTGATTGCTGGCAGAATTGCTTTGCAAGAGATGTAAAAGAGAGTTCTACAGCCTGAAAAAGAATCACACTAAATGGTAATTCTAATCTAGAGGAAGAAATGAAGAACATTGAAAATGAAAAATATGTGAGAAAGTATAAAAGAATACATAGCTATCTTTTTAAAAAGAATTTTAAAAATTTCTTTAATAGTCATGGGCAAATATTATTATGACATTATATTTATGGCTTTATAACATATATACATGTAATATACATCACAATTAGAATAAAAAATGGGAGGAAAAGGAGCTACACTGGAACAAAGTTGCTCTATTTTTCTGGAACGAAGCCAGTGCTAACCTGAGACAGACTATGAGAAAGTAAGAGGCATACTGTAATCCCTAGGTCAGCTACTAGATGAGCAGACATACTGCAATGAGACATTTTAAAATTGTGAAAAGTTAAGAGTCATATAATAACCTCTAGAGCAAAAATTTGCATCTTTTACATAAAAGAAGGCAATAAAGGAGGAACAGAAATTAGACATATAAAAATCAAATGGAAATGAGCAGTCATAATCCAACCATGACAATAATCACATTAAATGTGAATGAACAAATCACTGTAATTTAAAAAACACAGATTGTAAGACTGGATTTAAAAAATCAGGATCCAACTGTCTCCTAGAGAAACACAATAGAATCATGGGCACGAATAGGTAGGATATAAAAGCGTAGACAAATATATACCGAGCAAATAGTAGGTATAAGAAAGCCCAAGTATCTATATTAATATCAGAAAAAAAAGTCACTAAACAAAAATATTACTAGAAACAAAGTGAGACATTTCATAGTGATAAAAGGGTCAAAACAACTGGAACACATAATAATTGTAAATGTGTACTCACTTAAAAGAAAAACATCTAAAAAAATGAAGCAAAAGCTCACTAAAACTAAAGGTAAGAAAGACAACTCAACAATTAGAATCAGAGTTTCAGTATTTCACTCTTAATATATAATAGAACTAGATAGAAAATAGTACACTAGAAAAACACCTTGACTTAACTGTAGATTGATTTAACTCAGCAACAGCAAAATACACTTTCTTTTTATAACACACATAGAAGTCTCTAAAGTAGACCAACTATAGATTTAAAACAACTCTTAATAGGCTGGGCATGCGGGCTCATGCCTGTGATACCAGCACTTTGGGAGGCCAAGGCAGAGGGTTCACTTGAGGTCATGAGATTGAGGCCAACATGGTGAGACCCCGTCTCTACTTAAAATACAAAATTAGCCAGGAGTGGTGGTGAGCGCCTGTAACCTCAGCCACTCGGGAGGCTGAGGCAGGAGAATCACTTGAACCCGGGAGGCAGAGGTTCCAGCAAGAGAGCCAAAATCACGCCACTGCTCCATCTCAAAACAATAACGACAAGAAACAGAACAAAACAAAACAAACAAAAACTCTTAAAAATCATTAAAAGAATTGAAATAGCCCAAGTATCTTTCCCAACTACAATCAAATTGGAACTGAACAACAGAAAGAATATTGGGAAACCCCTAAATACTTACAAATTAGACAATGCAATTCTAAATAATACCAAAGAAGTGACAGAGAATTGGAAAAAGTATTTTGACCTAAATGAAAACGAAGTCAATACATCAAAATCTGTATTACATGCTGCAACATGGATGAACCTCAAAAACATTATACTAAGTAAAAAAAGCCAGACCGAAAAAAAAAAAAAAATGCATATTGCCTGATTCCGTTTAAATGAAGTATCTGGAAAACTCGAATTTAGAGAGACAGTATTCAGATTAGTAGTGCCGGGGCTGGGGTGGGAGGGGAACATGGTGGGTAGGTACAGAGATTGACTACAAAAGGGCATGAGGAAACTTTTTGGGGTGATGGAAATATTTTAAAACTAGACGTGGTGAGAGCTGTGCAACTCTGTAAACTCACTAAGAATTATTCAGTTGTACATTTGGAATAGGTCTATTTGATGGTGTGTGAATTGTACCTCAATAGAGCTGTTAAATACGCAAACAAATGTATTGAATAAGTTTATAACATGGTCAAAATCTGGAAAATTTGCTTCATAATAATTTGGCATACTTTCACTTATTTCCAAGAAAAAAAAATCCCTATAAATCTTTATATTTAAAACAAAGTCCTAGACTAAAATGTCCTAAATTACAAAGTCCCATTCTTTCTAGAGGAAAACACAGTATATTTCAAGCATTCAGAATAGGTTACTATCTTTTGTGTGTTCCTATGCACATGGGTAGGTAGAGGCTGATAAATTTAATACCAATAACTGACTGGCAACTTGGAAGAGTTTTTCTGAACTGGGCACAAAAATTGAATCACATATTCTTTAAATATTTTTGTTTTGATTTAAAGCACTTGAACAAAAAATAATTCTGCAATAACTATGCCACAATCATTTCAGTGTTACATTGGCTATCGATGTTTAGGTCTACTTATTGAGGTTCCTATTCTTTTCCTGGAATGGCCAGAGACAAAATGAAATGTTTGCAAGTTCTTGCTTTGGTTTTATTAAGGTAGAACATGAACTGTGTATTAATTTAAAAAATTAATCTTTCTAGATTTTTATTAATTTTTGCTTATATGTGACAGCAAAAATTAGAAACTTATCATTTTCTAGACTTTTCAAAAAACAATCAATTGTGTTTTTAAAGAAATATCTTCTTAGCACATGGTCTTTCTCTCTTTTGTACTCATGTTTTATTTTTTTTTTCTATTTACATTCTACTTAATTAAAGTTTATAGCTGTTAAACAAAAGCCACTGATATAAAAAGATATGGAAACAAAAAAATTGAGGCAAACATAGAATTGAGCTGGTGGAAGCCAAAGTGTACAGGTCTTAATTCATCTGGCCAATAAGGTAAATGGATATTTTTTTGTAGCAAGCACTTGCAAAAGGTGTTGTAGGCTGTTTAACTTTCGTGTCGCTCCCCCACGTTCTCTGTGGAACTCCTTTCCAACCCTTGCATCAGTTATATATTGCCACAGTGAGGTCACACAGCAGCTACAAAACTTCACTGCCATGTAAAAATAAGCATTGATTCCTCACTCATCTGGAGCCAGTGAGGGTAGGCTAGACTGCTCTATCGATCTTTATTGAGTTCTTCACACTATTGACTGGTCTCCAGTGACCTTCACTGGTTCAAGTGGAGCAACTCAGCCCTGTCTGCTCTGAATATCTCATCCACCAGCAAGCTAGCCTATGTGTTTTGGAGGGGACAAAGGCAGAGGAGCAAGAAAAAAAAAGCCTAAAGAACAGGTTATTTTTCAACCTCTGCTTTGTGTCTAATTTTCAAACATTCCATTGGTCAAAACAAGTCATGTAGTTGAGGCCAGAGCCAAGTTGTGATTCTGAATACCCCACCCACAATGAGGGAAAGCATGTCAAAATTACAGAGGAAAAGGGAGATTTAGGGTAGGAAGAATCGAGGGTATTTTTAAAGTCAGTCTGTCACATGCTACTATCCTGGAGGCTAAAATCATATGCATTAACTTCCTAGCACCTGAGACTTGCAGTCCCTTTTCCACCTCAACTACTAATATTCCTTTGCCCTCTCCTTTTACTACCAACTCCTATGGCCTCTCCTTTGGCTGTCAGGGGTCCAACTCTCAACCGAAATTCTAAACACACTTTATGAATAAATCATTCTATCTGTCCAGTTCTCTCCTTCCCTGACTCCACTTTTCAAACTTCAGTATCCTTCTGCTCAAAGCCTACTCTTTGATCCTTTCTTCCCTGGTCTCCAAGTGTATTGACTGCCCATGGATTCATTTATTTCCTCAACACAGGAGAACTCAGTCCTCATTAACTGAATCTTTTCCTTGTCAGAATTGCTCTTCCCCCATAGTCCCTTGGAGAAACTTTAAACACAAATGAAATCAAGTAGCTACATTTTCCACACTGATACCCAGGTCATTTGGTGCTGCTGGAGAAGAAACATAGAGCTTGGCTGAGGCTGAGGTGGCTAGCCATCTGCCAAAGATTTGCGGTGCCTTTTCATGGTGTCAATGTATTGCTGTGAATCAGCTTTCTGGTCAAGTTCTACATTTTCCAGCAATTCCTTTACACGTATATTAGGCCATATCACTGAAGGTGTCCACTGAAATGGAACCATGCCACTTCCAGACGGGACACTAAGAATGCCTTCTGTAATTCTCCAGTCCTTTCTTTTTCTCTCCTTGCCGACTGGCTACAGAGTATCCAGCATAAGACCGTGAGTTCCCACAGATGATAGTGCCACAAAAAGGAAAGAGCCTGGGTGGCTGAAGGAACTTAAGGAGTGTTACCTAACAACCAGGAACAGCTATGTTGGAATCAGCAGGAAGAGGGCAGGGCATGGTGTCACATGCCTATAGTCCCAGCTACTGGGAAGGCAGAGGTAGGAGGATTTCTAGAGACCAGGAGTTCAAGACCAGCCTGAGCAACATAACAAAGACCTGTCTTTAATTTAAAAAAATATATATGTATATATATATGTACACATACACACACATATATGCATATACACACATGTATCTTTTAAAATATATATATATACACACAAATTTAAACATTGATTCCATGGGACTTTCTATATATGTGTATATAAATATATTTAAATTTTAAATTTGTATTATATATACACATTTGTATAAATTACACATTTATTTGTAATTTGTGCATATATACACATACATATACACATATGTGTATATATGCACAAATTATATATATACAAATTATATATACACATATGTATGCATATATATGCATGTATACACACATATATACACATATGCGTATATACACACATATATACACATATGCGTGTATACACACATATATACACATATGTGTATATACACACACACATATATACATAAGATTATATATAGTCTTGTTTATATATACACACATATATACATATATAGTCTTGTATATATACACACATATATACACATATATGTGCATGTATATGTATGTGTGTGTACATATAATATATATATACACATAAGAAATTTGGTTATTGTGTTAAGCCACTGGTTTTATACACACACACACATACACAAACACACACACACACATTTGGTTATTGTGTTAGGTCACTGAAATTTTGAGGTAGACATCTTCAGTAATATGTGCTGCATAACTTAATTAATATTGATTAGTGTTGTAAGATCGGTAGTCTGCTATTTCATTGTAGCCTATTATATGGTTCTGCAATACTGAGCCAGGTTCCTGTAAGTCTTCTTCAATTCCTTTCAGCAACTGTTCACACCACTTCTCTCCCCATATCCTTGCCTATTTACTCTTTCACAATTCCAATCATTCTGAAGATAAACTTGCTTTCTTTTCACAAAAAGTGAAATTCCTTCCCTATCTCTGAAATACAAGTGTCAAGAAAACGTAAAATATGCCCAATTTTATATTGACTCAGAATGAATCAAATGTTCTTTGGCAAGTGTTTAAACACATACGGAAAATAAACTCTTTCAAGCACTGGTGGGTATTGGAGTCGACTTTCAAGTTTAGAAACAAACTACTCATAGAAAATGTAAGTTGCAAGCTACTGACAAAAATCAGGTATAATGGACATTTCATTAGAATATTTTTCTTCAGTTATGAAGGCAATCACATAAGATTGTTTTCCTTCAGTAACTATCTTCTTGGATGGGATTAAGTTTTGCTAATCTTGTAGAGCAGCAGCTCTCAATCTGTTAGGATTTATGGCTTACTTTCAAATTCAGAATTTTAGCATACTTGAAGTGATGTAAAGCCTCAGAACAACAGGTAATAAACAAAAGCTAGAGCACAATTGTACTCTGGTATAACTGTTCCAGAAGGGTCTATAGTCATTCAATTATTCTCTATTTCAGAGCCATGTTGGCTATGCATAGAGTAATTTCTGCTTTGACTTGTTTTGTTATACTCACAAGGAACATTCCAACAACTTTTTGGTAAACATCAGAATCTTTCTTTGCTACCAGCTTTCCTTTAGACTGAAACTAAGCCTCTTACTGCTTGCTTACAAAAAACAACAGTTGAATTCTGCTGTTCTTTACTTCGCAGAAATCATTCCATTAGGTTATCTATCTCACAAACAGTATCCTAACAAAATAAATACTTAAATTTAAGTATTTCCCCCAAAATGTTTCCCATTACTGGCCCATTTGTCAAGGGCTCAGCACACATGTACAAATTTTAATAGGTTGGTTGAGAATAAATGTTGCAGGGAAATTAGAATAGGTAATTCAAACTTGATAAAATGAGAGTGTAAATGAGTTTGTTTAGTGGTGATTCCACAGGATCCAACTCAAGATGTTCAGAAGGCAAATTCATTCGTAGTATCTACGGGCATCAAAGAGAAGGAAATTTTGGAGCATGGAGAAAATCAAGTTAAATATAAGATTCTATTTACTGCTAACACTAAAACATAATTTGTTTTAACAACAATAACAACAAAAAGATAAAGTCAAATTCAAGACACTGTTAGGGATTAGGAGTCCATAAGATAAAGTTTCCTTCAGTGATGAGATTGTGAAGAGCATTTCAACGTTCACTAGTGTCAACAAGATTAAAAAGGAAAAAGAATAGAATGGGATACAGAGCGCATCTAAGAGGAGTGCTGTTTATCTGGCAGAGTAGAGTCATGAAATGTTAAAAAGCCATGTTTCTCTCCTTTCTAAAATGCAAGAAATGCTCAAGACAGAAATAATGATCATCTCAGAAGCCTACACAAAAGGAAGACTGTAGCATTAATTTACCAATCAGTGAGACATTTTGGCTGATCCCCCAAGCAATTGAGAAGAACTAGACATCATTATTAAACAAAAAGCACCATTTTAAACAGCAAGCATACATCATAATTTTAAATAATAATACCTTACATTTGTGTAGCACTTCAGAGTTTACGAAGCACTTTTATGTACATTATCTCATTTATCAACCACTAAAAGAGGAAGAAACATTTAAGGCAAGGAAAGTGTTGCACTGGATAAATGAGGGTGAAGTTCTGGAATAACAGAAGTCCTCAACAAATCTTCATCAGGAGCTGATGAATTGCCCATCTCAACTTCATTATCCTTATCATGAGCACTTATGAGAGAAATGAAAAATTGATGAGCACCGTCATAATCAAAGAGAATAAATGTTTCTCTGTTAAAGTGAATGCATAATCTTTCCAGGAATAAAATAACAATATTCATTAATTATTAAATTCCGATAATGCTGACACCAAATCTCATTTCAACCAGTGAAGAAAATTGGCAATATAGAAGAAAACTGTTGGACTTGGTGTTTTTAATCTATGTATACATACATATAGTCCCTGAAAAGACTGCCTAAAATGTAGTCTTTTGTCTCTCCCAGTTGGGTGAATATTTTCATAATCCATTTATATCAGAATATTCTGTTACCTTCTAAAAACAGATTGTGCAAGTGTCAAAGGCTCTGCATGCATTACTTATAGCAGAAGTTAAGGACATCTTATGACAAAATCTTTTCTTGAGTCACCAGGTTTTATTAGAGAATTGCCATGTTTTCTTTAGTATCCCCTATACCCTCTCAACCCAGCCCTACACAAATATGGTGTAAGAAGTACAATTTACTCCATTAAGGAATTGCCTGTTTTCTTTATCTGATCCCATCAGTTATTTCCATTCCACTGATGAAAATTACAATAAAGAATAGTGATAATTTGCCATTAGATACTTTAAAATGTGCATTAGTGATGTCTTTAAGATATAATGCTTTTTAATCACACACCAAAATTAAACTTCCAAATAAATACCAAATGTAACTAAGTAAAACAGAAGAAAGGAACAAATAAAAAAGCTTCAATGCTTCCCCAAAGAGAAACCCACTACAAAATTATTGGTTTAGGTTTTTCTAGTCCTGTTTTCTATGACTGTGTGTGTACCTCTGTATGTGCCTATGCGTATATCTCTGTGAATCTATGTGTGTATGTGCGTATCGGTGTGTGTGCATTTGTGTGTGTGTGTATGTTTGGTCTGTAGCTGGGCACTTCTATAAGTCAGCTAAAACTTGTAGGTTTCTGTTACAAGTTTTAAGGGGCAGTTAGCACTCTCTACAACACTAAGGCTAGATTAAAGCATATTCCTTCAAGAATCTATGATCTAGCCATTACAAATATTTATATTATTAAGTAATTATTGAAAGACAAAAATGCCCATGATATCATAAATGAAAATACATTTTTAAAAGTAATCATAATACACAGTTTTGTAACCTTCTGAGAGATCGAGATGCAGATGCATCAAGGCGTAACAGATTGTGATTATCGTTTAGAGATATGCATTTAAAAGTGTTCATACCCAAATGATAACAAGTGTGATAAGTTTTGAACACATATCCTGCGCCTAGAAGTCTATTAAGCCTTTAAACCATATTAAGTGTGTTCCTAATTCCAACTTTATTACACACAGATTGTATTATGCAAAAGTAGAAATGTCTTCTTTATTTACTTGACCCTCGAATGTCATCTTAGGAAGGAGGAGATGACCATTTGAGAGGGAGGACACTTACTCTTGCCATTTGTTCTTATGTGGTCTCTGGCTTTAACAAGTCTTTCATATGAAGGTAATATTAAGGTAAATTAAATTTCAAATTCTTCATTAGTCCCACTTCCCTCCAGACCTTCATGGTTGTTGTTCTTCTTAGATGATCACATTTTGGGCTAAAAGCAAGTTTCTGGAGACTCAGGGTGGTGGTGGAAGGGGTCCCTGATTCTGTCACCAGGTTGATGTCCGCTTGCTTGGGTCACTGTGCTAGGACTCACTGTCCAATGTCTTGGGCCATCATCTCTCCCCTTCACTGAATTAATAACATTTATTGTTTTAGTGGGAGGCCAGGCGCCACCTAAAACAAGACATTACTATTCAGCTTTGAGCTCAGAACTAAAGATATAAAATCATTAATAGAATTTCAGTTTTTAAAACCTGAAATTCTTGAAAGAAAAAAGGCTGTTTTCCCAGGTCTGCTTCCTTTCTATGTAAAAAGAAAATCTTGATAATCTGAACATAAGGCTTTCCTCCAAGTCATGGTATTGAGGAAGAAGAGCACAAAATACAGGAAGTCCCTTCCAAATACAAAAAGGAAAGTAACTCCTGGTACTAGGAGAATCTTGGAGAGAGGTTTGGAGGGGGAAAGTGTAGGGGCAGAGCTCTAATCTAATCATATTCTGATCTCTTTTTTTTTTTTTTTTTTTTTTTTTGAGGCGGAGTCTCGCTCTGTCGCCCGGACTGGAGTGCAGTGGCCAGATCTCAGCTCACTGCAAGCTCCGCCTCCCGGGTTTCCGCCATTCTCCTGCCTCAGCCTCCCGAGTAGCTGGGACTACAGGCGCCCGCCACCTCGCCCGGCTCGTTTTTGTATTTTTAGTAGAGACGGGGTTTCACCGTATTAGCCAGGATGGTCTCGATCTCCTGACCTCGTGATCCGCCCGTCTCGGCCTCCCAAAGTGCTGGGATTACAGGCTTGAGCCACCGCGCCCGGCCATATTCTGATCTCAAATGGAGGCACAACCTTCCCCTGAGACGTGGAGAGGCAAGATGGCGGATATGGAGAAACAAGTTCTAGTTATACCCATTTCTGAAGTTTATCTGGGCCTCAGAGAAATCCCACACTCAGCATCAACCGGAAGCTGTAGAGCAGCAGAGAGGAGAGAGTCCTCTAACATCTGGACCCCAAATGACCATTTAGACACATGAAGGGAAATCTAGGAATTCCCTGTGATTTGGTCATTGGACATGGAGGTACTGAGAGACAGAGAAGATGCCTGAGATTGAGCAGAGAAGATTCCTTGAATAAAACATCACGGAAGGAATCATGATTGGCATCATTAGGTGTCAGCATAAGACTGAAGAATTCCAAGTGGGCCAGCCACGCCTTGTTAAACATAGAATGGGGCGACCATGACCTAGTGCAATAAGGGCATCATTACCCAGAGGACAGACCAGGGAGCAGGGCTCCTTGGTGGAAGCTATGAACATGCCTGAATTTCAAGAAGACCCAGGGAGGGACCCAGGGGAAGAGACTGCCTGTAGAGTTGGGCCCTGAAATCAACTGAATATTTACTCCAAACGGAAAGAAATGGAATTTCATTTATTTGACAATTTTTAAGTCACTTAGATAGAGGTTGGTAAGATGTGAACTTTAAAAGTCCCAGAAATCAATTACTTGAAGGGCGTCTGTGGCGTTTCAGAAATTTTGGACTAAAAAATTCTGTAGTTTCTGAAATTGTCTACTTGTCTTTTAAAACAAGTATTTTGCATCATTTAAAAATTTATATTTTAATTTGCAAAAGCTAACATGCCTAGCAAATAAGATTTCACTGTAACAGAAAACAAACTTTGTAACCAGTCCTGTAGCCTCCAGTGGGGGATCTTCTATAATGTTGATTCAGAAAATATCTGAGGTCATTTTGCTATTGGAAGTAGACATTTGTTTTAGTTTGGAGTGTTGTCCCTTTCTTAATCTCATTAATATCAAATTTCAAAGAAGTTTTTACATCTTTGACCTAAAAATGATGTATGAAAAAATAAAACACTCAATTAAATATGAAGTTTAGAATGTGAACAATCAAGCAAAGATTATTTAATCATCACCATCATGTCAATTTATTTTTTTCAGTTATTTTAAACCAAAGCATAAAAATAACTTATTTTGTTGCCCTGGAGGAAATTACACAGAAAACAGTGTTCAGAATATTAGGGAACAGTCATCTATAAAATGAAATATTATTGACCATTAAAATATTTATATTATTGCTAATAAAAATGTAGTTTTGATATAATATGTACCTATGTTCTTATTTTGGAAATGTATTTGTGTCTTTCTGAAAAAAAAATGGCTATAAAACTGTATTTTAGAATATTAAAATGTGTCTTTTATTGGCTTATCTTAATTTTTTAACAATTTCTTTAAGGAAACTATGTGCTATAAAGAAGGAGAGAGTTTTGACTTAAATAGAAAAAAGACAATTGTTGTGTTGTTAAAAAAAAAGTTAATTTTTCCTGTGGAAAAAAGAAAAGTAAAGGACAATCTATCACATAGAAGTAAACATATACTTGATATTACAGCAAATGAGAAACTGGAAGTTGGGAATTCTCTGCCTGAAATGGTTCTTAAATTTTTCTTTTAGCTCAAGCAAGTCCACCTATCTTTCCATTTCTCTAGTTACCCCTTCTCAAACCTTGCAGTCACAAATTAGCAACAGATACTGGATTGCATGCCACCCGTTTTGCTCAGGAAAGACCTGGGCAGCTGCTCAACTGGCTGAAATGTTGTTTGAGAGATTAACTCAAAAAGATGATGAAACCAACAGGAACACAGCAGTTGGAACTTGCCCCAAGTCATCAAAAGAAATGAAGTTCAATATAAAAATCTAAAATAAATAAGGGACTATAAATGAGGGGACACCCTTAAAATTTAGGAGAAAGTTTCACCTACCTGCACCTTCAATTTCCCTTTCCCAATAACTCCCCTTGGAAGACAGGCAAGAGCCACCCGGTGGCCCGCAATCCTGCAAATGCAGGGAATAGGATATTTTCCGAAGGAAAAATTCAACAGCTTCAATGGCTTGTGATTTTTTTTTTTTTCCAAAATTTTCCCCTAAGAATTAGGAGTGTGAGACATTGACATAAGTCTCAGAGAACTGACCCGTGAAATAATTAGAAGAGGAATTCCCCCAGGCCCCACCCTCTTATCTTGGAGCTGGGCCAGATGAAAGACACCTCTGTTTACTTCCTGATCCATCTAATTTCTGTAACAAGGACCATCCCAAACACATCTCCCAGCAGCTGCTAGAGCTGAAACTCAAGAGGTTGCCCCAGGCACCATGGTACCTTCTTAGAGCTGTTCGACCCTAATGGATTAGCTTTCCTCAGCACAGGTGGCCATTTAACAGGAGACCAAACTTTTACACTAGTAAGAGACCATTGGAAGTAACTTCAAAGCCCATAGGCCTAAAGCAGAGCTAAGAAAACACAAGGTTTTCTGAAATGCAAATCAGCTGCCCATCCTCCCTCCCACCCACAGTTTTCAAAGGATGATAATTACGGGAGTAGTGGGAATGACAGAAATCAAAGAATAATGCAATTTCAAAAATAAAGAAAAGTCAGCATATTTCCATTAGAAATTCTAAAACTGCCATTTTTAATTCTGAAACAAAACTGAAGGACCAAATTTTGCATAAGACTTGGTCATATTTCAAACAAAATATGACCACACTTTTGCCCGAGAAACTTTTTACAAAGTTCCAAAAGCAGTATCAAGGACTAATTAATTTACTTTTATTATACAATATTTTCCATGTATTTTTAAATACAGAAAGCCAAAACAAACAAAAAAACAAACAAAAAACGACATGATCATCCTTTTCACAATAGCCCAGAATTTTAATTAAGCTGCTTACATAAAAATGTTGGTAAACAGGGCATAACATATATACCATAACATTTCCTAATATATGATGAGAGCACATGAAAAAATTTAGGAAGTAGATGAGTCACAGAAAGAGCAGATTAGTTAAAAGAGATTAGAGGCTGAAAAAAATGTCTATGAAAAGCTGACAGAGACTCCAAATTATAGGATAATGCACATAAAAGCACTTTGACACATGTAAAAACAAAATGTAACTATTGTTGGAAGGTTAATGTTTCAAAGGGAAACAATACTCATATATTGGTATTTGCTTATACATGAATTCTTATCTACATATATACATGATGAACTAGCAGAATATTTCTTCTTTACTTTTTCCAACATCATGTTTTGTATATTTAACTATAGATAATAAAGTGGTTTAGAGATTGAGTTCTTTTTTGCATTCTTAATGTGACACCCTGTTTATTGAAATCAAGGGAAAGGAAGAAAAAACATATACTATTCCTAACTGGAAGGTCGGAAAAATGTTGTATTTGTCTTACATTTTTAGATTTTAATGTCATACTAGCTTATCAGTACCCAGCTATATGTAACTACCAGAAAGAATTCTTTTAAAAAGTGGAATAGAGGTGGAAAACAACAATGGAAATGAAGACTTGTTGCATAAGTAAAGTCTCAAGATGCCTCATAGCTCATATTCACTCAGCTTTTATCTTTTATTGCATAGAATAGAAAATTGACATGAAAATATATGGTGTTCATGAAGACATTTGGTGTCATAATTACACTTTTTGTAGAAACAGAATTTTTGCTTTAATCAAATAGAACTGTGCATTCTTGATACTTGGATGAGACTTTCTCTAATGTATTTACTAATTTTTTACATGAATTAAGCTTGTGACTGCCATGTGCAGGCAAAAGAATCCTAAGGGGTTTGATAATGATCGAGTAGGAGTTTAGGACCCCAAATGTGATCTTCTGGACAGATTCCCTTTCATTTTTTGCACCCTACTTGTTTTTCAGGAAACAGTTCATTTTTTTAGGCATGATCCCAGTGTGGATCCTAGAATCCTGCCTATTTTGAAAATCTCCCAGTGCTCATTTTATGAGGTTCCATGGGGGTGATTACGAATCTAGCAAGAGAGAAATAAGCTGGCAAAAAAAAAAAAAAAAATGCTGACCTGAGCCTCAGCAAGTCCAGTTTTTGTGACGTTGACTAGCTTTGTGAGCCTTGGCTGGTCACTTCATTTCTGTGGACCTGATTTCTCATTCTTCAAATAAAGGGATAGGAGTAGATTCAATGTTTAAAGTCAATTGTAAGATTACTATTCTATTGTAGGGCAAATTACATCTTAATTTCATTTTAAAATTAAATATTTTAGTATATCATATTCTACATGTCAAGTCATATTCTATAACATGCCATGTTCTATTGCATGTCATATTCTATAACATTATTATAACTCCTGCATGATTTTTTGTTTAAGTTGTCTTCATAAATGAGCTGAGACATCATGCAATAGAATAGGCCAGCCAGTTTTGCTTGTCCATTTTTAAAGGTAATGGAATAAAAGACCATTTAATTTCTGACTCACTGGAAGTCATGCACCAGATTAGTGATAGATTAGAGAAAAGAAACTAAGACCCCTTTCTTCCTAATCAGTCAGTGTTCTGAAGTAGGTATGTCTTTATTTAAGAGAAGTTATTTGTCAAGAAGCACTAAGAATAGGATTTGACCCTTGCAACTGTAATCTGTGAGGAATCATTAGCAACATCTTCATTCTCTCATTTCATTCTTACATCGTTATTTTAAATTATTTGTTATAGAGGTTATATCAAACATTGCACAGAGTTTTCATAGAAAGTGTGCTCAATAAATATGTACACAGATTTGCCTAGAACATAGACATTAACTTGCAGTTTCTGTAGTAAGAAATAGAACCTGTTATTTAAATACTCACTTTGACACTTGGCCTTGTGATCTTCAGCAGATTACTCAAATTCCCTGAGCCTAATTTCACCATTCCTACCTCACAGGGTTATCGTAAAGATTAAATGAGATAATGCACGTACTAGCCTGTTTGTTCTTCTTCCTTTTGTTAATTTTATTACTATTTTTATCTTTATTTATGTTCATCTGTTTTTCCTTCCTTTCTCCCCAAAGACAGAGGAATGTCTTAGTCACCTTTATCTGCCAACCCAGAAAAACTTTAATTAGTATTGCATTCATTAATACACATTCTCTGCCTATCCTAATAATTTTGTTAGATGCTTTCCTTGTCAGTGATAGCTCTTTCTCATGTATCCCCGTTGAACGTGATTCCCACATATGGCCCAGTTGGGCAAATTCTAGGGAAATAAGAGAAGCTGCAGAGGAGAGGGCTAGAAAGGAGCTGGTACATTTTAGAAGTAAGCAAAGGAAGAGAGGAGCCCCAAGAAAGGCCAATATTTTAAAACTGAGTCACTAGAAAGGTGAGAAGATTGTTATCAGAATTAAAAATCACAGAAGCAGGACTAGGTGGGATAAAGAAAGAGTTCATGTGGGAAATGCTACCCGTGAAAGACCTTCACATGCTGAGATTTGCACACACAGGGGAAAGGGTAGGATTGGTACCCGGGAGGTGGTGAGCCTGGAGTTGTCATCTGTTTCAAGGCTCTGTGAAGCCATAATGTCAAATCAGGTTGTTAAAGCAGAGAGAATCGCTGGAGAAAAGATGGTTAAGGATAAATCCTTGGGACAATATCTATATTTAATAGTTGGAAGGAAAAGGAAATACTCATTTTAAAACATAACCACTAAGCATCATCGCCAAGGTTTTCATAGGTAAAACTTTAGAGTATCCCTTTAGTTAGGCATTATCCCATTACATAAATGATTGGTCTGAATGTTGAGACTTGCTGGAAGTCACACAAGCTATATAGACAATGACTAAACTTACCTTTTTTCTTCTCCAATAATTAATGTTTAATAGAATATTTTATTACTAACCTAATATTAGTAACTATAGAAAACACCCTTTCTAACAGGATCTAGAATAGTTTTAATATATTATCAAATATATAAATATATCAAAGCTATAACCTAACTTAAGCTATAGTTTAAGTTAAGCTATAGCTTTGATAAAGATGCAGACATCTCTTTAGAGTTAAAAAAATGGGTTCTTGATTTTCTGCAAGATGTATGACTAGAAATACAATTTTGTAAATAACTTGAAAATAATCAGGGATGGATTTAGACTATATTTGTCCTCATTAATGAACATGACAATGTTTTTACCTTCTGGCCTTTGTGTCAGATACAATGGTGAATGACGATCTGTCTTGAGGGAAGCTGGGGAAAGCATATTTCATCAAATAAAAACTTGGTTGGCCCTTCCTGATATCACCCACATGCTGAGGCCTCCTTCTAAGATGCAAAGCTCCTTTATTCACAGGTTCCTTGGAGGAGTGTTTCCCCAAATAGATTGCATGTTAAAATTACCAGAAGGTTTTGCAAAAATACTGATGGATAGCTCCAAGATATTCTGATTTAACTTCTATGGGCTGCCACCTGGGCACTGAGATTTGTAAAACTTCCTTAGATGATTCTAGCATTCAGCAACATTTATTATAAAGAGGCTCCCAATGTCTTCCAACCAGAGATGAAAGGAATAAAGATCTTTCCTTGAAAGTAAGAAATGTCAACAAATAGTAACTATTTGAAGCAACAGAATTTCTATAACATTTACTGTTCAATTCAAAGTAAGTGCAACTAAATAATACTTTCACAGATAATAAAGAATGCAGTTGCTCAAATAATGTACAATTTATATTTTAAAAATTTATATAATACATATCAACAACACCTATTTTATCAATTTATCACTAAAATATATATATCTTTAGAGTATTACTAGAAAGATATTTCTATTTTCAAATAGAAATACCAGCATATATGGGAATTTTCTGTGTCCTGAGTTTCCAAAGCACTTTTGTACATTTTTTAATCAATCCACATAAGATTCCTCTGAGGTGACATTGTTAAAGAATGCAACCCAAAATATCTATATCATAATCATATTAATTGTTTGCTTAAAATGTAGGGTTTCTCCCTTTCAATTCAAAACTTATCAAGAGTCAAAATTTCTGAGTGCACCTCAATTTTCTGTATACCTAAATTATTACAGGACTTCTATCCTAAAAGAATAAGAACTAGGTGCTGTTCTTCATTTATAGCTAAGAAAACTAAATCTACAGTTATAGAGTGTTTCTCTTTTAATGCTGGATATATACATGATTAGCTGAATTTCCTTCTCAAAAGGTTGAAATGGAGAAGACATACATTTTGGGGTCAACACTTTAATAATATTGAATGCTTAATATGTGCTAAGAATATTGTCTTAAACACTAGAAACACAATAATAAAAAAAGACATGGTATATGGAACCAAGGGACTACTAACACCTCAAACTCACGTATTACTTTATGCGAAGAAGCAATTGCAGAGACTTTGTAATTAGAACTAAACTGACTTTCTGTCCTACTGGTACCAAAACAGAGATATAGACCAATGGCACAGAACAGAGCCCTCAGAAATAATACCTCACATCTACAACCATCTGATCTTTGACAAACCTGACAAAAACAAGAAATGGAGAAAGGATTCTCTATGTAATAAATGGTGCTGGGAAAACTGGCTAGCCATAAGTAGAAAACTGAAACCGGGTCCCTTCCTTACACCTTATACAAAAATTAATTCAAGATGGATTAGAGACTTAAATGTTAGACCTAATACCATAAAAACCCTAGAAGAAAACAGGCAATACCATTCAGGACATAGGCATGGACAAGGACTTCATGTCTAAAACACCAAAAGCAATGGCAACAAAAAAAAGCCAAAATTGACAAATGGGATCTAATTACACTAAAGAGCTTCTGCACAGCAAAGGAAACTACCATCAGAGTGAACAGGCAACCTACAGAATGGGAGAAAATTTTTGCAATCTACTCATCTGACAAAGGGCTAATATCCAGAACCTACAAAGAACTCAAACAAATTTCCAAGAAAAAAAACCAAACAACCCCATCAAAAAGTGGGCAAAAGGATATGAACAGACACTTCTCAAAAGAAGATATTTATGCAGCCAGCAGACACATGAAAAAATGCTCATCATCACTCGCCATCAGAGAAATGCAAACCAAAACCACAATGAGATACCATCTCACACCAGTTAGAATGGCGATCATTAAAAAGTCAGGAAACAACAGGTGTTGGAGAGGATGTGGAGAAATAGGAACACTTTTACACTGTCGGTGGGACTGTAAACTGGTTCAACCATTACGGAAAATAGTGTGGTGACTCGTCAAGGATCTAGAACTAGAAATACCATTTGACCTAGCCATCCCATTACTGGGTATGTACCTAAAGGATTATAAGTCATGCTGCTATAAAGACACATGCACACATATGTTTATTGTGGCACTATTCACAATAGCAAAGACTTGGAACCAACCCAAATGTCCATCTGTGACAGACTGAATTAAGAAAATGTGGCACATATACACCATAGAATACTATGCAGCCATAAAAAAGGATGAGTTTGTGTCCTTTGTAGGGACATGGATGCAGCTGGAAACCATCATCCTGAGCAAACTATCGCAAGAACAGAAAAACAAACACCGCATGTTCTCCCTCATAGGTGGGAATTGAACAATGAGAGCACTTGGACACAGTAAGGGGGACATCACACACCAGGGCCTGTTGTGGACTGGGGGGAGCGGGGAGGGATAGCATTAGGAGATATACCTAATGTAAATGACGAGTTAATGGGTGCAGCACACCAACGTGGCACATGTATACATATGCATGTTGTGCACCTGTACCCTACAACATAAAGTATAATAATAATAATAATAATAATAAAGAAGGGACTGCCCAGTTTTGGAAGAGGAATAACTGCCACCAGGTTTTCAAGGAAGTATTAACAAGATAATTTCTGTATGCCTCTATAATGAAGTTAGAAGACCTTCGTAGAGCTTGCTATGTCTAGAGTTGGCTGGAAATGATTCACAGTTAAAAACATAAACAAACTAAACAAACAGAAAGTTAGATTTTTAAAAATAGTATATGGAGTTTAAGAGAAGAGTTTATTTCAAATGCTAATTGAATTAGCATGTGTTAATGCAGAAAAAAATCAATGACGACAGTGGTTTTGATTATTTTCCTTTTTTGGATGGTGGAACAAATATATATGAGTTTTCACAGGTAAGTAATTTTGCACACTTCTCTCCTTTTCAACTTGACACTGTACCATGAGCATTTTATTTCTTTTTCTTTTCGGAAAATTTTTTATGGGCTATATAAATGTTTGACATAGAGATGGACCATCACTTATATTAAAAATCCAATTGTATAACAGAATTTTTATTTATACAATTTGGGCATAATAAACAAAAGAGTAATAAATATCTTTGTACAGAATCCAGTGTCTATTCTGTATGTTTAATTACTTTATTAAGAAAGATTCCTAGAAGTAGAATTCTGCTGGATTCAGTGGGAGAGATAAAGGATATAAACTCTTTGAAGGTTATGATTACTTGCTGATGAACTATTTTCTGGAAGAGTCGTACAAATAAGAGCTTTCATTAGTATTTCATGAGTCGATATCTCCTTCTACCCATTCTAACAGAATATTGTTGTTTTAAATCTTTGTTTATCACACACTTTCAATTTGCTATCATCAATTATTGGTGATTAATCATAAGTAAAACTGATTAATAACTTCTTGCATATTTAAAAGTGACAATCATTTATTTTATTACTTATTTGAATTTCAAGGATTATAATACAAATTTGCCAGTTAAAAATGCAAATGAAAGTCATTTCTGTCCTATGAAACCTAATGGTGATGCTAGTTTTCAAGAACGAAAAAAAGAAAAGTAACATTTTTGGCCATGTACTATATACTCTTATAAACATTTGGGGATTTTGTTGTTGTTGTAGATGAGAATATCAGAAAGTTTAAGTAAAGTTTTCAGATTTTTAAATTACGATGTAGCATCAATGTTATTCGACATCAATTGTGACTTCAAATATTATGTTCTTTATATAATTATAAATAATGGTTTTATTTTTATTTCCATGGTAAAAAATATATGAGGTCACAGAGAACATTGTCTTTTTTAAGAACTACCTTCTTAGAAATTAAGAATTTCTAATGATGATAAACAAGAATTAATAATGGATTAATATAGTTAATTTTTAAAAGATGTTTGCCTAAAAATATAAATAATATTATAAAAGTGACAGGGCAAAAACTAGTATATTTAAATTTTACTGAGCCACAAATAGTTTAAAATTAGTTGAAGAGATTCAATAAACTTAAACATTGTTTTTAATCTTAATCCAATTTTGTTTCTAGGTTTATTTCTACTTAAAAGCCACATCACAGTCTCCCTACTGACATCATCTAAAGCTTTGATGTCTGATGTTCATAAGTCACAATAAAAGTGAATGATATTTCTGTATTCAAGGATATAGAATTGTTATTTAAGTTTCAAAATACTAAAAATGATAAAGCTGAATTTTAGTACTGAGTCAAATATTTCCAGTTTAAGATGAAACAGCTTTTTTCCCAAATATAATTTCTTTAAAATATTTCTTTGTGAGCACAAAGTTAAATTTGAGGCTAATAATAGAAACTATAATTTGTTTAATATATAAAGCTACATCTTTTGATATCAGGAATACGTATGTATGCATGAATATATATATATTTAGTGATCGATTGAGCTGTATTGTCTCTGTTTACAAAAGTAATATATTTCCATATATAAAATTAAAAGGTATTAATATATACGCTTACTAATATATAAATAAAAGAAATATTGATTACATATATACTGAGTTACAGAATATGTCTCTGGTATATAAATAGTACACATGTCATAAATCTGTATTCTTTGCATGTGAAGAAAGTAAATGTTATTTTCTTCTATAAAAAGTATGTCACACATTTTATTTGGAATAAAAATAACACTGAATTTCTTTTAAAAAGGACATCAATGCGATTCAACATCAGTTTTGAAATGATGAAAGTAATGACTAAGAACCCAGTATATAATCATAAAATCTAGGTTGTACATGTAAATTTTCAAAAATAATAAAATATAAAGACAGAAACAAATTAATAAGGTCCATATGCCTAATGATGAAGAACATATAGACAGCTAGCTTTTACCTTCTATTTTTATATCTTTATCATTTATTGCCTATGAGTGGAGGAAGAAAAATTTCAAAAACCAAAAGTAAATCGTGTGTAGGAGACCAAATAAGTTACTTTCGCCCCTAAAAATAACTGTTTACATTGTATCTGGGATAAAATTAGCTTTGAGTTTAAATAATGATTACAACTAACTATGAAATAAATGGACAAAGACCCAAGATGTGTGCACTATTTCTAAATTCTGTTATTAATCATGCCTGCTACAAAACTTATTGCATTAATAATTTATTAAAGATTAGGCCCCTTTTCTTGACTGATTCTGTAGTTAACTCCCCCTGGTTAAAGGTGATTTTTTCACAGTATGGCTGTGGTTACTAATTCCAGGCTGTTCCAATCCTGAAGATCTATAAACTGGCCAGATCTGACATTCTGGCTTAGGAAATCACGAAAGAAGAACTCTAGTTATTAGATAAGATAGTTCTTCGTATTTTCCAAAAGCAAATTAAGTTACGAAATGTCTGTTTTAACACTCAGAAACTCACAGCATACTTATGTGGTGAGCTAGGAATGCAGAAAGACCAAAAGAGATCAAAGGAAAAATTTGCATTTTCTCTTTTTCTTTAGCCCAAATGTCATTAGTAATATTTCCAAAATTATTACTTTTTACCAGGTTTCTTGGCTCACTTTAGCCCTCAAGCTCACAAAACTGTTAAAAGAGAGACGAAAGAATCTGAAAGAAGTACCTGCATTTAAGCAATTGTACATTAAGAAAAAGAATGCTATCTATTTAATTAACATGTCACCTTCTGGAAGGCCAGGTGTTCCTTAGAAGTTACCTATATAAGTATTGATCTATCTAAACCTCATGTGGGTTGACAAGATAATGTGGCAACAGAAGCTTTGTCTGAGGGAAAAAATATGTCTAAAGACTTGTTTACTACTTCAGCTCCTGTTTAAAAAAGGATTTCACAGTGCAGTCTTTGTTCCTAAGTAGAGTTGTGCCTTTTGTACAAGTTAATGCTTGCAGAACAATTTTACTGTGATTATTTGTTGTCCATTACTTAGATATGTGGGTTAGAAATGAGTTCTTCAGGCTATATTCATCTCCCAAATGTGGGTGACATGTTACATACATTTAGCTATAACAGTGTTGATTTTAAAAAATTTAAAAATACTATATACAATAGGAAAAGTATGCTTATCTGCCTCAATATTTATTTAATTATATACACTTATATATGCACATATATACACACGTGCACATTTATGAACTATAGATATATAGTTAAATATATATATTTGTGTATTAAAATGTGTTTTAATGCGGATCCAGAAATTGATCAGAATTGTTAATATATTGGAATGGATTTTTTCTTACTACTTCCTTGAGGGAAAGGAAATATAAATATGACTGGCTCACAATTCCTGTCTTAGAAAACCTTAGGAATAAAAATTATTGCATAATTCAGAAAAACAATTTAAGATCAATGTAATAAAAATATAGATATGTCCACGTGTCAAGCTTTTGTTTTATTAATATAACCAAACATAAAGATAAAGCCAGCAAGTGCCGTTTCAAGATTGGAGCTGAACGAGCCCTAATAATAGCAGGCAGTAGGAAACTTTCACTGGATAACCACTTTCCATTGCCAACAGTGTGACTTACTGCTCACTGAATCAGTGAGAAATCAGGCAGAAGTGCTTAAAATAGAAGTAAAATAAAGTAATTTCAAACTGTAGAAACTAAATGTGAAAATGCACTGACAGAATCTGCCATCACTCCGTGATGCAACAATGTAAGCAACAATGCAAGGAGAAACTGAGACAACTATCCTGCTCTGTGTAAAAGAGAAAGGAACACACAGGAATTCTGGTGATTAGGAGGATTTACTGTAGGTAAGGCAGGAGCAATTGTCCAGAATGTACCACAGCACGAAGAAAATATTCCACTTCATTCATCCATTTGTTCAAAGTTTAGGATTTCTTTTCCTTTCCTTTTCTTTTTGAGACGGAGTCTCGCTCTGTCGCCCAGGATGGAGTGCAGGGGCGCAATCTCAGCTCACTGCAAGCTCCGCTTCCCGGGTTCACGCCATTCTCCTGCCTCAGCCTCCCGAGGAGCTGGGACTACAGTCGCCTGCCGCCTCGCCCGGCTAGTTCCTTATATTTTTAGTAGAGATGGGGTTTCACCATGTTAGCCAGGATAGTCTCGATCTCCTGACCTCGTGATCCGCCCGCCTCGGCCTCTCAAAGTGCTGTTATTATAGGCGTAAGCCACCGCGCCCGGCCAGGACTTCTTAAACTGGGATTTTTTTTCAGTTTTCTATTGCTATGTAACAAATACATTTTAAGCTCAGTGGCTTAAAACAATTACCATTTTAATCTTTCATAATTTTCTGGGTTGTCTGGGCTTAGCTGGATGGATTTCTGGTTCCTGTGATGTCACTTGACTGGACTTGAACTCCAAGATGGCTCCTGAACTTGTTTGGCACTTAGTGCTGGCTGGCTGTAGCCAGTTCACTTGAAATTTTTGAGAAAGCCTCATCTCTCTTCCATGTGACTCCTTCATGTGGTTTGGGCTTCTCTGGGAGAATAATAGGTCACAAAAAGAAGCATTCAAAGGAGACACATTCCAATGCCTGAGGACTCATCAAGCCTCTGCATTATTCTTGCTAATATCTCATGAGCCAAAGTTAGACATAGGGCAAACTCAAAGTCAAAGTAGGAGGGAACTACACAGGGTCTGAATACAAGAGGGCATGGATTCACCGAGCGACTCAAAAGTAGCATAGTTTCCCTTGCACGCATGTGATTGAATAGAGGAATGGTTTCGGAAGTGGATGCAGGGTAGTAACATTGAGAAGGCAAGAAGGCTAGCGAGAATTTAGCCTCAGCAGCACTGCGGCTTCAGACTGATCCTATGGGAAGCTCTGAAGCTAAATTTTCACCCAGAGTTAGTCCAGCCTTAAGACAAGGAGCTCTTATAATTAGGCCAGTAAGTCTTCAGCTCTTTAGCTCTAGGAAGGAGAAGGGAAGTTGAGGGGGCATGGCCTCCCAATGAGAATGGGGTGGCTGTGAGTTATTAGCAGTCAACTATCGGAGTAGCTGGAGCAGGAAGCACTTACAGCACACACAGCATCAACTACAGGTGTTCACCTGCAAAGCTTTGTTACTATGTTCCTAGGGATATTGATGCTGGCAATGTTGATTCCACACATATCATGGAATACTCCTCTTTGCAAAAATGTCGTTCATTCTTCCTGAAGAATAAAAATCAAGTGTCTTTTTATTCAGTGGGAACCTTATCAAAGACAGCTTACCAGAGAAGACAGGATTTGTTGAGAAATTTTTAAATAAAGGCCATTGAAAGATGTGTTTGTTCATGAAACACCCAACTACAGACATAATTTGAGAAATACAAGTGGTTTAAAATCTGAAAAGGAAAACAATGATCTATCTTAAGGACAGAAAATTTTATGTGTTATCACAAGAGAATGAAAATAGGAAGAATCATTTGATATATTTATGAGAGTTTTAAAAAATCAATTATTAAAGAGATTATGAAATACTTTGAAGAGATAGAAAGGAAGCTGACTTTAAAAATAAATATATGTTTATACTTATAGGACACTAGAGCAAAAAATGCAATAATATTGGCATGTGTATAAGTCTTTCATAAAGTTGACATTCAGATTGCATGAAATATGATATATTTTAAAATTATTTCTATGATTTTAACATAAAATGTGTAATTGAACAATTTTTTATTATAATGAAAATATTCCTGATTTAATGTGTAAATGGAATATTTTAAATAAAATAATCCTTAGTGTTTGCTTTTGGCCAAATCAAGTGAAAATTCAAATTGTAAAAAAAGTTACAGTCAACAATCATTGTTTACATTAGTGAACTCATTTACTACACATTAAAGTAACACTATAATAAACAGAACAGCTTAGTGCCAGTGAATGAATAGCTTGTTGGGAAGAACAGAAAGTCAAGACAGACTCAAGTGCAAATGAATACATGTTTAATATAATAAAAGTTGCCTTAAAATTAGTTATGAAAAGATGAATCCCATTATTTCCTTCTTCTATAGTACAATTCTGATATCTCTGTAGTTGATTTGAAAATAACACATCAACTAATAAAGGTACTAGAAGAAAACACATTACTCAAAGAATAAACTTGGGGCAAGAAAGCATGTTTTAGCAAGGTCACACTATTCAAATCACATACTGTGAAAATATTGATAACTTATCATAACATTTAAACATTTTTGTAGATTAGAAAACCATAAGCAAAATCATATTTAAAAAAAGAAATGGTACAGGCACAGTGGCTCACGCCTGTGATCCCAGTACTTTCGGAGGCTGAGGCAGGTGGACCACTTGAGGTTAGGAGTTCGAGATCAGCCTGGCCAACCTGGCGAAACCCCATCTCTACTAAAAATACAAAAATTAGCCGGGCATGGTGGCACATGCCTGTAATCCCAGCTATGCGGGAGGCTGAGGCAGGAGAATTGCTTGAACCCGGGAGGCGGAGGCTGCTGTGAGCTGAGATCGTGTCACTGCATGACAGAGCGAGACTCAGGCTCAAAAAAAATAAAAGAGAGATAACAAAATGTTATACAAAGGGTGTAAAAAGGTTAACAGTCATCTTTGATAAAGGTTATGTATAAATCATTAATCAATAAAAGTGAAATTCAATTTTGTGTGTGTGTGTGTGTGTGTTTGTAGAATAAGAGAACATACATGTACTGGGTAAGCAACATGATAATAAAAGGCTGAAGGAAAAATAAGCAAACCACATAAACACACAGATTATTTTTAAAGAAAAGTGCAATGGTTAAGGAACACATGAAAATATAATAAAGTCGAGGGTAATTTTATAATCTTAAAATATAAAATGTAAAAATCAGCTGGGCGTGATGGCACGCATCTGTAGTCCCACCTTCTCGGGAGGCTAAGGCAGGAGAATCGCTTGAACCCAGAAGGCGAGGTTGCAGTGAGCCGAGATCACGCCACTGCACTCCAACCTGCATGACAGAGCAAGATTCCAAAAATAGCATAAAATAGCATAAAATAAACAGTATAAAAAAAGCATAAAACAGAGCAAAAATAGCATAAAATAAAATTAAATTAAAAAATAAAATAAAATATAAAATGTAAATACATCCTTTTAAAATCAATCATAAGCAATTTGATGGAGCCAAGTGTTACCTAGGCTAGTTTGAAGAAATATGCACCTCATGAATTATTGGTGGGAATGTTAATTGATGCAACTTGCTTGTAGGGAGCATCAATATCTACAAAATTTTAACATGCACATATCATTAGATCAAGAAAATTAACCTAAAAATGCACTTGAAAATGTACATGTTCAGGGAACTTCATATAGGCATTGTCTGTGATTCCAAAAGGTTAAAACAATGATAGGCTAGCATCGTGGAATAATTTACAGTTATTATAAAAGAATAAGGTAGATCTACCTGTGATCTAATGTGATCAGAAACACATGTACACACATGCACATTCATAAACACGCGTTCTTCCATATGCTTTGAAATGTCCTCCAGTAAATAATCTTTTAATACAACTTGGCTTTGTGAAAGACGAAACGGGTACAATACAAGTGCTAGAAGAAAGCCTGGAAGGAGAGGAATCTGAGATAGCCGAGCCGCACAGTGGAAGCAGGGCAAAATCCCCGTCACTCCTAGGGGAGAGCTGCCTGGGCCAGCAACCAGACCCATCTGATAACAATGGGAGAGGCAATGACTGTCTTATTCTACAGAGATTTGGGGATTTATTTGTGACTGCAGCCTTTCCTTGTCTATATCAGAAAAATAAAATATATACATTTATTACTCTTTTTCCCCCAAAAGTGCAAAATAAATTTTAACATAAGAATTATCTTGATTTTATTGTACTTTCTTTAAATTTTTCTTTCCTATAAGAAAATATCTTCAAATTTTTGGGTTAGAAAACAACTAAAAATTCTCTTACATTCCATTTATTTCAAGATTTCAGCACACAGTCTGGCCTTTATTTTTTCCAAACCAGCAAACATTCTGGAACACAAACTTAGTTGCTCAGCTTTCAGATAAAGCCTAAGACTATACATATAATGTAAGGCAGGCAGTGAATAATTTATTTCACAAAATATCACACAGAAATTGTGAAAGCAGAGGAATATAGCTTGTGACTACTTAGTTGCCTCAGGTAAGAGATAGATCTGTATATGAGTCATTGCTCAACCAAAAATCTAGTAACAACCCATCTCAGGTAAAGTTCATATTGCACAAGTAAAGAAAACTTTACAGAAATATGCAGCTATAATAATATGCTTCACTATTTTGAACGATTCTAAACATATAATTTGCAAGAGACACCGGATCGTAATGTTTTACAGTATTCCGTTTACATTATGAAATTGAATACAAGGTGGCTAAAAGTTACTTACTCTCAGGAATAACATGTCATCATTGAATAGCGAGCATGGTAAAGATGATCACACCAGCAGTAGCAACACCTTTATTTGAGCTTTGCCTAAACAGAAAAGAATAATGTTAACTTTAACTAGACGATAGTCCCATGTGTTCTTAAATATACAAATCACTTGATAACAACAATGTTTTAAAATACTGAAGGCTAAAATTTTAGTGTTTTTATTTACAAAATCAATTGCCTGTCAGTGTTTCATTTGAGTCTTTACTATCTAGAGAGTAATCTAATTTACAAAGCTACAATAGTTTTGGCATAAACATAAATTACATGCCTCTCAATAATCAAGACTTTATTTGCTCTATCCATGAAAAAATACAAGAAAGTCTATGTTTTATTTAAAAAATATTTGTATACACGCGTGTATATGATTTTATATATATAAGCACATTGTGACAAAATATTACATACTGAATTTTTAAATTGACAAATAATAATTGCACACATGCATGGGGTCCATAGCGATGATTTGAAACAGATCCTGCATAGTGGTCGTATCAGAAAAATAGCATATTCACCATCTCAGACATTTATCATCCCTTGGTGTTGGGAACATTTAATATCCGCCCTGTACCTATTTGAAACTATATATTAATGTTAACTACAGTCATCCTACAGTGCTATAAAACACTAGAACCTATTCTTTCCATCTAGTTATGGTTTTGTATCCTTTAAGAAAATCTTTCCCTGTGCCTCTTTCCCCCTACTCTTCCCAGCCTCTAGTATCCTCTGTTCTACTTTTTGCTTCTATGAGATCACCTTTGCTTTAGCTTCCACATACAAGTGAGAACCTGCGGTGTTTCACTTCCTGCGTCTGATTTATTTCACTTAACATCATATCCTCCGGTTCTTACTATGTTGCCACAAATTACAGGATTTTATTTCTTTTTAATGCCTGAAGAGTATTCCATTGTGTATAATATATACCACCTTTTCTTTATCCATCCATCTGCTGTTGGACACCTAGGTTGATCCCATATCTTGGCTATTGTGAACAGGGCTGCTATAAACAGGGGGATGCAGATGTCTCTTCCACAAACGGATTTCCTTTCCTTTGGATAAATGCCCAGTAGTGAGATGGCTGGATCATATGGGAGTTCTTCTTGTGGTGTTTTGGGGAAACTCCATTCTGTTCTCCATAGTAGCTGTACTAGGTTTAGTTTTTGTTTTTGTTTTGTTTTTTTTTTTCTGATCTCTCTACATTAAACTCTCAAAGCAGGCAACACTTGGTGGCACACTTGGGGTATCTCTGGCTTACATAAGTTGTCTTCTACAGAGTGTTCCTTCTTGTGTTCACACTAGTTTGGATGATCATCTTTTATTCTATTTTCCTCATAAAAATAACTTCTATGTCAACTGATTTCAGTTTTCAGATAAATACCTGGCTCTCTATTTTATTGTAGAATTGAAAAAGAAAACAGAAAGTTATAAATACTTTGGTTGTGGAATCAATTAGATTTTTAAACAGATTTCTCTTCCCAGTATTCTCCCAATATTCCATAAAACAATATATTTTTACTCAGTATTATTTTAAAATACTTCAAGGTCTCACTAAAGGCAAGACACGCCTATATGAAATTTGAAATGTTACTAAAATGGAAACATTCTGCTAGCGATGATTTCATTAGCAGTGGGAAATATGCAAATATTTCTAGAGTAAATTGATTGAGGTTTATCTCTCTATGAGCTGCTTGAGAGTTTCCACCCTTATCCAGGTGTTGCAGTGTAGGCAGACACATGTTATGAACAAAGGGACTCTTTGATGCCAACATCATATCACTCCAAATTGAACAATGCACCTTATCACAAGGCAATTCTTTCTTGTTTTATCCCCTCATTAAAAGAAAATAAGAGTGGAAATGCATGTGCTTGCAATCCTCTAATACATTTGTTAGAAACAAGCTTGATGGGGCGGGCATGTAAAGCAAAAAGGACTCTTCTGCAAAGAGGCTGATTCACTACTAAGTGCACGCTTTGGATTTATCAGGGTAAGAGATGAAAATAAGAAGATGCAACAATCTTTCTTTGTTCTTAGATGCTGGAGATATTTTGCTTCATTCATTTGCTTTCAAACAAGTACAAACTGCTGCTCAATGTCATCTACTATTAGCCTTCATCTGGATGAGCACATTTTATCTTGAACTTTGACCCACTTCCTACCTTCTCCCTGACCCTTTACGCTGGGATGCAAACTTCATGCAGGTAGGGACTTTGTTTTCGGCACTGATATCTCTCCAATATCTAACACATGGTCAGTAAACATCTATGAATGAATGAATGGAGCTAGAATTGTCATGAGCCACATATTCTCTACTTGAGACACAATTTTGAATTTCTGTCAAACAGACACTAGAAAGAGCTTCAGGATGTGGAGAAGAGCTACTAAGACCATCTATTTCTTCTGTGTCTACTACATATGAATCCAAAACACCAAAAAGAAGAGAAGCGTTAGTTACATCCTTATTACTTATTTCTATAGAAAATCTAGTTCACTCTAACTAATGACACATATGACCACTACGTTCATGTTTTCCTATTATTTTTAAAGCAATACAGTCATCAAAATAATGGACATTTCATTGATTAGTTTTGACTTTTCAGGTGATTTTTGACAATGATATTCTATAAGATAATAAAATACCATTATTGTAATGAGAACTAATATTTTATTAGCACTTCACAACTTAAAAAGTACATCCACACTTATTTAGTAATTTTATAAACCATTACTCATTTTGTTTTTCTTTTCTGATCTTTAACTTTAAACATGTATTTAATATCTCACTCTATATTTATTAATTATTCTTCTTTAGTGTCTGTAACACCTTCCATATGACGTGTGGGTAGGAGAAGTGGTAGAGGCTTTTAACATATGTTATTTTGTTTAATCTCCAGAAAAATCTTACAAAGCTTATAATACTCCCATCACACACAGGAAAAAAAGAAGATTCAGCAGGATAGAGACTACGTATTTTAAAGTCTGTTTTCTTTCTGCTATTTTAGACTGCTGTCTACATAACACTTAATATGTTGGGTTAACGACTATGGAGACTGGTTGGCCTACATCCCAACGTTCTTTTTATTTGCGTATCTTCACTTTTAGAGAAATTAGTCACAGGAGAGTCTTCTAGTTTGTCCCACTCCTACAGGTTTTTTCTGCTAATTTTTTTCCTAGTATTTTTTTAGTCTTGTTCAAAAACTGTTATTAGATAAAATGTTCTTCTCAGACATATAACTAACTTCTGGATTGAATGTTTCCTAGTAGTAGTTTTTATTTTTATCATTTATTGCCCTGCTTCTGAATGTGGAAAAATATTAAATCACAAATTAAAGTTCTGTATTAGCTCTTTTTATTTTAGTATAGCCATGAAGGGCAGTATAGTTGAGAGGTGGGGTAAGAAACATACACAGTTCAGATAATCAATAAGATTACTACTACTTAGGATTAATCAGTTCTGAAACCTAAAATGTCAGCAGCATAAGCACACATCAGTTAACATACTAGCTAATGATTGAAATTTAATTTGGTTATATGTTGTATCCACATTTTTACATAATACGTAGTTACTTTAAGTTATACCCAATAACAAGTTTCAAAATGGAGATGCCTCATTTGCTTGGACTTTGGTGTTTTAATACTTTTCATCTAGATATGATTTCAGCTATAATCTGTTGTTTAAACCAGAATGTAATTTACTCAAAGGACATCCAAGTCCTTTGAATCAATGCCTTATAATTACTCTTAACTGTCTACACCATTGCATAACCACTCTCATGTCTGAATTAGTCTCAAAACAAATTAAACTGGACTCAGGAAAATAGGAGTCTAATTCCAGATCTGCCAGTGCATAGTTGTGAGATGTCGTCAAAGTTTGGTCAATTATGTTTGTAGGACGTTTTTTGTTTGCATTAGTCATTTTTGCCCAACATTATCCCTGAAGTCTTTAGGCCTCCCTCTTTCAGGGAAAAGCACAAAATTCCCAGAATCACCTATCATTTGATTGATATTATCATATCTTTCCTTCTTATTATTAGTATCCATACTAAGGCTAAAAAAAAATCTCATAATCAATTGCCATTCAATTCAGTCAGTATTGGTGTCTGTAAAATGCCTTAAGAAACTTTTAGTAGATTTGTAATTTAAGAGAAATCTTACATATATATACATGTATACATATCTATAAAACTAATACAGCTACTATATACATACACATATATACACACATATATATACACATATATACATATATACACAAATATATGTGTATATATATAGTAGCTGTATTAGTTAAGGGAAGTATACTACTTATAGATTTTACAATAAACTTTGCAATACAAAAACCTTTGTAGAGTTTTATTTCTTGTAATTTGACTTACATTTAAATACCTTTAGCTAATATGTTATCTACACTTATGTAGCACGTACTACGTAATAATCACTGTACTAGCATCCCAAATGCATGAAACTGTTCAATCTTCACATCTTTGTGGGTTATAAGGTATAAGGCTATGAGGAGTTAATTAAATTATCCAAGATGACCCTCCAGGTAAGTGACAGATCCAGTATTTGAATTGTGGATAAGATGACAAAATAAAAGATACATCTTTTATGGAATATGGTGTTTCTCTAGGAATAGGAGCTTGACATCTTTTTAGAGAATCTATAAGTCAGGATCCAATCAGGAGAAAGATATCACATAGTAATTTGAAAAGATGAAGTTTAACATGAAATATTGTTTAATTATGATAAAAGTTACTACAAAATATACATAGAACTCTGAAGGATTCTATAGGGATGAGTGAGAGTACTCAAGGGAGAACAAAGTTGGAAGTGAGGTCTCTCCCAAAGCTGAGGCTCCAACATCATTGGAGAAGGCGTGCTTTATGTCCATTGGAAGGCTGAAAAGTTTGCTGGTTTTCCTAGGCCAGAGAATAAGCGGAAGTAAAATTTTCAGGGTATAAGGATGCTGAGGCTGACAGGCAGACACATAAAGGGAGTAGGGGTTCTGCTGCAAGTGGGAGACCAGGAGCAAGTGACATCTGTTTGGTGAGGAAAACAGAAAACAGCCCTCTGGATTGCAGGTGAGCAGAGGCTGCTGCAACTTTCAGAGCCACAGGAAAATTGTCAAAGAGTCAAAGTTGGTGGACGGTTTTGCAGAGGGCACTGGTGTGACCCTGCAGGTTCTAGGCCTCAAGCATGTAGACAGTCTGTAGGCAAGGGAATTTCCAAGCCCAGGCCAAGGTTGTAAAGTCACTGAGGAACTGTGCCCTCTGTGTCTGATGTCTCCACCCACATACCCTGTTGACTAACTGTGCTGCAGAAGTATGAGAAAACAAAATAAGGCCTGATAGAACCAGGAAGAAAATCTCCCTCTCGCCTACAATGCCCCTACAGCACCCAATTCTGACCAGGCTTTACATAGTGGTCCCTGTATAGGAGAAATGCTTACAGAGTTCAGTACATTATCATAGAACTGGTACTCAAGGGTGGATTTACAGACCAGATGCAGTAAATTGATAACCAGCACAGACCATGACAAATTTGTTGTTATAGAGTTTATTTACACAGTTTAAAAATCATTTGAGAAGAGTGCCACCAATAATTAAAATTACGTCTTAAGTTAAACATCTGAGTTATTGCACAGACTTTTTTTTTTTTTTGAGACGGAGTCTTGCTCTGTCGCCCAGGCTGGAGTGCAGTGGCCGGATCTCAGCTCACTGCAAGCTCCGCCCCCCGGGTTTACGCCATTCTCCGGCCTCAGCCTCCGGAGTAGCTGGGACTACAGGCGCCCGCCACCTCGCCCGGCTCGTTTTTTTTGTATTTTTTTAGTAGAGACGGGGTTTCACCGTGTTAGCCAGGATGGTCTCGATCTCCTGACCTCGTGATCCGCCCTTCTCGGCCTCCCAAAGTGCTGGGATTACAGGCTTGAGCCACCGTGCCTGGCCTGCACAGACTTTTTAAGACCACACAAATTTTGTTGCAGAAATTGCAAGGAATGGAATTGCCCCCAAGCTAACATAGCCACTGATGGCTCTCACCTTTCAAAGTATAGGTTTCCCTTTATATTATTGAATAAGCCACTTTCCTAGTCTCATGTAAGGAATGATTTCAAACAGAAGTACTTTAGCCATCTCTCAGTAATGATACAATGAAAGCAATCAATCCTTGTGATGACTCTTCAAAATCCCAAGCATAAGTGCCTTTCACTAAAGTAGACATGTTTCATGGAAGATACACAAATTAAAAAAAAAAAGAAAAAAAGAGACAGAAAAGTTAAAAAAGAATTTCAAAGAAGTTTACAGTTTTCTATTATAATTGCTTTTAAAACTGAAAGGAATTTTCATCCATACAACGCAAATTCTATTCTAGTTTTAGGTTTAGAAGATATTGAAATGAATCAGGAAACTCTATAGCATTATTCTTGGTTAACTTTTATCCTTAGGAGCTAAGTATAAACTCATTTGTGTTCTCCTAAAGTTTTGAAATTGGTTCTGGTTTGATTTTTGAATTATTATTTGGAGGAAGAGAGCAGATATTATTTTTTTCAACCATTCTTTTTAATATGCTTGGAAGAAAATCAAGTAGGACTGGGATATATTAAATTATAATTTATGCTCCCTTAAACTTAGCTAGATTTGAAGAATTTATGTTGCCCCAAATACTTGAGCCAGTTTTATGTTCTTAACATAGCAACAAACAAAATGTTAAGGAAAATCCTTTTGAATGATTACACTGCTCCAATTATCTTCTCTTCCCTGAATGTGAAGGAAATGTCAAGTGCGGGAAGTTTAAAATGGTTAATATATTGCTCTCTAATTAAAATTACAGTAGACAAATTATACTTAATGGGCAAAAGCTGGAAGCATTCCCTTTGAAAACTGGCATAAGATCAGATGCCCTCTCTCACAATTCCTATTCAACACAGTACTGGAAATTCTGGTAAGGGCAATCAGGCAAAAGAAAGAAATAAGGAGTATTAAAACAGGAAGAGAGGAAGTCAAATTGTTTCTGTTTGCAGATGACATGATTCTATATTTAGAAAACCCCATTGTATCAGCCCCAAAACTCCATAAGCTGATAGGCAACTTCAGCAGAGTCTCAGGATACAAAAATCAGTGTGCAAAAATCACAAGCATTCCTATACACCAACAATAGGCAAGCAAAGAACTAAACCATGAAAAAACTCCCATTCCCAATTGTTACAAAGAGAATAAAATACCTAGGAATACAACTTACAAGGGACTGAAGGACCTATTCAAGGAGAACTACACACCACTGCTCAAGGGAATTTTCCATTTCCATACAAATGGAAAAATCATTCCATGCTTACAGACAGGAAGAATCAGTATGTGAAATCAGTATGTGAAAATGGCCATACTGCCCAAAGTAATTTATAGATTCCATGCTATTCCCATCAAGCTACCATTGACTTTCCTCACAGAATTAGAAAAAAACTACTTTAAATTCCATATAGAACCCAAAAAAAAAAAAGCCTATATAGCCAAGACAATCCTAAGCAAAAGAAAAAAGGTGGAGGCATCATGCTACCTTACTTCAAACTATACTACAAGGCTACAATAACCAAAACAGCATGGCATTGGTACCAAAACAGATGTATAGACCAATAGAACAGACCAGAGATCTCAGAAATAACACCACAAATCTACAACTGTCTGATCTTTGACAAACCTGACAAAAACAAGCAATGGGGAAAGGATACCATATTTAATAAATGGTGCTGGGAAAACTGACTAGCCACATGCAGAGAACCAAAACTGGACTCTTTCCTCGCACCTTACACAAAAATTAACTCAAGATGTATTAAAAATTTAAGTGTAAAACCCAAAACCATAAAAACCCTAGAAGAAAACCTAGGCAATACCATTCAGGACATAGGCATGGGCAAAGACTTCATGACTAAAACACCAAAAGCAATTGCAATAAAAGCCAGAATTGACAAATGGAGTCTAATTAAACTAAGGAGCATCTGGGCAGCAAAAGCAACTAGAATCAGAGTGAACAGGTAACCTAAGAAATGGGAGAAAATATTTGCAATCTACCCATCTGACAAAGTTCTAATATCCAGAATCTATAAGGAACTTAAACAAATTTACAAGAAAAAAGTAACCCCATCAGAAAGTGGGCAAAGGATATGAACAGGCACTTCTCAAAAGAAGACACTTATGCCACCAACAACCATATGAAAAAAAGCTCATCATTTCTCATCATTGGATAAATTCAAATTAAAACCACAATGAGATACCATCTCATGCCAGTCAGAATGACAATTATTAAAAAGTCAGGAAATAATAGATGCTGGCAAGGATATGGAGAAATAGGAACGCTTCTGCACTGTTGGTGAGAGTGTCAATTAGTTCATCCATTGTCGAAGACAGTGTGGTGATTTCTCAAGGATCTACAACCAGAAATACCATTTGACTCAGCAATCCCATTACTAGGTATATACCCAAATGATTAAAAATCATTCTACTATAAAGACACATGCAGATGTATGTTTATTGCAGTACTATTTACAATAGCAAAGACTTGGAACCAACCCAAATGCCCATCAATGTTAGACTGAATAAAGAAAATGTGGCATGGAATACTATGCAGCCATAAAAAAAAATGAGATCATGTCCTTTGCAGGGATGTGGATGAAGATGGAAGCCTTCAAACTCAGCAAACTAACACAGAAAAAGAAAAGCAAACACCAGATGTTTTCAAACGTAAGTGGGAGTTGAACAATGAGAACACATGGACACGGGGAGGGGAACAACACATGGACACAGGGAGGGGAACAACACAACCAGTGCCTGTAGGGGTTCAGGGGGGACAGGAGGGAGAGTATTAGGACAAATACCTAATGCATGCAGGGCTTAAAACTCTAGATGACGGGTTGATTAGTGCAGCAAACCACCATGGCGCATGTATACCTATGTAACAAACCTGCACATTCTGCATATGTGTCCTGGAACTTAGAGTAAAATTTTAAAAAAAGCTATTATAAGAGATTTGCTCACACTATGGCCAAGTGAAGGCCTAAAATTAAAGAAAAACAATCTTCAGATTATAACGATAAACTCAGAAAAAATAAAAAGCAATCACCTACAGGTGTTTGATAGTGAAAAAATAATTTGGCAGATTTTAGTGAAAAGCCAAACAGTGGAAGAAGGAAAAAGCATGGGTGGTTTCCCACTTTACCAGCTTTAAACAGACAGATTACAGTCAATCCAACATGTGACAGATAAAACTCTAGGAGAAGAAAAGATCTATAGAGTTTTCAATGTGAATAAAACCAAGTAAAATCCTTGCTTAAAAAAGTCATTCTTGGCCTGGTGCGGTGGTGGCTCACGCCTAATCCCAGCACTTTGGGAGGCCAAGGTGGGCTGATCATGAGGTCAGGAGATGGAGACCATCCTGGCTAACACGGTGAAAACTCGTCTCTACTAAAAATACAAAAAATTAGCCAGGCATGGTGGCAGACGCCTGTAGTCCCAGCTACTTGGGAGGCTGAGGCAGGAGAATGGCATGAACCCAGGAGGTGGAGCTTGCAGCGAGCCAAGATCATGCCACTGTGCTCCATCCAGCCTGGGTGACAGAGCGAGATTCCATCAAAAAAAAAAAAAATTGTTCTTTGGAGAAATATAAAATAATAAAAAATCTATGCAACATAGCAGTTACAATGGCTAGGATACAACAAGATATAACCCCAAACTTATCTCACAACTAAGAAGAAAATCGTAATTTATTCGCAAGAGAAAGATTAACCAAGAAATACAAACCCAGGATGACCAAGATAGAAGAATTAGAAGGCAAGTTTTCTCAATTTGGAGAAAGAAATTTATGGATTCAAAAATATTACCAAATCTCAAACAAGGCAATTATAAAAACCACCACTAAGCACATCACAAATAAAATACAAAAATAAAAAATAAAAATTAAGAAAAAGTCTTAAAAAAAACAGAGAAAAATGGAATATAATGTGCAGGGAAAGAGTAATTCTAAACATTGTTAATTACTAATTAAAAACCCCTGAGGTCAGAAAACAGTAGAACAACAGCCTTAAAATGTTGAAGGAAGAAAAGAGAAAAAATCATCAGAATTCTGTATCTGTCTCAGAAACTGGAAATTCTTCTTCAAAAATGAAAGTGAACTAAAGGCATTTATACATACATAAAAATGAAAGAATCAGGTCCCAAGATATTTGCACTATCAAAAAAAAAAGTTAAAGGAAGTTTTTAAAGTCATACCAGATTGAAAGTGAAATCTACATGAAGGAAAGGCAAGGCTTAGACAAAATATCTGGACAAATTTAACACCTTTTTATTTTTAATTGATTTCAGATTAATATGAGTGTTTAAAGCAAACATGTTAACATTGTATCTCAGAGCCCACCATGATTGCAGATAGGTACATACGGAAATTGCAGTATGAATGAAGGAGTGGGGGGGTGGACATGCATTGCTCCTAAGTATTTTCTTCATAGTGTGTAAAATTGAAAAATGTTAACTCCAACTAGACTCCCAAAAGTTACAGATTCATATTGTAATCCCTGTTTTAACCACAATAGACTTAATGCTAAGCGGCATATCTAAAAATCCGTTAGACGATAGAAAATGAGCTTCTGAAAACATTTTCAAAGAATCCAAAAAATTGAGGAAAGAGAAACAGAGGGAAAAAACGAGAGCGGATATACAGAAAATGCTAGATCTAAATTCAAAAACCAAAAAATTATGTAAATATGAATATGATAGCACTCCAATTAAAAGACAGAAAGTATTAGAATAGGTTAAAAGACATGTTCCAACTGTATACTATCTACAAAAGACAGACTTTAATATAACGTCACAGATAGGTTGAAAGTGGACGAATGAAAAGTGGTAAGACAGGAAGGCTGGAGTGACTATACTAACATCAGATAATAGCAATTTGAAGTAAAAGTGTTACAAGAAATAAAATGAGTTATTTTCTAATAATAAATGCGTCTATTCTTTAGGAATACATAACAATCACAAATGTCTATGTGCCTAGTTAAAGCTCTTAAATACATGAAGCAAGCCTAAACATTAAAAGGAGATTTAGGAGATGTATGGTCATAGTTGGAGATGTTAACATCACTTTCTCAGTTAGTTGGTAGACTAGTTAGGTAGAAGAAAATCAATAAAGATATAGATGATCTGAACAAGAACAATAACTTTGACTTTTCAAATGTATATAATATATTCATTGAGATAGATCATATGGTACTTTACAAAACAAGGCTAGATATAATAAAAATGGCTGTAATAACACAGTGTATGTTTTCTGACAATAATAAAATTAAATTAAAAACCAGTAACAGGCTGGGCATGGTGGCTCATGCCTGTAATCCCAGCACTTTGGAAGGCAGAGGTGGGCAGATCACAAAGTCAGGAGTTCGAGACTAGCCTGGCCAATATGGTGAAACCCCATTTCTACTAAAAAAATACAAAAATTTGCCAGGCCTGGTGGTGTGCACCTGTATTCCCAGCTACTCAGGAGACTAAGGCAGGAGAATCGCATGAACCCGGGAGGAGGAGGTTGCAGTGAGCCGAGATTGCACCATGGCACTCCAGTCTGGGTGACAGAGTGAGACTCTGTCAAAAGAAACAAAAGAAAACATAACAAAACAAAAAATAAGATATATAGAAAAATGCAAATATTTGGAAATTAAACAGCATAATTTTCAATAATTATTCAAAGACAAGATCATAAAAATTAGAACTATTTTAAATTAAATGATACAGAAAATATTACATATAAAATATACAGCATGCAGTTAAAAATGTTTAGAAGAGATTTCAAAACTTTAGATTCTTATAATAGAAAGGAAGAAAAACCTAAAATTCATAATCTATGGTTCATCCTAAGTAGACAGAAAAAAGAAAGCAAAGTAAATCCTAATGTAAGAGTAGAATTCAATAAAATAGAAAACAAAACAACACAAAAGAAAACAAAGCCAAAAGTGGCACTTTCAAAAGATCCACAAATTGATAGATCCATGCGTTCAAGAAAACAAAAAAGAAAAGGCACAGGTATCAGTAATGAAAAAAGTGTTTCTGACTACTGATCCTACAGACAATAAATTATAAAGTAATATGAACAACTTGATGAAATCTACAGACACACACACACATAATACACACACACACACGAACACGCATGCACACCCCATAGATGGCCTGGTACTTTCACTGGTGAATTACATCAAACATTTAAAAAGTACCAGTCTTGGTTGGGCACGGTGGCTCACCCCTGTAATCCTAGTACTTTGGGAGGCCGATGTGGGTGGATCCTCTGCGGTCAGGAATTTTGAGACTAGCCTGACCAACATGGTGAAACCCTGTCTCTACTAAAAGTACAAAATTAGTCCGGTGTGATGGCGCATGCCTGTAGTTCCAGCTACTCAAGAGGCTGAGACAAGAGAATCGCTTAAACCCGGGAGACGGAGGTTGCAGCGAGCCGAGATTACGCTATTGCACTCCAGCCTGGAGACAGAGCAAAACTGCATCTCAAAAAAAAAAAAAGTACCAGAAGTATCAGTTTTAAATAAACTCTATCAAAAATGAAACAAGAAATAACTCTAATACCAAAACTCAAAAAAGACAATACAAAAATAGAAAATTACAAGCCAATAACCCTAAGGAATCTACCCCTTAATAAAATATGAGCAAATTGAATCCACCTATGATAATACCTTACAACTAAATGGAATTTATTTTAAAAACTGCTAGATTGGTTTAATGTTCAATGCTAATCAATATAATTTGCCATAATATCAGAATAAAAAGAATAATCATGTGATCATTTCAGTAAGTGTGTAAAAATATTTAACAAATCTTAACTCTCAGGCACACTACAAAGTCTTCAGAAAACAGGAATCAGAGGGAATCTCATTGACTTAATAAAGAGTAAGTATTAAAAAAAGAAACTGAAGGTAACATTTTGCTTAATAGTGAATCATTGCAGAAATTTCCCCTCAGTTTGGGAATAAGGGATGAGTACTTCCATTATTTCTTGCCAATATTCAACTAAATGGCCTAGCCATTACAACTAACTAAATAAGCCAAAAGCATAAAGGTGATAGAGGAAGAAATAAAACTTACTCTATTTGCAGATGACATAATTGCTTATGTAGAAAATTTTAAGGAATCTATCTATAAAATGGTTTTTCAAACTAGCTAATGAATTCAGCATATTCACAAGGTAGAAGTTAATGAATAAAATACATTGTATTCATATATGTGAGTAGAAAATATTTAGAAAATAAAAATTTTTTAAAGCAATTTATAATGAGGTCACAATCATAAAACACTTATGAATAATCATGAAAATATATGCAAAGCCTCTCAATAAAAGCTATATTTTATTATGTATTTGCAGAGAAAATTTTAAAAACACCAAAAGATAGATGTAAAGATGGATTATGTTCATTGACCAGAGTGATCAATATTATTAAGACGCCAATAGCCAAATTTATTTCTAGATCAAATAATCCTCATCATTACTCTTTTGCTTACTTGTAGAAGAGTTTTTATAGAAATTGACAAATTAATATTAAAATTGATACGAAAATGAAAAATAGAAAAATCTTAAAAATGAAAAACAAAATTAGAAGAATTATACTATCTGATTTTAAGACTCTAGTAAAGCTACTGCACAAAGGAGTGTGGAAATGGCATAAGTAACAGCAAATAAATTAACAAATGAAAATTAGAAGCCCAGAAATAGACCCACTCATTGGGTTTTCACAAAGAAACCAAAGAAATTTAATGGTTAAAAGTAAGTCTTTTACACAAATTATGCAGGAAAAACTATTTTAAAAATATTTTTAAAATAAGCCTCACCCCTATTTCACACCACACACAAATATTAATTTGAATTGGATCACCAATTTAAACATAAAAGCTGAAATCATAGTTTATTAAAAACATAAACAAATCTTTATAATCTTGAGATTAGCAAGTATTTCTTAGACAAGTCACAGAAAGCAAAAAATCTAAAGTAATAAACTATACTTTATTAAAATTAAAATTATCTACTCTTCAACAACACTGTTGAGAAAAGAAACAGGTAAATCATCTATTAGAAGAAAATATTTGAAAAGTATATATTTAACAAAGGACCAGTATCTAAGATATATAAATACCTTGTATAACTCAGTAATTAGAGTAAATAACCCCATAACAAATGGGCCAATGAGTTGTACAGACAAGGAAACCAATTGTGAATCAGTACATGAAAAATGGGAAAACTTAATCATCAGGGAAATCTGAGAAGTCACAAAGAGGTATCTACACACCTACCATCATGGCTAAAATTAAAATGATTGGCAATACAAAAATTTAGTGAGAATTTGAAGATATAAGTATTGTAGCATATTATGGGAATGTAAAATGGTTCAACTATGTTTTTAAATTGTTTGGAAGTTAAAGTTAAACATGAACCTACATCCTTGTGGCACAGGCATTTCATTTACTCAAGAGATTACGGTTTTCGGCATGGAGGAAATTTATGTGAAATTTGTGTCTCAGAAAATCAGCAAAACCCGCTGGCGACCGCTGCCTCCGGGAAGTTTGCAGACCGTGGAGACGTTTGCTACAGAATCTTGGGACAATGAGGAAAATTATGTTTCACCATGGTCTATTGGAGATTTTGGAAACTTGGACTCTGATGGAGGGTTTGAAGGAGACCATCAGTTATTGTGTGATATCAGACATCATGGTGATGCCATGGATTTACAGTTTTCTGACCAGGAAAGAATTGTCACTGCTTCGTCAACAGGATGTGTCACAGTTTTCCTTCACCATCTGAATAACCAGACTCTGTCAGTCAACCAGCAGTGGACTACAGCCCACTACCACCCAGGCCCTGGCAGTCCTTCTTATAGCAGTGCACCATGTGCAGGTGTTGTGTGCAACAACCCAGAAATCGTTACAGTTGGAGAGCATGGTCGAATAAATCTCTTCAAAGCTGATCACAAGGAAGCTGTAAGAACCATAGACAATGCAGATAGTAGTACATTCCATGCTGTAACCTTTCTTCAAACTCCTGAGATTCTTACTGTAAATTCAATTGGACAGTTGAAAACATGGAATTTCAGACAACAAGGAAATGAGCCTTCTCATATATTGTCACTGACTAGTGACCGAGTGACACTCCACTGTGTTGGTAGACATCCCAACGAACAGCATGTTGTAGCTACTGGTGGCCAAGATGGAATATTGAGTATTTGGAATGTTAGACAAGGTACTATGCCTGTATCTCTGCTGAAGGCTCATGAAGCTGAAATGTGGGACGTTCACTTTCACCCATCCAACCCAGATCATCTGTTCACCTGCTCTGAAGATGGATCCCTCTGGCACTGGGATGCTTCTACGGATGTACCTGAAAAGTTGTCACTCTTTCACCAAGGAGGAAGAAGCAGTACTTTGTTGTCTCACAGCATTGGTAACCAAGCTAACGTTCACCAGTCTGTCATTAGCTCCTGGCTCAGCACCGATCCTGCAAAAGACCGAACTCAAATCACAAGCTTGCTTCCAAGTAGGTCTTTGTCTGTGAACAATTTGGATGTTTTAGATCCTTGTCTTGTTTGTGGAACCGATGCAGAAGCAATTTATGTTACTAGACATCTTTTTTTCATAGAAGTACTGTAATTACAAGATTTCAAATAGAACGTAAAATTAGCCTTTTGCAATTCAACTTCTGTGCAACATTTTATTATCAGAAAATGTGAGAGTTGCAGGGGAAACATCAGTAAACTACCATTAATGTCAATGCCCAGTTTTGGCTTTTGTTAGCCTGACACTCCCAAACAGTTGTAGGATCTGATAGATGACTGGTGACAAAAGATTGTGAACATGTGGAAGAAAATCAATGGGATTCTGGTGCTGATGGATAGGCTGCCTTCAGAGTATTATTGACAGACAGCTCCTGGAACTAGTTCTTTATTTTTGATGTTGTGGGAATTAACACAACAGTGGTGGTTATGGGAACCACCTACAGTTTTTATCAGTAGTAGGTGGAGTATATGCCTTCCTAATGGCAGTTACCAACGTTAACGATTATTCTTTTTACTGCAAGTATTTCCTGTGATCCTTCTACACTTTATTTCCTTAATAATAATAATAAACTTTTCCAGAAAGAATTGAGTAGAGCAAAAATGACAAAGACATATAGCTGTGTTCTATTTTTCTTTTTTTTTTTTTTTTGAGGCAGAGTCTTGCTCTGCTGCAGTGCAGTGGTGCGATCTCGGCTTACTGCAACCTCTGCCTCCTTCCAGCTTCAAGCTATTCTCCTGCCTCAGCCTCCTGAGTAGCTGGAACTACAGGTGTGCACCACCACACCCAGCTAATTTTTGTATTTTTAGTAGAGACGGAGTTTCACCATGTTGGCCAGGATAGTCTCAATCTCTTAACCTCATGATCCACCCACCTCGACCTCCCAAAGTGCTGGGATTACAGGTGTGAGCCACTGTGCCCATCCTGAATTTTTTTTTAAGGTGAAAATATTTTGACAAGTTCCTTTTTCAGAATAGGTTTTTGAGCTGAAAGAACTCTTTCAGCTCCTTAGACCCAACTTTATTTTTGTTGAAAAGGGAAAAAATACAACATTTTTCCTAAGGAATTTAGCTTTTGTTTAGCTTCACAGCATAGTTGAAAGTTGCCAAACTGGACATTGTGCAATAAAGTAGAATTCTATATTGATAAGTGAACTGATTTTCAAACTAAAATTTGATAGGTAAAAGTGTGATTAGTCAAATCGTGATATGATCAGAGTAAAGAATTTTGCCATTTTAATCCTTTTATTTTGTTTTAGCCACCTATAGTCTTACCAACCATCTTTATCCTATCCTTGTCTGCAGGGATAATAATGACCTAATGTAGTGTTTTAAGATAATTTAATGATACTATCTTTCCAAAGTTTGTTAGATTTTAAATGTATTATTGACCTGAGACCTTAATGACAAATCACTGCTATTAGACAATTGAAGTGTTAATTTACTTTGTAATTCCAATAATCATAGTTATGGAATTATGGTAAGGTTTTGCTTTTCTGTCCTAGTAAATGTATACATTTTTTGAGATGGAGTTTCGCTCTTGTTGCAGAGGCTGGAGTGAAATGGCACAGTCTCAGCTCACTGCAACCTCCGTCTCTTAGGTTCAAACAATTCTCCTGCCTCAGCCTTCCGAGTAGCTGGGATTAAAGCATGCGCCACCATACCCTGATAATTTTTTTTTTTTTTTTTGAGATAAAGTTTCGCTCTTTCGCCCAGGCTGGAGTGCAGAGGCGCTATTCTCGGCTCACTGCAACGTCCACCTTCTGGTTTCAAGTGATTCTACTGCCTCAGCCTCACAAGTAGCTAGGATTATTTACAGGTGCTCGCCACCATGCCCAGATAATTTTTGTATTTTTAGTAGAGATGGGGTTTCACTGTGTTGGCCAGGCTGGTCTTGAACTCCTGACCTTGTGATCCACCTGCCTCAGCTTCCCAAAATGCTGGGATTACTGGCGTGAGCCACCACTTTTGGCTGATTTTTGTATTAATAGTAGAGACAGGGTTTCACCATGTTGGCCAGGGCTGGTCTCGAACTCCTGACCACAGGTAATCAGCCCTCCTCGGCCTCCAAAAGTGCTGGGATTACAGGCGTGAGCCACCGCGCCCTACCTATTTGCAATACTTTTAATGCCACTTTACCTCAGGGGTTTTGGATTTTTGATCTGTCTATAGTATTATTGCTGGGACTAATTTTTTTTCTTTTTTTTTTTATTATACTTTAAGTTCTAGGGTACATGTGCATAAAGTGCAGGTTTGATACATATGTATACTTGTGCCATGTTGGTGTGCTGCACCCATCAACTCGTCAGCACCCATCAATTCGTCATTTATATCAGGTATAACTCCCAATGCAATCCCTCCCCCCACCCCCCTCCCCATGATAGGCCCCAATGTGTGATGTTCCCCTTCCCGAGTCCAAGTGATCTCATTGTTCAGTTCCCACCTATGAGTGAGAACATGCGGTGTTTGGTTTTCTCTTCTTGTGATAGTTTGCTAAGAATGATGGTTTCCAGCTGCATCCATGTCCCTACAAAGGACGTAAACTGATCCTTTTTTATGGCTGCATAATATTCCATGGTGTATATGTGCCACATTTTCTTAATCCAGTCTGTCACAGATGGACATTTGGGTTGATTCCAAGTCTTTGCTATTGTGAATAGTGCCGCAATAAACATACGTGTGCATGTGTCTTTATAGCAGCATGATTTATAATCCTTTGGGTATATACCCAGTAGTGGGATGGCTGGGTCATATGGTACATCTAGATCTAGATCCTTGAGGAATCGCCATACTGTTTTCCATAATGGTTGAACTAGTTTACAATCCCACCAACAGTGTAAAAGTGTTCCTATTTCTCCACATCCTCTCCAGCACCTGTTGTTTCCTGACTTTTTAATGATTGCCATTCTAACTGGTGTTAGAAGGTATCTCATTGTGGTTTTGATTTGCATTTCTCTGATGGCAAGTGATGATGAGCATTTTTTCATGTGTCTGTTGGCTGTATGAATGTCTCCTTTTGAGAAATGTCTGTTCATATCCTTTGCCCACTTTTTGATGGGGTTGTTTGTTTTTTTCTTGTATATTTGTTTGAGTTCTTTCTAGATTCTGGATATTAGCCCTTTGTCAGATGAGTAGATTGCAAAAATTTTCTCCCATTCTGTAGGTTGCCTGTTCACTCTGATGGTAGTTTCTTTTACTGTACAGAAGCTCTTTAGTTTAATTAGATCCCATTTGTCAGTTTTGGCTTTTGTTGCCGTTGCTTTTGGTGTTTTAGACATGAAGTCCTTGCCCATGCCTATGTCCTGAATGGTACTACCTAGGTTTTCTTCTAGGGTTTTTATGGTATTAGGTCTAACATTTAAGTCTCTAATCCATCTTGAATTAATCTTCGTATAAGGAGTAAGGAAAGGATCCAGTTTCAGCTTTCTACTTATGGCTAGCCAATTTTCCCAGCACCATTTATTGAATAGGGAATCCTTTCCCCATTTCTTGTTTCTCTCAGGTTTGTCAAAGATCAGATGGTTGTAGATGTGTGGTATTATTTCTGAGGACTCTGTTCTGTTCCATTGGTCTATATCTCTGTTTTGGTACCAGTACCATGCTGTTTTGGTTACTGTAGCCTTGTAGTATAGTTTGAAGTCAGGTAGCGTGATGCCTCTAGCTTTGTTCTTTTGACTTAGGATTGTCTTGGCAATGCGGGCTCTTTTTTGGTTCCATATAAACTTTAAAGCCGTTTTTTCCAATTGTGTGAAGAAACTCATTGGTAGCTTGATGGGGATGGCATTGAATCTATAAATAACCTTGGGCAGTATGGCCATTTTCATGATATTGATTCTTCCTATCCATGAGCATGGTATGTTCTTCCATTTGTTAGCGTCCTCTTTGATTTCACTGAGCAGTGGTTTGTAGTTCTCCTTGAAGAGGTCCTTTATATCCCTTGTAAGTTGGATTCCTAGGTATTTTATTCTCTTTGAAGCAATTGTGAATGGAAGTTCATTCCTGATTTGGCTCGCTGTTTGTCTGTTACTGGTGTATAAGAATGCTTGTGATTTTTGCACATTAATTTTGTATCCTGAGACTTTGCTGGAGTTGTTTATCAGCTTAAGAAGATTTTGGGCTGAGACAATGGGGTTTTCTAAATATACAATCATGTCATCTGCAAACAGGGACAATTTGACTTCTTTTCCTAACTGGATACCCTTGATTTCTTTCTCTTGCCTGATTGCCCTAGTCAGAACTTCCAACACTATGTTGAATAGGAGTGGTGAGAGAGGGCATCCCTGTCTTGTGCCAGTTTTCAAAGGGAATTTTTCCAGTTTTTGCCCATTCAGTATGATATTGGCTGTGGGTTTGTCATAAATAGCTCTTATTATTTTGAGGTACGTTCCATCAATACCGAATTTATTGAGTGTTTTTAGCATGAAGGGCTGTTGAATTTTGTCAAAAGCCTTTTCTGCATCTATTGAGATAATCATGTGGTTCTTGTCTTTGGTTCTGTTTATATGCTGGATTATGTTTATTGATTTGCGAATGTTGAACCAGCCTTGCATCCCAGGGATGAAGCCCACTTGATCATGGTGGATAAGCTTTTGATGTGCTGCTGAATCCGGTTTGCCAGTATTTTATTGAGGATTTTTGCATCGATGTTCATCAGGGATATTGGTCTAAAATTTTCTTTTTTTGTTGTGTCTCTGCCAGGCTTTGGTATCGGGATGATGTTGGCCTCATAAAATGAGTTAGGGAGGATTCCCTCTTTTTCATTTGATTGGAATAGTTTCAGAAGGAATGGTACCAGCTCCTCTTTGTACCTCTGGTAGAATTCAGCTGTGAATCCATCTGGTCCTGGACTTTTTTTGGTTGGTAGGCTATTAATTATTGCCTCAATTTCAGAGCCTGCTATTGGTCTATTCAGGGATTCAGCTTCTTCCTGGTTTAGTCTTGGAAGAGTGTAACTGTCTAGGAAATTATCCATTTCTTCTAGATTTTCTAGTTGATTTGCGTAGAGGTGTTTATAGTATTCTCTGATGGTAGTTTGTATTTCTGTAGGGTCCGTGGTGATATCCCCTTTATCATTTTTTATTGAGTCTATTTAATTCTTCTCTCTTTTCTTCTTTATTAGTCTTGCTAGTGGTCTGACAATTTTGTTGATTTTTTCAAAAAACCAACTCCTGGATTCATTGATTTTTTGGAGGGTTTTTTGTGTCTCTATCTCCTTCAGTTCCACTCTGATCTTAGTTATTTTTTGCCTTCTGCTAGCTTTTGAATGTGTTTGCTCTTGCTTCTCCAGTTCTTTTAATTGTGATGTAAGAGTGTCAATTTTAGATCTTTCCAGCTTTCTCTTGTGGGCATTTAGTGCTATAAATTTCCCTCTACACACTGCTTTAAATGTGTCCCAGAGATTCTGGTATGTTGTATCTTTGTTCTCATTGGTTTCAAAGAACATCTTTATTTCTGCCTTCATTTCGTTACGTACCCAGTAGTCACTCAGGAGCAGGTTGTTCGATTTCCATGTAGTTGAGCGGTTTTGACTGAGTTTCTTAGTCCTGAGTTCTAGTTTGATTGCACTGTGGTCTGAGAGACAGTTTGTTATAATTTCTGTTCTTGTACATTTGCTAAGGAGTGCTTTACTTCCAATTATGTGGTCAATTTTGGAATAAGTGCGATGTGGTGCTGAGAAGAATGTATATTCTGTTGATTTGGGGTGGAGAGTTCTATAGATGTCTATTAGGTCCGCGTGGTGCCGAGATGAGTTCAATTCCTGGATATCCTTGTGTTAACTTTCTGTCTTGTTGATCTGTCTAATGTTGACAGTGGAGTGTTGAAGTCTCCCATTATTATTGTATGGGAGTCTAAGTCTCTTTGTAAGTCTCTAAGGATTTGCTTTATGAATTTGGGTGCTCCTGTATTGGATACATATATATTTAGGAGAGTTAGCTCTTCCTGTTGAATTGATCCCTTTACCATTATGTAATGGCCTTCTTTGTCTCTTTTGATCTTTGATGGTTTAAAGTCTATTTTATCAGAGACTAGGATTGCAACCCCTGCTTTTTTTTTGTTCTCCATTTGCTTGGTAGATCTTCCTCCATCCCTTTATTTTGAGCCTATGTATGTCTCTGCATGTGAGATGGGTCTCCTGAATACAGCAGACTGATGGGTCTTGACTCTTAATCCAGTTTGCCAGTCTGTGTCTTTTAATTGGAGCATTTAGTCCATTAACATTTAAGGTTAATATGGTTATGTGTGAACTTGATCCTGTCATTATGATATTAACTGGTTATTTTGCTCGTTAGTTGATGCAGTTTCTTCCTAGCCTCGATGATCTTTACATTTTGGCATGTTTTTGCAATGGCTGGTACCAGTTGTTCCTTTCCATGTTTAGGGCTTCCTTCAGGGTCTCTTGTAAGGCAGGCCTGGTGGTGACAAAATCTCTAAGCATTTGCTTATCTGTAAAGGATTTTATTTCTCCTTCACTGATGAAACTTAGTTTGGCTGGATATGAAATTCTGGGTTGAAAATTCTTTTCTTTAAGAATGTTGAATATTGGCCCCCACTCTCTTCTGGCTTGTAGAGTTTCTGCCGAGAGGTCTGCTGTTAGTCTGATGGGCTTCCCTTTGTGGGTAACCCGACCTTTCTCTCTGGCTGCCCTTAAGATTTTTTCCTGCATTTCAACTTTGGTGAATCTGGCAATTATGTGTCTTGGAGTTGCTCTTCTCGAGGAGTATCTTTGTGGTGTTCTCTGTATTTCCTGAATTTGAATGTTGGCCTGCCCTACTAGGTTGGGGAAGTTCTCCTGGATGATATCCTGAAGAGTGTTTTCCAACTTGGTTCCATTTTCCCCCTCACTTTCAGGCACCCCAATCAGACGTAGATTTGGTCTTTTTACGTAATCCCATACTTCTTGCAGGCTTTGTTCATTTCTTTTTCTTCTTTTTTCTTTTGGTTTCTCTTCTCGCTTCATTTCATTCATTTGATCCTCAATCGCTGATACTCTTTCTTCCAGTTGATCGAGTCGGTTACTGGAGCTTGTGGATTTGTCACATATTTCTCGTGTCATGGTTTTCATCTCTGTCATTTCATTTATGACCTTCTCTGCATTAACTATTCTAGCTATCAATTTTTCCATTCTTTTTTTCAAGATTTTTAGTTTCTTTGTGCTGGGTACGTAATTCCTCCTTTAGCTCTGAGAAGTTTGATGGACTGAAGCCTTCTTCTCTCATCTCATCAAAGTCATTCTCTGACCAGCTTTGATCCATTGCTGGCGATGAGCTGCGCTCCTTTGCAGGGGGAGATGCGCTCTTATTTTTTGAATTTCCAGCTTTTCTGCCCTGCTTCTTCCCTATCTTTGTGGTTTTATCTGCCTGTGGTCTTTGATGATGGTGACGTACTGATGGGGTTTTGGTATCGGTGTTCTTCCTGTTTGGTAGTTTTCCTTCTAATAGTCAGGGCCCTCAGCTGTAGGTCTGTTGGAGATTGCTTGAGGTCCACTCCAGACCCTGTTTGCCTGGGTATCAGCAGCAGAGGTTGCAGAAGATAGAATATTGCTGAACAGTGAGTGTACCTGTCTGATTCTTACTTTGGAAGCTTCCTCTCAGGGGTGTACTCCACCCTGTGAGGTGTGGGGTGTCCAACTGCCCCTAGTGGGGGATGTCTCCCAGTTAGGCTACTCAGGGGTCAGGGACCCACTTGAGCAGGCAGTCTGTCCGTTCTCAGATCTCAACCTCCGTGTCGGGAGATCCACTGCTCTCTTCAAAGCTGTCAGACAGAGTGGTTCGGGTCTGCACAGGCTTCTGCTGCTTCCCCTGTTGTTTTTTAGCTGTGCGCTGTCCCCAGAGGTGGAGTCTACAGAGACAGGCAGGTTTCCTTGAGCTGCTGTCAGCTCCACCCAGTTTGAGCTTCTGCTGGGACTAATTTTTTAAAGAATTTTTGTTACTACCAAATAATTACAGAAAAAGCAAAGTCTAAAAGAAAAATTTAAGTATAGAATTTCAAGCACACAGTATTCTTTTCATATCCGTTTCTATCCATCAATGTACATAATTTTTTAATAAAATGAAATATACATAAAAAAGAGATTATAAAATGTTTCTGTAATTATGTATATGTGATAATGTAAATTATATATGTGTATTCACAAAGATATTGTAAAAGAATATTCATTGCAGCTTTATTCATAATAGACAAAGGTTGAAAACAGCTCATGTGTCCATCCATAGGAGAATGAATAAACAGACTAATACAACAAAATACCACTTAGCAGTAAAAAAGAAGCAAAACACTAATATGCAAGACATACCAATCTCAAAAACATTATATTGAACAGAAGAAGCTCTACACAAATAATAAGTACTGCATAATTCCTTTTATATAAAGTTATAAAATAGGTAAAAATAATCCAAGTCTGTAAAAATTTAGAACAGTGGTATGAGGGTATGGGGACAGGATTCAGTTAACAGGGACGCTGGTTGATGTAATGTTCTATTTATTGATCAGATTTGGGTTATGGAGATGCATGCACTACTAACCATTAGTGAATATACCTACTTAAGATTTCTACATTTTACTGCAGTCAGTTTTACAACAAAATATTGAAATGATAAATACTGAACTCTACTCAATGGTATACATGCTGAATATTAAAAGTGATGGTAATAATGTCTACAATTTATTTTGAAACGCACCAAGAATGAGATAGAGTGATGGATGGAGGAGAGATAGATACGTGGATATATACATAGTAAGATGACAATAGTAAGGTGTCAGTGGTAGAAATCACGTGGTGAATAGAAGTAAGAGAATTCACCCTCAAGTTTACTGCAAGTTTGAAATCTTCAAAGCACAATGTTGAAATAAAGTTTTTATTCTTTCATCCCACTCTCATGTTGCTTAGGTTTATACTCTGAGAATATTTAATGAGATAATATTTGCAAAGTCCTTAAAACAATGTTTGGTATATAGTGAGTGCTAAATGAGGGGTTTGTTTCTGTTTTTTAAAACTAACTCATTAATCAAATAGCAAAATACTTATAAGTATGAAATTAGATGTTGTCACACTGCAATGCACTGGTTAATGAGAAATTTTCAAAATAGGTTTGTGCTGTAATTCAAACAGACCTAGAATTGGCTTGAGTTGTTTTCTCCATGTACCTGTGTGGCACTGACCTCTCGTCAAGGAAGGTACAGAGTCGCCATGTTACTTTGTAAGCTCCAGTCCAAAGGGTGATTTGAGTGATTTTGTCAACATTGTTTTTTGATAACAATAGGATTGATAATTTGCAGCTGGTCTCAGTGATAACCCTGGAGCGCTCTGCTGTTGGGACTGATTATATAGGAAGAATATGAATACGTAACCAGCAGCATATACGACATTTTGGCCAAAACTTCATTTGGGGCTTCCGGGTTCCAAAATATCCCATGTACAGGTGAATGTTTGGTTAATCTAGAGACACAGCTCCGTTGGAAAGGCCCACACAGAGGGAGAGCAGTGGCATCTCTCGCCTGCTATCCCCAGCCTTAGCTGTACCTTACTTAATACTGCAGCCATCCTGTGCCCTTAGCCATCCTTAGCTGTACCCTACTTAATGCTACAGACATCCTGTGCCCTTCTTGTGCAGTAGACTTTTGATTTGTAAGCATTGCCATTTGAGGTACTGTGGGCCTTCTTTAGCAATATAGAACCCTCACTACTAACTTTAGTGCAGTATTTTAGTATAATTTTCTTTTAAATCAAATTAAATGAAGAACATCATTTCACACAGAGTTTGTTTTGTTTTGTTTTTTGTTTTGTTTTTTTAAGAAAAGAGATGGTAGAGGCATGTGTTATCCTCAGTGGAAGTAGTGTCCAGCACCTCATGAGAGAAAAACACCTCATGTCTAATAATGCAAATGACTTTTGACCAGTTGGGTTAGCAGTATCTAATCTAAACCAATATAGTAGGACAACACAGTTTTGAAGATATAGTGAAATCTATTTTATTGAGATACTAAACAAAAGAAAATCAACTATCATTTTCCTTGAATTTTCTTAAAAGCAGCAGATAATGTTTCATTTATCAATACAACCAAGATGTCAGATTTTTTTTAACACAGTTATCAGTTGGAACGTTGTGATGGTATTCTGATGATCTCCAAAAGTGAATCATGTACATCCATGTGTACACATTGTACTGTCTTCTTCATCAAATAAAAAATTATTAATATCCTGACTAAAGGGAAGTGGCAAATAATCTATGTGTAATCCACCATACCCCACTACTATAAGTCAGGCTGGATAGACTATCAACTATGAATCTATCTGGTACTTTTTTATTTTTAGTTTGTGGCTTTTAAAAATTTTTTCCTTTTGTGCAAATCAGTTTAAAAGCTCAGTTGTTATCACAGTTTATGTGCAATTTATACATTTTTTAGCTTAAAATTCCAACATAAGCATTTTTCCATATTGTTCTGAATATACATAAAAATCACTTTTAATGACTGAGTCACAGTGTTAAGAGAAGATAAATCACATATTACATAAAAATTTCTCTACTTTTGGACATTTACATGTGTTTGTTTACTTGCTTTTTTATTATAAATGCTGACATATCCACTTCTCTATATATAACTATTGCCACATTTTGAATTATATTTTAATGTGTAGAGTTTAAAAAAACCCCTAGAAACAATATGATCAGGGAGTTCACAAAAGATAAAATGGAAACAACCAAGCAGCATGTTTTAAAATGTTGAATCTACCTGATTTTCTTACACCATTTAGGATTCTGAAACTGACGAATATACATGATTCCAGGGGTGTAAAAAACTGGGTGTCAGGTAATCACTTACACTTAGAAGAGTCGAATAAACACAGTGATTAAAACAATTAAATGGCACATATGTAAAGCATTAATACAAAAAATAAAATAGGATGCTGAGTTGTGAAGGGGTTGTTCAAGACTTACTCAACATTATTCTACTAAACACTGCATCTTTAAGATATTTCTTGAAGAAATATTCTTTGTCCAATTACATTGGAAACACTTTGCATGGATTATCCACCACCCACCCCGCCCCTCAGCAAAGCCACCACGAAGAAAAACTGACTAAAGCCATGGAAAAAACCTGCAGGAAATAAGCCTGCTTCATTTTGCGGTCAGTCAACAGTTTATCATGCTGTCCCTTCAATGTTATTATTCCTTATTTCAGCATGGGATCCTTTTTTCTTGGCAGCAATACCGATGTCTTAAGTGCAGTTCACTTCCAGACAAGCTGGATTATTCTAGGAAAAAGAATTTTCTGGAATTGAGAGTTTGTAGGAAAGGGTAGTATGCACAAAAGAGAAAAAAGGAAAAAAAAACTTACCATGGTTGGCAAAATACTTTCACATGACATGACCTGAACAAATTTTCTTTTTTCACCTTACTTGCTTGGATGGGTATTTTTACAATAAGCCTATGAAAAACTCAGTATCATGGATTGAATGCAATATATTTTTTCTTTTTTTAAAATTATACTTTAAGTTCTAGGGTACATGACCACAATGTGCAGGTTTGTTACATATGTGTACATGTGCCATGTTGGTGTGCTGCACTCATTAACTCGTCATTTACATTAGGTGTATTTCCTAATGCTATCCCTCCCCTCTCCCCCAACCCCATGACAGGCCTCAGTGTGTGATGTTCCCCTTTCTGTGTCCATGTGTTCTCAGTTGTTCAATTCCCACCTATGAGTGAGAACATGCGGTGTTTGGTTTTTTGTCCTTGCGATAGTTTGCTGAGAATGATGGTTTCCAGCTACATCCATGTCCCTACAAAGGACATGAACTCATCATTTTTTGTGGTTGCATAGTATTCCATAGTGTATATGTGTCACATTTTTCTTAATCCAGTCTATCATTGATGGACATTTGGGTTGGTTGTAAGTCTTTGCTATTGTGAATAGTGCCACAATAAACATACATGTGCATGTGTCTTTATAGCAGCATGATTTATAATCCTTTGGGTATATACCCAGTATTGGGATTGCTGGGTCAAATGGTATTTTTAGTTCTATATCCTTGAGGAATCACCACACTGTCTTCCACAATGGCTGAACTAGTCCCACTGACAGTGTAAAAATGTTCCTATTTCTCCACATCCTCTCCAGCACCTGTTGTTTCCTGACTTTTTAACGATCGCCATGCTAACTGGTGTGAGATGGTATCTCATTGTGGCTTTGATTTGCACTTCTCTGATGGCCAGTGATGATGAGCATTTTTTCATGTGTCTGTTGGCAGCATAAATGTCTTCTTTTGAGAAGTGTCTGTTCATATTCTTTGCCCATTTTTTGATGGGGTTGTTTGTTTTTTTCTAGTAAATTTGTTTGAGTTCTTTGTAGATTCTAGATATTAGCTTTTTGTCAGATGAGTAGATTTCAAAAATTTTCTCCCATTCTGTAGTAACCTGTTCACTCTGATGGTAATTTCTTTTGCTGTGCAGAAGCTCTTTAGTTTAATTAGATCTCATTTGTCAATTTTGGCTTTTGTTGGCCTTGCTTTTGGTGTTTTAGACATGAAGTCCTTGCCCATGCCTATGTCCTGGATGGTATTGCCTAGGTTTTCTTCTAGGGTTTTTATGGTTTTAGGTCTAACATTTACATCTTTAATCCACCTTGAACTAACTTTTATATAAGGTGTAAGGAAGGGATCCAGTTTCAGCTTTCTACTTATGGCTAGCCAGTTTTCCCAGCACCATTTATTAAACAGGGAATCCTTTCCCCGTTTCTTGTTTTTGTCAAGTTTGTCAAAGATCAGATGGTTGTAGATGTGTGATATTATTTCTGAGGGCTCTGTTCTGTTCCATTGGTCTATATCTCTGTTTTGGTACTAGTACCATGCTGTTTTGGTTACTGTAACCTTGTAGTATAGTTTGAAGTCAGGTAGCATGATGCCTTCAGCTTTGTTCTTTTGGCTTAGGATTGTCTTGGCAATGCGGGCTCTTTTTTGGTTCCATATAAACTTTAAAGTAGTTTTTTCCAATTCTGTGAAGAAAGTCATTGGTAGCTGGATGGGGATGGCATTGAATCTATAAATAACCTTGGGCAGTATGGCCATTTTCATGATATTGATTCTTCCCATCCATGAGCATGGAATGTTCTTCCATTTGTTTGTGTCCTCTTTTATTTTGTTGAGCAGTGGTTTGCAGTTCTCCTTGACGAGGTCCTTCACATGCTTTGCAAGTTGGATTCCTAGGTATTTTATTCTCTTTGAAGCAATTGTGAATAGGAGTTCACTCATGATTTGGCTCTCTGTTTGTCTGTTATCAGTGTATAAGAAAGTTTATGATTTTTGCACATTGATTTTGTGTTCTGAGACTTTGCTGAAGTTGCTTATCAGCTTAAGGAGATTTTGGTCTGAGACAATGGGATTTTCTAAATATACAATCATGTCATCGGCACACAGGGACAATTTGACTTCCACTTTTCCTAATTGAATACCCTTTATTTCTTTCTCCTCCCTGATTGCCCTGGCCAGAATTTTCTTTTTTTTTTTTTTTTTTTGAGACGGAGTTTCACTCTGTCGCCGGGGCTGGAGTGCAGTGGCCGGATCTCAGCTCACTGCAAGCTCCGCCTCCCGGGTTCACGCCATTCTCCTGCCTCAGCCTCCCGAGTAGCTGGGACTACAGGCGCCCGCCACCTCGCCCGGCTAGTTTTTTGTATTTTTTAGTAGAGACGGGGTTTCACAGTGTTAGCCAGGATGGTCTCGATCTCCTGACCTCGTGATCCGCCCGTCTCGGCCTCCCAAAGTGCTGGGATTACAGGCTTGAGCCACCGTGCCCGGCCCAGAATTTTCAACACTATGTTGAATAGGAGTGGTGAGAGAGGGCATCCCTGTCTTGTGCCAGTTTTCAAAAGGAATGCTTCCAGTTTTTGCCCATTCAGTATGATATTGGCTGTGGGTTTGTCAAAAATAGCTCTTATTATTTTGAGATACATTCCATCAATACCGAATTTATTGAGAGTTTTTAGCATGAAGGGCTGTTGAATTTTGTCAAAGGCCTTTTCTACATCTGTTGAGATAATGACGTGATTTTTGTCTTTGGTTCTGTTTATATGCTGGATTACGTTTATTGATTTGCATATGTTTTTTTTTTTTTTTTTTTTTTTTGAGACGGAGTCTCGCTCTGTCACCCAAGCTGGAGTGCACTGGCCAGATCTCAGCTCACTGCAAGCTCCGCCTCCCGGGTTCACGCCATTCTCCTGCCTCAGCCTCCCAAGTAGCTGGGACTACAGGCGCCCGCCACCTCGCCCAGCTAGTTTTTTGTATTTTTTAGTAGAGATGGGGTTTCACCGTGGTAGCCAGGATGGTCTCGATCTCCTGACCTTGTGATCCGCCCGCCTCGGCCTCCCAAAGTGCTGGGATTACAGGCTTGAGCCACCGCGCCCGGCCGATTTGCATATGTTGAATCAGCCTTGCATCTCTGGGATGAAGCCCACTTGATCATGGTGGATAAGTTTTTTGATGTGCTGCTGGATTCGGTTTGCCAGTATTTTACTGAGGATTTTTGTATTGATGTTCATCAGTGATATTGGTCTAAAATTCTCTTTTTTTGTTGTGTCTCTGCCAGGAAGAAGCTGAATCCCTGCATAGACCTGCATAGACCAATAACAGGCTATGACATTGAGGCAAAAATGAATGCAATATATTTTTAAAACCTCTTAATTCACCTGAAAACTGGAAACTCGATTTATCTTTTTTTTTTTTTTTTGAGATGGAGTCTCACTCTGTCCCCCAGGCTGGAGTGCAGTGGCGCGATCTCCGCTCACTGCAAGCTCTGCCTCCCGGGTTCACGCCATTCTCCTGCCTCAGCCTCCTGAGTAGCTAATTTATCTTTTCCATCAAATCAAAAGGTAGCAAGAAGAAATAAGGGCTTCAGAAAACAATGCAAATTCAAACTCTTGGATTCTTAACCATCAGTGTGAGGCTGGGGTTAACTGGAATCTTGGTTTAAGTGTACTTTGAAAAAGCATATTAAGTATTATAACTTTTTTCAAAATAAAACCAAATGTACTTTTAAAACAATTTCTAATAACCCCTTATAACAAGGTTCCCAACCAGGGGTGAAGTGCAGGAGCAGACTTTGTGGTACGTGTGTTGGTGGGTCCTAACTGGTGGGACTCTCAGGGTATGTTTCCTATTTGGGCTTCTTCAGGGAAGTAGAAGAAAGTAAGAATTTTAGGTCCTTAAGATGCAAAGCAAAGTCTAAAGTATTAAGAAATGTTGCTATCATAACATTAAGTCCTCGGGGAATTGCACAATTTCTCACATATTGGTGATAAAAGCATCCACTCATGTATTCCTATTACTTTTCCATTTCAGGTCCTGATTGTTCCCTTGGGCATTTAGAATTTCTTCCACCAGTTTCCTACAGTGGTCTGTGACCAGAATTGATCCCGCCAGCAGCACATTAGACAAGGAAACTTTATCCATAGTGGAGGTTATTATTGTGCAATTCCCAAGTAAAGAGCCTTTGTTCTGTTGGTTGATGGCTTACTCTTCTCTGGCTGCCCCTACTAGATTACCTGTATGCATTAGAAGAAAGGTCAGTTACATAAATAATCCGTCCTACACACCTAGAGCACCTATAACTCAGAATTATAGATATAGAATCAACAGGTGGTAAAATAAGAAACACTCAGCACCTGTGAGATCTTTAGCAATCCTGCAATCCTGCTTTCTGGAGTTCAATTATTCGCCTGTATAGTGAGAGAGCTGGGGTAGTTAGACTTCCTGCCCTTTTTTTTTTTTTTTTGGTCTTGCTCAGGCTGGAGTGCAGTGGTGCCATCTCAACTCCCTGCAGCCTCCATCTCCCAGGTTCTAGTGATCCTCCTGTCTCAACCTCCAGAGTAGCTGGGACTACAGGCGTGCGCCACCACACCTGGCTAATTTTGTATTTTTAGTAGAGACAGGGTTTCACCATGTTGGCCAGGCTGATTTTGAACTCCTAGCATCAGGTGATCCACCGGCCTTGGCTTCCCAAAGTGCTTGGATACAGGCGTGAGCACCTGTGCCCGGCCTAGACTCCCTTCTGAAGCTCTGAAATACAAAACAAAATTAAAAATTGTTACTTTAGTGAGATCAGGGATCTAGAAGGGAGAGGGGATATCCCTTAAACTTAGCAGGTCAGCCTCTTGAAGAGGCAACCGCTCCTTCTCAAGGGAGAGCATTTGCAATCATTGTAGCAGACTTAATAAGGAAGCACAAATCTCACGCAAAGTAACATTTTAAATGTTCCAATTTATTACGGTCACTAAAGTAAAACAGTACCTTCCTTTTTCTACACACAAATAAACTAAAAATCATCAGAAAAAAAGCAGCTGTTGTGTAAGGAGCTGAATTTATTGAGGGAAGGGGGGAAAAGCAGAAAAGAAGAAGACTTTTATTCCTCTCAAATATTCTAATCATGTGGTATGTATAAATAGATACATAGCTACGGGAAGTGGATTTTTTTTCTGAAAAGTAGGAAAATAACTTTCCTACTTTCCAACAGGTAGGTAAAATTCATTGCAAAAGGTTAGTCTTCATTACACAAAAGAAAAACATTTGATTGAAGTTTACATCTAGAGATGGAGTAGTCAAGCTATATAGGTCATAGTTAATTTCATGCTGAATGCCCCAGATAAAGCTGTGAGAGGGAAGGTTAGTTCACATGGATGGCTTTCAAATTCTCTCAGTCAAGACGTGGATCCTTGTTTTTCCATCTGATAGGACATCCTAGCATGCACTCTACTGATTATATCACATCAACCATGGAAACCTGCAGCACACCAAGTCACCCCCGCATAAGAGAAATAAACAACGTGTTGTCAAACTTCCAAAGGTGATGTACTATAATAAAATTTAAAAGCAAAAACTTGAATGACAATTGTAAATTTAAGTTGCTCATAAGTAGTGTGTGGCAGGCATAAAATATTTTGTGAAATGAGTACTTCGAATTAGGATAAATATGAAAACCTAAGGCCGGTTTATAGCTACTACTTTCAAAGACTTCTAAGATATACTTCTTAGAGATGTGAACCAGAATAAAATTGCAAACAGATTAATTAACCATACTGTTTTTGTTTCCATTGTGCTGATATAGAGTAAGCAAGTTCTACATCAACAAATGTTTCATGTATTTCCCGAGGAAATTTAGTTGCACAAATTTAGTTAGGGATGTTGCCATTGGCCAGTGCCTAGACATCTTCCATAACAAAGTTATTGAGAAAAAAACCACTGGGTGGTATCAAACAGTAAAATCAACACGGGAAGTTAGAGGAACTTCATTTCCTAAGTGCTGCTCCAGTCTTACCCAGCTCCTGCATGATTCTGGATGAAGGAGATCTGACAATCAGATTGCTAATCAAAGATATTGCCCTGGGAGTTTTGCCTCCTTGCACGCAATTTTTCATCATTCGTTGTGTTAAAAGGTGTAGTATCATATGAAATACAGATTTACCAGCTTTCAGAAAGGATCGTGCTAGAAATGGGGTTCAGCAGTCAGTCTGACAGCATTTCATGAGTATTGTCTGTCTTCACTTCCTTTCACACCTTGCTCTGGCCTTAGTGGAGGATTCTCACACAGGACCAGAGGGTATGAGTGAAGAATGTTTAGTATTGACTTTCTCTTTCAAGTATGATAACTATAAATGTAAACAGAATAAGAAAGAGTGGAGGGAAAAACTGTTGCAGATGTCGTATTAGTCAAGGTTCTCTGGAGAAACAGAATCAATAAAAGGAAATTTATTATGAGCAATTGACTTATGTGGTTATGGAGGCTGAGAAGTCCCACAGTCTACCATCTGCAAGCTAGAGACCCAGGCAAGCTGGTGGTGAAGTTCCAGTCCATTCCCAAAGGCCTGAGAACCAGGGAGTCAATGGTATACATGCCAATCCAAGTATGAAGGCTTGAGAATTAGGAGAGGCTGATGGTATAAGTCTCAGTCCAAATCAAAAGGCCCAAGAACCAGGAGCACCAGTGGATGTACCAGCTCAAGCAGACAGCAAATTCAGCATTCCTCCACATTGTTATTCTATTTTAGTTCTTAGTGGATGGGATGACACCCACACACATCCGTGAGGGTGATCTTCTTTATTCAGTCTATTGATTCAAATGCCAGTCTCTCTAGAAAAGCCCCTAGAGATACTCCCAGAAATACTGTTTTACCTGCTATCTGGGCTTCCCTTATCCCAGTCAAGTTACCCATCACAGATCAAAACAATATATCGATGTGTGATGTTCCCCTTCCTGAGTCCAAGTGATCTCATTGTTCAGTTCCCACCTATGAGTGAGAACATGTGGTGTTTGGTTTTCTGTTCTTGTGATAGTTTGCTAAGAATGATGGTTTTGCTGACGAGTTGATGGGTGCAGCACACCAACATGGCACAAGTATACATATGTAACAAACCTGCACGTTATGCACATGTACCCTAGAACTTAAAGTATAATAAAAAATAAAAAAATAAAAAATAAAAAAAAAACAATATATCGCCTCAGAATCCATGTCTGAAGCACACTTACTAAGAGTGACACACTCTGATTGCCTTTTCCCTCATGTGTTCCTTCTTTCTGTTATTTGTTCATTGTCTCACATTTGGTGATTCCACAATCATTACCCCCCGCTTTTTTTTTTCTTTTTCTTTTTCTTTTTTTAATAAAGACAAACATGACTCTATGACCTAGGAGAAAAGCAGATTTGTTGTCATTAAAGATCATGCTGCTTTTCTTGAATGGTGCTTCCAAAAGATACGAAATTGGTTTGTTTTATGGTGTGTTGAAACACCATGGAACAATACTCTGAGAGTTAGAAGATTGGCTTTTTAAAATGATTTTTTTCTGCATTTTATAAAGAATTCTTGACATAATCACTTGACTTATGCTAATGTTTTGATTTCCCAACATCAAAATGAAATCAATAATGCACAGTATTTACTTACTTTGTGGCAATATTTGGGGGGCGGGTTATGAAGAAAATTATTTTAGCTGTCTTGAAGAATTTTAAAAATGTTCTGACAAATTATTATATCCCATTTAGCAGTTAAGAAAATAAAAGAAAAAATCTCAAGTAAATTTTTATACTGTAAGCATTTTAATTGAAACAGTGAAGAGGATATAAGAATGACTTATATGTCTATCATATAAAATTGCTTTTATATAAATAAACTATTTTGTGACAATGAAATAGTTATCAAATATTAAAGCCCGCAATGACTAAAAACAATTAAGTCAAAAGACTAAACTAAATTGGAAATTATTAAATAATAAACAGACTGTGGATAAGAAAATAGTTTGTCTGGTAGGCATTCTTTCCACATTTATACAAACTTTCTATTTCTTTTTAGGCCAATAACCTAGGAACAACAATAGTAATCTAAAAGGCTTATCTCATGTCACCTTTCAACTGATATTTGAAAATACGTTAACTTTTTCTAGTTTAATGGAAAACAACATGATTATTTAACTTCCCAAGTATCATAATAGAGAATTGAATATGATTTAAAGATCCCAAATGAGTTCCCTAAAATCCTCATACATTAAGTGATCAACATTGTAATGTGATGAGATTAGAGACCATTGGCATTACTTTGGAAGTCCTGGATTATTTCTTCTATGGCTAATTAACTGCACAGTACCCACATATGTAGTTAAACAGTCTTCTATAAGTTTGCTACTATTTTAAAAGAAGAAACCCTATGTTAAGGCAACAATTTAAGTGAAGAGTGAAAGAAAATGCTTACTATATTTGTCACTAGTTTCTTCTTATATAAACAGAATATCTAAATCATAACATTTTAAGCTAAAACAGCACTTTTGAAAGTTCAAGTTCTCTTGATCTATAAAAGTAATTTGTGACTGCACAGTAAGCAAAACAAAGGTTACCAATCCATGGCCCAAATTATTAAATTGAAAAAATGAAGGTGGGCATGATTATGTTTACATTTCTGACAGAAGCAATGTTTCACATGCTAATACTTCGCTGGATGATGGGAAGGGTTAGGAGAAGGCATTGTCACGGAAATGTAGATGCACTTGTAGAATTGCTTGCTGGAATGCAGGAAGGAGCTTTGATCCTTCATGTACAGCTTCTGTGTAGAAAACCCAATGTGTAGTGTAGAGATGGAAAAACCCCTTCCTTTTTGTTTTGATTTAAAATGATTTTCTTTTATGTATCTGAAGCTTGAGTATCCGTTAAAAAACAACGTCAACATCCCATAAAAGTAAGTTTGCACTATGAGAGGCATATGTTTGTAGGCTGCTGCCACTCTGTGTCCTTCTGTTTCAGCATCTATAAAAGGAAGTGCCTGGGTTATATACTATTTAAGGGACTTGAAGATAGAAAATTTGATATTGTTATTAAAAGGAAGTTTTGATGGATTGATGAAAGGGTACATATGTTATAAAGGCAGTATCATGAAATATTAACTAGGTGCAGTCTATGTGGGCATTCCCTGTACTTTTAGAATTTTTTATAATTAAATACTGAAAAGTACAATGTTGATTAATAATATTCTACAGTATGTGCTGATAGATAAGAATTGATACATGCATTCACATTATTTAGTATTTACAGTAATATCTGAAGTATCAGCTCCATTTTATAGATGCAACTGAGAAAAGAGAAAGGGTTTACCTACAATAACCCAAATAGTTAGCTAAAGATTATAAAAAGAAAAACAGCTCCTGATTGTTGTAATAAAAATTCAAATATGTATATACACACACACACACACACTCTCACACATATTCTATTTGCCAAGTAATTATTCATACTTTAGGCATATATGCCCAGCAGCACGTTAATGACACTATTCAATTTTATAGAAATTTACAGTTTATAAAGTAGTTGCAGATGTGTTGTCTCATTCAATTAATGAAACAAAACTGTGTGATAGGTCAGGTAGGAGACACTACCTGTATGTTAGCAATGAGGCCTCTTATCACAGAGAAATATCTTGATTTTCTCAGGTAATCCAATAAAAAATCAGATCGTGGCCCAGAATCCTGGTTGTCTATCTCCTATTGGAACTGTGTAGACTATAAAAGAAAAGAAGGGACTTTACTTAGAAGCAACTAACAATCAAACTGGCAAGATATGTCGTATGAAGTAATTTGAAAATAAATTTAAAACATTAGCGAATACACTCCTGGTTTGTAAGAATACAATAGTCGGGAATGTACTAAAGAAATTCACAGAAAGAGAAAACGCTGCTGTTAGTTCCAAGATGACTGATCTTCAGGTTTTTTACATCAGTGTCAATTCAGAAAAATTTGAAATACAAAAATTTTAGTCTTTATCAGTAGTTCCCAAATTCTCCAGCAAATTTGATGGTATACTAATGATCCTTAAATTCATTTTTTTCTTAAAAAAATGAGTCTTGGTCAGACAAGAACTCATGCCTGTAATCCTAGCACTTTGGAAGGCCCAGGTGGGAGGATCACTTGAGGCCAGGAATTTGAGACCAGCCTGGACAACATAGCAAGACTCCAACTCTTCAAAACATAAAAACATTAGCTAGGCATGGTGAGGCATACCTGTAGTCCTAGCTCATTGGGAAGCTGAGATGGGAGGATCACTTGGGCCCAGGAGTTGGAGGCTGCAGTGAGCTGTAATCAGGCCACTGCACTCCAGTCTGGACAGCAGAGCAAGACCCAGTCTTTGGGGAAAAAAAAATGTGAATCTTGGGATGGTTCACTTATAAACCTGAATAATCTCCTTATTTGTACTTAGGACCATCTAATAAAAGTCCATATTATCATCACCATGACCTCAATCTGCTCAACCTGTTTTTGAAAGGAATGCCCCTATGACTACACCAGTATGGGATGAATATTTAAGAATTTATAGTGACTTTGAACAATGTAAAGGTATGATAACAGAATCCAGACAAAATACAAAATTTCCTTTTCAAAGGCAATAACAATTGCTGATTTTGAATTAAGGGAATTAAATTACATGGTTTGGTTCTATTTTCCTTGTTGATACAATCTCAAATTGTCAAAATAAAATTTCAATTAAATATATTTTTTCCATTGTGCACTTTCGTGGAGAAAAAAATAAAAATAAAAATAACAAAATGAAAATGTTAAGCATGACAAAATAAAATTATAAGATCTTTTTCAATGACTCATTTATTAGGATATTATTATTGTATAATTTTAAAAAGGATAGTTAGATTTTCTCTGATGTCCATGCACAAATTTGATTCTATCAATAATCTATTTGGCATTAGCCAAAATAGTAGAATGTATGGTTATATTTATAGAAACATGGTACAATATCTATATAAGATAAAGTCATAAATGCATAATAGAAAATTTTATGTAATTATAGTTCATTAACATATCATATTTGAATTTGAATAAGAAATTAGAATATGAAACAATAAAAATTATTTAAAATTACAATGCACACCGAAGCTCTAGGAATAATGCCCTTCACCTGTAAGGGAAGCAAGCCTGCATAAGCTCATTGGATGTTTCCATTCCTTCTGATTCCTTCTCTAATCTCTTGTGGAAGGGAGATCATTGGCACCTTCAAAGTCTTAGGTAAAAACATTAGTTTCCTCATTTCGAATCACTTTAATTGAATGTGTAGTGTGTATATGGAACTATAATTCTGTCCAGAGGTTGCTTGTCAAACCATGTTTTTATTGTAATTACCTGATTTGTTCAGCTTTAATCATATTTAGTTTTGAAAGTCAGCTGTCCTGCTCAGACACGGTTAGTTGAAGAAGGGAAAAATATGTAACACCCACAGGCAGAAAGCCTAAAAGAAAGAAAAAGGAAGAGAGTATTGTCTTCCCATTTGGACAATAAACAGAGCCAAGCTGTCACCTACAAATTACTGTAAACTGACAGATCATATTATTTCCTTTCACTTCATTACATTTCATATCCAATTTTGGAATCTGATGCTGACTTGTAACTTTTGGGAAAGAAGTCTTATCATTCTTCTTTGAAGATTTGATTGACTTTGATCTTGTTAGATGCCAATAATGATGAATCTATTCACAAATAGACTTAAAGAGAGAAAGCTGAAAATGGACAACATCCCTCTTTTCCATGATTTCCACTTTGGAAACGATTTTAAGTCAATTTTTCATCACATTTCTGCAGTTTGTGGAAACCTTCCCAAATTCACCTCCCAGGCTCTAGGTTAACTTTTGTGAAGAAGTGGTATTTTAACACTATGACTCCACTTAATGTCACAAATCTATTGGATTATTATAATCAGTCAACATCACTTACAAATACTTATTTACTTTCTGATACATTCACATATAATCAATACAGAGCAAACTACCTATTATATCTTGAAATTGTTAGCAAGAGGGAACCAATCGAGCTAGTGACTTCATCTTGGTACCAAGTTGAAAATGATGCTATTAATGGTGTCAAGGAAAAGAAAAATGAGAAATAGCAAGATGAAGAAAATTAGCACTAAAAGCAAATTTTAATTTGTACATAATAACCAGTAGAAGGATTTGATAGGAAATCTAAGACAACTGAACACTTTTGTACAAGGCAATAAGAAGATACCACACATGATTGTGTCCAAAAAAAGAAAACTCAAAAATTCAAAACAAAAATAGCCACTATGATGACCCACTCATCTATTGCTTATATCATACAAAATCCCCAAACTTAGGGGTCAAAATATCAACCATTATTGTATTCCTATGGTTTTTAATTTGAATACTTGGTTAGGCTCAACTAGTTGTTTCTGATTCTCTCATGCATTTGCACTCTGACAATGGCTGGAGCTAGAGCTAGCTTAACAGGTTCTTCACTCACATCTGGAACCTCAGCTGGGCTGTTGACCAGAACACCGATATATGGCATCTACATACAACCTGGGCTCAGGTTCTCACATAGACTGAGCATTTTAATTTTTTCTTCTCAAGGAAGTTCCTACTTCACTGAAGAGGGAGGCCAGCACTAGTCACTCTTGCTATAATTGGGTCAGTAGGCACAGATTCTGAAAGTTGCTTGTGAGATCCATTTGACTATCATATGCAACAATGTTTACAGTCTTAGCTTTTGTAAGTCATAAAGTTTATTCTTTAAATGCATGTGCCCTGTATTTGTTTTATACTCTGATGTATTAAAAACTCAAGAGTCCCCCTTCAGAGACTCTACCATCTCAGTACCTTAATGATATTAGATGCTAAATAAATATTCGCTAAAATCAATGATAACTCTTATGGTTCTACACCAGATGAGAATTGTTGGATTATACTTATATTAAATGAACTTAATTTAAAATTCCCTCCTAAAGAGATAAGAGGCATCACAGAGCCTATTATCAGCAAATCAAACCTTCAACTAAAAACTGAAAAATCTATGAGGTATCAGGCAGCAACTGATAAGACTTCAGGGACAGGTGAATGTCAGTGTTATTGATTTTTAAAAATTTTTCACGCGGCACTATTCACAATAACAAAGACTTGGAATCAACCCAAATGTCCATCTGTGACAGACTGGATTAAGAAAATGTGGCACATATACACCATGGAATACTATGCAGCCATAAAAAAGGATGAGTTTGCGTCCTTTGTAGGGACATGGATGCAGCTGGAAACCATCATTCTTAGCAAACTATCACAAGAAGAGAAAACCAAACACCGCATGTTCTCACTCATAGGTGGGAACTGAACAATGAGATCACTTGGACTCGGGAAGGGGAACATCACACACTGGGGCCTATCATGGGGAGGGGGGAGGAGGGAGGGATTGCATTGGGGAGTTATACATGATATAAACGTTATGCACATGTACCATAGAACTTAAAGTATAATAAAAAATAAAAAATAAAAAATAAAAATAAAATAAATAAATAAATTAAAAAAAAGAAGAAACTTCTAATTGTTAAAAAAAAAAAATTTTTTTTCAATATGTTTACTTGATTGGTGCCCTTCACACCATCTAAATCAAATCTGTCAAATCTTGGCATTTTGCTCTGATATAGAGTAATAATGATGTGTTCGAAGAGATGCCAACTTGGAATGGTGTTGGCTGAACAGGCTAAAATAGATGTTGAAGTATTGACCCTTGGTACTATTTCAACCCCTAGGCATGCTGTGAGCTAACACGGAATGAACTGAACTATGTGCCTGAGTTATTGGCAAACTACTTTTAATCATGTGCTACTGTTGAGTCAAGCCTACAACTCATTCCACTCACTTTCCTTATGGCAATATAAAATAAACTTGGGAAAAGATGCAGACTTTTATGTTTCATGGAACAAAATCTTCATGGACAAGACTGACAAAAAGCTCAGAATCTTGGGCCCTGTCTTTTACTATTTTTTTTTCACATAGTAGATATAAATGATTGAAGTTAGTCAAGTTTTTAATTTTTAATTATGTGGGTACATAGTATGTGTATACATACATTTATAGGTTCATGACATATTTTGACACAGGCATGCAATGTGTAATTATCACGTCAGGGTAATTGGGGTATCTATTACTTCAAACATTTGCCCTTTGTCTTACAAATAATCCAACTATACTCTTTCAGTTATTTTTAAATGCACAATTTGATTATTATTGACTATAGTCACCCCGTTGTGTTAGCAAATGGTAGGTCTTATTCATTCCATTTTTTGTACCTATTAACAATCCCCAATTCCCCATCACATGTCTCCACCCCCCCACAATCCTTCTATATTCTCTTTGTGAGTTCAATTGTTTTAATTTTTAGTTTCACAAAGAAGTGAGAACATGTGAAGTTTGTCTTTCTGTGCCTGGCTTATTTCACTTAACATAATGACCTCCAGTTTCATCCATGTTGCAAATAACAGGTCCTCAATCTTTTTATGGCTGAATAGTGCTCCATTGTGTTTAAATAATCACATTTTTTATCCATTCATCTGTTGGTAAATACTTAGGTTGCTTCCAAATCTTGGCTATTGTATTTTTTGAGGAACCTCCAAACTGTTCTCCCTAGTGGGTGTACTTATTTACACTCCTCCCATCAACAGTGGACAGGACTTCCTTTTTCTTCACATCTTCACTAGCATTTGTTATTGCCTGTCTTTTGGATAAAAGCAATTTTAACTTGTATGAGATATGTCATTGTAGTTTTGATTTGCGTTTCTCTGATGATCAATAACGCTGAGCACCCTTTCATATACCTGTTTGACATTTGCATGTCTCTTTTTGAGAAATGTCTATTCAGATCTGTTGCCTATTTTCAAGTTAAATTATTAGGTTTTTTTTTTCTATAGACTTGATTGAGCTCTTTATGGATTCTGTTTATTACTCCCTTGTCAGATGTGTTGTTTGCAAACATTTTCTCCCATTGTGGGGGTTGTTTCTTCACTTTGTTGATTGTTTCCTTTGCTAGGCAGAAGCATTTTAACTTGATGTAATCCCATCTGTCCATATTTGCTCTGGTAACCTGTGCTTGTGGAGTATTACTCAAGAAATCTTTGCCCACTCCAATATCCTGAAGAGATTCCCCAAGGCTTTCTTTCAGTAGTTTCATAGTTTGAGGTCTTAGATTTAAGTCTTTAATCCATTTTAATCCATTTTGATTTGACTTTTGTGTTTTGTGGAAAATAGGAATCTAGCTTCATTCTTCTGCATATGGATATCCAGTTTTCCCGTCGCCATCGATTGAAGAGACTGTCCTTTTCTCAAGGAATGTTCTTGGTACTGTTGCCAAAAATGAATTCACTGTAGATGTATGGATTTATTTCTGGATTCTCTATTTTGTTCCACTATGAGTCTGTTTTTATGTCAGTACCATGTCTTTTGGGTTACTATAGCTCTGCAGTGTAAGTCAAAGGCAGGTAATGGGATTCTCCCCAATCTTTTTCTTTTTATTTCAGATAGTTTTTGGCTATTCTGTGACTTTTGTAGTTCCAAATATATTTTAGGATAGCTTTTTCTATTTCTGTGAGGAACTTTTTTGGTATTTTGCATTGAATTTGGAGACTGCATTGAATCTGTAGATCGCTTTAATAGTATGGGCATTTTAAAAATATTCATTTTTCCAAACTATGAACACGAAACAACTTTCCATTTCTTGGAGGGTCCTCTTTAATTTCTTGCATTAATTTTATATAGGATTTATTGTAGAGATCTTTCACTTCTTTGGTTAATTCCTAGGTATTTTTATTTCTAACTATGATAAATGGAATCAGTTTTCTTGATTTCTTTTTCATATTGTTTGCTATTAGTATATAGAAATTCTACTGATTTATTTATTTATTTATTTATTTATTTATTGCTAGTTTTGGATCCTGCAGCTTTCCTGAATTTGTTTAACAATACTAATAGCTTTTTTGGTGGAGTCTTTAGGTTTTTCCAAATATAAGATTATATCATCTGCAAACAAGGAAAATTTGATTTATTCCTTTCCAGTTTGGGTACCCTTTATTTCTTTCTCTTGTATGATTGCTCTAGCTGGGACTTCCAGTACCATGTTGAATAACAGTGGTGAAAGTGGGCATCCTTGTTGTGTTCCCAATATTAGAGGAAAGGGTTTCACTTTTCTCCCAGTTAATATGATACTAGCTGTGGGTCTGTCATATGTGGCTTTTGTTATGCTGAGTTATGTTCCTCCTGTACCCGTTTTTTTTGAGAATTTTTGTCATGAAGGGATGTTGAATTTTATTAAATGTTTGTTTTAACATCAATTGAAATGATCATGTGGTTTTTGTCCTTCATTCTGCTACTATGATGTTTCACGTTGATTGATTTGCATATGTTAGCCATCCTTGTATCCCTGGGATAAATCCCACTTGGTCATGATGAATAATCTTTTTAATGTATTGTTGAATTTGGTTTGCAAGTATCTTGTTGAGGATTTTTGCATCAATCTTCATCGGTGACATTGGCGTGTACTTGTATTTTCGTTGCTGTGTCTTTCTCTGGTTTTGGTATCAGGGTAATAATGACCTCATAGAATGAAGCATTTGGAAGTACACCCTCCACCTCTACGTTTTTAAATATTTTAAGTAGGATTGGTGTTAGTTCTTCTTGAAATCTTTGGTAGAATTCAGCAGTGAAGGCCTTGGGTCCTAGGCTTTTTTTTTTCTTTCTTTCTTCTGGGAGATTTTTTATTGTGGCTTTGTTCTCGTTACTTGTTAGTGGTCTTTTCAAGTTTTGGATTTTGTTATGTTCAATCTTGATAGGTTGTATGTTTCTAGGAATCTATCTATTTCTTCTAGATTTTGACATTTATTGGCATACTATTGCTACTGCAGCCAGTAATGACACTTTGAATTTCTGTGATATTGGTTGTAATGTCTCCCGTTTTCCTCTCTAATGTTATCATATTATTATTATTTTTGAGACAGAGTCTCTCTCTGTCACCAGGCTGGACTGTAGTGGTGCGATCTCGGCTCACTGCAACCTCTGCCCCTGGGTTGAGCGATTCTCCTGCTTCAGCCTCCCAAGTAACTGGGACTACAGGCACGTGCCACCACGCCCAGCTAATTTTTGTATTTTTAGTAGAGTCAGGGTTTCACTATGTTGGCCAGGATGGTCTCAATCTCTTGACTTCATAATTCACCCGCCTCGGCCTCCCAAATTGCTGGGATTACAGGCATGAGTCACTGCACCCAGCCTCTAATATTATTTATGTAGATCTTCTCTCTCGTTTTTCTTACTTAGTCTGGCTAAAGTGTTGTCAGTATTTTTTATCTTTCAAAAAAAAAAAAAAACTCAACTTTTTGTTGCACTGGTCTTGTGTATTATTTTCTTCATTTCAATTTCATTTATTTCTGCTCTGATCTTTATTATTTTCTTCTCCTAATTTTGGGTTTGAGTTTGCTTTTGTTTTTCTAATTCTTTAAGCTGCATCACAAGGTTATTTATTTCAAAAATTTCTTCTTGTTTGATGTAGGCACTTATACACTGCTCTTTCAGTGTGACTTTTACTGTATCCCATAGGTTTTGGTGTGCTGTGTTTTCATTATCATTTGTTTTAAGAATTTTTTTATTTTCCTCCTTAATCTGTTCATTAACCCACTGGTCATTCAGAAGTCAATATTTTAATTTAGTCTTTAGCAACTACTAAAGAAAATTACTTGTGTATCATATTTTGAAAGGAGAACCATTTGACTTTTGATGTGGCTTTAAGTACCTAAATTGGGAAAGACTCATTCAAAAAAATGAGTCTCAATAGCAGAAGAAATTCAATTTTGGAATTTGCAAAGATGATAACTGAAGAGCCAAATGGGGAACAGTGAGTCACCCCAAGGACCAACAACAGCAGGATAAAGGTACTGCCTTTATGCCTGGAAGGACAATGAAGGTTATGGTATTGACAAAGCCCAGAAGTCAGAGCTTTACATTGAGAACCAGAGTGGAGGCTGTCCAGCATCAACTATGTCCATGAAGTGAGGAGTAGTCTGGTGGTAACTGGAGAAGCAGAGAGACACTGTTACTTTCAGGGACATTCCATGTTGAAAGCAGAGCAAGAAAGGGCAAGATTCCACGGCTTTTCCCCTCTCCCTGCTTTCTAGTGTTCCATGGGTATCTCCTATTAGCTAAATATGTGGGAAGTGGTATATCAAAGGATCTGGGAATGTTCTTCACTGAGACAGAGACCAGAGCTAGAAGAAAACAGAGAACACATAAGGATAGTCAAATTTAAGTAAAATAAACACAACTGAAGGAATCATATTACCTGACTTCAAATTATACTAGAGAGTTATAGTAGCCAAAATGGCATGGTACTGATGTAAAAACAGACACATAGGCCAGTGGAATAGAATAAAGAACTCAGAAATAAGTCCATACATCTACAGTGAACTCAGTTTTGACAAAAGTGCTGAGAACATACCTTGGGGAAAGAACAGTCTCTTCAATAAATGGTGCTGGGAAAACTGAATATCCATATGCAGAAGAATGAAACTAGACCCCATCTCTCACCATACAAAAATAAAAAATAAAAAATAGATTAAAATGGATTAAAGATTTAAATCTAAGACCTTGGGGAAACTCTTCAGGACATTAGAGTGGGCAAAGATTTCTGAGTAATACTCCAGGGAAGAAAGAAGACAGAGTACCCAAGACATCAAACAAAAAAAACTGACTCAGTACTCTCTTAGTATAATTCTGCTACAATTTATGCTAGTATAAGATTATGTTCTAGCTATGCTGAAATACTGAAGTATATGTAATTTCCAAAACTATGCTGTGTCTTGAATCTGTGCCTTTGCCCAAGCTACTTTCTTGCTGGATGTGCCCCTTTTATTTACATCCCCTTGGTAGATAGCTACTTATCTTTAAAGATTTGTTACTCTGAAGCCTGTCCTAATCACCTTTTCCTATTCCACTTGAATTAGACACATCCTCCTTTTTGCACCTATTGTACTTTCTCTATATAAATACCATAGCGTTTCATCATTATTGTTAACATGTCGACCCTCTCCTACTGAATGATAAGCTGGAGAGAGTAACAGCTTACTTTCATTGTTTCAAAGTTTATGATATCTATCATAGTGCCTGGCTTATAATTCTGCACGTAAATAGGTAATGAGTGACTAAGTCGTTAGATGGATAGTGGATAGAATCCCAGGAGATCTAAATAAATATTTACTCACATCCTGCCTTCACAGTCTAGTGTTTCTACCACAATTCTAACCCTTCACTTTCTGATATTGAGATACATATTAACTACTTTGTTACTTGACTGCAAAGATGAGAAATCCTTTTCTTTCTTGATAGACTCTTTATTAACCTCCTATTTGGCTATAAAAGACTATTTTAGGAGTTAAGAAATACTGAGGAATGTATAGTTTAACTGAATCTTTTGAATGGCCTTAAACGAATTAATTTTTTATGTAGGCTCACATTAGGACATATTAAAATAATTTGTATTCTGATTAATATATTTAGTTGTATAACTGAATTTATTTTTAAAAACCACTACTATTCAATAAGCAGATCAATAAGTATGTGATGTTAATTTTATCCATCAACTTGATTTGGCCAAGGAGCGCCCAGATATTTAGTCAAACATTATTCTGTGTGTGTCAGTGAGATTATTTTTGGATGAGATTAACATTTTCATCAGCAGACTGAGTAAAAAAGATTATGCTCTGTAATGTGGATGGGTCACATCCAATCATTTGAAGACCTAGTTAAAACAAAAATGATAACCCTTTCTGCATTAAGGGAAACTCCACCTGCCTGGCTGCTTGATTTTTTTCTGCCCTTCAGACTTGAACTGAAACATTTGCTCTTCTCAGAACTTCAGCCTGCCAGCTCTTGAACTGGAACTTATACCTCATTGGCTCTCCTGATTCTATAGCTTGCTAACTGCAGATCTTGGGATCTCTCATCCTCCATAACGTGTGTGCTAATTTCTTATAATATGTATTTCTCTCTCTCTCTCTCTCTCTCTCTCTCTCTATCATCTATCTATCTCTTTCTCTCTCTCTCTCTCTATTATCTATGTATCTATGTATCTATCTATCTATCTATCTATCTCCTATTGGTGCTGTTTTTCTGGAGATTCCCGACTGATACAGATTTTGGTACCCAGAGCTGTTTTAGAGGAACATCATTTTAAGAGTGTTTTCTGAATTGATTTTGGAATTTCTAAAATTGGCTCCTTAATTTGCTTAGATTTAAGTATGCTAGTAACTCAGTTTCTGGTAGTAAAGAGAGCACTGACAGTCTATGGCAGGCAATACAGATACATAAGATGTCACCATTAGAAATTCTTAACCATTTAAAGGAAACAAAGATCTGGGTAACTGTATAATGTGATATTTTTGAACATTTTCTGCAAACTAACAAATTTAATGAGATGGGCTGGCTGAGCTTATTGTCTGAATAAAGTGGGAAAAGAAAAGAATGATCTCAGGGATTTGAATTCTCAGCTCAAACATCACATACATAACTTGAAAGCTTGTATGTGTGCCTTCATAGAAATGTTTATCTCCAGTAAGGGCTGAGATTGCTGAAAGTCAAATGCAGAATCTCATTCTGTGATTAGTTTAATTACAATTCAAGTTGAACTTCCAGCGTTGAAAAGTGTTTGCAATTAAAGTGAGGGCATGAAGTGGAAAGAAATGGGATCCTGAAAGCTGGAATGAGACAGCTTATGCCTGTCCCGTCATTATATTTGGAGCACATAACTTGTCTCGTTTTACAGATTGACAGCAGGCATGGAATTTTGCCTCAGAATACTTCATACCTCAAGTATAAACCATATCTGATTTAGATAACACTTAGTTGAGACTTTGGACTTTAGACTCAGAGTTGGGATGAGCTAAGAATTTTAGGGCTATTGGGATGAAATGACTGTGTTTTGTATGTGAGAAGGACAAGAATTTAAGGGGGTGAGGGAAAAATGTTAAGGAATGAATTGTGTTTCCTTCAAAAATATGTGTGATAAAGACATAACCCCCAATGTTATGGTATTCAGAGATGGAGTATTTTGGAGAAAATTAGGTTTAGATGAGGCTATGAGAGTGAGGTCCTCATAAAAAATAATTAGTGCCCTCACAAGAAGAGACACCAGGAAGTTTACTCTCCCTCTCTCTTTCTGCTATGTGAGGAATTGTGAGGAGCTGGCAATCTGCAAGCCAGGAAGAGAGCCCTCACCAAAATCTAATCATGCTGGCATCCTGATTTCAGGCTTCCATCCTCCAGAACTGTGAAAAATACATTTATGTTGCTTACACCATCTAGTAAATGATATTTTGTTACGGTAGCCCAAGCCGACTAAGACATTGTACCAATGTAGATAATGCCATTAGTTTTCGGAATCTACTTAAACCAAATGAGCACATGAGCTTTGTTTCCACTAGCAGCATAATCTGCATTGCTTCTCCATCTTGAGAAAGCTGTATGTAACAATATTTAAATTGGGATCCAGTTGAACTAACCGAAATATGTTTAAAAGTCCTACATAATATATATTATGAGCTATGATCTATGGGAAATTATTATTGGTGAGAATCTGTAAAGCAGGTGGCTATCATTTTGGAAACATAGTCCAAAACCATATAGAGTCAGGGTCTTGCTTGCTGTGTTGCCCAGACTGGAGTGCAGTGGCATGATCATAGCTCACTGCAGCCTGGACCTCTTATACTCAAGAGATTGATCCTCCCACCTCAGCCTTCTGAGTAGCTAAGGTGCCACCTTGCCTGGCTATTTGTTTTTATATTATCATTTTTAGTAGAGACAATGTCTTGCTGTGTTGCCCACACTGGTATCAATTTCCTGGGCTCAAGCAATCCCCCCTTCCTAAAGTCCTGGTATTAAAACAATATTTTATGCCAGTTTTAATTTATAGGAAGAAATGTAAATTTCTAGAATAAAGTTTTTTTAATCAAGTAAATCAAGGGAATCATATTGACATTTAAATTAAAGGTTTGACAGCTTATAAAATCTTCAATTTCTATATCGTATTATACTATTCAAGATAAATTATAGCTGACACATAGTTTCTACTTTAACATGATGGTATTTCCCAATGACACTTTTATTTCTAAATTCCCATTCTCTCTATTAAATACTCAAGCCAATGTTATTTAGAACAAACACTGCACTTCCCTGGAAATTTGTTTGTAAGCTCTTCTATTTTTATCAACTCCTCATTACAATTTGATCTTATATAAATTATACTCATAAGTCAAATGATTTGGCAAACAGAGACATTTCGCAGATCAGATTTAAATAGTGGCAGCAAATATTTTGAAATGTTTAATAGTTCAAACTTTTTAGTCATTTTTTCCAAATGTGTAAAGCAAGTGAACATACTTAAAATAGCAACAGTAAAAACTCAGTGTACTAAACAGAGACAGTCAACAGCTGGTAGAAAATTGAATTGAACTTTGTCCAGACACAATAGAAAAAGGAAATTAAAGGCTTCAAATTGCTTATAGCAGACCAGAGTAAATCCAAATGCATTTTGGGGTCATTAAAACATCTTGAACAATTTTCCAAAGATTTTAGTTCAAGAAGCCCCCCTCAAAAGAAAAAAAAAGAAAGAAAGAAAAAGAAAATTTACCAAGCATTACTTTCCTATCATATTTCATAAGAAGGTTAATCCATATGTTTCTGATTCATTTATACTTAAGCCATCAAACAGTTTTTGTGCAAGAGCTATTTGATTTCTAAGAAATCATTTGAGCCTTTTATAGAAGTCCACTCATTTTCTTTGAAGTAAGTTTTGCAAAACTGAAAATACTTGACTCACTGTTTAAACTTAGCTTTTAAGGTTTTGTACAATCACGGAACCTCAGATTTTAGAAGAGATAGTAAATGTAATCTATTCCAACATCCAACTCAAAATAGAATGTCTCTTAAAAATCTTTGGCAGATAAAAATTTTATTTACTTCTTGATTATTTGCAGTGATAGGGAACTCATTGTTTCAGAAGAAATTTTATCCCATCAAACCTCATCATCTCTTTTATCCTATCACAATTATTTAGTATTCATAATATAATGGGGTGTGTGTGTGTGTGTGTGTGTATTCACATGTGTGAATTATGACTTATTTCTTTTATTAGAGAGCCTCCTAGTACTTTACTGCTACTTTGTCTTGATTCTGATAATTTTAGAATTTAGCTGATGTAAAGAAACTAACTCAAGTTTGATACACTAATATTTTTTCTTAGAAAAGCTTCATTACATTTTTGTTTAAATATGTAATAGACCCAGATGTATATTCTGCATAAATAGTTCCAATTCATCTAGATCACACTTTATGAGAAAATATTACTTCCCCAATTTATGGACGAGGAAACCAATTTCAGAGAATTAATTTGTTTTAATGATGCCACATGACTATCTCATAGCTCTTTTATTCAAACCCAGGTCTTGATTCCAAAGCCCTGGCTTTTCCCTTCTACATTGAACTTAATCCCAGTTAAAATTCTCTTATTTAAAAGGATTTTATCTCCATGTAGTAGGTATAAAAAACAAACAGAATTTTACGCACTTACATGTTACTGCTACAGAATTGTCCAATTATGTATTATGAATAGGGTGAGTCGCATGAAAGTACTGCTGTTGTCACTCAAAAATGTTTAGTATCTGCAATTATATATGTCCAATGAAACATCTAGATATACTTGCCTCCATCTTTGCGTTAAGATTTGTAGTAGAACATTTCTGGTAGTGCATAATATAAGCTCAGCAGATGAACAAATCTGATTATAGTAAAAAGTGGTTTCTTCAAAAGATAGAAGTGAAAAAATCATGGACATTTGTCTATGTGTAAGTATTTAACTGAACAGATAATCAAACACAAGTGCAAATTATGCAGGAAATGCCAGGCTTTGGAATTATTTCTTCTCTGACTTCACTTTACTTACTGAGAGTCAACTATGTGACAAGCACTGGGTCCAGTCCTGGCCACATGAGAATGAATAAGTCACATTTCTCTTTCAGAGCCTTTAGCTTTTTGTGGAGGTTGTTCTCTTTTATTATTCGTACTGTGGCTCAAGCATTCAAATCCAGATTTCCTGGCTATATTTCTGTGGGTTTTGCTTTTGTTTTTGTTTTCTTTTAACTCTCTCTTAATTCTCTTAATCCTTGGGCAGCCCAATGATTTTCTAGTTTGAAATGTGACTTCTCCCAGCTTCTTTTAAAAATATCTCTTTTAATTTTTTTGCCCTCTGTTTTCATGACTGACATTGAGGTCTCTCTGGTGGAAAGCATTCTTGTTACAAGTTTTGAATTTCAGTTTCAAAAACTTTATTGCTCGAATTATCTAATTAATCATCAGAACTTTGTGTTGCCCTTAGAAAAATATCATTTTCCATACTTGCAATGAAATCATCAAACAAAATGTTAAAGCACCAGAATATTCAAAGGTAAGAAACAAGATATGATTTTACTAGGTATACTTTTTAAAATATTGATGTTTAAATATAATTTAGTCATAACCTTCACTCAACATTTATTGAGTGCCCACCTTATTGGTAGAAGGAGGAAGCTGTAATAGAAGCTTTAAGGTAATCTTACATTGAAGAATCATTTTTCGGGAGAAGAACTGGATAATGTGAAAGAAAGCAAATAATAACCAAGCTGTAGATGTGATTATTTAAATGATCCTTGTGATGAAAACCAGGAATGGTTGTAGTTGAAAGAACAATAGGCTGTAGGCTGACAAATGCAGATGTGGAGCATTTTGGTATGATAAATAATAATTACAGTGTGTGAGGAGACATACCATCTTTTTTTTTTTTTTCTGTCACCCAGGCTGGAGTGCAGTGGTACTTGGCTCATTGCAGCCTCCACCCCCCAGGGTCAAGTTATTCTCCTACCTCAGCCTCCTGAGTAGCTGAGATTACAGGTGTATGCCACCATAAGCAGCTTATTTTTGTATTTTTAGTAGAGATGGGGTTTCACCATGTTGGCCAGGCTGGTTTCGAACTCCTGACCTTGTGATCTGCCTCCCTCGACCTACCAAAGTGCTGGAATTACAGGCGTGAGCCACTGAGCCCGGTCCGCAAGTAGATATATTTTCTAGGCAAGGAATATGAATTGAGATATTACAAGAGACTAAAATAAACATGTCAACAGGGATTACATAATACAAACAACAGAATGGAAGGTGCTTTAGAAATTATCTCATTCAAACATTATGAATTTACAGAGAATTGCACAAAAGCTCCAGTTTTTCCTAGGTAATGTCTGATACAACTGGTACTGGATTCTAAAAATCAGAACTCCAAATTCAATGCTTTCTCCATTTGTGTGAGTGGTGTTGTTTGGTAGGGTATGGCAAGAGAATGTAAGAGGGAAAAGTGAAAGCTTTGAAGATCCACGTTACAATTGTATTCACTGGTAGATTCCAAGCTGTGTTGCTTAACTGTATGATACATTGAATAAATATGTGAACTTCTTGAAGTAGAAATCTATCAATGGATGTGAAAGGAATACATTATTCATTCAGCAAAAGGTATATACTTAAAATAAAAATCAAATGTGAAAAGTTACAATTAAATTGATAGGATAATAAACAAAGAGTTTAGCTGGGACTCCAAATCTTTGACTGTGGATCAGACAAGTTTGGGATTCAGGCAAGAAAATACCTGAAGCTGGGTGGAGTAAGTAAAAAGTTTGCCAATGGTTATGTTATTGATCTATGGTATTAAACATGGATTGTGTGTATAATAAATCCTAAACCAAATCAAAGGCAGTCCTATTTGTGAAACTGTCGGTACTATTCATTTAATTTATGATACCAGGTTGCCAAAGCTACTAAAAAACATATAGAAGGATCAATCATCATTTGAAACATTTGAAAAAATGTTATAGAAACCATCACAACTGGTTTTTGACTTGGGGCAAGGAGTTGGACAAGTTTGCACAGGATCTTAGAGCAGATATTATTGTTATTTCTCTGTGGATAAAGAAAGATAAAGTTAAGAAATATTGCATTAGCAAGAAAGGTAGAGCAGTAGTTTTATGTATGAATTGTTAATACTCCTTAGAATTGGTTCTTTCTTTATATATTTTCCAACAGCTAATGTATTTTCATTTTAAAGAGTTACCTTTTAAAAGTATTAAACATCATATTTTATTCAGTTAGCAACTGTATCACTAGAACTATAGAGATGAATTGGGGGAAAATCCGACTTCTGAAATATAATTGTCTTCTTTTGCTTTCCAGAGGGGTAATTTGAAGTGTTTACCTTTGTAATAAGTCATCAGGCAGATCTAGGTCTGATCTCAGATTCTAGGGCTCTTTCCTTGTCTCAGAGCTTCCTCTTTCTACTAAAATGCTAATGGTGAGTTTTAATAACAACAACAACAACAAAATAATAATTTAATTTGCTTGCACAGTGCAGGTGGTTGCTACCAAAGTATAATTGATGTATTCAGATGATTTTAAATACCAGGTGGTCATTTTAAGGTGGCACATTTTTATACATCCTGATTATTATGAGTAGCAGAGACCCTGCCAAGATTTGCATAACTACTAAGCATCCTAACATATGTGATGGCCTTAGATTCTTTCAGCAGCCCTGTGAGACTGTCAAATAAAAGCAAAGACCAGGAATATGAAGTTACGCTCCCAAGCTTGTAGGATTAGTAAGTAGCAAAGATAAAATTTTAACCCAAGCTCCCCGGAACCCACTGCCCAGCTTTCTGAGTGTTCTAGCCACAATGAAGCAGGGAGAAGGTCAGAGAGACAGAACATAAGAACACTTAAAATTGTTTACATCAATGTCTGTATAATTTCATTACTCCAACACTGAGAATAAAAATTGTAAAATGTTCACAGTTTCACCAGGCATATGCAAATGCTAGAGTCACTATCCTTTTCTTTCCACTAAAAATACATAATTATTAAACCCTAAATGCATTAACACCAGAGTTACTCAAATCTAAGTACAAATGCTTACTTTTAAAAACCATATATGTGAATTGTCACAGATCCTTGCTCATAAAGCAGGGATTTTAAAGTAATCAATAAAACGGTTAACTTTTGTATAAACAGCTCACAACTATGAGTGACTTGCCAAGGGGAGACACTAAAGCTTGGGGAGCTTAAACTGAGCCTGAGTCTCCTCCCTAGGTTCAGAGTGACTTCTGCTGCAAACAATTCCCCAGAAGAAACAAAAATACCAATATTATCGATTTTTAAAAAACATGTAGCATATGTAACTACATAACGTATTACACGAAACTATTTGGTATATCTATATAGTTCTAATTGTTAGTTGATAATCTTTTTTTGAATCATTGTGCCAAACTCAAGGATCCCAAAGAATACTTGAATTCTGACTGAACAATATTTATCCAATTTTAAAAAGCACATACATGTATGCCATGATGGGTGCCACACTACGTATCTTAATGCGATTATTTAATATTTACTTCTGAAATCTTAAAATGTGAGTCCTATTTTAATTATTTTTTTCAGTCCATAATTTGTCTAATGTGATGTTTGCTTGCATGTCTTCATCCATAGAACACTGTAACTCAGGAGGTTCCCTGTACTGTTGTGTCCAAGTACTTACATCCAAGAGGTGATTGGCTGTACCACCATGACTCTCTACACCTTGAAAGAACATGCAGCATCACTGCTTTTTGTATTGTCTTTATCTGTTCTTCCTCTTTATGTCTCTTTTATCTTTTTAATATTTTTTTCTTTTCTATGATTACTTTTCCATCACCATTTACCACACTCGATTCCATGATTCCCTGCATACCTTTCTCCATTTAGCCAGACCTAATTGCTGTGATTCTGTCCTGAGAGGTAGAAAGATTACAAGTGTAGGTGACAGAAGTGTATAGCTGCTATAGGTTTTTGTAATGGATGTCTGGTACATCGTCCCTCCAACTCAAAGCTTGGAAAGTTAAGTGTAGGACTCGTTTTGGGAATTTTCTGCAAAAAGGAAAATCCTCTTGTTCCCATTAGAGGAGTTTGTTTGTGAAGTCCTCTTATGCAACTAACACCATGTGGGAAGAAAGAGAGGATTAAGAACATCACAATAGGCACAAAAATAGGGTCAATTTTCACATTACACAGTTAAATTAGAAAGGAAGGAAATAAAGACATCAGTGGATAAAATTAATGTAATTGGAGAATACTGTAGTCAAAGTAGTTTGTTTGCTCTAATCTTGCACATGATATAAAAATGTTGTTGTGAATGGACCCCAGCTGCAAGTAATCACAGTCAGAGACTAAATGGCATCAGCAGTGATGATTGGGTAGCGAGGCCAATGCCTATGCAGCCTTTCTTAGAGGGGAATAGATAATTAACAGTCCCATGATTAATGCATAAAAGTGTGTTACAACTCCGAAAATTAATTCATATACCCAAGCTAAGAATTTGAAATGATGAAAACATTGTTTCCAGCTCTACAGTTCTTCTATTTATAATTTTCTTTTCTTTTTTTCTTATTCTTTTTTGAGATAAGGCTGCACTCTGTCATTCAGGCTGGAGTGCAATTGCACGATCTCGGCTCCCTCAATGTCCCAGACTCAGGTGACCCTCCCACCTCAGTCTCCTGAGTAGCTGGGACCACAGGCATGCACCCATCACACCTGGTTAGTTCTTGTATTTTTTCGTAAAGACATGGTTGTTTGCCATGTTGTCCACACTGGTCTCAGACTCCTTAGCTCAAGCAATCTGCCTGCCTTGGCTTCCCAAAGTGCTGGTTTTACAGGGGTGAGCCACCATGCCTGGCCTATTTTTTCGTTATTTAAATGGCATAGATAACCACCTTGCTTGTATGATCAGTCCATCATCAAAAGAGTCATTTAGTATGAAAGGCCTTGGAAGTGTGTTTGTACCAAAAAGGAGATGGGTACCTATTCCTCAGTATCTCAAGTAGTGTATGATCATACATGTAAAACATGGCTCTTTTTGCCATCCAAATTTAAAGAGTAGCATCAGGGCCGGGCGCGGTGGCTCAAGCCTGTAATCCCAGAACTTTGGGAGGCCGAGACGGGTGGATCATGAGGTCAGGAGATCGAGACCATCCTGGCTAACCCGGTGAAACCCCGTCTCTACTAAAAAATACAAAAAACTAGCCTGGCGAGGTGGCGGGCACCTGTAGTCCCAGCTACTCGGGAGGCTGAGGCAGGAGAATGGCGTAAACATGGGAGGCGGAGCTTGCAGTGAACTGAGATCCGGCCACTGCCCTCCAGCCTGGGCGACAGAGCGAGACTCCGTCTCAAAAAAATAAATAAATAAATAAATAAAAAAAATAAAAATGAAAATAAGTAAAGAGTAGCATCATCATCATCAACAACAACAACAACAATACACACACAGAAATTCAGGAAGAGAATGAGTCTTACAGGTATATCTCTACTGCTTTGGACTACAGAAATATTATATTTATTTAAGAATTGGTTAGCTTTGGTTGTGAATATCTTGTAAGTAAATGATTAAACCCAATCTTAGTCTATGAAAACCTTGAGTCTCTCTTGGACAGATCTTCACAGAAGAATGCAGGATATATCCCTAACAATAACTGGTTATTCACTAATTCCTTCTCCAGTGATTTTCTCTTTGACAGTGTAAGTAGCACTTGCTTAGAGCAGGATAAGCAACACTTGGCATTCTGGGTCACTAATTTTATTCTGATATTTGGGAGGTAATTTCAGTAATTTCTATAGTAATTCAAAATATCATTTTGCTACTGAAGCAAATACACGGTGTTGAATTTGCATGGATATAAAATATAAAATGTGAAGTATATTATTTATTTAGTTTTATCTATCTTAACAATCCCTGCTAACAGAAGCTTATTCTCACCTGCATTAAAACAGCCTCTGTACAAGTTTGCTTTGCATCACATTATTCTCTTTATTTTTTCATAGACATTCTCACAATCTGAAATTATCTTGATGGTATTTGGATTACTTTTTAATTATCTGTGTGATGCCAGAATGCAAGATCCACAGAAGCAGAGTTCTCACCTGTCTTGGTCATGTATATTTACACATGCCTGTATCAGAGCATCCTTGGTTGTTCAGTTTTTATTCATTAAAAAGGATGATTGAAAGATTTAGTTAATTGGATTTTTTAAAGCTTTAGAATTATTGACCTAATAGATTCCAGGCACACTTCTAAATGATTTTCCATGACTCGCTAGCTATTTTGAGGTTATTTCTATTTTTAAGAAGATGACATAAGAATCTAGTGATTAAATATTTTATTCTAAAACACAGAAATAACTGTTATGTCTTCAACCTAACCCTTTCTCTGTTACATTCAGTGTTAACATTTACAAAGATGAACTGAGCTGAAAATAATGCAGTGGTTAAAAGCTTGGGTTTTAATATTAATCTAACTTGATATCTAACTGGATAGACTAGTTTCTAAACATGACCATAAGTCAACCTCTCTAAAGTGGACATAATAATTCCTATTTCCTTGAGTTGGGAGAATTGATGCAGTGATATATACAATGTACTTAACACAGTGCCTGGCATGTAAGAAGCTCTCCCACATAGTAGCTCTTCTTATTACTTGTTTGAGTGAATTTTCAAGGAAGGATGGCATGAAGTCTGGGCATGACCTGACAACAGAACTAGGAATTAAGCCAGAGGAAAGCATGATCTTTGTGAGGAAAATACAGTTGGTTCCATGAATGATGCTCTATAATGTGGTACTCATGCAAAGTCCATGCTAAACATCTTGTTTACTTCTGCAGGTATTAAAACGTTACAAATATAAATATACTTCCCGTAAAATTAAAGTTATAACATACAAATTACAGGATAACTCTTATGTCACCATGAAAAGTTATTTACATTATACAAATATATAATCTTTATACAATCTTTTTTCCCCAGTTGGACTGAAGTATAATTGATAAAAACAGAAATCTTATATATTTACAGTATACAATGTGATGTTTTAATACACGACATATTGTGAAATTATTACCACAAGCAAGCTAATTAAGATATTCATCACTTCACATGATTATGTATGTGTGTAAACGTGCATGTGTGTGTGGTGAGAACACTGAAGATCTACTATTTTAGCTATTTTCAAGTATACTATACATTATTATTGACAATAGTAATGATGCTGCACAAGAGACCTCTACAACTTCTTCACCCTAACTGAAACATTGTAACTACTGGCCAACATCTCACCATTTCCTTCCCTGCCTTAATCCTTTGACATTCACAATTTTACTCACTGCTTCCCTGAGTTCCACTTGTTAAATTCTACATATAAAGTGAGATCAAGAGATATTTGTCTTTCCATGCCTGGCTTATTTCACTTAACATAACATCCTCCAGGTTCATCCGTGTTGTCTCAAATGACAGAATTTTCTTATTTTTTGAGGCTGAATAGTGTTCCATTGTGTATTACACCGTTTTCTTTATCCATTCATCTTTCAATAGACATTTAAGTTGATTCCATATCTTGTCTGTTATGAATAATGGTGCAATATACATGAAAATGCAGGTATCTCTTCAACATACTGACTTAATTTCTTTTGGATGTATGCCCAGAAGTAAGATTGCTGGATCGTATGGTAGTTTTACGTTTGTTTTTAAATGAATCTTCGTGCTATTTTTCATAATTTCTGTACTAATTTGCATTCCTACCAGTAGTATACCCTTTTATCCACATCCATGCCAAAAGTTTTAAGTGTCTTGTCTTACTGAAAATAGCCATTCTAATATGTGTGAGGTGATATCTCACTGAGGTTTTAATTTGCATTGCTCTGATATTTAATGATCTTGACCATTTTTTCATATACCTGTTGGCCATTTGTATATTTCCTTTCAAGAAATGTCTGTTCTGTTCTGTTGACCACTTTTTAATTTGGTTGTTTTTGTTTGAGTTCCTTATATATTTTAGATATTAGCCTTTTGTTAGATATATGCTTTACAATTTTTTTTCATTATGTAGATTATTTTTTCGCTCCATTGATTGTTTCCTGTGTTGTGTGGAAGCCTTTTAATTTGATATAATTGAATTTTTCTCTTTTTGCTTTTGTTGTGTGTGTTTTTACGATCATATCCAAAAAATAATTGCTCAGACCAATATCAAGAAGATTTTAAAAATATTTTCTACTACTAGTTTTATAGTTTGGGGTTTTTAATGTAATTCTTTTATCCATTTCAAGTTGATTTTTGTATATGGTATGAGATAAGGGTCCAATTTCATTCTTCTGCATGTGGATATCTGGTTTTCCTTTCCAAAGGAAAAGAAGATATTTTACTGTCCCTATTGTGTATTCTTGGTACCTTTGTCAAAGATCAGTTGAGTATATAAATATGTGGATTTACTTCTGGGGTCTCTATTCTGTTATATTGGTCTTTATGTCTTATTATGGCAGTATGATGCCATTCTGTTTACTACAACTTTGTTGTTTATTTTGAAATAATGTAGTTTAATGCCTCCAGCTTTGCTTCATTTTGCTCAAGATTGCTTTGACTACTCAGGGCCTTTTCTGGTTTCATATGAATTTTAAGGTTCTCTTTTCTTTCTCTGTAAAAAATTCATTGGAATTTTGATAGAGATTGTATTGAATCTGTACTTTGCTGACATGGTTTGGCTGTGTCCTCACCCAAATCTCATCTTGAATTGTTGTTCCCATAATCCCTATGTGTCATAGGAGGGACCGAGTGGGAGGTAATTTAATCATTGGGACGATTACCCTCATGCTGTTCTCATGATAGTGAATGAGTTCTCACGAGATCTGATGGTTTTATATAGGCTTTTCCTCATTTTGCTCGGCACTTCTCCTTGTTGCCACCATGTGAAGAAAGACGTGTTTGCTTCCCCTTCTGCAATGATTGCAAGTTACCTGAGGCCTCCCCAGCTATGCTGATCTGTGAGTCAATTAAACTTCTTTCCTTTATAAATTACTCAGTCTCAGGTATGTCTTTATTAGCAGTATGAGAATGGACAAATACAGTAAATTGGTACTGAAGAGAGTGGGGCACTGCTGTAAAGGTACCCCAAAATGTGTAAGTGATTTTGGAACTGGGTAACAGGCAGAGATTGGAACCATTTGAGGGGCTCAGAAAAAGACAGGAAAATGTTGGAAAATTTGGAACTTCCCACAGACTTGATGGGTTCAGAAGAAGACAGAAAGATATGGGAAAGTTTGGAACTTCCTAGAGACTTATTGAATGGCTTTGACCAAAATGCTGATAGTAATATGGACAATGAAGTCAGGCTGAGGTGGTCTCAGATGGAGGTGAAGAACTTGTTGAAAACTGCAGTAAAGCTTCCTCTTGCTATGCAAAGAGACTGGCAACATTTTGCCCCTGCTCTAGAGATCCATGGAACTTTGAACTTGAGAGAGATGATTTAGGGCTTCTGCCAACAGAAATTTCTAAGTGGCAAAACAGCCTGACAATGTGATGAAAAGAAACCCCCATTTTCTGGGTAGAAATTCAAGTGGGCAGCAGAAATTTGCATAAGTAATGACGAGCCAAATGTGAATCAACAAGACAATACAGAAAACGACTCCAGCGCATGTCAGTGGCCTTCATGACGGCCCCTCACATCACAGGTCTGGAGGCCTAGGAAGGAAATATGGTTTCCCGGGCCAGGCCCAGGGCTTCCCTTTTCTATGCAGCATCATGGCATGGTGTCCTGCACCCTAGCTTCATCAGCTCCAGATGTGGCTAAAAGGAGCCAAGGTATAGCTTGAACCATTGTGTCACAGGGTGCAAACCTCAAGTCTTGGTGGCTTCCACAAGGTAATGAGCCTATGGGTGCATAGAAGTCAGGAATTGAAGTTTGAGCACCTCTGCCTAGATTTTAGAGGATTTATGGAAATGCCTGGATGTCCAGACAGAAGTTTGCTACAAGGGTGAAACCCTCCTGGAGAACCTCTGCTAGGGTAGTGCGGAAGAGAAATGTGGGGTTAGAGCCCCCAAACAGTGTTCCCACTGGTACACTGCCTAGTCAATTTGTGAGAAGGTTGCATCCTCCAGAGTCCAGAATAGTGAATCCAGCAACAGCTTGCACTGTGTGCCTAGAAAAGCCGCAGACACTCAATGCCAGCTCATGAAAGCAGCCAGAAGGGGAGTTGTACCCTGCCAAGTCACAGGAGTGGAGCTACCCAAGGCTGTGAGAGCCCACCTCTTGCATCACTCTGCCTTAGATGTGAGACATGGAGTCAAAGGTGATCATTTTGGAACTTTAAGGTTTAATGACTTCCCTATTAGATTTCAGACTTGCATGGGTCCTATAACCCCTTTGTTTTGGCCAATTTCTCCCATTTGGAGTGGGTGTATTTACCCAATGCCTGTACCCCATTGTATCTAGGAAGTAATTATTTATTTTGATTTTACAGGCTCATAGGCGGGAGGGACTCTCCTTGTCTCAGATGAATCTTTGGACTTGGACTTTTGATTTAATGCTATAATAAGTTTAGACTTTGGGGAACTATTGGAAGGGCATGATTGTATTTTGAAATGCTGAGGACATGAGATTTGGGAGGGACCAGTGGTGAAATGACACTGTGTGGTTTGGCTGTGTGGCCACCCAAATCTCATCTTGAATTGTAGTTCCCATAATCCCCACATTTCATGGGAGGGATCCACTGGGAGGTAATTTAATCATGGGGGTGGTTACCCTCGTGGTGTTTTCATGATAGTGAGCAAGTTCTCACAAGATCGGAAGATCTTGTAAGGGGCTTTTCCCCCCTTTCCTTGGCACTTCTCCTTGCTTTCACAATGTGAAGAAGGACATGCTTGCTTTCACTTCCACCATGACTGTAAGTTTCCTGAGGTTTCCCAAGCCCTGCAGAACTGTAAGCCAATTAAACCTCTTTCCTTTATAAATTACTCAGCCTCAAGTATTTATTAGCAGCGTGAGAATGAACTAATAAATACAATTACCTTGGATAATATTGACATTTTTAACAATACTGATTCTTCCAATCTATGTACACAGGATAGCATTCCATTTAATTAGGCCTTCTTAAATTTCTTTCACCACCATTTTATAGTTTGCATTGTCCATAGTTTTTATATCTTTGGTTAAATTTATTCTGAAGTATTTTATTTTTCTGATGCTATTGTAAATGAGATTTTTAAAATTTCAATATAGATAGTTAATTGTTAGTGTTCAGAAACACTACTAATTTTTGCATATTGATTTTGTATTCTGCAATTTTATTAAATTTGTTTATTAGTTTTAACTCTTTTTTGGTGAAATCCTTAGGGTTTTTGTGTTATCTACAGAGACAATTAAATTTCTTTCTGATTTGATTGCCTTTTTTTATTTCTTTGTGGTTTTGCTTTTGTTTTTGCCTAATTACTCTGATGAGGACTTTCTGTACTGTATTGAATAGAAATGGTGAAAATGGGAGTCCTTGTTTTGGTCCTCATCTTAAACACAGTTGACTGGGATGTTAGCTGTGGGCTTGTCCTATATGGCCATTTTTATTATGATTATATATGGCATTATGTTAAGGTGTATTCCTTCTATACCTAATTTTTGGGGAATTTTTATTATAAAAGTATATTGAATTTTATAAAATGGTTTTTCTGCATCTCTTGAGATGATCATATGTATTTATCCTTTATTCTCTTAGTGTAGTGTATCACATTAATTGATTTTCACATGGTGAACCATCCTTGAATCCTAAGGATAAATCCTACTTGACCATGATATATGATTATTTTAATGTGCTATTGAATTTGTTTTACTGGTGTTTTGTTGAAGATTTTTGCAACAATGTTCATCAGGAATATTAACTTATAATTGTTTTCACATTATAAAAGCTTTCATTTCTGATTTCTTTTAAATAAAAATAAACTCTCATAGGCCATTTACTCCTTTATTGAAATGATAAAAATAAACCACAAATTATATAAAATTAATAGCCTCTCTCAGTTAGCATGTGAGTGAATATAAAATAGAATTAAAATTCTACCAGATAAAACAAATCTGGTTTTTAGAAATGTACTTTATAGATGATCTGAGACTTTTTTTTGTTATTGTAAGTAAAAACTATAAAGTAACTTAAAGATGTCTTCAAAATTCAGCCTGTGAGAATTCAACAGTCTGCCATGTTCCCTGATGCAAGGCTGCCATATTCCCTGCCTCAGGGCTGCTCACCCTAAAGAAATTATGATCACGTTCTATACTGCTTATAAATAAGCCCAAATTTATTTTATCTCTATCACAAGAACAACCTTCTATGATTAGCCAAAGTCTTATGAAGCCAGACTATTTTCATATTTGGACAAAACTTGTCAAACACATTAGAAAAGCATTCATGTGTAATATTACTAAGCCCAAAACCTTTATGCATGGGGTATTCCATAAGTCTATCCCCTAAAATACAGTTAATTTAGAGTGGCTTTGCTTTACAACATGAAACAGATTGTGTCTTATATATTATAGCTCAGTTAGTCCTAGCAATTTGAAAGCATGTAACAGAGAAAAATAAATCAAGTTTTTTTTAAAACTGGGAAACCAAGTTAGAGCCTCCAGTGCAAAGTTTATAAAATAAACTACAATTTGAATAAAAAAATAATTTCAATCTTGGAGTTTGCCACTAAAATCCTTTTGGATTTATATCTTACTTTTACAGTTATTATTTATATGTGTTTGCAAAAATGAAAAATGAAAAAGGTGAAGTTAAACTCTTAAAAGATGGAGAAAAATGATTGGCAACAATAATAAAAAGAGGAGGAAAACGTGTTAGACAGAGCTGTCTCTCTCTGGCCCTTCCGCTAGAGACAATGAATTTTAACATGAAACTTTGTGGGAGCAGGACAGAATCTGAATTTTTAAAACTTAGATTGCTGAATATTTTGTATCCAGTTTTTTATCATTAAATTCTGAAAGTCATTCCCTAATACTGAGGACTTTATTTCAGCTTTAGGACAAATATTAGCCTCAAGAAGCCTGGAATCAAGATTATGCTGCCTCTTCAGGGTGTCACTGAGCAAATGCCTTTCTTAGTTTTCAGTGGATATGAAATGGGCCTATAACACCTAGCTTGTAAGGATGTTTATATATAAACCGATGATTGTACAACACTATGTAAGTGCTGATCGACCTGTATTTGTGTTAAAGATTTTGTAGTTATAACTGCATCTTGCCAGGTATAACTGCAAAGCCTTTTTTTTCATAGTTTTTAAATGAATATTCATTCACTAACCCTCTGGAAAGTAGGTTGGAGTTATGAGCATGATGGGTGGAGGTAAAATGTGGCTATTTTAACCTGATTTTGAAAAGGATTTCACTACTATTCATATAGGCTGTGCTTATAACACTACTAAAACACATTAACATTCCACTTGTGACTATAAATCCTGATGCCTAGAATGAGTCTAATATTTTGACTACAAAAAGGAGACCTGATGAAATTCCAAATGAGATGTAATGAAGTCTTAGTTTTTCATGCCATGAAATATCACCAATTAATAAACATAAATGATGAAATCACTCCACTTGTAAATAGCAAATATAATATTTCTGTGTCCCAGAGTGATGTGATGGCTATCTGGAGGCAAAAAATATTGTTAATATCTGCAAATGTCTTAACATGTATATATTCCACATAAGGTAATATGCGGAATTTTTAAAACAAACAATTGTGGTATGTTTGAAAAAGTGTTTAAAAAGAGGTATTCCAATGAATTTTGGTGTATACTAATCAATAATAAAAAACAATTTTCCTCAAAAACAAGAAAAATCTTTGGAACTTTCTTAAAGACTCTTAATAGAAAGAAACATTTCATATGTGGTAATTCATATGTGGCAATCTGCCAAATAATAATTTTGTTTCGATCTGTCTAGGCAGCAGCAAACTTGTTTCTCAAGAAGATAATTAAAAATAATAAGATAAAATGCAATCTGTAGGAGTTACTATAGATACTTGTAGCCAAAATATAGAGTTATAGGGTAAGATCATTAAATACCCTTCTGAATAATGAAGGTATGTTCCAAAACTACTTTTTAATGTCTTTGGTTTTGAAACTTGCCCTGTCATCCACGTCTCTACATGTTCCCTCCTGCCTTGGTACAATGGACAGGTAAGAGGAGTTTTGTGCCATCTGAGTAGCAGGTCACACAGCTAGTCTAAAATCACTTGGATATGATTTGTTGATATCGCTTAGTGTTATTGATCCAAAATAAATTGTTCCAAGCTCACATCTGCTAGAGTAACGTATTTCTCTAGTGCTGTCAGTTAAAAATGTACTTTTATGTAAGCACCTGTACATTTTCCATGAAATATATTCATGTTCCTTCAGCACTTACATAGCATAAAGTAATATATTATTCACACTTTCCTCCCTTCTACATTATGAGACAATTCTATATATTTTTATCTTCTGTTTCATCAGTGATTCCCTTGCATTTAAAAATGCTTGTGAACTGCAAACTACATAATTTATTTTTCTTGCAAATTAGGAGTCCCTCCAAATGTTCTGCTTGAGGAGAAAACACCACCATTGGAATGAACAGGAGAACTTAAACCAATTGGGAGTTGACATATTAAATGTAAACATAGCTTAGGTAGATAGAAAAGTAGATAGATAGAAAGATAGAGAGAAAGATAGAGAGATAGATAGATAGATAGATAGATAGATAGATAGATGAGTAAATTACACCTTTCCTTGGTTAACACATCAAACTTCTTGAAGCTATGGTTTCAAAACCTATGATATTTTCTTCTTAAGTGCAGAAATGCTGAAAAATTAAAAACTTAAAAACTAGTGTATGTACAATGTACTGGATACCAACAATCACGAAATTGTTTCTTTAGAATTCCAAGTATATATACATATATATATATATGCACACATACGTTTAAAATCTATTTTATTTGTCCATTTATTTATTTATGAAATAAATATTATGAATGCAAAATTATTTGAGGGCAAATTATCTCCTTAAATACTGAAAGATAAATAATAAAATTAATCCCAAATTTTAACTGATATAATTTTATGTACTATATTATTATTAATATGTATTATATTAGCCATATGGTTTATATATAAAATACCTTGCCAAGCTATTCAGATATTTACTTTATCAAATACTTACTTAAAATATTTAATAAATATTTTATTAAATATATGTATTTATTTATATTATGAATTAGGGATAGAAGACATTTATGAACTTACTTGGTTTTTTTCCTGCCAGTTTAACAGAATACTAACCCATATTTCAGTTCTCCATATTGATAGCCAATACACACTAAAAACACACCAATTATCTAGTAGGGCAATTTCATGGTTCCATAAGTTATCAAGAAGTAACTTGGCAAGAGGAAAGAAAATTACAGATAACCTCTGTAATTTTTTGTTTAGCAGCTTTGCCACAAAGTTGTTTTGGGAAACTAGTTGATTAATAGGCGGACATAAAAACATGATTTTACTAAAAGAAAATCCATGTCTTCTTTCAAATCTACTGATGTTTTCTGTAATTGTAGAATAGAAGCTTTTTTATTTGTTAAACCAATATTTTGGAAGTGTATGGTCAAATCAGGAGAAACAGGTCTATATTAAGAAACACTGGCCGGGCGCGGTGGCTCAAGCCTGTAATCCCAGCACTTTGGGAGGCCGAGACGGGCGGATCACGAGGTCAGGAGATGGAGACCATCCTGGCTAACACGGTGAAACCCCGTCTCTACTAAAAATACAAAAAACTAGCCGGGCGAGGTGGCGGGCGCCTGTAGTCCCAGTTACTCGGGAGGCTGAGGCAGGAGAATGGCGTGAACCCGGGAGGCGGAGCTTGCAGTGAGCTGAGATCCGGCCACTGCACTCCAGCCCGGGCGACAGAGCGAGACTCCGCCTCAAAAAAAAAAAAAAAAAAAGAAAAAGAAACACTGGGGTTTTCTATCTTCTATTCTTCCCTTTCCTTTTCTTTTCTGTTTATTCTTTTTCTTTCATTTTTTCTTTCTTTCTTTTTTCTTTTTATTTCTCCTAGACAGGCAAATTCAAAGAGCATCAGTAGCTAAAAAGTTCCCAAATACTCTACAGGTAGTCAATACTAGTGATTACACTACCAAGATTCTAGTGATTTAGTGGTTCATTGCTAATCTCACTCTTACACTTTCTCTGCATGGTTTAGTTCCATCCCATGACTTGAGTCACTCTTTCATCCAATGACAGCACCACTTACTGCGTTATGTTGAGAAGGTAGTTGTTGCCAGTTACAACTGACTCAGAATTTTATAACTGAGATAAAAGTCAGAACTTTCTAGTTTAGATCTCAAACTTTCCTAGTCCACAATTGTGGTTCAGAGAGAGTAAAAAAAGTTTGAAGGTGGAATGAGAATACATTTTGATTTCAACGTCTGAAGTGATGAAGTTTTGAAGCTCTATTGTGTCTCTTACTATCTGTGACACTCCGGATGTGTTTCTAAAATTCTCTAAACTTCAGTGACTCTATGCAAATAAAATAAAATCATGGAGAGGGGATAAAGTATCTGACACACAATGGATCAGCAAATGTGTGGATATTATAATTTTTAATAGGAAGAGCTACATTCCTATGAAGTGACAGAATTGTGATAATTCAGGCTTCTTGACTTTTAGTACATAATTCTTTTCATTATTCCATATTATCTCATATTTGTCTGGAAGTAGGGAATCGTGTAATAATATACACTTGGAATTGCCAAATGAGAGGTATAGTTTTGGTTCATGGCAAGCCTCAAAAATACTAGCATATAAAAATATTTTAATATATTTATTAGGGAAAGCCAACAAATACACGTTTTAAAAATGTGAAGACAGCTTACAAAGTAGTATATGAAAATATGGAGAAAATATTATAATTTATTTCAATACTGCAGATTTGAAAATACTTTGTGAATACTGTTTGTGCTAAGAAGAATTTCTTTAAATTAGCAACTGGATTTTCTTGCATTTTTAAAGCAATATTTCCTTAAGAAAAAAGCAGGCTTAGTTTTTCTGTGACACAGAAAATTCCTATCGTTTTCACTTTGTTCCAAAATTATATTAATGGAGTTTTTGTCATGGGAATAAATTAAAATGGGGCATACCGCATGTGGAACGTGATGGTATTTCTGCAGCATGCGATTTACAAGAAAACAATCTCATTTAGATCTTATCACTGACCGCGTGGCCAACACGGGGGACCACCTGGAGCCCATGTGTAACCTCTCCACGCAAATGGGTTCATTCAGTAAGAAACATGTGATTTTTAAGAGATTTCATTTAGAATTCTTCAGAACAAGTTTATGAAAGGATCACTTATATTTAGATTAGAATGGGCTATTTCTTGCAGCTGTGCAAATTTCACATTGTATTTAAGTCCTGGAGATTTCTGACAGAAACGTAAGTTGAATGACAGTGACAGAGAAAGAGACACCTTAGCAAAAACAGCCAAAACCATGACCTTTACATATAAAAATATCTAAGTTTTAGGACCTTCTGCATAACCCTGTTGCTTTTAGATGTGTGACTTTCCAATATAAAGGATAAAATATACCATTGTATTAAACTTTCATGATCATGTCCTTTTATCATCAACTTTAATCTACTTGTAAACTAACAAGAGCAATAAGACTGTGTCTAAAAACAAATCACAGAATCAAACAAACCAAATTCAAATACAATAATAACCTGGCAATATTAAAATATCAGAATTGGCATTGAAGTATTTATTTATGTTTAATGAACTTATAAATGAAAAAAGAGTAGAACATACATTTTTGAAATGTTTCTAGGATTTGGAAGATTGTTTTAGTTTTTATTGTAGGCATTTTCCCATAGCAATTCAAATTGTGCTATAAATCTACATATATCAAACCAAAGCACATTCAAAAAAAAAATTGGCCTATACAATGCACCCATAAATTAGAATCTCCCAAAATGTGTCTTCTCTCAGGACACTAAGGACAAGGATAGTGAGTAAACCAAAGTAACTTTTTTTTTTTCTGGGTAGTATTTATTTAAACCAACTGGAAAATGTTGGTAATGAAAAAGTTTTGAAAACACTATTTATCATTTATTATAAATTCCTAAAAACATTATATAAATGATTGATTGTACACTGGGAGAAAGAAAGAAAGAAGGAAAGAGCACATGATAAAGAAAATTTTTACTTAGCATTACTGTGTTCAACAAGTTTCAAGCTGATTGTTTCTCTGGTTTGTGAAATTTATGCTTTTAGCTTAATAATGTTCCAGAAGAAATAAAACCACCCACTGCATGTAAGTCAATATCATTCTCTTTTCCATTTTTCTGTTTTGCCATCCAATTTTTTTTTTCGAATTCACAGTTTACAAAATAAAAAGAGAGTCTTTATGGCCCAACAATCAAGAGACCCTCTGAGTACAGAAGAGCCGAAGAGGAGGCCAAAGGGAGATGGAGAAGGGAAGAGAGGAGGCAAGATATAACATTCTCAGGATAAATCCGATAGGAAATCGCACAAGTAAGGCATTCAGCCAACTGCCATATGCCCTGACAAAGATACCAACAGCAGCAGTGAGCCCAGGGAGCTGTTTTATCATTAGCCCCTCACCCAGCAGTGGTAGAAACTCATTTAGCCCCATGCTGGACTTTCATTAGGCCAGACTCGCATCAGATGGTCCCGTGCTTTGGCTCAGGAGCGTTGTGGCCCTTTATTGGGGGAGGCAGCCACATCTCAGCTCAGCAGGGAGCCCAGATTGGAGTGTTCCTCGCTGACAGATGCCAGGGCCTCAGCGGAGGACCCAGTGGCCAAGGGGGCCTGATGCAAAACTATCCTTTATGTTGGCATTTTGTGGCACAAAACCTATGGAAAAGGAAAAATAATAATCCTAAAGCTTTTAAGTTTGTCTTTAACCTGACTTCCACTGAAAGTAAGATAGAGTGAAAAAGAAAATCCACAAAGCTGAAAGCAAAGAGAAAATGCCAAAAAATCTTCACTTGAAATCACAACAAAGAGCTGAGCTGACACTGACAATCGTTTTTTTTTTTTTTTTTCTCCAGACTGTAATAAAAAGTCAATGAAGCAAGGGATGTCAATATATTCTAATAACAAAGATGTGAAATTTTAGAGGGTCCTTTTCCTTCTTCTTCGTAGGGAAGCTTTAAAATATGCAGAAATAGAGAGAGCAAGTATCCAAGTCTAATAGATGCATATAGGAAAGATATGTTTCTTAAAAAAAAACAAAACTAAAACTTATAGCAGTGATACATATTGTGGTTTTGGGAAGAAAAGAATTTAAAAATTGAATTTGTGTTTATTTCTTATAAATCTATAATTCTATCAAGAATTACAGACAAAAGAAGAAAACCAGCTGATGCTTTTTTTCTATTAGACTTTTCAAGGAGGAAAAAATGGTGTTCAATATTTGAATCCCTGATTATTTAAAAAAATTGTATTACAATGCTTTATTATCTGAAAGCTTTTTAGAACTATATGGGATCCCAAAATGTATCTTTCTGTTCATTTTTTTAGGTGTCTATGAATTATAGAATAAATAACATGATCTAGGAGAAACAGAAAGCATTTTTATTCTTTTATTTCATTCATTTTACTGGGTTATTTTTATACCAATTACAAATGCCATTACTTTATATATAAAATTTTCATGTCAATATGGTAAAGAATACTTTTTAAATGCAAGTTATTTTATATTTACTAACTCTTCTGAAAAGTGTATTTCAATTTCTATAAAAGCAGCAGATTGAAAGGCAAAGGAAAGCAGAATGAACCTTCCTAATATACAGTATTTTCTACGGAAATTTATTTATTGTATATTTAGAAGATTTCAATAAAACATTAGCAAATTACATAACAATCTAAAATACCTGTGATATTCTGAACTCTGAATGTTGGTCGACAAACCAGGAAAAAAATACTTGTCAATTTCTCATCTTTTCAAAGATGAGTGCCTAGTTATTGTAAAGTAGTCTAGTCTCCTTCTTCATCTTCTCTTGGATGAAGTTTGCGGATATCTTTAGCTCAATGGACCATAGGGAGTTTTCTTGGTGCAGTGAAGCCCTTTATAGTACATTTCTCTCCAGGCATCTCTATTCCTGTTTGTCAATCACATGTGGCTTTTCATCCAGTTAATCATCCTGGTTTATGTCAATTTACAGACATGTTAGGGAGCATCACTGCAGATAGTTTCTTTTACAGAATTTTTAAAAATGAACTTTTGGTATTTCTGTATACTCTTTTATGTATTTAAATAGTAATATTATTTGAAAGAGAAAATCTTTTTGTTTACTAAAACTAATGGTGCAAAAATACTGCAAAATTATTTTTAAAAGAAAACAAATAGACATGCATACAAGCAACTACAAACCAATAACCCAAACAAAAAATAAATAAGAAGCTGAAATTATTGCAGTATCATTGATATTTTGAGATCAGCTCTCTCCGGCTTTTAATTTTAGAAGTAGAGCTAGTGTAGGTATGTATGAAGGTGTGTGTGTGCATGTGAGTGTGTGTGTGTGAGAGAAAATAATTACTAGTGACCTACAGTAACAGTCCTTCCCGCCTAGATGTTTCAGCTGCATTTGACGTTGTTATTGCCCAAGACAACAGTCTGGCTGTGATGTTAACAAACTGGGCCAAGCCTCTTTGATGCACCACAGGTATTAGAAAGTTGGGCACTCACGGAAGCCCTCGAGCAGGTGGGCTGTGTTGAAGCGCCACCTACTGAAACCTTGAGTTTCCCAATCCTGCATTCCCAAAGTTGTCATTTACTACAGCACTGGCAAAACTGGTTCAGGGGAAAAAATTCCAGTACAAATGAAATCCTATTTTTGGCAAGCAGGACTCTATAAGTGTGTCAGCTTCCAACTTTACTGATTACAGCAGTTTGTCTATGCTGATGCATTTGTGATCTCTCTTTTCTGTGTAAGAATATAGACCAAAAGGAATACCAGCTTGCATGTTCATAAATTGGGTCATTTACGAGTGTAGGAAAAGAAGGGAGAGGAAGGAAGAGGACAGGGCAGTGTTCAATGCAATTTACACATTTGCAAGATTTTTTTTCATAATAAAATAGATGTGAGTAAAAAATGTGACACAATCTCATACACTCGCACATGCACATACATAAATCTCTAACGGATTATATTCATCCTAAGGGAGGCAATTAAAATAACACCCAAATTGACATTTATATGCACATTCCCTTATTGTTGCCAACCTACGCTCTACTATTAAAAAAGAAAAGAAAAGAAAAAAGTGTTCAGGAGGAACTGAATATTCTCTCTCTCTTTATAAGTGAGAATACGAATGCTGTCCAGTCACATTGCCAGAGGTGACACTAGCTCGTGACAGACAGGACAAGCTTTAGAAACTGATCTTGAGGTTGGTTGAGATGTTGTTAGGTCTTAAAACAGAATGGCATGTTACGGATCATGGATATTGAGAAAACAAAATGATTTTCTTTCTGAAACAATTTCTTAAAATATAATGTAGCATTTCTTCTACATAGCAGGCTTGCCCTTGGTGGGGAAAGCCATTTAGGGTGACAGCATAAGGATTTCTATTTGTAGAATTTAGGGGAAGAGATTATTTGGTTTTTCTTTTGACTCCATTTTTAAAGTTATACAAGTAGTAAATCCATTCTTCATGGAAATATAGACTATCTATTTAAATAATATACCAAAGGCTAATTCTGACAGTGCTAATGTAATTTTCTGAATCGAGGTCATTTGTTTATATATATATATAATATATATAAACAAATGTGTGTATATATATGTGTGTGTGTGTATATATATATATTTAAACAATGAAAGTAAAAGTTCCCAGGCCTGATATATTCTTAAAGTTCTCTTTGGTAAATATATATTTGTATGATATAAGTGAGAGCTGTGCAGAAGTCTATGTAAGAAGAAAAGTCATTTATATACTTAACTACTGTAGCAACACATTTACATAGGCTCTCTTTAAGACTGCAATGCTTTATTACATTGACTTTTAGACTCATAAACTTCCAAAGGTAATACGCCTTATAACACTTAATATCTTTTTTCAAAACAAGCACTGCCCTTTCATTACATAGAAAGTTTAATTGTCAAAGTCAAAATTAAATCCTATTAAGGGATTGGTTTAAAGCCACAAAGGAGTAAAACAAATTTGAGAAAGCAGCTTAATCCTCTTCCTCAGCTATGTACCATTAGGTATTGTGTTTTCAATGTAAAAAGAACTTGGAATTTAGATTCAAAATATTTATTCACATATAACATTTTAGATATTGCTCTCATTTATTTTTAGGCCATTGTTCTTAGTCAGAATTAAAAGCTGCACCCTTGGGAATTATAACCCTGGCAAGAAGTGGGGCTGGCTTTTGTGGCCTCCACTAACTCATTTGATCCAAAAAAAAAGGGAATTATTTCCCTATTTTCCATAAAATGTGGGTCATGGTAACTACTTTTTCTCCCAGAAAAGCTGTGGAAATAATACCTTAAATCATCAGGATTTTTGAAGAGAGACATTATTTTAAAATCAAAATTTCAAAACTTTCCTGAAAATGCAAATTAAATTTTAAGCTTAATTAATCCAAATTTGCATCTGGAAATACATACCAACACGTATACTAACATGCTCTTATAAAAAGGTCGGCCTCAGAAACAATTATTTTACTAGTTTATGAAAATGACCGACTTAGAACTGGTGCCAGAATCAGCACTCCTCGTTATTAAAAGGCAAATTTAAGGATAGGGTTTGTTACAGGTAAGTCTTCATTCTATGATGGAATTTTATTTTAAAGGTTTTCGAATATCTACCAGAATAGAAAAGGAAAATATGGGCATTAAACACCTGCAGCCCTGAAAGGCAGACAATCTCACTCAACAAAAAGAAAAGAATGAATCCCACCTAAGAAGAAACTTTTTCTCACTTTATGGAAGCATATGCTGCTCAAATCTGCCCTTGCAAAAGAGCGTAGTGATCAAAATATGCACATGCTTCAGGTCATAACAACTAACACCTAAAATAACAAAACACAGGCGCACGAATACAATCATGAACATATTGATAAAATGGATTAGACTTCATCATCTTCTACTGTGTCCCAAACAAAATATCACTCATTCATGAATTCAGCCCCAAGGCAGAATCTGAGTAAATACATGGGCCTTGCCCCATGCTCCAGGGTCACCACGCTCTGGCTTGGCTTGCTCATTGGAGAGCAAATTCCAAAGTGGAGAGCACTCTGCCCGATTACACCCAGTTTCAGCCTGAAGACTATTAGGAATCCAAGGTAGCCGGTGCTTTGAGGTCATACACCACATACATGCAATTTGGAAATAAAATAAGTGCCTAAACCAGTCTGTCTAGTAGACACACAAGGGTGCATTTAGTTGGTTCTTTTCACCTTTAGACAATTATTTAAAATAAGAGTGCTTTCTTTACAAGTCTCAAAGTTGCCTTAATCTTTATACTTCGCTAAAAAATCAGTATGTAATCAAGTCCTCTAAGGAATGGTTTTAATTTAATGTATTCTGGATTTCATTTAAAGAAATTTGGAAGGACTTTCAAAGCAATGCAACTTTTTCAGAGCAAATGAAAAGTATGTCTTAAATGGTATTTGGCAGTTAACATCCCCCTAACGACACCATTGCTAAGTTGTTTGAAAATGATGACTCCCATTGTCCGGACAGAAGTGCCCACTTTTCTCTCTAAGAATGTCCTATTAAGCTTAGTGAAACAATGCTAGGACTTAAGTCCATGGTGTACAACATGGCCCAAGTATTAAGCGTTTAAGAACTCACAGAAGATACAGAGTAAGATGGCGCAGATCAAACCTAATTATGTATGTATGCAAGTATTTTCTATGTACAAAATAAATACTTAAAAATAAATAACTAAAAAATAGCAAATGTCTTCTAGATATTTTAAATCCAGATATTTCTGATTAAAAATTTCATGTTGCATATGTAACTGGATTACATGGTTTCTAAGCCTGGTGCACAGCTTGGATTATCCTGTCCTCTACTGGTTGACGATTCTTGATATAAATAATTTTATTCATATATTTTTCAATCATGAAAATTTACATCTTATAATAAAATCATAAATACTTCTCTTCCAAGAGCAAATAGGTTGCTCTCTATACATCTAATTTTTCCTATATTCTCTACCAATAAGATTTTAATAAGAAGTATTACCACTTACCCTCCCTAACACTTGCAAATTATTTTCTTTATAAAAGTATAAAATATATAGTTAATTAAAAACTGAAACTTCCATACCTACAAGTTAAGAAAAGAAGTTTTGTAACTATTTAAAGACTATTACTCACTCAAAATACTGTATATATAAAAAGAAAAGCATGTTAAAAAGTTGATAATTAACTCAAATAAAAATCAATGTGACATTCGTTTGTAGTTATTCATATCATTTTTCTAAACTTCAAAGCAGCAGCAGCATCTAAATGTTTGTCCAAAGTTCCCAATTTTGGTTTTAACTGTAGCTATTTAGCTTGTAAAGCACAACGCTGGCCTAATTTCCAAGCTTTAGACCTTATTAGTGAACAAATTTCTATATTTAGAACCTCATGTTACACTTGATTCTTCACATACCTAATTTTTAGTGCCAAGCCCCTGATTTAGGTTCCTAAATGCATATTTCAAGCTGCCAACTATTTCTTGTCATAATAGGATTAAGTTGTCTATTGTAGATCATAAAATAGATAAGATATGCCAAAACTGTTTATACAAAACTTTAAGACCATGAGCTAGCAGAGTGTCATTCACATTATTACCATAATCCTACAAAAACCATAAAGTCATCATTAGTAATTGGTTAGGTTTGTAAATTAGATTACTAAATTAGCAGATCCAAAATAATACCAACGATTCTTTTTCTTAAATGAAGAAAACTGTATTTATAATAATTCTGCTAGAAATTCGGCATAAAAATTGGCAACTGCCCAAGTTATCTGATATCTAAATATTTTACTCATGTAATGCTAGGACTAAAGGTAAGCTTTGGAAACAGCAAGCTCATTCTTTCATTTTATAGATGAGGTCAAGAAACTCCTGATCACATAGAGAACTCAAGATTTCTGGTTTCTGGTGTATAGAGCTTGTTGCTACCTTTCCTGCATTTAACTCAAAGCTGAATAAATAATATCTTCTGGTGGAGTTCTCTAATAGAACTGCATTCAAGAATTATTGATCTGTTTACACTAAAACTCAACTCTTTTCAAATCTGGATGTAAGTCCATTTGAGAAATAAATAACCTCTGTATATGTTGACAGATTAAGTGCCAGCGGCTTTGAGAGTAGAAAGAAAGAGTGGTTATGTGAACCAAACGAAGCTCTCTATTCTCTTCCAGGTTATACCTGTTCCTGAGTCCCTTACTTTGTGGCGGTCATCTGGTTTATCTATGGAAACAGCAAGCCTGCTGATACTTTTATGCTCAGATCAAAATTACATGCCCAACGGGGAGACACTTTTTGCCAAATTAGATCATTGGAGGTGTTGTCTTCACTAAGAAAAGGTGCAGGGGGAGCATGGGAAGAGACGCATTGGATGCAACTGATTCAAAAAAGTCCCTGAGACCAAGAGGACTAAGGTATCCAAGACAAACCAAAGTCAAATCGAACGCTCTTTCACCTCTCTTCTTCCGCCTTTTCATTCCCATCAATTCATAGAAATGTAATTCTCCCTGGGCCACCTCATCTTTGCTTTGGCACTTTGGTCCCTATCCCGTTGCTATCCAGAAACAGCTTACTCATTGTTTTATTTCTGCCCTTCTCTGATCCTGAAAAGGACAGAAAAAAGAACTATCTAGATGTCACTCAAAAGGCAAATTGAATTCCTTAAATAGAATCAACATGGGGAGTTCTTCCACCTAAAGCACGTGTTCCCCGACATCAGAGAATTCATGGGGAAAACAAAGGGAATGTCTTCCCCTAAGATTTATCCCCAACACCATATCAGAGAGACAATGAATGTGACCGATTAAATGCACCGACTTCTTCAGTTAGGGTTGTTTTTGCTTTGGCATGAGAAAATTTAAAGTTCTTGAATGTTATGGAATATCTCCTATGTCAAGCCTTTCCTTGTTTTCCCAAGGAAATAAAAGTTTCCCTCATCTCTTTCCTTCTAAAAAATAGGTCTTTTCAGGCTGGGAGTGGTGGCTCACACCTGTAATCCCCACACTTTGGGAGGCCAAGGGGGGTGGATCACTTGAGGTCAGGAGTTTGAGACCTGTCTGGCCAACATGATGAAACCCTGTCTCTACTAAAATTACAAAAATTAGCCAGGCAGGATGGCGCATGCCTGTTCAGGAGGCTGAGGCAGGAGAATCGCTTGAACCCGAGAGGCAGAGGTTGCAGTGAGCTGAGATCATGCCATTACATGAGATTACACTGCAGTCTGGGCCACAGAGTGAGACTCTGTCTAAAAAAGAAAAGAAAAAAAAATAGGACTTTTCCATCTATCAGGCACTGACTACATTGTCCTGTAATTAGTAACTTAGGAGCCTGCCCCTAGCACCCCACCCAGCTGACAGCTGATTGAGAGCAGAGCCCATGATATTTCCATCTTTCTGTGTCGTTCAGGTTCTGCGTACGTGGAACACACACCTTCTCTCTGGCCACCCCCCACGGAGAATGCGTGTTCGTCTTGAGAGATTCACCTCCTTCCTCTGCTGTGTCTTTGTACGTGTGTTCCCATTCGCATGTCCTAAGTATATTCAACCACATGACAACCTGCCCTGTGTGATATTTCAGCCTTTTCAAAAACTATTTAATATGGAGCCTGGCACATACTAAGCATAATTATAATCTAGAATTAAGAAAGTAATATCTTGGCCGGATGCCGTGGCTCACGCTTGTAATCCCAGCATTTCAGGAGGCCAAGGCGGGCGGATCACGAGGTCAGGAGGTAGAGACCATCCTAACACGGTGAAACCCCGTCTCTACTAAAAAAAAAAAAAAAAAAAAAAAAAAAAAAAAAAATACAAAAAATTAGCCGGGCGAGGTGGCGGGCGCCTGTAGTCCCAGCTACTCCGGAGGCTGAGGCAGGAGAATGGCGTAAACCCGGGAGGCGGAGCTTGCAGTGAGCCCAGATGGCGCCACTGCACTCCAGCCTGAGCAGAAGAGGGAGACTGTCAAAAACAAACAAACAAACAAACAAAAATATCCTGAAATAGTTTCTAGCGTTTTTTTAACTCCTCATTTAATTATCTTGGTGTATTTCCTATCGAACTTAATGGGTACTCAGTAAAACTGAACAAAAAACAAATTCAGTTGGGTGCTCTCTTATTAATGCTTTTATTCTCCCAAGAACTAAGAAGAAAAATTAACATTCTAAATTCGAGAGAAGAAAAATATATTTAGGAAATTTTAAAACTGGAAATTACACTTTTACCTATTATTTTTGTCATTGTTTATCATTGTTGCTTACTAAAATGTTAAAAATAGATGTTAAAGGATTAGCAGCTACAGAGGGTCTTTGCTGTTGAAATAGTCTTTACTCCATAATAATTAAAAAGTAAACATAATAAAAATGGACTTTTAGAAAAGACATTCTCTGACTAGTCACTTCAATGAAAATATCTGAGATTAATTTGAAACAGAGTAGCAATTTTCTTATCTCTTGTTATGCAGAGATCTGAATGCTTTAGATGATGAAGATACATGACATCCTACTTACAAAGAGAACATGTTCTGTAAAGCTGCCTAAAGCACGTTTGTTTGGCAAACACTTACACTGGGTTTACTGTATTCTAGGAATCATTCTGAGCTTGCTACCGATCAATAATCTAAATAGTATCATTAACTCCATTTCACAGTTGAGGAAACAGAGGCACATAGAAGTTGAGTAATGTTCATGGTTCTATAGTAAGTGGCAAAGTTGGAATTACAATCTAGCCATTCCGACCACAAAGTTTATGCCATTGTCCTACACAAGAACTAGAAAATGACAAATAAGGACTCTGCGTACCCATGGGCTTACCTTACCTGTGGGATAGAAGTAAGTCTTAGGGGGAAAAATGTCTCAATCTGAGTTTAAAACATTGATTAAACAGATCAACTTACTTTGTGACAAACAATGTTTTACAAGTGCTCATCTACAGCAGCAATTGCTATCCCATAAAATACTGTCTCTTTTTATGGTTAGAACACACTGTTAAAAACCCGCTGGGCACCTCAACTTGGCAAAACTACTTGCAACTTAGTTAATAAGCCTAACCAAAGCTCATTGTCACTGCCCTATCAATGCTTAGTGGAGCTTCAAGCACTCCTCCAGGTACTCAGTGCAAACTTCAGAACATGCCTTTTGTTCTTTACTCCCTTCTCCTTCCCCAGCCCCAGGTGCAGTTGGTCACCCAATCTTGTGAATTTGGCTTCCTTACCATCCTTCAACTCCATTCTCCTCTCCATCCTCATTGCTGCAACCTTATCCTAGCTTTCAAGTTCTCTCCTGGGCAACTGCCATGATCACCCCATGGTCTGCCAATTTCCAAGCTTTCTTCACTCATCCCAGTTCATCCTCCATACAGCTGCAGCAGTAGGTGAACTTTCTAAAAAGCAAATTTAATTATTCCAGTTCTCTTCTGTGTTGCCATCATCTTCATTCTTCCCCCATTGCCACCTGCCCACGATAAAGTGTAAACTCCACAGGATGGAATAAAAGGCTATAAATGACTGTGTCTAGTCTTGCATTGTAAAATATGGTAGCCATTAGCCACAACTACTTTGAGCACTTGAAATGTGGCTAGTCCAACGGAAGTGTGCTTTAAGTGTAAAACATGTGCCAGATTCCAAAGACTTAGCATGAAAAAAGAATGTAAAATATCTCTTTAATACTTTTATTTTGATCATATGCTGAAATGATATTTTAAATATATTGGGTTAAGCAAAACATATTATTTAAATTACCTTTTTTTGTTTTCTTTTTCTTGCCTTTTTTTAATGGGACTACTAGAAAATTTCAAATTATGTACGTGGCTTGCATCAAGATTTCTATTAGATTGTATTGACTAACTGTTAGTTCAACTAGCAAAGTTCAACTGCTGAACTTTGGATAGCTTCCAGGATATATCAATCTGCCCAGAATGCCCTCCTTCCACTTCTCCACTTCCATAGCTTGCCCTGGTAAAGGTGAGTTTGTCTTGAAACACTCAATTTCCCTACAAAACTCTTACTAACTTTAATGCCATGTGCAAGGGCCTTCATTGTGCAGCCACATGTGGACGTCCAAATTTCCACAACCTACTCATCCGGCACATAACCATCATCATCAGGGCATATTCCTAACTAGGGTTTCCTATGTGCTAAGCACTGTTCTAAGTGCTTTACTTTTACTCATTCAATCTTTATAAGAGTCCCCAAAGGAGTCTTATAAAGATACCTACCCATAGCAATCCTATGTGGTAGGTATTATTGTCATGCCATTTTACAGATGGGGCACAGAGATGTAATCTTCCTCGTCACTCACCCAGCTCTGGAAGGTGCTCCTAGCAATTCCACTCTACTGGCTGTCTAATTTTCAGCCAGTTATTGCTGCCTCCACTCCAATCTTCCCTGCCTCATGCTTTTGTTCTTGCTGAACTTTTGCTTTACTGAGTTGTCACACTTCATTATCCAGTACCAATTGCTTGCTAGCTTAATTATCCACCATCAATTGATAAAATGCCCATGACAGGAACGATCAAACCATCTTGTTCACTGAAATATCCTCAGTGCCTAACAGATGCCTGGCACATAGTAATCAGTCAATAAATGCTTTTAATTGAAAAACAAAGATTCCAGGCCTATTGTTTTTTCTCCTGAACTACATATAGGAACCATAGACATATAAGCAAGACATAAAAATAATAGTAATAGTAATAATAATAGCAGCTGCCTAGCATTGAATGTCAGTTGTGACAGGTCATACATACACATTTTTCTCAGATCCTCACTGCCCTGTGTGGTGGGGCACCATTGTCCTCAGTCATAGATGAGAACACTCAGACCAGAGTGCATCTTGCTGGAGGAATCACAGCTGCCTAAAGACCCTGGAAGTGTTCAAATCACGATTTGATCCTTTCTCTCCATCGGTGAGGCTCTAGGAAACACTCCCTGAAACCAAAAACCTACCAAGATTAGTTGGAAAGAGAGTGGACTCTCTCTTCACTAAAAGTACCAGAGAGCTGCTTTCACGAAGTAGAAAGCTGACCCAAAGAGGGCACTGACCAGCTTGAAGTTTTCTTCTTCCTTCCCTAGAGCACCAGGATATGGGAAAGCGAGGATGCTAAACACAAATTCTCCTTCTATTGCCTTGCACAGGGTAGCCCTTCAGTCAAAGGATCAGTGACAGTAGAACCATGTGTCTCTACTCAGTTCCCCTGCCCGAAATCCCCCACTCTGCCCCTAACTCTCCCTGTAGCCACATAAACCCTTCAGATCTGCAGGAGATCATATTTATTCAGACTTTAATAATTGAGCACTCCTCAAAAACTGTTTCTGTTTTCATCCAGATCTCTCCCAGGATTCAAGACTAGGCCCCTGCACTCTGAGGCTCTGCCTCATCAGGACTTGGTGATGGGTGCCTTCTACAATTTCTGGAAAACACAGTCTCTCAACAACTGGTTCTCAAGAGGGTTTCATGTACACAGGCGTGCTTAAACTATACAATGTTGCAATAGAGTTGATAGCAGAGAGAGAGAATATCTTCTCTTGCTTCATATTGTCAAGGTGCCCACTCTGGTGCTGAGCATGCTTTTGCTGAGTCATTCATTTATTCGGCAAACATTTATTGTGATCCTACCATGAGTAAATGCATTAGACCATGAGTCTTGGTGAAAATCAATATAAGTTCTTCATGGTTCTTGCTTTTAAGAATAAATATGCTGATACACAAATATTTAGAAGGTCAAGAAGAATGGTATATATTCTATGGAAAATGAACATACCAAGTCCTATAGTTTTCTTGTGGAAAAATGGGTGAGGGCTGATCAAGGAAATTTTAATGGAAGAGATGACAATGAAACTGAGCCTTGAAAATTCGATGGTGGCTTGCAGCAACTGTCAGAGATTTTTTATGGCCCCATTTGGTTGCATCACATCTACTATTATTATTATTATTATTGTTATTATTATTATTTTGAGACAGAGTCTCGCTCTGTCGCGCAGGCTAGAGTTCAGTGGCCCGATCCCTGCTTACTGCAAGCTCCGCCTCCAGGGTTTACCCCATTCTCCTGCCTCAGTCTCCCAAGTAGCTGGGACTACAGGCATCCACCACCTCGCCCCACTACTTTTTTGTATTTGTAGTAGAGATGGGGTTTCACCGTGTTAGCCAGGATGGTCTCAATCTCCTGACCTCGTGATCTGCCCATCTTGGCCTCCCAAAGTGCTAATATTACAGGCGTGAGCCACAGCGCCCAGTCCATTTTATTTTTAAGATTACGTATTTATATAGTTTTAATGATTATCCAAACTAAATATAAAACTGGCCTATTTGCCCATTGTATGATTTTGAATGCATTTCTAAAGCTTCAGAGTATCAATTAATTTAATAAATACTAGTTAAGGGGCTGTCAAGTGTTTGGTAATTTAGGAAATCCGAATATATACAAAAGAGAGTCTATATCTTCAAGGATTTTCCGACCTAATGAGGCACTAGAAATAGTAACAGTTAAATATGCTGAGTACCTTCTATATGCCAGGTATTGATCTAAACTTATTTTTGAATATTAATTAATATATGCCCTAAAAACAACCAATATTATTCCCAATGTACAGATGAGGAAACTGGGGCACAGAGCAGAATGATACAGATGTTTTAATACAAACATAAAATGATTGGCATTACCACAGAGGTTTGATGCCATAGGGCAAGGGGGCCTAACCTAATGTCGGGGTTCTGAACCAATGGAAAAATGAGAATTGTTTGGTTTCTTTGTTCTGCTTATAGACCATGACTAGATAGTTATTAAGATGAAACTATTAATTCCTTCTTCTTTTCTAGTGCTAACATCTTCATTATGACGGGCCAGTAACATTTATATAAAAGTTTCACTTTTCTTAAAAGCATCACGTCTATTATTTAAAAACAATATTTGAAGTCGTAGATTTCTGCACCACCAAAAGTTGAAATAATATTCAAAATTTATTGAACGTACATAAACATCATTGTAAATATACTTCCAAAATCATTTTAGGTATGTTTTTTGGAGTACCTAAAATAATTACTTAACACAAGCAGGTAGCTCAGACATTCAATAGTAAATAAAATCAAATTCATTTCCGGGGATGGGCATAATTTTATTGACAGAGAGGTCTGGGTGGAGGCAGAGAGCTGAGGGCAGCGTTTTGGTCCCGGAGTTGCCAGATGCTCTTTTCACGATATTCTGCAAGCTTTGGAGGAGGCTGTGGTAGAGCGACTATAAGATATGAATTTAACCCCTGTATTCAAACCTATCAAAAAACCAGCAGAGAGATAAGCCATCTAATAAGGAGAGAAACAGTAGGGGAAACAAATGTGACTTCCTGTCTTCAGGGTGCTCTCTAGGTGATGATAAAGAAAATCATGGAAGTTTAGGAATTGTGGATCTAAAGTTGATTTATTAAACAGTCAGAAGATTTTTTGCACAATATACTAGCTATAAATGCATAAAAAACCTGCAGGACTTCTCTGGAAATGTTTCTGCATTGATTTCATTGTTGCTTGAGTCAGATATGGATGTTTTCCTTTTATGCAAAATGCTGATGTGCACCAATTTGTGACTGGGTTCGTGCCTTCAGGAAATCTCTGTAGGGCATGTAAGCAACCATATTGTAACAGTTTGAAATTGGAAGAATCTCATTTTCCAGTTCTTTTCACTTACTCAGCAACAAAAAACTAAAGGCCAATGGCAACCCTTCTCTTCGCCACTCATCTCATCCGAAAGAGAAAATGCTTTAGTTAATACCTTGACACATTGTAATCATTTTCTGGACTCTTTCACCTTTTGATTACTGCGCTGCTCTCTTCCAATTCTTTATAAAAACAAGTATGCTCTGGAGACCATTGTTCATTTAACATAAAATATTATCTTCCAAGGAAGGTAATTACCAGGTGATGGTCCTAACACATCTCAAATGACATCGGTTTGCAATGTCCCATATGCAGTGCTCAGCAGAGGGTTAAATAAAGCAGCGGGTTAAGATTGACTTTCAGATGAAATTTATAAAGCACATACAGATTTTCTTTTCAAGAAAGCCTTTTGCATTTTTCTTTTAGTTATGTGCTTTTAATTTCCTGCACCTACATCAACATTTGTGGCACACCTTTGTTGGCTCTGCAGCAACTGTAAATATTTTGCAGGGAAGGCAACGCGTTGCAATCATACTTCCAAGTCTGTAGGACACAGTTGACCCTGTCCTAGTCTTTGAAAGTCAATAGGTGAAGCTTTTGACAAAGGGGACTTTGAAGCTAAGTTGGAGCCCAGGGACTGTTCAGGATGTCCACTATGCAGTAGAATCTGGCTCAATCACACTGTATTGGATTCTGATGAGTGAGCTGAGTCTATGCGGGCTCAAGAGTATTTTGTATGGTTAGCCTCTGAGATACAAGAACACACTGGAAAAAAACTTGAGAAGAAAAAGTAGTATGAGTAATCTGCCTATAGATTTTTAAGCAATAAACTATGTATATACATATCACTATTTGTTAAATATTGCAAGAGAATAATTTCATCTAATATCATTGTAAAAGGGAACAGTGTGGCAAAGAAGTCCAACTGCAGCAAATTATCCAATTGTGACCCTCTGCGTTTCACTATCTCTTGGGCTTTGCTTATTTTAATTATGGGTATCACTGGACTCAAGGGGACCACTCATTGCACCCAATAAAGATCTGAATGCAGGTGAGGCAGAATTGTTTAGAGCATGAGTTACCCTATGTTCAAATCTCAGTTCTGCTCTTACTATCCTTGCGACCTTAAGTATGTTATTTTATCTTGCTAAGACCGCTTTACCTACTGTAAAACAGATACAACAGTCATAATACCAAATTCACTGATTTTTTGGAGAGAAGCTAGAGAATCTATATTAAGTGCCAGTGCTAAAGTCTAGTACATTGGGGAAAAACTGACTGAATATTAAGTAACCATTATCATATCAAACAAAACCTTTCATTAATTTATTATTTCTATACTTGAGACCTGATGAAATTTTCAAAAAATTGTTATTATTATTATTATTATTATTAATATTTTGAGATGGAGTCTGGCTCTGCCACCCAGGCTGGAGTGCAGTGGTGCGATCTTGGCTCATTGCAACCTCCTTCTCCCGGGTTTGAGCAATTCTCCTGCCTCAGCCTCCTTGAGTAGCTGGGATTACAGGCATGCACCACCACACCAGGCTAACTTTTGTAGTAATAGAGATGGGGTTTCACCATGTTGGTCAGGCTGATCTCAAACTCCTGACCTCGTGATTCGCCCGCCACTGCGTCCCACCAAGTGCTGAGATTACAGGCGTGAGCCACCCCACCCAGTCATTTTTATTAAACATTAGCATATATTTAATTTTCGAGGCCACTGTAATTCAGAAAACACTTGCATTCACTTGCGAAAGATGCACACACACATACACACAACCCGTAAGTGAACAACAGGACTGAGAAAAACATAAATCAGAGGGAGGAAATGGAACGCAGATTTGAAGTCTGTACTGGCAGCGCCCAATCAGAAAGGAGAAGCCACACCAGTTTCTTAAACAGAGAATATTTAATGGGAAGAAGTGATAGCAATGTAGGAAGTTGTTACTTAGGTAACTAAAAAGATAAGAACACAATTAAGAAAAAAAAATTAGAAGAAAAAAACAACATGAGTAAACTGCCTATAAATTTTTAAGCAATAAAAATGTGTATACATATATATGTGTGTATATGTATATATCACTATTTGTTAAATATTGCAAGAGAATAACTTCATATGCTATCATTGCAAAAGGGAACACTGCGGCAAAGGAATATTGCAGAGGTACAACTTCTGAAAGCAGCTTTCATACTTACAGATGAGGGGGAACAGGGAAGAGGTAGGAATGATTCAAATTTGTGGGTTGGGACCCAGACCTCTGAGGAAGTGGCTGGTTTTGCAAGTACTGGCAAATTTGCAAACTGGACTCAACTGCTTCTGCAGGAAAAAAACTGCTAATGCTGGGGTGAAGAATGTTCCTAAGGTGAGGGTCACTGAGACAAGGAGCAGGAGAACAGAGCACCAGGGAGCCAGTGAGACAGAAACAGGAACGAGTAAGGCTCTTCTCCTTCTTCCAGCCTTACCATCTCCCTCCAGTGTCCTCTATCTCCCCCCACCACTCCACCCATGCCAACTCACAAAGCAGCATATAGGAAAGTGGGAGACAGAGATGCTGTATCTGAATTCCCGCTTTGAATCTGAGCCTTCCTATCTAGCAAATAAAAAGAAAAAAAAAAAGTAAAATGTTCAGGCAAAAATAAGTGCAAACTTTGTTCTCAGAAAGTCTTCCCATGTCTTCACATCTATTAAGAAAAGCCAAACTCAGGACATCGAAGTACAAGTGAGAAAATATTCATGCCTCTAAAACAGTTTGACTCAATCAAAGAAAAAACTGAATTATCAGAAATGTAACACCAAATTGAGTTAAAAAATAAAAGTTGTTCTCAACTAAGAAAAGCATGCCACGGTACATCTCAGAGAAGAACCTCATTTGAGTGCAGTTAATCCCCGCACACCCCCTAAAAAAAACAAAAACAAAAACAAAAAACAACGGTAGCGCAACAATGGGGTTGGTCTGGAGACTGCTTTACAATTTTCAAACTATTTTCAAAATAGTAATTTCTAGTTTACGAGCTTAGATGCTAAAGATATTGTATACTTTATAGTGAAGCCTATCAATGCTTTCTCCAGAGGACATGAGACACGATTTTGGTTGTCCAATACAGTCAATGTGCCACATAACATTTTGGTTGAAAACCATATGTATGACAGTGATCCCACAATATTCTAAAACTGTATTTGTACTCTACCTTTTCTATTTTTAGATAGGCTTCGATATACAAATGCTTACAATTGTGTTCTAATTGCCTGCAGTATTCAGTACAGTACCATGCTGTACAAGTTTGCAGCCTAGGAGCAACAGGCTCCACTATAGAGCTTGGGCGTGTAGTAGACTCTACCATCTAGGTGTGTGTAAGTATCATCTCTGATGGTCACACAATGACAAAATTGCCTAATGACACATTTCTGGGAATGTATCTTCATCATTAAATGATGCATGACTCTGTCACAATTCTCATGTTACTGTGCCTAGGTGAGTAGCAGAAATCACCACCAACTAGAAATTTTGGAAATTCTAGATATATATTTTCCCATTTTTCCTCACAACAGTGGCATGCTAGTTGTGGCATTCAGCATCCAGGGCCTGGGTAGAAAGTGGTGTCACTGCAGCATCTAGTGCTCAGTGCTGGTGGCAGTGGAGCTCTCATTAGACACATCCTGTGTCCAGTTTGGGGCATTGTCCTCATGAGAGGGACTCTGGCTACTCAGCTGTCTCAATGTCTTCTCCTCTTCTTGGTTACCTGGCTGCTCAAGGAGGTATTGTTTGTCCTCCGCACTCTCTGTTGGCTTCTCCCTAGGCACAGTTTTGCACAGACAGCCCTGGATCTCGGTGAGTCACAAGATGAGGTCAAGGTGAACTCAAGAACAATGATTCTGGTACCTGAGTTAGCCAACTTCTGAGGGCTCCCATCTGACGAGGTTGAGAAGAGTGTGACTCTGTCTGAAGAATGAAGATGTTTTCAGCAGCTCTCTGTGATTCTGCCTCAGAATCCCAGTTAGAGGAAGAATTAATAGGTTGTGTCCAGCCAGCCACCTACAGGAGTCCTCCTCTCTTCCAAGCTGTCTATTCTGTTTGTTCACCTTCAGACTGATCTAGGGAGCCCTCCCTCTTTTGCCTCCCAATACAGCACTGTGTCCCAGCAACAAGACCTGTCACCGGGAACAAAGTCTCCCTGGTAGAGCAGTGGCTGGATTGCACCATCTAAATTCCAGTTCAGTTAAGATCCTCACCTGCAATCCGGGGACATGGATCCTTTCTCTGCCTAAAATTCGATATAAAGTAAATGAATATTTGAAATTAACGAACTACAATACAGTTGACTTTATAGGGTCAGTTTTGACTCCCTATGCAGTCAAAAAAATTACATGTCAATTTTGACTGCCCCAAAACTTAACTAGTAATAGCCTACTGTTGCCAGGAAGCTTTACCAAAATATAAACAGCTGATTAACATGCTTTTATATTATATGTATTATATACTGTATTCTTAAAGTAAGCTAGAGAAAGGAAAATATCATTAACAAAATCACAAAGAAGCAAAAAAATACTAACTATTCATTAACTGGAAGTGGATTATCCAAGGTTTCATCCTCACTGTCTTCACATTGAGTGGGCTGAGGAGGAGGAGGAGGGAGAGGAGGGGTTGTTCTTGCTGTCTCGGGGTGGCAGAGGCCAAAGAGGTGGAGGAGGTGGAAGGGGAAGCAGGGGAAACAAGGGAGGCAGACACACATTTTGTAATTAACAGAGATACATAGTAATTTCTGGCAATTTTTTTTACTTATTCATTTCTCTAAAAAACGTTTCTATAAGGTACCAATCCTTCTTCCACGGCTTGCTTTAGTCTCAGCACCTATGTCATAGAAGGGTCTGTGTTGCGGAAACAGTCAAAAGCAGTCCTGAATCGTCAGAACCCTTCTACCAAACTGTTGAACGTCAATGTGTTTCCTGGCACTGCTTCTCCTATGTCTTCTTCCTCATTGTCTGGCACTGATTCGGAAGCGCACATCTCCATCAGGTCATCTTCTGTTAATTCCTCTGGTGTGATGTCTGTAAGCTCTTAAATTTCTTCAAGATCCATATCTTGAAATCCTGCACCCTCCATCTTTTTTGCCTTATCCACAATCTCTTTCATGATTTCCTTGATTGGCTCTGTTGTAAATCCTGTGAAGTCATGCGCACCATCTGGACACAGTTTTCTCCAGCAGGAATTTATTGTTTCTGGCTGGATGGCTTTCACAACTTTTTCAATAACAATGATGGCATATTTAATGGTGTAATCCTCCCAGACATTCATGATATTCTCTAGATTGAGGGTTCTATTCCATAGCTTTAACAATCTTTTCCATATAATACCTTGTGAAATAAGCCTTAAAAGTCCTAATGACCTCCTGATCTGGAGGGCAAATTAGAGACTTTTGCAGGGGAGGCACATAGACTACTTTGATGCTTTTGTGGTTGAACTCATGGGGTTCTTGGTGGCCAGAGACATTGCTCAATATCAAAAGAACTTTGAAAGGAAGTTGCTTACTAGCAAGGTCCTGCCTGTCTTCAGGGACAAAGCATGGATAAAACCAATACAGAAAAAGTGTTCCCATTGTCTAGACATTCTTATTGTACAATCAAATGACTGACAGCTGGTATTTACCTTTTCCCTTCAAGACCTGGGGGTTAGCAGCTGTATAGATAAGGGGAGTCCTGATCATAAACCTGACTGCATTTGCACAAAACAGTACAGTTATTCTTTTCCATCCTGCCTTAAATCCTGGTGCTCACTTCTCTTCCTTACTAATAAATGTCCTTTGTGGCATTTTTTCTTCTATAAAAGGGCACTTCCAATTGCATTAAAAACCTGGTCAGGAAGATGTCATTTCTCCTCAATTATTTCCTTTTTCTTTTTCTTTTTTATTTTTTCAAGATGGAGGCTTTTCTTTTTTATTTTTTGGAGATGGCAGCTTGCTGTGTCACCCAGGCTGGAGTGCAAATCTCGGCTCACTGCAACCTCTGCCTCCCAGGTTCAAGTGATTCTCCTGCTTCCGCCTCCAGAATAGCTGGGATTACAGGCGTGAACCACCTTGCCCAGCTACTTTTTGTGTCCTTAGTAGAGATGGGGTTTCACCATGTTGGCCAGGATGATCTCAAACTTCTGACCTCGTGATCTGCCCTCCTTGGCCTCCCAAAGTGCTGGGATTATAGGTGTGAGCCACCACATGTGGTCCTTGATGATTTTCTTAATGGCATCTGGGACTTGTTTGCTGCCTCCTGGTCAGCAGAAGCTGCTTCTCCTCTAATTCTAACATTTTTAAAGCAAATCTCTTTCAAAAATTATCAAACCATCCTTTGCTGGCATTAACTTCCCCAGCTTTATATATCTCCCCTTCCTTTTACTTTGTTATAAAATGACTTTGCTTTTTGTCAAATCAAATTAGAGTTTATAGGTATGCCTTTCTTATAGTAATCCTACATTCACATAAAAACTGCATTTTCTATATGAGATAAAAAGGTATTTCACAAAAAAGTGCAAGTTTTTTGTGCCTGCTGGCACAGCTGCAGCTACAGCTTCATACATTTCTTTTCCATTTTTCACAATGGTTTTTTATGCTGAACCTATGAAATGAAATGGTGGGCAACCAGCAGCTGGTAGACCTCTATCAAGGATACATATCGAGCAATTCAAATAATTCTTGCAATATCATGACTTTTTGCTGCTTTTGGGGAGCAATTTCAGCATCACTAGTGGCCCTTCATATGGATCCCATGGTGTTATTAAAGATTTGCAGTGTTGCATTAAACATGATGAAGAATTTGCAAGAACCACAAAGATCACTATTTATTGCAATACGCTATTTACTGGAGAGAGGGACTATTCACTCAGGGATGATGAGCATCACATGTGTTTTAAGTGAATACTGGCAACACCTGAGTTCACCGCAATAGCAACAGGAGGTGGCTACAAAATTATGACAGTAGTATAGTATATACTACAGTGACTTTTATGCACTTATGACTTCATATTGCATCTTTGTGTTTGTTTACATTTATTTCAACAGCAAATGGCACCACATATGGTCTGTAAATGTGTGCATAAGTTTTGAACATTTTAAAATGTTTATTATAGATTTGTGTATATTCTATAGTAGTAAATGTTAAAATAAACTAGAATGTACATGTATTCTATGCATTCATGACACATCTAATTTCTTGATTTTTTACATAGTTCCAAGCTACACAGTTCACCTGTGAGTTTTTTCAAATTGTCACATATCTCCAAAAATGTTTCCAGTATATTTATTGAAAAAGATCCACATATAGGTGGACCCATGCCGTTCAAACCCATGTTGTTCAAGGGTCAACTGTAAATCTCTGCAATGAAGAAAAACGTGACCATGTGACTAAGTTATCCCCAATACAATATAAACAGGTGTGCATTTGATGTCCCTTGTACCCTACTGTCCTGTGCACACCAGTTCTACCATCCAGTGAACACTCTGGGCAGGAGACATGTCCAGGGTGGGTCCCACTCCAGCATTCTCCAGATGTTTTCTCTGCCCTGTAGCCTCTTCTAACCTTTTCATGTCTACCAGTAGTCCTATATACATCCTGTTGCCAGCCAGCCAGGGGTGATGTATGCTGACCATGTAGTTTGGATGCTATTATGAAGGATACTCACACCCATACCCAGGGAATATTGTATACTAACGTTTCCACCCTTCTCATGCTCTTTTTAAAAGAAGATTCTGTTGAACAAATGACTCTTGTTTAGCAGTTCCCAAATGATATTTAGAAAGATGTGACTTCAACCCTTTTCCTTTGCCAGGGAATACGCCAAAGGTTCTACTTATTTCCTTTCATTTTATAAATACTTGAAGGAGTCTTTTGAAAATATTAGGAGAATATATTTGTAAACATTCACAATAAATTCCTTTTAGATTTTACTAGAAAATTTTAGTTTGTGTATATGTTTTTTTTTTTTTTAATTTTCAAAATTCTTCTATTGCTGAGAGTTTTAGAGTTTTATCAGTCTTCCCATCATGGTGCCTGGCCTGGGAGCGATTTTAGCATCATAAACATCTACAAAAGAATATAAAATGACAAAGTGATCTAATCCCACGGTACCATGTACAATAATATGAAAATGGGTCAAAAACATGCTCAAAGTTGCATAATTAATATTTTACCCTAAAAAATGTGGGAAGTCAAAAGCATGGCATGAATACAATGGCACTCTGTGGTCGTTTCGAAATACAAGAGTGAACAATTAGAAAATTATCTTTCTTTTTACCAGCAAGTTATCTGTAAAATTAGAGTCTCCCGGTTTTGCTCAGGGCCTGTATTTCCAGTGCCCATCCTGCCTTTACCTACCGACAATGGACACAGTTTTTAAGTTCAACCAATGATACATCAAAACAGATGTTTGGTTTCTACAAGCCACACCCTAAGCAAAAGAAAACCTTAGGATACTAACACGCTAATGTAGTTTATGGACATAAGAATTCAACGTTTAGGAGATTTCAAAAACAAGGTTTGCAGAATTATTTTAATTATTCATTAAGATATTCTCTCTTTCTTTTGGGAATATCTTTTTTATAATACTTAAGATTGTACGGTCATTAAAAAAAACTCCAGAGGGCACAGGATTTTCCCTTCCTTGCCTGGGAAAGATTTCCTTCTGAGCTATAAATGTTAAGATCCTAAACTTTTATAGATGTCTTCTGGTGACACAAGAGGCCTAGGGGCAAGTTTTGGAAAGGGATGCTTAACAATATTCTCTGGGAATGAGTGATGTTAAAAAAAAAAAAAGCTACTGTTATTTGGAACCATATGAAATTGGTGATACTCAACTATTTTGATCTACAGAAGGTCCACTTCATATGATTCAGCCTGCCATTCTGACTGATATACTGTATTATAGGTTTATAGTACCTTATAGTTAGCAGAACCCTTTCTCATACATTATTTTATTCTACCCTCAAACAATCCATGTGGTAGCAAAGTTATAACTATTTCTTTCTCATAGATGAGAAATCTGTGCTTCCTGGGGCTTCCTGGCCTGGGTCATGAAACTCTAAAGAAGCTGAGCTGATGCTGACTCCCACTGCAGGCTTCTTGGTAGCAGGCATAGCCTTCAAATACAGGTGTCTGGACCACTCCCAGCTGGGACAGGAAGTGCAGGCCAACATGGAGACAGAACTCATCTCCCAGCTGAAGTTTCCTGGCTGTCTTTTTCTAATTTATATCAAAACCTGGTCAAATGCATACAGAAACAGAATCATTTCCCTACGGCAGGGATAATCCTTCATAACTGGCCTTCGTTACTGATGTTTGAAATGTATTTTTCCCCCCAGTGGAATAAAGGCTGTCGATATACCAGTATTATTGGGCATATCTGGTTTGTTACAACTTTGAGAAGGGTGGACAACCTGAGGGGTATACTCATCATAGAGATTCCCATCAGTGATAGGAGGTGAGCAGAGTGGAAGGCAGAATTCCTAAGTGACTCCCAAGATTCCCACCCCCTGGTGTACATAGCCTGTATATGCACCTTCCCTTGAATGTCTCAGTGGGACCTGTGAGTGTAATAAGGTGGTTATTTCCATGACTGTGTTATGTTCTATAAGACTGCTTCTTAGGTGACTAGAGAGGGATTCTCCTGCAAGACGTCATGCCAAATTCTGCCAATAACCAGTGAGCTTGGAGGAGATGCCTGAGCTCCAGATGAGACCACAGCCCCAGCTGACCCCTTAATTCAGACTGGTGAAACTCTGAGCAGAGGAGTCACCTAACTTGAACCTGGAATCCTGACCCACTGAGATGCTAAGGTATTAAATTTTTGTTGTTTTAAGCCTTTAAGTTTGTGGTAACTTGTCATCCAGTAATAGAAAACTAATACCAAGACATAGTGCTTCAGATACTTTCATGATTTGCCTACATAGGATTAACCCAAGTTGCCTAACAATTCACTTTTATGGCTTGAAGAACATTCATGTGAAGAGAATAACCCATAACCCTGTACCCTAAACTCAAAAGCTATGTTATGTCGACTCATACATTTTCTTTATTCAGTTTCTGGAAAACAGCATAATAATAGACTTTCTGTGACATACATATATTTGATATCTGAAATATTCTCAACAATAGACATTTCTGTTTTCTTTCAAAATATAGAGAATTTAAGTAAATACTTGTAGTTTTGTTAGTTTTTTTAACATAATATAAATAACTGCTGTGCTATGTTAGATTGTGTTAATGTTTGCATGGTCCTGCACATTGGTTATGTATTAGCTTCATTTTATAGATGAATAAATTAAACCATAGATTAGTTGAAATAATTTGTTTAGAACTAGTAACTGGCAATGTTGGAATAAACTCAGCTTTTCTGACTCCTGAGATCAAGATTATTTTGATCATGGCACTCCTAAAAAAATAAAATAAAGAAAATACAATAACTGTAATGGAGAGAGGTGAATATTTTTTTCTACAAGAACTAAAATAACAATAGCAAAAATCCTTTGGTTAGGAGTGATCATGTTGGTGGATGTGGTGTTTAAGCCAGTTTTCTCCATAACTAAGTTAGAGCCTCAGGAGCCTGGGATTCCCTCCTGAGAGAGCTCCTCTGGCTCCACCCTCTGTTAATTCACCAGAATGTATATTTTTTACCTTGTTGATATTGATTTGATTTGCAGAAACTTCTTCAGGATTTCGACTTTCTGCTCATCTTTTGTGTAGATGTTTTCAATGACCTTTACTGCTTCTGAGTCTGTCCCTACATTAAGTTTGTGTCTTTTTTTTTTTTTTTTTCTTTGTGTTTGGAACTCCAGTGTAGTTCATGCCCTGGAATCTCCTGGAGTTGTTAAGGTCATCTTGGGTTCTACCATATTCCAATTCTGTCCAGGTCAAATTGCTTTTACTGAGAGGTGAACGTTCAAACAATTTAAACCAATAAACTATGTCCAGTATTTGTTTGTTATGTATAAAATATAAAAATAAGTAATTTTATATCTATATTCACTTGCTAATGAATTCTATAAACTCTTAATGACTGGAATTTTTCATAAATTAAGTAACTAACTATAACTAAATTGATTAAAAATAATTGAAGTAGACTTTATGGCCAATCAGGCATGAGATATCATCCATTGCAAAGGTGTTTAACAATTTATTTTCATATTATGGAGAAAAATATAGGTCAGAAGAAAATAGCAATGTTTTTGTATTTTTCTATAACAAAAGTTGATATAAACACTTTTTGGGCATAGTGCATATAAAATATTTTATTTCACAATGACTACAATTAATTCTGGAACAATAGATTATCTACTTGAAACATGTATTTCAAAAAATACCAAAATCAGGGTTAAAAAATTAGAAGCCTTTAAAATGTTTAATTGCTATTTCTTAAATTTTATTTTAAATGTAATGATCCAACTTAACCCAATTTATAATAAAATATAATTAGTTATGCTATAATATTATGCAAAGAAAATGTATTTCAAAGTAATGTGTATAGAATGATAATTTATTTGAATAATTCTGATGGAAAGAGCAAACATCAATATTGTTTTTCTTTTCATGTGAAGAATATGGATCATTTCTCTACTCTTCTACATTTTTTAAGTTATTCCACAAGGAAATACATTATTTTGGTAACAATCAAAGTATGATATTTTTACATTCAGCAGTTGTTACAGATAAGTATAAAGGAAAGGACTTTCAAAAGTCGCTCACCTGGGGTGTGTTCTCCATGAATAGTTTCTGGATTTCGGATCAGTTCATCTCTGATTTCTCTGTCCTGACTTTTGACCATACTCTCTATCTTCACTTTCTTTGATTTCCTGGTATTTTCTTTCAAGTCCTGGTCTTGCCTCTTGACTTTTTTTTTCTTTTGCCTCTTCTCTGGTTTTCATTTTGAAAAAAATGAATGTCCTTCTTATTGGTAAATCCACATTTCTTAATCTCTATGTTGATAATTCCCTACCGTTAACGGTCTTCTTCTTGAAGCACTCTCTCCATTGACTTCCATGCCACCGTATCCTCCTGGCTTTCTTCCTCTCTGACAATTCCTAATCTTGTTTACCAGTTATTTCTCATGTTTTATTCTTCTGTGTTAAATGTATGCTTTCCTATGGACTCTGACCTAAATTCTTTTCTTTTCATGTAATATGCTCTTAACCATTTGCCAAATCTTTACTACCTAAATGCTGCCAAAACCCACTCTTTTACCTTCAACACACGACTTCTCTTCTAAGCTCTATACCTGTGTAAGTGAGAGCCCATGTATCACACTCATTGTGTCAAAACCAGAGCTCCTCATGTGTCCTTCCAATCCTGATCCTCTTCTATGTTCTTTATGCAACAAATAATACTATCATCTTCCCAGCTGATTGTTCAGAAATTTTGGAGTCCTATGTAACCCCATCTTTTCTTCTTTCTCCTATGTTCAATTAATTACCAAAATACATTGATTTCCAAAATCTGTCCAATTGTCATTATCTCCATTATATTCTCCATGGTTTAATCCAACATCAACTGTTTTCTTGGCTAAAGCAAGTCTCTTAACTGATTTCCCCACATCTACTCTTGCTCTCCTAAATCTATAATTCACACTACAGTGAGGATTATTATTATTACTATTTTGCCAAAGCAACATGGTCATTTATTGTCTCAAAAAAATTCTAACTCTACAAGTCTCTTTATCTAGCCCCTGCATTCCTTTCCAGTCTTATCATAAATCGTCTGTCTATATTCCAGTCATACTGAATTTTTTCCCTTAGGGTCTTTGCATCATAAATCTATTTTTCTTCCATTCTGCTTTCTGGTTTAATGTCTATTCCTCTTTCAGTTCTCAGTTTATATGCCACTTCTTCTAGGAAGTCTACATTGATTCATCCCTTTCCTCAGTCTCAGTAAGATCTCTTTCTTTTAAACTTCAATAGCACAAGTTAGTTCCTTAATATCTGCCATCTCCACTTGACTGTACATTTAAGGAGGGCAAGTCTGTGTGTACCTTGCTTTGCAGGTTTTTTCCAAGAACTTACAACAGTGCAGACTCTATAACGGTGCAGTCATGTTGCAGATACTCAGTAAACATGTGTTGAATAAAAGACTGACGGGACTGCTTTTCTCTGATGGGACAGTGTTGGTTCTTATATACCAGCTATCCTCAGTGTTCTGCCAGCTCCTTGTCAGCTGAGGCCTTGTCCCAATTATGAAAGAATACAGAGGAAAGACAGAGAAATAACTTATCACTCTTCCTTGTACTGACATGCCCTGGACCGTGCCTTTTTACAAGCTGCTGAGCCTTAGTTATCATGTGGAGGAATAGAGTATTTCTTGCAGCCCAAGAAGGTCTTTCTTTCTCTGCATTCATGGAGAGAATAGGGATAAGTGTGTGTAATTGCTGGCTCTGGTCCTAATCAGAAGCTTGAAGAACCAGAAAACTCTTGACTTCTGTCTTCTGTCTGAGAGTTTGCATGTTGACATCAATCAGTGGTCAGTGAGGAACTGCAAACTATGTGGAAAGGGGCTGGGAGTGGAAGAAGTGTTACTGCTTCATCCAAAACAAATTTCCGAATTGTCTGAGAGTTCTTGAGCAATGAGAGAAGATGCAGTCAATTTGGGATTTTTTGTTTTGCACTTATGATCTGAAATCTTTTGGCAACATATCATTCTAGTCAAGAGTGGTGGAAGAGACATTGCCATAATTTCCTCTTTAACGTTTGGGATCTAGATGGCATACAAAAAAACACAAAGGTAAGGTAAAACAAGACTACTGTTGACATAGCTCTACTTATAGACATAGCTCTATTTATATAATGTTAAGCCAAACTAACAAAATAGAATACCTACATAATCTCCAAACAAAGTTTCAGAAATTTGTTAAACATTAAACAAGCTACAAAAAGTTAAAGTTTGGATGTTTTGACATTTCAAAGTTTTCAAGAATTAGAAATTATTTCTAAATTTTTCCAGTTGCAGCCTCAGACTCACTAGAAGTTTGAAGAGGGATTTCACACTTGGAAAGATCATCTTGGGTTTGGTTATAGGCCTGTCCAGTCAAATCATTCATATTTTTCTTATAAGGAGAAAGGCAAAAACTCCAAATGATTTACGTAGATGCTCCTAGGAAAGAAACCCATAAACAATATAAGCAAATTAACGGGGAAGGATTGTGAAGAACTGCAATATGTCTGAGATTTTTATCCTATTTGGAGATGAACAAATTAGCCTGCCATAGTTTCATGGTTGCTAGCAGAAGATGTGAGACTCCTGGTTCAGAGACAAGGACTTTATGACTCCCAGCACAGCAAGCAGCATGGACATCATGTCTGTGCTGAATCTTCTTGCCTCTTGCCTTCCAAATCCTAGAGGGTAATATTGAAGGGCCCTGGTGGATCTTTCACATACAGTTGGTTTGTGTTGGGAAACCAACACATACAGCTGGAGAACCCTAAACTCAGAATACCTGAATGTTTCATAAGGGGTTAAAAGCATATTGGCCTTTTCTGCCAGAGGGGAACTCTAAATTCCAAGGCTCTTCATTCTATCACCATCCTTGAAAAATAGTCTCTGTGCTCATAAGACATACATAAAAATGAAGAGCCCTGATAGTTGTTAAAATAAAGGGAAAGAACTTAGTTTTGCATTTTTCTGTTTTCTTTTTATCTGTCTTAGCTTAGACTTAGAAAGCAGAGGGTACTTCAAATAAAACCAGTTGCCTGTGCTGTTACAATGAACGTACATGACCAGATGTTTATTTATGTCTTTTCTTTCCTTGTCTTCCCTCATCATGACTCTTCTTTCCAGCCCTCATCTTACGCATGCTCTTTCCCACCATGGTTATTGTGTATGCACTGTTCCCTCTTCTTGGGATGTTCTTATCCTGCATCTTCGTCAGATTCACTCTACCTGATCCTTCAGCACTCGGATCAAGTGTTCCTTGCTCAGGGAAGCCTCTGCTCACTCACTGACTAGGTCAGTTTTCCTTATTATATATTCTCAGAGCATGGTTTGTACCTCTCTGTTGTTGCTCTTGTCAACAGTAACAGTTTTACATGTTTACATAATTATTTGGTGAATATCTGTCTCCTCCAGGATACAATATACACAAAATTAGGAGATGAGTCTGCTTTTGCTCACTGTTGAAGATCACAATTGAGAGGCATATAAAAGGCACTTGGCAAATAATTAAAGAAATGACAAAAAAGCCACAAAAGCAACAGTTTAGGAATGAAAGACTTGTAGAATAGAAGGAAGTCAAGAAATTCAGAAAGAAAAGGAGAAAAGAGAGAAAGAAGAAAAAGAACAATGAGAAAAGAAGGATTAAACAAAAACTTTGAGGGAAAAAAGAAAAAGGAAAAGAAAAAAAAAAACAGCAAAAACAAAACAAAACAAAACAAAACAAAACCAAAAACAAGTATTAAATATTTGGCATGTCCTAAGCACCATCACCATGTTAAACTCTTTGTAGGTATTATGCTTAAAACAAATCCAAAGATTGAACTATTCTTATGGATGAGACAACTGGGGCAGGGGCATAGGGAAGTTCAGGGGCAACAGTCTGCTTAGGTGCTGGGATTTAAACCTAGGACTGTCAGAACGGAGTGAAATGAGTTACCTTAGAATTTTTAAGGCCAAGATTTTAATTTTGAATTAAACATTCTGGGCAACACAAAATGTCTGAGCGCTTTTGCAAAGACAGCTTATGTGTTCCCAATACCATATAAAAAAATAACCTAACATCTGGCTGGGCATGGTGGCTCACACCTGTAATCCCAGCACTTTGGGAGGCTGAGGCAGGTGGATTGCCTGAGGTCCTGAGGTCAGGAGTTTGAGAGCAGCCTGGCCAACATGGCAAAACCCTGTCTTTACTAAAAATACAAAAATTAGCCAGGTGTGGTAGAGGGTGCCTGTAATCCCAGCTACTCAAGAGGCTGAGGCAGGAGAATCACCTAAACCTGGGAGGTGGAGGTTGCACAGAGGCAAGATCATACCACTGCACTCCAGCCTGGGTGACAGAGCGAGACTCCGTCTCAGAAAGTAAATAAATAAATAAGTAACCTAACATCTTTTTTTAAATTTTTTTTTTTAAATTTTACTTTAAGTTCTAGGGTACATGGGCACAACATGCAGGTTTGATATATGGGTATACATGTGCCATGTTGGTTTGCTGCACCCATCAACTCGTCATTTACATTAGATATTTCTCCTAATGCTATCCCTCCCCAAGCCCCACACTCCCCAACAGGCCCCAGTGTGTAATGTTCCCTGTCCTGTGTCCAGGTGATCTCATTCTTCAATTCCCACCTATGAGTGAGAACATGCAGTGTTTGGTTTTCTGTCCTTGTGATAGTTTGCTGAGAATGATGGTTTCCAGCTTCATCCACGTCCTGCAAAGGACGTGAACTCATCCCTTTTGATGGCTGCATAGTGTTCCATGCTGTATATCTGCCAAAGTTTCTTAATCCGGTCTATCATTGATGGATATTTGGGTTAGTTCCAAGTCTTTGCTGTAATAAACATACATGTGCATGTGTCTATATAGTAGCATGATTTATAATCCTTTGGGTATGTACCCAGTGATGGGATTGCTGGGTCAAATGGTATTTCTAGTTCTAGATCTTTGAGGGATCGCCACACTGTCTCCCACAATGGTTGAACTAATTTACACTCCCACCAACAGTGTAAAAACTTTCCTGTTTCTCCACATCCTCTCCAGCACCTGTTGCTTCCTGACTTTTTAATGATTGCCATTATAACTGGCATGAGATGGTATCTCATCGTGGTTTTGATTTGCATTTATCTGATGACCAGTGATGATGAGCATTTTTTCATGTGTCTGCTGGCTGCATAGATGTCTTCTTCTGAGAAGTGTCTGTTCATATCCTTTGCCCACTTTTTGATGGTTTTTTTTTTTTGTAAATGTGTTTGAGTTCTTTGTAGATTCTAGTTATTAACTCTTTGTCAGATAGGTAGATTGCAAAAATTTTCTCCCATTCTGTAGGTTGCCTGTTCACTCTGATGGTGCTTTCTTTTGCCGTGCAGAAGCTCTTTAGTTTAATTAGATCCTATTTGTCTATTTTGGCTTTTGTTGCCATTGCTTTTGGTGTTTTAGTCATGAAGTCCTTGCCCATGCCTATGTCCTGAATGGTATTGCCTATGTTTTCTTCTAGGGTTTTTATGGTTTTAGGTCTAACATTTAAGTCTTTAATCCACCTTGAATTAATTTTTGTATAAGGTGTAAGGAAGGGATCCAGTTTCAGCTTTCTACATTTGGCTAGCCAGTTTTCCCAGCACCATTTATTAAATAGGGAATCCTTTCCCCATTTCTTGTTTTTGTCAGGTTTGTCAAAGATCAGATGGTTGTAGATGTGTGATGTTATTTCTGAGGACTCTGTTCTGTTCTACTGGTCTATATCTCTGTTTTGGTACCAGTACCCTGTTATTTTGGTTACTGTAAACTTGTAGTATAGTTTGAAGTCAGGTGACATGATGCCTCCAACTTTGGCCAGAACTTCCAACACTATGTTGAATAGGAGTGGTGAGAGAGGGCATCCTTGTCTTGTGCCAGTTTTCAAAGGGAATGCTTCCAGTTTTTGCCCATTTAGTATGATTTTGGCTGTGTGTTTGTCATAAATAGCTCTTATTAATTTGAGATATGTTCCATAAATACCTAGTTTATTGAGAGTTTTCAGCATGAAGCACTGTTGAATTTTGTTGAAGGCCTTTCTGCATCTATTGAGATAATCATGTGGTTTTCATCTTTGGTTCTGTTTATGTGATGGATTACATTTATTGATTTGCGTATGTTTAACCAGCCTTGCAACCCAGAGATGAAGCCGACCTGATCATGGTGGATAAGCTTTTGATCTGCTGCTGGAGTCAGTTTGCCAGTATTTTATTGAGGATTTTTGCATCAATGTTCATCAGGGATATTGGTCCAAAATTTACTCTTTTTTTGTTGTGTCTATGCCAGGCTTTGGTATCAGGATGATGTTGGCCTCATAATGAGTTAGGGAGGATTCCCTCTTTTTCTATCAATTGGAATAGTTTCAGAAGGAGTGGTATCAGCTTCTCTTTGTACCTCTGGGAGAATTCACCTGTGAATCCCTTTGGTCCTGGACATTTTTTGGTTGGTAGGCTATTAATTATTCCCTCAATTTCAGAGCCTGTTATTGGTCTATTCAGAGATTCAACGTCTTCCTGGTTTAGTCTTGGGAAGGTGTATGTGTCCAGGAATGTATCCATTTCTTCTAGATTTTCTAGTTTATTTGTATAGATGTGTTTATAGTATTCTCTGGTGGTAGTTTGTAGTTCTGTGGGATTGGTGGTGATATCCCCTGTATCATTTTTTATTGCATCTATTTGATTCTTTTCTGTCTTTTTTATTAGTCTTGCTAGCAGTATATCAATTTTCTTGAGTTTTTCAAAAAATCAGCTGCTGGATTCATTGATTTCTTTTTGTGTGTGTGTCTCTATCTCTTTCAGTTCTGCTCTGCTCTTAGTTATTTCTTGCCTTCTGCTAGCTTTTGAATGTGTTTGCTTTTGCTTCTGTAGTTCTTTTAATTGTGATGTTAGAGTGCCAATTTTAGATCTTTCCTGCTTTCTCTTGTGGGCATTTAGTGCTATAAATTTCCCTCTACACACTGCTTTAAATGCGTCCCAGATTCTGGTACGTTGTGTCTTTGTTCTCATTGGTTTCAAGGAACATCTTTATTTCTGCCTTCATTTCGTTATTTACCCAGTAGTCATTCAGGAGCAAGTTGTTTAGTTTCCATGTAGCTGTGCAGTTTTGAGTGAGTTCCTTAATCCCAAGTTCTAATCTGATTGCACTGTGGTCTGAGAGACAGTTTGTTGTGATTTCTGTTCTTTTACATTTGCTGCGGAGTGCCTTAGTTCCAATTATGTGGTCAATTTTACAATAAGTGCGATGTGGTGCAGAGAAGAATGTATATTCTATTGATTTGGGGTGGAGAGTTCTGTAGATGTCTATTCAGTCTGCTTGGTGCAGAACTGAGTTCAATTCCTGGATATCCTTGTTAACCTTCTGTCTCGTTGATCTGTCTAATATTGACAGTGGGGTGTTAAAGTCTCCCATTATTATAGTGTGGGAGTCTAAGTCTCTTTGTAGGTCTCTAAGGACTTGCTTTATGAATCTGGGTGCATATATATTTAGGATAGTTCTTCTTGTTGAATTGATCTCTTTACCATTATGTAATGGCCTTCTTTGTCTTTTTTGATATTTGTTGGTTTAAAGTTTGTTTTATCAGAGACTAGGATTGCAATCCCCGCTTTTTTTTTTTTTTTTTCACTCCATTTGCTTGGTAGATCTTCCTCCATCCCTTTATTTTGAGCCTATGTGTGCCTCTGCACGTGAGATGGGTCTCCTGACTATAGCACACTGATGGGTCTTGACTCTTTATCCCATTTGCCAGTCTGTGTCTTTTAATTCGGGCATTTAGCCCATTTACATTTCGGTTAATATTATTATGTGTGAATTTGATCCTGTCATTATGATGTTAGCTGGTTAATTTGCCTGTTAATTGATGTAGTTTCTTCATAGCATCAATGGTCTTTACCATTTGGCATGTTTTTGCAATGGCTGGTACCGGCTATTTCTTTCCATGTTTAGTGCTTCCTTCAGGAGCGCTTGTAAGGCAGGCCCAGTGGTAACAAAATCTCTCAGCATTTGCTTATCTGTAAAGGATTTTATCTGTCCTTCATTTATGAAGCTTTGTTTGACTGGATATGAAATTCTGGGTTGAAAATTCTTTTCTTTAAGAATGTTTATTTAAGAATTTTGAATATTGGCCCCCACTCTCTTCTGGTTTGTAGGGTTTCTGTCGAGAGATCTGCTGTTAGTCTGATGGGCTTCCCTTTGTGGGTAACTCGACCTTTCTCTCTGGCTGCCCTTAACAATTTTTCTTCATTTCAACCTTGGTGAATCTGACAATTATGTGTCTTGGGGTTGCTCTTCTCGAGGAGTATCTTTGTGGTATTGTCTGTATTTCCTGCATTTGAATGTTGGCCTGCCTTGCTAGGTTGGGGAAGTTCTCCTGGATCATACCCTGAAGAGTGTTTTCCAACTTGTTTCCATTCTCCCCATCACTTTCAGGTACACCCAATCAAACATCAATCTGGTCTTTTCACATAGTCCCATATTTCTCAGAGGCTTTGTTCATTTCTTTTTATCTCTAACCTTGTCTTCTAGCTTTATTTCATTAATTTCATCTTCAATCACTGATACCCTTTCTTCCACTTGATCAAATTGACTATTGAAGGTTGTGCATGCATCACGAAGTTCTCATGCCATGGTTTTCAGCTCCATCAGGTCATTTAAGGTTTTCTCTACACTGTTTATTCCAGTTAGCTATTCGTCTAACCTTTTTTCAAGGTTTTCAGCTTCCTTGCGATGAGTTTGAATATGTTCCTTTAGCTCAGAGAAGTTTGTTATTACCGATCTTCTGAAGCCTACTTCTGTCAACTTGTCAAAGTCATTCTCCATCCAGCTTTGTTTTGTTGCTGGCAATGAGCTGCAATCCTTTGGAAGAGAAGAGGCGCTCTGATTTTTGGAATTTTCAGCTTTTCTGCTCTGGTTTCTCCCCATCTTTGTGGTTTTATCTACCTTTGGTCTTTGACATTGGTGACCTACAGATGGGGTTTTGGTGTAGATGTCCTTTTTGTTGATGTTGATGCTATTCCTTTCTATTTGTTAGTTTTCCTTCTAACAGTCAGGTCCCTCAGCTACAGTTTGTTGGAGTTTGCTGGAGGTTCACTCCAGACCCAGTTTGCCTGGGTATCACCAATGGAGGCTGCAGAACAGCAAATATCACAGAACAGCAAATATTGCTGCCTGATCCTTCCTCTGGAAGCTTCATCCCAGAGGGGCACCCACCTATATGAGGTGTCTGTCAGCCCCTACTGGGAAGTGTTCCCCAGTTAGGCTACACAGGGGTCAGGGACCCACTTGAGGCAGCAGTCTGTCCATTCTCAGAGCTCAAACACCGTGTTGGGAGAACCACTGGTCTCTTCAGAGCTGTCAGACAGGCACGTTTAAGTCTGCAGAAGTTGTCTGCTAAGACTGTTCTGCTAAGACTGACAGACAGTTGTCTGTCCTTTGTTCAGCTAAGCCCCCAGAGGCAGAGTCTAGAGGCAGTAGGCCTTGCCAAGCTGTGGTGGGCTCCACCCAGTTTGAGCTTCCTGACCACTTTGTTTACCTACTCAAGCCTCAGCAATGGTGGATGCCCCTCCTCCAGCCAGGCTGCCGCCTTGTGGTTCAATGTCAGACTGCTGTGCTAGCAGTGAACAAGGCTCTGTGGGCCTGGGACCCTCCGAGCCAGGCACAGGAGAGAATCTCCTTGTCTGCCGATTGCTAAGACCTTGGGAAAAGTGCAGTATTTGGGTGGGAGTGTCCTATTTTTCCAGGTACAGCCTGTCATGGCTTCCCTTGGCTAGGAAAGGGGAATCCCCTGACCCCTTGCACTTCCTGGGTGAGGCGACGCCCCGCCCTGCTTCAGCCCTCCATGGGCTACACCCACTGTCCAACCAGTCCCAGTAAGATGAACCAGGTACCTCAGTTGGAAATGCAGAAATGACCCATCTTCTGCTTCGATCACGCTGGGAGCTGCAGACCAGAGCTGTTCCTATTCAGCCATCTTAACCTAACACCTTTAACTAGATCATGCAGAAAAAATCGGTTAAAATAGATGACTATGTTAGCTATTAGATAACCCTGATTTTATTATAAAATCATACTTCGATTTAAAAATAATAGTTCATGTTCAGTACCAACAATGACTATTTTTTGAATGGGCAAGGAAGAAGAATGAACATCGAACTTTGATTGAGTATCCTCATAAGACAATAAGAAATTTATATTCTCAGGCTAATTTTCAGTTGAAAAGACATGAAGTTCTATATTTTAAAAATAATAAGAATTTTTAAGGCCAATTAAAAGTGTGATTAAAAATGTGAGAGTGTGGCAATGATAGACACACTAGGTAAGAGCAAAGTGAAAACAATTTGTATTTGTTCTGTGGTTATATCCAGGTGAGGCAAGGCAGTGACAGTCTCTACTGTTTCACATGCAAGTCACACAAGCTTCACGTCATCCTTTAATATAGGTCAATATATGTATTATTCTTTTTGTTTATTTTATTGAAGAGGGGACTGAGTCTCAGACAGACATAGCATGTTATATAAGATCGTAAAATTAGTAAGTAGAGAAACCAGGGTTAGTCTGAACAGAAGTCATACAGGTTTTCAATTTCACATGCTCCCCCATAGGACTGATTATGGAGAATGGGACAAGAAGGAGGATATAGCACTTTAGCAGCTAAGGTTATTAGTTTAAAGTAGTTTGAGAAAAAAATCCACACATTTCATTAAACTTTCTTAGTTTAAACATAACTATTAACTAACTTGTGTTTACTATCCTGTACTTTCTTAAAAGCACTTGGCATGCAATATATCGATTTAGTATTATGATCACCCATTAAAATAGGTAATATAGCTTCCAATTTGCAGATACGGAAACTGAAGTGGAGACATGTTAATTGACCTGCCCAATATTACTCAGTAAGTGTTGGAGTGGGAACATGAACAAACTGTTTTCCAAAACCCTGTGGTTTATTGGATATTCATTGGAAACAATTTTTTTAAAGAAAGGAAGTTTGAGTATTCCTAAACATGAAAAGAGAAAAAGCTAAATTGCTGGTTAAATAAGAAAAGGAAGTATTAATAATTCAACGAGATCTTAGTTTCAAGATCTACATATTTTGTAACAACTTTAGGAGTAAAAGAATAGAAAGGAAAATAAATTTTGCCTTTATCATAATTATTAGCATCCTGCTCTACTATTCTTCATTCATATTCTTAGTATTGTTAATTACTTTTAAGCAGATGTTAATGGTCTGAAAAAAATCTATGCAAAAGAAAGCCATGTTAGTCTTTCTTGATAAACTATATATTGCTATTAAGAAATTAATGAAAGTCTAAAAGCCATGATAAAAACACATTATTTATAGAAAACATGTAGTGTCTTAAATAATGAACGGAGTAAAAATTTAAATTTTCAAGTCAAGTTGAATAACCAAATGTTTTTCATATTTATAGAAAGCATGTGTCTTGGGTATGTATGGACTTTTAAAATATTTAAGCTAATTCTTAAAAGTCTTCATGAGGCTTAGACTAGGTTACTAGTTGCCCAGCTAGTTTGGGAGAGCATCTGATTTCTCAATTTTTAGAAATAATTTAGAAACCTCAGTTGCAAAGAAGCTAACAGTATTCCTATTTCCATCCCTAGTTGATGGAAAATAGCTTTTAAATATATAACAATATATAGCAGTAATTTCCCAACTTAAGAAATTAATTGGCACACATAGTCATGAATAACAGAGGAGAAAAGAGTTGAAAATAGGGACATACAATCTCAGAGCTTCTACTTTGATAAAACCCGTTTAATAATATTAAACTAAATGAAGATGTAGTAGAGTTCCCTAAGATAGTTTTAAAAATAGATTGAATGAGACTATAGGAAAAAGAAACACACAAATTTAAGCAGTGAGAAAGGATACTCTTTTAGGTTCTTAATATTATAACGACCTCCACATCATCTACTTGAATTAGTGTAATTTATCCTATTCAGGTTTTTCAGAAGTTGATATTATCTATTAGTTTCTCTGATTTTCAAAAAGCATGTAAATTGCCTTGAATTTGTGTATGCAAATCCATTATCTCAAAACCAGAGAGAGCTTTGGAAAAGCTGTCTTCTTAGGTGGTAGAGGGAAAGGTACTCCTCCTAACTTGAGCATTCCCTTAAAGAAAGGTCAATCTAAAGTTTTCCATGTTTGCAGAAACCATCTCTTACCCTCCTTTCCCCATTACACATGGCCAAGAAAAGAATCTGCTCTAGTAAACAGGCCAAAGTTTAAAAAGTGGCACTAGATGAGAAGAAAAGGAAGTGTGTGTATCAACAAGATCTTTCTCAGGAGCAAGGAATAATCAGGAGAGAATCGAAGTCAGATGGACATCCTGGCTTCCAGTGGAACAGAAACTCAAAATCAAAGCCCTGTCATCTCTCCAAGTCCCTTTTAAACTGTGGCTTCAGGGTCTGCAAATTGTCCTCTATCTGATCATTGGTGCTAACTCTATGGAAATTATTTCTCTTTGGAGTGCAGGATAATGCAATAATTGAGAGCCTAGGTTTTATAGATAGAACAGAATTAAGATAGTATTCTAGCTCTGACACCAGGCAGGTGTCCTCAGGCAATTGATGTACACAAGGGCCTTGGGTAATTGTACTTATACTTGTATTTATATAAGTGCCTTGGGCAATGGTTTCTACTCTCTAACCATTTTAGGAATAACTTAGGATGCCTATCTCACAGGACCACTGAGTGTATTTGATGAGATAAAATATAGAAAACTCTCACACTTTATTTGCTAGTCCTGTTGATTTTTCTTTTAAAGGTAGCTACTATAACAATTATAAAGAATAATTATAAAGAGAAGAAAGTGGTGAAGGAAGCAGAAAGAAACAAGAAAGCAAAAAGTGAACAAAAGAGGGCCACAGTTGCAGCACCGCCTTAGTAATATGTCTCTGGGCTCCTTGTTGATAATCACAGAATCTGATTCTACTTTGGACTTGTAGCCAGAGATGTGTATGTGCAACCATAAATTCTCTCTTTGCCCCCTCCCTACCTTGATTGCATAGGTCTTTGTCATGCCTAGACATCCTTTCCTTCATCAGACACTTTTCCCCTCCTGCAGTCTTTTTGGATGTCTAGAGCCTATGGGATGACCACCCCTGTTCTAAGACAGCACCCATTCCCCATCACTCCTGTCATTTCCCTCAGAGCTCGATATTCAGTAGCCTGTCCCTTGGAAAACCATCAGACAAAACAGTGGCATTTTAGTGTGAACATCTAATAGAAACTTTAATGTATTATTTGCCCAAAGGTTTTTAAATGACTGTATCCATCAGAGTTCAACCAGAGGGACAGAACCAGGAGGACAGATCCAGTCAGATATATTAGAGATTTATTATAAGATACTGGCTTGCCTCATTGTGAGGGACGCCAAAGCAATTCTGAAATCTGAAGGACAGCTGTCAGGAGGGACAGGCCAGAACACTTAGGCATAAGCTGAAGTTGCTGCCCAGAAATCGAAATCTTTTCCTTTTCCTCTGGGATTCCTCAGTACTTCCCTTAAGATCTTTCAACTGTTGGAATCAGGTTCACCTAGTGTACCTAGGATATCTCCCTTACTTAAAGTTAATTGGTTAAGAACTTTAATTATCTCTACAAAATACCTTCACCACATACCTAGATGTGTGATTGAATAACTAAGAATTATAGCCTAGCCAAATTGACACATAAACTGACCATCACACTCCACCCCTTGTCAACTTAACATCCATGTATCTATATATCCTTAAACCGTACTTAATCTCCAAAGGACAATAGCATAGTTGTATTTCTGTCTAACATGGTATAACTATCCTGTGCATAACCAAAAACATGCCAGCTTGTTTCCCAGCAGAGGATAGAAAGCCTTTAAATAATATTCACCCCTCTCCTTTGATTTCCTATAACTTAAATATTGTGGTGTAAAGTTAATTACAGATACCTTATGATAGATAATAAAGACATAAGAAAGAGAAGAAAACACAACTATTTGGCTAATACATATACAAATATATTTGCAATTTTAAAAAAGGACACTCCTATTTTGAAACTGGTCGTGTGGTCATAATTTGTATTTATAAGCACCTCTTCCTGTACCCAATCCATATTCACTTTGCCCTCAGAATGCACCTCAGTTGGTTATGGTTTGTTGCTTCATAGAGTAACTCAAATCTTCATTCTTGAAGAGTCTGGACAATTAGAAGTCTTGGCTGAACTGGGCTGCTTAGTTTTCCATGAACTGGAAGTCACAGGACATGGTAGTAGTTAGAGATGCCCAAAGCCATCTTCTGCATTGTAGACACTCTTCCTTCCCCCCACAATGTCGCAGCAGTGAGATTTTCCCCTGGTAATCAGGATCACTCACTCCAACCAGTTCTGCAACTGCTTTCTTTGCCTTTGACCTAGAGGCATAAAGAGCTCAAAGTGGCCAGTTGGCAGTCATAACTTCCAGTTCAATGGGTTATTGTTATGTATCCTAATGGAAACATTTCTCTCTTTGGAACCAAGACCAGCAGTGCCCTAAGATCACAGCGATGGGAAGCAAACATTTTGCTAGTTGATCCCTAGCAGTAGTAGGGAGTGGTGCCACTCACATTTCTGCCTCTTGATTCCTGGACCCATGAGTCCTCGCCATAGGACAAATAGCACCATATATTGGATGCTTAATTTAGAGCATATACAGCCACCTGGAGAACACTGTCCCAGTTCTGTAAGGCATTTCAACTCAGCCAGTGCTGTAACTGAGTCTTTAAAAGGGCATTCCACCACTCTATCAAGCCAGCTGCTTCAGGATAATGGAGAACATAAAATCAGTGAGTTTCATGAGGATGGGCCCATTGCCACACTTTTGTTTGCTGTGAAATGAGTTCCTTAATCAGAAACAGTGCTGGATGAAACAAAATGATACCGGGTAAGGCATTCTGTAAGTCCACCAAAGGTAGTTTTGGCAGAAGCATTGTGTGCAGGTCAGGGAAATCCATACTCAGGATAAATGTATATTCCAGTAAGAAAAAAATATTGGCCCCAGCATAAAATTCCATGAATCAAGCTGCCATCAGTTACCTGGCTGATCACCCAAGTGAATTGTGACAGCTTGGGGACTTAGTGTTAGTCTCTAGTGTTGGCATATTGGGCACTCAGCAGTGGCTATAGCCAATTTGCTCTTAGTCTGACTATTTCTTCTTTGAGACAAATGGCCAGGTGCACTACTTAAATTTCTGCCCTGTGGCAGGACTTTTCTGCATCACTGTCCTTAAGAATAGCTCAGGAAGCGGCTGATGTGCTATAAATGACCAAGTTTCTTGAGGTTGCCTTCAGATCATGAAGAACCATCTGGATCCAGGCCTGAGTTCTTTCTTCCTTAGTCAGTTGATTGTAAGGAACTCTTCATGAGGTGAGAAGTGAGGTCTGAGAGAGAGAAGGTAACGTAGCAGGAATAGGGGTCATGGGCATTTGGGACACTCCTTCATGCAGCTTACACTTGCCTTCAGGCTAGTGGTGGAATATTTCAAGAAAAACCCTGGAATATGAAAATTCTCAGAGGGTTCTACCAGGACTTGCTGGTAAACAGGAATTGCAGGGGTTAGGCCCAGCATCAGCCTGTAAGAAATCGCATTGAAGGGCCAATTATGAATGACAATAACTCTGCCTTTTGTAGTAATTTATCTCATCTTTTTCTTGAATGTGGATTTTCTTTAATAATGTCCTTAAGGCCAGCTGGCCAAGGCCATATCCCAGTCCTATTTCCTGGGTCAAAAACAGAAGAGTTTTGTAGTGTCAAGGGGATGTTTTAGAGTTGAAAATATCACTTTAACTCCCAATTTCTCTAAGTCTTCTCAACATATGCCAAACCGCTATTGTGGTTTAGAACTATACTCCATCCTTTATTAATATCAGGCTGTGAAAAGGCAGTGTGAATATAATTAGAGACTTTCTTTTAGTTTTTGTTAGCAAAAATGTATGTCTTGAATAATAAGTAACTTTTTGTCTTCATTCATGCATTTAATGCCTAGTAGTTCCCAGCTTAACACGGGAGTACTTGCCTTTTTCATTCTTATACAGCACGTAGATAGAAGACACCAAGAACCTACAAGTAAGAGTTTACCTAAAACCCTGGGCTGCTACTCCCTCAAGATTACACATGTTAAATTATTTTTTATCTGAGAATTGTTAAAAAAAAAAAAAAAGAATATTTGCCTTATTTTCTTTGTTAATGGCTATATTGCCTCTAAATTGAGTTTTACTTTTAAGTGTATAATATTGTGTAATAGCTCATGTAATAGAAAAATGTTCATAATATAATTCAGCCTATATTGAATAATACACTTGGTTTAATCTTAAATTCTTGGAATCATGTTGTCTAACATTTGCCATACAAATTTTATAAATTACATGCAACTGACGTTGCCAGTTAAATAACAAGAATAAAAGCCAGAACTAAATACTCAACCACTTAGTTTAACAATATATCTATTTTCAAAATGCCCTGACTAGGTTGAATGTTATTTCATGTAAATACATTTAAATCTTTAATCAGGATGACATAAGTTAATCAATTCCTTCATGCAAACACAAATTCAGTTTTATAAATAACTATTCATTTATCCTTTGTAACAGAAATAAATTTTGCCTTTAGAATTTATAAGTTACATTTTTGAAACACTTATGTTGCTATATTAAAAGATAAAATGACTTTTATCTCATTTTAGTTAAAAATTTTGTGCAGTATATGCAGTAAAATGTTTTGATTATAGTGATTATACTATTTCTGGTGGATATTTTTAGACAATATATTTTTATAAGTAGATATCCAATACCAGCACCATTTGTTGAAAAGATTGTCCTATACCCTACTGAACTGCTTTGCAACTTGTGTTGAAAAATTAACGGATCATAAACATAATTATTTATTTACAGATTCCCAGTTCTGCTCTAACTACATGTCTATCATTATGCCAGTATCATATTGTCTTGATTACTGTAGTCTATACTACAGTAATTAGAGATGCCTGAAGCCATCTTTTGCATTGCAGACACTCTTCCTTACCCCCACAATGTAGTAGCCGTAAGGTTGTCCCCTGGTAATCAGGATCACTCACTCCAACCAGTTCTGCAACTGCTTTCTTTGCCTTTGACCTAGAGGCATAAAGAGCCTCTAGGCTCTGTTTCTTTATGTTTTGTAGTGGGAAAGTATGAATCTTCCAGCTCTGTTCCTTTTCAGAATTGTTTTTGCTTTTCTGGGTCCTTTGCATTTCCACATAAATGTTAGGGTCAATTTGTCAATTTCTACAAAAAAGCCCATTAGAATATTAAGGAATGTAGAAAGGCTAAAGATCAATTCCAGAAGAATTAACATCCTAATAGTATTTAATCTTTCATTTCATGAACATGAGTGGATCTCCTTTAATTAGACCTTTAATTTCTCTTGTCAATGTTGTATTCTCTTGCACTTCCTCGGTTCGATTTATCTTAGGTATTTAACTCTTTTCATTCATTAACATCAGACAGCTATGTCTGATGTTAGCTGTAGGTTTTTTGTAGGTGTCCTTTATCAGATTGATAATAATCTCTTCTATTCCTTATCTGTGAAAATTTTTGTTATGAGTACGTGCTGTGTTTATCTTTCTGTGTTTATTGAAATTTTCATGTATTTTTTTTTAGCTTTATCCTATCAATTGAGCATATGACATTAATTAGTGTTTCAATGTGAAACCAAATTCTGTATTTCTGGTATGAATCTAACTTGGTCATGGCTTATAATCTCTTCCATCTACTGCTGGCTTTTGTTTGCTAACATTTTGTTGTTGAGAAATTTTGTGTCTATATCTATATACATGAGAGATATTTGTACAAATTTGTAGAGCATTTGTTTGGCTGTAATATCAGAATAATACTATCCTCATAGTATAAGCTTTGGCAAGTATTCTCTCCTCTTCTGTTTTTCTGAAAGAGTTTGTAATGAATTGTCATTTTTTTCTTTAAATGATTCATAAAATTTACCGGGGAAATCAGGTTTGAGTTTTTCTCTGTGGGAAGACATTTTCATTACAATTCTATGTTTCATTTGTAATATACCAATTAAGGTTGTTTATTTTTTCTTGAGTCAATTTTGGTAGTTTGTGTCTTTCCAGGAATTTTAAAGTTTCTTCTGGATTTGTTTAATTTGTTGGCATCAACTTGTTCTTATTAATCCCTTATGATCTTTACAGTTTCTTTAAGGACAATACGAATGTCCTCTCTTTCATTCCTGATTTTTGGTAATTTGTCTATTCTCTGTTTTACTTTGTTGATTCTAGCAAAGTGTTGTCAATTTTAATGACCTTATCAGATAACCAACTTTTCATTTAATTAATTTTCTCTAATGTTTTTCTGCTTTCTGTCTCATTGGTTTTTGATCTAGTCTTTATTATTTTCTTCATTCTGCATGCTTTGAGTTTAGTTTGCTATTCTTTATCTGTTTTCTTAAGGTGAAAGTTTGTTCTTCTAATGTGGGTGTTTAATGCTATAAATTTTCCTCTAAGTGCTACTTTGGCTTCATCTCGTAAATTTCAATATGTTTTGTTTTTGCTTTCATTCAGTTAAAACCTTCTTCTTAATTTCCTTGTGGTCTTGTTGACCCATGGGTTATTTAGAAGTGTGTTGCTTAATTTTCAGATATTTGTGGATTTGTCCAAATTTTATCAATTTGTTGATTTCCAATTTAATTTCATTGGGTTGAAGAATATATCTTGCATGCTTTTGATTCCATTAAATTTATTGAGGTTTCTTTTATAATCAGGCTTGTAGTAGCCAGTCTTTATGGTTTGCACCAATGCAGCTGGGTCAGTGGAACTAGAGCAGCTTCAGGATAAAACTCCAATCTACTCATATTTAGAGGATTTCTGAAAGAGGTAATAAGTATTTAGGATTTAAATGTGGGGAGATAACTCTGCAGCCAAAATTTCTTGATAAGCCTGAACATAATTCTATTTAAAACTGCAATGTGGGTAAACATCATTGTGAAGAAAAGCTCTGGACTAAAAATAGTTATTCTGTCAGAACATACCCATGGGAAAAGATTTAAATGTAGTTCTAAAAATTGTCTTCATAATTAAAGAGTCAAACACTTTCTTTGATTTCTACCCAGGGAAAAAAAAAATGTATGAATTTATGGTCAGAAGAAAAGCTTGAAGTGAATGATTTAATCCAAACAAGATGTAATGAGTCACCACTTGCATCAGGCTCAATGCCAGATATTGGAACCTAGTACCAGGGAGCTCAAGAAAGATTAAAGAATGTCTATTTAACTAAAAGTAGAACATTAAATATTATAAGGCAAATTTTTATTTTAAAAAAGTCAAACTGCTGCATTTTACCTAACTTTCATCTACATTAGGAATGCATGATATTAAAAAAGGCAAAACAAAACTTTTAAGCAAAGTATCTGAGATGACTGTTTTATTATTTTATTTGGTAAAACAACAACAAAAAATAAATCAACCAACCGTCAAAGAACACTGTTGCCATCCTCTCCAATTGCCACCACAAAAAATGTTAGCAAATAAATATAATCTTTTTATGTTAAAAAGAACCTAAACCCAGGGATTTTCAGCTCTGAGTAGAAAGATAATTGTCAAATCTCCCTCTTCTGTCTTTTTTCCTCCTTTCTTTCTTCCTTTTCCTTCCTCCTTCCCCCCCTTTCTTCTTTCTGTCTTCCTGTCTTCCCTCTTACTCTTTCTTTTCCTAATTTTTCTCTATCTCCTCCTCCCCGTCTTCCTTTCCCTTCCTTCAGGAAAATAGGAAGCCAATATACTGAGCTGAAATATCTCAGGCTTTAAATGAAGATAGTGGCCCCAAACTAATGTCCAAGATAAAATATTCAGTACAAAGATATACATAAGCTTTGACACTGATTCAGTCCAGACCAAAAGGTGGAGAATATCTTAGTTTTTAAAGTTTGAATTATAATTATAGTTTTGCAGTAAATAAGATTCAGAATAAAGTTTTACAAAAGCAAAACAACTCAAGTAAAAAAAAGTACTTTGGTAAATCTCAAATTTAAATATTGCTTCAATATTCTTCTTTATTTTATTGTGATTAAAATTTTCTAAAGTTTTGCTAAAGAGATCAATCTTTGAAACATCTGGACTTTATATTTTTACTATGGGCCTGAAACTATAGTATGTGTAGTGACAGGCACAACATGTGTAGGATTTGCCCCTTGCCATACAGGAGCTGACAATAGAATGGTGAAATGTCATTGCAAGTGACAATAACAACAAATACTGGACAATGCATGAGGAGAAGCAGAGTACTAACAAATCATAGATGTAGAAGAGAATTTCCATTTGGGATGATTAAAAATGTTTATAGCTTGAAAGAATAAAATTAGTTTAATTGTGCTTGCATTCATTAGAAATGATAATATTTTAGGCTATTCTACTATCCTCTGTGGCAAGGTGAGGATGAGGCTACTCACGCTTTCACTTATTGGTGTCTCTGCTAAATATGTAAAACATAGTACAATTAATTTACAATTTAAAAAGCCTCATTATTTTAGAATTTGATGAATATCTTGAATTATTAACTAAACTTTGATTTGTTAACTTCAAAAATGAATTTTCCCAGACTTATTTTTTATTTAGTTTTGAAATCAGAGTGCAATTTTAAGAAAAATTTAACCCACATGTTTTTATTCATCAGTGCTTAAATTGTTTAAGTACATTATTGTTTTTCATGGATATTTTATGTTCCAAAGGCGTCTTGAGTTATTTTAGTAACATTTTTATTCTCATAAAACACAATAGTTATTTTTTAACCAGAGGATTACAAAACAATCTGGAAGAAAAATAAACCTCAAGTCTTGACTCTTTGAACACTCTTTTCTTTAAGTACATTGCTACCACAGTTAAAAGACCGTGGGTGTAGCCACCTTAGGAAAGAGAAAAGAGTTGGACCCAAACCAGTACAAGGCATTTGTGGAATAGCTTCCTTCTCCATTTATGAACAAAGAGCACATTCAGGTTTACAACTGAACGCAGGAGTATGAAGAATCACTAGGGTTGTTCATAGTGATTCAAGTAAAATTATTTGAGATGCATTTACTGATGAAACCATGTCAAAATACAAAATATTTATAAGGAGAGAAAGAGCTCCATTTAGCAAATTTGTAAGAATGACAGAGATTCTCTTCATAGTCAGGAGAAGCCAGCCTTGACATAGTCCAGTGGCAACACCAGGACTTTCAGAATGAATCTATGCATGGACACCATGCGTAGATTTTTCATCTGATCACTGCTCAGCCCAACACAGCCACAGACATAGAGAAGTAATGTAAGAAATAAATAGCTAGATGGACTGGATTATATGCAGGTGAACTAGGCCACTGCTAGTGAGATTGGGAAGTGGTTCATCATGGAAAATTTCTCTTCATTTAGTTTGTAATCTGGCGTTCCATGATTAGGAATTTATTTCTTTGGCTAGAAGCTTAGACTAGATATAACTGTAAAAGTCTTTAAAAATGCACTTAATTTCCCAAGATCCCATCCACCTAGATTTAAAAAGGCAGAATAAAAATGAAACTTTCTACCATGTTCATAATCAATTCCAAAAGCAATCTGTCAAGGAAATTCAATTCTGTAGTTGGTTGAGTTATTTATAATCTAATAAAGAGCACATGATATTTTCTGGTACAGTTCTCTTGGTGTACATCTTCATGAACGATACCAGTTTAAGGTTTTTTTCTTCTGTTGAAGGCAAAATATCCAGACAGCAGTTAGATAGCTTTAAAAAAATATTTTAAATATTATTTTTAAGTAAATAAGTATAACTATATATATTTATGGATAAAATGTGCTATTTTTGATATATGTATACAACCCATGCAGTCCTTCCTCTGCTCTGAAGAAAATAGATATTGACCCAGCTCTACTGGGGTAGGTTTATTGTATACAAAGGTGTAAGTTTTCTGCCAAAGGCTAAAGAGTTATCATCGAAATACTAGAGGTGCAAATCTAATCTCTAGAAAGCATGTGTGGTAGCTCCCAAATCTGTTTCATAATAGATGCCTGGTAATAGTAATGTCTGAATTTGTTTTAAATTTGGAATCTTTTCAAACATTACATTCGTATACTTCCTCATTTTATCACTGCATTTTCATAGAGGAAGATATAAATCAACGATTTTTACAGATGTAGTAATTGAATCTTAGGGTAGCTATGAAAACCAAATCTTTAAAAAAAGAAAAAGTGCCCCGTGGTTCTATTCTATGAACTACAGTTCCTTTCTTATTCAGGCATCTCCTTCTTTGTTTCCAAGTGCAAGACATGGAAATCTCTCAAGGTTTCCTTTAAGAATATATGTCTACACTTTTCAGAATAAAGTTTCTGAAGTCCATTCTAGGGGCAGGTAAGAGCCCAGACTCTGGACATTTAAAACTACCCATGGGATCTAATATCTGAGTACCATGATAGATTCTTTTTGCCCTTCTCTCTTATTTCGGTACACCTGAACTGAAGTTGTAATTCTTGGAGAGTTTCACAATGGAATGCAGACCTGGGTGCTAGCTACTTTCTGCATGTTAAAAGGTAATTGAACAGGAGCAAATACAAGTACAATTGGATATGTAGGCTAGAGGCACTAAGTTGCAGTCTCAAAGAGGTCACACTGAAATGAATTTTTTAAAAGAACTATAAAATTGCATCTAAGATAGATGGGGAGCAAAAGCAATATTTAAATGAAATTGTTATGGATATAAGTCACTTTTCAAGCATTATAACTACTTCTAACATAAAATATGTTTTCACTTCATATATAAAACATTGTTATTATTCACATCTTATGACATGTTAACATATTAAAACTTAAATGTTTAATGCATATATTAAAATTTTGTGTCATCATTAACCGAGCTGATGAATTCTTTTTGGAAAAAATAACTGGAAAAGATGTATCAGGAGAGATAATTTTTACAATTAGAATAAAAATATGTAACTTAAAGTACAGTGAGATAAAAATGTCTGATTCAAAGTTCCAAACCCCCTTTTCTCTTTTCTCTCTCTCTCTTTTGTTTTTCTCACAGGAAGGAATCCTACTGCCATTTGTTTTCCTATTAAATTACATTTCAAATACTTTATTATAAACATAAATTACATCTTTCAAGAAGGCAAATGAGAAACTACATTTGAGATCTGGCTTGCATTTCTACACCCTACCCAAGACTAAATAGATGAACAGTTGCTTTATAGATCGTATCTGAAAGATAAACGAAAAGAGACAGTATCTTATAGAAAACACGTCACTTGAAACTGACATCTGCCCTTTAATTCACAAACATCATCCTAAACCCTGTCACGTCACTTGACATCTGTTACATATCCTGATATATGAAGTTGTGGAAAAGAGCAACCTTATTTGCAGTTGGTGAGAAAAAAAAATTGTATGTATATATATATATATATACACACACACAAACACACACGTGTATACACACATACATATATAAAATTTTTTACACACACATGTGTGTGTAACTTTTTAAACTGCTTTGATTTAAAGTGCTTTGATTTACCTATAGATATGACTTCCCCTTCATCAGTATTTTAAAATGACAATGCTGTTGTTCATACACTAGTTCACCTACATCTAGTAATGGATGCTGTGAGAGACGCTGAAAGTCCTCTGTGCCCAGATAAACATCCTCTGTAATATAGAAAATTTTCACCATTAATTTGGTTTCTTTGAATCAAAGCATCTCAAGAAGATCCTTATGAGATGTCCACATATTACCTGGGATGAGTCACTCATGAATACATTTGTACTAATTATCATCACTTATTACATTAATGGAGAAAGGTCCCGTTGAAGTAGAAAAAGGAAGAACTGCCATAGAACGAGACAATGAGTGGGAGACATCTGGAGTCTACATGTAGACCTTTGCTACCCGCAGTACAACCGTTTCCGCCTCACCTGGGAAATTGTTAGAAATGCAAATTCTCAGGTTCCACCCAGTGCCTACTAAAGTGGCATGCTTGGGAGTGAAGCCCAGGAATCTGCATTTTAATAAGCTCTTGAGATGATTCTGATGCTTGCTAACATTTGTCAAGCACTGGTCTAAACTTGAGAATAATGAGACCCACTGGCAGACTGAGAAGGGTGGGTAAGTAAAGCTGGAAGAAGTATTTCACATACCACTTATGTTTATTTCACAAATTTATTTACATTCACCATGATCTCAGTTATGTTTAACCTCAAACACAATACAAAATTAAATTGCCAGTATAAATTTATACCCCAAAACTCCCATGATATTTGCATATGTCATAATGACATCACTGGTTAAAAATGCTTATATTTAACAAGTATATAATTTCAGAAGTTTTGGGAGTGTTCCCTAGGGAAATTAAAATTTTGAGGAATCATTATCTATGCAAGCATTGTTATATCTGAAGCCTTTGGGCATGAATCTAAATCTTTCATGAATAGTACAAATCTTTGGGCACGAATAGTACAAAAACAAAATGATAACAAACAACCAAAAAATACTACTGGGAATCAAAGGGTCTAAAGAGACTTGTGAAGTCATCCGTAATCTCTCAAATTGTAGATTTTAATTGTGCTCACTAAAGATGAGTCCTTCTACACAGGAGATGTGGCTCTGAAGAAGACGAAGCTGGTGACTCAACAAGAAGAGGATGGACTGGGCTGGAGATGGGCTCAGGACACAGGAGCTGAACTGAGGCCTCCTGATCTATAGGAAGCACCTTTCTTCCCTAAATCTGCCATGGACTTTGGTTAGGAGAGTTCTTGCCTGCTTCCTGTGGGGACAAAATATTGGCTCTGTGGCAACTTGAAAATCACTTCTGCTCCTTAAAAAAATCTAAGATTTTGGCCAGGCGCGGTGGCTCACACCTGTAATCCCAACACTTTAGGAGGCCAAGGCGGGTAGATCACGAGGTCAGGAGTTCGAGATCAGCCTGACCAACATGGTGAAACCCCGTCTCTACCAAAAACACAAAAATTAGCTGGGCATGGTGGTGCGCACCTGTAATCCCAGCTACTCAGGAGGCTAAGGCAGGAGAATCGCTTGAACCTGGGAGGTGGAGGTTGCAGTGAGCTGAGATTGCTCCACTGCACTCCAACCTGGGTGACAGCATGAGACTTCATCTCAAAAAAATATATATATATATATATATATATATATATATGTATATATAAGATTTTTTAAACTGGATTTGTTTTCATCGAAATGAAAGATTGTAGTAGATTAATGTTTTCTTATTACAGAAACAAATTATCTAATTTATAGAAAAAGTGGGAAATCCAGGTAAACAAAGTACAAAATAAACACGGATATACTTCCTTCCCAGGGATGAGCAGTTACTTTAGCATATATCTCTGCAGATCTTTTTATTGCTGTTTTAAAAAAATAAAGTCAATACTGTATGTTATTTTACCACCTACGTTATTCACCTATCAATATGTCCTAACACCTTTTCATGTCAATAATTGCTCTTCTATAACATTTTTAATGGCTACTGAGCATTCCATTTTATGGCTGTATCATAATTTATTTACCAAATTCCCAATTGTTTCCTATATGCAATTTCTAATTTGTCACTATTATAAAGTGTGTTCTGGTGACTCATCCTGATAGTTACATTTTTATGCCTGGCCTTATAAATTCCCAACAATAAATTTGTAAAATAGTTAACACGTGTGTGTTACTAAATACCTACTCATCAGTTGACCCATCTTACTCAGATAAAGAAAATACTATGTGTACTTACCGTTGAACTTCATCTTGTTAGATCTAGTGCATTCCTCAAGCCTGCAGGGAAGTTGTCAGAGCCCAGTTTGATAATCAAATGAAGTCACTGCTCTACTCTACTTCATGGCAACTGGCAATTTTGTACATAAGACTTTTGCATGTGCACAATTTTAATAAGATATCCTAGGAGCAAGACAATTTTAAAATTCATGCTCTTTTAGATTTTAGAAAGAGAATATGGCGTATGTACTATGTATCGATGTTCCTGCTATGATTCCATATGTGTGTTACTGGAAAATCTGTGTTCCACAACATGGTGCTCTAAACCTAAGGAGGCCTACGAGGAAAATAAGTTTGTGGCAGACATCCCCAAATCCTTTGGAATTTTGTAATCAAAATAGTAACAACAAAAGCAACAAAAAGCTGTTTTAATAAAATTGTAGCATAGCTAATCTCTACGGACATTTACACATAGTGCCCCAATTAGTCAATCCTTTACCACACAAAATCATGGAACTCTTGCTTTATAGGGAAAGAAGTAAGGAAAGATATTTACTTTTAACAGTGACCATTAAAAAAAAAAAACACTTTGATTTAAGGTGTACCCTTCATTTATCTGCTATTTAATATCAGAGGAGGAGTTATCTTTGCAGAATTTTTGTTTACACTTGTAGCTTTTCCTGATAACTAAATCTAGTGGTTCTAGAAACTTAGTAGTTCTAGATGCCACTAAGACAGCTACTACTAGTACTTGCAATTTTCTGGGTTTTCAGCTTGTTTTATTAAAATTATACATTTCTAGTGTCTTTTTTTAATTTATGTTTTATTTTATTTTATTTTATTTTAATTTTATTTTATTTTCGAGACACAGTTTTGCTCTTGTTGTCCAGGCTGGAGTACCATGGTGCGATCTCGGCTCACTGCACCCTCTGCCTCCTGGGTTCAAGCGATTCTCCTGCCTCAGTCTCCTGAGTAACTGGGATTACAGGCACGCACCACCACGCCCAGATAACTTTTTGTATTTTTAGTAGAGATGGGGTTTCACTATGTTGGGGAGGCTGGTCTCGAACTCCTGACCTCAGGTGATCCACCCCCCTCAGGCTCCCTGTGCTGGTATAATAGGCGTGAGCCACTGTGCCCAGCTGGGGTCTTATCTTTAATTGTGAGAAAAGTTGCCCTAACTGCTTCAAAATATTAACATGCAAGAAAAAGACTAAACCAAAAGGGATTCTACATTACATTGGCATAATTCTCCCATTTTCAATAGAATATGAGTCAATTTATATTAAAGAAGCATAAATTATGGCAGAACAAACTGCATTGTCAACATTCTAGTGATGTCTAGGGTAGCACCCTATAAGCTGATTCATTAGTATTTCTTCAGTAAAAATTAAAATCTTCATACTAAGCAGAATCAATAAAGACAATAAAGAGACTCACATTAGTTCGTTCAGGGTTAACACTGATGAGTTCAAGTCCCATGAGCTTTTATCACCAAAAAATACAGGGAAACCCCTTTTAGGTTTTGGTACAGCAGCTAGTGAATAATAGACATTTACCCCTTCATCAAGACCCTGGTGAAAGTTTGCACAAGGCAGTTATGAGGACAGTCCACCAGTTACACTAATCTGTGAGTTCTCACCAGCCCCTGCTTAAAAAGCCTGGCATTCTTGCATTAAGTCAACTTCAGTTTCTAAATGTTGGAGACTTTTCATTTCCACATGCCCAGACACAACTTCTGGATTCAAGGCCCCAGTCATTCAGTCTTTCCTGACCTCCTCACTGTTAGTCCCACTGCTCCTTTCAGAAAAGTCTCTTTACAGCATGCCAATAGGTTACAATGGCCTTGGAATAAGATTTCCTGTTCCCAGGCTTGCACTTCTCTAGTTTTTGTTTTTGTTTTTGTTTTTTTTAACCTAGAATTACATTCCTCACTCCTCTCTGTGTCCAAATTTTTACTCTCAATTAATTATATGATAACCCTGTTCTTAGCAACTCCTTCTTTTCAATTACTATAGAACTAATTACTAATTACCTATGATAATCATATCACACTCAATATATAAAGGCTTGTAATAGCATATATAAGTGTTGTAGATGGCAATTCTTCCCATTTCTCTATCTCTATTCTGGGCTTTTGTGTGTTGTTTCTATGGCAGAAAACCATGCCTTTTCTGTATTTATAACTCATTTATAAAATGTATTTATAACTCATTTGCATCCATTAGTGTACTCCCAATAAACAGACTAATTTATCAGCTGGCAAGAAGTTAATATCTTGACTTCAAAGGAAGGGTGGAAGCAGAATTCCTTCCTCTTAAAGAGACCTCAATGTTTTCTCTTAAAGCCTTCAACTGATTGGATGAGGCCCACCCTCATTATGAAAGGTGATCGGCTTTACTCAAAATCTACAGATTTAAATGTTAACTACATCTAAAATCTACCTTCACAGTAATATCTAGACTAGTGTTTGGCCGAACTACTGGCCACCATAGCCTATCCAAGTTGATACAGAAAGTTAATCATCACATCATTTGACCATTCCCCTTCTAACAGTCATTTAGATTATTTCTGGATAGTTAGCCATTACAAAAATTGCTACATTGAGTAAGCTTGTGCATAACCAGTTCATATATTCATAAGCATATCTTTGCTATACATTCCTAGAAGTATAATTGTGGGGTCAACTGTTAGGTGCATTTGCTTTAGCAAATTGCTTTTCATAGTGGTTGTAGCGATATACAATTACATCAGCAGTGTACAAGAGTTTCTGTTTCATCAAACCGTCCTAACAGAGTGTATTACCAAACGTTTTGAAATTTTGCAAAATGAGAGTCAACAAATAGTACCATATTGATTTTCTCTTACTATGAGTGAGGAGGAGCTTCTATTAAAATGTTTAACAAGCACTTATACTTTTTGTGAATAAATTTTTCATATCCTTTGTCTATTTCCCATTGTCTTATGATATTTCTATAATAAGTTCGAGTTAGTTTTATAATAATCAAAACTACAAAATATATCATGTTTTTGAGTTGCAAATATCTGTTTCCATTAGTATATTTTCACCATTAGGATTTTTAATAAGAGCTTTTAAGCATTTCAACAGTTTAAATACATTTTAATTAAAATTTTATATAAACATAAGGAATTTGAAACTTTACATGTACACAGATCAATGAATTTTCATTCAGTGAGTAAAGTTAACCTTTGTAAATACCATTCAGAGTAAGAAATAGTACTCCATAAATACTTCCCCAAATGACACTTCCAGTTACTATCAGTTCCTCCCCAAAGGTAAAGACACCAACATACATCAGTTATGCCTGGGTTTAATATTTGCATGTTTGTTTATAATATTTATTATGTTTATTATATATAAAATTATATGATTTATAAAAGTTATATAAAGAATCTGTATTTTTTGAGTGTTTGACTTCTTTTGTCCAAATTCTGTTTATAAAATTCATCCATGTTATTCTATATTAATTACTTTATATACAATTAGTTTATCCTCAATACTGTATGTGTTAATATATCATAATTTATTAATTCATCAACTCTTAAAAGCCATTTACGATTTTGCCATTTTTAACTACCTTAAGAATGCTGCTAGAACATGCCTGCATCTTTTAGAGACTATATGCATACATTTCTGATGACTATATATTTCAGAATGGAAGTGTTGGTTGTGCTCAACGTTAATAAATACTGCAAACAAATGATAAACTGTGACTGTAAAATGTTGAACTCCCATCATCAACAGTGTATCTATCATTTTAATGTTAGTTCCTCTATGCAGTGGTCCCTTATTGTGTGTGTGTATGTGTGTTGTATTCTTCTGGTGACTAATGAGGGTGATCACTTTTTTGGACTATCTCTATTTAACATTTATTTTAAATTTCATTATTTTAGTGTCTGCCAACTGAAGTTTGATATGTGTTCTTTCTCTATCTTTCTGCTTGAAAGGGGAAATTGGATAATTGATTTTTAACCATTCTTCTTTTTTAAAAGTAGAAATTTAAGACTATACATTTTCTTCTAAGTATTGTTAGCTGCATTCCTGAAGGTTTGATACTTTATATTTTTTTCTGGCATTTAATCAAAGTTTTTCTAATGTCTATTATTTTTTTTTTAAATTATGCATTTTTCAAAAGTGCTTTGTTTAATTTCCAAGCTGTTGGGGGGATTTTTTAGTTTTCTTCTTATTATTGATTTCTAACTTAATTTCACTGTAGTCAAAGAATATACTTTGAATGTCTTAAAACCTTTGAAATGTGTTGAGCTTTGCTTTATGATCCAGCATGTGGTCAATTTTGCTAAATGTTCCGTGTGCACTCTATTGTCATTGGATGCAGTATTCTGATGTCAATTAGATCAGATGGGTAATTGTGTTTGTGGAAGACATTGTAAAAGATGGCCTTCAATTATCCTTGCCCTCTGATAATCAAACCCTTACATAATTCTCCCCACTTGAATTTTGGTGGATCCTATGACTTGCTTCTTACCAATAGAACAGAATTATGTTATATAAGATTGTACCATCAGTCACTTTCACTTTCTGATTTTGATGAAGAATGCAGCCCTGCTGGAAAGGCCCAAGTGACAAGAAACTGAGACTAACAACTGAGGTTAAAATGAGGTTGACCTGTAGCTAATAGGCAACAAGAAACTAGGGAACTTGTTCTAACAGCCTGTAAGAAAGATAACTATGCCAAGAAAGGTGTGATCTTAGAAGTAAATCCTTCCCCAGTCAAACATTGAGATGAGGCTGCAACTCCGTTGGACACCTTGATTGCAATTCTCACATGAGCCGCGGAGGCAGAGAGAACGAGATAAAAACAGTGCCAGGCTCCTGACCCACAAAAACTGTGAGATAGTAAAGTATGTTGTTTGAATCAAGCTTTCCTGTGTAAACCCCACAAACATATTTCATTGTTATTTGTTTTCAGTGAGTCACCATTTATATGACTAAGCCACCCTCCTCTGTCTCTAATTCTTTACATCTTCTCACGTCTACTACCAGTTGAATGTAGATAGCCTCTGAGATTCAGAGTTCCAATTTCTGGAAATAAAAATATGATGAATTTAGATGATCTTTATTCTTTCTAGACAGTACTTTCACACAAGTCTATTTTCCAGGTTTCTCAGAGGCAGATAACATTGCTGCTTTTGTACTAATGAACACTCATAGTCCACTGACACAGAAAGGCAGGGATGGTGTCATGACATCCATGTTCTCGGTGTCATCTGGGGCCTCTTTTTTTTTCAGCAGGAAATTATAGACAGCAACCCCTCTGGAATGGGGATTTGCAGTATAGCAGGCTTTGAATAGATTGGACAAGCCTCTAATACACACTCTATTTGGTGTTCTATCTGTTTTTGCATTTATCTATAACTTTTCCCTATGGAACTCATGATATAAGGATCTCTACAGCTCTTATGTGCCTCTCTGTCCTGCTACTTCATGGCAGGTGTTGCCTTGGAAGGTTTATAAATGAAGAGAAACTAAGGAACTGGCTCACGGATAGATTTCCATGTCTGGCAAACCTAGAAGGTAGATATCACGGCCACATGTTTTTCTTGTCAATGTAACTTCTGCATTTAGGTTTATGTAAAGACAGTGAGACTAACTTAAAGGCCTTTATTCTCCCTACTTAGGGCAATCTGTCCTGGTTGATTGTATCAATTTCTTCCACGAAGTTTTTCACTTCTCTGCCCCTCTTCATTAATTACAGGGGTAATAGAAGCACTGGGTATACATAGGCATATAAACTTTTGCTGCATTTTCTCTATTGAGTCTTTGCTACTTTTTGATTTTTATATACCTCAGGGGTATATAAATCTTTTCTTTTAATAGGACATTATATTTTGCTATATTTCAGTGGATGTTAGGGAAAGACAGTTTTTAACTGTCATGATAAACTGCAAGTTCTCTTGACTGATTTTCCTGATTGACTTCGTGCAATACTATTTTTCCTTTTAAGAAAAAAATATTATTTTGATCTTTCTCATTGTAAAAAAAAAAGTTCTCATGTTATTTTCTTTTCCCTTATAACTGAATTAACCATTCAGGGAAGCTCTTCAATGAAGATGTATTTCAAAGAGGATTCCTTCATTCAAAGCGAGCTACCAGTATTTATTATTTCAGACCTATGCCATTCATTTACTCAATTTCCCAGCCAGAATATTTGGAAATCCTGAATTTATTCTACTTGATGACATTGACTATATATTATTTGATCAGCAAATTGAATTCAATGCATTGTCTAAAATACTATTCTAATCTCTTTCTGTTTCCTAATTCAGGACCATTGCTTTGGTTCAAGTCTTCATAACTTCTTTCCTATAGAAGTAAAATCTCCCATCCTTAACTCTTTCTTCTTTGAGTTGATCTCTGTGGTCTACCCATTCTAATGGGGTTAACATCCTTTAATGTAACCCCAGTTGCCCAATATGTTATGTTCAAGTTTCTTAACATGATCTTCAGACTTTATCCTGTAACTTTATTTCTCTTCTTAAACCTCAGGAATGAACTGCTTAATTCTCTGAAATGCATGATATTCTGTCATCTGATTTTTTTCTGGCTAAGATTCTGGTAAAATTTACTCATCATTCAAAACTCACACTAAGTAACACTTTCTATCCCCACACTCAGACAAGGATAATCATTGTTTTCCCTTTGTGCTCCTATAGAATTTTGTATCTATCATAACAAATCTTAAGAGTTTTTCTGTTTCTTTTTCTTTTTTGTCCTCTAGACTTTCACATTCTTCAGGGAAAGGTCTGTGTTTTATTCTTTGTTCCATCAGCAATTAATATACTCGTGAACATTCTGGAAAAAATATAAAATGTTAATGGATAAAAAAATAAATGATCAAATACTTCTGGATCAGTATAAATCCATCATCGCTTTTAAAAAATGTCTAGCATATATCCTTCAGGTAGTAGGAAAACAAATTTATTTTTCTATATATAGGAAAAATAAAATTCTGTGGGTACTATTAAATATCTTGTTACACTGAGGTATTTATGAGGTTTCTGAATTGAATTGAAATTTCTCCCTCAAAACAAATCTTAGATACAAGTCAAGTGTTCTTAGGGGACTGATACTAGAAAAAGAAACAAAAAGCAAACCAAACATTAGGTTTTAGTCTAAGAATTTGAGTGCTTTTTTAAACCCACCAATATAATCAGATTTATATTTATTTTTACAGAAATGTTTGCACAGCTAATGCATTCCTAATCAAATAATGGGTGTTCCATGATGGAAATTTCAAATAAAGTTCTTAAGGCTGTCAAAAACTAAATAAGCTAACCAGAATTATATTTCTTTGTTTCCTGGTGGATCTCATAAGTGCTTCAAGAGGAATACAGCATACTTAGACAGAGGCCAGATAGGCACTCAAGCGCAAGTGTACTCCTCCATTCCTCACCCTCAACCAATGATTTCATACATATATTCTGGTAAAATACGTCTGTTCTTGAATTGACAAATATCTCCATGATCTATCACATTTTAAAATTATTTGTGTTTGTTTCAAACAAACTCCATGCCATCTCAAAATTAAAAACTACAATTCCATTAAGTAATCTATTTTGTGCTTAAAAAGAGTATCGTATGGCTAGTCACATGAATTCTAACCCATTAGTGTGAATGATGATCAATTAATTTTTAACTTAGAGTGCACAAACGCAGAATGCATCCTGTTAAATGCAACTTTAGGTGATTTTGAAGTTGACTTTGAGTCCCTTTGTTGAATCTTACAAAAGTCTTTGGCATGATTCATTCAGCTCATTGGGGTTTTTCAGTTAGGCTCTTCTAAGCCTAATTTTGAGACACAGCAATCGCAGAAAACTTACTAACACAGTATTCTTGAAAGCCAAAATCGAGACAGACTACAGCATATTACCAATGAAATACTCATGAAAACAACCTCACTTTATTTTCAGTTTTGTGGTTCATAGGACATTAGTAATTAAGACAAGTTTTATGAGGCATCATTTTGCAAGATTTGATTAAAATGGATTTGAAAGCACTGGAATGAAATGGCAACAGTTCAGATTGTCTGTGTTTACTCTTGTTTGAAATTTCTCTCAATGGGAGGTGCCAGAACAGTGGGCCACAAGTTCAACCTCTGTAAGTCTGAGAACCTTATTTATTTGAGAAGAATCTGGTTCACATGTTGTAAGACAATCTGAGCAAAATAAGATTGATGCCCTATGAGCTCATGAGGCATTAAGACAATCAGTCATAGAAGGAGACAGTCAAGATGACACATCACGAGGACCCCAAAACGCTCAAGTCTACTCTGAAGGGTGGTTGCTATTGTTGTTGTTGTTTTCAGTCTATCCAAGACAGGGAAAAAAGATCGCAGGACTCTTAAGGAAATATTTGACCTCTAAAATTGAAACATTAAAAATAAACAGTAAAGAAGAAAGTTATGTAAAGACCGTCCTTAAATGTGTTTCTTGCAAAGTCACAGTCATTCTTGGCAAACTTATTTTTAAATGGCAGTAACAAGAACAATAGTAGTACCTACCTTCAGGTTCTACCTCTCATGTTCCAGTTACCGTGGAACTCATGTTCTGGATACCCTTTATTTCCTATCATCTTCACAAGAGAGTTCTATGACTTTTGGAAGCGGGCAGGTAAAGAAATGGAGACTTCAAGAATTCAAAAGGCAGCAATTTTTCCAAGACCACATCCCTAGGAGTGGAGGAGGTGAAATGTGATTTTAGGTATGTCCAATTCCAAAATCACCTCGTCACACAGAAAAGAGTGGGCTGGCGCCGTGGCTCAAGCCTGTAATCCCAGCACTTTGGGAGGCCGAGAGGGGTGGATCACGAGGTCAGGAGATGGAGACCATCCTGGCTAATCCGGTGAGACCCCGTCTCTACTAAAAACTACAAAAAACTAGCTGGGCGAGGTGGCGGGCGCTTGTAGTCCCAGCTACTCGGGAGGCTGAGGCAGGAGAATGGCCTAAACCCAGGAGGCAGAGCTTGCAGTGAGCTGAGATCCGGCCACCGCACTCCAGCCTGGGCGACAGAGCGAGACTCCGTTTCAAAAAAAAAAAAAGGGCAGAGTGCCTCACTTAATTTAAATGGATAAAAATTAGTGTGCTCTGAGGTCAGCAGCTGATAAGTGCAGGAGAGACTGTTCCCATTGCTGTATGATACTGACGCTGGCTACCGTCGCTGCCTAGGTGAGCCCTGGCTGCTGTGCTGCTGTTCCTGCTGCCCTGTGTCCCTGGGATGGGTCCTTAGCTATCACTCCTCTCTTTGTCCCACGCCTCAGATTCAGGGCCTCGGTAGGAACATTCAGTTGGCCAAATATTGACCATATGGTTATGTCATGGCTGTCAGAGGTGAGGGAGGGAATATCTGCCTCCTGTGGGGCTGCAGCCCACCAGGATCCACAAATAATACATGCAAGCAAGAACTCCAGAAAACAGGAAAGCTTCCAATTCTGCCTCTGCAACTTTGTGACCGTCTGATCTCAGCCACTATCCTACTTGTCTGCATATTAAAGTAACATCCTCTTAACTGGTGCACCTATGGCTTCATTTTGTCTCTCCATTCACAACAGAGTAGCCAGAGGACTCCTTTTAAAACACGTCGGATTGTGTTACTTCTTTGCTCAAAACCCTTTGGTGGGTTCTCTTCTTGCTCAGAGTGAAACCTTAAATCTGGCAGGAGTAAGGGAGCAACCAAGGAGAGATAGTGAGGCAGTCAGAGGCTAGCAAGATTAGAACGTTGTTTTTAAGCCTACAGGGAAAATGTTTACTTCAGTTCCCACTGGCCCTGAGTCCCATGGGGATGATGTAGAGGCAGGCCCAGGTGGGTGCTGCACACACAGTAGGTTTGTGTCACTTTGGAGGAACTCCAAGCTTAAGAGACTCCAGTCTTAGAAGTGAGCTGCTAGTAAGTCAACCTATGTTTCATAATAAACACATTCTCTTATTATACTGGATATTACATGAACCTGCTCTCCACATCAGAGGACGAAGTCTTCTCTGCCTTCCAAGGCTGTTCATTTGATCTGACATAAAAGCTGCCACAAAACAAGCTGAAACAGAATAGATAATAGAGAAACATCTTCCAAAACACGCTGGCTAGGTATATGCCTATAATTTAATGTTCCCTATACATTTTAAGATGCCCCAAATATCTCATAACAATATATTAAAATAACATGAACTTTTTACATAGTTGGCCCTGGGTACTCAATATCTTCATTAGATGGAACTTGCTGGTTGTGCTGTTTTAATTTTCTACTTGTACTAATTATTTTCTATTAGATCTCTGATAATGAGAGAAGTTATTAAAATGCTTCATTATTTTGGGTTTTTAATTTTATCTTTATATTTCTTTCAATTTCAACTTTGTATATTTTATTGCAATGTTTCTTGGAACATAAAAGGTGTTCCTTTTTATTTTTTGCTGATGAGTTGTTAAATTTGTTATGTATGAATCTCTATATCTATAATAGTGCTTTTGTTTTAAAGATTATTTTGTTCTAATGATAGTTATTGCTACACTTGATTTATTCTGTGAGCATATCAATTAGAATCCTCGCTGGAAACAGATGGTCCACTAAAGCTAAGTAATTGAGGATATTTTAATAAAGAGAATATTTTTAAAGTAGTGGACAAGATCTGGGGAGACAAGGGATTTCTGTAGTACCTGGAGTTACAAAGATTTTAGTTCCATGTGTTTTGAAATCTCCCCTTTCCCATCCCAACAGTTACGATTACTGTTTAATGGAGTTGACATTGCACAGTAAATTCATTAAAAAGTTTTATATTTCTCACAAAACTGTCTGTCCGTTCATTCTGTCAGGTTTCCTTTCCCAGACTCTGGTTTATGTATCAGGTATAGCTGGTAGCTTATCTAGCAACTTTTAGGCACTAGAACAGCTATTTTAAACCTTGAGACATCCAAATGACATGTAATATGAACTTCAGTCTCTCATCTTATTGGAAACTTCTACTACTACTCAAATCTGACTTGTGAGTTCTACTAACCCTGCATGCTACTTTTTCTCCACTCAACTGGGGTGTGGCAAATATTCAAATACTAGTTTTTTAATGTTGGAGTTCTTTTAAGGCTTTTTCCAGTAAATCCTCCCATATTCTTGCAGAGATCATAGAATTCTTTAAATGACACAACCCCTTCTGGTGTCTCAGCATTCACTTGGGTTCCTGGCTTCGTGGTACATTCCATGTGTATTAGTTTTCTCTTGCTGTATAACAAATTACCACAGACTCAGCAACTTAAAACAATACCCATTTATTACATAATATCACAGTTCTGTAAGTCAAAAGTTAAGGCAAGTTCAATTGTGTTCTCTACTGAAATCGAGGCATTGACCAGTCAGGGCCTTATCTGGAGGCTCTGGGGAAGAATCTGCTGCCAAGCTTTTAGAAAGTACTGGCAGAATTCAGTCTCTTGTGATTGTAGGACTGTGGTTGATGTTTCCTTGCTTTCTGTCAGCTAGAGGCTTTGCTAGGTTCTAGAGGCTGTCCACCCTCAAAGCCAGCAATGGTGTTATGAAATCTTCTCATGCTTCAAACCTTTCTGACTTCCTCATTCTGTTAGAAGCACAGATCATAAAGCATCTATTTGTACTATGTGCAGATAAATATTTTGTAAACTTTCCAAAATTAGAGCAGAAAATTGGTAACCATAAAATGTTACAGAGTTGATTAAAGAAAAACTAGAATTTCTAGTTTGAAATGAAAATTATTATGTGAAAAGAGGCTTCAGACCCTGAATATCCTACTGAAAGGAAGCAGATTGACAAAACTATTGAACTACAAATACATACTACCTTTCAGGTAAGAGAAAAGGAGACTTAAGGGGTAAACAGAAAACTCTTCCATTTATTGTTTATTTAATTAATTTATTTTTAGAGATGGGGTCTCACTATGTTGCCCATGCTGAAGTAAAGTGGCTAGTCATAGGAATGATTGCAGTACACTGCAGCCTCAAATTCCTGGGCTCAAACCATCCTCCCATCTCAGCCTCCCAAGGAGCTGGGACTAACAGGCACGTGCCATTGCACCCAGCTCAAACTATAACTTTAAAGGGTTTTACTGGTTGGGTCAGGCCTATCTGGATAATCTCCTTATCTGAAGGTCAAATGCTTTGGGACTTTAATTATATCTGGCAAAATCTTTTCATACCAACACTGAAATTTGTGTTTGATTAAATAACCAGAGGATGGAATCCTTGTGAGTCATCTTTATATTTCAGTCCATTGCCTGGTCCCCCAAAAGTCACATACCTCCCAAATGCAAAATACACTCTCCCTTTCCAAGTCCTTCTGATAGTCATTTAAATGTGTGAATATAAATAAGCTATGGTCCACAGCTATGAAGCAAACACGAATCTAGGTTTGCTGTGAAAGTATTTTATAGACGTGATTAACATCTACAACCAGTTGACTTTCTCTAAAAGAGATTACCTTAATAATCTGGGTGGGCCTGATTCAATCAGCTTAAAAGTCTTAAGAGCAGAATGAGGAAGAAGACATTCCGTCTGTGAATGGCACCATCAGCCTTTCCAGCCTGTCTTTTCTGATCACTTGCTCTATGGATTTTGGACTTGCCTAGTTAATCCCCACAATTGTAAATCGCAAGAAATCTGTCTATGCGAGGACCAGCTGGGTCATGGAGACCCAGCAGTGCTAGAGGAATTAAAGACACACACACAGAAATATAGAGGTGTGGAGTGGGAAATCAGGGGTCTCACAGTCTTCAGAGCTGAGAGCCTTGAACAGAGATTTACCCACATATTTATTGACAGCAAGCCAGTGATGAACATTGTTTCTATAGATTATAGATTAACTAAAAGTACTCCTTATGAGAAATAAAGGGATGGACCGAAATAAAGGGATAGGTTGGGCTAGTTATCTGCAGCAGGAGCATGTCCTTAAGGCACAGATTGCTCATGCTATTGTTTGTGGTTTAAGAACGCCTTTAAGGGGTTTTCCACCCTGGGTGGGCCACACATTCCTTGCCCTCATTCCGGTAAACCCACAACCTTCCAGCATAGGCGTCATGGCCATCACAAACATGTCAGTGCTGCACAGATTTTGTTTATGGCCAGTTTTGGGGCCAGTTTATGGCCAGATTTTGGGGGGCCTGTTCCCAACATGTCTGCCTATCTATCTCTCTACCTATCTACCTACCTACTATCACTTATATATATGACATATGTATTTCATATTTTTACATACATATAATACATATTATTGCACACGTGCACACACACACACACACAGTCTCCTACTGGTTTGTTCTGGTGAAGTCCTAATTGATAGCAGTCCACCAAAGTCTCATCCCATTACAATATCAGCTGAAAGTCCAAAATCTCATTTAAATGTCACTCGTTTAAAAGTCCTAAATCTCATCAAAATCAGGTCTTAAAGAGGCTCATCAGTCTAATTCATCATGGGCTATGACGCGGATTCATCTGTAGACCTGAAAACTAAAGGAAAAGTTATGTGTTATCAATATTTTCCCAATGCAATGGCAAGACAGGCATAGAATAATAATTATGGTTGTTTCATTCAAAAGGGAGGTACATGGAAAGTGAAAAGAAGTCACCAGACCAAGGTAGTTCTGAAATCCAGTTGTCAATCTCTTTTAGGTCTCTGGGATTAATCCTCTGTGGCTCTCAGCTCTACTCTGCACATTCATGGTTCCACCCTCTGGATTTTCCTTTTTACCCTGTGATTCTCTTTCTCTTACTTGGAAGGTAGTGTGTGTTTGTAGCTCAACAGTTTTGTCAGTCTGCTTCCATTCAGTAGAATATTCAGGGTCTCTTCACATAATAATTTTCATTTCAAACTAGAAATTCTAGTTTTTCTTTAATTGGCTCTGTAACATTTTATAGTTACCAATTTTCTGCTTTGGAAAGTTTACAAAATATTTATCTACGCATAGTACAAATAGAGGCTTTATGATCTATGCTGATAAATGCAGTATCCAAAGTTGTTACAGTTGTTGTTGTTACATCTTGTTTATGATGATTCTCTCTCATAGTGTGTTGATTCCATAAGTGCTAGATCATTATAATTGAATAATCATTTTTACTAATAATTTGAGGCCGAGGATGACAGATCTTCCTTCCGAGTAGACTTTAATTTACTTCAATTGGTATAAACAATCTCGAACTAGCTTAATTAAAGTTCAAGCCTTGAGATTCCATGCAAAACCCCTTTAGGATTGCTTTAACTTGCAGGGGCACCTGTTTGGGGTACATTGACATTTTGGTCTCCATAGTATTAGTTGGGGAGAGCAAGGTTAACCCTCCCTGACTGGGACAGGCTTCCTTACATCTCAGTTTTTCAGGTATCATTCCTGAATCGAAAGTTTCCCTCAATGCAGAAGCAGGTCGGAATGCTGGGCTTCTCTCTGGATTCTCACCTTCTCTTTGAACATTGGCCAGGTAATTTGTCACTGTCTTGTATGATTTTTGAAGCTTTTAAAAATATTTTAAATAAAACATTACATACAGAGTTTTTAGTTGTCCTTGGTGAAAGGATTGGTTCAAATGACTCAGCCCACCATTGCTTTATGTAGGAAAGTTTCCGAACAAAACATTTATACTGCCTTTTGCGTATATGGACAAACCTTTTGAAATTCTAGGCTTTTTTTCTGGGGTTCTAGTTCCAAGATTAGGAAGGCTTAAGATGGGAATGGGGAAACCCATTCCCACATGGGTTTATAATACTTAACCTCCATTATCAGCTATGTTTCCAGCCCCTCTCTTTTCTAAGTCAATTTTGAGTTTTCACTTTCTTTCTGGCACATGACAATTCTTCCACTCCATGTTTTCTGAGATAAGCTGGATGTTATTTTTGTTTATTTGTTTACTTATAAATAGTGCAGATGCAACACATAAGCAAGGAGGTTTAGCTATTATTTCTTTTTGTTTGTTCTATGGCTGTATTGGAGTAGAAGCTCTCCATATCAACTTACCCTACATAGTGTTGGATGCACCCCCTGCCCTGCTTACACATGTATTCATTAGTATCCAAGCATTTCTTCCTGAACCCCAAGCATACTAAGTGATGCATATATTAATACTTTATAAGCTGTATGTGTGGATATCCTTAAAGTTTACCTTTGTCTAATTTACAAATTTGTTTCCCCTCATTATATTTAATGTTTAATATTTCCAAACAGGATTAAAAACAAAACTCAAATAAGTTATTCACTTCTGATAGCAAATTTGATATCTTTGCTTCATAATTACAAATATCATCTGTTGACATCATTCTAGCATGGATAGCTCAGTGACGTTACCAAGGTTTAAACTTTATTATTGATTTTCCAATGGAAGAACTTACATGTTTTCCTACAATAGTCAGATTATCATAGAAGAAGTAAATTTTACTAATGTGTCAAAATTCTACCCATCAGATAATGTCTAGGAAATCACAGCTACCTGCTATGGTTTGAATGTTTGTGTCCCTCCCAAAAATTCATGTTGAAACCTAAGGCCTAATATGACAGTATAAAGAGGTGGGCCTTTAGGAGGTGATTAAGTCCTAAGGGTGGAGCCCTCATGAATGATATTACCACCTTTACAAAAGGACTCCAAGGCACTAGCAAGGCCTTTTGCCTTCTGCGTTCTGCCAAGTAAGGACGCAGTAACAGAACACCTCTTGGAAGCAGAGCAGCCTTCACCAGACACTGAACCTGTTGACGCCTTGATCTTGGACTTCCTCAGTTTCCAGAGCTGTGAGAAAATAAGGTTCTGGTTTTTACAAATTATCCAGTATCAGGTAGTTTGTAGTAGCAGCACAAATGGACTAAAACACCATCCAAAGAGTGAGCAGATGAAATTCCACACTTGCTGAAAGGACTAGTTCCAGCTTCTAGGGTGAGAAAGACGCAGCGGAAGCCTGTCTGGGACTAATGTTTCACAGTGGGGAACAACACAATTATCTTTCTGGTTTTCCTTAAAACTAAATGCTCCCCTAACTAGCAATCCTGAGATGGTTAAAAAACTGAAAGACGGCAGGACGTGGTGGCTCACGCCTGTAATCCCAGCACTCTGGGAGGCCGAGGCAGGTGGATCACAAGGTCAGGAGTTCAAGATCAGCCTGCCCAGAATGGTGAAACCCCAAAAATTAGCTGGGTGTAGTGGTGGGTGCTTGTAATCTCAGCTACTTGGGAGTCTGAAGCAGAGAATTGCTTGACCCCAGGAGGCAGAGGTTGCAGTGAACCGAGATTGTACCACGGCACTCCAGCCTGGAAAACAGAGTGAGACTTCATCTAAAAAAAAAAAGAAAGAATTGAAAGACTTAGCTTTGACTATGTCTAAGAAAGTCAAAGAATTTCAGAGCCATAAGATTACTTAAATATTCCAGGTAATGGCACCCTGCCAGACAGATAATTTATAAAATAAGTGATACTACATTCCAACACTAATTTTATAATAGTCGTGGGGGGTCCTGCTATGCAATTCAATTCTGAGACCAATCAGAGCTAATGCACATCCCTACAAAATAAGGGCTCCATCTTACATGACTGTTCCCACTTAAGATACAAGCTACAAGTCTTACATGTCCCTAAATCACCCACCCTTCAGCCCACCGTGGCTACAAATTCAGGATTTTCAGAATCCCTCTTCAGGTTAGATAAATGATACACTTTGGATACTTGTCCCCACCCAAATCTCAAGTTGAATTGTAATCCCCGGTGTTGGAGGTGGGGCCTGGTGGGAGATGATTGGCTCACGGGGGTGGATTTCTCTTGCAACTTTAGCACCACCCCCTTGGCCCTGTCCCTGTGATGGTGAATGAGTTCTCGTGAAAGCTGGGCGTTTAAAAGCGCGTAGTGTCTCCCCTCCCACGTTGCTTCTGCTCCTGCCACATGAGCTGGCTACTTCCCTTTTGTCTTTTCCATAATTGGAATCTTTCTGAGGCCTCCCCAGAAGCAGATGCTGCCAGGCTTCCTGTAAAGCCTGCAGAACTTTGAACTAATTCAACCTCTCTTCTTTACAAATTACCCAGTCTCAGGTACTTCTTTGTAGCACTGCAAGAATGGCCTAATACAATAATTCACTGGAAGGATCCACAGAACTCACTGAAAGCACTATACTTACACTTACAGTTTTGTAATAAAAGAGACAACTCAAGAATAGCTCAATAGAAAAGACAGGATGAGACTCAGAGGGTCCCAAGCACAGGAGCTTCTGTGGAATGCACCCCCTTCCCAGAATATCCATATGTTCACCAACCAGGGAGCTCTCAAGCCTCACTGGAGTTTGTGTGTGGGATTCATTACATAGGCATGATCAATGACATCACTGGTCATGTGATTTAACTACATCTTCATCTCCTTCCTCCATCAGGGGATGAGGCTGAAAGTTCCAACTCTCTAATGAAGTGTATTGCAAGAACAGAATAAATGAGCTAAACTGGGACACTATCGGGAAACTAAGGGCTCACCCCAAGTCACCTCATCAGCATCAACTCACGTATCCTCTGAAGAGCCTTTTGATGGTTCACACCAAGTCAACTTGATTGAATTGAAAGATACAAAGTGTTGATCCTGAGCGTGTCTTGGAGGGTGTTGCCTAAAGGGATTAATATTTGAGTCAGTAAACTGGGAAAGGCAGACCCACCCTTAATCTGGGTGGGCACAATCTAATCAGCTGCCAGCGAGGCCAGAATATAAGCTAGAAGAAACATGTGAAAATAGAGACTAGCCTAGCCTCCCAGTCTACATCTTTCTCCCATGCTGGATGCTTCCTGCCCTTGAACACCGGACTCCAAGTTCTTCAATTGGAACTTGGACTGGCTCTCTTTGCTCCTCAGCCTGCAGGGGGCCTATTGTGGGATCCTGTGATCATGTGAGCTAATGCTTAATAAACTCATATATATATATCTATTTCATTAATTCTGTCCCCTTAGAGAACCCTGATTATGAATAACACTCAGGGAATTCCAGGGGTTTTTGAAGCTGTGTATCAGGAACTGGAGGAAAACATCAGAGATATTTTTTAGTATACCATGGACACTTAATAAAATGCTGTCATAGGCTCTAAGAACAGTGTTTTTTTCGGGGAAGAGCAATTACAATAACAGAGATAGGAAAGACATAAACATTCAGTATTACTACGGCACGTGAAATGGGTGCACATCAGTGTAGCAAAAGATAGATGAAAGTAGGAAATTATATAAGAGTAATTATCAAAAAGGAAAAATCACATTATACATATTTCACATACGGTCTTGCTCGTGGGCAAATAGATCTAAGTGATTGTTATCCCAACGTATTAACAACAGATCTGGATTGGTAGTAGAAATCTCATTGGAATAATTTATCTCATCGGGAATAGTTAGTTTATACAGCCTCGAAGAAAAGGATTTAATTTTAAGATGGAATGAGTTTAGCTTCTCTGAATTTTTTTCTAGCAAGAACAGCTGTTCATATATATTTGCCTATTCCCCAAATTCCCCTTGCCAGTCCCCCAGAGAAATTGTCTCAGTGAATTCAATAAGAATGATATTATGGAGAAACTCACTGATCCTCATTTTATTATTTGCAAAGTTACAGTTAGGAAACGTCAATATTTTACTATCAGGAACCACATGATCCTACCCTGGGTAGAAAGAATGATATGGAATGGTGGGGAAACGATCATATGCAGAGCCACAAGGCCAGGGCCATGTTCCTGGACCTGACATTAATGTAATGTGTGATTTTATGGCAACCACTTAACCTGCATGAGCTCATCTGCCAAATAAACACATTAGGCTTAGACTTGCTTGGTTAAAGATGGAATAATTCAGGATTCTATTCCTATTGACTTCAGACTATAGGATAATAATCTGATCTATAATACACTTACACATACACGAGTCACCCAAACTCTCTTTACACAAATAGGCAGTACTTCAGACCCTAAGAGGAACTGAAAATACGGATCCTGAAAGAACCCCAAAGGCAGATATCCTTATTTTTATTGATTAGCATAAACCACTTTAATAAATAATAATATAAAACATAACTTTGCTAATGGATCAGATTTCACCCCTCATTGGCTTACTTTTTACTCAGGCCATGACTATGACAATCAGGTTTTTGGCATCCTACTGCAGCTCTGCATATAGTTTTCTACACCAAGCCCCCCTGATGCTGTAGCAGGGGAACCATGCAGAAGTTCACTAAACTCAGGCATGCACGAGGGAAGTGATGGAGAGTTAATGGCCCATCGAGTAATCCTGAGCAATGGGAAAGGAATCGGATGGAAAGCTGCCCCTCGCTTCTCTCCCTTAGAAGTACAAGTTTGAGGCTCATTCTGTACAGCTTTTCAGGCAGTCTTGGTAGGTGTGAGTCTTAGCTGCCCTCAACAATGATCAGATGAATGATGCATACTGTTGGCTTTTCCTTGCTCCTCATTTCAACCTCCTATTTCCCTGTAATCACTTCCCAAACAAACCATCTGCACACAAGCTAATGGCTCAGGCTCTGTTTTTGGCAAGGAGCATACCAAGGCTAGGACAACCAGTAGTAGAAATATCCTAGAAAGCAGACTTTAAGAGGAGATTCTGGAACTCGATTACTCACTATCTGTATGGCAATGAGGATGCCATTTCTGGCTGTAAGCCAGGTGGTAACATTAATCTTGACATTCAATAGCATTGCAATACTAGGACTCTCACCAGTGGCATATTAGGGTAAGTTGTAGGTGGAACGTAACCCTGACTGGTATTGAGCAATGTAGAATCTATGGCACCTATAGATTGGTTGTATTTTGTTCGCTGCTTTAGAAATCTTGTAAAAATAAAATAACAGTTCCTCATCTAATCATCATCAACTTCAGACATGCTGTGCAAGCCAGAAGCCTCCACGTTTCAAAAGGGCTTTATCTCCTGCAGCTGGGGAGCAGGTTGTGCTATAAAGCAGATATTAAATTTAATTATGTGGGTAGCAAAGCTAATAAGGAGACTAAATGCCTCCATGGGGTTTCTGTATAAAAGTTCTGGGAGAAGAAAGAGCACCTGGCACCTGGACGGAAACCTTTGGGATGGTGAGCCTGAGAATCTTGGATTCTTAGATTCCACCGAAACCTCTTTGCTAGAAGAGAGCTGCATATCCATGCCTGGAATCCGAGGTAGGTGCTGGTCAAGATGAAGACACTCATCCTCCTCAAGTCTAGTTTCGGCTCTAATCATGACTTCTAGCTTAATTCATACGGTCAGGTTGTAACATAGGCCAAATGGAAAGATACCATCCCTGTTCTGCAAGGAAATATCAAAACCCTAAAATAATTGCAAAATATGGATATTATGTTTCACTAAGTAATAGGGAGTGGAGCTTGAGATCGAACAGAGAATTGTGGAATATAAGGATGAATGGATAAAAATGTCTTCACATGGAAACCTGCTCATGTGGCTTCTGAGTTTAAATTCTGCAAAAACACATTGGGAGCCGAGTATGCTGCGGTGACAGGATGTCTCCTTGAAACTTGAATACACCAGCAGTGGGCAGTAAATTAGGCAGGGATGCTGCAATCACTTTGTTTTAGTATATAGATCGAGGGGCTCAGGAGATAGGCATGTTTAAATTGAGTTTTTATGTAAGGCAAGGGAACACACCAATTGATTAGGTTCCCTGGAAGGACCTAAGGTATGTGTCACTAAGAAAATAAGGAACATAGTGAAAGTATATGTACAAGTTGGCGATGGTTGTTCTTCATAGGTTGAAGGTGACAATAGGAGATCCTATCATATAACTGGGCTCCCGAATATTGTGAAGGCTTCTGAAATGGTGAAGGCCAGGTGGCACTGAACTCACAGAATTAAAGTCCATACCATAAATGAAATGGGCAGAGGGGCCTAAGTAGCAAGCAGGTTGCCTTGATCCTTAAGAATCTGCGGCAGTGACTGATAGTCCATGGTGTTCCTAGGTGCAAAATAGATAAACAGCCAATATCTTATACTTACTTAATTTTAAAATTCCAAACAATGGCAAACAAAAGACTGAAATCAGCTGCTGTAATGGAAAATGGCAAATCTTTACCCAATTTTCAGATCTAAACCAATTCATGGTAATAAATTTTTACCATGTGTGGCAGCGTGGCTGTCAATGCACTTAAAGCTGTGACTCCCACCTGGTCACCACCACTTATGCTGGCGATGAAAGAAATGGCAAATACTTTGGATGCCACAGTGAAAGTCATATGTGCCACAGGATGAGAAGAAAACCACATGAAATTTCAGAGTCTGCAATACCAGTGGGTTTTAGGGATTAAATTGTCTGGAAGACATTTTGAGAAATCTCTTCTAAAGTAAAGAACCAGTGTTTTTCCTTGTTATCTTATAACCATGAAGAAAGAGGCACAAGAGCTTCTGGAGATCTTGGGATTCTTTTATGCTTTTTATGGAAGTACACTATAAAGAAAAGCCACACATCGTTAGTGAAAAATGGTTCCTGGTGTACTGCTAGGTTCAATGAAGCACTTGGTATTTCATCATGGGGCATTAATTAAGTGTGTGAGAACTCCTCATTATGAATTGGGTATTTTCCCATACACCGAGTCAAGAACTGCAGGAATCTACTACCCAGTGGAAATAGCACAATCAGAATCAGGCCAGAGCAGACCCCGAAAATAAACAAACAATAAAACACAGGAACTGATGGTTTAGATTCCCACGGCACTTCCTTTTAAAGAATGATGCTTCTTGCTTAATCCACTTTTTTTTTTTTTTTTTTTTTTTTTTTTTTTTTTTTTCTGAGAGAGAGTCTTGCCCTGTCATCCAGGCTGGAGTACAGTGGTATGGTCTTGGATCACTGCAACCTCTGCCTCCCAGGTTCAAATGATTCTTGTGCCTCAGCCTCCTGAGTAGCTGGGATTACAGGCATCTGCCACCATGTCCAGCTCATTTTTGTATTTTTAATAGGGACAGGGTTTCACCATGTTGGCCAGGCTGGTCTTGATCTCCTGGCATCAAGTGATCCACCCACCTCGGCCTCCCAAAGTGCTGGGATTACAGGCCTGAGCCACCCCCAACCCCGGCCACTTAATTTACATTTAGTCCCTCACCTGAAAATTTTGACTAAAAAGGAAAACCCCCAGGCTTGTTTTGAAGAAAAAGCCAGCTAGTTATAAGCATTCTTGCCAAAAAAGGAATACTGCTACATGCCGTCTCACTTGGGGTAGACTTAAGGGATTTCTACAAAAGGAAATTCTCCCAGTGAACAAAGCTGCAAGAAATGTATTTGGTCTTTCAATTTGAATGGAGAGAGAAATAACTGAGGTGCATATATATATAAACTCTGGGCAGCATATGTGTCTTGACTGATTGATCATAAGATAAGAAGGAACAAAATTGAAAAGCAGAAACAAAAACTTAGGGCAGTCATGTGGATGGACCTATGGGAGTAGATCTTAAGCCCACTCTCTTATCACATCCTCCAGAAAAATTTTCTAAAGAGCAAGCATTCAACACCCATATATGACTTGCCAGCTACTACAATGCTAGAAGAGTGAGCCAATTAACTGAGGAATCATGAAGCCATGCATGTGCCCGATAGCCTGTGCAACCTCTGGCCAATCATGATTTTGCTACAACCACAGCTGAATGACAAACCTGTGAACAGAGAATGAGGCTAAGTCCTCTAAATGACAACATCCATTAGAGAGAAGCAGCAATCTCTTGATGGTGAGTCGATCATCATGGAACCCTACTACCCTGCAAGGTATCCTTATCAGACTGATAGCAGCTCCAGTTTCCTTACCATCCATAGACCTACAAAATTCCTGATTACCAGCATGCTGCCTTCACAACAATATCTTACACAAGAGGATCCATTATCAAAAGAGTGTCTTTTTTTTTTTTTTTGAGACAGAGTCTGGCTCTGTCGCCCAGGCTGGAGTGCGGTGGCCGGATCTCAGCTCACTGCAAGCTCTGCCTCCCGGGTTTATGCCATTCTCCTGCCTCCGCCTCCCAAGTAGCTGGGACTACAGGCGCCCGCCTCGTCGCCCGGCTAGTTTTTTGTATTCTTTAGTAGAGACGGGGTTTCACCGTATTAGCCAGGGTGGTTTCGATCTCCTGACCTTGTGATCCACCCGTCTCAGCCTCCCAAAGTGCTGGGATTACAGGCTTGAGCCACCGCGCCCGGCCAAAAGAGTGTCTTACTAGTCTTGACACAGTACTCATTGGTCCTGCCATGTAAGACATCACTTATAAGCAGCCACTTAAGAATAGTGAAATTGCCAATTAAAGTCTTAATTTAGGGGTCTTCTTGGGAACTCAACTTGGGTTTGGTGCTCCAGGATGGGATATCCATGTTGAGCCCACAGCTGACACATGATGCTGATTGCTAGGTGATGTCAATTGCTACAGTATATGAGTCCTGGGATCAAGTGATGCTGCCCATGAGCCTTGCTTGCCATTATTTTAAATAAATCCAGTTGCAGAACCTGTATTTCCCATCTCTGAACATGTAGGTTCTGACAAGCTGGATATCCTGGTTTCCAGGGAATCACTTCCACTAGGGCATGCAGCATGGCTTTCAGCGCACTTAACGCTGTGACTACCACCTAATCACCATCACTTATACTGGTAGATCAACAGGCAAGGAACAGTTACTAAACTGTTAAAGGTAATTGCTGCATAATGGAGACAGGAAAGAGTACATCTGGAACCCAAGAGATCCACTGAGGCAGCATTGGGCACTCTGTGTCCAGTGATAACTGTATATAGGCAATAATAGCAATTCCAACAACAAAAAATGTGCAGCAAATCATGGTTGAGTCCCTTAGGAATTAGGTCTGGGTTGTTCTACTAGGTAAGCAACGTAAACCAGGTGAAACTGAGTGAGGTGGGGGATGTCAGGTGGTGGAGGAGAGACATGATTCCTGTAAATTACTATCAGGACCAGTTTCAGCTCAAGTGACTGCAGCTTGTTCCATAAACTCTAAGCCTTTTGTAGAGACTGTAGCTTGCTAGCATTTGAAAAATTACTGGGAGATTTGACTTAGTAAAGACACAAGAATATCTGAACTATGTAAGTGTCACACCAAGTGTCAGGTTCCAGCCCATGCTGAGGTCTGAGGGTAGTGGGTGGATGGGTGGCAGATGGCTGAAAGAACACTTGGGGGCTGTAGGCAGATGAAATATGGTTTTATTCAGCAGCTCTCTCACACCGTCTACCATTGTCTTGGCTGCCCGCTCCTGCTCTGCGGCTCTTGCCACTCCCACACTTACAGCCACACTCCCTGGCATGCTTGCTGGTTTCTGGCTCCCTCCTGTCTGACTGCAAGAGGGCCAGGTCTCCCTTACAGGGCCAGCAGTTTCACTCTCTCTCTCTCTTTGGGCACAAGCCATATGTACAGTGTCAGCAGGGCAGTTATACCTTTTATAGACAATGGTGGCTCAGAGCCAAGTGTGAACTTACACAAACAGGTTATATAACAAGCGGAGTTATGCACCTGCACTCCAAACTCACTGAGTCACGCTGGCCCAGATATCTGCCTCGGCCTATTCTTGACCAAAGCAGATCCATTTTCCTTACCGTAAGTTATGGAGCCCATCTTTTATTCACGTCCCTGTTGTAGAAACCAGTTTAATGGAGGTGTAACCTGGCCTCAGCTGCATTGTCTTCCTGTGCTGAAGCCAGGGTGGGAAATGTCCTTGGAAACCTACTGAGCACTCACACAGGAAATTTTGGAGTCCTGTTGATGTTAGTGCCCCATGGGGACTCGACAGTAGAGGACAGGAGGCAGTAAACGGATGCACCCTACTCAGTTCTGTTGTGCCAGACCCCGTATTGACTCCAGTAGGAAGGAACTGTGTTGGAGAGGGCGAGGAAGAGACCCTCAGAGCCAGTGAACAAGACACAGGATTTATCGAGGATTTACATATGGGGCAGGTCCTGGAGCAGCCAGCTAGATTATATAATGGCTGTTGTTTGTAAAACTCATACAGTTTATACAGCATCTTCATTTAGCAGCCCCCACCTGGCAACCTCCATTTAACCCCAAAGGTCCTTGGTTCCTTGCACATCCTGTGAATGGGCCAGGGATTCAGCTGTGCTTTACAGATAAGGAGAAAATCTCTGTCCTTAGCCTGAAACTATAAACACACATTCTTCTTAGACCGTAGGGTCATTCTCCGGGTATGCTTAAGTTATTGCTTAATTTGATGCCTAGTTGTCCATACAGCATAACAATTTAGGTAACATACCTTTTGTTTTAAAATGTAGGTTTTATTATTTTTCAAGTGTGATGAGGCCAACAGATTAAGAGGGACTTCCACTGTGAAGATAGTGCATTACTCCACAGTTCCCACACCATGCAGGGCCACATGGGAAAGTACCAGGATACTAGGTATCAGAAAGTGGGAGTGGGCCATGGGCAAGGGCTTTTATTGTGTTTTTTTTTTTTTTTTTTTTTTTTTTTCAGGAAAGAATGGACCAAGTAGGATAAGGAGGGCAGAAAGGGTTAGGGTTGGCTGGTTGGAATAATTTTGGCAGGCTCCTCTGTGTGGGGGTTGACTATAACAATGTACTACCTGGCCCTAGGGGTATTAGAGCAGGAGAATAATGGTGTGGAGTGTAAGAACCATTAAATGAGGCAGTTGTCAGGTGTGGGTGCTGGATCGGTTTGTTGGCATACGAAAAGCAGGGTCCCAGGAGACCTCTTACCAGCTATCTCTGGGAATGGGCTAACTTTGAGAGGGGCAGTCCCTCTAGGGTCAGCAAAGGCCCAGATATCAAAGCATCAGAAATACAAAAAATAAAAAGGCATGGTTAATACACCCTTGTATTTGCTTTTCTTCCTCTGTTGCTTTACTTTTTTCGGGTTTGACTCGTTTTCCCTGAAATGGCTTTACGAATAAATTACCTGTACACCGACTCTAGTCTCATGCCTTGCTTCCGTAGGCTTTCACAGGGGATAGTCTCTGTTTCACAGAGAAAGGGGTGGGTGGTGGGGGAATGCCAGGTAAGAAAAAGTTCTTTCTAAGTCACTGATTCACCTTTAGATTTCATTTCAACGTCACAGATTTTGACTCTGTGCATATTTAACAGATTCAGTGGCCATGACTTTACAGTGTGAATGTTGCATTTCTAAAGAGAAGTGATTTGTGAAGGTAAAAATGCTGCATTAATAGAAAAGCAAGTCCAGCTGAGAAGATGGTTCTAAAGAACAAAAGTTGTGTTTTTGTTTGTTTGTTTTTATGGATGTGAGCCACAGGAGAAACCTCTCCTTGATTACTAGTAAAGTTAAATTTAAAAGCATGTATTTTGCTTCACATGGAAAATGGGATCTAAATCATGTATAGGGTATTATTAAAGATAAGAAGACTCAAGCCTGTAATCCCAGCACTTTGGGAGGCTGAGACGGGCGGATCACGAGGTCAGGAGATCGAGACTATCCTGGCTAACATGGTGAAACCTCGTCTCTACTAAAAAATACAAAAAACTAGCCGGGCGAGGTGGTGGGCGCCTGTAGTTCCAGCTACACGGGAGGCTGAGGCAGGAGAATGGCGTGAACCCGGGAGGCGGAGCTTGCAATGAGCTGAGATCCAGCCACTGCACTCCAGCCTGGGCGACAGAGCGAGACTCCGTCTCAAAAAAAAAAAAAAAAAGATAAGAAGAGACATATAAAGTAAAAATCAAGAATAATGTAATCAAATACATCACATATTCTCTTGGACATTTCGCAAACTGCTGTGGCATTTTTTTTTTTTTTTTTTTTTTTGCATTAAGAACCAAAGGAATTGCTGGAGTAGCTGAGCACTAGGGACCTCTTTGAGCAAATGTGAATGTTAACTGATTCTTGATTCTTCTTTGTCAAGACCCCGGGATGGCAATCCCACCATGACGGGGGAAAAGCAATCCCCATTTTATGTTACCCAACATCAGGGATTGTGAATAACAGGGCCCCCTGTTCTCCTGGGAGCACAGTTTGTTATTCCATCTTCTTGGTGTACGTCCTTCCAGGCAGATATCTCCCACAGCATTCTCATAGACTGACTTGGAAAATGAAAAGCCATCCAAGATTGCATTTAAAAAGCCCATCACATGGCATTTATTTTTTTAATTAGTGAAAGAGTTTAGGAGTTCAATAGAAAAAAAGAGTTAAATTATTTTGCTGCTTTAAACAGAAAAAGAAAAAAAGATCTATACTAGATTAACTACCTTGTATTTCAGAATGGGAAATTATTTGGCATGAGTCATCAATTTTGCTCTTTCTGAGATTTCCCTGTGTACTTTCTTAAGGGTCTGAATTTGGAAATCCAAATACATCAGGGACTAAATTATTTAGAAATTACCCTGAATACCAGATTAGTGAGATTATCTAAAAATAACTGAGGTAATGTAATGCAGAAGGTAACTAATGACCTGTAAATTCAGGTTCCTCTACAACTCTCCCTTTAGGGAGTAGTTAATGTTTCTCAAATGGCTTCTAGGGGAACTGGATGGTTCAGAGGAATTGGTAATTGGAGATGATACAGTGATTTTGCCATTATGTCCTTACTTGAAGAACACATAAACAAATAATCTTTCTGAACAAATCTATTCATAAATGCTTAAGAAATGCATCAAATGCTGATAACAACCCGAAAACCTGCACCGCTATTCAGACTTCTCGAGCTTACTTGTCAGAAGCCATCTTGCAGAGCACACAACATTATTTTTTCCCTTTGTCTTTTCTGCAGCAATAGGCTATGCTATCACTCCAGTGTAAAACTTCTGTTGCAAGCAAAAGTTAATCAGAAGTTCTTTCTTCATTTGTACCAATTTCAATTGGTCCTTATATAGATAATCAAGTAATTTAGGGACTAACACAGAGAATGGAGGACAGGAGGATAAAGAAGCATTTACTACAAGGTACAATGAGGTAAGAGAACCATGAGAGGAAAAAAAATAGAGCTGAAAGGGAATCTGTAGTTACAACCAAGCTCTTTATTTCATAGCTGTGCGAAATGAAACAGAAAGGCGTTAAATGGTCTTGCCCCAGGTAAAGTACTTAAGAAACAGTAGAGAGTCAGGTCTTGCCCCCTCCCTATTGAGTGCTCTTTCCTCTGCAGCACACTGTGTCCCCTTGAAAGGCATTAGGAAACAAGCCATAGCATTTTGCTGCAAATTGCTGAGACATAAGGTGCAATAAGAGCGGACAGACTAATCAGCACAAAGCAGGTACGAGCTAAAGTTTTCTTTCAAAGTTGGCTGAGCGACCCTATATTTGTAGCCATAACTGCATGGCACTAATTAAGAAGTGAAAAATGGCATCCAAGCAACACTGCTCTCTCCATACTTTTTATTTTATCCAAACTAGGCAGAGCAGAAAGTGAGGAGGAAAGGAAAATCTCAATTCTAGCTAGTAATTTGATCACACGTGCTAATCAAACTAGCTATTCTAACATTTTATAATTGCAGAAGTTTTAAAGACAGATCTGAAAATCACATCAGGCAGGTCAAAAGTGTCTGTGAATGCAAATCAAAGGGCAATGTCAATGTGTGTGAATAGAAGAAAAGGGTACTCTTTTTCTAAGGAAAGGTTCAGAGTTATCTGTGGTCTGGTGTACCAGAAAGAATACAGCCTTTGGAATCAGATTGGTCTTAAACTACTATCCTTTACCAGCTATGTGCCTCACGTCTTCTGACTCTTGCCCTCTTGACTTAAGAAATTTCAGCTATCACATGAGACTAATAATAAATATCAGTCTACTTGTCAGGATTAAATGGGATAATACATTTAAAGCTATTACCATAAAATACATACTCAATAAGGGGCAATTTTGATAAGTTTCTTTTTTATTTTATTAAGAAGCAATTCAAATCCATACAAGGAATAGTATAATATATCACTATGATCCTATCACCCAGCTCCAATAATTAAAAGCTTATGGCCAATCTTGTTTCATCCATATCTACATCCATGCCCTGTATCATTTGGAAGCAAATTCTAGATGTTATGTTTTATCTTTAAATAGTTCAATATGTACCTCTGAACGATAAAGATCTTTTATAACATAATCCCAAATTACAAACACACCCCTAAAATAGTAATAATTCTTACTATTATCAAATATCAACTCACTGCTCAAATTTTCAAATTGTCTATGGATATTGTAAGTGGTTTTGTTTTCCAGCCTATTCGAATCAGGATCCAATTAGGATTGGTTGATAGGTGGTCGCTGTGATGATGACAAAAAAGATTGCTGGCATTGAGTGGTATAATATTGGAATGGAAATAACATCTGTAAGTAATATGACATTGCTACAGGATTTTAAAGAAGGTATGACTAATATATGACTAATAAATCAGGTCAAATCTTTTCACTTTCTTACACTCACCTCAAAGGAATGATGAACTTAATTATCATGGCAAGTGCCCCCCATCCCAATACATCTGTCAGATTCATCCTGCTCTTTTCCTTAGTTTATTTTATGGACAGAAAGACATACGAAATCTGTGTGAGTGCAGAGTGAGTGTAGGAGAGGTGTGAATTGGGGGTTTGGTGGCACTGGCCTTTTTGAGGAAGTTTTTTTGGGGGGAGTACATCTGTTTTTGATGTCTATATGTGGTAGCAACACATATTCTCATCCTATCATTGTACTCAGCACCAATTGAGTTCCTACCAACAGTTTTACAAAGTCCATTTTTCTCTAGAGATGTAATTATTTGTAAAAAGCAGCCAAACAAGGAAATGGCCCATATCCTCATATTGCATTTGGGGAGTAGGCTACTACAGCAGACTCATAATGGAAAAGTAAATCAGAATGAGAGAGAATTGGGGAGATAGTAAGCAAACTCAGAAGCGTGCAATCAATAAAGCTGGTGGAAGATGCTTCTTTTTCTATTCCCCACTACCCTCCAAAAAAGATGACCTATTTACAAATAATAACGCAATTTTTACAATTAACTTTAGTCTCACTGTATACAGATAAAATACGTATATATAAAAGCATATATGTACACACACATACAGATATACACACACATACCTATATATACACATACACACACACACACACACACACATGCTTGTTTTGAAATGAGGATGAATGAGATTGTATGCAAGGAGATAAGAGAGACCATACCTCCAATTGTTGACTGTATCTAAGGTGATGTGCTTGAAAGTAATAAGAAGAAAGATCTATGACAGAGCTGAAGAAGCAGATGGATGGATGCAACAAAATACCAGATGTTACCTCGATGTTATTCTATAAGTCATTAATGTGCATTTGTCTACAAATAAAATTCTTAAATATTTGTAGCATATCATGGATTAAAATGTCAGCTCCTGCTGAATAATAACTAGAGTCATCCATGCTTAAATGAGTTAAACCACCACCATGCAATTATGTTCCAGTTTCACTGAACTTGGTCCAGACCCTGTTGAATTACGCCCATATATGTAAGACATTGTTTAGTTCATGCAATTGTTTAAACAAAGCCTGAAAAGTGAGGTTGTCCTCTGAAATAAGTCATACATTTTTAAAAGGGATCTGAATCTACTTTGGATGCAAATGTATTGCTACACAATAATTTAATCATAGGTTTAAGTAGCATTTTGGGAAATGTAAGAGGGGAGGCAATCAAATCAGATATGAAGAAAGCCCTATTAGAATACACTCCTTGAATTTCAAAAGATCATGTAGAGTAGTTTCTGGTATATACGGTGTTTAGCATGAATGAATAAATCAAGGATAGCGTAATCTTGCCCGACAAACATGGACTTCCACCAAGTGACCAGTTTCCTAGTGAATGATATCCATCTGGTTTGGCAAAATGGACTCAGATAAACCATTCATAATGACTTTCTTTCCCAAGCTCCCTATTTCATTATCAGTTTCTACGGAGATTATTTCCTACATATTAGTGATGCTTTTCTCATCACTTTTGCTGCTTGTCTGATTTGTTTTGTCTCACTTTATCTAAAAGGTTGTATAAAACCTACAGTCTTCAGCCTTTTCAGTCTGGCTTCTTTTACTTAAAATAATGCATTTTAGGTCCATTCGTTTTGTTGCATCTAACAATAGTTTATTCCCTTTTTATTTATAGCTCAGTATCATTCAATTGTATGGATCTACCACTGTTTGTTTTATCCATTTCTAAGTTGAATGATATATTGACTATTTCCACTTTGTGGCAGTTATGGATAACATTCATCTAACCATTCATATATCAGTTTTTGTGTGAACATTGGTTTTCACTGCATTTGGATAAATACCTAGAAATGTGTGCAATTGCAGCATCATATATTAAGAGTGCATTAACTTTAGAAAAAAATGACAGGCCGGGCGCGGTGGCTCAAGCCTGTAATCCCAGCACTTTGGGAGGCCGAGGCGGGTGGATCACGAGGTCAGGAGATCGAGACCCTCCTGGCTAACACGGTGAAACCCCGTCTCTACTAAAAATACAAAAAACTAGCTGGGCGCGGTGGCGGGCGCCTGTAGTCCCAGCTACTTGGAGGCTGAGGCGGGAGAATGGCGGGAACCCGGGAGGCGGAGCTTGCAGTGAGCCGAGATCGCGCCACTGCACTCCAGCCTGGGCGACACAGCAAGACTCTGTCTCAAAAAAAAAAAAAAAAAAAAAATGACAGAACATTTTCCAAAGTGGCTGCAATAAATTTTGTTCTCACCACATCTATGTAAGTTTTAGTTGCTCCACATCCTTGGCAAAACTTTTTATTATCAATTTTTTTATTCTAGCATTCTAGTACATGCATAGCAGTATCCCATTTTGTCTTTAGTTTGCATTTCTACAATAAAAAAAATTGTTGAACACCTATTACATGCTTGTTTACCATCCCTATATCTCTGATGAAGTGTCTGTTCAAGTATTTTTTCCATTTGTTATTGAGTTGTTTGTTTTCTTATTACTGAGTTGTAAGAGTTCTTTATATATTACGAATACAAGTTATTGATCAGATATGTGACTTGTAAATATTTTTGCTCAGTATGTGCTTTTCTTCTCATTCTCTTTACAGTGTTTCCGAAGAACATAAATTTGTAATATTTTTGAAAATCAACTTACCAAAATTTTAACAGATCATGTTTTTGGTGTCATATGTAAGAGACTTTTGTACAATGCAAGATCACAGAGGTACTCTCTAATATTTCCTTCTAGACATTTGGTAGTTTTACATTTTACAATTAGGTCTGTGATCCAATCTTGAGTTAATATTTATACAGGTTGTGAAGTTTATGCTACATTTCTTTTTTTCTTTGCATATGTGTATCAAAATTTTCAGCACCATCTGTTGCAAAACATATTGTTTGTACATTATACTGTCATTGCAACATTGTTGAGAATCAATTGACCAGGTATGGTTGGGTCTATTTCCTGTTTTATTGCTATCTGACATTTTTGGTTCTATTGTAAATGGTTTCCAATTTCTTCTGTATTTCAATATCTGGTTTTCAATTTCTTCTGTATTTCAATTTTTCATTGCTCACATATAGAAAACTGATTATTGTAGATTAGCCTTATATGTTGTGATCTTGCTAAATCTTTTTATTTGTTAGAATATGTTTTTAAATATTCTTTTAAATTAACTATCCAGAAAATTATGTTTTCTGCAATTACAATTTTATTTCTTCATTTCCAATCTGTGTAATTTTTATGTCTTTTTTTTCATTAGATTATCTAAGAACATCAGTATAATAGTAAATTGTCATGGGGTGAGTGAACATGTATGCTTTGTTTTCATTCTTAGGTAAAACATTTGATCTTTTGCCATAAAGAATGACATTAGTTGTAGGCTTTTCATAGATTGCTTCTACCAGGTAAGGTCACTTCTCTTCCTGTTTTGCTGAGGCTTTTTATTATGAATGGGTGTTAAATATTGTGCATGGAATCTCAATTGTTAAATGTATGAACATCATATTGTTCATATAATTTCCTTATCAGTATTTCAATTACTGTATGATCTGTAGTGATGTCTTTATTTTCTGTTTCAGAAGTTTAGAATGTTTGTCTTATGTGGGATTTTCTTCATATGAAGAAGTATCAAAACTTGATACCAAGTTTTGACTGTAGGCTTATCCTTTTTGTCTTTTCAAAGAACAAACTTTTAATTTTTTTATTTTTCTGTTGTCGGTCTTCCTGGTTTCTGCTCTAGCCTTCATTAATTTTTCCCCTCTACTTTCATTGGGTTAAATTTACTAGCAATTTTTAATTTTGTTAAGGTAATGCTTATATATGTGATTTAAATCTTCTCTAATATAAGCACTTATTGCTATAAATTTCCTTGTAAACACTGCATTAACTGCATCGCAGATATTCTGTGTTTTCATTCCACTCACTTTTTTTTCCTTAATTTCCATTGTGATTGTCTTTTTGATCTATGAGCTTAAAAAAAAAGTTTTGTTTAATTTCCAAATATTTGAGAATGTTTCCAAATATCTTTCTGCTGTTTGTTTCTATTTCAATTATGTTCTGGTAAGAAAATACACTTAGCATGAGATGAATTCTTTTATTTTGACAGTCTTATTTTGGACCAGAATATAGTATGCTTTACTCTATAGTCCATAGGCACTTGAAAAGAATGAGTATTCTGGTATTGTTAGGTAGAGTGTCCTGTAAAGGTCAAACTGGTTGTTATTGTTTGAGTCTTGTACATCTTTACTAATTGCCTGTTTTCTTTTATTGAATACTTAAGGAAGATTGTTAACGGCTGCAAATACTATTGTGGATTTGACTGTTCTTTTAATTCTAAAAATTTTTAAACTCTTTTGAAGCTCTGTTGTTAGATGCATACACATTAATGAGCTTTCCTTTTCTATGGCTATTTGAATTTTTATTATTATGCCATGTTTCTATTTATCCTTGATAGTATTTCTTGTTCGAGGTCTAATTTATCTGATATTAATATACTCAACATTTCAACACTCTTTTGATTCATGTTTGCATGTTTTTACCTTTTCTGTTCTTTTACATTTTTTACATTTCTATATGTATATTTCACATGTGCATGTATACATATATACATATATGTTTTCTTTTAGACTGTATATAGTTTTTTTCATGCAACATCATAATCCAGGCCATTTAAATAAGGTAATTATTGATATCATTAAAATAAAATATAATATCTTGTTAAGCATTTTCTATTTGTTTCATCACATCCTTAGTTCTTTTCTTTCTTTCTTTTTTCTTGCTTCTTTTTTATTAATTTTTTTTTTTTTTTTTTTTTGGAGATTCTAGTTTATCTCCAATGCTGGCTTATTTAATTTAAATATTACAAAAAATTTCTAGTGGCTTAGCCTGAGTGTACATATGCATTTTTAATTAATTACAGTCTATCTTATAACAATATTATATTACTCTATTTATATTGTATAGATCTTACAATGAAGGATTCTCTTCTATCTTTAGTGCTATTTTTGTCTTTCATTTTATTTCTACATATGCCAAATGGCATTGATACTACTTTTGTTATAGAAGTCAGTTAGATTCACATTATCTAAAAGTAAGAAGAAAAATGAACTTTATATATATCCTTTCCTTGTCTCTTTATCATTTTGTATAGATCCAAAATTTTGACTGCTGTCCTATCTTCTGCCTGAAGAACTTCCATTAATATTTTCCTTAAACCAGCTACACTGGTAATAACTTTCAATTATTTTAGTCTGAAAAGATCTTTATATCTTTATTTTGAAAATAATTTCACTGGATATAGAATTCTAGGTTGACAGTCATTTTCTTTCTACAAAGATATCACTCCATTGTATTCTCCGCCTAGTTTTTCAAAAAAGTTGCTTGAATTCTTATCTTTATTACTTTTATGTGAGTTTTTTCCTTTATTAATCTTTGATTTCCAACAATTTGAAACTCTCTCTCCTTCTCTTTTCCTCCTCTTCCCTTTTTCTCCCTCCCTTCTTTCTTCCATGTTTCGTTCTGTTTTGTTACTTGATTTATGTTGCTTATCATTCTCTGAGCTCTTTGGACATGGAATTTGGTATTTTAATTTAATTTTTGAAAATACTCACCATTATCTCTTCAAAACCTATTCTGTGACATACTTTCTCTTTCCCCCTTCAGCGATTCTTTATACACACACATTGGATCATTTGATATTATCTGACATCTCTTGAAATCTGTTTGGTTCTTGCATTTTTTACTGTTTTTCTTTGTGTTTCAATGTGTGTAATTTTTATTGATCTATCTTGAAGTTTATTAATCATTTTCTCAGCTGTGTTGAATCTACTGTTTAGCCCACTGAAAACATTATTGTTATTTCTTTACCAAATTTTCATTATTGTCTTGCTCTTAGGTTTTATCGATCTGCTGACTTCTCCAGCTGAACAGGCATGTTTTCTACCTTCCTTGCCAGAGACTTTAGCATATTAAATTTCTTCTCTGGTATTTCCAACAACTGCGTTATATCTGAATTTGATTCTTTTGATTGCTTTGTCTCTTGACAGAGTATTTTTTTTTTCTTGCTTCTTTAGCCATCTTATAATATTTCATTGAAAGCTGGCATATTATATAAGACAATGAGATTGATGTAATTAGCATTTATTCCCTGAAATGAACAATGAACATACATCTGTCTTTTCTTTCTCTCTCTTTCTTTTTCTTTCTTTCTTTCTTTCTTTCTTTCTTTCTTTCTTTCTTTCTTCTTTCTTTCTTTCTTCTTTCTTTCTTTTTCTTTCTTTCTTTCCTTCTTTTTCTCTTGTTTGTTCTCTTTCTTTCTTTGCTATGCTTTTAGTATAAGAAGGTGAATGTATCAGGAATTTAACTAAATTTAGTTTTCTTGTTACTGTTGTAAGGCTCAGTGAACCTCAGTCTTGGATTCTTTTAGTATTACATTCTATACCAGGTAGGGCTGGTATGCTGAAATGTTTTTCTCACTGTTCTATCTCTGCCTTGTATCTGTGTCTCAGATAAAGTCTCTTTTTATATTCTTGAATCTCTTCCAGCAGTATTTGTTACTCCATGTTGCTAGCCTGTGAAAAGGAGAGAAGGAACATTCTCTCCTTTGGTTTTAACCACGTCTTCTCCAGGGCCTTCTCAGTGATTTTGCATTGTCTCCAGAACTAAGGGATCTCTGACTGTCTAGGCCTAGGACATATTCCTGCCCCTTTCCTAGGGACAGGGACCTCTTTTCCTACAGGTAAAGGGTTTTTGTCTCTCTTTCTTGTCTTTGTTTTTTCTCTGTCCCTACCTGCACACATATGCCTCTACATGCTTTACATGTGGTCTCAAGGAGACAAAATTTTTGCCCTTTCTCATGCAGTTTAGGTCTTTTATATGGGTGATGAAGTAGGAAATCTGGGTGAGACTTGATGCCTTTCCTACAGTGAGTAATGTTCCCCTCCTTCCAACAAAGGAGGCTTTGTTGAGACTTTCACTTGCTGCTAATGTTGCTTACGAGCACAGTGAGATCTGTGGAGAACTTGCTAGGGGCTGTGGATTCCTTTGGAGCAGCAGCCCTAGAGATTTTATTCGCTCACACTATCCCACACATAGCCTTTAGTAATTTATTAGAAAGATTAGTTGAGTCTTTCTGCTGACTTACCTTTTGCATAGAATCATCCTCAGGTAAGCAAGGATTTAACCCTCTCTCTCCTTAGGGATGCCTATCTTTCATTAGATATTTTAAGTTAGTTTTTGTCCAGTGATCTCAACTCTCTAATGAATTCAAGAAAAGTTGTGATTTTTCAAATTATCGCTTTTTTTTTTTTTTGAAGGGGTTCTTGCTGTGTTGCCCCAGCTGGAGTACATGGCGTGATCATTGTTTACTGCAGCCTTGAAATCCTGGGTTCAAGAGATCCTCCCATCTCAGCCTCCAGAGTAGCTGGGACTACAAGTGCGCAGCACCATGCCTGGCTATTTTATTTATTTATTTTGGAGATGGAGTCTTGCTATGTTGAACTCCTGGACTCAAACAATACTCCTGCCTCAGCCCCTCAAGTAGCTGGGATTAAAGGCATGAGTCACCATACTCTGCTGATTCTTTTTGTTATAATTCTGGGAGCAAAGTGTTCCAGCTTTCTATATCCTAAGCAGAAGCTCAAAGTTCCCAAAATGTTTTATCAATACAAAAGATAAAATAATACATTCTTTGACTTTTTAAAAAAAAAACGTATGGCAGAGAACAAATTAAATGATCTCAGACAGGCTTATAGCAAATATCAACTATAAATGACTGATTATAAGTAAAATGGGAATTCAGAAGTGAGCAATCAGGGAAATGATGGGAAGGATTACTTTTCTATTATGCTTTAAGTTCTGGGATACATATGCAGAACGTGTAGATTTGTTACATAGGTACACATATGCCATGGTGGTTTGCTGCACCCATCAACCTGTCATCTACATTAGGTATTTCTCCTCATACTATCCCTTTCCTAGCCCCCATTCCCCAATAGGCCCTGGTGTGTGATGTTCCCCTCCCTGTGTCCATGTGTTCTCATTCTTCAACTCCCACTTGTGAGTGAGAATGTGCAGTGTTTGGTTTTCTGTTCCTGTGTTATTTTGCTAGTTTCCAGCTTCATCCATGTCCCTGAAAGGGCATGAACTGATACATTTTTATGGCTGCATGGTATTTTTTTTTTTTTTTTTTTTTTTTTTTTTTTTGAGACGGAGTCTAGCTCTGTCGCCCAGGCTGGAGTGCAGTGGCGCGATCTCGGCTCACTGCAAGCTCCGCCTCCTGGGTTTACGCCATTCTCCTGCCTCAGCCTCCCGAGTAGCTGGGACTACAGGCGCCCGCCACCTCGCCCGGCTAGTTTTTTGTATTTTTTAGTAGAGACGGGGTTTCACCGTGTAGACCAGGATGGTCTCGATCTCCTGACCTCGTGATCCACCCGTCTCGGCCTCCCAAAGTGCTGGGATTACAGGCTTGAGCCACCGCGCCCGGCCAGGCTGCATGGTATTCTATGGCATATATGTGCCACATTTTCTTTATCGAGTCTTATCATTGGTGGGCATTTGGGTTGGTTCCAAGTATTTCCTGTTGTGAATAGTGCTGGAATAAACATACATGTGCATGTGTCTTCATAGCAGAATGATTTATAATCCTTTGGGTACATACCCAGTAATGGGATTGCTGGGTCAAATGGTATTTCTGGTTCTAGATCCTTAAGGAATCTCCACACTGTCTTCCACAATGGTTGAACTAATTTACACTCCCACCAACTGTGTAAAAACGTTCCTTTTTCTCTACATCCTCTCCAGCATCTGTTTTTTCCTGACTTTTTAGTGATCACCATTCTAACTGGCATGAGATGGTATCTCATTGTGGTTTTGATTTGCATTTCTCTAATGACCAGTGATGATGAGCTGTTTTTCATATGTTTCTTGGCTGCATAAATGTCTTCTTTTGAGAGGAAGAATTACTTTTTAAGAGAAAGCTACTCACCATTTGGGTAGGATCTGAGGATTTACATAATTTCAATATATGAACAGCTTATATTCATCTCATCAAGAACAGATATAGTCTGAGAAAAAAAAGAAAAACAGGACAGTCAGTAGTCTGCAGTTTAACTGTTAGATTCAGTATCTTTGCCCATGTACAGCCAAAAATAGCTAGTAACATTTTGTTAATTAGGCCACACATGTTTTCCCTGTCCTGTCATTCAAAATAAAAGCAATAGCGAAAGAATAAATAGAAAGCTAAATAAGATTGAAAAAAGAGATGGTTATACTCACAAATGTTACTTAATTAAGGCTGTGGCAGACACAAAGCTATAATAGTAAATGTAATTTTAGAAAGAGATTCCAAGTAGAAAAAACATTACTGCTGTTATTCAGTTCCAGAAATGATGGTGAAAATTTCTAAAAAATTCCAATAATAGACATAAGAGAATAACAATTGCTATGGTAAGTAATTTTGTTAAAAATTTCATAGTCTGAAATCTAGGTCTTTGTTAAAGTTTTCCAAAACTCTAAATCAAGAATGGATTATAATTCAACTTTGTTGAAAGCTTTTAAAGTCTTAAATTCCAGTCTTTAGGACTGAACAGATTTCAAAGCCCTAAGTTAAGAATGAGCTATAATTCATCATTGAATTCCAGTAACCAAGTATTTGAAAGAGAGAGAAAGAAAGCTAAATAGCTTTCTATTTCTGTGAGTAAGGAGTCAGTTATCAGAAATTCCATATTGGTAAAATCTTCATTTCACTATAGGTCAATACAGAAGAAAGAAAACATTTTTCTACAAAGGTCTATGTTGTTGTCAGATGGCAGCACATTAAATTGTTTGAAAAATCCACATCCTGGCATGTGAGTATTTTTCAAAGCTAACTATTCATAAAATGTTGACATATCATTACCGTAACTGTCAACAGACACGGATACTGGTATGATCACATGAAATTCTATTCTCGAGGAGACCAGAAATCACAAGACTACACTGAGAATTTTCAGAATGCTACTACCCAAAACAAGGAAATGGCCAGTTTTATCTCAATGAATAACAATATAATGAGAAGAAACAACTTCAAGAAATATCAAATTATATTGCCAAGCAATATAATTAATAGAACTCTGTAGTGACTCGTGATACTATTTGAATCACTCTAACTTCATGGTTAGTTGAAGATTCTTATTTTGAAGTTGTTTCGTATAATCATATTGAATTGATTTTCCTATCCCAGCATAACTGATGGATGTTTTATTAATAGCAGTAGATTCTATTCACCCAATTATTCTGATATGTTTTTTAATCTAAGGGAAGATATCCACCAGTCTATCTCCATTTAATTAATGGCTTCAAAGTATAAAATAAATGGCATTGTCCAAAACAACTCATATTTTGTAAGTAAAATACACAGTCTTTGCAATATGTCCCATTACACTAACTTTATAAATTTTTTCTATACTTTTAATACAAGGTTGACAAATATTGTTAAATGCTAAATCTTAAAGTTAGAAGGTGGCTTCAGCTGTCATATGTCGATTTCTTCTTTCTGTGTGCAAAACTGAGGTAAAGAATAAACAAGTTGCTCAGGATTTCACATTAATTAGTCAAAATAAACTAGTTATTTTGTCATCTGTTGCACTTTCATTGAAGAGAACCATGTGAGTTCCACTTCTGGCCATGACTGGGTAACTAGTACTGGACTTGCCTCACACCAAAAACAGCAGTAGAAGTGGATAAAATACAGTAGAGAAAAGACGTCTCTATTCAGACATTGTACAATAAGCATCTTGGGTCTGTGATGATTGAGAACAATGTAAACAAGTGATCTGAGCCCCCAAACAAACCCACAATCACCCTGAGTTTCTGCGTAGGGTAATTCTCCTGCCATGGAACACAGAAGAGGAATCCAAGCTAGTGGCAAAGTTTGCTGAATTGAAGAGACACGTCAGTCATAGACTGCTGAAGTGGTTAGAACTTGGACCATGAGGACTTTGGAAAAGGCGGCTCTGAAGAGAGAAGCCCCTAGAAATCTGCATGGGGATTCACATGGCTGAGAGCTCATATGGCACAAACTTCCACAAGGCCTAGAAGAGATCTGAGAATGATACCAGAGATTATGTGGAGCTGGGAGATTTTGAAATTCTACCCTTCCCAGAGCAAAGATCCCAACAAGCATCACGAATAATCTGTTGAGACACACAAAAAGCCATGCCTAAGAAGTAAGAGCCATAACCTGTAAGCGGCAGGCTATAGAACTAAGCTAAAGTTTAAAATAGATCCACTCTAAAAAATAAAAATACAAAATAGATAACAGGTATAAAATAATTGTGCAATAATTTAGTTGCCTACTGAAACAAAATTCTATACTCTTTGAATGGAAACATTATAATCCAAACTTCTTGCTAAATATTATTACAATTTCTAGCCTAAAATAAAAGTTACTAGAGAATGAAGGAATATTAAGTATTATTCATAGTCAAGAGGAAACAGGATTAACAAAAAAGGCCCCAAGATGATCTACATAGTAAAATTAGAAGACAAGGATGTTAAAATAGATATTAAAAGTATATTCGGGAACTTTAAGAAACACATTGTCATAGTGAATGAACAGATGCAGTGTTACCAAAGAAATTGAAACTATTAAAAATGATAAAGGTGAAAAATCTATAATGGAAATTGTAATGCCTTAATAAAAATGCCTTTAATTTGAAAATATGTATTGTATGGAATTAACAGCAGATTAGAGCAAAAAGAAAAAGTTGTCAGTGAATGTGGAGATACATGAATGACAATAACTCGACGTGAAAACACAGATTAAAAATGATTTAAAAGATTAATAGACTGGAATGACAATATATGGTGAAGTCCCAAAAGGAGAAGAGAGATAGTTAAAGACATATGTTATAGTATAAAAAGAAACAACTACAAAAGGTAGAAATGTAACTCAAAAAGTAATATAAAAAATAAAGACAATAATAAGGTCATAATTATGCCTAACATAATACAACTATCCTTCATACAACCAGAAATGCACCAATCCCCAACCCAAATACTATTACATAAAGTTAACAATACTTAAATGCTGATATGAAGTCAATAAATCTTATGTCACATGATAAAGAAAAAGGAAATAAAATGAAGATATTTTCTTAGTACAAGTGTATGCATGCACAAACATGTTTTCAACAAAAGAAGGAGGAAATACTAGTGACAATTACAGTTCTCATTTCTGCAGCTGGTCACATGGTCATAGCTGGCATTGATGACTTCTACTATCCATTCTGTATTCTCTTTGCCTTCAGCAAGCACCTCAGCAGATCATGGCTTTTTTCCTAGTGGAGTGACCCAAACCTTCATTCCTGAAGGGTCTGGGTCATTTGTAGTCCTGCCTGGACTGGGCCGTTGTAGTTTCCCATAGACCTTAATCACAGGGCATGGTAATACTAAGAGATGCCCTAATGGATCTCCTGTATTCCATGCATACTCTTCCTTATCTCTGCTATGTAGTAGTAGACTGATTTCATCTTGATAGTTTGGGTCAATCACCCTAGCCAACATTGTAACTCCCTTCTTAGCCTGTTGACTTAAATATAGGAGAAGCCTAAAGTGTCTAGGTGGCAATCTCAACTTCCAGTTTAATGGAATTGTTGTTGTGTCTCCTGATGGCAGCCTTCCTCCCTCTGGAACTAAGACCTCTAGGCCAGCAGAATGTAATGTCATGGAAACAAGAAGCCAAAATTTTGTTAGTGGGTCACTAAGGGTGATGGTGAGTGGTGCCACTTCCACCTCCATCCTTTCATTCCTGGACCCATGAATCCTGGATATGAGAGAAACAGTACTATATATTGCACGCTGATTCAGAGAATACGTGTCTTTCTGGAGATCTCTGCCCCAGCCCTGCAAAGTATTATCACCTAGTTGGCATTGTAATTGTGACTTCAAAAGGCCATTCCACCATTCTATCAATCCAGCTGCTTTAGGATGATGGGGAATATGGTAAAACCACTGAATTCCATGAGCATGAGCCCACTGCCATACTTCTTTAGCCATAAAGAGAGTGCCTTGGTCAGAGGCAATGCTGTGTGTAATACCATGACAATGGATAAGGTGTTCTTTGAGTCCATGGCTAGTAGTCTTGGCAGCAGCATTGTGCAGGATGGGCAAATCCATATCCAGAGTAAGTGTCTACTCCAGTGAGGACAAACCTCTGCCCTTTCCATGATGAAAGAGGTCAAATATAATCAACCTGTCACCAGGTAACTGGCTGATCACCCCGATGAATGGTGCCATATCTAGGGCTCAGTGTTGGTCTCTGCTGCTGGCAAATTGGACACTCAGCAGTGGCCATGGCCAGGTCAGCCTTGGTGAGTGGAAGCCCATGTTGCTGAGCCCATGTGTAACCTCCATCCCTGCCACTATGGCCACTTCATTCATGGGCATCCATTGGTCAATGACAGTGGTGGCTGGGGAAGGAAGCTGAATGGTATCCACAGAACGGGTCATCCTATCCACTTGATTATTAAACACCTCCTACACTGAGATCACCCTTCGTTGAGCACTCATATAGGATACAAATATCTTCACAGTTTTTGACCACTCAGAAAGGTCCCTCCACATACCTCTTTCCCAAATTTCTTTGTCACCAATTTTTCAATCATGCTTCTTCCAAGTTGCTGACCGTCCAGCCAAACCATTGGCTACAGCCCATGAATCAGTATATAATTGCACATCTGGTCATTTTTCCTTCCATGCAAAGTGCACAACCAGATGCACTGCTCAAAGTTCTGCCCACTGAGAAGATTTCCCTTCACTGCTGTCTGTCAGGGATGTCCTAGAAAGGGACTGTAGGGCTGCAGCTGTCCACTTTAAGGGGGTGCCTGCATATCATGCAGAACTATCTGTGAACCAGGCCCTAGTCTTCTCTTTCTCTGTCAACTGATGATAGGGATCCCCCCATGAGGCCATTGGTGCAGGCTTGGGAAGAGAAGGCAGGGTGGCAGGGGTGGATACCATGGGCATTTGAACCACTTCCTCATGTAACTTACTTGTGCCTTCAGGACCTGCTCGAGTCTGATCACGTATATACCACTTCCATTTGATGATGGAATGCTGGTGTGCATGACCTGCTTTATGGCTAGATGGGTCAGAAAGCACCCAGTTCACGATAGGCAGTTCAGGTTGCATGGTGACTTGATGACCCATAGTTAAACTGTTAGTTTCCAACAAAGCCCAGTAACAGGCCAAGAGCTGTTTCTCAAAAGGAGAATATTCTGCAGAATATGGCAGAACCTTGCACCAAAATCCTAGAGATCTCCATTGTGACTCACCTATGGGGGCCTGCCAAAGGCGCCAAACAGCATCCCTATCTGCCACTGACACCTCAAGCACCATAGAATCTGCTGGGTCATATGGCCCAAGTGGCAAGGCAGCTAGTACAGCAGCCTGGACCTGTTGCGGAGCCTTCTACTGTTCTGAACCCCACTCAAAACTGGCAGACTTTCAGTTCACTCAATAAATGGGCCAGAATAACACACCCAAATGAGGAATGTGTTGCCTCCCAAAATCCAAATAGGCCCACTAGGCCAAATTTGGCCCACTAGAGGCCAAATGCAGCAACTTATCTTTCCCCTTACAAGGAGTATCTCAACAGGCCTCACACCACTGGATCCCTAGAAATTTTACTGAGGTAGAAGGTCCCTGAATGTTAGTGAGATTTATTTCCTACCCTCTGGCATGCAAATGTCTCACCAATAAGTCCAGTGTATTTGCTACTTCTTGCTCACTGGATCCAATCAGAATAATGTCACCAATGTAATGGACTAGTGTGATATCTTGCAGAAGTGAAAAGCGATCAAGTTCTCTCCAAAAAAGATTATGAGACAAAGCCAGAGAGTTGATCTACCTCTGAGGTAGGACTAAAGCTGGCTTTGCCAGCTGAAAACAAATTGCCTCTAGTGGGCCTTATGGACAGGAATGGAGAAAAAGACATTTGCCAAGTCAATGCCTGCCTACCAGGTACAAGGAGATGTGTTAATTTACATAAGCAATAAAACCACATCTGGCATAGCAGCTGTAATTGGATCCACCACTTGGTTAAGCTTATGATAATCCACTGCCATTCTCCAAGATCCAGCTGTCTTCTGCATAGGCCAAATAGATTTAAATGGGGATGGGGTGGGACTCATCACCCCTGCGTCTTTCAAGCCCTTTATGGTGGCACTAATCTCTGCAGTCCCTCCAGGGATGTGATATTGTTTTTGATTTCCTATTTTTCTAGGTAGACGCAGCTCTATTGGCTTCCATTTGTCCTTTCCCACCATAATAGCCATGACCCTGCCAGTCAGAGAACCAATGTGGGGGTTCTGCCAGTTGCTAAGTATGTCTATGCTAATTATGCATTGGGAAAATGACCACAGGATGAGTCCAGGGACCCACTGGACCCACTGTAAGTCAGACCTGAGTTAAAACTCCATTAATTACCTGAACTCCATAAGCCTCTACTTTAACTGGAGGACCATAATGATGTTTTGGGTCACCTGGAATTAATGTCAGCTCAGAGCCAGTGTCCAGTAGTCCCTGAAATGTCTGATCATTTCCCTTTCCCCAGTGACAGTTATCTTGGTAAAAGGCTGGAGGTCTCTTTGGGGGAGGATGGCAGAAAGATTCACTGCATAAACTGTGGGTAATGTAGTGGAGTCCTTCCTCAATGGGACCTGGCCTCCCACTCATTCAAGGGGTTCTGGATCTGTAAACTGGCTCAAGTCTGGAAATTGATTGAGAGTCTGTGATTCTCTGTTTTTATAATTCAAATTAGTCTTTTGTCCATTTGACCTAGAAGTTTTCCGTTTGTATAAATTAAGTAGGAATGCAGTAGGCTTCCCATCAATTTCACTTCTAGTAACACCGTAATTAATTACCCAAAGCCAGAGCTCTACATGAATCAGATTATTCTGATTGCTGCTTTGCCTCTGCTGTACATTAGGGTAGTTACACTCACTTGGCCTGAGTGCTGCCACTTGGCCCCTGCTGGAACCAATTATTCCCATTGTTTTTAAGTTTTGCCACCAGAAACCAATTATTCCTGTTGTATTTAAATTTTATAGTTCACTGACTGTATTTTCCACTGTTAGATCTTACATACAGAGGAGAGCAATTACAGGGGTCATCAAAGATGCAGGTGCTGCCCTTACAAATCTTTTTTGCAAGGTATTGGTCAAGGGTATATCTTCTGGACCCTCCCAGCTGGGATGAGTAGGTCTAAAGTGACCAATTCACTTCACCATCCCAATCCCGCTAAGCCTTTGGATCCCTTCCTCTACATTAAACAAAGGGAGATCAGGCATTACCAGCTCGCTCACAGTGGGCCATCTTGTAATTCATATTTCAGCTAATCAAGCAAATGAACTATTAGAACCTTTTTTTAACTCCCCCAGCTGAAAAATTAATAACATAATTCTTTCCTAGTGGACTCAAATCAGTAAATTCAGCCTGATCCAACTCTATGTTCCTTCCACCATTATCCCATACCCTTAATATCCATTCTTATACCTATTCTCCAGATTTCTGTTTATATAAATTAGAGAACACAAACAATTTTTTTTGAGTGTAGTACACCTCCTCATGGGTCACACTCTCAACCTCACCTCTAGAGGCCCGCTGGGACTTTATTCTTGTTATAAATCTAGAAGCAAACAGGGGTGTTGGAAGTGGCTCTTAAGGAGAATCAACATTATCTTGCTTGCTTACACTGGACTTATTTGTGAGACAGTTGCATGCCAGAGGGTGGGAAATAAATCTCACTAACATTCAGGGACCTTCTACCTCAGTAAAATTTCTAGGGATCCAGTGGTGTGAGGCCTGTTGAGATACTCCTTGTAAGGGGAAAGATAAGTTGCTGCATTTGGCCCCTAGTGGGCCTATTTGGATTTGGGAGGCAACACATTCCTCATTCGGGTGTGTTACTCTTCCTTCAATCCAATCAAGTTGACACAGGGTAGGTCATCACTGTTGCCTCAGGCAGCACAGGGTTTATCTCCTCAGAAAAAGTGAAAAGGCTGATGGCAGCATCGGTTGGGGAGGGGATGTTGTCACTACTGTGAATGGGGAAGCTGTTCCTTCTGGCAAAAAAGTTTCTTCAGAGTTTACAAACTCAGTGTCCCCAGCTTCATCATGGTCCTCCCACACATCCCCATTCCAAGTTGCAGAGTCCCATTCTCTTCCAATCACTGCCCTCACTTTAACAGTAGACTCCTGGCCAGGCTGTGCATGCACCTTTCATTGCAGGTCAGCCATTTGCATGATAAGAGCTGTGTCTGCTTTTCCACAATTTCAGTTCTTTCTTTACAGGAGATAAACACTCACTCAGGGCAATCTTGGCAGATTTGAGGCTCAGTATCTGCTTCTGAAGCCAGGAGACAGAATCCATGAGTTCATCATTTTCTTTCATCACTTTATCCACTGAATTGAGGAGCAACCAACCAGCTTCACTATGTTCTTTGGTCCTATGGTCAAAGGTATTATGTATAGAGTCACTAAACTTCTTATTTCTCACAAGCAGTGAATCAAGCGTGTCAAATGCATTTATTTTGCATAACTCTCTAAACAGTTCACACCAAGGACTATCAGTGTTCTCCACACTATTGGAAGTAGAGTCCTTAGCATTTTTTGGTGTAATCATATTAAGCAGCCAACTCCAGAAACCCCCAAACCAATGAAAGAACTCCATCCTTAATATTCTGTTCCTCTAGAACCACTCCTTGTACCAAAATATGTATTAGTCAGGGTTTTCTAGAGGGACTGAACTAACAGGATGGATCTATACCTATATCTATCCATATACCTGTATCTATATCTATCTATATAGATATCTATATCTATCTATAGATATACATCTAGATATATATCAGTATAAAGGGGAGTTTAGTAAGTATTAACTTACATGATCACAAGAGCCCACAATAGGCTATCTGCAAGCTGAGGAGCAATGAGAGCTAGTCTGAGTCTCAAAACTGAAGAACTTGGAGTCCAATGTTCTAGGGCAGGAAGTATCCTGCAAGGGAGAAAGATGTAGGCTGGGAGCCTAGGCCAGTCTCGATGCTTCACATTTTTCTGTCTGCTTTATATTCCCAGGTGGCTGATTATATGGTGCCCACCCAATTAAGGATGGGTCTGCCTTCCCCAGCCCATTGACTGAAATGTTAATCTCCTTTGGCAACACCCTTACAGACACACCCAGGATCAATATTGCATCCTTCAATCCAATCAAGTTGTCACTGAGTATTAACCATCACACATACCAACTAATTTTTTTATTAGATGTTGGACATTTTACGTTTTACAATGCAAGGTACTGGGTTTTGTTACATTCCTTTAAGAAATGTTGGATCTTGTTTTAGTGTGTAGTTAAATTATTTTGCACTAGTTAAATCCTTTCAAAGCTTTGTTTTTAAGCATCATTAAGGTATGTTCAGGGAAGTCTTTACCCAGGATAATTTAGCCCCACTGCTAAAATAATAACTTTATTATTTATTTATTTCTTATTGATAATCTTGTGAGAATTCCACCTGAAACCCCATGTGTGATGAGGTCTTTTCACTCCAACTGATGAGAATATAAACTCTTCACAGTTCTGTGTGAGCCACAAAGGAGAAGCATTCTCTCCTTTGACGGTTCTTTTCTCGGACTCAGATTGTTTCCTCACACATGTATGTAGGTCAGTGCTCAGCAAAGACTCTGAGGATCTCTTTGTATGTCATTGAAGGTTTCTTTCTGTACAGTGCCCTCCTCTTAGGTGTTTTATCTTGCACTCTGATCTCCTCCTCAACCCAGTGAGGCCTTCAGTCCAGTCTTCTGGTGATGAATTCTCTCAGCTCAACTCTTCTGCCGCTCCCATATTGCATCAGTACTTAAGGATGCCTTTAGACACCTATCCTTTAGACAGTAATCTGATGAGCAGAGATCATCATTGTTACTTGTTTTCTTTCTTTCAGGCATCACCATCCTGCACTACTAGCTGTAAAATGTTTTAATCCCTCATTTCACATACTTTGTCCAATTTAGCTTGTTGTTCAGTATCTGATGATACATCTAGTCCCTATTATTTTATATGGACCAGAAGAAAGAATATGGTACAGCTACTTTTGAGAAAAATTGCTCCTTTAAAGCTAAATCTATTCAAACACTAAGACCCAGCAATTCCACTCCTAGGAATCTTTTCAAGATAAATGAGAACACATGCTCATAAAAACAGTTGTATGAAAATTTTCATGACAGCTTCATTCATAATAGCCTAAAGCTGGAAACTACTCAAATTGCAATCAGCATGAAAACGTATAAACAAATTGTGGAATTTCAATACAAGGAATATTACTCAACAATAAAAAGGAATAACTTACTGACATACATAGCAACAAGAATGAATCTCACAGATATTATGCTGAGTGAAGCAGGATACAAATTAGATTACTACCTAACCTATGATTGCATTTACATGAAGTTCAAAAGCAGACAAAATTAAGTCATGGCGAAAAAGAATTAGAAAATGATTGTCTCAGTGGCGATTCAGTGAAAAGTAATAAAAGAGAATGTTCTTGTGTGATACAAATGTTCTCTATATTTATAGAGGGGTGAGTGATGAGTTTATGTGTATGTAAAAAGTCAGCAAACTTTGAATTTAAATGTATATTTTATTTTATATAAACTTTCCCTAAAAAGCACTATAAATGGTTGATAACTTTTAGTTTTTAGGATTGTTTTCCACAGTGAGAGGAACGAGCATTCTAAAATTACTTGCTATAGTTTACGTACATTTCTGTATAGTCTAGGCTTGCTCTCATGATTAACTATATTGAGAACAATGGGAGCTAGATTTCTCACTGTTGGAGAATAAAGTTGCAAGTATGGAAAGGAGGGAGACTAAATTCTACCCTGTGGTATTAGATTATAATCATAAGCAGCAGAGAAAATCTATGGTTTCAAATGTAGGAATCAATACAGGAATAATCTGCATATCCACTGTCCATGGCTGAAGGAGCAATGACATACCAATGTCATTGACAAAGATCTAACACTCACCTTGGTTTCTAAACATGATTCTCCATGAAAAGAAAACAGATTTCCTTGGAATAAAAAAATGATTTTAGAGCTAGTATAGGGAAAGTACAAGATCATCCTAGAACATCATATTGAACCAAAAAATCACAAAGTACTCAAAGAATGATGAATGATGCAGCTATGTCAAGAGGACATAGGATACAGTTTGATGGAGCTCCTACTGGTCAAATCTCAAACATTTTGATCATAAAAATAAATATTGATAGTAATGGATTATACACTATGGTATGCTGGTAAACTGGCTCTCCATAATGGAAAAATAAAGAAGCCCTGGTTGGCAGTATTTGCTGATTTCTATATTATAAATACTCCACTATGGGTGATTTTAAGCTACCAACATTATGCCAATGCACATAGATTTAAGAAGAGTTGCCTAAACGTGGTTCTCATGATTAAGTGAGCTGGCCATAAGATACCAATTATAACTGTAGAAAAAAGTAAGGATACATAAATTTATACATATTATCAATAAATGGTTAAATTACTTAATGGAGGAGAAAGGAAACTCTTGCTTATGGTGAAATTTCAACTAATATGGAAGAAATGATGGAGCTGAAAATAATCAATGGATGCCAAAACTAGCAAGGAAAGTTTTAACAAAGAGCTCTAAATGTACACAATCTGAAAAAAAAAATCACTCTAAAATGACTTAGTATTTACCAAAAAGAACATTTGTGTAACTTCACAGTAAAGAGAGCTAATGGAGTCCACTTGCTTTATTAGTTTCAATTTCCAACACATACGGCTTAGACTATATAATGAAGTAATCAAGGTCAGTATCTTCAGTGTTGAGACAAACTGACATTATGTACCTCCTATGAGAATGCACACCTGCTGTATCATTCAGGATTCTCCAGAGAAACAGGACCAACAGGATATATTTATACAAAGAGATGTATTTTAAGGAACTGGCTTATGTGGTTGTGGGGCTGGCAAGTCCAAATCTGTAGGGCACGCTGGCAGGCTGGAAACTCACGTAGGGTTTCTACATTACAGTTTTGAGGGAATCCTTAGCTTTGCTTTTAGGCCTTCACTGTTTGGATGAGGTCCACTCATATTATTGAGGGTTCTCACTTTGTCTAAAAGTCAACTGATTCTAGATGTTCACCACATCTACAAATTATTTTCACAGCAACCTCTAGATTAGTGTTTAACCTGACAAATGTGGGCCACAACCTAGCCAAGTTGACACATAACATTTAACCATCCCATCTGCCAAAAATTTGTAATCTGAATTCTATCATAAAAATAGACAAATAGAAAAGGTGCAACATTTTATGAACTAACAGGTCTATTGCCTTCTAAATGTCAAAATAAATGACAAAAAGAAGACTAAGAATCTGATTTAGATTAAAGTAGACCAAAGAAACATGACAATTAAACATAATCTAGGATCCTGGATTTTATGTGGTGTTGGATAAAAAAAGTTCCTGAGACAATTGATGAAATTAGATTCTGGAATGCAGGTTAGGTAATTTTCTAATTTTGACTTATTTTGCTGTGGTTGTGGAAGAGAAAGTCATCATTCTCAGGAAGTACTCACTGAAACACTAGAGATAGAGTGTGCATAGTATCTCCTTCTCCCTAGATGATATCTGAATCCTGGAACCTGCAAACATATTTTCTTACATAGCAAAAGAGACTTTGCAGATGCAATTAAAAATAGAAAAATGAAGAAATTATCCTTGATTATCATGGTGGGCCCAATGTAATCACAAGGTTCTTAGAAAAAAGAAAGAGGGAAGAAGGAGAAGTGGAGGCAGAGGCTAGGAGATTAGAAGAGAGGCTGATTTCAAAGTGATGCAAATGCTGGCTTGGAAGATGGAAGGGGCTACAAGTCAAGGAATCCAGGCAACCTTGAGAAGCCAGAGGACTGAGACAGCCTCTAGAATGAGGAAGGGGTAGGGAGCAGATTCTCCCAGACCCTCCAGAAGACCTGCTGATACATTTTTTTAGCCCCAGAAATCTCATTTTGGATTTCTGAATTCTAGAATGTTAAGATAAGGAATTTGTGGGGTTTTTTTCTTATCTTTCCATGTACATTTTATTTTTAATTTTTAAAAATTTTAGATTCAGAGATACATGTGCAGGCTTGTTACATGGATATATTACATAATGGTGAGGTTTGGACTTCTAGCGTACCCATCACCCAAATAGTGAACATTGTACCAACTAGGTACTTCTTTTAACCCTTGGCCTCTCCCATGCTCCCCACTTTTGGAGTTCCCAGGATCTATTATTCTCATTTTTATGTCCACATGTAGCCATTGTTTAGTTCCCACTTATAAGTGAAAGCATGCAGTATTTGAGTTTCTGAGTTATGTGTTACTGTAGCAACAGAAACCTAGTACACACTCAAATGGTTCTGAAAAAGGTATGCATTTGTTTGAAACTATGTATAAAGAGACAAAAATACAAAAACAGACAAAGCAAACATAAAACATTAGCAAATTTTGGTTAAAAGTCTCTGGGAGTTCCTCATACTATTACAAATTTTCTTTGAAGTAATGCTAAAACAAAAAGTTACAGAAAGGTACAAAAAAGATCTGTGGCTTTTAAAAAAAAGATAAAGAAATGTTTACGGTTAAATTGACGGGATGGATAGAATTTGCTTCAAATAAACCAGGAAGGAGGTATGGATGGGGAACTTCAGATGAGTGCTTGTTAGGAATGGGTAATGTGTAAGAGTTTTGAGTGTACTATTTTTGTCTGTTTTTGCATTTGTTTCAGATTCTTCTCAAAATATTCAAAAACAGGATCATTTTATCTAAAAATCGATGGAAGGGAAAATGATGCAATACTAACATTTCATGTAACCATCAGTCTAGCTGGGGAGTTGGCAGCCTCTACTGAAAAGAAAACATTGGCATGAACTCTAGCAGTTTGGTGTCATATCAGTTTAATATATTTTATTTACTTGAACAGACAAACCAGGAAACAAGAGGCTTTTCTCTGATTATGTCAGCCAGCAGACGTTAACCTTTCTCGACTGTGAAGGCTACTCTTTGCAGTTTCTGCAGTTCGTTTTGCTTTTTGTTTGTTTTTGTAATCGTAGGCACTACCAAAAGTGTTTAGAGCACTCTGCTGAAAATGGCAGTATTTGAAGAAACTGGATGTCACTTAAAATATGATCCTTGGATAAATATCACATGCTGCTGGCCTTCTTACAAAATGAGTAAGCACTGACTGTCCTTCTGGCTGCCAAAGCCACTTTGATTTTCCTGGAGCCCTCTATTTAGCAGGTAGTTTGAGGGGACTGTGGGAAGGGGACAAATATCATACATTTGGATTACCATCTTTATTTGCTTCACTTGCCCTCTTTTCTGAGTAAAGGAGTTAAGGCCATGCTTCTATACAATGAAAAACAAACTAAAATTATCCAGAGTTAACCTAACTTTTTACCCTTCCCCAATGAGATATACAAATGAAAGCTTGCATTTCTTGGCCGGATCCGATGAATGTAAATTTCCCATTAACATATAATAGGTTTAGACTCTAAATCCCTTTGAGCGTGGGAATCCGTGAGGAAAAACAACACTCTGTAAACTATTGCTCAAATAAGCTCAAACATGTATTTTAGAATATACCGTGCCTGTAAAGAGAAAGATAATCAATTTTATGTGTGTCAATTTTTTAAAAAACAGCAAGATTTTTTAAAAGCCATTTTATCTCTGAGAGATTCAATGACCATATTTGATGACAAGCCAGATGGCAGCATTCTCTAGACCCGGTGCCAAGACGCATGACAGGAGCCGCAATTTACCTTCCGTGGTGAGGCTAGCTGCTGAAGCACACCACAGCTGCGGGCGAGCGGGCTGCTGCCGGTAGGTGCAAGCACAGTTGGTTCCCTCCCAACTTGGATGCAGCAGGTAAGAGGCTGAATTAGTACCCAGCAATTATGGAATTGGCATGCGCTGCATTGTTTACTCACAGTAATATTCCTACTGGACTTTATTAAAACACCATCTGTTGTCAGGGCAGACAAAGAATCCAAATAGAAATACATAGCAAGACAGAGAGAAAAAGAGAAAATAAGAACATGCATGTGTGTATTGGAGGGCTGCTACAGGATTTGGTTGCATCTCTAAGAGGCCACGTTTGACCCTGAGGGTTATCTTTTAACGTGATATCCCTACTCTCCCAGATTTTTGTTTTGGGTTTCCGCTGCCAGCTAGGCTGAAACAATTGTGGTCCAAATGAAGTTGGCTGTGTGTGAGTCAGGCTGGGATTGAAGGCAGCAAGTGCATGCGTATGGGTGGAAACCAATCACATTAGCATGACTACAAATTAAAACCAAAATGATGCAAAGTCAAGTCCTCCCACTGAATGATGCTCAGAGTAAACTTCTGAGTTAATGTCCAGAATATAGGCTGAGTAATAAAGGATATCTGCCAACAATAATAATACCTTCAGGGCACAAGGAAAAGTGACTGTTTTTTTACAATCAGCTGTTTTCTCTCACTTTTTAAAATCCTGCAGATGGGGATCAGATATTTCTAATACACAGCTGGTCTCTGCAAGTGGCCAAGTGTAATTTTTCATACACCCACATACCATTCCAGGTGAAATTAATTAGTCAGAATTCCTCATCAGAAAATACACTAATAAAATGTGATGCAAGTAATTAAATATGCAAATACAAAAACGACAGCATTAAAACTCTGATATGTCATTTCAATTCTTCGAATAGACATCTGTCTATTCGGAACTTCAGTGCAGAACAAAATCAGAAACAAAACAAACCTTAAAAGAAAAAGTGTAAACAAGTCCCGATGCATGTGGCAAAATGCAAGCTGCAGGAAAATGAATCTAAAACAAGCACTGAATACTTTCCTGGTAAAAGAGTTGGCTTAGCTCAAATATATATTTAAATATTATGGAGCAAATGAATTAGGAGCATTTGGAGAAGCCAAGGGGAAAGCTCACGCAGTGTATGATGTCATCGTCTGCTTTGCCTGACATTCAGACCCCCGATATTCTTGCCAGAATATGAGCAGGCATTCTAATTTACAGAAATGCTGTTTACCACTTTGCAAGCCGTACCAATATTTACAGAGAATTCAATGAATGGATGAAAAGAAACAGCTGCGACTCCTTCCACCTCATTGCCTATTTCATCTCTAACTCTCCTCCTCTGTGCTGTCTTATTTATAGTCATTTTGTTGAGCAATGGATTGGGTTTGGCAGCATTCAGTACACTGATGCCTGTTTGTTAAACACATCACTACTCCTGCTATGAATTTTCCCTTTCCTAAGTGTGTTTTATAGAGAATACCATGATTGACTGACTATATTCCGCATTTATATTTTAATAGGTTTCAAAATGCATGAATACCCCAATTATGTATTTTTTCCCTAAAACTGCTTATATGGTGGTTTTAAGGCTGTTCCTAATACTGTAATTTATGCTCACTGATGATATTTTGCTATTTGATAATGTATGTGTGCTACAGTATAAGTTACTGCAAAAAAAAAAACGTCTAAAAAATAAAAAGACACAATTCTTTCCTTCAGGGAGCTTAAAATTTAGTTGGGGAAATCATATATGTGCCGAAACAACAGAAGGTAATATTAAGTTATAAGTGATGAATAATAACATGTAAAGCCAACTAGCAGAAATGCAGAAACTCAGAGGAAGAAGCAACCAGGGAAAGAGTTATTTTTCTTAAGCTCTAGCCTGTGAAAGTTAAAAAGACTATGAATAGGTCAAGAGGAAAGAACAGAGCAGGGTGTTTAGGCAACACTAAACTAGGTTCTTGGGCCAGAACAGCAAAGGCAATGATTTCATGAGAAACACTTTTCAAGAGGCTCCCGTGGTTTATTCCACCCTGCCCAAGGACACCAACCTACCAGAGAACATGGTCACGACTTTCATGAAGGAGAAAGGAAGAGAATCTCTGAAAAAATATGTTTAGCCTCAATCAAATTTAGATGTTCAGCATTGCCTGCAAAAAGGCTATATAAACATTTGGAGACCAAGGGTCACCAAGAAAGAATAAACTGGTGAATTGATTGTAGTAATTGAAAATATTTGAATAATGAGGATACCTTGCAGGACCTCAATGCCCTTGTTCTAAATTTGCTCCTGCTATATCAGAAGAATTTTGTTTAGATCCTCCACTAACTCCTGGAACAAACCAAATGAGCATGCATATTTGATGGTTACAATAACCTGGGCTAGAATAAGTGAGCTCCATACTCAAGACATCAGAATGATAAATGTTGAGCCTCAGCCAGGGTTGAAAGGAAGGAGACTGAGGTCAAAGACAAATACAACTGTCTCTGTATTAGGTCTGAGGGTGAAACCAAACCATAGATTAAATAAAGGCATTGCAAGGTGTGAAGGCAGGAAGAGCTGGAATAGGTGAAGCGATGAGGTGCGAGCGGCGCATGTGAGTAGACTGAGAATCTTTAAACCTCACATCTTTAAATCATATCATTAGTAGCTTAATTAACAGGAAAAGTTGACAAATTGATAACTATCTACATGGAATGATTCGATATTGAAAGATATTTTCTTCATTTCTTAGTTCATTTTCTGCTGCAATAACAGAAGACCACAGACTGGGTCGTTTATGAAAAAAAAAAATCTAATTTTTTCCACTTCTGGAGGCTGGGAAGCCCAAGGTCAGAGAGTGGCATCTGGTGAAGGCCTCCTTTCTACATCATCCCATAGCAGGAGGTGGAAGGACAAGAGAGCAGAAGAGCAAGAATGAGCGTGAGAGGGCTGAACTCACTTTTATTCAGGAACCCCCTCCTGAGATAACTAACCCACTCCCTCAATGATGACATTAATCCATTCAGGAGGATGGAGCCCGCATGCTCTAATCATCCCATAATGGGCCCATCTCTTACTACCATCACAATGGCAATTAAATTTCAATATGGGTTCTGGATGGGACATGCAAAAAACAGCAGACGCCATGGACATTATACGGTTATCGGAGCCCTGGCTTTACGTTGTGCTAAGTAGGGGCCCAGGCACAGGCTGTCCAGGAAAGGAAGATAGAAGAGAGAAAACTAAATTGCCATTTTGCCATTTTACCCCAGATTATACATTTTATTAAAGACTTTCTTCTCATCCTGATACAAATTGATTCCATTTAAATGAAAGCATGACTTTAAATTATATCACCATTAACTTCTGGTCTTTAAATTATATCATTAGTAGCTTAATTAACAGGAAAAGTTGACAAATTGATAACTATCTACATGGAATGATTCGAGATTGAAAGATATTTTCTTCATAAACTATTCCCAAAGAACTGTTTCTACAAGGTAATATTTAGCCCATCCTTTTTTATTTTCTTTTTGAGACAGAGTCTTGCTCTGTTGCCCAGGCTTGAGTGCAGTGGCACGATCTCGGCTCACTGCAAGCTCCGCCTCCTGGGTTCATGCCATTCTCCTGCCTCAGCCTCGCGAGTAGCTGGGACTACAGGCACCCGCCACCACGCCCGGCTAATTTTTTGCATTTTTTAGTAGAGACGGGGTTTCACGGTGTTAGCCAGGATGGTCTCCATCTCCTGACCTTGTGATCCGCCCACCTTGGCCTCCCAAAGTGCTGGGATTACAGGCGTGAGCCACCACACCCAGCCTATTTAGCCCATCTTTTACCTTCATTTTCCCAAGTATTCCTGACCCTGCCTCACTGGAAAATTCTATGGGAATAAGCTTCTGGTTTAGAGATTATGCTGGAAAAATAAGAAATATCTCCTTGTCCCTTTGTCATCACAGTCCTTCCTTCCATCCACCATATGCCAAATGTGGATCTCTTCTCTGGAGCTGATGTCTTCACACGTAGGCCATTGGTTTTTGCCATTCATTCAAGACATACACATGAAAATGTCTGTGGTTTTTATGAAAAAATAGCTATACAAACAACTGGAACATTCTATTTGGGATCATTTCACCATTCTCAATGTTTCATGCTTTACACACGTACACACACACACACACACACTGCCCTGTGGTTTTTAACCCTTGGTCAAAACCAAAACAGAGCCCATAAATTCAACAAGGTTGTCTCTGGTCCCCAACTGTGCTGTCAAGTAGCCCAAATAGTACTTCGGAAATGATAACCCTAGGCTGTCACCACACACACTCCCCTGTCACTGCAGACCTGGCTGGCTCCCTTGGGTGAGAAGATTTGGAAATAGTAGAATAAAAATATCCTAAGGCTTGTGTTTCTACCACAGAATAGAAAGTTAAGAGAGCCTTTAGGGAAGCTCTTCATGGCCCGTTCTATCTTGAATTGCACAAGACATTTCTTCTCTATAAGGCTGGACCCCAGGAGGTGAAGCAGGACCTTGGCATTATATAAATATTGACAGGAAGAATGCAACTGCAGGCTTTCCACAGGCACTCCTTGTTGTGTTGAAATGCCAAGAGCCTCTAGACACAGATTGAATCTTCCTTTCTTTTGCTCTTTTTCCAATGGTAACAGTAAGTATTTAAGGCACAGATCTCCATGGAGTCTCAATACAGGGACACTGGATTGAAACACCTAGTGTTGATGACCTGATAAGTGGTAAAGTCTAACACTTTAGCACAGAAGTCAGGACTATTAGGGAGCAGAATAGCTGTCATGGAGACAGACATCTTAGGGGTCTCCTCACTGAATAGTTGCTAAGAAGTTAGTGACAGCTGCTAGGAGAAGCTTTCAGATCTAGCTAAAAGGAATTAGAATCTGTCTTTATATTTTAAAAGCTTGAATACTAAAACTGGATTCCTGGCATGGCAAGGAATCTAGTTTTGCAGTTACTGCCAGCAAGGAACATGCTCTGGTTGTCTTCCAGGTACATGGATAGTGAAATTAAGGGAGTTTTCCTGCTGAAGGAGAAGTATTTGAGACAAGAGTGATATGGTTTGGCTCTGTGTCCCCACCCAAATCTCATCTCAAATTGTAATCCTCATAATTCCCACATGTTAGGGAAGGGACCTGGTAGGTAGTGATTGGATAATGGAGGTGGTTTCCCCCAGGCTGTTCTGGTGATAGTGAGGGAGTACCCATGAGAACGGATGATTTTAAGTGTCTGGAAGTTCCCTCTTCTTGCTCTGTCTCGCCTGCTGCCATGTAAGACATGCCTGCTTCCCCTTCTTCTCTGATTGTAAGTTTCCTGAGGTCTTCTTAGCAATGTGGAGGCCTTAGGAAACTTTTTCTTTATAAATTACCCAGTCTTGGGCAGTTCTTTAGAGCAGTGTGAGAACAGACTAATACAATGAGTGTCTCTATATCTTGAATTATTAGAGAGAATGAAGAATTCTTGGCGAGGATTGAGAAAATGGTCCAAGACAGAACTTTTTAAAAAAGATTAATTTGTAGTCAATAGGAAGAATGTATATATTAATACATATATAAAAGAGGACTGGGCCGGGCACAGTGGCTTATGCCTCTAATCCCAACACTTTGGAAGTCCAAGACAGGTGGATCACTTGAGGTCAAGAGTTTGAGATCATCCTGGCCAACAGAGTGAGTCTCACTCTGTCACCCAGGCTGGAGTGAAGTGGCATGATCTCAGCTCACTGCAGCCTCCGCCTCCTGGGTTCAAGTGATTCACCTGCCTCAGCCTTCAGAGTAGCTGGGATTACAGGTGTGCACTACCCCTCCTGAGAAACCTTTAAGGCAAAGAAGTATGTAGAGAATACACAGAAATTTTCCAAGGATCATGAGGGTTAAAAATTGGGATTCATATCTAACACTACAGAAAGCATCTATATAAGTTATTTTGAATTCCAGTGGAAAAAGCTGAAGAAGACCCCAGAATACTAAAGATGGGATAAGACAAGGATGAAATATAGCTGATCACAGGAAAAAAAAAATGCCTTATTTGAAGAAAAGAAAATAAATAGACCTGAAAGCAGAAAAAAATCCCTAGGTCAAGAAATTATAATCATTTATGTAAAATCATTTAACATAGAATGCACATTAAAAGGCAATGGAGTAAGATCAAAAGATCAAAAAGCAATAAAAATGATTTTGGTTTGGAGGCAGCTCAGAGATAATCTTGTCAAATGAGATTATGGGTAACGTTTTCCTAATACAGATGATAATTTGGCATAAAGGCAATTTATGGTCAGAGCAGAATTCAACTGTTGGGTGATTGCTTCTTTTCATTCTTCTAAAAGTAGAACATCTAAAAAATTCTTATCTTTTCTGCAGTTTCATGAATCAGGAAGTTGAAGAGTAATAAGGGAAACCTTATACTCAAGTTAGTTCTAAGCATCATTTAATAATTTGAACTAATGGGAAACGTAAGGGAGACTGTCCATGTCATTTTAACTCTTGGTTACCAAGGAAATATATTAATGATGATTAGAGCCAAACAAAACTGAGATAGGATCGAGTTGGGATGGAAAAGCATGCCATGGGTTTTGGCATAAGCTAGATCTAGTTTTAAGCCTCCTAGACTCAATTATTTACTATCTTAGAGACTTTGATCAAGTCAACACTTCTTTTCTGAGACTTTTGTTTTCATTTCTAATGAGTAGTTTATATATATCCAGAATACAGTGTCATTACCATATGCTGCACTAGATCAAAAACTTTGACTTCAGAAATTCTGTAATTCTCTCTTCTATCAATAAGGTCACTGAAATGGAAAATTACTGTAATAATTCAAAATCTCACAATTAACTATGCCTGCATATGGGGAGAGGAAAAATAGTCATACTGGGCCAGTTACTAAGCAACCACTTTGTAAAACCCTATCTCACCAGGCTGAGAAAAGAACAAAGAACTGATGCTTTCCTATTAGACCCTATTCATCCCCTTTAAAGAGGACACATCACCAATGAAAAGATGGCCAGCCATTTCTTTAACAACTTGTTGGTAAATGGGGTTTTGCATTTCTATGACTCTCCTTCTAATTTTCCTATATTAAATTTTAATGTTTCTTGACACATAGACCTCTTTGGGAGTCATGGAAGCTACAATAAATAAATGAATGCTTGAAAAACCTAACAGATAGTTGCACACATATTTTGTCCTTGAAACCCATTTATGGATCCCCAGATAAAGTGAAACACAGAAGTACATTATTTCTAATTGTTTATATTTTCACTCAAACTCCAAAAATATTTACTTATTAAAATAAAATGCAGATATTAAAACACAAGGAAATTATGAATGTTTACAAAAAAAGAAGACAAACAAAAATATTCCAAAAACCAGTTTTATAAGAAATACTGCAATTAAAAATCCTGAATGGGGATATGATGGGATGCAGTACAGTGTGTTCTTTGCCTCATCCCATTTGAAAATTTAATGGGACTCATAATTTCAGAAAAATGGACTACAATCTGCAGATGAGAGTCAACACATATGTTATTAGCCTAAGGAAAAAAAAACCACTACTGTAAAAAACCCACAGCTGTTTTTCCAGAAGATGATGCCACAAACTACCTTGCTGTAATTATGTGGGCCACTTTTGAAGTGCTGATTCTTGTTTTTTGTTTTGTTTTGTTTTTGTTTGTTTGTTTTTTCATAGCTACTGAATCAAATTCTCTATGATGATGCCCATAAGTGTGCTTTTAACACGCATCCTGATCGATCTTTAGCTAAGCTAAAGTTTGAGAAACACTTTGCCATCGTTTTAAAAATCTTCATTAAGAGTATCTGATATCTAACCAAAACTTAAATCCTACAATATTAAATTTCGCTTTGCTAAATGAAATACATTTCCAACCTAGATTGCCCTATATTTTTGGCATGGATACTTTTTATAGATTTGTTTGTATTGTCCATGGGAAGGTAAAAGTGCTACAACCTTAAGGGATAAAAAACTATGCCTATCTGTGATTGGCATCTTGTTCATTTAATAAGAAATAATAACAATCGTATCATCTTGGGAAGTAACATGAGTTGCAGTGACTACTTTCACCTTGACAGCAGAACACCAGGATCTCCAGAGATTATTTTCTGAGAAAGGCATAATACCCCAAACTGAGTGTTACTTAAACTTTTCAAAAGAAATAATTTCATAATGTATGAACGTTGTAAGTCCAACAAAATTCAAGATGTGTCTTTCCTTTGATTCTGATTGTAGAATGTGTAAATTAGTAGAATAAAGAGGGATACATTTTTCTCTTTGGTATCACTTTAATCTTTCAAACTTGTGTTTATTTATTTTTTCTTTTTCCCAGGGAGAGAATAAAGTGGGGAGGGGAGGTTTGGAAGGAGGGGGCAGACACAGTGAAACTGACAACCATTCCAGAAAGAATGTTTTTTATGATACAGGAGTCCATCAGGGATTCAACGGAGGCAACTAAACTAATTACAAGAAGCTAAACAGCACCCCTCCCCTAAGGATGACATTCAGTATTGACCTGCTAGGAAGATAAATGCCCAACACATTTATTGTCATAGGGGTCAGTGCTTGTCCTATACTAAAACAATCAAGAATCTGCTGGCACTCTTGGCCTTGCGTCACATGCTACCTGTATGAGAGCGTCGTACATACAGGGAGGAGCCTGTGACACTGGGCAATGCAAGCATGCTGAGGATGTCGAACGTCTGTGCCAGCACTTTCACATTCTTATCAACATGCTCCAGCTCTTGCTGGGGCAACAAGAAGGAAAGTTTTGGCATATCAATGTGAATCATTGCATGCTCTTTGGAATAGAATAATAATCAAATTGATTTGCTAGCTATGCACAGCTCTCAGAGAACGTTTGAAAGTAGGGGGTGGTTTTAATAGTGTGGAGAGGTTGGCTTTTCCTGAATTATTCATATATAATTAAAATAAGAAGTGATCAGCATTGTCTATCTATATGTTATTAGTTTACTAACCAGAAAGCTGGGTAGTAATTAACCCTAATTCCTGGAAGCATACTGGAGTGAGAGGAAGGCAGAGAAGAAATTCTACACCCCATGTGTGTAATATCTCACCCTTTCATGTTCTGTTGTGGCCCAAATAAAAGTGTCTGATTTATACCAGCAGAGTTGGCACCAGCTATGTGCACATTTCTGCTATTCTTATTGTTTATTGTTATATGTTTAAGTACTTAGGAGGCATCAAGAGGAAACCAATGGGAAGACCTTCTCCATGACTATAAATTCATAGTCTTGAGAAACGATGTTGATAGGTTTGGACAGGAATAAACACATCCCTAAAAGCCGTATACTTTGCCATAATTTTGGTACCTGCACAAAACTAAATGGTTTTTTTTTTCTTCTTCTGTCTTCTCCAATGCCATGCGTCACGCTAAATTCAACCCTAAAACTGAACAGGCAAATACCTCAAGTGCATGATACATTGACCTACCTTCTGTACTAGGCTAGCACTATCCATAGCATAGGACGGATACAGTCATTCCAGAACACACCACCCTGAACACTAATTCCATCAGCAGAATAATAGGAGAACTACAAAGTCTTCATCATCCTAAAACTGTGTTCAGGATCCTCATTTGACAAGCAACATGGGAATGGTAGATGCAAAATGACAAGATTTGTCCACAATTTCTTAGAAATAATGGTTCTACTTGATTCTCTATTCAGAAAAAAAAAAAAAAGAGGATGTCATTATTATAGACCAATGAAAGAAATTATTTGATTAGGGTAAAAATAGCAACCTGTCAGATGTAATCTTATACACTGGACAAAATATTTACAATTACGCTACAACTTTTTTTTTTTTTGAGATGGAGTCTCACTCTGTCACCCAGGCTGGAGTGCTGTGGCACAATCTCCACTCACTGCAACCTCCGCCTCCCAGGTTCAAGCGGTTCTCCTGCCTTAGCCTCCCGAGTAGCTGGGACTACAGGCGTGCGCCACCAGGCCCAGCTAATTTTTGTATTTTTAAGTAGAGACAGGGTTTCACCATGTTGGTCAGGTTGGTCTCGAACTCTTGGCTTGTGATCTGCCCTTCTTGGCCTCCCAAAATTCTGGAATTATAGGCATGAGCCACTGCATCCGGCCACAAAATTTACGTTTTCTACTCTATAGTGTAGAGAGGCTATAATACATTATATATATACACACACACAGCCTCTATAGTGTAGAGAGAGTAGAAACATATAGTGTATACACGTTTGGACACAGGCCCTTGAAACATATAGTGTAATATATGCTATAGCATTTATGCTGAACAGGAGGTTCAAGGTCCTGTGAGAAACGTATCATGTATACATGTTTCAAGGACCTCTGACCAATTTACTACCAGATTCAAAATCTACTTTAATATATACTTAAGAGGACTGAATTCACTTTTTTGGTCTTTTCATTATAGCCTCTGACATTTTTAGTAGCACTTTAGTAAGACTTATATATGTTTATATATGCCTATGTCATTTATATATGTAGATAGATATGTAAAATACCTACATATTTATATATGCATATGTACATTTATATATGTAGATAGATGTGTAGATAAACTACATATTTAAATGTACATATGCATATATAAAGCTATTTAAGTCTTTATTATTTAATAGTATTATTGAGCATTCTTAAATATAATTCTATTATTATTATTGAGAATCATCTGTTAGAATAGTTAACATTTAACATCTTTGTTCCTTCTATGCATAGATATAGGTACACAGTAATGTTGTTAATCGATTGTGGGTAATTAGATAAAATGACATGCTTTGTGAATGAGCAATTAAACTTTTTGGATGGTGAAATATTTGTTATTTACTGAGTATGGTTCTAAAAATATCTGCTGAGGTGCTTTTATAGGCAAGTCAATCTTCTTGTTATTTCTTTTAGGATAGCTTCTATGGCATGTCGTGAATGTTAGAACAACACCCCTTTTCACAATTTATCATGAGAAAAAAATCCAAAAGCATTACAATCGTACGTGCACAAAGGTGTTTATTGCAGTATTGATTACTGCATTTACTGCAGTAATGAACATTTCAAACCACCTAGATGCTCAACAACAGAGAGAAATAATTATGACATATCGAATAAACATACAACCTCTACAATATTTTCAAACTACTAATTTAAAAACCGAATGGCAACTGGGAAAAGAAAGATGTTCATGTAACTATCCAGAATGAAAAGCACAATGTAAAAGTGAATTCCTGTTACATTATGCACACGTAGTCAAAAACTACACAATGGCAGGGGAAGTAGCATCTTCACTACCACTGGTTGGTTTTTACAACTTTTATCTCTGTAATTCTTAGTCTATGACACATACAATTAAAACTATTTAAGGATATCAGGGCATTCATTACTGCAGTCTTTTATGACATCATGACATTTCTTTAGCACGCTTTGGAACCAAATACTTTCTGTGTCACTGCAACTTTTTCTTCAAATGGAACTGTAATATGTGAAGTTGTACTTTTCTCTCCCAGCTCTAGCATTTATGCTGAACAGCAGATCCCTCCTGCTTTGGGAATTCCAACCAATTGCTGCCCCACCTCCCCACCCCCACGCCCCACTCATCAGGGTTTCAAAGTATCTGCTAAAAATAGCTTCCCTCAACACATGCTTGGTACCAGTGTTACTTTTCTATTGCTGCATGACAAATTTCATTTTAAAACAACACACATTTATCATCTCACAACTCCCCAAGGTCAAGTATCTGGGCCTGGGTTAGCTGGGCCTCTGCAAGGGCTCTTCTGACTGCAGTTGAGGTGTCTGCTCTTGCTGCCGTCTCACCTGAGGTTCAGGATCTCCTCCCAAGCTCATTCACATGACTGAAAGAATTTTCTTTGAAGTTTGTATTATTAGGTCATTCTCACATCACTATAAAGAAATACCTGAGGATGGGTAATTATAAGGAAAGGAGTTTATTTGGTTCATGGTTCTGCAGGTTGGTCAGGAAGCATGGTGCCAGAATCTGCTTGGTTTTTGGTGAGGCCTCAGGAAGCTTACAATCCTAGCTGAAGGTGAAGGGGGAACAGACATGTCACATGGCTAGAGCAGGATCAAGAGAGAGAGGAGGGAGGTGCCACACATTTTTAAATGACCAGATCTCATAAGAACTCACTATCATGAGGTGAGTACCAAGGGGGATGGTGCTAAATAATTCATGAGACACCCACCCCCATGATCCAGTCACCTCCCACCAGGCCCCACCTCCAATATTCAGAATTCCATTTCACATCCAAACTATATCACAGTTGCAGGACTAAAGTCCTACTTTCTTGTCAGTGTGGGGGTCGTTTTAAACTCCTACAGGACCAGCAAGGCCCTCATTTTGCTCTTAAAGTTCAGCAGGAGAAATTCTTTCTAGTCCTCTGTCACCTTGCTTTATATAATATAATGTCATCATGAGAGGGACTATGCCACCAGCTGGTTCCTATAAAGTAACCTAATCATCAGATCCACTGAAGGGGAGGGGATTAAACGTGGCATGTACATCAGTAGGTGGAAACCTTGACAGCCATCTCAGAATTCTGCTTACCACTAGAATTTATTTTATTTCTTTATGCTATACACAGGATAAAGAAATTAAGAAATTTCTGCTTCTTTCTAAGAAAAAGAAATAAATTATTATGTCAGATATAAAATATATAAATCAGAAAATTATGTGTAGTCTCTTGGTTTCAATAGAGCAAAGAGGATGAGAAAGGTAGAATATTCTTTTATGCAGAGGGGCAATATCTTTCTATGATCTGCGGGAAGGACAGAATTGCCTCCGTGAAAAAGTAATGACATATTTCACTTTCACGTAGGAGTTTTTAAATTAATGACATTAAATTGATAAAGAGCTGGTGTATCATTAAGGAATGAATTGTTATTCTCTCTCCTCAATAATCCGGTCTGTAATTTGCTTGCATTTCCTCACAGATTAGTGTTTTTGTTCAGGTATATCTCTAGAGTAGCCTCTGCAAAATATGGCAGATGTTACAGTAATTAAGAGTGCACCTAAACTAAAATGCATTCTGCTTCCCTTCAACTCGGCTTTATACATGATTGTGTTAATATTTATACGATAGCCTATGTAGTTTGAAAGCATGCCAAGTTAGTTAGGACCATGGGTACACTCATCAAAGAGGCAGCTCTCTACTTTCTTCCACTGAATAAATGAAGTCAGGAAAATGGGTAAGTTAGCTGCTTTTCTAAGCTTTTGTGACTAATCAGCGATATAACCATGATTGTGACTCATATTCTGACTATTTGCCTGTGTGCCCATAGCCGGCGTAAAAATGTGAGCACTGACCCGGCGCGGTGGCTCACACCTGTAATCCCAGCACTTTGGGAGGCTGAGGCGGGTGGATCATGAGGTCAGGAGATCAAGACCATCCTGGCTAACACTGTGAAACCCCGTCTCTACTAAAAATACAAAAAATTAGCCAGGCGTGGTGGCGGGCGCCTGTAGTCCCAGCTACTCGGGAGGCTGAGGCAAGAGAATGGTGTGAACCCGGGAGACGGAGCTTGCAGTGAGCCGAGATCACGCCACTGCACTCCAGCCTGGGCAACAGAGCAAGACTCCGTCTCAAAAAACAAAACAAACAAACAAACAAACAAAAAACAAGTGAGCACTATGGGACAAGCTTGAGTTGCAAAGGCAAGCTGAAAAGAACCAGCCTCTTAATTCCCCAAGCAGCATCTCTTTGCAGAAACCAGGTAATATCATAGACTCTTGTCTTCAATGAATTTACTGCATCTTTAGACACAAACACAGACACACGGATGTTTAATGTTCCCAGGTGTCAAATTTACTGAGTTAATATCCATTTAGGATCATAGCTTAGCACACCCATTCTAGAAGAGACTGAAGAGTTTTTCCTAGTTGATCTCTTTCAAAGGCAGCGGACCACATCTCTGCACCCTGTAAGCACTGCAACATCATCTCGGATAACTGCTTAACTCTCTATGGGTTTCTAACAAGCACCCTTCACACTGAAATACAGCTTTTTAAACCCTTTAAGCTCATCTCTCTGTTAATGGAATCTGCCTAACTCCCTGCTGGGACTGACTAGCACCAAATAAATATTCTTGGAAGTTATCATTTTCTTATTTACTTATGCAATAGCACACAAAGTTTTCCTTGTTTAGCAGGTGTTCCTGTTCTCCAAATTCAAGTCAAAGCAGAATTTCTCGGATAAAGGGAAAGACACATGTCCTTCTAGGAGTTAATCAATACCTTTCAAAATGTTTCTCTTGCAGTGCGACTGGTGTTCATCCTTTCCTTTCCATTTCATTCGCATTGTTCTTTTAATACTGTTAATTTTACATGGTAGCTACCTGTGCTTTGGTTTCTTTTTTAAAAAATTTCTCAGCCTGGCACCATGGCTTATGCCTGTAATCCCAGCACCAAATTTGGGAGGCCAAGCCGGGCGGATCATGAGGTCAAGAGATCAAGACCATCCTGGCTAACAAGGTGAAACCCCATCTCTACTAAAAATACAAAAAATTAGCCGGGCGTGGGGGCAGGTGCCTGTAGTCCCAGTTACTCCAGAGTCTGAGGCAGGAGAATGGAGTGAACCCAGGAGGCAGAGCTTGCAGTGAGCTGAGACCGCACCACTACACTCCAGCCTGGGCGACAGAGCGAGACTCCGTCTTTCAAAAGAAAGAAAGAAAGAAAGAAAGAAAGAAAGAAAGAAAGAAAGAAGAAAGAAGAAAGAAAGAAAGAAAGAAAGAAAGAAAGAAAGAAAAGAAAGAAAGAAAGAAAGAAAGATTCTCACATTATTTTTCATTCCTTCTAGTAAAATTTTTCAAATAGTCTCACCAAGAATGTCTACTATCTTGGCATATAATAATAAGTCTACATACATCAGAACTTCACTGTTCACTTCCAAACATATCCTAATAGACAAACTTTGTTATCCTGTCTTAGTCCATTCAGACTGCTATAACAGAATATTATAAGCAAGGTGATTTACAAACAACAGAAATTTATTTTTCACAGTTCTGAAGGCTGAGAAGTCCAAGAACTAGGTGTTGGTGGATTCAGTGTCTGGAGAGGGCCTGCTTCCTGCTTCACAAGCATCTGTCTTCTCACTGTGTCTTCACACAGAGTAAGGGCTGAGAGACCTGCCTGCGGCCTCTGTCATAAGGTTGCTAATCCCATTCATGAGGGCTCCACCTTCATGACCTAATCACCTCCCAAAGGCCCCACTCCCTATGACCATCGCACTGCCAATTAGGTATCAACATATGAATTTTAGCAGGGAGCACAAATGTTTAGACTATATAGTGTATCTCATTCCATCTGAACATTGAATCTATCAGTCTGGGGTAACTTTTACAGATTGCATCAACTGGAGTAAGAAAAGACAACGTTTTGTAGCTGACAGCACTTAACCCAGCCCCGCCCCTTTCTGCTCCTCTTCCTTGTGACCCTGTGGCCCCTCCTCAAGGGAGCCTGTGCTGAACTTCAGAGTTTATAGCCCCTCCTGCTCAGAACTTGCCAAGGCCTATAAAACATGAAGCCTTCCCAATAGTATTTTTTTTTTTTTTTTGCCTCATCATATAAGAATAATACTTTCCTCCTCGACCTACAAAACACTCTGTTGCAAGAATCCCCACATAGGAACTGCTCATATTATCACTCCTCCAGGTGAAATACTTGAATTTAAGTGGGGTTCTAGAAGAAAACCTAAATCCCCAGAAATACATCTATTTTGGGGATGTCAGGCTGAAAACATCGGTGACACCTAGGGAAGAAAACATGTCACTACAGTGCTCCCCAAGTCACTGTATGAATTACAAAAGTTACTTTATAAATTACATTTAGCTTTTCAAAGCACTTTCATATGAATTAATGCCCTTGGGACAGGCAATAGTTTGTAGTGGTAGGTAAGCTTTTAGAATCACTTTTACTTATATAGTACAGAAAGGTTAAATGATTAAGCAAGATGGGCCAGGCGGTTATTGGAATTAGGGCTAAAATAAAACTACAGGTCCTGACACCATAAAGCTTGGACTCAAGTAGATTGTGAGAGGTCAGCTCAAATCTCACAAGTAGTAGGAAAACTTAATCCAAAGGGAGGCCTTGGTTTGAATTGTTTGTTCATTTGAACCTTGTAGATAATAAAAGGTCCAGGATTTCTATTTCCAAATAACAAACCATCATTCTTTTCTTCAAGTGTGTTGTACAACCTCCAACTATATCATGTGAGTTCATCAAGGAAGTATTTGCATTAACATCTTCATGGTCTCTTTGACCCTCTTGCAGGTGTGAGTGAAGTGCTTGGCTCTGCGAGATGGTCCTGGTCCAGCGCTTTTCACAATTATCTCCTCTTGCATTCTCACTGATCCTTCAGAATTGTGTGGCCTTTCAACTTTCTGAAAGGCCTTCAGTGTCTCTTAATTCAAATTCTCTACATGTAGATACATTCAGATCACTTTACAATTTAATCTTTGAGCAAAACTGTAAATCATCATGTCCCAAGACATTACAATTGGTGGGGGGAAAGGTGTTTGGTATCGCATCTAACCGCTTGAAAACTCGGAGTATTTCTAGACAGTCAATATCCAGGTCTCAGATATGCATTTATTGTGTTTATTATAAGGACTATCTTTGTATTCACTGCAATCATTTTCTACTGTTTCTTCCTTTGTGTAATCATTTCTTCCCTTCCCCTCCATTGTATTTTAGAGTAATTCTACATTCTGTTTTTGAATACAGACTTTTCTTTCTTTTAAAATAATTTGCTGTGTATATTTCAGTTTTACAACCTGATGTAACATTGGGATTGCAGTGCTTACTATCTCTCTCTTATCTGTCTCTTACTATCTGTATTATACTATCTATCTCTTACTATCTCTCTCTCTGTGTATATGTGTATATATACATAGCTACATATCTATGTATATATGCATATCTATATACATATATCTGTATATATGCATATATGTGTGTATGTATATATATCTGTGTATATATACATATCTACATATCTGTGTTTATATACATAAACATATATCTGTATATATGCATATATGTGTGTATGTATATATGTGTATACATATATCTGTATATATATACACATATGTGTGTATGTATATATATCTGTGTATATATACATATACACAGATACATATATCTGTGTATATGCATATATACACAGAGAGAGAGCTAGTACAATGATCACTATAGTGAGGCAGATTAACCTATCTATCTTCTCACATAGTTGCTTTTTTGTGTGTAATAAGAACACCTGAAATCTACTTATTTAACAAAAATTCCTAATACAATATAAAAATTCCTAAAGAAATTAAAAATGAGCTGTGTTATGACCCAGCAATCCGTTTCTGGGTCTACATCCAAAGAAAATGAAATCACTACCTTGTAAAGATCTCTGCACCCCCATGTACATTGCAGCGTTATTCACAGTAGCTAGGCTATGGAAACAACCCAGGTGTTCGCCAACCAATGGACAAATGGATAAAAAACAGTGGTGTATATATGCATGTGTGTGTGTGTGTATTGCAATACTATTCAGCCTTAAAAAAGGAGGCAATCCTGCCTTTTGCCACAACATGGATGGAGCTGGGGACATTATGCCAAGTGAAATAAGCCAGACACATAGACACTTTTAAAAAATGGAGCACCTGTTTTCCTAACTTGTCTCTTAGCTAAAAGTTCTTCAGCAGTCTTCACTGCTTGGAAAACAAAGCCCTCAATACATAGCTTCTCATTAGATAGAGTTGATTCTCACTCTTCATTGTAGATGTGTTTAAAAAGTCACCACAAACACTGAATTACTGAATACTGAGCCATTGTTCCTAGGAGAAATACAAGGTTCGTTTCCTATGAACCTCTGGTGACAGCGCATTTTTGTTGACCAAACAATATATAACCTTGTTTTATGTGTGTTTCCCTGTATAGATATCTTATTTTTTATGTATTTATTCATTACTATTAAACTCAAGGCTATCAACATGACACCTATGCTTGAATGAAGCACCTAACACATATTTTCTTCATAGGCCACGTTGTAGCCCCTTGTGCTGAGGACCACTGTAGAGCACTCAACACTACCAATGCTCGGAAGTCATTCTAAACAGCACAACACCAACAAAAAGTACAAAAATGAAAAAACAATGTGGCATTAAATAGGCTGCTAAAAGGACACTTGTCTACAGCAGAGAGCTGAAAGAAGGGGAGTGCCACATTGTTCCATGCCAATTGGAATGATGTGCAGAGGGGGATGGGGGTGAACATGTTCATAAATCATGGTGGAAACACTGCAAGGACATTGGTCGTGGGGTTACAAATAAATATTAGGGACTAGGTGAATTTGAAAATATAGAAACCTTGAATAATGAGGATCAATGGAATTTGCATTATGCTGTGAACTTAATTCAACTGTCACCCACACTAAAAAATAAGCCATGTTCTATCCAGAACAGAGGCTTGAGTAGTCCCAAGGCTCACCTTGTATTCTCCTAATCCTATAACTCTTTTTTACTTTATGCCTTTGGTTTGAAACCACTCCTGTGTTTGTTCCTTCATATAGCTTTGTAGTTAAAATCAATATCTCCTCTGCAAAAGCACTGGAGAGAAATCACAATTACAGAGGATGTCATATTCTCTTTCAGTTAAGGATTATTTTTATTCAAATATGACCCATCCATGCCTCACCTGTATCCTAGAAATTTAAACTAAAGCTCCATGAAGGTAAGAACCTTCTCTCATATTTCTTTACAACCTCAGTAGCTAACCCAGAACCCAGCACATACCAAGGGCTCGATAAATATTTACTAAACTGAATTTAACTGAATTTGATTTGAATCAGATTGAGACGTATTGCTATTTCTTATGTACCCCTATAAAAATCCTCTATCGCTGATACAATTCTGTATGCCATGTACAAGAAAACAATCTGTAAAAAATGGAGAAAAGCTTACAATAGTCTCCATAGAGAACCAGAGGAAATAATAAGGTAAGAAGTAAAGTGGGTGTAGAGGCAGCAAGCTGGTTAGATGGATGCTATATGAATTATTTATTTATATATTTATTTATTTACTTACTTATTGAGATGGAGTTTTGTTTTTGTCACCTACGCTGGAGTGCGATGACGCGATCTCAACTCACTGCAACCTCAGCCTTCAGGTTCAAGTGATTCTCCTGCTTCAGCCTTCCAGGTATCTGGGATTACAGGAGCCCACCACCATGCCTGCCTAATTTTTGTTTGTATTTTTAGTAGAGATGGGGTTTTACCGTGTTGGCCAGGTTGGTCTCCGTCTCCTGACCTCATTGATCAGTCTGCCTCCCAAAGTGCTGGGATTACTGGTGTGAGCCACGGGACCTGGCCTGCTACGTGATTCAAATTGAAGCTGTATCTGTGTAGCCAGCACAGCATTTTTGTATTACACATTATCTGGGTGTCCTGATGCAAGTGTGAATTTGGGTGGGGAGTGACTAATGGCTATCCAGGGTGGGCTAAGCCAGCTGCTCTTGGCACTGTACAGGAGCCGGATAGGCTCCCCACCCACAAAATTCAAACAGATGGTAGAACACTAGAATACTTGGGTGCATCCAGAAACAAACCCAAGTAGGTCAGAAGAGTATTCCAAAATACTAGCTTACTTATTTCAATGTCATTATAGCCACTGTAATTTCTTACCAAGAGAAGTAATCAGCATACTCCATTTATCTTAAACTATGCTTAAATAATAGCACTGAGTGAAATTGTTATATAAATTAAGTTAGTTATGCATTAAGGAATAATATCCTGGAAAGCTAGATTTAAAATAAGATATTGATTATATCTGCATCTAATTTGTGGGCTATGCTAGTGTCTCCTCAAGTACACGGGGTGAGAGAGGGCTACGGTTCACAGAGTTAGTACATCATCTTCCTCACCCTGGGAGTTCATTGACTTACAGATTTCTCCAGCTCTGTCCACTCTGAGATTCTGATTCAGTAAAACTGAAACTTTTTATGTTTCTCTTTAATACTGAGCACAACTGGGTAAGATACGTTTTATTACTATTTTCTTCTATACATATATAATTTAAGATTCTTATTTCAAATGCATTTCTTCTTAAAGTATGTAACGAAAAATGGAAGCATTTGGATTTTTGCTGTGAACAAAAGGATCACCGTCAGTGTAGAGATTTTAATTAAATATTTTATCTACTTAATTTTAGTAGCATTCCTCAAGAAAAAATAGAAAATTTGCAAACTCTGTCTACAAACTACATGTAAGCAAATACGTCTTTAGTCTATCAATCAGCTGATTATCGATTTACCTACTTATCTCTGTCATCTATCGGCTTAAAATTTTACTCAGATTGCCTTTTCTATGATGCTTCCTAAATAACTACCATATACACCTATTTTTACAAGTACATATGTTTCTTTTGTTGATTGAATTTCTAAAATCAGAAAAATACTATTATCAGTCCATCAATGTGGATTTCTTACCTCCATCACCATCCAACTTACAGTCATTCCTTTTCATTTTAAATACTCTAACTGGGCACAATGGTTCATGCCTATAGTCTTAGCTACTTAGGAGGCTGAGGCAGGAGGATCACTTGAGCCCAGGAATTTGAGGCTGCAGTGAGCTACGATGGCACCACTGCACTCCAGCCTGGATGACAGAGCAAGAGTCCAGATCCAAAGATAATAATAATAATACTTAATTGTAAAGAATGCTCGAGTTTGGTGACCTTAACAGAAAAACAGTTTTATCTTAGAGTACGTTTTAAAATACACACACACACACACACGCACACACACACACATGACAGCAGAAATTCCCTCAGCCACCTGAGTAGACTAGTCTTAATATTGGTGTGATACTTATTTCTGTGGGTGGTACAGGTTTAGGAGTGAATTTTCCCAGAAATGAAGACAAAGGAATGAGTAAAAAGTACGTCAGAGGATATCTCATCTGTACTAACCTGGAGTCTCATGCCAAGAAGTACGTCCGGAGTAATTATAACTTCTGTTCAGATCTCTCTTAATTGGCATTATTCAAATACAGAAAATTGAGTGAGAGTGTGACCTTGTTCACACTAGTGAACTTGTTCTCTGGAGATGAAAACTGACAACAGGCTTTTTTGTCATCAAAGGGTGAAGAAATGTGACAATCTGGGAACTGGTTTTAAGGCCCCATCTGCTAAACCAGAGAGAAATCGAGATTTTACAGTTCTATAAATATTTTAGTGTATCCCATCATTTATGAACTGTGGCAGCTATCATAAAACGTCTCTGACTTTTGTTACAACTGCATATAAGGCCAGAAAATTGCATCTCGTGGTAAACCATAAAAACCTAAGTAAAAGCACCATTCCTTTCAGTATATTCTAAAAATATACAACCTTCCTGTCAGTACATGGCAGGGTAGTTACCATCCCAGGATGCTTGTTTCTTTCTCATTTTTTTATCTGATCTTACCCTGGTCTTTCCAAGCCCTTTTGTATTTCAGTATCTTTTATGTTTCATAAATAACAGCTATTGCCATATAACAGCTGAAATAGATTTTACTTTGTCACAACACACTGTAAGCAAGAGACACTTGGATGATGTTAGCTGCCTTACAATAAGCCTTTATTTTTGACCTTATGTTTAATTGCTTAAGATGTGATTCTCATTTTTGTCTCTACTGAGTTTCTTTAATATTATAAATAAGATCGCTTAATTAAGAGGCAATCAGCACATTTACAAGGAGAAGCCACTCCTAAGAAACGATGTAGGCAAAATATATATAAAACTGACTTGACAGTGAGATTAAAATGGTGATTAGTGGATTGCTTCATCCTCTTCTTCCATATACTCTTGTTCTCGGACTTTCAAAAATGTATGATACGTGCGACATTTTAACTCTTAAATATGGTTTTGTTTTTCTGATGGCTTCAGAACCGTGGTGGCTGTGAGGGTCACATCACATTTCAAGGACGACAAACTATTCACATTGGCATCTTTGGACCAGGCAAAGGACTGTTTCTCTTATTACTAGACTGCAGTTTGATAGGCTGCAAACAAGGCAACAGATCCCAGGGCTCGAAGTCCCTCGTCGAAATCAGAGAACATACGCACACACTCCTGTTGCATTCTGAAATATAAAGGATGCTCTGTGGATCATATTTTGGGGGATTAAGCTATAATATTGTCCTTGACTCTTATTTCTTACACACAGATGAATGCATGATTCTCAGTGTCCAAATTCTACCTGAGCATTTACCCAAGTCAAATATTTCTCAGCTTATTTATTAATATGATTTCCAACCCCCTAAAATCTGCCCTTCCACTCCCATCTTCCTCCCTGTAAAGAAGCCATTTTCATTTGCAGTGAACAAAGCCAGCCTCATATTTGGGATGGGAATGGGAATGTGAGGCAATATGAAGCCTATTTACTGTTCATGAATGTAGCTTGGGCACACTCAGATTTGTGACAAATGCCCTCTGGGCTTGTGCTCTCAGATATAAGTGGTGGGAATAAAGTCATACCTTGGCCCTCCTCTGTCCTCTATATAGAGTCCAGCTCTGGCCTGGGAAAATACTTTCAGACAAAAAATCTGAGCAGAAGAAGAATGGGCAGAACTCTGGGAACACTCTTGAGGCACTAGCAGAACCTCTGCCGGAAGACGAGAGCATTGCTGGTGTGAGCCTAGGGACCCCCACTGCCCAGAACTGGCATTCCTTAATACTACTACTGAAATTGTGTTAATGTTAACAGGTGTTAGAAAGCATTCTGAGCCTGAACTTTTAACGACAATGAAAAGAGGAGGCAATAAATATTTCTGACTGAGAAACCAGTGGCTTGGAACATCCGACACAAAGCTTTCTGGATGCACTGACTTGTGGAAACTATATTCACATGCTATACAACAGAATCCCAAGCAAGAGAATTAGAACTGAGAACCACAGCAATGGGGAGGACTCACTTTGATTCTCAATGGTAGCCCATGAATTACAGTCTCATGAAACAGTCCTAAAAGTTTGGTCACTTGCTAGCAAAGATGAGCTCCTTTAATATCTCAAATCCTTAAGTGACTTGCTAGCAAAGATGAGCTCCTTTAATATCTCAAATCCTTAATTTTCTCTTCTGCGAAACAGGCCCTTTGAGGTCCCCATACTGGCAATGTACTACTGGCAGAACTATGCTGCTTGTGAAACATCTTGAATAACACACTTCTCTCCTCATGTTGTAAGAATCAAAGTACCTAAGGTAATGAAACTCTTAGCAAGTTCCTGAAGCAGAGTAAGTACTCAATACAATGTAGCTGATGTTGGTATCACTATGTCCGTGAGCCTTGCACATAGTGTGTGCTAAATACATCTTGATTGAATTGAATTAAACTGAACAGAGATGTAGGGAGTTTTATGTAGGATTACTCTTCTACTCATTACAAACTGTCCTGCATGAGGACATTTCATCTATATTAGAATAGGATTGAATTGAATGAATATGAAATAATGCCAAATGTGATACTAAGCACTGTGTGGTATTTGCCTTATGAAATTCTCTTTTAATACTTTAATTGTTTTTTTTCCACTTTACTGATAAATACTAAATTTCAGAGAGGTGAATTTACTTGCTTGTGTTTACATAACTGAATGGCAGAGTCAGGGTTTGAACTTAGGTTACCTGGTTCCCAAACCAAGAGGCAAAATGGGATCACAATGGCTGCCTGAAGAAACTGAAAGTTTCCTAAGCCAACATTCTATTTGTCTCAATAGAAAAATAGCATTATTTCTGCTGAGTAATAAAGTGATAGACATCTTAATATGTTACCTAAAACTTCCTATTTCTTAAAGTGTTATGGTTTGTGAGAAGTTCTGTAACTGGAAGTCAGTGGCTAATGAGTAGTGCATGCTCTTCCCCTCTGCAGGGAGTACTGATGGGGGTGGAACACCAGGACTACAACTACCACAACATGTTGTGTGTACTGAGGGAAGAAGGTATCTCTCATCTGCTCCCACACTAACGAACAGAAGGACGTTCCAGGAACATTCTGCTGGTACCTTCTCTAGTCTGGCGAAGAAAAACAGCACTATCTGAGATCTTATTTGTTGTTGTTTTTGTTGTGTTGTGGGTTTTGGCCTTTCACTGGGAGACAGAACTAGAACCGATGAGTAGACATTACAAGGAAATAGATTTAAATTCCAGAAAATAAGCAGTTTTCCAACCATGAGAGCCATTGTTGAGTATCACCTGCTCTAGAATGTATTTTATCATTTGGAAGGAAATTAAACAGATGACTTACAGGTTACTTTTTGACTCTTAATTGTAAGATTCGATGGCAGAAGGCAACCCTAAAGCAGATATTCTTCAACTGATAACTCCTCATGACATGTTTTTTAAAGAAAATGAAGTCTAACCATTTTAAAGAATATCGGAGAAGCACAGTATAAGAACCCATTCAATTATGCAACCTGGACGTACTGAGACCCTTGTCTGTTTTGACTAAGGCAAATGTGTTTCTGTCCTTGTGAACCACACAGAACACCAGATTCTAGTTGTAGATAATGAATCTGGTAGAGTCAGACAACATATAAAAATAAATGAAAGCTAAGATATTTCAAAACCGCAAGGCGGGGGTGAAATTTTAATCAAAGTAGACCCTGCTGTATTTCTGTGCTCTTCTCCATGGTCCGTGGTCCACCGTGCTTGTCAAATCTGACTGCTGACAAGACCACGGTCTTGGGATAAAGGGTCCTGAATTCCATTTCTGAGCTGCCCACGGGTATCACAAAGCACAACCCCTTCTCTCTCTCTTCAGTTAAGAGTTTATGATGGGCCTGATATAATGACTATGGATTGGGAGAATTCATTTCCGAAGCAGGAAGTGAGACCAAGAGGAAGTTCAACAAAGCTGATGCATATTGTGGTAACTAAATCCTCATCTGCATTTAATCAAAGGGCACTGGTGAGTCACAAGTGGGACAGCAGGAATCCCCATGCCAGTAATCAGCACAGAAGACCACATCAAATGCCGCCCCGTGCTCGACTTCCTCCTCTCTATTGTTCCGCAGACATTCTTAGAGCGGAAGATGCGACATAGACAGTGTGTACTTTTAAGTCCTTGTTTTCAAGCTACATGACTTTTACAGGAATGTGTGCCTCAAAGCCACAAAGACAGGCGAGTACAATAATATTTACCAAAAGCTCAGGGACCTTGCCGGATTTGGACCTGAGACACTGATGGCTGTCTGGAGCCTCCCGCTCCAGCAGCTCTGTGTTTAGACCCACAGGAGATGCTGTGCTTCTCTCTTGTCCATGCTGGCATCTCGTCTGGCTGAAGGGGCATCTCCCCTTGTGTGAGTTATCTTGTTCCCCAAGATCTCAAGGGGACTCCAAGGCAACTTTGCCTAGAGCTTTGCACTTTGAAAGTCTGCCCCTGGAAACTGTGATCTTGTCATGGCACATGGGCCTCTGTGGGAAGTGTTCTTCTCTAAGGAAAGCAAATCAGTCTTATTCGTCACAGAATGCTGCCTAAAATACAAACTATAATGTGTAGTGTAGGAAGATTATACTGTACACGAAGTTTTAGAGTAAAAGTAAAAGTTAACGTTCCAAAACTACAAACAGAAAACTAGATCTAGATTTACTTTCCTAAAGGAATGTCAATGGAATAGAGGTTAGAAAATTGTGATGTTCATTTTCAGGCCATTTCCTTATTCTGTGAATTAAATCTGTAAGTAACATCAATTTATACTGAACAAGTTTGGAGATTCGGAACAACGTGATTTTGCAAATAGCCCATTGTCATGTTCTTACTCAAACTGAAGCTACATACCGCTTTGGAATTCAGCCATAAATTTAACATTTTTTTTCATTACTTTATTTGCGATTTGAAATTTCAATCACTAAAACATTAAAATATGTTTTAAATGTAAATACCACGTCATATTTTCTTTAATTTTCCATATTCATTTGGTATCTAAGTGGTTTCCTATAATCAGAAGAAGCCATCATTGCTGGCTTCGTTAAATTGGTTGTTTTATTCTCTATTTCCTATTATTAATAGTCAATATACAACATTCATTAAATATTCATCCCAGAGAGTAAGATATGAGGGTCTGGGCTGAGGGAGGTTTTTCTCTTTTCCACTTGTCACAAAATGCATCCCTTCATGATCAACAGAAATTTTTCTGCAACAATTCTAAAAGTTGATTCTCTATCGAAATCAAATGTGAGGTTAATAGTTTCTTAAAATGTTTACTGACAGTTCACCCAGAACCCGCCAACTTAATGAGCAGCTTTTGTTCACAATTTAAAGCAGCTGTCCTGTTCTTCTTAGAGACATTCAGTACTAGAAGAGAAGTGTTAATGCAGATCACAAGTAAAGGACGTCATAGACCTTTCCGCATCACTTGTTCTTTTAACAGAAGGGATCTGTGGATGAAGAACAAGCCTCTACTCAATATTAGAAAGATAGCAACTTTTGGAAGACAATGTGGTGATTCCTAAAGGATCTAGAACAAGAAATACCATTTGACCCAGCCATTCTATTACTGGGTATATAGCCAAAGGATTATAAATCATGCTACTATAAAGACACACGCACACGTATGTTTATTGTGGCACTATTCACAATAGCAAAGACTTGGAACCAACCCAAATGTCCAACAATGATAGACTGAATTAAGAAAATGTGGCACATATGCACCGTGGAATACTATGCAGCCATAAAAAAGGATGAGTTCATGTCCTTTGCAGGGACATGGATGAAGCTGGAAACCGTCATACTCAGCAAACTATCACAAGAACAGAAAACCAAACAACACATGTTCTCCCTCATAGGTGGGAATTGAACAATGAGAACACTTGGACACAGGGCAGAGAACATCACACACCGGGGCCTGTTGGGGGTGGGGGCCTGGGGGAGGGATAGCAGTAGGAGAAATACCTAATGTAAATGACAAGATGGTGGGTGCAGCAAACCAACATGGCACATGTATATCTATGTAACAAACTTGCACGTTGTGCACATGTACCCTAGAACTTAAAGTATAATTTAAAAAAGGAAAGAAAGATAGCAACTTTTCTATTCTATGAACTTTTCATAAGCTCCTTTACATATAGGTGTTTGCACAGTTATTTGTTTTTCTTAGTTACATTATTTCTTGTGGGGATCAACGTATTGGCTTGGGGAAAGCAACCTGGTCATGTAATTGCATCCAGAACAAAGACTCCTAGGACGAGCTAGGCTGGCATGAGTTTACAGCATCCCATTTACACTACCTATAGGAAGACCACCTTACTTCAAAGCAAAATAGAGAATGTTTTTCTTTAGGTACGTTTTTCAAAACAAGACTTGATGTATCCACAAAAATTAGAGATAGAGAGAGAATACTAAAAAGTTTCCTTTGCTTATTCCAATTTTTTCTTTACTTTTAGTTCCTTTCTTTCATTGCAGGCTTAAATAACAAACACAACGGGAAATGGTCCTGCTCTCCCATGAAACTATAAACACTCTGCAAACACTAGAACAAAATGGAAAGGAAAGAAAAGAATAGAAAAGGAAGGGGTTTTAAGTTAAGGCATTGACTCTGCTGTCTTAGAAAATACAGCTTCCTTTCCACAAAACTTCTGTTCTTATCCATCGTGCTTTCAGTGGCCTTTCCTGTTCTTCATAACATGCAAGTGAAGAATCAGTGGGTGACAGTGAACACCATTAACCTAATGACTTGGAGGGCTTTGCCCTGGGCCATGATTTACATTCTTATGTTCTCAAGACTTAATTTGGTTTAGCCATGACTTAATTTCTTCAGGGGATTGAGCCCAGGGGCCTCTAATAATTTCCATGTATGTAGTACCATGTTGTTGGTAAACCACACTCAGGAATAATCAACAGAGGCTCACTCTACTTAATTTATTAATAAAACTTACTAACTAAATAGCACTGGCAATTTTATTCCATAACCACTCCTTATAACGGGTGCTTCCTATACTTAATACTCAGATTCAGCATTGTAATATAAAATCAATAAACAGCTAAGAACAGTTTGACCATCTCATTTTTGTGTTGGGGGCACAGCCTAAGAATCAAACTTCCCATGTGTAAACATTTCTACTTGGAAGTACCTCCTAGAAGAGTTCGTTGTGTGCTACTAACATGCCGACAGTAATAATGCATGGGTTTCATTCTCTATTACACTGTTTAAGTTAAACTTTTCTTTGTATCATCAGTGCTTTCGCCTAAGACTAAATGATTCCCAATCTGCATTCCCTTAGACGATGCACAGATCATTTGAGAATGGCTTTCCTACTCTGACAAGCTTGTGATTTTATTTAAACAAATTCTTTCCCCCAGATTCCCTACAGAACAGCTATTGTACCCTTTTGTTGATTGTAGTGGACATATTGCAGATCTCCAATTACCTCCCCATGGACCACCCACCACAAGAAGGTTTTGTCTTGCCAGCACAGAAGCACTGGCAGCTTCTTGCCTCCTGGAGACTGGAGGGAGGCCTTTGTCTCAGCCCTGTCTCCAAGTTTAACAGACTCCACTGGCCCTGCATCTGTGCTTGTCCTGACATAGAACAATCTAATCAATTATGCCAAACCACTTTGGAGTAAATACATTGTCTAACAGAATAATAATTAGGTGGTAAAAAGAAAACATTATAATGTTCTTTTGGATAGGAGGTTGACAGCTTCCAGACAAATGTAAGAGATTTGTCATGTGAAAATGTAGCAATGGGGCAAGAGATTTGCTATAGAAAAGGAACAACTAAGTACAATGGGACACATGGGTGCCAAGTATTCTCACAAATCTCTGAACATTTACAGTCGAGATCTTACATTTTCCACTTCTTTTTTTAGTCTTCTGAAGTAGATAATTTAGTTAGTAAAATTCCTTATTAATGATACAGCATTTGAAAGAGCTATTTGTATTATGAGATCTGATGTAACTTACATCAAGATAAATCACGGGTCAAAAATTAACGCATTGTTTTGCGTAAGTAATGTAGGTTGTGATTCTTGAAATTCTTTTCCCAGGGAATTTTGGTTTACAAGCGTGGTCTCTGGAATGAGGTATTATCTTGTATTCTAATTTTTTTCTTGATGCTTTTCCAACATAAGTAATAATAGTTCTTTAAATTTCAATAATCAAATGCTACTTCAATTGGTATACAAACTATTTTGAAAATACACCCTTGAAGTTATAGTCACCACTTACCATAGACTTATAACTCGAATTTTGAAAACTAAACACCCTCTAAAATTATGTGAGTTAATACCATAGCAGAATAAACACTAAAAGAATTAAATCTACTCTCTTTGAAGTCTTTCTTCACTAACCTAAGGCTAAATTGTTCTATGAATCTTTTTTTATCAAAAAGATGAAATTTTGAGATTTATGCATAAAATACTTAAACTCTTTATAATGAATAATATATAGAATGCAACAAAATATTAATGGCTCTATAAAAATGAAGAGCAGAAAATCATAATTAAAGACATAAAACGTTTTGGTCAACTTCAACCATTCCTACTTTTCTTCATCACTTCAAGACCCAGTTTTATTGTTTAATAATTGGATAATTTTGAATTACATACCATAATTAAGGTGGCAAGTATTAGATTATTAAATTCACACTCCCTTTAAGTTACTTATGCTTTATAATTAGTCATTACTGTTATGCTCAATAGTAATAAAATGATACTCGAATAACCTTCTATCTACTTCCTTGATTCTAGAAGTTCACACTCAACACACACACACAAAGAGTGCACATCATACATACCATACACACACATCGCACACAAAATGTCATCGCATTCCACAATCAAAACTGCATTTCATATTAATGAGATTGTGTGTGTGTGTGTGTGTGTGTTGCAGAGTTCAGAGACATTTATTGTAGGACAATTAAAAAGCAGGCGTTTTGTAGTTTGGAAGAAACTGTTGGGGCAGTAGTGTACATGCACAAACACATACACACATCCAGTTCTACTGTCTGGTTCTGTGTTTTTAATCACCTCTTGGGGAACCATTTAAAGTACCTTCTTACCCATGCTTTATGTGCAACTGAAGTATAACAAACATGGAAATGTACATAAATCATAACTCTACAGATGAGTGAAATATCACAAAGTAAACACATCTTGCAACCAGCAGCCAGGCAAAGAATAGAGCATACTCAGAAATTCTTCTTAAGCCTCCTCACTTCCCCAGTGGTAACCACTATCCTGAGTTGTAATACCATAAATTACTTTTGCCTATTTTACGAACTTCACATAAATGGAATAATTCATTACGTATACTTTTCTCTAGCCTCTTTGGCTCAGTATGACATTTTAGGGATGCATCCACGTTGTTGCCTATAGCAGCAAGTCTTCTTTTGGAATGCTCTGTAGTGTTCCATTGCATGAGTATACAGTAATTCTTTAATCTGTTCTAATTTTGAGTTGTTTTCATTTTGAGCTAATCAGAATATTGCTGCTGTGAGATATTATATAAATATCTTTTTGGTGAAGATCTACAGGATATATATGTAGGAGTAGAATTGCTGAATTGTATGGCATTTATATTCACTTTCAGTAGATATTGCCAACTTTTTTCCAAAGTGCATATACCAATTTATACTTCTCTTTCCAATTCATGAGCGTTCCCATTGCTCCATATCCTCACCAGCATTGGCATTAACGAATTTCTCATTTTAGCCGTTCTGACGTTTTGTATTAGAATCACATTGAGTTTTGAATTTTTATTTCCTGTAAAGCTAATAAAATCGAGGTTTCAAAAATACATTTATCAGCCAAGCGTGGTGGCTCACGCCTGTAATCCCAGCACTTTGGGAGGCCGAGGCAGCTGGATCACGAGGCCAGGAGATCGAGACCATCCTGGCTAACACGGTGAAACCCTGTCTCTACTAACAATAGAAAAAAGTAGCCGGGCGAGGTGGCGGGCGCCTGTAGTCCCAGCTACTCAGGAGGCTGAGACAGGAGAATGGCGTGAACCCGGGAGGCGGAGCGTTCAGTGAGCCGAGATCATGCCACTGCACTCCAGCCTGGGCGACGGAGGGAGACTCCGCCTCAAACAAAAAAAAAACAAATACATTTATCAGCAAGTAAAAGTATCTCTTCGGGTATTTTGCCTATTGTGTATTGGGTTGAATGTCAATAGCACAATAGCACAATAAGCATAAGTTAAAATGCGCATTCTAAATTTATAATTAAATGAAAAGGATTAAGAATAACCAAGACAATTCTTAATATTGTCATAATTTATCACATCAACAGGAAAAAAGAGAAAATGTATATGATCATTAAAATACATTGAGAATAAATGATTACATTTAACACCCATTCATGGTAATAACTTTGGGAAACTGGGTATAGAAAAAACCTTTCTAATTTTGAGTTGACTTGTAGGAATTTTTTTTTCCTTTTGACTTGTAGGAATTTTTGTTCTATTCAGAAAATAAATCCTTTATTGAGTATAAGCATTTCAAATATATTTTCCCTCTCTACAGCTTGAATGTTCATTCTTTTAATAGTGTCTTTGGAAAAAAATAATTTTAAAGTAGTCCCATGTGTCATTTATGCAGTTCAGGATTAAATTATTTTGTGTCCTGTTTGTCAGATTCCTGCTAACCATATATCATGGAGATACAATTTTACCTTTTTAGTAATACCTGTTAAAATCTATTATATTTAGATCTAGAATTTTTTTGGGGAATAGTTTTTGCACTGGGTATGAGATAAGGGTGAAAATTCACCTTTTTTCCTATGCGATGACTAATTGACTCAGCATTAATTTTGTAAAGACGATTCTTTCCCTAATGCATACTACAGTTTCACTTTTATCACAAACCCCATGACCCGGCATGCGTGGGTCTGTGTCAGGGACTTCCTTTATTTTTTTTTTTTTTCGAGATGGAGTTTTGCTCTGTCACCCAGGCTGGAGTGTAGTGGTGTGATCTCGGCTCACTGTAACCTCCGCCTCCTGGGTCCAAGCAATTCTCCTGCCTCAGCCTCCCGAGTAGCTGGGACTATAGACGTGTGCCACCATGTTTGGCTAATTTTTGTAGTTTTAGTAGAGACAGGGTTTCACCATGTTGGCCAGGCTGGTCTCGAACTCCTAACGTCAGGCGATCCACCCATCTTGGCCTCCCAAAGTGCTGGATTACAGGCGTGAGCCACCACACCCAGCCAAAGACATCTATTCTGTCTCATTGTGGATTTGTATGTCCCTCCACCAATGCAACAGTTTTCATTATTGCAAAAATTGAACATGACTTCACATTTGTCAGTCTTCTAGCTTTATGTTTTTTATTCAAGATTGTCTTGGTTTTTCTTAATCCTTTTCATTTAATTACAAATTTAGAATGAGCATTTTAATTTATACTTATTGTGCTATTGGGTTAAATGTCTTTTTCACAAACACTGAAAGCCTTGCAATAGTATATTTCTACACTGATGTAGAAATATAATAAGATGTAGAAATTGTTTTCAATGTTTTGAAATGTTCCCTGTGAAAGTTCTGCACTTATTTATTCTTTTTAGCTTAAACATTTGACGTTTTCCCACATTATTGTAAGCTATATTTCTAAAGTTTCATTTTCTATTTATTTATGCTGGTATATAGAAATGTTACTGTTTTTTCTACATTTACCTCAATCGTGTCATTTTTACTTCCTTTCCTATCTTTCTTTTATGTTTCCTTATTACACTCAGTAGGACCTCTAGTAAAATATGAAGAGAAGTAGTAATGGTGAATATCCTTGTCATATTAATGAACTCTAGGGAAATATTTTGCTATTTCACTATTAAGCATTATTCTCCATGCAGGTTTATTGCTGATATATCCTTCAGATGAGAAAGATTTTTTTCTATCTCTAGTTTCCCAAAGTTATTACCATGAATGAGTGTTAAACTTAATCATTTATTCTCAATCTACTTTAATGATCATATAAATTTTCTCCTTTTTTCTGTTGATACGATAAATTATAATGATATTCAAATATTAAGCCAAACTTGACTTCCTGGAAAAAAGAAAGAAGACTAAATTGGTCATGATGTATTGCAATTTTTATGTATCTTTGCATTTGATTTTCTGTCATCTTGTTTAAGATTTTTGCACATAGGATCATGAGACATATTAGCCCGTGATTTTTCTTTATTGTAATGTCCTTTTTGGTTTTAATATCAAGGTTATGCTAGCTTATAAAATGTTTTGAGAAGGGACACTTTTGAGTGTTTTGAGAATTAGCTGTTGAAGCAGTCTGAGTTTGGATTCTGCTTTGTAGGAAGGTCTTTAAGCAAATTTTTAATCCTTTAATTGATACAGAGTGATGCACATTCTCTCTTTTTTGTTACTTTTGGAAGTTTACTTCTGATCTAGGAATTTTCCATTTTCTACTAAATTTGTCAACCTATTAACATTAAAATTGCTCATGGTATGTTTGTTTTAAAATGTTTTCATTTTGTGGAAATTTATCCTTTGACGCACAGGTTATTTACAATTTATTGCTTTTTTTCCAAACTGCTAGGCATTTTCCAAGTGCTTTTGTTTACTGATTTCTAGTGTGCCTCCACCATGATCAGAAAATATATCCTGAATGGTTTTTGTCCTTTGAAATACACCAAAGCTGTCAATATCACACTGCATGTAATCATTCTGGGTGAAATCCTTGTAATCTTGAAAACTTGATTTTTAAAATATATTTTACTTGGATCAGTTTGTTAATCATGTTGCTGAGATCTTCTGCATTTGCTGTTGGTGAAATTGTTTGAAAGTCTTCCACTACCATTATGATTTTTCTCTTTTTTTTTATTCTGTCAATATTTGCCCTATATATTTTGAAATAATATTATTGGATGCATACAGATTTAGACATGTTATGTTCTCCTGATAAATTGTTGTTTTTATCAATATGAATTCTACTTTCTCTCCAGGAAAGCTTCTTATCTTAATATCTAATTCATCTACTGTTAGGACAGCTACACCAGCTTACATTTGGTTGATGTTCAAATATTTTTTAAAATCTTAATATTACACAAACACTTTGCCATTTAAGTGCTATTAGAAGGAATGATTGTTGAAAATGACCTTAACTCTGATGTATTCAAATATGTTTGATGAAATGCAGGGTCTCATGTATACATACCATGCTAAGTACCTAGCCAATAGTATATCATAATGTCAAATGCTGTAATGAAACCAAAAATGTAATGTGGGAAGACACTGGAGAGAACTGAAAAGAGAATTTGAATAAATATATTTTCCTGCGGGGGTGGGGGGAAGTTAAAAAAGAGAGAGATGGAAAAAGTTCATGTGAGTAGAGAAGATGATCACAGCTAGAAAAACAAATGTGCATTGGCTCACAGGGGCCACCATTGTGTAGGCTCAGGCATTTGCTTGCAAAAGCTGAAATTATCCTGAGAATAAAAGCTAACAAGTAGTTTGCACGATGGTTCTGCAAATGAATTACTTGGTGGTGGCTGGGAGTTTAACGTTACAAAGTCATTATTCATGGAAGTGGACCTAGAAATCTATATTTTATCTAGACCCCACATTTCTGTATTAATAATTTGTCTGATATCCTCATTTGGAGGAAGACATAAGACTCGCCTGGGATTATTGGAGACATGTGACTCTCAGTAGATGAGTGAAGAGATGAAAGATAGAGGACTTGATTTGAAATTACCAAGTAGAGTAGTAAATACTAGAGTGCCAAATTTGTCTCCCTAGAAAACAGCCTGGATTTCTGATACTGCTTCGCCAGGAAAGCAGTCCTTCACATTTAGTGAAGCTAAGGATATTTAAAAGGAAAGAATATCAAAATTATGGTAAAAAGGTTCATTTGCTTCATGTTCCAGTGGCTGATAATATTCATATTTCTTTGTGATATATATATTTGTGAATATAATAATAACCAAAGCGCTTGGGTTATTCAAAAAGGATTATACATTGGACTCTAAATAGAAGTAATAATCTCTATATATCTTTAACACTGCTTAAAACTGCCATAAGCATTTTTACTCTCTTTGTTTCCTATACCACTCTCCAAAATTGTTAGTTTTCCTGATAGTTCGATTGGCTGTATGTAGACTAGGATTGGGTTTTAAAGTCTAATTCTTCCCTTACATTATTTTATTTATAATTGACCTAGCTATGTATTTGCATAAATTATCCCATTTAATCACAAAACAATCATTTGAGATTGGCATTTAAAGATTAGAAATCTTATGTATGGAGTTTCAGTAAGTTGGAAAAAAGTCCTAAAGCCAGTGAGTGGAAAATCTGGGGCTCCAACACAAATGTCTTTGTCTGCAAATTCTCACTTCTCTTTTCTTTGTGCAATATTGCCTCCCTGCATTGCGAAGTAGATATATTTTAGGGTGTCTGTCCAGGCCATGACCTACTAATTTCTCTGGAAAACAACTGTCTTTCTTCTATAGAGAACAGCCTGGAGAAAGTTTGTCTGTCTTCTTACCCTGCCTGCTAGCTACAGGTGATTAGAAAAGAGGTAAGCAACAGTTGATCAAAATTGGGCCCAAATAGGTCCCTCTCTTAGAGTGTTTTATTTGAGATTAATTGAGACTGACAGTTGGAAACCATGTCAAATGAATGACAGGAATATCGCATTCAGCTCAGTAAAGGTTTGCTAACCACACTTTTTTTGATACCTGGTTATGTTTTAAAAATAAAGCCGTAATTTTTCACGTGCTTATTCTTAATGATTTCTTTTACTAGCAGCTGGATAATCTAACCTCTTTCGTTACAACCCTGGCTTCCAGACATTTTCCAATGTTTACCTGTGGAGTATAAAGTGTTCGTATTTAGAACACATAAGGAACTTCTGGGATTAAATGGGATAATAGGAATTAATGAGATTAAATGTGATACTTCAGTAAGAAAAAGATACGTCAATAGAAATAAGCATAAAACTTGATTAGGATGATGGAAAAGCTGTATTCAATCTGTGAAAATTTATCTAACTTGAACTTACGATTTGTGTACTTTTTTCTGTAGGCATTATACTTGCATACAAAAATTTATTAGTACTTTCTAATTAACTTAAAATTCATAGAATAGTTTAAAATCATATAAATAACTCACTTTTTAAGAAAAGAATTGTCATCACAAACTTATCAGGCCTACTTCAGCAAAACTTGGAGCTTCATGTATTACATACTAGTCCAAATAAATGTAGAAGAGTTATAAGATGTATCTTCTATGTTTTATTCTTATTACACAACTCACAACAGTGGCAGGTACACCAGACGGTGACTCTTCATCATACTGGTAGTCTGGTGTTCACACATTTCTATAATCTCCTCCTGTTGATTGTGGGCAAGGACTGAGACTTGCTTCTACTAAGAAAATGTGGCAACGGCTATAAGGTGTCACTTTCATGATTGTTACACTACAGAAGTTTCCATCTTGCTGGTAGATGTGCTCTGAGTGTTTCCATTGCAGGCTTTGAAGAAGTGGCCATGTTGGGAGGCCCACATGTCAAGCTGGGAGTTACCTCTGAGAGCTGGCGTTGGCCTCCAGCCCACAGCCTGAAATAAGATCTTCACTAAAAGGTTCACAATAGTAATACAATGGCTACTGCTATGCACTAAAATGACTAATGCTAAACTATGTGCTGTATGTTTGTCATGAGCATAGAAAACAACTTAAAATTCTGAAATCTTTTGAAGCCCCCAGTATACAACTCCTTGGTGACAAGTCAATAATCTCTTCATATTCCTAACTGTCAAAGCAGGGATGATTTTTCTCTGTCTTATCTGTGTTGAGTAATGAACCAAATCCTGGCTTTAGCATATTCAAATGGTTGCATCATGGGTAAATATGAAACGTTGCAGTTAAAGCCCTATATCAAAAAAGAAAATTAACTCATTATTAATCAGTTTTTTAAATTTACTTTTATATTCTTGGAGAGCTGATCTTAAAATAATTAAGAAAAATAAATAAACAGAAAACAATAAAAAAAGAAAAAAATATTTTTTAAAAATAGAAAAAAATAAAAATGTTGCTTCTATTGCTACTAACAGTAGTTTACTTTTCTAATTAAAAATAATGCTTGTTTACCTTGAATATGAAGCCAAGTCTGACACGAAGTTCTTTTTAGTCATGGGGACCCGAACTTACTCATCTTTCAGACTTGGCCACAGATGAACCACAGCTGCACTCTGCAGTGCTGGAGAATGGAACTGTTCTCTCATTCACCACATCTACCTTTAATGAACACAAACCCTGGGAGCATTATGTAGGGTTTTGGAAAGGAGTATTTTCTCATTCCAGACTTTTCCATGGACTTTTCCACTGGTTGGTATACATGTGTCCTGCCGTGCTGATGGCTGCGTTGATCAGACCCATCCATTCACGTCAATTCATCATCGTTTGCTATGCAAAATCCCTCTCTGGTTTGAATCATTTTTACTTCTTATTTCCATTTCTCACCCCTGTTATGCTTTCCTTCCCACATGCAACTACTATAATGTGTTTAATATGTATTAAAACACAGTCTAATTATATTTCTTCCTTCTCATACTCAACACCAGCACAAACAGCACTGCAATGACCCTGCACACCCATCCCTTTATGAACCTGCTTCACAATTTGGCATATACACTCTGGTACAGTATATTTAAATTAGATTTGACTACTACTGAATGCTATGCAAAAGGACATTGGCACTGCATAGGGTGTTGTTCCTCTCACATGCCTTCTACCACTAGCATTATCCTGCTTTCTGATTGTTGACATCCTAATAGGTTTAAAGTAATCTCACTGTTTTAACATGCATATGTCTAATGGTAAAAGAATTCGTGTATATCTTTATGCGTTTTTTTTGGTTTTGGGGTTTCTTCTTCTCCCTGTTCCTATATTTTTCCCATTTTCTCATTAAGCCTTTCTTTTTTGTGTTGGTTTATAGGAATCCTTTATATAATCTAGATATTTGTTCTTTGTTGATTTTAAATATTGAAAAGACTGTTCCTAAATCTCTCATTTTTCTGTTGTCTTTGTACATAGCATGCTTTGTGAGCTGCAATTCTTACCTTCATGGAATTAAATTCATTAATTTACAAAGAAGATACAAAAATTACAAAATCTATGCCTCAAATAATACATTCCTAAGGCAGAAATTAAGGAAGATCAAAGAGAAATCCATTTAAAATAGCATATATAGCACACAGCTTTCTGGTTCCAATTAATCCAGTGGAAACAAATGAGGAAGGATATAAAAAACATAGCCCAATCAGCAATTGTATCTTATGGATGTATCAAAATTTATGTCCCAATAATATATATTTCTTCTTTTCAATTGCACATCAAATATTCAAAATTGACTAAATATTATGTCAAAAAGGAAAATCTCAAATTTCATAAAGTATAATTTTTAAAAATTATCTATTCAAAGAAAGCAAAAGTTAAAAAAAATAAAAAGTCTTCAACTTAGAAATTTAAATACAAACAGGTTTCTATTAAGTAAATCTTAGAATAAAAGGGTTAAATAAGCCAAAATTTCAGAATTTTTAGATCTAAAGAAAACTACATATAAGAATCTATGGGAGCTAAAATATAAGGAGAAAAAGTAGGTGAAAATGACAAACACACAGCATACAGAAAATATACACACATTTTTAATAAGAGAAATACAAACTATAACTACTATTTCTGACTTCCCAGACAAGCCAAAATTCAAAGCCTTGACACTCTGTTGGTGAGGACAAGTGAAATGAATATTTTTATTTATTACTGATGGCAGTGCTAAATGGTGCAACCCATATGAAGAAGAAATTTGGCAAAACAATATTCATTTCTTCTTTGATTCAGAAATCCGCATTTGACAGACATACCTGATGGTACATTTCTGCAAACATGAAACGTCATGTTCATAAGGGTTATTCACTGTCACGGTAAAACATCAGAACCAGCCCAAATGCTCACTAATAGTGAACTGGTTGAATAAGCCAATGAACTATCATGTGGACATAAAATGAATGAGGAAGACCTCTGTGAAGTTCACTATTGCGCATTGATGTTGCTCCGTGAAGGAAATAGATTGATTTTTACAACATATCATTAAGATCAACATTGTGTAGATAGTAGGCTACTTTTTTGTGCAACAAAAAATAATTATTGTTTTCCACTTAAAAAAAAAAAAGCAGAAAGGATAGATGGAAACTTAATAAAAAAGGTTTACCTCTAGGTGATGGATGGTAATGGTGTGGAAGGATTGAAGAGGGAAAGAAACTTTCTAAGAATGCTTTGTAATATACTTTTAGCTTTTGAACCACAGAGGTTTATTTTTCATGTTAAAAATATTAAATAAAAAGAACTTAAAAAACAAATCTTAAAATGGAATATCAACAGAAAACAAATGAACCTATCAGATTGATAAGATAAAATACAAGGAAAAATAATTGATTCAAATAATATTTGAACCCATTACTTTGCACACAGCTACTGAGATACGTTTTGAGGACAAAAAGAGCTTCAAAGAAAATTAGAATTTTACTCCATTAGATATATTGTTGATAGTGATATTGGTATAATAATTATAAAATTATGTTTTGATAAAGTTAAATACAACATATATTGATATGAACAGGGTATTCTTACTGTAAAAGGGAGATTAAAATAGCAAAACATAATATGAGAAAGGTGAAGAGAGCCCAGTGATGTTGCATTTCAATTAGAAATATCAGAATGACCTCAAGACTTTTAAAAAGCCCGATTTTCTAGTTTTGACCATTGAAATGTAACCAACAATACTCCAGCACCAGAAAGCACACTGGATGCTCAGTTCTTGCTTTCAAAATACCATCCTGTACTTAAGGAACCAGGTCTTTGTGAAGGAGGGCTAATTCCAGGAAAAGTACCAGGTGAGACTGACGAGATTGCTCAGATTAATGAGGACGTGTCAGAAATGGCACAGGAACCAGCTTGAAGTGATTCCCACTGGTCAAATTTGTGACAGTTGAGCAAGATGAGAAACATCACAGATGATAACACACTAAGTTACAGATATTTGCATGGTGTATAGCAGTACCAAAAATGAGAGGTGGTAAGAGAGAAAAAGCTTTTCTTTACAAAAGAAAGCAAGCCAATACATATAGAAGAAAAGCTCAAATGAGGAGAAAAATCATTTTGCAACTATCCTATAATACTGGGTTTTGGAAACAATTATCAATGGATACTACCTCCTTTGGGTAAAACGTTGCTATGGAATAGGATAGTCTCAAATTTTAACACAAAGATGAGTTATTATTTTCAAATGGGAAAAGGCATCTTTACAATGGGAAGATGTTTGTCGTCACCTGTAGTAGCTGCTATGGACACCCCAGCAGATCACCATGGGGTGTGTCGCCCAGATGCTGTGTTTTGAACACTAACAAAGCTCAGCTCCCCATTTCTTCAGAGAATTCCTTCTGCTGAAGGGAGCCACCTTTAGGTTTCCCCCGCCCCCTGCCCCGCCCATGGCAGCACACATTCAACAACTGGCTACCATGAGGACATAAAAGGCCAGCCCCACGGAACCAACAGGTGGAGTTCTGTAACCCTCTTTATCCTCTGGAGCTACCCCCTCCCCTCTTTGCTCACCCACCAGGGATCAGGCCAAGGTTGAAGTTTAGCTGAGACCACATCCTTGCTTGCTTCTTGCTCTCTTCTTCTCCTACTTCACTCACCCCCTTACAGGTTCTTCCCGCATCACACCTCAATAAATCCTATACCTTAATCCCTGCTGAGGTTTTAAGTCTAGGTAACCCAACTAAGACATGCCCTTAGGTAAGCAAACTTTGCTTTTGCTAATGTGACAAAATTACATGTTGTGCTCTGGAATGTTATGAAATTTTGTTTCCAAAAAATACTTAACCTGAATCTAATTATGAAGAACCAATCAGACAAATCCAAATTGTGCCAGATATTTTAAAAGACTAAGTGGTGCCCAGATTCTCAAAAATAATGACAGTGCATATTTAAAAATAGTAAACAAAAGTTTTTTTTAAAACTTGGGAATTGTTCTGTATTATAGAAAACTAAGAATTATACAATGAAATACTGTGTATAACCTTTGGTTGGATACTATATTTTTTTTTCCCAAAAAACCAAGCTTTAAAAGAAAATTTAAGAACACTTAAGCATACTGAAAATTAACTTAATATAGGTAATTTATATAATTGTGGAACGTCTTGAGGGTGACATAATAGTATTGTAGTTGGTGAGAAAAAGTGTTTTCTTAGGAGATAAATGTTGAAACTTAGAAGGGAAGTGTCATGATGTCTATGGCTTTTAATTGTGTTGGAAAATAAGTGCATTTCTTTTCTGTATATATGCATTTATGGAAAGAGAGAAACAGAATTGCAAATCATTAACAACTGAGAAGGGTGTAGCATGTATTTACTTTATTATTCTTTCAACTTTTCTATAGAATTGAAAATTCTTGTATAAAAAGTTGAGTGGGGGAAAGCAGGAATAATTTGACCAACAAAATAAATATTGATAGTCTTGAGACTATAATCCAAAGAATAAAATAAATGTACATGCAAAAATACCAGTATAACTAAATGACTGAAGTAAATGTGGGAGAAAGACAACTCACCATTCAGAAGGGACAAATTACTATTAGGGCACCACAGCAATAATCGCTGCAGGAAATCCACTGATCAATGCTAAAATTGCTAGGCAAAACTTTTAACACCAACAAAACATTTGCACAGCCCCAACATATCTCCAACAAAATATTAATTGCTGTGGTGTTCTTGTCCTAAGACGCCATAGATTCCTCAGTACGCCTTTCTCGAGGAGATGAATGTTAATTCCCCTTACCTTCAGAAAGGATTAGATGTAGTGACCCACTTATTAAAAATTGAATACAGAAAGAGAACCAGAGTAAATTCCTCAGACACTTGCAGATACTATCTTAACCAAGTGGCCTGGTTCCCATCACCAGTGATCATACAGAATACTATATGTAATATGCCTTATATGATGCAATGAGAGGGCATATCATTACACGGTATTTTTCCTCAAGATTTATAATATCAGTTCAATCTAATCATGAGAAATGCCCATCAAGCAAACCTAAAAGAAGGACAATTTTACAAAATTGTTGACCAGTGCTCTTCAAAAATGTCAAAGTCATAAAAGCAAAGACTAAGAGTAATCATAGCTTGGAGGAGGCTAAAGAGACATGACAACTAAATGCAATATGATATCTGGATTGGATTCTGAACAGAAAATAAACTTGGTGAAAAACTGGGACATCCAAATGTTAATTTCTTAGTTTTGATCATTTTATTAATGTAATGTAAAGTTCAAAATTTGGGGAAGCTGAGTAAAAGGAATACAGAAACTCTGTACACTTTGCAACTCTTCTGAAAGTCTAAAATTATTTTTAAGGTCTTTTTAATTTTTAGGAAAATTTTAGTATAAAATATGAAGAAAATCATGTGGACTGGGGGCTTTTTAAGAGGGGTAGTCTTTGAGTTTTTCATGCTTATTGTCCTAGTTGAATTTTCCTGCTGATCATTTTTTCCATCAACTGTGGTATTTTTTACTCTTTCCAGTTGCCATAGTTTGGATGTTTTTCCTCTGAACCTCATGTTGGAATTTGACAGTCAATGTTGGAGGTGAGGACTAATGGGAGGTATTTGGCTCATGGATCTGGATTCCTCACGAATGGCATGGTGCCATCCTCTCTATAGTACGTGAGCTCTACAAGAGCTGGTTGTTAAAAAGAACCTGGCTCCTCCCTCGTTTTCTCTTGTTTCCACTCTCGCCATGTGATCTGTGTACACACAGGCTCTCCTTCCCCTTTTGCCTTGAGTGGAAGCAGCCTGAGGCCCTCACCAGATGCAGATGCCAGTGCCCTCCTTTTTGCAGAGCCTGCAGAACAGTGAGCCAAATAAACCTGTTTTCTTTATAAACTACTTAGCCTTCTTTATAAACTACTTAAAATACTATTCCTTCATAGCAACACAAACGGACAGACTGAGACAAAAGCTTATGGAATTATCTACATTTTCTGATTTTATTTACAATACATTTTCCGATTTGTTTTACAATACATTTTCCGATTTGTTTTACAATACATTTTCTGTTAAATTTATGTTGTCTATAACTATGCACCCTTTGTCATTCTTTGAGTATTTGCATTTTTGATTTGTCTTAATTACCATGCTAGTTGTCCATTTCTTTTATTAAACTTTTAAGAGAAAGATTTTGATTTGTCTAATTTCTATTTTATTGTTGTTCATCTATTTCACTGATTTCTATCTTGGTCTCTGTTATTTCCTTTTTCCTGCATTTAAGGGTTTGCTGTTTTCCTGTTTTTCTAACTTCCTGACTAGAAACCTAACTCCTTTGTTTTCAGAACTTGTTGTTTCTTGACAAATATTGTATCAATTACTCATGAGAGACCCTGTAAGTGTAATGATTCTATTGCAGAGTTCAAGACAATCTCTATTTTTGCTTTCCCAAGAAAAGCACTCATTTTCTTATGCAATTTGAGCTCTTGGCTGGCTTTTGAAGCTATTAGCTAATATGTTTATTCTTGATCTATCAATTTGCATATTGCAATATCACCAGACAAAGATTTGTTTCTGTCTGCTTTTGAGTAGTATTTAGAAGGGAGGAGCAATTAACTGTCTCTGGAGACTTTCTCCATTTCAAACTTTACAGGAGTCATTTTTCTGTCTTTTTCTCAGATCAAACAAGTCTCTATTTTTAATTCTTAGGCAGTTCTGCTCAGCTTGACACAGTATTTGGTGTTGATATTGAAAAATAGGACGTGGGTCCCTCTTAGGCTTTTGAAACAGGAGTCCTTTTCATATGCCTACGACACTGACGAACTGCCAGAGTTCTGTGGAGGAGGAGAAACAAGTTAATAAACTACCCTCACGGCAGGCTCCACTAGTTGTCTTTTATCATAGAGGAAGTATTGAAAGATTGAAGGAAACTGCCTTTTGCACCACCCTGGGCCTGCCATCCTTCCCCAGTGCCAATTAAGTATTTCATACATTTTAAATAGAAATGAACTTTTCAGTGAAAAATTTCCAGAGGAAGGAAGGAAGAAAGAAAGAGAGAGAGGAAGGAAGGAAGGAAGAGACAGAGGAAGGAAGGAAGAGAGAGAGGAAGGAAGGAAGGGAGAGAGGAAGGAAGGAAGGAAAGAAGAGAGAGACAGGAAGGAAGCAAGGAAGGAAGGAAGAGGAAGGAAGGGAGGAAGGAAGGAAGGAAGGAACGAAAGGAAGGAGGGAGAGGAAAGACAGAAAAGAGTATGCATGTGAAAATTCATCATGTTGATACAATCTCAGTAGAATCTTAATAGTTTTCTTGCTACAGCAATGGCTACTGGTAACATTTTTTAGCAGACTCTGAATATTTTCTTCTCATTCACTATTTCTATTAAGCCACTCCAAAACTCTCAATATATTAAAATTAATAATTCTTAAGAGACAAACAGACCCACAACCTTAAACGTATATTAAATTACTTTATTTAAAAATCCATCTTGTAAAAGAAAAATGTCCTATCACAGCCCAAACGACTAAGGTACCTTTCTCATTATCTTCCACAATTCTAGCCATTCAGAATCTTGAAAATAGCAGCAACCTATCATATTTTTCCTGAGAAAACTGCAACATAACTTGGGATCTGGTCTTTTCTCTCTCTATCCCTTCTCTTCCCATTCTAGCATATTACCCCACTGTAACATTTTATGAATAAATGTAGAAGAGAATTTGTTGAGATTATGTAAAATAATGAGACATGTTTCTAAATCATGGAATCAAGAATAGGCTTCTACAAACAGGCAGAAGGAAGACCTTTAGTTTTTCATAGGAAAAGGTGAAGGGAGCTCTTCTACGTCTATGTATGAATGGGATAAAGCTGTATAGATTTGTTCATTCATGCAACAAATATTTATTAAGTCTTTATTATGTGCCAGTTGCTATGGGATAATATGTAACCCCACACTTGTCATGGGCATTGAGTCTAGCAGTTAATCCTCAAATATAGATTTTCTATGTTTCCATAGAAAAATGAGCAAGATGCACTGGCTCAGAGAAAGGCCAAGGATTATCATAGGAACAACCACATTATATTCTTACAGTTGTACAATTATCAGTCTTCCCACAATGGTACTCTTTGAAGCTACTTCAGAGGAGTATAGTAACATTAATCACAGTAGCCATTTATCATGTGGAAATACTGTGTCAGATACTGGGCAAATGCTTCTTTTTAGTCTTTCAGTTAGCCAGGCTACCACCAGTGAGGTCGATAGTGTCATCCTGTTTATAAACTCTTGTAATTGAAATTCAGAGAGCGACATTGGCTTGTATGATGTTCACCTGGGCAATAAGGATGAAACTACAATTCATAGCTGAGTCAGATGATGATAGGACCAAAGCACTGTACTTGCAGAATTCCACCCTTCTGTTGCTTTAGCAGCTAGTGGGTTGTTTATTTTTCAATCCTAGTATTCAGGCCAATCCCAGTTAATTAAAACAAACCAATAAATGAACCAACTGACAAAAATCTAAGGCATGGCTGACAGGGGCTAATCAGGTTCTTGTAGGTGAGACAAAACTTTGCTGCTCTGTATAGCTAACAGGATAATTTCACCCCTGCTGGAAAATCCTCTTGAAAGGTTGCATTAGAAGACCTTCCATCTGTTTCAGTTTGCTCATTTGCCCTAACAAAAAATAAATTCCCAACTACACTCTTGGTATATCTGTGGTCTCCGTGTTTGTGACTTTCTATTCGCTATTTAGGGCCAAGATTGGTCTACAGGAAGCTTCATGGAAAGAGTTACTTGGGAATACACCTTTCGGGGTGGGGGGGGGGAAGGAAGTGTGGCCTCTAATCATGTATCTGTCAGTTTACTAAGCATATCTAAAAACAAAATAGTTTTACAGAAGAGAGTTATCAGCAACTTTCTAAGTAATGAATTAGCAATCATTTGGAATGATAAAAAACATGTAAAGTACTAAGGAGCCTCTCATGTAGCCCCATTAGGTGATTGGAGAGCAGTCTTGAGTTCTTCTAAGACAAGGGTTCCATTGTCTCATCTTTGTATTCAAAGAGTCTCTAACTTTGAATAAAGAAAAGATGATAATTTTTAATTTTGGATACACATGTATTTTGGATATTTGGAATAAATAAATATTGACTTAAATTTAGTGAGTGGATGTAGAGAAAATAATAGGAAATACATGTGCCTTGAACCAGATTGACCCAGGTCCACATTCTAACCCAGCTATTTACCAGCTATTAATAATATAAGACCTTGGGCAAGGGACAACTTTTCTGAGTCTCAATTTCTTCCTTTGTAAAATAATGAAGATCATTTTATAATAGACTATTTTTGCCTAAGGAACCTCTGATAAAATACTGATCATCTTTACCAATATGAAGGAAAATTTTAGAGGCTTTAATCAGGGTATTTTGTTTTTCAAAGGGACTGCAAAAAATTAATAGAAAATCAACTTCCTGGTTATCTTCTAGGTCAATAATTCTTTTGTCAATGCTTTTCTTGTAAATGTTCAACTTATACTGATCCTACACTTTTCTAGTCAACGTACAACATATGCTAAAAAGTTTACTTTTTAAGAAAAAAAGAAAGACCAATGAAATGTATATACCATTATTATATATGGCTTATTTTATAGGTCTTATAACTTTATAATTTCCTTTTAACTAGAGAATCACAGGAGAAAAATGCTGACTTGAAATTAGATATTCAGAAATGTTCTATATTTTGAATAACAGCCTGTAAGTGAGAGGACACAATATGATTCATCAAATATTAGGAATAGCAAATATTCCTAAGTATATATCTGGCTTGAATACTTAGAATTGTCAGGCTGTTTTTATGCATAACTATTTTATATGCAGAACAAAATATTTTTCTATATATGTAAAGTAATTATTTTTCCAGTGTATAAGACTCCATTGATATAATGAGTTCAATTATGGTACCGGATCACTACATTGTCCTTCAGTCTCTTGTGCCAAAACTTAAGCACAGAGGCTTATTTGTAATTACACAAACAAAGTTTTTGTGTTATGGAAATATGTGATAGATTTTTCTCACCAGAGGCCCTTGATAAAATGGAATAAACAATAGGAAAGTAGTTAGGCAGCCTGGGATGCCATCTGGATTCAGCCCCTACTCGTATGACACCCTGAAAAGTCACTTTACCATTTTGGACATTTGATTCTTCTCTCATGACACTGTCATGTTTCTGTGTAACCTTGAAGGATTTCATCAGCTCTTATGTAATCCAGGATTCATGGCGGGACTCAAACGGTATGAAACAGTTGATTTTTCTTTTTAACCCTTAACTTCAGTATTTCAATCACAAATATCAATTCCTTAACCAGTGTGGTGGTTACACAAGTGTTTGTTTTATAATTATTCCCTAAAATACACAAGCCTACATTTAAATACTAAGTGCTGTACTTTGTGTATATGTGTGTATGTTGTAAATTAATTTCTAAGTGTTTATGAAGTCAAAATGAGTGGCAGAATATGAGAATAAAAATATGCATTTTTTTTCTACAGGACAGTGGAAAGCACAAAGATGAAATATTTTAAATAGCCTGCTTTTTCCTCTGATGTCCCCTTGACAGTCTTGTGATGTCCTTAATGTTGGTCTGTTGTCTTCCCTAAACCTAGTGACAAAGGCGTTATTTTAGTTTATGCTATAAACTAAAAACTAATCAGACACAGGTTTGCAATTAAGCTTTTCTTGTAGAAAATTATCATCATTACCAGTGAATGCTGTCTAAAGGACAAAATCTTTGCTAATCTATCTTCTCTGCTTATGAAGATTTATTTTGATGAAAACGTGTTAATTTTTGCACCTCCCACCATGCACAGAGACACTCTTTCCAGGTGTTGGAAATGTAATGACCCAAAGCCTTCTGTAACCAACCCCCTCTTCGTATGGGACGAATTTAAATATGTCTTTCAATTTTTTAATTTAATATATTTTTTCTTTTTATTTGTTATATTTGACTGTGGTCATGAAACTCTTTGGGATCCAATAATAAACAAAATCCAATTACCCCTTCAAAATCACCCCAACTGCCCATGGACTTTGACCACCTCTCTCTTCACCGCTACAGGGTTCCCAGCAAATGCAGATTCAGCCTCGGTGATAGAGCCTTTCATCCGACTCCATGAGAAGTGTGGGGCCCCTGGGGAAATGTTGGGTCTAAGAATATTTATGTTTCACAGAAAACAAACAGGACTAGAAGGGGTTGTTTGAAGAGTCACATGTAGGATATTTGAGTTCATTCTCCCCTTTGGGCAAAGTATAACCCACTTAAGGCTTAGAAGTGGTGAATTTCTCCATGCTTCCTACCATTTTTCTTTCCTCTTTTCCTCTTCCACCTCCTGGCTCCTTTCCTTAAATAACTTTTTTTTTCCCCCCACTAAACATTAAGCTCATTGATTACAAGGATGACACAAAGTGACCTAATGATGGGTCAGTCTTAATGAGAAAAGCGGCTGCCTGTGATGTGGCCTGGCTCAGGCCACCCCCCCCACTGTGTCCCTGCATGTCAGCCTTAGTCTCCTTTAACAGACTAGAGCGTGGAAAATCAACAGAGAACCGCCCGGTGCCTCCTCACAGAATGGACCATGTGCATGGCTATTTAGCCCTGTAAAAGAGAGCACATTTGCACAAATGGGAGTGAACATAAGGAGTCCTTCAGAAAAGAATGGGGCCTTGGCAAATTTATAGACTCCCCTGAAAGAAAGTGATTACAGATCATTATCCAATTGAGGCAGATTGATGGGCTGGGGTCAAAGTAATATTGCAGATCTCACCAAGGGGACAATGGCTGCTTGTCACAGGGAAAGAAAAGAAAGGGAAGGGAAACTACCACACAGAGAGGAAAGGCTTAAGCTTTACCAACTGCTATGAAAGGGCCTGGATGTGTGTGTCATTACTTTTCCTGAGCACCATGTTTTATTTTATGTTACAAAGGACGTGCCATTGAGATCAAATTGGGCATTCAAACGTAACCCAATAAAGAACATACAAATGGCCTAAATACAGACTGCAACTCTCACTTTTTTTCTTCCAAAAGGCAATAAAGCAACATAGATAGGGAAGAGGATGATCCATCTGGGAATGTGTAATTCTGTCTCTCTCAAATAGAACTAACTCAGAAAATACAAATATGCAAAATACAATAGCAGTAGATAGAAGCTCTTAATGCTTACAAATACAATACCCTTTAGCTGATAGCCAGGAGATGAACAGATTTGACTTTGAAACTTGGCAACATCTGGTCAAGCAAAACTGTAGCCCTGAAATCGAATAAAACAGCAATAAATGCATTCCCACTGTTTCCTTTGCACCGATTCCTGAGTGTTTAAAAGTGCTTTACATTCATGCCTTCTACAAAATGCAGTACAAAAGGCAAAAGAATAGCCAGCACGCCAATGTGCATTTGCCTTTAGATCGGTTTTTGGGACCTAGAGACTTAGAAGCATCAGGCAAACATTTATTCAAAGGAGATCTGATTTTTGCCTATTTTGTTTGGTGTTTGGGTGAAGAAAGTATTAGCAAGTAAAAAAGAACTAATTTAGATTCTGAACATAGTTTACCCTGAAGAAGCACAGTCAGTTTTCTCACATACAGACTGTTTCTGAACAATAAGATTATTTTGGTTTCTCCAAGTTATAGTCATCTGAAATTTGAGTATATATACACACATACACACATACGTGCATATATATGTGTGTGTGTTGGAAATATTTTATAGATTTTTCTTACCAGGGGCCCTTGATGAGATGGACTAAACAATGAAAAAGTAGTTAGGCGGCCTGGGATGCAGTCTTGACTCAGCCCCTATTCGAATGACATCCTGGATAAGCCACTTTACCACTCTTGGCATTTGATTCTTCCCTCATGGCATCATCATATTTCTGTGTAACCTTGAAGGTAATACATACATAAATACATATGTATGTATGTGCATATGTATGTATGTATATGGAAGGAAAACACAGTTTGGAAATGTCAAAATTTTTAGCTTTTTTTAAATGATAAAATTATGGAATTATGGATTCTATCACTGCTACCCTTTTTTCTTATTAAGACAAATAGACTCTGATACAATGAATAGTTGTATTATCATTCTTTTATATTTTACAGATATATATAGCTTACTTTCCTTCCTCATTAGATATTGTAGATGTAAATATATTGTGAGATATCAAGGAAATTCATGAATCAAGACTTCCTTCTTAAAACTGCTTTTTTTTTTCTGTTTTCCCCATCACAGGGTCTTCACTGTTCCTAATGAGCTCTTAATGAGCTGTCAATTGCTTATGCAAATAGAGAAGGAAACAGACGCTGAGAAGTTGATCGATACTCAGTTAAAATATGACACTGCCTAACCTCTCAAAGTTATTAAGAATGGAAATTGTTCTAACTTAATAACCAGTCTTGACCCTCCTTTTCTCCAGGTTTTAACTTTGTTTAGGTATCTGATATGAAAGAATCTCAGATATCATTGCTTTACTTCAAGAGTACTGGTTTTATGTTAGAAAATACTGAGTGCATAGTAAAGATTTTAGGTTGAATGTCCTGGACAGATCCCAGATGAAAAGAAAGAACTGAATGGTAATTGTTATCTTATTGTTGACATGTGTGCTAAAAGACTTGGAAGTTTCTGTGCCAAATTGAAAACACTGCTTATCTCTCAGGAGAGGAAATAAAAGGGGTAAACAGGGCTTTTATTTTTATATACATATATTAAATAAATTAACCATAAATTAAAAGATAATAAAAAATAGTACCTTTATCCTTTGAGGAATTCAAAAATTTTATCTGGAAAATCAAGTTGATTTCCCAAAAATATTTAGGATTCATGAACATTTATACAAAAATGAAATTCTTACCTCTATAGAGTTTATTTTTTCTCAAATTTTATATAAAAGCCAGTAAAGTATTAATCAATATATTTTTCCTACATCTATGCACATATCGAGACTTGAAGGAATCAGAAGTAACTTCTTAAAACTCAAGAACTCGGCCGGGCGCGGTGGCTCAAGTCTGTAATCCCAGCACTTTGGGAGGCCGAGACGGGCGGATCACGAGGTCAGGAGATCGAGACCATCCTGGCTAACATGGTGAAACCCCGTCTCTACTAAAAATACAAAAACTAGCCGGGTGAGGTGGCGGGCGCCTGTAGTCCCAGCTACTCGGGAGCCTGAGGCAGGAGAATGGCGTAAACCCGGGAGGCGGAGCTTGCAGTGAGCTGAGATCCGGCCACTGCACTCCAGTCCGAGCGACAGAGCGAGACTCCGCCTCAAAAAAAGAAAAAACTCAAGAACTCAGAGATGGAATGTTACAATGTAATGCTGATATATGATTATACTCCAGAAATGACACTTTGTAGCTAGCCTTTAGAGACCTTCGTGTCTAATACAGAGTAAGCCAACTGAGGTCAGTGATGGAGCTGAACAGCTGGGGTCAAGGGGGATTGCATGACAGAATGGGGCTGGGGACTGTCGTTGACTGCCATTGTGCTCATTAACTTATTATTGCTTTACACCTAGATGAGGATCCAGCTGACTTCATATGTGTGCCAACCCCGTGTCCCCAGTTCTGCCTCAGAGGCCTAATGTACTGGAGGTTAGGAATGATAAACCCAGAATGTGGTATCCTTTCCAGGATGTCCAGACTATTGGACTTAGCTGGGGGACGAATTTTATTAAGTATCTAAAGGGAGAAAAGTGCTGAGGAAAAAAAGGGCCAGGAAGCATGGTAAATGGGAGCTCAAAAAAGTAAACTGATTCACATTCCCATTTATCTGGGACTGATCCTGACTTGGAAACAAGAATAGACAAGGGGCTTGATACTCAGGCACGGGCAAAAATATTGCTTGACAAGCTAATTGTAATTGTAACTCCCATGTACCTGATTGCATGTTTCACAAATTACCAGAGTAACTTAGAAGATAACTGAGCCGGTGTCGGTGAGGTCCAAAGCCTCTTAGGGTTCTACGCTGGATTCAGTAGAAGGTGAGCTCATTTTAGTTGTCTTGGCACAAAGAGATTGGCAGATTTCTTTATAGACTGATACCATCTTGGCAAAAGTACCTACTTTCTATTGGAGGTCTACTGTACATGGTGAGGTTCTATAGTAAACCCAGAAACGATAAGCCTTGCTGTGAAAGACAGGGTAAGTTCAGGCATGAGTACACCATGTTTCAGGGTTTCCTCACATCTCCATTTTCCAATAGTGTCCTCTCCTGGCTCTGCATTGAATTGAAAATAAAGACAATAGAAAACTCCAGTCTTTCAGACTACAAATACTTCGTAAATTTTTCAACACATCAGATAGTGAACAGACAGGAATATGCCTAGTGCTTTGAATTTTCCCAAATGTATATTGGCAAAGACATTTCTAAAAATTCCTCCAAATGCAATACAGACAAGGCACACTGATTTTATAAAGCATTCATTCAGGCTGAGATGGAAATTGATAGTGTATCCTTTTGGTCAACCACAGAACAAGCATAGACAAAATGCAGCTAGAATTACCAACCTGAACACCCTTCGACTTTGCTTTCCTCTTGAAATAAATAAGGATACTTATTTCACTCCAGTAGTTGCTGTATTCTAATGTACATCATGGGTCTGTCTGTAGAAAAAGAAAAATTAAAGTTTGTACATTTTTCTCTAAAGAGTATATGTGAGCAACAAAGTACTTTGAGAGAATTGTAGCTAAATTCTAAGGAACAGATTTACATATTATGTGTGCGTCCAACACAGTTAAGGTAAGGTTTTGATGATTTGGCAGAAAAGACCATATATTGTAAACATGTATCTATTTATGTAGATATTCTGTAACGAAACCAGAAAAGAACTTTTACAAGGCCGTGGCTGGTTATACACGGCAAAGTGAATGAAATGTTACAATTTGACTATTTGGAGACTGATTTGGTTCATATTCTTAAAGTTACCTTTGATTGCCTAAAATACTATCTAGAATGCCTCAAAAAAATTTAAAAGAACAGAGAAAAGGTGATGAATCCCAATAGATTTAGAATTAATTTCAATTAAATGAGATAAAATAATACATGGTTTTTGTATTGTATTTTTAATATATTTTCAATCTATTTTTAAATGGATTATGGACAGTTTTTAGTATTTCACATTCAAAATACTTTAAAAAGGTTTCAGCCAGTTACAGTTAAATATCCCTTTCCATAGATATTTTTCTCAACCTTAGTTGACTCCTACAAGTTTAGGGGCTTATTACAGCATTGCTGTTCATTCTTACAAATGTTCAGAACATTTTTTTTTTGAGATGAACTCTCACTCTGTCGCCCAGACTGTAGTGTTAGTAGCCGGATCTCAGCTCACTGCAACCTCCGTATCCTGGTTCAAGCAATTCTCCTACCTCAGCCTTCCAAGTAGCTGGGACTACAGGCGCCCGCCACCACACCTGGCTAATTTTTTGTATTGTTAGTAGAGACAGGGTTTCACCATGTTAGCCAGGATGGTCTCCATCTCCTGACCTCCTGATCCGCCCACCTTGGCCTCCCAAAGTGCTGGGATTACAGGTGTGAGCCACCACACCCAGCCCAGATGATTTTTATGATCATGACCACTATATTTTCAGGTGCTATGATTTTTGAAATACTACATTGATGCATTATTTCATTTAATTCTTGAGGAACATTACAGATGATTTGAGGCTAGAAAAACAATTTCTTAAGGAAATACATAACAAAGGGAAAATAAACTTAATATAATACTAACCTGTCTTACTTCTCTAAACCTGGTTAGATCTGCTGGATGAATGAAGACAGGTCACACACTCTCGAATAAGAGAACTGGACCCATTCATTTTCGGGATGCCTTCTTGATTTTCAAATTTAAAAGTGCTTATAGAGCCTCAGAATTTCCTACAATAGTCCTGCTATGTTGCAGACATTAGAAACCCCCAGTTTCTGAAGTTATTGAAAGACAATGAAAGACAGCAGTCCCACCTCAAGGGCCTTGTTTGCATTGTGGTAAATGAGGGCAACATATGGAATGTGATCAGGCAATGACTCGATCCATGTTTTATGTGAAGTCAGATTCACTCAGGCCCTCCCTATGATTAAATTAGAGGGTCAAGCCAAATTTGACTTGGTTGAAGCCAATGAAAGTCCACTTAATGCATTTTAATTGATTGAATGAAGCATCTATTGAATATTGACTATGTATATAACAGGCTTTAAATAATGCTAAAGAAACTTACAAGAACTTTGTACACTGTTTGATCCGAAAGAATTCATGTAACTTTCAGGAAGTGAACAATCTGTTCCCTAGAAGTAGTTGGGTTCATTCATTATTGTGCTTCACTAGTTAGTGATAAAGTGGAACTTTTCAGACTCCTCCACATAATACGGGAAAATTTCAGTGGTAATTATCACTCAACTTTCCTCATCCCAGAACACAATTACCATATATTTCTTCACATCTGTGACAATTTATTTTTACATCTCCACCAATGGATACATCTTTTCATAAACTTGGCAAAAGTGTTTCTCTTTTCCCCCTAAAAAAAAGTTCCCACAATAGAACATCTTTTTACTCTTACAGGAAATAGTGTTTTTCAGCCATGAAAACTATTTCACTTCCTCACAAAGTCTTACATTAAACTTCAAAGCATAACCGCAAAATCTTTCACAATTTCATAACACTACCAAACCTAGATTTTTTCCCCCAGTTTTGCCAGAAAACAAAATTTGCTTTGTCCCAGAATTGTTTTCTGTAAGAAAAGAGTCTCCCCAGAGATTAAGGAAGTTTTAAAAAGTTAATACTAAGCAATTGCCGTATTGTGTACAAGACAGCATAACACAAGCAACATGTCTCAAAAAGACTAAATTGTAAAGAAGTGATTGTGTCAGATATTGTCACAAGGTAGCAGATTATTGGTATCAAAATGAACAAAGACATCTTTATCAAGTGTATTACACTTGGATCAGAGTAAATGCATGCATTACCCATCTTTTTCCAGGAAGGCTTTTTCTATACCTAAGGATGTATGCACCCTTATGAGGCCAATGTAACTCCATGTTACCGCCCCTTTCCTGATGAAGGGTTTGATCAAATCTACATTGGATGGTTCCAGACCCACCTGTGATTCCAACAGCTTAAGGAAGATATTACGAATACATTCTTGCAAAGGTAACACAATGTAAAAATTGCTATGTTGCTCTCGTTAGTGATCCTAATGGACTGAAGACAGGCTGAATGCAATACTCTTGGGAATAAAGTGTTTCTTCCTAACTAACAAGTGTCCATTCCAGCATAATTTCATCATCATCATGAATATTGATTTCTATCCCAATACATAATGCCTTTTCTTTATATAGCAAGCTATTAATTTTCAGAGTACTTTAATATAAATTTCCCCATTTTGTTTTTATTCTGCTAATCAATAAATGAAGATTTTAACTGATACATTCAAGGTTATATGGCAGTAAATGGAAGATCCAATACTAGAAATTAGGTCTTCTGACACCCATAAAGCTATCATTTCATTCTATTGTGATGTCTGAGCATTTAAAAGACATTTGCTGAGGTTGCAGGTGCATGGTGTGCCTGTCAATGCCTTTATTTTAGCAGAACAAGCTCTTTCCATTACGTCTAGTAGAGACAGGACTTTCTTGCCTATGTTATTGGAATTACACAGAAAAAGATCTCTGCCCAAGTTGAGCTGGAAAGACCAATTCCAGTGCTCTGTGTACACTAGGATTTTTGGCTCATGAAGAACAGGATGATATTTTAAATTTATTATTGAGATAGCTTTAATATTCACATATAGTCATGAATGCATGATGTAAAGGGTCCTCCTAGTTATTGCTAAAGAATGACAATGGGAAAGATATTTGAAAAGAAATGGAAGAGATTCCTAAAGAAAACTGGCCAATAATACCTCATAGTTATCATTGCCATTAATCTAAGATGAAATAAGTTGTTTCAATAAATAATATTATTGTATTGTATCATTTAACATAATATTTTGGAAGGCATTACGAGACTACCAATCCGTATTAGCAGGGGTGTGCTTAGTGACCTGACGGCAATTTGTATCTGGGCCCTATTTAGTCTGCTGGGGAAGGGGGGTGAGTCCCCTTTTGACTGTCAGTCTAATTAACCCCTCTTCTAGATGGAAGCCTATTTCATCCTTTCCCATTGACCTCTGCAGAATATATGTGAGGTTAAGAAAACTATGACTTTCTGTGATCCGAAAGCTGATGATAATATAATAGAAATATAGAAATTCAGAGCAGAAAAGGACATAAAACATAATCCAACCCCAACTCCAATTTACACGTAAAGAAACAACCTTGGATGTAACTGTCCAAGGTCACAGAACTAGTCGGTCGAGCAGAGTTACTCCTGCACCCATTTTTTGGGCAGACTGTTTTCTTCTTCAGGTTTTACTGTGCTTATCTAAGAAGTACCATCAATCTTAAAAGCTGGAGGAAAGAGAGAAAGAGTGAGACACACACACACACAAACAGAGAGAGAGAAGGTAAAAGAGAGAGAAGATAGATCTTCAGCAAGCAGGAATGAAAGAAAGAAGTCATTCTTTTTTATTCTGGGTTTTCTCTAAACTAGTACGTTTCAAATGATTCATTGAGCTCAATATTTAAACATTTCCCTTTAAATCGTCAAATAACAGCATACATTATACTCATACTTAGCAAATTGTGTTACATGGCTAACATGTAGGTTGAGGTTATTTCTATATAAACCGAGGTCATCAAAATTAGACAAACACTACATTAAACTGAAAATTTAAATACTTGCTCTTTCCCACATGATCTTTTTGGCCAACTTAAAGAACATTTATTTTTATCTATTTGAAATTTTAAAAATTGGAAGAAGTGAGTACAAATATGTCAAAATATTTGCCATTGTCTATACTAATCTGTTTTAATGACATGTCATTCACTGTAGGTGGTCATTGAGTGCCTTTCTCTAGGAGATGCTGTACTTCAAACATGCGAGGCTATAAATCTTGGGAATGATAATAAGTCTCAGACCACTCAGGGTTTCAGTAGGCCGTGTGGCTCATTTGTATAGCAGAGGATCTGAGTCCAAACCTTCCTGCAGCACAGAGACAACCGGACAGCAGACAGTGACATGCTCATTGCTTTGGGGCTCCAGGCCTTAAGCAATGCTGATGCTGGTGCATTTTGACCCTGGCTAATTGGGCTGCATTTCCTGTGATGCTCAAGAGTCCTCTGCCCATTAGTCCATCTTGGAGCTGTGCTAGCTCTGCCTAATAACTGCATTAGATTGCTCAAATGTATTTCCCTGTGACGGGAAAAAGTGCCTGGTTTCTTCATTTGGCATTAGGTCACATCATTCACCCAAGAACGATGTCAAGTCACCTCTTGTGAGAATAGTAAAGGAAAAAAAATCTACACTAAATTGTGAGATAGAATGTTAGGTATGAGAGGAAAATAGTAAACAAAGTCACCTTGAGATTTTGTTTGATTAGCAACTATTTGGACAGAAACCAAATGGAAGGCTCAAGTTATTTTGCTCTTTTGCATAAAGACAATTTCCACGTAATGGGCAGTGATTCTTTATCTCCTGCTGGAGTAGGCTATGTCATTCTGTAAGTTCTCAGTTTTCTGCAGCAGGGAAATCCTCCTTCTAATGCCTATTATTTAAGTATTTCAAGTAGACAAATGTCAGCTGGTAACTGCCACTGGCACCATGAGAGATAAAGAAAATCATTTGCTAACAATTATAATTGTACATACGAAAAGTAAATCACAGTTGATTTCTTTCCATTAAAATCTTGACCTTGAGGATGATTTTTAAAGAATATATATTAATGCTATCCAGACTTGAGATGCTTTCTTTTCCATGAGCTTCGAGGGAGGAAAACAGCTGGGAGGGTAATGATATATCTTTAATATCCTAAAGGAAATGTAAGCTAAGCCACTTACCCGACTTATATTGACCATAAAGACTTCACTGGGCCATTTCATTAGTTTATTGGGTTAAATAGAATAAGAAGGGACCTTAAATGAATTATAACCAGCTTGTGGAATAACAAATATATTGTGTATGAGAAAATTAGCTCCATGTGACATCCATAGCCACCATATGTAAAACGCCTATTATTTGTCCTGTCTCTTTGAAAATCATTTTATTGGAATGTATCAGCTAAACCAAAACACATGACTGTCCTTCTTGGGACATGAAAGAAACCACTGAAGACAAGTTTCTGCCCAGCCCCTGCCCCCAGCATGTGAACACGCTGGGAAAAGCAGCCCTGATGAACTTTTTCCAGTGTCCATGTAATAGCAAGTGTATCACATGCATGCTGAGCCATTAGCTGCCTCTGTCTAAAAGAATTTGGTCAACATTTAGGAATTCACTTAATGAAAGGCTAGTCTATTAAAGCTCTGTTGGCCAGAAGAGCAGATTGTGTCTTTCTTTCCAACTTCCTGGGTCACTGCAAGTGATGCTCGGCAGGGCCCCCATGTGATGTAGCCCAGGCCCTGGACAACAAGCTAGCATTGTGACATTAGAACCTGCAACTTTTTTTGCTGTGGATTCCAGACTCTATTTCTAGGATGCAGTTTATTTTGCACATTGCTGCATCAGATTGCATATTTTAGTTAACACACGATGTGAAATTGTTCCTGGAAAATGCTCTCTCAAGTGTTCTCTCATTAAGGGAGGTGCATCCGTGATACAGCGGGGTGACCAGGTCATCCCTGATGCACAACCCAGTGGAGACGAGAATTCTCACCACCAGCAAAGCCCTATGAATCCATTGTCAGAGATGACCTCCTGCAGGCTAATGCAAAATGACTATTTCCTTAGAACTCATTTTTAAGGATTGGTGGAATAAAAACTTGAATCCAACATAGAAGGAATTCCCTGACAAAGAAGCTACATTAAATTATAAAATGAGTATTTCTGTAGTGTTGAATGTGGTGTTAAGGAATTTTCCCAGATGTTTCATTCTTGCTTGTATTTCCTATTTTCATGGGAAAGTGTTTTTATTATTTTTAAACCATCTGGATTATTGTAAGCAGCAATATTAAGTAAGACTAATATTCTTAGTAATGAATTTAATAGTTATAATAATAACAACAAACTTTTTAATGTATGCTACTTATAATTTGACTAGTTATAACTACGGTAGTATTCTAATAATTTTACGTGTATAACTTCATTCAGTAACAAGGCAGTGAGATAAATACTATTGTTATCTCGTTTTGCAGTTAAAAGAAAAGGCTTGAAAGTATATTTTCGTAGTTACAGAGATCTGCCTAGTTCTAAAGTCTTTTCTCTAAACTACTATACCACTTCCTTGCAAGACCTTCAAAGAGATCTTTTTTTCTAAATGACATGACTTGGTAAAAGAGCATTGATTACTTTGTCAGCACAATGACACTTTTGAATGAAATTTAATTTTCTCCTACTTTCCAAAGAATCAAGGGCACAAGTTTTCTCTGTGATGATTCTATGCATTTGGATGAGCAATAAAATCTCATGAAATAGCACCACAGATGACTGCTGACTTAGATCAGAGGGAAGGATGTGGAAGGGAAGGGTTCTTGTGGAGTGGTGGTGTCGAGTGACAGACATGACTTCTATTATTTCTCCAAGAGCAATACATCCAAGAGCTTACAGAATTATGTGCTTACCATGGAGGATACCAGCAGTGATGATAGTTAAAACCAGGTCCCAACACACACATATATGAAAGGCCATGGATTTCTATGCAGCTGTTAATTAACCCAGTTGTAAAGTTGAGAGAAATATTGCTTGAAATGAAAACAGGAGCTTTGGAAGTGGCCTTAAAGGTGAACCAAAACAGTCTTCTGATGTTTTAGATGAAAACTCAAAAGTCAAAGATAGGAAGAGGTGACATTTACCTAACCATACAGATTTTGAATGGCAAAGACCAAACTAGAATCCAAATCTTTTTAAATTAAATCTGAATGTTCATTAAATCAAAACATAACTCAGTGACTAGTGCATAGAAATATACTCAATAAATATCATTGTCTTTTCCTCCTTTCCAAATTGTGATCCAATGTGTACTATTCATGTCTGTGACTACTCTTCTGTTAACAACAGTGAAGGAAAATCATTTATTGCATACCTTTTCTGTGTTGGATGTGATAATAGGAGATTCTTTTTAAGTAGAACTGTTCCAAAACCCAAAAAGATTATAAGAGCTATTATGAAAAGGTACTGTCAACTCTGCCAGACTTCAAACCAAAGGCATTGAAAATGGATCTACATAGAAAAAGGTAGAAAAATTTCAAAATTATTTGATCATTTAGATTTTACAATGGCCTGGTGATCAAAGAAAAAGTTTATACTTTGGGGTGAGAGAATTGCTTGGTTTAAATTTTCTGAAAATTTGAGCTCTGTATCCATCCCTATTTTATACTTGTAATTACAGCCTATCTAGCAATCTGTTGGGCTCAGAAAACAATTCCCCCAAAATATGGCACTTTGGAATGTTAAGTACTTTGAAAATTGAAAGGCCCCAAAAATAGGTCTCAGAACCAAGATCTTTCTCTGACCTTTCCCCATCCCCCTGTCTCTTGAATTCCTTTTCCTAAAGCACTGGGAGGCACTCTCACTGGAATTTCCTAATCTGACGACAAAAGCTTCTTTCCAAAAGAAATGTGGTAAATCTCAAGCCCCCCTCTTTAGGAATCCCATCAAATAACCAGGAAAGATCCACCACCAAATAAGGGAAGAGACTGGACTCCTCACCACTCCCAAACAGACTTTTCATCCATTCTTCTTCGGGCAGCTCTGGGAGATTAGCTAGGGGACTGTATGTACCTAATAAGACAATTTTTGTACTTAGGCAGTTTCATCCTTCTCTTTCTTATAACTTGTCCCATCCAGCTTCCAAAGAGAATCCTTTGCAAAACACAGCTTGAACACCTCTAATCCAAAACTCCAAAATGCTCTGAAATCTGAAACTTCTTGAGCACCAGCATAACATACTAGGTGGAAAACTTCTGATGTTTCTTCTCACAAAGAAAAAAATGTTGGGCACAGTGGCTCATGCCTGTAATCTCAGCACTTTGGGAGGCTGAGGCAAGAGGAATTACTTGATCCTAGGAGTTCAAGACCAGCCTGGGCAACAAGGCAAGATCCTGTCTCTATAAAAAAATTTAAATAATTAGCCAGGCCTCGTGCCACATGCCTAAAGTCCCAGCTACTCTGGAGGCTGAGATAGGATGATTGCTTCAGCCTGGGAGGTTCAGGCCGCAGTGAGCCATGTTCACACCACTGCATTCAGCCTGGGTGACAGAATAACAACCTGTCTCCAAAAAAATAAATAAATAAATAAAGGGGGTGTGTGTGTGTCTGTGTATATATATATATATATATATACACAGACACACATTACACTCACCTTTCAATTAAAGCACAGCATTGTAGGTAGAGACCAAACACCTCTGTTTGCTGTTGCTGTAGTTTAACAGCTGGTGCAGGTGTCTTGTGATGCTTCCGTGCTGCTCAGTTGCCCTGAGCACATTATGTGCTGTATTTCACTGTATTAGTGGCATGTCACATGTTTCACTGTTAAGTGCTTTTGTGTGAATAAGTACAAGAAAACAATTGTTGATTGATAGCATATAAATTCAGAGTCAGGAATGACAGTGATGCCACACAGCACAGAATGTCCACAGTGGAGGCTGAGATACTGACATCTTTGTTTTCTGATAGCTCAATGTACACAAACTTTATTTCATGCACAAAATTATTTAAAACATTGTCTAAAATGGCCTTCAGGTAATCTCTGTGTATCTAAGGGTTATAGGAAACATAAATGAATTTCATGCTTAGACTTGGGTCTCATCACCAAGATATCTCATTATGTATATGAAAATATTCCAAAATCCAAAAGTATCTGAAATCTGAAATACTTTGGATCTCAAGTGTTTTGGATAAGAGATACTCAACTTGTAATGCCTGCCTCCTGGGACTATATATCTTTTCTCTACAAAGAGGGTATTTAAGCCTCAAACATCTGGTCCCTTTAAATCTCATACTTTGTGTACAGCTTCCACGTCTATGCACATTAAATATACTCTCTATGTCTTTTTCTCCTGTGAATCTGCCTTTCGTGACTCATTTATAGCAAACCTTTAGAGTGGGGAGGAAAACATTTGCCTTCACCCCTACCTGGAAGTCAAGGCTTCCAGGCAATATTACTGAACAGCCCCTGACTAATAACTCTTAAGTCTACTATATTCAATGAGTTCAGAACATATCTTCACAGATAATGGTAACACAATTATTTCACTTCGAAAACAGAAGAGTTTTCGTCATGGATGTTTGATACCACAGACCTATATAAAATAGTTGGTGGGCCAGGCGCGGTGGCTCAAGCCTGTAATCCCAGCACTTTGGGAGGCCGAGGCGGGCGGATCACGAGGTCAGGAGATCGAGACCATCCTGGCTAACATGGTGAAACCCCGTCTCTACTAAAAAAATACAAAAAACTAGCCGGGCGAGGTGGAGGGCGCCTGTAGTCCCAGCTACTCGGGAGACTGAGGCAGGAGAATGGCATAAACCCGGGAGGCGGAGCTTGCAGTGAGCTGAGATCGGGCCACTACACTCCAGCCTGGGCGACAGAGTGAGACTCCGTCTCAAAAAAAAAAAAAAAAAGTTGGTGACTAGTTTACAAAAGATTAAATCTCTCTGGGAATAGTATCATGCACATTAAAAATTCCATAAAATATCACTTTGAAAGGCTGTTTTGTCCCCTTGATTGACTGTCCACAGCAGCCCAGTCTCCAAATAATTAAACTGATTGACTTGGATCTGTTGCTAGAAGTTGAATTCATGTTTAAAAGAAGAAAAAAAAAAAAAAAACTAGCCATTTTGTGAAGTTCTTGTCATGATTTCTTCTTTATATTGGATAACCCAACTGCTTCACCTCCAGGGAAAACAATAATATTAGCTCTTGTCATTGACAGTTCTCAGCATCTTTCATCTGCGTGTCACAAGGTTTGTCATAAATACCAAAAGAAGAAAACCTGTTATAAGCGTGTCTGAGGAGAACTTGAACTTCACCTCATTTCATAATAAATAAATAGAGATAAAGAACACTGTGGTACCTCAGTGGCACAGGACCAACTCACAGCAGAACTGACAAAGTTAAATTTTGATTCTCATTTCCTTTTTCTCATGAATTTCAGTTTTATTGTAATTAGCTTTATTTTCTACACAATTTCAGAACAACAAAAAAGAGGGAAAAAAGGAACCTCTCTACTTATCACTCCTATTGTTTATTTTTTAAACATAAGTATACTGGAGAAACAAACAAACAAAAAAATTGTATCATCTCCTTGGAATAGAAATTGTGTTTGCTGGTTAAAGTAGGAAGCGTTCAATGTTCCTCCCACACTCCCATGCACACGCATACACAGACACCCACACACACACACACAAGGAGGTCTGGGGAGCTTCTTTCCTCACTGGATAGTATGAGAGAGGAGTGAAAATGTAAAAAGAAAGAAAGAAAAGAAACAGGCTTTACACATCCCGATAAAGCTATTCCGCATCCAAGATAAGTATGCAAAAAAAATACCCCACCAACTTACACAGTAAATAGAAGCCATTCAGAGTATGAAAGCCCGCTCAAATATAAGCAATTGATGCCAATATTCTTACATATACTGGTAAAGACATGAAAATTCTTTTAATATTGAAGTGAGTTGCATTTGGTAGAACAAGAGAATCCTAAGTTGCAATTTTTCCATGAATTAATATATTAACATAAATACATTAATTATTGTCGTCTAACAATAATAATGTTAATGTATTTATACATAGGTTTTGTTTATACCTCTGCATTCCTAGATTATCTAAACATTGGGTACTGGTAATCAATGCTACTTGCTAAATTATGGAAAATATTTCAGCAAAATCTTGATATTTTTTCTTTTGTTACATGTAGCTGTCAAGCCTGTTTTCAGGTTTTAGTAGTTTAATTTCTTTTAATGTTTCCATAGAAATAACATTAACAAGATGATAGATTGGAGGTAATAACATGATGCCTCTGACATGCAGTAGAATTTATCTTCATCATATGTCTGATAATATCCTCTTATTGTGTAATGAACCCTGCTATTTGTATCTATCATACTTTTACTCATTCATCTTCTTAGCTACTAAAGATAGAATTTTCATCCAGTCTCTGTTATAAATGCAAATTTATACTCTTCTATATGTCCTTCATTATTAGTGGTCACCTAATAAATTGGCTTTTCATATACCAGTTCAAGTGGCATTAGCTGGAATGCATATGATGACCTAGACTCATTTTATATATCAATAATCTCAGTTGCAGGAGAAATTATTGTAATTAATCTTTTTGGCATGTCTGCAGAATGTCAGGAACTACAAACACCTTTCTACTGCAAACATCCGTGAGGGTAGAATCTGGAGGAGAGAAGTATGGAATGAGATGGAAGCTCTGGCATCTACCTTGAGACCCAGAAGGTTTCCGAGTGAAGGATCCATTCCAAAAGCCCTCCTTTCCCCTTTCTCTTCTCTTTTGTCTATAAATTTTCATAGTATTTATTCATAGCTTGCACTTGGCTGGCAAAAAATGGAGAAAGAAGCAGGACACGAGTAGGTATGCTTTCTGGAATTCAAAAGATATGAGTTATAATTCTAAATTTGTCCCTGGCTAACATGGATTGATTGCTTATATTATTCACTTTCGGTTATACACTGTTTCTCCATCTTTCCATGAAAGAGTTGAAATCGAACATGAAGGGCCTGCTGTGTTACAAGAGAAATACAAGTCTCTTGGGATTTAAAAATAAAATCACTTGACTCCCAGCTTTCACAAAGCCTGCATTCTGCATGGAGAAGCAACTAAGGAAACGAAGTTTTACTTACCATAAATTAAGTCAAAACAATTTCATGGCAGTCCAACAAAGAACTACTGAAGACCTATGATGTGCCATCTGTGAGTTCACAATAAGCCAGGGACAAGTTGGAGTTAAGAAAATGAGTATGTTAAAATGAATTAAGCACTATAAAGTTTAGAACAGCTATCTGTTTTGATAGAGGAAAGATTGATAAAGGAATGGGGAATTCTGTTGTTTGGTGGTGGATCAACAAAAGTATCACAGAGGGCACACTGATACATGAACATGCCTTTACCAGAGGAGAGTGGCAGGAAACGAAAGATATGTCCAAAGAGTTGGGGAGCTTGGGAAACCTTTCAGATGAGATTTAGTGAGATAAAGGGCAGGAAGAAGATGGGACAGGTTTGTTATATATATATTTATTTAGCAAATAGAATGGGTCATTTACTTACCTATTCCCTAACATAGGATACTATTTTTGTTGTAACTTATGCAGCTAAAAAAGTGGTAATGTATTATTAATAGACTACATAGAGAATCTGATGTGCGAAAGATGATGACATGTTGAAGTTAAACATAAAACAACTACAAAAAAATGAACAGGCTCGATAGGAACATAATGGCAGCTCAAGTCTACCTCTTCTCAATTTGTTTTTCTAGAAATGTTATCAAATAAAAGAAACGACAGCAACAAGAACAACAAAAACACTCACACAAAATAAATCTATAACGACATAGAAGAGAGAACAAATGCAAACTCAAAATGTAATGCAGTGTAGCCCAAAGTTCCTGAGATCAGCAAAACCTGCACACGAAATTGCGACAAAAGTTGGTGCAGAGAAGAGAAGGATGACTGGGAGGTGGGGAGCAACGGGGCCGGATTTTGGCAACCAAAGTCAATTTTGATATCCTCAAAGAGAAGGCTCCACCCTGACAAGGATTGCCATGGACTAGGTGGAAATGGAATGTGGAGCGTTAACTGAGGAAGAATATAAAGCAATGCTGCCAAAAGCGCATTCATGGAGGACAGGGAAAGCGTAGAGTTAACCCAGTGTATCAGAAGCTTGGAACGCAGGCTGTCACCTCTTAGCCTCAGCCACTGATAGAAGGCCTCCGAAAACAAAGCGGATTCTGAGAGGCAGCATTGGCCTAAACACACATTCAAGCTACAGCATTAGCAATAATGTAGCAATCGAGGAGCCCTGAATGGAGAGACCTGGAAAAGCACCTTTGTTTCTTTCCCCTTTCCCATTAACTTTTTGCTCATTGCTGGTCCTGAAAAATCCATTTCTTCAAATATAAGTAGCCACAAATAAATCAACTCATAAACCAAACAAAGATAGTATTAAAATTAAAAAAAAAAAAATCAGGCCAGGTGCAGTGGCTCATGCCTGTAATCTCAGCACTTTGGGGGACTGAGGCAGGCGGATCACAAGGTCAGGAGTTCGAGACCAGCCTGGTCAATATGGTGAAACCCCATGTCTACTAAAAATACAAAAATTAACCAGGTATGCCGGCTGGTGCCTGTAGTCCTAGCTACTAAGGAGGCTGAGGCAGGAGACTCGTTTGAACCTGGGAGGTAGAGGTTGCAATGAGCAGAGATAAGGAAGTATAAATTTTTATTAATGAAAAAATGTTGCCACAAAATATATAAAGATTATAACTCAATATCTTAACATGAACTTTTAAAATTTAGTTTAAAAATGCTGAAGTAACATATAAACACAAAGCAGAAAGGCAAGATATAGGAAAGTTGGTGGCCAGATAATATGAGGAGATGGTAAAACAATGACAGGACATGAAATGGGAACAGGTAGAAATTGAAAAAAAATAGGAACACGTAAAAATGATTTCAAAAATATTAACCTACAAGGTGCCTACAGATAAAGAGATACCAATGAAAATACACCAATGGATACATAAACAAAAAAAAAAAATGAAGAAAATGGAAGTGAAATGATAAATTATAAAAATTTGGAGAGCAAATGATAGATATAAAAGCAGAAAGAGATCTAACATATGCATGATGGAATTCCTTAAGAAAACATTAATAGAATACAAAAATATTTTTTAAATGTGCTGAAAGTCCCTGTGAGTTTCTGCTCCCCCTCCCCAAACTTAACCACTGTGGCCATCGACAAATGATTATAGAATTTAGGAGTATGAAAGTCAGTTTCTTGCATCACCTCAGGACACCTGGGAAGCATACTTTACTTCTTAGAATTACCATGCGGGAAATGGCTGAAGCTTACCTCTGCAGGACTTTTGCCAGCAATTACATTCTATCTTGCTGCTTCTCTTTTTTGTCCTGCTTCCCCTACTCTCTTCCCAGTCTTCCCTGCAAACCATTTCCTTAATAAATAACTTGTACAATAAACTGACTTGTACTTACTGTTCCCAAAGTTAGCTTCTAGGGAACCTGATTAAAGCAGATGCCGCAAGTACCTTCAACGTTACCTTCTTCATTAAAAAAAAAAAAAAAAAAAAAATCTAGCAAATAAAATACAACAAAATTTCTCTTATTATTATACAATATAATAATATTGTATAATATTGTATAATATAATGGAATCTCATTCGAAAGCCAGCATCATATATAATGGGAAATTGAAAAAATATTTATACTAAAGATAGGAATTAGACAATAATATCCATTATCACTAATATTATTTAGTAATAAATAATATTATCTTCAACATTACAGGAGAACACAATTAGTAATGCACAAATTGAAAACAAGACGCTACAACAGCTACTATTTGTTGATGATTTGATTGATCTGGAAAACCCAACAGAACTGAAAACCTACTATAAAAGGAAAGAGAATTACTGTGATTCAAAAAAATAATAGATAGAAGCCAACAACATTCTATTATACAAACAAGTAGTATGTGTATATATATATATATATATATATATATATATATACACACACTGTTTCTATAATATGACACATATGACACACATAATATGACATATATTTGTATAATATGACACACATTCTAGACATATAATATGTCTAGAAATCAAACCAAATAAAAGAGAGAATCATGACAAGAGCAACAAAAATACTCACACAAAATAAATCTATAAGGAAATAGAAGACAGAAAAACAGCAAACTTGAAATTTCATGCAATGTAGCCCAAAGTTCCTGAGCTTTGATTTCTGTTCCTGTTGTTTGTTTTCTAACACAGTCATTGATATCTTCTCTTTCAAGATATCAATATTTACTTTGGTTGCTATACATATAGTGTGTGTATATATCTATACATATGCACAGTTTGTATAATGATATATATTATAAACCCTATGTAACATATATACACATATATCAATATACATATATACATGTATATATTAATATACTTGTCTAGTAATAATCTGTTAATATAGTAATAATTGTAGTTAATACTAATATAGTAACAATTATAGTAATATAATATAATATAATAAAGTAATATTTATAGTAATAGTATAGAACAATATAGTGATAAAGTAATAATATATTAATATATATTAACAGATTGTATATATAAATAGAATACTATATATCACACATATAAACATATATTAATATATACATATATACAAATTAATATATACATACATATGTGTATATATGTATATATTAATGTATACATACAAACACGTGTGTGCATAGGTTATATATAGTATTTATATATTAATATGCATGTCTAGTAATAAGTATTCATATACACATGTATATACATATAGAGAGAAGCAATGAAAAGTATAAAATATCTAAGAATCTTTATAAGAAATGTGTAAAAGCTATGTGAGGAAAAAAATTCAAACTCTACTGAAGACTCATAAATAAATTGTTCAGTTAGAATGTTCTTAAATAGAAATTTACATAGTTACAAATGTAAATGAAAACACCTGCCCATTGAAAAAGTAGAACATACCAGACTAAAGAAAAAGGTATGATCTCGCCTTATGCTGTTTTTAGGCAATTACATTAAATTTAAAAATACAGATTTGTTGAAAGAAAAAGAAGATATGCCATATAAAGAGGAAGAATAGAAAAACTGTAGTGGTTATATTAGTGTCAAATAAAGTTGACATTATAGATGAAAGAAGACAGGTAAAATGATAAGATTATTAAGTAATCAAGAAGACATAGCAATGATAACTGTGCAGACACTTCACTTCAAAATACATTAAGAAGGATTTCCACTTCTGGGAAGATGGAATATATGCACTTTTCTATATTTTCTATATTTCTCTTGCTAAGCACAACTAAAATGCCTGGTAATTATAGATACAACAAATGTAAGAAGACACCACAAGGTGGAGAGAAGACAGCAGAAAGGCTAGAGGCCTCAGTATCTGGGGAACAACATTGTGGTTTCAACTGAAAATCATTCATCATACCAAAAGGTAGGAAAATCTGAAATTGAATGAAAAAAGATAATTAACAGATGACAACAGCAAGATGACACAGATGTTGGAATTATCTGGCAAGGAGGTTAAAGCAGACATCATAAAATTTCTTCAATGAGCAATTATGAACAGGCTTAAACAAATAAAAGAAAATAGAAATAGCAGAGAAGTAGAATGTCTAAGCCAAAAAATAACATATACAAGGAAGAACCAAATAGAAACCTTAAAACTAAAATAAATTAACTGAAATAAAACACTTAACGGATTGACCCAACAAAGTAATGGAGAGGACAGAAGAAAGCATGAGAGATCTCACTATGAAGCTAGAAGAGAAATTACCCAGTCTGACAACAAAAAGATTTAGACCAAAAAAATAAAGAAATAAAATAAAATGAACAGAATCCCAGGGACTTGTGCAACTACAGCAAAAGATTTAACAATCTTGTCACTGGATTTCCAGAAGAGAAGAATGAGTAGCTGCAAAGTATTCAAATAAACAATGCCTGGAACTTTCCCAGAGTTGGGCCCAAAAAAGTACATGAAGCTAAAGATTCAAGAAGCTGAGAAAATCTCTCAAATAGGATAAATCCACAGAAATCCAGATCAAGATACGTCGCTGTAAAAGTTTTGAAAAGAAAAGGAAAAAATCTTGAGGGCACTCAAAGGAAGAGAAAAAGGAAAAGAAGGAAGGAAGGAAAAGAAGAAAGGGAGGGAAGGAAGAGAAAAGAGGAAAGAAGGGAGAGAGAAAAAACGGGAAGAGGGCGAGTGTCGGGAGAAGGAAGGCAGCAGAGATCTTATCAGATACCACAGAAGTCAGAAGGAAATGACACACATTTTTTTCAAGTGCTGAAAGGAAAGAATTGTCAACCCAAAGTTCTATGTCAATTAAAAATATCCTTCAGGAATGAAGGAGAAATCAATGCACTCTGTAACACAATACCCTTTAAAAAATGTAAAAAGTATATAATATTATATATTTTCACTGAATCGTAAAAGTAAGTATGTACCATTTTTGCTTTGCCCTGGTAAAGGCATCATTAAACTGCAAATACTTCATTATTCATAATATTTAAAATAACTATTATTGCTTTTTAAAATTATTAAAAATATTTCATTAATGACACAAGCTCATTAATGATGGTCTAATAGTCATGCTTTGCCTTGATCTTTTAAATTACATACACTGAGAGCTGTTTTGTGTAACACACTAACACTTCTCTGTGATAGTAGAGATACACACATGCTATTTATAAAAGTTAAAATTTTCAGATATTTTTCAAGAAATTTAGATACTTTGTGAAAAATAAAATTAATAATTACAATAATAAATCAACATCAAAATAGTCTTTGAAAGATCCTAGGATTCAGAATAGTACAGTAACAGGCAAGAGAGCAAGACTGGCCGGACGCGGTGGCTCAAGCCTGTAATCCCAGCACTTTGGGAGGCCGAGTCGGGCGGATCACGAGGTCAGGAGATCGAGACCATCCTAGCTAACACGGTGAAACCCCGTCTGTGCTAAAAAATACAAAAAACTAGCCGGGCGAGGTGGCGGGCGCCTGTAGTCCCAGCTACTCGGGAGGCTGAGGCAGGAATGGCGTAAACCCGGGAGGCGGAGCTTGCAGTGAGCTGAGATCCGGCCACTGCACTCCAGCCTGGGTGACAGAGCGAGACTCCGTCTCAAAAAACAAACAAACAAAAACAAAAAACGAGAGCAAGACTGAACAGAACCCTGTGGCGTAAATTCGCAGTATCCGTCTTGGATATCATGATCATGGAGTGCCAAATGGAATTTTCTATGCACGACAACATGTATTGATGTTTTCCTTTCTCCCTGGTAAAAATATTGCACTTTCTCTTTGGTTGCTATGCACATGAAACTGGTTTCCAAGGTTTCCTGGGCTTGCAACCAGATCCATTTGCATCCATCACCAGGATCATTAGGGGAATTTGCTCCTGCCCTAGTTTTCAGGTTTGTCTTGTTCCACACCATTATTCATCCCAACCTTGACCGTTCCTGAGACTTAATAATTTTTCTCCAATTGTTCTTTAATAGGAGGCAAATAAGCCAATTATACTGTATGACGCCAAATTTCTCAACTTACGTTGCAAAAGATTTTAACAGCTTAGCATAGAAAAAGTTTGTATTCAAATAAATGACTCTTGGACACTGCTTTCTCCTTCTATGGGAATCTTAAAGCTTGACAAAAGAAGTCCAACTATCCTGTGTTCACCCTGATAGTATGAAGACTAGAAGCGATTGTAGCTGGAGATTACTGAAAAATGTGTTGCTACTAAACTCTCTCTTAAACAGTGTAACGAGGCTGGGTGTGGTTGCTCACGCCTGTAATCCCAGCACTTTGGGAGGCCAAGGCCGGTGGATCATGAGGTCAAGAGTTTGAGACCAGCCTAGCCAACATGGTGAAACCCCATCTCTACTAAGAATACAAACATTAGTCAGGCACGGTGGCACATGTGGGCCTGTAATCTCAGCTACTCAAGAGGCTGAGGCAGGAGAATCGCTTCAACCCGGGAGACGGAGGTTGCAGTGAGCTGAGATCGTGCCTCTGCATACCAGCCTGGGCAACAGAGCAAGACTCCGTCTCAGAAAAAAACAAAAACAAAGAAACAAACAAACAAAAAAAAAAAACAGTGTAATGAGTGATTTCCCAATACACATAAAGTGGTTTGAAGAAGTAAAGTTATCCAAACAATGAAAGCTCTAAAATTTACTTTTGAGGAGAAGATACATTTTAGGGTTTTAGCATTCAAATTTTTAGTATACAGTCTTGAAGCTGTCAATACACTGGATCTGCCTTCCATCTCTCTTGACTATACTTTATAGTAAGAGGAGTTTGCTGCTCTGGTTTTCCTGAAATTATAAAGATTTCTTGAATTTTACATCAAATAAAGACTTTTCTTGAAAATTTTCTTCCTCTGGAAAGCACATTCTTCTTTCTTTTTTGTTTTTTTAAGCAGAGCATCTTCAAAATGAATTAAAGGGTTCAGAAATTGTAAAATTAATTTTTGTAAATTAGAAGTTATTGATTGATGAGATTATTTTTTATCTGTATTTTATACAATATTTATTTTAATACTGTAGATTTTTCACCCACTGATTTGGCTTCTATGTAAGAAAATAGTCAACCAACCACAAGTGATTACAATGCTTGACTGTTTTCTTACATAGCAGTCAAATCAGTGGATAAAAAATGCACAGTATTAGAAATGAAGGAGGGATTTAAATATTTCATCATTTTATTATTTTTTTCTTGAGCATTAAACTCACCAAGGAACCGCATTAGGGTTGTGCTTTGTGTCATCGCCCCACCATCCCTGGAGAAATTCATAGCACCTCGATATAGTGGTTGCCTCAAGACAACTAACTAAGGAAAACCCAAATTCAGCCAGAATTGCAGGAGCTATTCCTGAAATTCACATATGCAGTATCCTCAACAAAGGAGAGAAGACACTGCCCTGGGAGGTCTTTGCCTTTGGTCTGGGCGCACCGTCTTCCTCATGACATATCTGGTCAGAGCATCATAAATGTTCATAATTTATTGAGTGAAACACTATAGCTATAGAATACAATTATTTATTTATTTTAGCAAAACCTGAGAAAATCGAACATCAGTGGGACAGAACAAGTGTCTGAATTGAGCCTCAAGAACTCACTGTGATTTGCATTCATGTAAACACCTACATTTTTTCGTTAACTGAACTGATTTAACTGCTAATTAAAACTAGTCAGTAAGCACAATGCAAAATTAATTAAACCATTTAGTGGAGAGATTCAAATTAGTGAGAGCAATGCATTGGACACTATGAAAGCAAGTGCAATTGCTACTTGTCATCAGGCAAAATCATTCTGAGGGTAAGTGCGTTCCCCAGGGAGAAACGTGAAGGAATAAAAATCATCTTGTTGATTGTATGATCTTTTATTAAGCAAATGTGCTAAATTTCAGCTTATCTTTTAAATGGAAAAACTAGAGTCTTAGAGTTGTTTAATAACCACTAAGAACATCTGTGAAGTAGGAACACTATAGTAAAATTGATCATTTTTCAGATTTTATAAAGGTTAAATTTTAAGCCATGTGATACAGGAATATTGCTTGTCTCACCTAACGAAATAAGTCAAACAACTTCTTTTCCATCCTCAACCTGTCAATTCCAGACAGCCTCTTACTTAATAATAGTCTTCTGCTAAAGAGGTGACCACTTCCATTGTCAATAGATATATCATTTTGACATGCTGGGCGTTCTTTATTTTCTTTTTTTTTTTTTTTTTTTTTGAGACGGAGTCTCGCTCTGTCGCCCAGGCTGGAGTGCAGTGGCCGGACCTCAGCTCACTGCAAGCTCCGCCTCCCGGGTTCACGCCATTCTCCTGCCTCAGCCTCCCGAGTAGCTGGGACTACAGGCGCCCGCCACCTCGCCGGGCTAGTTTTTTGTATTTTTTAGTAGAGACGGGTTTCACAGTGTTAGCCAGGATGGTCTCGATCTCCTGACCTCGTGATCCGCCCGTCTCGGCCTCCCAAAGTGCTGGGATTACAGGCTTGAGCCACCGCGCCCGGCCTATTTTCTTAAAATTTTTTTCATCTGACCTTGGATGATTTTCTTTTTTGAATAACTTCCCACCAAACATATGGGATATCAGTCAAGGGGAAAATAAAAGCTTTTTTTCTTAATGCTCAAAAATAAGACGATAGGTATTTCAGTAATCTTTCTTACCTCCTATGAATGCTGGTGATATCATATGTCAAACTCTGTTACCTTCTGTCACCTTACATGAGGTAATTTTGCTTGGGGAAGTGTCTAACCTATGTAGACACCAGTTGTGTTCAGAACTGAGATAATCATGTAATCTACATTCTCTAAAGAAGTGTATATACACACATATACAGTCAAGCTTAATGATAGGGATATGTTTTGAGAAATGTGTTGTTAGGCAGTTTCGTCATTGTGTGAAAATCATTGTGTATTTACACAAAACTAGATGGTATAGCCTTCTACACACCTAGGGTATATGGTATAACATATTGCTCCTAGGCTTCGAACCTGCACAGCATGTGACTGTACTGAATACTGTAGGCATTGCAATGCAATGGTATATATTTGTGCATCTAAACATAGAAACAGTAGAGTAAAAATACAGAATTACAATCTTAGGGAACCATCTTCGTATATGCGGTTCTGACCCAAATGTCATTATGTGGCTCATGACTGAATATACATACAAACACATGTTTGTTTTCTGCTTTAAGTACCATTGCTAGCATACCCTATATGATCAAAAATATATTATGACTATTTTAAACAAGTAATACTAAATAGGATTTTCCATACTGAAACACAATGACCTTTTTAAAGACAAGCAAATCTGGATTCAGATTCAACAGTGTTTGTTTTTTATACTTCTGACAGGATCTCTGGGATCAAAGAAGTTTCTAAATATACTTGCAAAAAGTGGAGTTAGAGAAGGCAGATGCTAGTGAAACCATGGTAAAAGAACCAGACTCACTGTGGTCAGCATAATCAATGCCAAAAGAAGGAATTTTGAATTTATGACTAAAACAAATTTATCAAGAACCAGCTCATTTAGTGTAAATGAAACCTAGTCTTTATAGTCCCCCTAACCAGGGAAGAAGATACTCTTTGATAAGTTACAACTTGCCGATTGGTAGATTTCCTCACTGTGGAAAATACTGGCCATAGGATCTTGCCATCTGTTTTTCTCTAGACTATGAGATGGATTTTGAGCCTTTCAACTATGCAAAATACATCTTGGCCATGAAGTTTATCCCCCATCTTTCGCAGCACATCTAGTAACCACCTTGACTTTCCCCATACTTGAATTATGCCATGAAAATAAGCGCAGAAATAAGAATCTATGGTAGCCTATGGGAACCTATAGTAACTTGCATTCTACCCATTCAATACCTGTTAATTCTGGAAACAAGATTGGAGTAGGGTGTGGAGAAGGCAGTGTCAATATACCAGATTTGAAAACGTGTTTCTGTTAGATCCCTCCAACAAATATCACCAAGTGCACAAGAGCCAAAAGGCTGTAATGTCCTTCAATATGCTTTCAAACCACAATGTGTATTGAAGATGTAAGGCTACTCCCTTTCTTATCCTAAGAATATGTTGTGTTGATTGAAGTTATGTTCTTCACAATAATCCTCATGAAAACAGACCTATAATAATAATCCTTAAGGAAATTGGGCAACTGATCAATTGCAAGTTCTCTGTTTATTTAGAGAAGCACTCTACTGTATCAGTGCTAGGCAATTATCCCAGTGGCCCCACCCTAAAAGTAAACTGTCACCCTTCCATGATCTGTAAGACTATCCATTCAAGGACAGGCATTTAAAGTTGGGAGACATTGGCTCTGTCTGTCAAGGGTGTGCCCAACCTCATAGAATGTGGCTGAGATGGACTTCCTTTATTCACAGCAGCTTTTTATTTGTATTTATTTATGACTTTTTTTGCAGTAATTTGATAGTTCTTTTTCTGTTGCAAGTAGTAGAAAACTAACTTAAACTCTAACTTAAGGGGGGAAAAAAAAGGAAATGCATTAGTGCCTTAACTGAAAACTATAGAAGTAGCAGCAAATCCCTTAAGCCCTGATGGATCCAGGTTCAAATAGCACCATCATGTGTTTATTACCTGGCCCCTTCTCTTCTCACTCCCTCTCCCCCTCCCCATCTTTCACTCCTATTCCTTATCTCTCTTCAGTTCTTTGAGTTCCGCTTTCCTCTTTTCCAATCAGGATGTCTCTTCTGCCATTCCAAGGCTCACACAATCCTCCAGGGCCATAATCTCTAAAAGAAGGAAACCTACATCTCTCTCTCCTAGAATCAACATCAATTCCCTCAAGAGTCTTTTGCTGGAGAATTCCAGGTAATGTGCTCAGGTCTTTGATGCGGATGGCAGGGCCCTTGTAGGGGATAGACTATCCCCCACAGGTGGGAAGGGGAAAATCCTCAAGGCAAAGAAAGATACCAGATGAAGGGAAAGGGATGCCAGACAGGAAGACAACAATAGACATTCGCTGCACAAGGATTTTGATAATGAAGACATCAAAGAGATAAGGAATTGGAGTCAATTCACTGCAGAAAGCATAAAGTCAGAGAAAGAGAAGGAGGTGTCTGAAGACTTAGATTCTGTTGCCAATTCCACTGTTAAATTTGACAGCAAAAATTTTGTCCCTTCTTGATCTCTGTTGTTTGTTTGTTTTCTTATAAATGGTGACTTTGGTTGAACTAATCTTTAAGAGCATTTTTTTGAAAAAAGGAAAAATAATGTGCATATAGTTAATTCTTGCTTTTTGAAAGTATCTCTGACATGGGCACAAAAAAAAAAAAAAAAAGGAAGAGACTCTGCCTGCTCCTCTGTTTCCATCTTCTGTTCATATTCTGTATTCTGTTCATACCCCTGTGCTTCTTATCATATTTTAATTATCAAAAAAGGTCAGCTTTGAAAATGTTAGGACATTCAACAGCTCTCTCCTCAGCTTTCTCATTCAAATGTGTCAGCAGGCCACAGATAATCACTGATTGTACTCACTCTTTTGCTTAAGCACTCTATTTCCAGTTGATAAGACAGACATACACACATACACACACACACACTCACACTCACACATACCCACACAGGAGAGCTGTGTTTTCATAAAAATTCATGGCAGTGTGCTTGGAAAATTTAAGTGACAACATTCGCAAAGATTGGTCATTCTTTAATTTTCAAGCCTATTTTATTTTAGTCCATATTATTGGCCAGATTTTGTACCACCAAAATTCGTATGTTTAATCCCCCAGTGCCTCAAAATATGACTGTGTTTGGAGATGGGATCTTTACAAAGGTGATTAGGTTACAGTGGGGTCATTCCACTGGGCCCTAATCCTATCAACTGGTGTGTCATAAGAGGAGATGAAGATGCAGACAAAACAGAGGAAAGGCCATGTGAGATGCAGGGGTAGATGGCCACCTACAAGCCAAGGAGAGGGTTGCAGGAGAAACCCACCCTGCTGACACCTTGATCTTAGACTTCCAGCCTCCACAACTGTGAGGAGGTAAATCTCTGTTGCTTCAGACTCCCCATCTGTGGTAGTTGTTACAGCAGCCCTAGCAAATGAATGTACCTAGTAACTGTAACAATGGGAAATTATTTGCAAATTCGGAAAAATTTGTTTGTAATGAATGTCATAGGTCTTATTTCTTGTAAAATAGGGGTGAATGCCCTGTTAATTCCATTACCAAATAGGAAAGTGTTTAAATTACATTATAAAGGAGTATGTCTGTGAAATGAACACTATTTCTCAAGTAGCACTAGGTAAAACCCACGAAATCAGTATTGTTTCTAGCAAATGAGTGTCTCATTAGTGACATGTTGAGGGTACACCTAGCTAATAAAATTTCTTCCACTATTAGTTAGTATAATTCCTATATACTACTTGGTATAATTCCTCCAAAGAAGGCATTGGGGCCTGCAGGAATTCTTTAAATAAATCTTCAATAAATGTAAAAACACAGAAGTCCACAATCTTAAAGCCTTCCCCCACATTGTTCTAACAGAGAAGGAGAGTAAAAAGCGTATTTTAACTTGATTAAAAGTTTCCTTTTCTTATTGTTTTATTTTTTACTGTCTTCAGTCCTTTATTTTTTTCACATAAAATAAGATGCCCTATAATTTCACAATCCTATCCAAATTATTATTATGATTCATAGTGACGATAATTTGATTTTCCTACACCTTAATCTCTGTAACTGTAGCTCTAGCATAACTTCACCATGGTGATTCTGAGAAAATAACAGCCTTAACTACAGTTTGTGTCTACAGCCTACGGAGAGAAGACAGTGCAATATGAGAATGAAATATAAATGCTTCTATTCTGAATGGTAATTGTGATGGCAATAAATTATTTTCCACACCCACAGCATACAAATGTGTGTATATATATGGGGAAACCAACTTGAAAGACTTCAGATGCCTTATTAAAGATCTTGTAATTAACAGCATTTTTAAAAAAGATGATGTTTGGAGAAGTTCCAAGTTGTAGCAAGTCAGAAAAAAAATTGTGGAATAGATTAGCAGCACTAAACACGCATACACATATGTAGACACAGAAACAGTTCACTACCTCACTCATGATTCATTCTGGACCAAAGTGCTAGTGGAGTTACCTTGAAAGAGTAGATTTCTGAAAACAATTTTTAAAAACTACACAATTATGCTTATATAAGTGCATTTTCATCAAGAAAGTATGAATCGTGTATAAAATAAGATATACACTGAGTCAATACACTAAAAATGAGCATTAATTATGTAGAGGACTTCTGTGATTTGGAACTAGCAAGTCACTGAATTGAAACCCCAGAGGATGTGAAAATAGAGTTTCAAGCTGCTTCTGATTACAAGATTCTGACATGACCCAGTGACAGTTTAAAAATCCAAACGAAAACTGTATTTATATTTTCCAAGCAGAGCTTTGGTTTGGTTTGGTTTGGTTTAGTTGAATTTTGATAACCAGATAGAATGATGTGTAGGTATATTTTTATATAAATAGGCTACTCCTTCCTATGCCCTCACTGTAGGGCTTCTGCCATTAGAAGCCAAGATCCAAATGTCTCTGTCTTTGTTACTCTGGGAAAGAGCTGCATCTTCTCAGCCCCAAGGGTTTATGTAGCTTCTTAGGCAACTGTGCCTGTAAAGATGGAGAGGAGTAAGAGTGTTGGGGGGTTGGAGATTAGCAAGCCTTTCTCCCTGCTAGAAACTCCTTGTTGGACACATCTTTCAGAGTTAAGCTCATATCATCCTCTCTCCTGTTATACACGTAAATAAGAACCAATCAGGCCAGGTGTGGTGGCTCATGCCTGTAATCCCAGCACTTTGGGAGACCGAGGTGAGTGGATCACTTGAGGTCAGGAGTTCGAGACCAGCCTGGTCTACATAGTGAAACCTCATCTCTACTAAAAATACAACAATTAGCTGGGCATGTAGCAGGCTCCTGTAGTCCCAGCTACTCAGGAGGCTGAGGCAGGAGAACTGCTTGAATCCAGGAGGTGGAGGTTGCAGTGAGCTGAGATTGTGCCACTGCACTCCAGCCTGAGTGACAGAAAGAAAACAAAAACAAAAACAAAAAAACAACTTACCAAGTACAACTTAAAGAATGTCTAGAAGGCCTTTAATGCTGCAAAACATCTCTCACACATTTACTGAGCCTGTGCCTTTATCCTCTGTTTGAAATTCTTCGTCAATTTGTTATCAAACATGCAGCTTTCACTTATTTTAATTTTTACATTTTGATTCATATTCACTTTTAATAGATATTCAGATAAATTTTTTTCTGAAGGAAGGCTACCTTATATTTGTATAGGGTTAGTAATTTGTGAGGAATATATACAGAAACTCTATATAAAATATGTCACCGTTATTACACTAGTCCATAGTGACATCTGGAATTCTGAAGTCCAAAATCCTTTGTTAATTCAAAGGACTCTCATTGTTGATTTGATGGGAAAACTTGACCTAATCTGACATAAGACCATTTATTTTCCCTATTTATCCCACTGAATAAGAATAGTCATACATTCTTTAAAAATATGACTATGTTTTGTTATGAGTTATTATCCCAGACCCTGAGTCTTGGTAAAATATGCACTGCAGTCATCTGGAGCTATCCTGTTGAAAGCTTTCAGGGTCTTCCACGTCTAAACTCCAGGAGCAATAACTTCCCACTGTGGCTTCCTGCTTCTATTCCTGGCCCCAAGCACAAGTCTATTTCCTAATTTACAGTCACCTTAGTTATTCTTTTAAAACCAAATGTGTCCCCTCACTCTCCTGCTCGCAACTCTCCACTGATGATGAGTCTGAAGGCCCTGTCTGTGGACTACGTGGGTCTCCATGAGCTACCCTAGTTCACTCCCCTCCCTCCGCTCTCACCATAGCTCCACAGCTCCATGACCCTTTTGCTCTTTCTCAAACCATCTCAGGCACAGACTTCTCCCAGGGCATTGCACCTGCTGGGAAGTTCTTCTCCTAGATGTTAACAGGGCTCTCTCATTCCCTTCGTTGAATTGCCATTGAAATTTTAGCTCCTTAGCGTTGCCCTCAACCCTCCTCAAATAGCCTTGCTACCTCCCGTTGTACCTTCCATCCCTGTATCCTGCTTTACTTCTGGTTATCACTGGTCATTACCTATCTCCATATATGTATGTGTGTATATACAGGGTTGTTTTTAGTGTTTTACCACCTTTACTAGAACATTAACATGAATCATGAGGTCAGGGAATGCCCCTTGTTTAACCCTATATCCTCAGATTCTATAAAATGCCTCACAAATATGAAGTTTTTAATAAATAAATAAATCTAATTGCTAATAATTATATTTTTATATTTATTTTGATCTGTGTATGTATTCATTAATATATTTATCAATAGTATGTACTGCTTTGTTTGCATGAGTAGAGTTTTTTGAGTTAAAATTAATTCTTTCCTTAAACTGTAGCCAGCCCTGTCACCTTATCAAAACTGCCACAGAATCCAGTGAAATCAAAATTAAACAAAACTACATTATATATTTTCATTCAAAGGCACCATTTCTTGATAAGATCTGAAGAGCCAAAACAAAAGCAAAAGTAATCAATCAAAGCAATTTCCTGCAGAGACAGCAACCAAAGGTAGTTTTCTTCTTTGGGGTTATTTTGTTAACTGCTTTATCAATACTCTTAAAAAGTCTAACATTATGCCATTACTATCTCAAGTATTTTAGCAAGCTATCTTTTATTGTGAATATACAGATCTATACTAAAATGTTATCTTCCTTGTAAGTGGCCCTTGTCAATAGGGTCATCTGATCTTAACACTGAGATGCACAGCGATGTAAAACCCAAGACTGGGGTACATCCTTTCTTGCAGAAGTTTCCTTCTTACACTCCCTGATGGAATCCCAGGCAACATAAACAATAACAAAGCGATAGGAGGTGCTGCAGCAAAGAAAAAGAATAAATTTGAAATAGATAAAACTTCTAGGTAAGCCATTTACAACATTTTTTTTCCATTACAGAATAATCCAGGTGGGGAAACATGGCTAGGAAAATAAGTAACTTACATGTGACAAATGCAGACACAGGAGATCCACCTTTTTCATAAAAGAGTAAAATACATTGTAAGTCAAGGCTTAGCACGGGTGTGCATGTCAATAAAAACATCAAGTGGAGTTACTTTGCTCCTTTGTTCTGAGTAGCTCAGAGCTTTTTGCCAAGAAGAAGAGGGTGGGGAGTTTTTGATGAGCCATTTAAAAACACATAAAACTGGAATTAGAAAACAGATGACATGACTTGGCACAGACAAGGGAAGAGTAGCAATTAAACTATTATTTTGCAAGTAAAATTAATTATTGCCAAATGTCTACAGGGATATTTCAGAAATACTATTCTTCACCTCAGCTCTCTACTGAATTTTCCAGCATGGGGAACACCTATGTCAATCCACATCCTGAATTTTAAGTTGAGTCCTAAAGCAATTGCACATTACAATATAAATAAAGACATTTAACTATAGTGAACACCCATATGCATAATTTTTGAGACTATAAAACCAAAAAAAAAAAACTAGCATGTATACAAACAAATTATAAGAATCCTCTAAATAGTTCAAATGCAGAAACCACTTGTTTGCATCAGTGATCTAACCCGCCATTGGAGCACATTATGCCCATGAGTTAGGTATAACGAGATCAAGGGAACGTGTAAAAGGAAGAAAGAAGAAACTGGGGAAAAGCTTAAAGGAATTTGCCATAGTGACATTTACACATCTTAAGAGCTTTTCAGATATATCTTGTGTTCTAACAGCTATGTCTGGGGTATGTTACCTTCATTTATTTCACAATGAACTAGAAAGCAGTTTGGGGATGTCATTAAAGTTCATAAGAATTCCCTTTCTGTTTCAGAGAGCATGTTAATATTGCCCTTAAAAAAAAAATCAAAAGAAAGCTGTCCCATAATTTTAGATATGGCAAGTCACAATGTGTTATATTAAACTCTCAGCAAAATATCATCGTCAAAGTTCAACCAAGTTTTAACCCGGTGATATCTGGAAACAAACAACAAAATACAGTTAAAAATAATATCATGAAGTAGGGTTAAGTTGAACCATCTCTCAGTGAGCATTAATTAAAAATTGATTGACCTTTCAAAGAAATTGTGATTAATTTATTCCTCTGCTAAATTCTATATGAATGAAAAGGAAATTTTTCAGACATCATTCAGACTCTACCATTAAGGAACTTAAACTTGGTTGGAAATAAAAGATTTACTTTAATCCTTAAGACCATTAGAAAAAGATTCAATTTGGTTTATATAAGTAATGTGGAATTGTGTATTTTTAAAGAGGAATTTTAGAACTAATGAACAGAGATTGCTGCTATTTTCTTATAGATTCAACTCAACTACTCTTTAAGGATCGAAATTTCTTTCTATTTTCACAACGTCTCCTTTTCAATTTAATTTGGTCTTATGATCCAGAAATTTGAAATATGTTCCTTCATTATTTATGTCTTTTATTAAAAATGCATCCCTCTGTTTGGGAGGCTGAGGAGAGCAGATCACGAGGTCAGGAGATTGAGACCATCCTGGCTAACATGGTGAAACCCCATCTCTACTAAAAATACAAAAAATTAACCAGGCGTGGTGGCGGGCACCTGTAGTCCCAGCTACTCGGGAGGCTGAGGCAGGAGAATGGTGTGAACCCAGGAGGCGGAGCTTGCAGTGAGCCAGGATGGCACCACTGCACTCCAGCCTAGGTGACAGAGCGAGACTCCGTTTCAAAAAAAAAAAAAAATGTATCCCTCTGTCTCTTATGTCTATCTTAAAAAAAGTACCCTTTCCTTAAAGTCTGTCCAAATTTCCCAACTGAATGCGATCATGTTGCACTTTTGTACTGCCTGCAGATACCAGTAGATGTGAAACTCATTTTTCTGGCTCTGTCTGTATGTGATAGAGGAGGCCAAACTTGAGAGCAGTGTAAGTAGCACATCCCAAAAACACAACAGTACATGTAATAGGCTGAGTGATTAATAACAAGTCAGTGCCAAGTTCCTTAAATAGTAATGAGCTTTTATATTTCTTTAAAAGTTGCTCTGAATTGAAGTATTTGGAAGTAGAATGTTAAAATTTTTTTTGAGATTTATACTTTCTACCATGATAAACAAGATGAGTTTTATCTTCTTGCCTTAAGTAAATACAAGTTCAATAAATACATAATTAAAAAACCATTTTCAAATATTAAGCAGTAGATTATGCAGGATGGTTATCCTTGAGAAAAAGAAAAAACAGCAACAACAAGAAGTGAGACCTGTGCTTTTCTGTGTACTTTCTTGGCACGGGTTACAGACTGCAGTGCAAGGAGGGAAGAGAGAAACATAGGTAAATAAATTCGTTGAATTGAAGACGACAAAGAGATGAAAATCTCAGGAGGCCAAGGTGTGATAAAATACTGGATAGTTGGATGCTGCACACAGAAACTTCTGAAGATTCCTCTCAGGGATTCTCTGAAGCGTTTGCTGACTACCGAACAGAACATGAATAAGAAGAGACTACCCAAAGATGAGGAAAGAAGTACCAGAAATCAGTAGGCTGAAAAATTTCTGGAACACATAGAGGGACTGCAAATATTTAGTGTTTCCACCACCCAGAATGAAGAGACAACCAAATGCAAGGGACATCAGGTAGTGTTCCCCAGAGGATTTTACTCTGGTATTGCAACGAAATGAGAACCAGACTAAAAGCTGCACTGGAGCGTGCTAACCATCTTAGAAAAATCTTGGAAAATTCAACGTATTCCAAGTAATTTAACTTTATGCAAGAACAAATTTCAACACTGTTACATAGAGAAACACACAGAATCAAGCACTAAACAATGTAAAATTCATAATATCTGGCATCCAATCAAAAGTTAATGGACATTTGAAAACGCAGAAATGTATGATTCCATAAACAGGAGAACAATCAATAAATAGAAACAGGACTAGAAATGACAGCTGTTGAAATAGGAAAGCAAGGACAATAGTACAGCGATTATAAATATGCATCATGGATTCAAAAAGTTACAGAAAGACATGATCGTCTTAAGTAGATCGATTTTTTAAAATCTCACATGAAACATTAAAAATACAGTTTCTGAAATGAAAAATAAACCATATGTGTCTAACAGCAGATTATACATTGCAGGAAAAAAAAAATCAATGAACTTGAAAACACCACAAAAAGCTACAAAAAATAAAGGACAGAAAAAAAGTATTGAAAAAACAGATAGTGATTTGTAAGACAATGGTCTAATATTCACATCATTGATATCTCAGGAGGAAAGAATGGGGTAGGAAGGGAACAAAAAAAATTTTTTAAATTAAATTCTCCAAATTTATGAAAATGGTAAGCCAATATATTAAAGAAGCTGAAAGAGCTCCAAAAAAGAACATAAAGAAAACCACACCAAGAGACATCACAATCAATTTTCCAAAAGCCAATGAAAAAGAGAAAAAGAGCCATTACATAAGAAACAAAGATTAGAACAACACACTTCTTATCAGATAGTATGTGAGTAATAAAACAATTTAAAAATGGAATGACATCTTTATTGCTTTTGTAATGGAAAAAAAATAAAAACAAAACAACTATTTACCCAGAAGTCTACCCAGAGAAAATATCCTTCAAAAATAGAGGTGAAATAAAGAATTATTGCACACACAACAGCTAAGAAAATTTATCAGTAGCAGTCTTATACTACAATAAATGGTAAATAAAGTTCTATCAAGAGAAATAAAATGATCGAGATGGAAATTTGTATCTATAAAAATGAGTAAAGAATGCAGAAAATGTTAACTATTTGGATAAATATATATTTCTCAAAGTTTACTGTCTTTAAAAGATAAGTGACTACTTAAAGCAAAAACAAAGAATTTATTAAGATACATAATATGTGTAGATTTAAATTGGATGATAATAGCACAAAAGACAAGAACCAGGAGAAAAAGAAGTGTATTGTTTAACATTCTTGCATGCTATATGAAGTGGTATAATATCATTTGAAGGTAGAGTGGGATACATTAAGGATGCATGTTGAAATCCTAGATCAAGAATACCGATGTAAGAGATATTGTTTTTTACCCAATAATAGAAATAAAATATTCCATTATTTGAAAACAAGGCAGTGAAAAATGAAGCAAGAAACAAAGAACAGAACAAATTTTTTAAATGTCAAATGTTACATTAAAACCCAACTGCATTGATTATTAAATTAAATATACATGGTCTAAACATTTCATTTAAAAGGCAGAGATTGTTGGAGTGGATAAAAATGTACACCTCAACTTTATGAAAGCTACTTAAACAATTAAAAGCAACTTATTTCCACATATAAAAACGCAGACTGATTTAAAATGAAAGCATGGAAAAATATATATATATATATCATACAAACACTAGCCAATAGAAATGGAAGTAGTTATATTAATATTCAACAAAATATTTTTACTTCATTGCAATAAGAGGACTTAGAAAAGGCTTGTAGAATGAAATTCTTTCACTGGTTGGAAAATATTTTTTCATCCTTTTTAGGTAAATTTGCCTGAATTTTCCCTCTCAGTGGAGACCTTCCATTTGCGATTCCACACATTTGGATGTATTGTCTCAACAGCCTACATCACTCTCTAGCTATAATTTAGGCATTCAGACCCTAATTGGGGTAATTTTCACTCAGCACATTTAGAGTGCTGCTATTGGTTGCTCTATACCACCAGCCTGAAATTGGAACTTGCTACTAGGAAGTGATGAAGTTATTGAGGGAAATCTGGCCCTGGTTTCTATCAGTACAACACTTAGTCACATGAATATACATATACATACATAACTATCCATGTAACAATAGACTGTCACTTCAAGGTCATTATCTTGAGATCATTATGTGGAGGCATAAACAATTTTTAAAAGTTATGTTTAAGAGATTATGAGGTTTTTCAAACAAAACTCTCCTGCCTCATCTCACACTCCCACAAAAAAAGGGTAAAATTCAGTCATTTTTAACTTTCAAAGAACAGCAACAACAAAACAAAAGTGAAAAAAAAAAAGAAATGAAAAGATCCATCTTGCAGAGAGACAGATGCAGAAATGAGGTTATTATCTCAAGTACCGCGTGTGTTTTAGCCAACAACAGAAGCATCAGTAAGGGACCTTGCAGAACAGGCACACATGTCATCACCGTTAAGTAAAGTAATTACAGATTTGGCACCAGTGAAGCCTTTTTATTTGCCAAAATGTGGTGGTTTAAGTAGCAAATGATTACCACCGCTTTGAGCAGGTCTGATCATCCATCAGTTATTAATTCCCTTGGCATGCCATTGCATACCATGGCTGTTCCTGGGCAAATGAGCCAGCAAGGCTCCAGTTAAATTAAATTCACTTCTGCAGTCTGGTCATTCCTCAATATAACAATTTAACCGTGAGATACAATGACTTATATGGTCTTTTTTGGTGACTGTCATACTCATCTGTGTTTCTGGGGAGAATGTTTTTGATTATCTTCAATAATTTGAAAGGGGTGAAATTTGTTTCAGAAGTTATTCTATAGATATAAAGAAAAAATTATTCATGCTATTATAATTTCTTCTTGATTGGTATCTGCCCTGTTATATTTTCAGTGCTCGTGTGCATAGAGTTTCTTGCATATTTCAAAACTTCTTCATTTTGAATGTAATAGGTACATTCATCAAATACATGGTTACTACGGGTATGTCTTGGATGATGTTCTCTAGGTACTGCATTGGTTAAAATCAAATTCATACAGCATTTGTCATTACCTAAGTTATATTTTATACTCATTGGTTCATTTGCACTTTTTTGTTTGTTTGCTTCTCTGTTTCTTTGTCTTCCACACTAGGGTATAAGCTCCAGGTGGCCAGAGGACTTATCTGTTCATTCATCAGTGTATCAGCAGCCTTGATAATAGTGTCTGGATTGTAGTAAGTCTCCATAAATATCCATCAAATGAATGGATGAATGAAGATTTTCAAATCCAAGAAAAGCAACTGATGCACTCATTTCCCTTATATGAAGAAAATAAATAAATATACCAACAAAACGTACGTTTTTGGCTAATCCAGGCAGCTAGTATGAAATCCTTGAAAGTTTATACTCATAAAGAAACCTACATTGCTGAATGGTTTGCACAAGTAAAACATTTTTAAAAATTTATTTCATTATATATGATATAGAAATACCTCATCCTATTACTATGGAAGTAAATTGAAATGCAAAAATTACCTTTTTCATGATTATGCTAATCTATAGTCCAAACATTGCTTAATAAAATGTTACTCCATGTCAAAGAAAATGATAATTTTTTTTCCTCATTGTCTTATGTGGAAACACCAAAACAGACCATTCTCAACAAGTTGCAGAAATGAACAAAAACGTAATTCCTATGTTACCTTAGAGTATGACCAAGGTATGTATAATGTCATTAGGCATAATATTCTACATATTCTTAATCCTAGCTCTCTAAAGAGTGTCCTGTTAAGCAGCCAAGAAACAGTGCATGCACACTTCTTCAGCACAAGCTTGTTTGTACAGATGCAAATAACGTTAGAGTGCAAAAATCTAATCTGCCAATTGGCTGTTAGATCTGTGACATGATTGGTTTCCTGGCTAAGCTAAACAAATGTTTCCACTCAAGAGCTTTCTCTAAGATTTCACATAAAGACTAACAAGTGCTTACCATTTTGAGGACAAAAATGCAAGAGAAGTTGATTGCTTGTTCATTTCTGTAGAGCACTAATTCAGGGGCCTTCCTTTGAGTGGATGCTTTCATTTCACTCTTTTTTTATTTTTTTTTCCAGTTTCTGCTCTCCTCTTCCAATTCTAATGAAGGATCAGTTTAGAGAGGTTCATGACAAGGCTGAATCATATGAAAGGGGATATAAGAAGAGAAACTCAGTGATTTTTAGTGATTATCTGCCAGGAAACCCTTTAGATCCACATAGAATTTTCTCCATAAAAAGTATAACATGTATGAAAAACTACAAAGGACTAGTAGAAGTTTTAATTTTCTATATTTCTAAAATTTATTGCACTTTCATATGTTCAAGCTTCCTATGACTAAATGATTTTTCAAATTTTGATTAATAGCTATGTAAAAGAGAACATAACTATACATAGTCTCAATAATTTAAATTTTTACCAAGGTTTTTTATAAACATTAAATACATATGAAAGATTCTAGCCTAGTAGTAATTAATGCACAATTCAATGTATTTATATTAATATAAATATCATTATTTAATTCAATTAAGATTCAAAAATGGCTGTATTTTGATTTCTCCTTTTCAGATCAACAGTGAATGCTAATGATTATGGCCACATATCGTAGGAAAAGTGATAAGATATATTCTAGGGTCAAGATAATTTCACTGTTCAGAATGAATATCCCTTTGTTCTCCTTCCCACTCATTCCATTTATGGATGAGCATACTTTGAGCCCAGTTCTGATTCTAATATGTCTATAATAATATTCTTCAACACAGACCTTATATTGGAGGGCATGGAGAATATTTAAATAACGGCTTCTTTTGGTGTTCTGAGGAGGACAGAAGAAGGAAGGGAAGCAGGGGAAGAGGAAGAGCAGAAGAAGAGATGAGGGAATAATAGTGTGGTGGTCATGGAGCTGTGCGGCCTGAATTTCCTTCAAGGGAGAGCTTATTTCCCCAGCTGTGGAGTCTTCCAGGTTTGTCTTCACTACAGACAGTAGATTGGTCTAAGGGCCTACATTTCCCAGGGCAGTCCATATCCAACCATTATTCTAGGCAGAGGTGTAGAGGTTCAGCTAGTGCAGTGGAGGTCAAATCCAATGGGTCATATATTTATATTCTCCAGAGCTCTCTAGGGAGTTGTTATAGGCTTCTTTGGAGCTGGATACAGTTCAGTTTCTCCCTTTGCCTAGTCCAGTCTCCCCCACCACTGCCTCCTACAGGTGAGAATTCCCAACAAAGACATGCCATTCCAAACACCAGCTCAGGACCTGCATCCAGAACCCAGTCTGAGGCATTCAGGGAGAGAAAAAGAGAAAACAAAGGAATGAAAGAAAGAGAAATGGGGAACAAACCCTCACATTTGTTGAACAGTTGACTGTATGACAGTCATTGAGTTAAGCATTTTACAGAAATATTTAATTTAAATATTTAATCTTTATGGAAAAATGTAATGAGAACTTTATAATTGTTCCCATTTTGTGCATATAGAAACTGAGACTCAAAGAGCTTTAGTAACTGTTCTGAAATTAGACAGCTAGGAAATTGAACATCTTAGATCTGAATCCAAGGGATTTCAAACTCCATCATTGCATCACTCTTTTTGAGCACCTACTCTTTGCAGATGGCTAAGTTCCTTCAAATACGCTATCTCCATTAAATTTCATATTATAAATATTTTAAGCTAGTGAGACTGGCAGTGTCTTGATACCAAATCCTGACATGAATATTAAAAGAAAGGAAAATCATAAGCCAATTTTACTCACAAACATTATTTTGTAAAATCAACAATCCTTTAAATGTATTACCTATTTACTTTCTGGTACTTTTTGCTTCTTCTGCCATTTGTATGTGTCCATCTGAGATCATTCTCCTTTCACCTGAAAAACTCCTTTTCTTATTGCTTTCAGTGTGTCTTTACTGGTGACTAACCGTTTATGTTTGTTTAAGTATTTATATTTCACCTCCGTTTCTGAACTATGTTTTCAATGTGTATAGAACATCTCTATTGGCAGACATGTTCTTCTATGATCTTAAAGATATTACTTTATTCTCTTCTGGTTTCCATTTGATGGTTGAAAAGTTAGCCCTCAGTTTTAATTTTTGCTCCTTTGAAATCATTAGGTGATTAAAAAAAATTCCTAGCAGACCTTATGTAGTAAAACTTTTATAACCTATAATGATGCTTCCCTTCTCCGCATGGGATTAATTTCTCTTGTAGCAAACAGTGAATGTTAGAGCATGTCACCTTGATCCAATAAGGGATTGGGATGAACTGGACTGGCTTTAGTTCTTTTCAAGGGTTGATCTCTTTCTGGTGTGCTTTTATCCTTAAGGTGAAGCCTCTTCAGGAGTCTCAGCTAAAAGTGTAGAGTGTTTAGTACGGTTCTCCTCGGTAAATCCCTGAATGTAAATTCTTAGCTCCTAAGTCATTGCGTATGCACAGATTTTGAGATTCTTAAAACTGGGAATCTCTAAATGCCTTGAGGAAAAAGGGCACAGACTTTTGGGTTCACCTAGTTACATTTTCCTTCCCTAGGGATCTTGGCTTTTAAAGTCTCAGCTGCTTTCTTTGCTTTCTGTTGCCTTCAAATTGCCAGCTATAAAGCTTAAAAGTTGTTCTCAGTGAGATATTTGGTTTAATACAAGCGGTTTCATTGTAGCCAGAAGATAGTCTCTATTTGTTTTTCTTCTTAGATCTCCCATTAGAAAAAAGTATTTGCTTATATTGTATGCTATTTTTATTAAATACAACCATTTTGTGAAGTGAGATAATATTTTATGTTATTGACTATGCCACTATCTTTTTCTTAATTTATTTCACATTCAGAGTGTTCCTCTGCATACCTACCAGGATATAATGCTCAAAAATGTGGTCAACCACTCTACTTTTATATCTCTTTCCAGCAGTTTTCCTACTGTCCTCTCAAAAACACAAGATTTCTCTTCTCTTCTCTTTCCTTGCCCTGCCTTTCTGTTCTTTCCAGAAAGCTATCTCTATTCCTAAGACTTTTTTTTTCAAAGCAACTTATAACCAGGGTGTTCTGAGGTGGAATAAGAGAAGGGCAATGATGATTGGCTTCCCAACTGCTTGCAGGTATAAATGTTTCAGACAAAAATGTAAATTTATTGTAAGTAAAGAGGACTAATATACACTTCTATGGAGGTCAAACTAAATAGACTTTTCTCCCAAGTAAATCTACACAAGATACACCTGTGGGCATCGTAAGTTATCATAGTTAGCAATTTCTGGTCATCCCAACAACCATATCAAAAAAAGAGCTCAACATCACTGATCTTTAGAGAAATGCAAATCAAAACCACAATGAAATACCATCTTCCAACAGTCAGATAGCCATTATTAAAAAGTCAAAATATAACAGATGTTGGCACAGTTATGGAGGAAAAGGAATGCTTATACATTGTTGGTGGGAGTGTAAATTAGTTCAACCATTGTGGAAGACAGTGCAGTGATTACTCAGAGATCTAAAGACAGAAATACCATTTGATCCAGCAATCCCATTCCTGGGTACATACCCAAAGGAATATAGATAGTTCTATTGTAAAGACACATGCATGCATATGTTCACTGTAGCACTATTCACAATAACAAAGACATGGAAACAACCTAAATGCCCATCAGTGAGAGACTAGATGAAGAAAATGTGGTGCATATATACCATGGAATACTATGCAGCCATAAAAAGAATGAGATCATGTTCTTCGCAGGGACATAGATGGAGCTTGTGAGGCCATTATCTGTAGCAAACCAATGCAGGAACAGAAAACCAAATACCACATGTTCTCACTTACAAGCAGGAGCTAAATGATGAGAACACATGGACACATAGACGGGACAACATACACCGGGACCTATTGGAGGGTGGACGAGGAGAGGAGGGAAAGGACCCAGAAAAATCGCTAATGAGCACTAGGCTTAATACCTGGGTAATAAAATAATCTGCACAACAAACTCCCACGAAACAAGTTTACCTGTGTAACAAACCTGCACATGTACCCCTGAACTTAGAAGAAAAGTTAATTTTTAAAAAAGTCTGTTGATTAGGTTGGTCAAGAAGAAACAATATTGAGTTAAATTTCTTTGTTACAACAAACTGATCACATACACTTGAGACACAATAATACCTTACCTTCTTCCCCATAAGTGAGAACAACTCTTACTGATTTCTGTCTTTTGTGCAAGCATACCTTCCCAGATGTTTACATGTTCAAAGTCCTATATCTTATGTTTCTTACCCTTAGAAAGTTTTTTCTTACTCCTACTTCTCTGAAAGTGATATAAATCACTAACTTATTTGAATAATAAACAAATAAAATGGTATATAATTTTTCATTCTCTTCCTAGAAACTTGAATCTGATTACTTTGAATGCAGAGACATAATCTAATATTATCAATACATACTGAGCAACCTCAGCTTTCTTGATCTGTTTGCATTTGTAATGTAATATTTCTTCAGAATTATTATTTTAAACAGTCAGACTTATCTGTATCACCATGCAGTGATGTGTGGCTCTATTTCTTAAAGACAATGAAATGTTGGATGGGTCTCTGCTAACATTCCTGAGCTCAGTAATGCATTTACCTCCTCTACTACCTCTTGAAGAGACTGTGGCATGAAACAAACTAGCTTCTGCATTATTACATTTCCGTGACTAATAGAAATTACACAAAAATTAATATCTGAAAAATATCACATGTCCACCAATTATAAACATTTTTAGGCAACCGTTTTCTACAAATTAAAAACCAAAAAAGAATTAATAATTAACAGAAATAAGATGAAGCCATATATGTCTAGCCTGCATATAGCAAAAGGAGAATCAGAGTCCATTATCTCTACTTCTTCTGTCGTTATGATTGACATTTACATCTGAATGAGACCTAAGAGTCATTAAGTATAAATGTTCTGAATTTATATATGAGGAAACATTGAGACAAAGTGGTTAGATAATGTTACACAGCAAGGTACATTTGAAAATAGAGTGCTTCAGAGCAAAGTGGTGGGTCTGGCTATTGAAAGATACTGTGAAAATTCTAGGGCTAATGAGAGCTCAGTTGGATTTAGCAGAATCTGATAGACTCTGTTTCCTTAAAGATATAGATGGTCGTATGGCAGGATACACAGGGCTTCTCTTCAAATAACACCTCTTTCCCGTGAGGCATCTCATGAAATGGTATTTAGCCCTAAAGAGACAGTCAAGACATCTGCTTGTGGTTTGTAGTAGTCTCCACTGAAAGGACTTTTAATCATTTCTATTTAATTTGGATTATTTTGTTTTCTTCAGTTACACCCTTTTATTCAATTAGATTTTAATAATTGTCCTTAATCTTTTTTAGTAACTCCTACTAAAGAATTGAGCATATATAGATTTTAAATAATTACTTTTTAAAATCTAACTTTCAAATGTGGAAAGGAAAATGACAAAGAAGTCACACCTATAAATAATATTCATTTCTTTTGCAAGGGATATTGAAAGCTTTACGTCTCTGCCAGTTACGATGTCCCTTTTAGCCCTGCTCACACAGAAGGCAACCATAGAATGGGGGCCTTAGTGATGAACTGAAAGTCTCTTTCTGAGGTTCGAGTTCCCAGCTCATGCAGGATAATAATGAGGCTGCCTTCATGCAATGCTGTGGATTCTTTTTTAACAAGTTAGGCTTCTTCTGTTTCTGAAACCTCAATTTCTTTAGAATGAAATTTAAGGTGAAAAATTCCTGGATCTAGACCAAAAATTTCCTAATGTAGGCCAGACCTTGCTAACAAATAAAGGGAAGAGGGTAGAGGCACTGACAAGAGAAGGGCTCTGGATGTGATCATAGAGATTAGATTTAGTTGAGCCAGACATTTTGAATTTTCCATTACCATTTTTTTTTTAGAACAAGGTTCAAGAGATTAAAAAAGGAAATCTCTATAAATCAGTCTGTTTCTAGTGCGAATTTTAGGCCATTCTCCATCAAGACAAGCCCTCAGAAGGAGTCCTCCTATACTCTCTTTCCCAACTGTGAGAGCTCAGGAGAATTAGTGTATATATAATATATAATAAGACAGGGGAAGCTGTATTTTTGTTGACTTCCCTATAAATACAAAAGAAGAAAATACTCATTTAAATTAACAAAGGCTTGACAGGAGCCCTAGATACCTCAGGAAAAGAGCTCAATGATAGTGGTAACTTCTTTTTTCAAATATAATTTTAACTTCTATTTTAGATTTAGTGGGTACATGTGCAGGCTTGTTACCTGGGTATACTGTGTGATGCTGAGGTTTAGGGTACAGTTGATTCCATCACCCAGGAACTAAGCATAGGACCCAATAGTTTTTCGGACCTTGGCCCACTTCCTCCCTCCCCGCTAGTGGTGCCCAGTGTCATTGTTGCTGTGTTCAAGTGACAGCTTCTGAAGACTCATTTTGGTCATGTGTGGTTACCATCCACAGCTGGCTGACTCCTCATAGAGCCACCTGCACCTCAGGTCAACACATGACTGAGATGAACCCACAATAATGAGATCCAAGCTCCCAGCCAGTGCCTGTCCACCAAACCTCATTGCCACTGCTCAACCTGAAGCTTGTTCCACCGAGTTACATTGCTTGATGAGAAAATCTTTCCTGTTGTTATTGCTGTAATCATCTTTTCTGTCTTCACAGAAGAATCAAGAGACCTAATTCATATCCCCAAATGACACTAACCACTTTTAATGCTTCTTATTTGTAATATGTGGGTCTTAAAGTAGACAATGCAAAAAGAAAAAGGAAAACAAAAACAAGCAAAAGTAAGTGATTAAACATTTAATCCTAGCTCTAAGCTTCTGTTATTGATGATGCATTCACATCACCTTTATATGAAGTAAAAACATGTTGGGTGTGTCTCTTGAGCAAGACAATGCCCAATGAGCCAAGAATCATACCATATGGCTCCATGCCCTCTGGAGGCTCACAATCAACTATAGAAAACAAAGCAAGTCATAAGGAAACTATAGCATAATAGCACATGTATTTTTGAGCGCTGGGCAAAAAAGCTTCTTGTTAGAGAGATGAAGTATAAATGACTGCTAATTTTTCTGAAGTAAAACTATGACAACTTTTGATTAATCCAACCACAGAGGTTAAAATGTGATGGGCCTTTTAGGCCTTCTTCCATTTTCTCTTGATGCTTTCTAGAGCAACAAAATGACTGGGTTCCAGAATGTGGGTTTGCTTCAGGCAGCATCACGCATCAGACATTTTATGGTCTACCTATTTCCTGATGAAAAGAGAAGTTCCAAACCCATTTTCATCAACATTTGCAGATGCTCTCTTCCTCCAAATGTCTTTTTAAGTATCTAGACAGAGCAGTCTGTCTCTCGCGATCTCGTCTCCTGGCTGTAAGTATAGTTACATGTTGCAATACAAGACATCTTCCAAGGACCTTATATTTTAAAATAACAGAAATATCATTTCATATCTAGATACACATGGCCTAGAAATTAATATGACCACCAAGGAGAAGTGTGACAAAGTCCTCCCTCTTGTTCACAGAGATCAGGACTGGGGAGCAGGGAGACTTGGATGAAGTTCCTGGGAGAGTTTCAGTATAGGAGCACCATTGACAACTGGAGGAAATATCTTTGTCCAAATCATTATGCCGCCAGGAGTGCTTGGAACTCAGCTGCACACAGTGGGAGCCGACAGCTCTCTGAAGAGGCAGATGGAGCTACATGAGGAAGCGAGGAAGCAGAAGCTCCAATCCTGCTTGGAACCATCCCCTTTCCTCCTTTGTCACTCAGCCCAAGAGATTCTGAGCTTGTGTATTCTTTCCTGCAACTGGAAGCATAGAGTTTATTGTCAAGACAGGCGCTGCAAGCTTTCCTCTGGATGCCCCTCCAACCTTTTCTCTCAAGTCCCAGAAGAGCAGAATCAGACGGAAGTGCCAATGAGGCTTTCAAGGTCAGTGTCAGGCCAGTTAGTTGATGAAGCTTCAACTTCATTGAAGGAAAAAATCCATTTGCTCTTTCTCTTGTCTATTTTCTGCTGGTTAAAAATAACACACACTGTTGCCAAGAATAAAAGGAAATTATATTTCCCACCATTTCTAATCTTCTTGAGTAGAACCAATTTATTTTGTGTTGAATGAGGGTGCTCATATGCCAAAAGGTAGCCCTGGGACTTAATTGAGATATGAAGGGAAATTGAAGCACAATAAAACCCCATGCATGATGGTTTGCACCAGATCCATAATTACCGCAGAACATGCTCTTATGTAGACAGGTGCAGGTAATTAAGCAACACATTGACAATTTTTCAGTCCCTTAGCCATTTCCAAGGGAGCTAGGATAATGCCATGCTCCACAGACAAATCTTTCTAGATGGGATCAGGAATGACGAAGAACTTTTACACCACTGTCCAGTCTCATATGAAACAATTAAAATTTCACTTTGTTCCTTTAATTGAGTGTAAAATTTATCTCTTGTACCTGATATGGCTAATTAGCTTCTGGAACATCGTTGGCTATAACACATTGTATACAAAATTAATGTTAGGGTGATACAATCAAAGTCTTCAAATTTCAAAACTTCTTGGAACACGAACTTTGTTAAATAAGTATAATCCACTAATATACTGACAAAATTGGATATGAAAAATAATATTAAAAATAATGAGGCTGGGCATGGTGGTTTACGCCTGGAATCCCAGCACTTTGGGAGGCCGAGGCAAGAGGATCATGAGGTCAAGAGATGGAGACCAGCCTGGCCTACATGGCGAAGCTCTGTCTCTACTAAAAATACAAAAATTAGCTGGAGATGGTGGTGCACACCTGTAGTCCCTGCTACTTGGGAGGCTGAGGCAGGAGAATCACTTGAACCCGGGAGGCGGAGGTTCCAGTGAGTCAACTTCACGCCATTGTACTCCAGTCTGGTGCTACAGCAAGACTCTATCTCAAAATAATAATAATAACAATAATAATAATAATAATGCCCATTTATTGTTTGGCCTTATGCAACCATCATTTAACTTAAGTACGCAGCAATTCTTGAGGTAGGGATTATCTCTATTTTATAGACGAGGAAGCCTAGAGAGATTAGGCAACTTTCTTAAAGCCCCAAAGCTGAAGTAATGGTATTGGGGTTTAAGTATCCTTCAATGCATAGTCTTGATGCTTATGGATAGCTAAATTGCCCATCAATTGGGTGGTGTGTATCTCTGGAAACAGTTGGGAAGCCATAGTGAATCAATAGTTGAATCTTAATTTATGATGGATTTTTCAGTTTTTCATTAATAATATTAGCCTGAAACTGAAGTCGCTACAAGCATATTGAAGATCAAGGTCATAATAACATTCTTTATTAAAGAATAAAAATATATTATCTTCAGAACTTGGGTCTTTTTGCAGACCTGCAATTGTAGGAATTGCATGATGGCTATTTGTTATGGGCTGAATTGTCCCATGTCACCCTCCTCCCCACAATGCATATGCTGAAGCCCTAACCAATCCCCTCCCACCTAGAACCTCAGAATATGACTTATTTGGCATTAGGACCTTAAAAGAGATATTCAAATTAAAATGAGACTATTAGAGTGGAGTGGATGCTATTTTTTTTTTTTTTTTTTTTTTTTTTTGAGACAGAGTCTCACTCTGTTGCCCAGGCTGGAGTGCAGTGGCATGATCTTGGCTCATTGCACCCTTGGCCTCCCAGGTTTAAGCAATTCTCTTGGCTCAGCCTCCGGAGTAGCTGGGACTATAGGTGTGCACTGCCATGCCTGGCTAATTTTTTGTGTTTTTAGTAGAGACGGGGTTTCACCATGTTGGGCAGGATGGTCTTGATCTCCTGACCTTGTGATCCACTCGCCTCAGCCTCCCAAAGTGCTGGAATTACAGTAACTGGTTGGAATTTCAATGTAACTGATGTCCTTATAAGAGGAAAGACATTAGAATACATAGAAAGACACCAGAACACACATTCACTGAGGTAAAACCAGGTAAGGACACAGGGAGAAGGTAGCCATCTGCAAGCCCAGGAGAGAGGCCTGAGAAGGAACCAACCCTGTGGACACCTTCATCTGGGACTTCCAGCTTCCAGAGGTGTGAGAAGATACATTTCAGTTGTTTAAGCCAATCAGTGAACGGTATCTTGTTACGGCAGTCCTAACAAACTACTACAATATTTTATGCCCATATTTATGAAATTCAAAAACATAAACTCTGACTGACAAGCTGGCAAGGATATAGTAAAATTTAGAGATAATAAATGAAACAGAAAGTTTGCTTTAAAAAAAATTAAATGTAAAAATGACCCTAATTAATAAACTTCAAATACTTATGTCCCACTTACGCACATGAGAGCCAATTCAGCTCCTGCCAGTTCCAATACAAATGAAACCATCACGGGCAATGGACCACTATTTTGAATATAGATGGTGATTAGGCCTCTTTTCATTATTGTGTCTTGCCTAGGTCTCTAAAACATGTAATCTAAAAGAATGGAGCACAATTCAGGGAATTAATTGGAAAACTATGGCTGTATTTTGCTTCTATCAGTATTTTTTTATTTTTATGTTTTATTTTTGACAGGATCTGTCGCTCAGACTGGAATGCAGTGGTGCGATCTCAGCTCACTGCAGCCTCTGCCTCCTGGGCTCAAGTGATCCTCCCACCTCAGCCTCCCAAGTAGCTGGGACTACAGGCACAAGCCACCACATCTGGCTAATTTTTGCATTTTTAGTAGACATGTGGTTTTGCCATGTTGCCCAGACTGGTCTCAGACTTTTGAGCTCTAGGGATTTGCCTGCCTCAGCCTCCTGAAGAGCAGGGATTTCGGGTGTGAGCCACCGCACCCAGCCAGTATCTTCTTAAAAGTCATTTGAGAAATTCAGTTAAACTCTCTAGGCCTCAGTTTCCCCACCTCCAAAGTAAGAAGGTTGAACTAGGTGACCCCCTGGCATTCTTTAACACATCAGTGTTTTATATCTGTGCCTGAATGACAGAAACAGTGAAAAGAGGATTTCTAAAGAAAGGCCCTCTGGGCATTTTGCCTGGAAAATAAAATATAAATAATGAATGTAGACACTTATTATAAAGACCAGGAAAAGAAAATTGCTCTGATGAGGATATTGACTAATTATTCTCTCATTTAATAATTAAAAAAAAAAAAGAGTAAAAGTGGATTTCAAAGAGCAAGAAAAACAAATCATTTGTAAAGGAAAAATAGACCTAGTGTTGAGGGTGTCTAAATACTGGAATAGGCGGCAAGGCAGCACTAAATGATTTTCTTCCTGAGAGACTTTTTTAAAGTAATAGTTAACCACTTGGTTATTTGCTTGATAAACATATTAAGCACTTATTACGTATTAGGCAATATTTTGGGTGTTAGGTATAGATCTGTGAGCAAAAATACAAAAAGGCCCCTGCCATTATACTTACGGAAAATAGTAATAAAATTAACACAAACATAGTAGCAAAATCACTTGAAGAAAATGTACATGGGGCTATGAGAACTTACAACAGGAAGCAGGGAAGGTTTCCCTGAGGAGGTGTCCTTTGAGCTATTTGAGTTATGATCTGTAAGGAGCACAAAGACACCATTAGTGTCCTGTACCAAACCTAAGCTCCCCGTCGTTCCTACCAACAGAATCCTGCTTTTTTTGTTGTTGATGTTCTCAGTATGTGCTCAAAGTTAGACAACTAATTTCTAGCCTTTGTTGCAACTAGAAAGATCTATGTGACATGATTTTTGCACAGGAGCAACAATCAGAACGCTGCATGTGATTTCTCAGAAAAGGTTATTTTCCTAATATAAGTGCTGCACCTTTCTCTTTGTCATTTTTCCTTCCTGCCTGGAATAGAAATGCAACAGTTGGAGGTGCAACAGCTATCTTGTGGCTATGAAGAACAAAGCCAAGTGACATTGTGGCAGATCACGATCAAAGCATTTCTTGACTTATCTGCTACTGATAGGAATTTAACAATTTTTCTGAGCAGCAAGACCAGATGGAATTAGAAATTGAAGTTTTGATTCCAACTATTAATAGTAGGTCAAATCTACAGAGACTCTTAACAAGCATCCAGTGGTGTCGCCATCCAGGCTCTCTGTCACTCATACTGACGGATATTTTCAGTCTGATCACTCTTTCTTGTAACTGTACTCTTTCCCTCCCCATCCCCAGTGTGGTTTTCACTCATCAAGTGTTAGTCATGTTTCCTGCTACACCTCCTGTCAGTTTTACTTGGTATTGTAATTATGTAATTTAATTACATATTACCTAAAACAATGAAACATGAGTGTCAAATAAGTTTGGAGCAACTCAAAGATGCTAAAATATGTCCCAGTGGGTTAAGGCAAAGCATTCGTTATATTAATAACCTAGGAGAAACTCATAAAACCCAAGAAATATTTTGCACTCAAATTGCTACATATGTCTTCATTCTCATTCTTGCTCCAATTAGAAACTAGACATTACAAATGAGGCAACATCAGTATAGCTTTTGTTCAAAGGGCCACAAGAAAATATAGAAACTCCAATTAACCAACTGATACTCAGAGAAAGGTCTTATCAAAAATTACCCCAAAAGGTACATGTATATGCTTTAGCTCAAACCAAAAAGATTGCGTGTGTTTATTTATTTTTCAAGGCTTCCTACCTTAAGTGACTTTTGTATTTAGCCAAATTCTGGTCCTGATGGAGTGAAATATTGATGGAGTTTCTGCTCTGTTGTTACTTTAATCAATATGTTATACTATTATTTTAAATCCACTTCAAAATTGGACATTTTGAGCCAATGATTAATCTCATCAGATCCTCTGGTTTAATATACTAGCTGTATATGGACACAAAATACGGTTTAAGTGTCATGTGAGGTTTACTGTTCAATCTCTGGCCAACATTTTGTCCAAACATTTTCTAAATGTTTAACTAAACATTAGTAACATTGATAAAGCAGGCATCAATCATGAATTGAATTTTCTGTGCACATTAAATTACATTGGCCTATATCCTCTCATTATGTAAGACGTCCTCTGAATACAAGCAAGGCACACTAGGAAATGCATAAATTCTTCTGGGTCTAAAAAAGCAATTATTTCATATCTAAAGAAATAACTTATACAGCCAGGCAACACTAAGTTGTTCCCTTGCACCAAATGATACCCTAAAATCATGAAAGAGTTAATTACCTACTAGAATGCCACACTGGCATTCACCAGTTTTCTTATTTGATATATACTTTCTACAGGAAAACAATATGACAAATTGCCAAAAACCAAAAACAGAAAACAAACAGACAAAAATCCCACAGCCTAATCATAGAGGTCCTTAGTAGCTGAGTGTTGGTGATTTCTTACAGGGCTGCTGCCTCGCAGCTGCAGAGTAACAGCATTATCTGTGGATTCACAACAGCTGTAAGTGTTGCCATTTTCTACGCCTGGGTAGAAATCCTTCCTATTACGGCTTATTGTGCCAATGCTGGATCCACTGATTATCAGATAATTTCATTGCCTACAGTAGCTCTAGAATTCTGCATCCATCCGGCGAGCTCTCATCTAACTCGATGGCCAACGCAGACTTCTGCCACGTTATGCTTACGCAGTCCTAGTGGAATATATTCATCTCCCATGAACCTACAGAAGATGCTGATGACAGTTTCTTTTGTTTTGTGTTTTGTAGTCCAGATGTGCTGTGTCCCTCTTGGTTGTCTCTGTCCTTAAACAGCAATAGCCAAATCTATAAATAATAAAGATAAAGTTCAAATAAGCCATGAACAGAGGTTGCAGTGAGCCGAGATCACACCACTGCATTCCAGCCCGCATGGCAGAGCAGGACCCTGTCTCAAAAAAAAAAAAAAAAAAAAAATGTAGGCATATCAATGCCTGCTTCAGACAAATAAGTCATGAAAGTAGAAACTTAGAAATAGAAGTTACTACTGTCTTATCTAGATCAAATTATAGCCCTATTTCATTTGAAGACATAAAAATGCCTTTCAGTAAGCTGAAGTAGCTATCAAATAATGTGTTCTGTAGTTAGAGTTCAAAACTTGACTGGTTTCAACAGTTTTGCCCACAGAAAAGCTGGCCTAGGGGTTATAATTATTTATCATCATGAATTTGATGTTCCTATACCATTCTCAGTATGTAGAGGTCACGAAAGAAAGCCATGAAAGTAAATGGGGTCTCCCAAGATAGGAGAGGGCCAAAATGCGACTTTAAGGAACACTAACAAGAGAGTGTACAAGGAGTAGTAGAAAACCTGGACAATGCAGAGGGATGGAGGATAAGGAAAGAAGGCTTTCAAAGCTCTGGGGGTCAGGTGCACGGCTCAGGCCTGTAATCCCAGAACTTTGGAGGTCAAGGCGGGCGGATCACCTGAGGTCGAGAATTCGAGACCCAGCCTGACCAACACGGAAAAACTCCGTCTCTACTAAAAATACAAATTAACTTGGCATGGTGGAGCATGCCTAATCCCAGCTGCTTGGGGCACTGACGCAGGAGAATTGCTTGGACCCAGGAGGCAGAGGTTGCGGTGAGCAGAGATCGCACCATTACACTCCAGCCTGGGCAACAAAAGTGAAACTCCATGTCAAAAAAAAAAAAAAAAAAAAAAAGCTATGGGTACACAAAGGCATACAGAGTGGTGTAATGAACTTTGGAGACTCAGAGAGGAGAGGGAGGGAGGAGAATGAGGAATTAAATACTACATATTGGGTAAAATGTACACTACTCGGATGACAGGTGTCCTAAAATCTCTGACTTCACCGCTATATAATTAATCCATGTAATCAAAAACCACTTGTACCCCAAAAGGTATTGACAGAAAAAAAATTTTTAAATAAAAATAAAAAAGAAGGTTTTCTGAAAGGAGAAAGTGTTTGCTGTAGGAAATGCTTCTCAATCATCAAGTAAGACCTAGAGAATGAACATTGTCCATGAGACCCAAGCACAAGGAAGCCCGAGCAACCCTGTCCATCACAATCTCCTCCAAGCAGTGTGGACCAAAGTCAAATTACAATGAAAAGACTTGCAGGGTTTGTCCAGTGGAAGAAGTTGAACATGCTTTAAATATTAGGAGTCAATAGAGGAAAGAGGTTAATAAATAGGAGGGAGAGAGTCATCAAAATTTGAAGTCCCTCCACTCAGCACCAAGTCTTAGTAGCAAGTCTCCAAGATGCCTTCCACCTCCTGGTAGACACACAGCTATGTAGCTGCCTCCATTTTGCTGGGATTGATCTTTGTAACAAACAAAACGTGATTAAAGTGATGCTACATCATTTCTGAGATTAGATTTTTAAAAACACTGTGCTTCTGCCTTGGCTGTTTTTCTTGAACTCTCCCTGGGGGAAGCCAGTGGTCATGCCTGAGGAAGCTCAAAGCAGCCTGCTCAGAGGTCCACATGGACTGAGGTCTCTGTCCAAAAGCCAGCAAGGAGCTGCAGTCAGCCAAAAACCATGTGAATGAACGTGGAAGTAGATCCTCCACCACTAAACCTTGCTTGACCACAGCCCTGATCATTACTTTAGCTCAGCCTCATGAGAGGCTTAGAGTCAGAACAAGCCAGACAAGCCACTTCTGGATTTCTGTCCCTCAGAAACTGTGAGAGAATATGTGTTCAGTGTCTGAACCTGCTAAATTTTGTGGTGATTTGTAACAATAGATAGCTAATACAATAAGAAAGAAAAGCCAGAGGAAAAGGGATCCATGTCTCAGACGAATACATTCGCTTGAGGTAGGAGGAGGAGTGTCACTCCTGTAAGAGGAGGTAAGAAAAGATCCCGTTTTTGTATGGATGTAAGTAGACGGGTGAGTCTCATTAACTTTATAATGTACACTTTTTTAGCTTCACTTTCAGTGTGAGTTTGTCTTCAGTGTGTCTTACCTGGAGTTTGTGGAAAGACAACAGATTCAGTCATCTTCCCATGCCTGGTGGTTGATAGAAGCAAGTGGCTAATCAAGAACACTGTTTAGCTGAATGTGGTGGCGTATACCTGTAGTCCCAGCTACTCGAGAGGCTAAGGCAGGAGAATTGCTTGAACCTGGCAGGCGGAGGTTGCGGTGAACCGAGATTGTGCCAGTGCACTCTAGCCTGGACAATAGAGCGAGACTCTTGTCTCAAATAAAACAAAACAAAGCAAAACAAAAAAAAAACAAAAAAATCCAACACTGTTAATCAGGTGATAAAAATGATGGAATGTGATGTCAAAGCTGGAGAGACCAAAAAAGGGAGCCTTGTTGGGGGAGAATTAGGAGATTAAGTCAAGAAATTAGTAAAAAAATAAACAAACAAATAAATAGAAATTAAGAGCTTGAAGTACAGGCAGGTATGGCTAGAGAGTGGGATGTCCAGGACAGTGAGTTTAGTAGTAGAACCACTGTGGTTAACAAGTATAAGGAGAATGTGGCAGTGCATGGCTGCTAAAATTGATTGGCCATGAGGAGACCACTAGAAACCATGGAGTTAGGCTGTCAGTGGATCATCTATGTGGACACAGAATTGACATGGGAAGACAAGAAGACTTTAATCAGGGCAATGGCCAGGGAGCCAAGGCGTGTAGAATGTCCTCATGGGCAGCAATAGGAAGGGTGGCATTGTATGTTCAGATGACAGGAGCCATAAATAAGTGGCAGTTTTAATCATTAGGTGCAGTAGGAAGGCTGTGGCATTGGGAATTGAGGAAAACACCCCTCAGGCAGCTTGCACTAAGGCAGGGTGGTTAGGGAAGAATGGGAGCATTCTCAAGGGAGGGGTTCAAGGGAAGTGGAATCCTGGTAGGAAAGGCTGTTTTTCTGGCTAAGGAAGTTCTTTTCTTATTTTTATTTATATACTTTTATTTTTGAGATGGAGTCTTGCTCTGTCACCAGGCTGGAGTACAATGGCACCATCTCAACTCACCGCAACCTCTGCCTCCTGGGTTCAAGCGATTCTCCTACCTCAGCCTCCTGGAGTAGCTGGGATTACAGGCATACGTCACCACGCCTGGCTAATTTTGTATTTTTAGTAGAGATGGGTTTCTCCATATTGGTTAGGCTGGTGTCAAACTCCCGACCTCAGGTGATCTGCCCGCCTTGGCCTCCCAAAATGCTGGGATTACAGGTGTGAGCCACCACACCCAGCCTTCTCCTCTTAATATGTATCTAGCTTACTGGCCTGAATGGAGATTTCTAGTGGCTAGAACATTCCCACACTGCCACCCAGGGGGATGAGTGAATCTGCACCTAGCACTCATGGAAACCATTTTCTGCACCCTTTACGGGGAGATCTGTGGGTTCACACAAAGAGCTGGAAGAAGCATTTGGTGAAGGTGCTGGAGGTAAATAGCTCTTTGCATGTTAATTCTGACTTGTTTTAGGAAACATGGCCAACTCCATGTCTGGTGACTGGGAAATGTTCCTTCTGGGAGAATGAGATTCGCTGATAATGATCTGGGGCTTGGAGCAGGCAGACACTGGCTCTAGATCTCTGGACATGATGCAAGCCAGGAAGAAGTCGACATAGCTCAGAACCACTTATGACCTGTTAGATGCTGTCATTTCTGAAAATACATGTAAATTCACTGGGGAGAAAGGCTGCTCTAGACTTTAGATAGAGTAGTCTTACCTGAGTGATGGACATTTGCCTTGTTGCCTTGTATATAAATGACCAAGCTGAATAAAGCTGCTCTCAGGGTGGAGAGGAGGGATGGGCCCAAAAGCCTTGCTTATTTTATAACTAATTGTTGCTTCTATTAATGTGTTAAATTGCTAATAAAACAGTGATTTAAAATTTAACTTCATGGTCTCATTCTTAAGAAATCAATTAATTAGCAGTTACATAATATTTTAGATGTTGCTTTGTTTGCTTCATGATTCCGTTTTACAGCAATCTTCCTTAAGATCCATAAAAGCTGTGTTCATTTCTAGTTCCTTGTCTCAGAGCTTGCCCAGCGCCTTTCATATAATAGGCATTACATTGTGTTTGTCGAGTGAATGAACAAACTCCAGAATAAGCTTGAGAGAGCTGTGGGAGCTTTTCAAATGTGCTGTTTCTTAATTTTTCCTTTTTTTTTTTCTTTTTTGAGACAGGATCTCATTTTGTCACCTGGGCTGTAATGCAGTGGAGCAATAATATCTCACTGCAGTCTTGACCTCCTGGCCTCAAGTGATCCTCCTGATTCATCCTCCTAAATAGGTAGGACTACAGGCATGCACCATCATACCTGGCTAATTTTTTATTTTTATTTTTTTAGAGATGGGGCCTTACTATGTTGCCCAACCTGGCCTCAAACTCGTGAGGTCAAGTGATCCTCCCACCTCGTACTAGGATTACAGGTGTGAGGTACTACACCCAGTCTGTCCCTTAAAACTTTTGCAGCAATAAAAATTTATATTAGAATGAATCTTTAATAAGTAAACATAAAACTAGTAATATCTTTAGAAACTAATATGTGATAATAAAATGTAATATATTTATTATATTTACCATACCTATCCCTTCAATATTGTTTAGTATTATATTTTCAACCAAATTTTCTCTACCCATGATAATGACAACTTTAAAAAGAAGTGTATAGTCAGTTCAGTAAGCAGTCTAGTTTTATTTACATCATACTAAGGGTGAGAATACATGATAGTTTCTGAAAAGAAAATGCATTCTCATGTCATTTAATTTTTTTCAACTCTGCACAAATGAACCTATTCATCTATAATCCATTTCTTTCCATTATCATTTTTACAATAGTTTAAAAAGTATTTAGCTGACATAGTTCAAATGAAATTTTTTATCAACAATCACTTACTTATTAAATGAATTTATTGCAAAGAAATAATCAGCTACATATATTTATATTAGCCAGTCTTGGTTTATTATGTGCTGCTATAACAGAATACCTGAGACCAGGTAATTTATAAGGAACAAAATGTATTGAGTTACGGTTCTGGAGGCTGGAAAGTCCAGGACCACATTAGGACCCATTTTCTCTGCTTTCAAGATCCTGCCTTGTATCTGCATCCTTCAGATGGAAGGGAAATGCTGGATACACACAGAGCAGAAAGGCAGAAGTGCTAAGAACATGAGCACTTTTATTAAGGCATGAGCCTTCATGACCTCATCTCTTAAAGTCCTCTCCTCTAACACCTGTTACAATGGCAATGAAATATCAACCTGACTTTTGGAAGGCACAGTCATTCAAACCAGAGTATAGTGGAGCAAAAAATATATATATACCAAATAAAGAATGATGGTAATATTTTGATGATCTTCAAAGATATAAAACTGGAAAAAATATTCAAAGGGGCAACAAAATGATTTACTTCACTTCTTCATCAATTGTTCAGTCTATTCACCATTACCCAAATGCTAATTCCTTAGAGCGCACACAAGTAGCATTTCCACAATCCTAATCACCTACTTAACATTGTTGCTAGGTTACACACGTGTGCATGCATTGTATGTGTACAAATCACATGGGTATAATCACTTTTCCTATAACATAGAGATGTTTTGTCCTATATGTAATCTTCTTTAAAAGAATTGCACAATATAGAAAATTGTAGCTCTATAGCTAAGTAACTAGCTAGCAAATGCTGAAATTTGAAATTAGATTATTTCCAGACACATTTTTAATAATTATGATATACTAAATAGTAGTTGATTATGAACAATAGGCTGAGTAAATAAACATTCAGATAAATGGAATATTCACTGACAAAAAACAATGTTCATATTCGTAGAGAGATGAGAGGGCAGAAGCTACACTTCAGTGATCTTTAGTAATGTTATTATTTAGAATGTTTACAGCATTTAACAGGAGAATAGGATTGGTCAGTTTTATAATTTTATCTCTATTGTAAACATATGACACCACGTACCCCAAAAGCACATGATAAAATTAAGCATTCTGAAGCTTTAATGATAAAAATTAAGGCTAGGTAGAAATTATCCATAACGGTTCTAAGTTTTCTTTCCATCCTGGTTCTAAATATCTAGAGCTTAAAGGCCATTTGGGAGCTTTTGTGTGGCATGGTAAAGGAATTATTTTGAAAAGACAGTTTTTTATGCAGAATATTTTCTCCTGTCTGTAAAATACTAAACATAACGAAAAAGCCAGGCACAGTGGCTCACTCCTGTAATCCCAGGCACAGTGGCTCACTCCTGTAATCCCAGGCACAGTGGCTCACTCCTGTAATCCCAGCACTTTGGGAGGCTGAGGAAGGTGGATCACTTGAGGTCAGGAGTTTGAGACCAGCCTGGCCAACATGATGAAACTCCATCTCTATTAAATATACAAAAATTTGCCGGACATAGTGGTGGACACCTACAATTCCAGCTACTCGGGAGGCTGAGGCACGAGAATCACTTGAACCTGGGAGGCGGAAGTTGCAGTGAGCCAAGATCACACCACTGCACTCCAGCCTGGGTGACAGAGAGAGACTCCATCTCAAAAATAAAACAAAAACATAATGAAGACACACAAGGCAGGTTATATTTACATAAATAGACAATAGTAGAACAGGAAGAATTGGTGCTTCTCCTTAATTACATGACAAAGTTGAAGCATCATAGATAATCCCCTCCTCTCTGCTTCTGAAACCACATTTTAAAAGACATTCTTGAACAGAATGCTTTCTGTTTGGAAGCAATCCTCGAGGAGAAATACCTGGGTTAGAAAGCCCTGCTCTCACAGAAGTCTCCATTGGTTCCCTGCAGTGAGTGGATTTGCAGAGTATAGTGATGGTAGCTGACACTAGACATTCATATTCCTTCTATCACCCTATTTATCACGTCTACAGGGAATTACAGGATGAATGTAAACACAAAAATCCTCCTACTCTCTGAATCACATTCCTGCTGGCTTTTATTCATGCCAGGCTACACCTCCCTGAAAGAGTTTTGTATCTATCAAATTTTAAGTCACCACCAGATGAGGAAAGATAATTGAAGACCAGAATTAGTGGTTCCTTTTGTTTCTTGGGAATATCCGTAAATTTTTAAAGAAAATGACTTCAAATTAGGCATATGCACTAATCCCAAGCGAACATAAATTCACCAAAACCCCAAAGAAACATTCCCCTCAAATTTTGGAAAGAATATTTTAACAGACCATTAACTGTCTGACTCTGGATTTATATACATGGTCACTACTACATTTCTTTTCACTGCATTCTTGTTCAGAATAAGTACAAACATTGGTGTATATGTATGTGTGTGTGTAGGGGGGGTTCATCAAATGTCTTCAAAGCTATTTTGACTTATGAGCAGACTCTTATAAAAAAAATTTATTTTTACCAAAATTAGTTTTCCTACTGCTCCTAATAATACGATTTTCTGGGCATACTTTTTTAAAGAATGGAATTGTTGTGTGGCCCATTAGAGGAATGTGTTCATACATAAAAAGCTTTTATGAGACAATTTTATAAGCGGAAGAGTGTCTATTCACATGGAAATTATTGCCTGGATTAAAAATGTTTTAAGACAGAAGATTAGCAAATCAAAATTTTTTGTCTCAGTTTCTTAGAAAAGCGCCTTTATTTCTAAGTCCACAAGTCAACACACTAGAAAGAAGCTATTTATTGCTCGGATGGCACAATCAAAATAACAATGACCTCCTTTTTCCAATCCCAAGTGGAAAAACAATTGATATTATTTACTTAAATATTGAAAAGAAACTTTTAAATACAGAAAACATGTGTTAGAAATGAGTAAGAGCTAATCCCTAAAGTGAGGTAGGTTGAAGTTCTGAGTTTCTGAATTCTACCATGAAGTTGCATTGAATCCATCATATGCTTTTCTTTAAATCTTTTTACCTCTTGCATGTCATTGTTTTCAAATGTGTAACATTAACTATTCTAGTCACAATATGGACATTAATTCTTTTTCTTTTCTTTCTTTTTTTTTTTTTTTTTTTGTGACGGAGTCTCACTCTGTTGCCCAGGCTGGAGTGCAGTGGCAAGATCTCAGCTCACAATAACCTCCGGCTCCTGGGTTCAAGTGATTCTCCTGCCTCAGCCTCCCAAAGTGCTGGGATTTCAGGCATGCATCACCATGTCCAGCTAATTTTTGTATTTTTAGTAGAAACAGGATTTCACCATGTTGGCCAGGCTAGTCTCGAACTCCTGATCTTGTGATCCGCCCACCTCAGCCTCCCAAAGTGCTGGGATTACAGGCGTGAGCCACCGTGCCCAGCCAGGACATTAATTTTTAATTTCATTAGGTACAAACACATTAATCCATTTACTTATTGTAGGTGTCCTGAGTATTAATAAAATTTTACGAGAAAGAAAACCTAGAACCAGAAAAAAGGAATCTCTTGAAGTGAAGCATATAGAAAATGGCAGAACTAGGAAGGAACCAATGTGTCCTGACTTTAAGTTCAATGTCTTTTTCATTAAATTATGCTGCAGAACTATTGAGATATGCTATTGATTTGGAGTATCCTAAATAAAACTATTCTTTCTGGTACTGTAAAGTTGCTATCAGCTATCAATGGTCTCAATTGTCTACTTTAATAAGACAACATGAGAGAATATAGTCATTGAAAAGAATCCATAGATAAGTATAAAAATACCAATGTTTGAAATTCACTACAATATTTTTCATCAAAACAAAGAAAATATTAATTCAAAAAGTATTCCAAATGCAGTGTACCAAGAACTGTTTGGAAAGTAACAGCAGTGGTTTTCTTTGTCTCAAAGTATTCTCTGACAAAGTCAAATATAACTCAGTGACCAAAAGGGAGAAGCAACAGCAACTGAACCAACAGGAATACAAGGGAAAACGATCAGAATTGTGCATGGACTTAATAATCAACTTGATTCATGCAGATCTGAAAATGCATAATAATATCTATAACTTGTAAGATGACATTCACTTAGTCCCTTTATTAGATAATTCTTTATTTTACAACACTTTTAGTAGCACTGTAAAACCATGTATATGGAAGGAAGAAAGGACACGGATAATTAGAGCTTGGTGTGGAAGACGGATTTTATAAAATTATGAAATCCAGGTAAAATAAATAAGCTGTCAAGAACAAAAACCCAGAACCTCACACCTGATGAAACACTACTGTGTTGGGTCTAGCATCAGGCCAAGTTTTTGTGTCATTAGATATGCTGAATTAGAACACTGTATATGTATTTACTGTTCCTGTAGAAACTCAGTACATTGAAGAATAAGGGAATTTTGACCAAGCTTTATGACATGATGGGAAACCACAATGGCAAGAATGAAGTCATATCACAATGTCTTACAGGTCCAGACTCAACACCATGTAACCAAAGTCAGCTGTTATTTTTAGTTAATTAGTTGAGTTAATAGGTTGGCAATTTTTTCGGAGGGGATTATTTATTTATATTTTATTCATATCCTATGTCATTCTTTCCCTAAATAAAGAAGTTCCAAAATTTCACTTTTGGCAAAAAACTGAAAGTCCTTTGTTTTGTTTTTGTTTATGGAAGTTCCACTCCTTCCTAGTATATAGAGAACAGAGAAGAATGTCATTTCCACTCTAAGAATCCTATAGTGGCTGGGCGCGGTGGCTCACGCCTGTAATCCCAACACTTTGGGACGACAAAGTGGGCAGATCACAAGGCCAGGAGATCGAGACCATCCTGGCTAACCCGGTGAAACCCCATCTCTACTAAAAAAAAAAACAAAATACAAAAAATTAGCCGAGCATGGTGGCGGGCATCTATAGTCCCAGCTACTCTACTCGGGAGGCTGAGGCAGGAGAATGGCAATGGCGTGAACCCAGGAGGCAGAGCTTGCTGTGAGCCGAGATGGGCCACTGCACTCCAGCCTGGGTGACAGAGCGAGATTCCATCTAAATAAATAAATAAATAAATAAATAAATGAAAATTTAAACAAAAAATCTTACGGTGACAATTGGCAAAAGCTTTTAACATTGGGTAGAAAGTTGGAGTCTACTGATAACAGATAGAAAAATGGGCAGGAATGCTAAAAAAGCATCATCCTTGAGTCTCAGGACTGAGGCTGAAATAGAAAAACTGAGAACCATCCTTGGTACACCACGAGGTTTTCATTGAGTAACAACTTACAGCCATCTACCATTTGCTTAGGGACAAGAAAACCACTTCTGTGGCACAGGGGCGCACAGGCTAATGAAAGCTAAATGTCGGGGAGGAATTTTGGAAAAAACTCTGCAGCATTCCAGCTCTTATAAGTAGCATAGGTAGTAGCCATGCTCTGTAGAAACTATTTAAGATGGAAGTACACCGAAAGTAACCAGAACAACAGCAAAACCCAAACCCAGCTAACTGCTGACCATGTTGACTCAAGCCTGAGCAACAACTCTCTTGCAAAGGAAGAGGCATGCCTACTTCTGGGCATAAATACTCATTATCATAGTCCTTGCAATTCTACCATAATGTCTGATATTCAATCAAAAAGTATGAAGTACCCAAAAAATAAGAAAAGAATGACCTATTGCTAAGAGATGAAAGCATCAACCAAGCCAGATTAAGAGATGACACACATGAGAATAACCACATAAGGACGTAAAAATCACTCTATTAATATGTTAAAGCATCCTGCACAAAAGGTAGACAACATTGTTTTAGAGTTTTCCAGATAAATCACTGTGTGTATGTGTGTGTGTGTGTGTGTGTGTGTGTGTGTGTGTGCTGGTGTCTTGAAATGGAAAGCAGTCTGGAAATAGAATATTTTCTTCTTGAGGATCTCAGTCTTTACTCCTAAGGCCTTCAACTGATTTAATAAGGTCCACCTATGTTATAAAGGATCATCAGTTTTACTCAAAGTCTTCCAATTTAAATGTTAATCACATCTCAAATATACTTTTACAGTAACATCTAGACTGATATTTGACCAAATAACTGGATACCATGACCTAGCCAAGTTGATACGTAAAATTAACCATTATAACTAGTAGATTTGATGAGCCCATAAAGCATGAGTATAGACTAACATGAAAGCAAGAAACTCCTGGAGCAGCAGCCACAGGAGGTCTTTATATTTTCTTGGGCTTTCACTCCAGGAACTCTACTAAATTCTTACTTCAAGGATTCAAGAAAGACTTTCTCATGGTTCTGACAGAAGGAAGTGAGAAATAGCTGTTGTGAAACCCTCCCAGAGCTAACTCTACAACAAACTCCTACTCTCCAGAAGAAAGAGTTCCCCAGAGAGCAATACTGAAACCTTATCCCACCTGGGAGAAGAAAATTCCTCCCCACTCCAGCCCACTCAAACTTTCTTGTCTCACCCACAGGAAGAAATAAAATATATAGTAAAAAAGGAATAGGGCTTCAATGAAACAGATTGGGGCTGTTGCAGCCAGAGAAAGGAATAGACCACAAATGGGCAAAAAATAAGCTACATCCCTGGAGGAAGGATAGAAAAACACATGTGAAAGCAACATTCATCCCAGAGACACACATCCACTAAAAGATGAAAATTTTGTGTTATGATTACCATAGAGTAATCAAGATATCTATCACTACACATGGTTACCCTTTGTGTGGATGTGGGTGTGATGAAGACACTTAAAATCTACTCTTACCAAATTTCAAGTAAACAATACAGTATTATTAACTATAGCAACCAATTTGATTTGGGTAATTATTATACTATGTACATGTATATCAAATCATATTGTAGACTTTGAGTCTATACAATTTTTGTCAATTATACCTCAAAAAGCTAGAAATAATTAAATAATGTAACGTAAAATGTCTGTTATTTCAAAAGCAGTTGATAATTTTGATCTAAAATTGCTACTAAAATACACAATGTTAACTTCACCAGAGGTTAGTATAAATGACTAAGGAACTGAGTTTAAAAAGTATAAATTGAGATCCTAAATCCTAAACATTAAGTAAGATTAATGAGTTGACGATGTCTTTTAGGACAATATTTTTATCTAACTTTTTGTTTCTGAAAATGACAGATGCACAGTATGGAACCAGACTTACTTAAATATCAGTGATTGCCTTAGAAACTGTGAAACAATGTGTCAATGTTAAGAGCTTAAACTCTGGAGCCCCATGTTTAAATTCCAAACCTGCTGCAACTTTAATTTCATGTGACCTGATGTAAGTGTTTATTAGTCTGTTCCCACACTGCTGATAAAGACATACCTGAGACTGGGCAATTTATAAAAGAAAGAGGTTTAATGGACTTACAGTTCCACATGGCTGGAGAGGCCTCACAATCATGGCAGAAGACAAGGAGGAGCAAGTCATGCTTTACATGGATGACAGCAGACAAACAGCAAGAACTTGTGCAGGGGAGCTCCTCTTTATAAAATCATCACATCTCGTGAGACTTACTCACTATCGCAAGGACAGCACAGGAAAGACTTGCCCCCATGATTCAATTACCTCCCACCAGGTCCCTCCCACAACATGTGGGAATTCAAGATGAGATTTGGCTGGGGACACAGCCAAACCATATTAAAGTGACTAGATTCACCCACTCCACTTTCTCACTGGTAAAATGTACACTATAGTAAACACTATTTTATATGGAAAAAAAGACCTAAACTTAATCTAAATATGATTGGACTCATCTCCTTTCTTTCATTTTTCTACCATACCAAGACTGCAGTGGCAAGACACAGAGTCTGTGAGGAACAGTACAATACAAAGCCCCAGAGACAAGGGAGGAAACAAAAACAGGGACACTAAAGGAATTTGAAGCCTCAGGTACCTGACAATAAAAACCTTAAACCCAGTCCAACTCCTAGTTAGGTTAACATCCTCACACTGAAGGCCTGCTTACTTCAGAACCTGTCACTGGTACACCATGTCTAGCTTTCAGCAAAACATTACAAGGCATACCAAAAGGTGAGATAAAATGTGGTCTGAAGAAACAAAGCAATCAACAGAACTAAACTCAAATATGACACAGGTACTCGAATTATCAAAGAATTTAAAATGACTGTGATTAACATGTTACGGTATCTAATGCAAACAGTAGACCACATGCAAGACCAAATGGTTGATGTCAGCAGCAATATGGACAGTATAAAAAATCCAAAGGAAATCCTACAAATAAAAAGCACAGTAACAGAAATAAAGAATGCCTTCAGCAGCTTATCAGAAGACTTGATGCAGCTGAGAAGTATGGAAATTGAAGAAGGGACTACAAAAACTGCCCAAACATAAATACAAAGAGAAAAAAAAAAATTAAAAACCCAGAACATCTCAAAACTGTGGGACAATATCAAAAGCTTGTGTGTATGTAAATAGAATAACAGAAGGAGAAATAACAAATACAGAAAAAGCAAATTTGAAGTAATAATGGCTGAAAATACCCAAAATGAAGACTGACACCAAACCACAGATCCAGGAAGGTCCAACAATACCAAAGCAGATCATACTCAACCTGCAGAAAATCTAAGAAAACAGAAAATCATGAAGAAAGACACAGGGGAAAACCCACCTTTACCTATCAAGAAACAAGGATAAGAATTACAGCCGATTTTTTTTTTTTTAAATCAGAAACCATGTAAGCAAGAAAAGGAAGGAGTGAAATCCTCACATTGTTAAAGAAAGTAATTGTCGGTCTAGAATTCTACACCCAGGGAAATTGACCTTCAAAAATTAGGAATAAATATACTCTCAGTCAAGCCAAAACTGAACAAATTAATTTCCAGTAAACTTGTACTCTAAGAAATATGAGAAGTACTTAAGGTAGAAGAAAAATACTAAAGGTCATAAACTTAGACTGACATAAAGAAAAGAAGAACGTCAGAGAAAGACTAAATAAAAATTATTTTTAAATTTTTTTCTTATTCTTATCAGAAAAATAAGTATTTAAAAGAACAGAAGTAACAATGCATTAGGTGATTATAGCATTAATGACAGCAATGCCTTAAGGGATGGGAGGGAGAAAATGGTAATATTGTTATAAGGTAACTGTATTATACTGTTAATAATATAATGTTATTTGATGATGGATTTAAATATTTAAAATGTATACTGTAAATTTTAGAACAACTAAAATAATTAAAGAAAAAGAAAGATTTAAGCCAATGCAATGAAAGAGAATGTATCACAGAACGAGAAGCTTAGGGAAACACAGGCAATGAGAATACAAAGAAAAGCTCAGGTGGGTACACCTCATAGTCAAAACTGCTGACAATCCAAGGTAAATAGAAAATCTCGAAGTCAGCCAGAGATAAAGACGCATTACATGCAAAAGAAGAACGATCCAAATAAGAAAAGACTGCTTGTCAGAAACTGTGCAAGCAAGAAGACCAAGGAGAGATCTTTAAAATACTCAAAGAAAATTGTCACCTAGAATTTGATAACCCTTGAAAATATCTTACAAAAATGAAGGCTAAATAAAGATGAAACAAGTTATTGTGAGCAGACCTGTACTACAAGAAAAGTTAAAAGAAGTTATTTAGGTAGAAAGAAAATGATATCAAATAAACAGATCTACACAACGGAATGAAGATCTTCAGAAATGGTAAAATTGTGGGTAAATCTAAAAGCCATTTCAAAAATTTGAGTCATCTTAAAGATTATTGTCTATAGCAAAGAAAAATGCTAGCAATTTGTTGTGAGGTTTAAAATATGCAAAAGCAGAAGTAAATTATATAATGATAGCATCACGACAACTGGAAGTCAAAGAATTTGCAGATACATTTTGAAACAATTTAAAGATTTCACTCCTTCCTTTTCTTGCTCCCATGGTGTCTGATTTTAAAAATCAGCTGTAATTCTTATCCTTGTTTCTTTATAGGTAATGGTGGGTTTCCCCCTGTGTCTTTCTTCATGATTTTCTTTTTCCTTAGATTTCCTGCAAGTTGAGTATGATGTACCTTAGTATTGTCTCACCTTCCTGGATCTGTGGATTGTTGTCAGTCTTGATTTTGGATATTTTTCAGCCATTACTACTTCAAATTTGTTTATTCTTTGTTCATTATATCTCCTTCTGTTATTCTAATTATATACACAAAAGCAGCAACAATCTGTGATGCTTTTGAAGTAATTAAATAAATGAACGAGGTAAAATTTAATATTATAAACATTATGGTTTTCAAAATCAAATGATATTTGTTAAACACCTTTGCTCATATCTTCAATGGAAAAATTATCTCCCGACTGAAGTTTTACTAAGAGAACCCATTCAGAATTTAGTTCACACACATAGAGTTTGGCATATAAAATGGAAAAACTTCACCCTTGATAGAATGCACAAAATATTTTTGTATTACGGGAAGCTACTACTATTTTCCTAACATGAGGAAAAATAGTAACACCACCCACTGGAGTGCCTTATCTTGCTCTGTATCTGTTGATATTATCCTTTTGTTTGTGTCTTTTTTAGGGTTGCTGATGTGCAGTTAATTAAGCCATGCTTTGAAATCTTGTGCGGGGAACCTGTGGGTGTATTCTTGGCAAGAATCTCGGAGGTAGATGCCTGGCCAGGACCTGCAGGATTACTGGATAAATGTCACTAAAGTTTGACACTGCTATGAAGAGAGATGTCTACACAAAGTACACATCCCAGTTGTTATTATTTATAATTATATTTGGTATCCTATATGGCTCCGAAGTCTCAAAGGACCACCAAATTCCATGTGAGCAAAACTAACTCATGTTTCCCAGAACCCTTTCTGCTTCTTCAGAGTTAGTGACCATACTCTTTCTCCTACTAGTATCTTACAGTATTTAGCCTTTTAATCATTTGTCTATGTACAGGTCCCAGTTGCTCTCTGTCTCCAAATGTATTAGAGATCCCAAGCCACAACTGCTTGACTGGTTCTTTCTAAAATTTTTCACCTACAGAAAGGATGAGAGATAAAAATGATTATTACTGTTTTAAGCCACAGAAGATGATTTGTTATACAGCAAGAGAAAACTGGAACATTTATTTTAGAGAGTAATTAAAGATAACGGATTATAAACTTAGAATTAAAGTCTTTTTAAATTAAATAATATTTCAGTTGGGCACAGTGGCTCACGCCTGTAATCCCAGCACTTTGGGAGGCCAAAGTGGGCAGATCACCTGAGGTCAGCAGTTCTGACAGCAGTCTGGCCAACATGGCGAAACCCCATCTCTACTAAAAATACAAAAATTAGCCAGGTGTGGTGGTGCATGCCTGTAATCCCAGCTATTCAGGAGTCTGAGACAGGAGAATTGTTTGAACCCAGGAGGCGGAAGTTGCAGTGAGCCGAGATCATGCCACTGCACTCCATCTTGGGTAACAGAACAGACTTCGTCTCAAAAAAATAAAAAAGAAGCAATAAATTAAATAATATTTAATAATTAAATTAACATTTTTATTTTTAAGTATCACACCTCTGTATACACAAATACTACTTCAAGAGAAATGAAAATACAGTATACCAATAGCACAATGTTCTAAAATTCTGGCAATCAAATTCTTTAGTAGAAGGCTATATTTAACCATTATTTTTACCTTTTTATTTCTGGAAAAGGATATGCTATATCATCCTTTGGGTAATTTGCGTTTCTTCTGTTACTACCAGTCTGTGGCAATAGGGAATCAAGAAAAGTCTGTAGTCACACCTTCCTAAAGTCAAGTTTCTGGCTGAGACCCACTAAAAAAAATTTAGTATGGCCCACAATGGTCCGAAGAGAAACATCTTCATAGCAAACAGATCTCTGGACACTGAGAAAAGCAGAGCAAGACCATACCCCAAGACAAATTTGGTGACCCAGAATCCATGGGACACATTAGCAAGCTACTCACCAAGTTAAATGATGACTGGCTAGTTCCTCAGAATCCTAGAAGATAAGAGCTAGGCTGGAAGACAGAGATTCAATTTAAGAGTCACTTAGTAGTCACCAGAGCTTAAAGAAAATGCATATGCATGACTTTATAAATCATGGAGTCCTCGGAGACTGTATAAAATAAAGCCAATTATAGGGTTCTCTTCCTCCTCCTTGGTAGAATAAATCTCCAGAAATTCCTGCCTACCTGAGTGCAGTGTTAACTCACAAGTATTCATATACAAAGCTGAAATTTGTTACTATATTAATACTTCTGATTCTTGGTATTCAAGTCTACTAGATGCTACAAATAACAAAGGCAGACCAGAAAATTCTAGAGAAAAACACGCTAATAACAGGAGATGCAAAAGAGACACGTATGAATGCTGAGGGAAGAAACAGAAAGAATAAAAAGTAGACATTGGACTTTCACTAGAGTTAGATGGGTTGAAGCCGACTTTAATGCTTCCGCTAACAAATGATGCTGCCTGAAAATTATGCTGAGAACAAACGAGGAACAAAATTGGAAGAAAAAAGCAATGAAAAAGTAGCGTTGGGCAACCAGGACTAAATCTGAACATGTCCCGTGGCATGTGAAATGAGGATTAAATCCATTTTAGCTGAGTTCAAGGAAATGAAGACAAAAGTTTTATTCCAAGAAATCATTCAGTTTAGATAACTCAATGTTGATACCCTCAGGTAAGATGATGGCCCATAGCATCAGGGCAATGCCAGACAATGAAAACCACAATGAGGAAGTGTTGGTGGAAAGACAGTGGACGTGGGAGGGTCCACGCCAGGCTCTGAGGTATGGGATTGGACTTTCCCAGAGCCACAGAAGGGAGGGGGCAATAGAGAAGAAATAGCTGGCTCCAAATGGGCCTCTGCTTGGTGGTTCTGCTGTGAATTTTGTTAAGTTTTGCTGCTCTTAATTTAAGGTACAAAAACGTAAGATATAAAGAAATGCAAGTCTGTGAAACCTCTTGACTCAGTAAAGCAAGAGTAACTCACAGTCTGCTGGGTTTAACCTCTTGACTTCCAAGCAGGGTCAGGCAAGTTTTGGATGTTTCATTGCCCAGCTTGCTTTCTGAACCTCTTTCTTCTTGCTCCTTTCAGAAATTATTCTCCAACCCCATGTGGTTGTGGTTGAGTTTCTCAGACTGTTTTTTACTCCCCTACAAGGGTAGGCTCCAACTGCAATAATTGCTTTACAGACAAGTAATTCATCTAGAGGAAAATTTCTGGGATTGGTCCATAGATGTCAGGAGCAAGACTTCCAATTCTCGCTGGAGTGGCTAATCTAGGAGGATATGAGCCTGTGGTTGTTGCTTTGTCTGCCAAGCCAAGACAGCTTGCATAGGAAATGGAGTCAAACAAAGTCAGAGAATGGAGACAGTGGTTTAATGTCTATACTCAAGGCCCTGGAGGCAGCTCTCTTTAAGATATTTAAGATCTTGCTCCAGGCCTCACAGGTATTGAGCCAATAATATTCACTTTTTTCTTTTAATTTGGGCTAGTTTAAATTTTGATCACTTCCACGTGGAAAAAAGAATTCTTACTACTTCAAATGTTTATTGTAGGAAGCCAGAGGAGTGGGTGCCGACCAGGGGCCTGACAACTGGGCCATTTAGGGCTGAGCTAAGCACCCAACATTTCTCAAATGTGGTATTCATGACAGGTACCTGTTATGTTGCTGCTTGGTTCAACCGAGGCTCTTAATCATGGACCTGGGTCTCAAAAAATAAAACAACAAAACATAGCCTTCTAAGAAGATATAAACACATTAGGCCTGTGTTCCTAGAGGGCAAATAGCCATTTTAGTCACCATTGCATCACACAACCCAGCCTAGTGTCTGTCCCATAAAGACTCTTCATGGTTGAATTTAAATGTATATGTACTGTGTTTTAGAAATATTGTGATCATAAATAGTTAAACATAAGTCAAATGTTGATATTTGATAGACAACATTTTAACTATGCAGTTCCTTTCATTAGTTAAGGATGATGTATAAATAGTTCATGCATGTCTGGATGACAGCACGTCTTATTCCAACTCTTGGAAAAAAATTAATTTACCCAAATTTCTTGAAAGTATATGATTAACAAAATCAACAGGTATTTACATCCAGCTGTAGTTCTTGTTTCTCTACCTAACTTATTTAATGTAAAATGACCATTTATTTATATAACATAACCATATAATATCCTTTCAAAGATGACAGTAATATAATTAAAAAGACTAGCATAACATAAAATATCTGCCCAAGATTATGTACTTATATGTAGGCAATATAGCAAGATACATTTTAAAATATTTTTAAATGGTTCTGTTAAATAATCTCTTGAAACATTTTCTATTAATAATATTGGCAGAGGTAGTGCAAACTCTAAAACTCTTGGATAAGCTTTTGTTATACTGTGCTAAAACAATTCTACAAACCTTAGAGATGGAATTGGAAGAACTAGACAGAGTGCTGAGTCCAATAAAAATTAGACACTGAAACAGTCATCCTACTTGTATTTACTAGATAAAATTATATACAGCAGTATTTAGAACTCTGTGGGGAAGCCTAGCATTTAATAATTTTAAGAAAATACAATTTTTAGCAAAAAGTCATTTATCAAAGTTGGTTTTAAAGGATTAATACCTAGCACTTTGGGAGGTCAAGGCTCAGGATTTCAAGACCAGCCTTGGCAAGATGGCGAGATCCCATCTCTCCCGCCTGTATTCCCAGCTGCTCGGGAAGCTAATATGGGAGGATTTCTTGAGCCCTGGAGTTCGAGGCTGCAGTGAGCTGTGATGAGTCACTGCACTTCAGCTTGGGCAACAGAATAAGACGCCATCTTTACAAAAAAAAATTATTTTAAAGAATGATAAAAGCATATTTGTATCCATGTTCTAATTGTAGGCCACTGCAACATTTTTTTTCTTACATATTTGGCCACATAGTCTTCTCACTCAATTTTTCATTCTGTCAAGTAAATTTCTGTGATTCTTAAAGCCATATTGGGTAATTGTTTGAGGTTTTGATTCATAAAAATAAGTTAATTGAGAATTAAGGAAGTGGAGATTCATTTGTACTTCATTTCCTACATGACATAACTAGAAAAGCTGTATGATCAAACAACAATTTATTAGACATATGTTGTTCTCTGTATCCTACGAAGCTCTTTCACATATTTTCAGCTTGTCTCTTATCCAGCCCTGCATAATGGGAATTGTTTCTATTTTGTAAATGAGGTAACTAAAGTTACATGAATAATTACCCCCTCCTTATCCCTACTTTACAGGAGAATTTAATGTGCTTTAAATGAAAAAGTAGCATTATTTATTCCATAAAAACAATAAGCTGACTACTGCAGTCTTGGGGCCCGTGCCGGGGGCGGTGGAGAATGAACAGATACAAGAGACAAAGACAAACAGAGAACATGGCGGCCGCGCCTAGAGCCTCCGCCTCACTTTATTTATACTCCATAAACCCCACATCAGCAAAAATAACACAATGCAAAACAACCTTTCTGCACCCAGATATAACCTTCTGCTGAGTTCCTTGTCTCTAAGTTCTTTCTTATTTTGTCTGCCTACGTGGTGCCTACTCGAGTTCATTAAAAGTTCAACTAGAGATACTGTCCTTGACGACTGGAGTTCATTGAAAGTGCAACTAGCTAGAGATACTGTCCTTGAGCCTTATCTATTCTCAGCATATTATTTTCAACGGCCCCTGCACAGCAGCATATAGGAAAATAAATGAAACCCATGTCCTGGTTTCATGGAGCTTGCACTCTAAAAGGAGACAAGTGATAAAATAAATTGACAGACAACTATGTTTTTTCAAAAAAAAGCAAACTCAGAGTTTTGGAGTTGAGCCAAATCTCATGTTTGAAAGGCTCATAAAAATATATTTGAAGTGGGACATTGAAAATAGGCCTTAGTGTTTCCTTAATAAAAAAAAAAAAAAAGCACACAGGATAATGCCCTTTTGTCCAGTAAGAAATTTTGTCTCATGAGAATAAGGGATGTGGATCAGTTCATAAGTGAGTTACGCATCAGAGACAAACAAGCGACTGCATTTAAATGCTAAAAGTCTAATTCCGGGTTTGTACTCCAAGGAGCAGCTAAGGGAGCAAATGAGGCAAGTTGAGGGCTGGGAGGTATCAGAGTGAAGCTCTAAATCTTTTTGCCATTAGCTCCTTCAACTGAGTGTTTTTTACATACACAATGTAAATATTCTAAAACCAAGTCCTTCTATTCTATATCCAGCTTTAGTAACAAATTGAGAGACCTCTAGTAACATTCAGAAATACTTGGTCTTTCACCACAATCCATGGTTAGTTTTCTTTAGCATCAAGTGTATCTCTAAATAAAATGCATCACACACACAAGTAGGGAATACTATACTGTGTTGGGAATTGGTGGGTTCTTGGTTTCGCTGAAGCCGGGGACCCTCACGGTGTTACAGTTCTTAAAGATGGTAGTCCGGAATTTGTTACTCCAGATGTTCAGATATGTCCACAGTTTCTTCCTTCTGGTGGGTTCATGGTCTCGCTGACTTCAGGAGGGAAGCTGCAGACCTTCGCGGTGAACTTTACAGCTCTTGAAAACAGCGTGTCTGCAGTTGTTCCTTCTTCCTGGTGGGTTTGTGGTCCTGCTGACTTCAGGAGAGAAGCTGCAGACTTTTCAGTGAGTGTTACAGCTCTTAAAAGCAAGGAGTCTGGAGTTGTTCCTTCTTCCTGGTGGGTTTGTGGTACCGCTGCTTCAGGAAGGAAGCTGCAAACCTTCTGGACGAGTCTTACAGCTCATAAAAGTAGCATGGACCCAAACAGTGAACCGCAGCAAAATTTACTTTAAAGAGCAAAAAAACAAATCTTCCACAGTGTGGAAAGACACCTGAGGGGGTTGCTGCTGGCTGGCTAGGGCAGCCTGCTTTTATTCCCTTATCTGACCCCACCCACATCCTGCTGATTGGTCCATTTTACAAAGAGCTGATTGGTCCGTTTTGACAGAGTGCTGATTGGTGCATTTACAATCCCTGAGCTAGACACAGAGTGCTGATTGGTGTGTTTACGATCCCTTAGCTAGACATAAAAGTTTTCCAAGTCCTCACTAGACTCATGAGCCCAGCTGGCTTCACCTAGTGGATGGCACACCTAGGCTGCGGGCGGAACTGCCTGCCAGTCCTGTGCCTTGCCCCCACCCTCCTCAGCCCTCCCTTGGGCAGTTGTTGTGGTGGCTCAGGCCACGCAGGAGCCTATGGGGTGGATGGGGGGAAGGGAGAGGGAGAACACTGCTGGGGGACCCCGCGCACCATCTGCAGCTGGTGGCCCAGGTGCTAAGCCCGGCACTGCCCTGGGCTGGTGGCACCAGCCGGCAGCTCCGAGTGTGGGACCTGGCCGAGCCCGTGCCTGCGAGCCTGCTGGAACTCACACTGGCCTGTGAGTGCTGCGTGCAGCCCAGGTTCTCACCTGCGCCTCTCTTTTCCTCCACACCTCCCCACAAGCAGAGGGAGCCGGCTCCGGCCTTGGCCAGCCCAGAGAGGGGCTCCCACAGTGCTGTGGCAGGCTGAAGGGCTCCTCAAGCACCACCAGAGTGGATACCGAGGTCGAGGAGGCACCCAGAGTGAGGGCTGCTAGCATGTTGTCACCTCTCAATACTTTCCTTTGCAACCTTTCTTCTTCTTGGAGATGACACACATTGTGTTAGTCTTCCCTAGAATATTCTGTTCCATTCAGCTTTAGAAGGCAATGGAATTCTAGAGAGTTGCCTGCATCCATCTCTTAAAAACATACTGAAATCCAGAACCTAGGTCTCAGTTTCTTCCTTTGAATGAATTGCTCTTTCTCGTATATCACATGACAGCAGTCAGTGGTCTCAGTTCAGCTTATTAGAAAGGGAGCTTGTGAAGTCAAGGTCATAGGTTCACTGTTTTCAGAAGCCAGTTAGCTCATCCTTGCTTTGTCACTGATGTCTGAACCCACAATTTGGTAGTCTTTTTACAAAAATCAAAGGTGAACTTGATATAACAAATGTGACTGTCCATGCACATTATTGCACCTATAGACAGATACACAAAGCTAGAAGTTCTACTCAGTAATAATGCACCTATCACAAATTTAGGGTAAGGGGGAGCAGGGTTTGAGTCCCACCATTAAATGACGTGTAACCTTGGATGAATTAGATTTTAAATCTTATGAAGTAACAAATGTCACCTTGTTTCTAGTCATCTGCACGGATACTTCAAACTCAAATTTGCATAACCACACTCATTCACTTCTTGGCACTTTAGTCTAATTTCACTCTTAAATTTTCTGGCCAGGACTACTCTCAATCCTGTTACTGAAGTCAGAAATCTAAGAATTTTCCTAGCTTCTTCCTCTTGTGATTTAATTTATTTTAAAAAAAACACAAAACATCGGTCTCCTAAAATATTTCATATATCACCCAGTCTCATCTCAACCCACTCTTCCTTATTCCTGGTCTCTTCTATTTCTGGCTTGAATTACTGGAACAAACACCTAACTGTGCTCCTGCCTCTCTAGACTCATTCCCCTTCTTTCTAGTCCTAACTACAGACTTCTTTCAATGACCGCAGAGTGATGTCTCTTAAATGCATATCTGATTATGCAACTTTCAGGCTTAATATTTTTCAATATTCTGCAAGGCCTTAAAGGATGCAATTCAAACTTCTTCTCTCCTGACTTCTGATAGCCTCATAGTTCATATCAAACTCTGCCTCTTGCCGTATTTTTCTTTGTGTAGTATTTCCTTTTTTTTTTTTTTTTTTGCCATTGCCTCTGGTCTTTCCTCTATATGGAAAGTTCTTCTCCCTTTGAGCACCAGGGAAACTGCTACTCACCCTAAGTCAGAGTTTAGATGGTTCCTCATGCACAAGATTATCTACAATTCACTGGGTCAACTCAGGTTTTTTTCCTGCAAGAACTCTCCACACCTTAGAAAAATTTCCATTGTATTTTAATTGTTTCTTCTATTTCTTTGCAACACATTCTAAGATCATTACAAATAGAAATTGCAACTTGATCTTTCTGTTTCCCCTATGTTTATCATAGTGACTGGCACAGAATGACAACTAATAGCTATTTACAAAATAAAATAAAATGTGAATTTTTTTATTATTATTGAGATGGAATCTTGTTGTGTTGCTCAGGCTGGAGTGCAGTGGCTCAATCTCAGCTCACTGCAGCCTCCGCCTCCTGGGTTCACGGATTCTCCTGCCACATCCTCACGAGTAGATGGGATTACAGGCATGCACCACCACATCAGACTAATTTTTGTATTTTTAGTAGAGATGGGGTTTCACCACGTTGGCCAGGCTGGTCTTGAACTCCTGACCTCAAGTGATCCACCTGTCTCCGTCTCCCATAGTGCTGGGATTACAGGCATGAGACACCATGCCCGGCTAAAGCGTGAATTCTAATTGGAAAGAACTGTAGTCTGCTAAGCACCTGGTAGTTTATATGTTTCAGTTTTAAGAGCAAGAGAGGGTTAATTGTCCATCAAGGACAATCCAGAGCTCCAGGGACATGAATGGTAAAGATGAGCCTGGGTGCTGACTGGGAGAAAGGCTAAATTAGGAACCTCAAAATCAGGAGGGGGATGGCTCAGAAAACGTGAATGTCTCGCTGCCATTTTTACCTTGCTTTCTGCAGAGTTCTGTGCAGTGTGATCATTTGCTAATGCTCCTCAGCTCTTCGGTCATGATTACTAAAATAAAGTAGGTTTGTGCACACAGGTTTGTGCCTGTGGGGTGTGTGTGTGTGTTTGTGTTTGTGTAACAGAGAAAGAGAGGAGACAGGGAGTGAGAGCAAGGGTACGCATGAGAGAGAGACAGAATGAGAGAATCTCCTGTTTACCTTTGAAAACAGGTGGGGCATTGTTTCATGTCTGTGTAGGTGTGCTACGTACAGCATCACCTAAGTGCATAGGTGCATAATTTTACACTCAGATACCCAAACAGCAGAGGAAACCGTGTGAACGCCTTGAGAAATCTTGAGCATAGGCTTTGAAATAAAGGGTTTGAATCAGTCTTAGTGTTGAAGAGTAAGGAAGCTCCCCATCTAGTCTCTGAGTGACAGTAGGAAGCCTGATGCTGGAGGTCAGTTTCATGTTCTAATAAACACAACTTCCTACCTCGCTCTAACTTTTAATCTCCAGAGTCTGAAACATGCCCTCGTTGTGAATTAGGGAGGTTCATTCACCCTTTCTGTTTTCTGTGGGTCTGAATATCCAACTATTTCTACCTGGACCAATAAAGTGATCACCAGAAACACATTCCTTGACGGATGAAGTCATTTCCTGGTGCATTCCTGCAGTGTAAATAATTCAGTAATCTTGTCTCTCATAGAAAGTCGGTCCTGAGCTCCTCCATCCTTTAGAATTGTGATTTTGGCATGCACGCATCACAGTGCATTCCTTCTCATTGCCTTAGACATTAGCTTTTTAGGGTTTTGTTCATGAAGCTTCCCAGGTTTTCATTAGCTCGTGCGACTTGTTGCGTTGTACTTGTATCAGGACTCTTGGGGAGCTTTATTATCCATTATATTACATCACTGCATGGGCCAGGCACCTTCATAATTAGGCTGAAAGAAACTAAAAGCATTGCACTCGTGGGCACAGCTTGGGCAGCATCATCAGATCAGAGGGTGTTGTAAGCTGGGAGATGGCCATTAATGATCTCCAAAGTGCCAGAGCTCTGCCAGTTTCCACTGATTCTGAGCCACCTTCTTTTCCTTTTGGAGTGTAAGATTAAAAAAAAAAAAAAAAAAAAAAAAGATGAAGTTTAACCCTGCATCATTCACATGAGTTTACTGTAATTACCTATTCCTAGACCTTTGTGTTCACACTTCTTCTAGGAAAGGAACATGGTGATTTTGCTGTTTAATTTATAAGACATTTTGTAACCACTGTTGCAAAATCATTTTGTTCTATTCTCACTTAACTTTCAGAGAGTTCACAAATTCAATTTATTATTTTCTATTGACATTAATTTATTTGCCAGCTGCCCTGTCCTCCTTTGTCTTCTTGAAAACAGTCATGGGACCACAAGATATACCATGGAGTTAGTTCATGGTCGTAATTAGTGTTTCTTCACCAGGGTACTGACTGATAAGAACAAAACTTCCTTTAATCTAGGCCACCCTCTTGCAATTCTCCCAACACTGATTCCCTTTGATATAAGAAGCCAATCAATCGTTTTTTTCCCACACCCCCTTTTTCCAATATTTTCATCTGAAGTGGATGCATTTTAATTATTTATTTTTATTTTATAAATGTTTATAAATTTGCTGAGAGATACTCCTAATATCAGTGATCCTGCATCTCTGGAAGACCAGGCATTTCCCACTACATTTCTGTTCCAATATCCTCATTAACACTTCGTAGTTTCTTACGTAGGGCCATTTCACTTTACCCATATTTTCTCATCTCACTGAGCTCTGGCTGTCCATCCCAAATCAGAACATCACAAACCTGCTTAGTTTTAAAAATTACTTTATTATTTTTAGCTTTTCCTGAGCTTAGTCCATCTCCATATCTATGTTATTAATAGATTCAGAAGAATGGAGATTTGAGTAAACTGGGACATAGCATGTCAAGATGTCAGTTCTTCATAAATGTGCAGATAAGCTTAATATCTTGCCAAGTAAACTTTTTGAAAAATGATGTCTTTTGAGCAGGGACACACTTGCTCTGGAGATTCTAGCGAAGACTTTGTTCTTATCTTTTCCATCATTTGTCGGCTGCCGACGTTGCTTGGCTTGTGGCTGCATCACTCCAATCTCTGCCTCTGTGTCATACCGCCTTCTCCTTTGGTGTCTGAAATCAAGTTTCCCTCCACCTCCCTCTTGTAAGGAAGCTTGTGATTTTTGGGGGGAGCACATGTATAAGGCAGGATAATCTTGCCATCTCAAGATTGTTGACTTAATTACACTTGTTAAGATCATTTTTCCACAGAAGGTGACAGTGACAGATTCCAGAAATTAGGACATATGTATCTTTAGGGTGACGAGCATTTTTACCCTATCTTACTGGCTCACTCATATTCTGCCAGTAGGAATGTAGTTGGGACAACATCAGGAAACAAGTTGTCAATGTGCATCACAAACCTGAAATGACCACACACTGTAGTGCCACTACAATGGTAATAGTAAGTCATTGATGGGAATTATTCCTTTTATAAAAACTTAATCAAAATTATTTTAAAAATAGTTACTCCAAATATTTAACAATAAATAAAAATGTCTACAAATAAAATAAAGTGTCATTATTTTAAATTGTTGTGAGAAATATATAATTGAATAGAGTTCATAAGAAAATATTAAAGGAAAAAACAATAAACTGGCCGGGCGCGGTGGCTCAAGCTTGTAATCCCAGCACTTTGGGAGGCCGAGACGGGCGGATCACGAGGTCAGGAGATCGAGACCATCCTGGCTAACACAGTGAAACCCCGTCTCTACTAAAAATACAAAAACTAGCCGGGCGAGGTGGCAGGCGCCTGTAGTCCCAGCTACTCGGGAGGCTGAGGCAGGAGAATGGCGTAAACCCGGGAGGCGGAGCTTGCAGTGAGCTGAGATCCGGCCACTGCACTCCAGTCCGGGCGACAGAGCGAGACTCCGCCTCAAAAAAAAAAAAAAAAAAAACAATAAACTAATAAATGTATTATACATCATTATTATAACTATATTTATTTTTATGCCATTTTCATATTATTCGTATGTTTATGTACACATAAATACAAATTGTCCACAGAAGTCTGTAGGCAATTTTATGCTTTAATAGCTCCAGAAGAATAGGTACTACAGATGGTTTTACATTTTTAAATGATTTTTTAAATTTATTTTACTTTTTGTAGTTTTGTGAATTTTGAATTATACATTTGTTGTTGCTTTTGTTAGGCAAGAAGTCTTTGTATTTTTCCAGGAACTGTCCACTTCATCTAAATTATAGTCTTTTTTTGGTAGTTTTCATAATACCCTCTTATTTTTTAGCAAATGTTTAGTTTTAGAATACTTTCAGATTTACAGACAAATTGCAAAACTAATACAGAGAATTCTGACATACCCTACAGCCAGTGTCCCATATTAGAAACTTAAATTGCTATGGTATATTTGTTACCACTGATGAAGCAATATTGATACATTGTTTTTTTTATTTTTATTTATTTATTATTATTTATTTATTTATTTATTTTTGAGGCGGAGTCTCGCTCTGTCGCCCGGGCTGGAGTGCAGTGGCCGGATCTCAGCTCACTGCAAGCTCCGCCTCCCGGATTTACGCCATTCTCCTGCCTCAGCCTCCCGAGTAGCTGGGACTACAGGCGCCCGCCACCTCGCCTGGCTAGTTTTTGTATTTTTTAAGTAGAGACGAGGTTTCACAGTGTCAGCCAGGATGGTCTCGATCTCCTGGCCTCGTGATCCGCCTGTCTCGGCCTCCCAAAGTGCTGGGATTACAGGCTTGAGCCACCGCGCCCGGCCTATTGTTATTACTTAGGGTCCATAATGTATTTAGATTTCCTTATTTTTTCCCTAATTTCCTTTTTCTTTTCCAGGATCCTGTCCAACCATATCACTGAAGAAGTGTTTATCAGGTTTCTCCACTATAAAGTTACTACCTTCCCCTCTTCCCTTTCCTTACCTCTTTCTTTGGAAGATATCACTATGGACAGCCCACACTTATGAGAGGAGAAGTTATGCTCCACTTTCTTGAGGGGTGACTATCCACATACATTAATTGAAATTATTTTGCATGATGGATATTTATTTTATACTTAGGGTTATAATGCAATACTATGATATTCATTTTCTTGTTCAAAGTTGTTCAGTTTTGGCCATTGGGAGCACTGCAGTTGACTTCTGTGTCTCTTTGACATGCCCCTGACCTCACTCCGTCATTGGGTTTTATTTTAGTACATCCCTACCTCCTGGTACTATAAGAAGCTCCAAGCTTATCTTGTATATTCCTTATTCCTGCCTTAGAAAGAATCATTTAATTTCTACCTCAATCCCTGGTTCTTTTTATTGGAGAGTAGTATTAGATACTAATCTGAACATTGGGTGTACTTGTTGTTACTGGGGCAAATAACATATTTTTAATTTTAATTTTTTTACTTCAATTACTCTCCTTAATTAGAGGAACTGAAAACATATATTGAAGTTTATCATTTTGTATTCACCAAATTAGTAATCTAAAGAGATTTAAATAACCGTACTTTTAAGTAATGTTTTTGTTAATTTACAGTATTTACACATATGAGAATATTAAAACTTAAAATTGCACTAAGCCTTTTGAGACACTCTGTTTATAGAAATATATATTTAACAATGATACTTTTTTATTATCCTCTGTATTTTTTCAAACTTTCCATGCAATGCAGATATTCTAAAATTCTCATTGCTTTTCGGAATTTTGGCTAAGATCAAGTGAAAATTCTCATTAGTTTCTTTTATTAATAAAAATTAAAAGTTCAGAAAATTTGCGTTACGTCAAGAGTCATTAAAACCAATTGAGTCCTTTCTAAAAGAAAGGACTTAATAAAAACCAATTGAGTCCTTTCTAAAAGAAAGACACCATAATAATAGATGTTAATGGTAAAATTCAAGTCTAAAATATCATGCTCCTACAAGTAATTTATAATGTATTAGATAAAGCACATTTATTCAACTAACTAAAAAAATAATGTGATAAATATTAACCAAAAGGAAGAACATAAAGCTTAACTCTGGTGGAGGAGAGCATAATGAATTCTGACTCGAACCGCAACAAATTTCCTGGAAAAGGTGGCATTTATTTTGTCCCTGAAGACTGAATAAGATTTTGACAGCCAGGGTAAGGGCATTTCAAAAGAGTATGAAGCAGAAATAATGAAATAGAAAAGGTCAGAGACAGAAAGATGTCCATTTTGACAAAGACATAGAATGAATGGGAATGTTTATTTGAAGTCTGGGGCTTGAGGCTGCTCTGTCTATGGAGTAGCCATTCTTTTATTCCTTTACTTTGTTAACAAACTTGCTTTCACTTTGCAAAACACAAAGAAGCATGGGGTTTGAAAAGTAGATTGGGAAAAGATCCTTTCAAAGCATCCACTTTTATTTTATTTTATTTTTCCATAAGTGATTGGGATATGGGTGGTATTTGGTTACACGGGTAAGTTCTTCAGTGGTGATCTGTGAGATCCTGGTGCACCCATCACCCAAGCAGGATACATTACACCATATTTGTTGTCTTTTATCTGTCGTCCCCCTCCCACTCTTTCCCCAAGTTCCCAAAGTCCATTGTGTCATTCTTATGCCTTTGCATCCTTATACCTTAGCTCCTGCATATCACTGAGAAAATGTGATGTTGAGTTTTTCATTTCTGAGTAACTTCACTTAGAATAATAGTCTCCAATCTCATCCAGGTCACTGCAAATGCTGTTAATTCATTCCTTTTTATGGCTGAGTAGCATTACCACCGTTTCTTTATCCACTCTTTGATTGATGGGCATTTGAGTTGGTTCCATGATTTTGCAATTGTGAATTGTGCTACTATAAACTTGCGTGTGCAAGTATCTTTTTCAAATAATGACTTCTTTTTCTCTCAATAGATACCCAGTAGTGGGATTGCTGGATCAAATGGTAATTCCGCTTTTAGTTCTTTAAGGAATCTCCACACTGTTTTCCACAGTGGCTGTACTAATTTACATTCCCACGAGCAGTGTAGAAGTGTTCCCTGTTCACCACATCCACGCCAACATTTACTGTATTTTTATTTTTTGATTATGGTCATTCTTGCAGGAGTAAGGTGATATCGCATTGGGGTTTTGATTTGCATTTCCCTGATCATTAGTGATGTTGAGCCTTTTTTCATATGTTTGTTGGCCATTTGTATTCTACAACGAACTCAAACAAATCAGTAAGAAAAAAACAAACAATCCCATCAAAAAGTGGGCTAAGGATATGAATAGACAATTCTCAAAAGAATCTGCTTTTCTAATATCTGTTTAGTCAACAGGGATGGAAAGGAGAAGAAGTTGTGAGATATTAATAAGGGCTATCTGCCTGCACACTGTGCTAAAGTTTTTTGTTTTTTAATGCATGTACTCATTTAATATTTATGATCTATCAGATAGGTCATAAAGATATAAACAATAACTACTGTTATTCCTGGCTTTCAAAAGATGAAACTGAGGCATTGAAAAGTGAAATAATCCAATTGATCAAGGGAGACAAAAGGAAGGAGGTAGAAGACGACTCCAAGAGAAATTTGATGCCTTTAATGCTGATATACTAGATAGGAAGAAGGGAACTTTTGGTGGAGTAAAAAAATATATATTAAAAATCATTGAATTAGGCTGAGACAGGTGGATCACCTAAGGTCAGGAGTTTGAGACCAGCTTGGCTAACATGGCGAAACCCTGTCTCTACTAAAAATACAAAAATTAGCTAGGCGTGGTGGTGTGTACCTGTAGTCCCAGCAACTCGGGAGGCTGAGGCAGGAGAATTGCTTGAACCCGGGAGGTGGAGGTTGCAGTGAGCCGAGATCTTGCCACTGCACTCCAGCCTGGGTGGTGAGTGACAGAATGCAACTTATCTTTAAAAAAAAAAAAAAAAAAAATTCAGTTATTGCTTAACTCGAAGCACCAGGAACTAGGAAATTTGAAAACCAGAGTCATTAACATAGAGCAGGTCATGGAAGTGATTGAGGTCTCACTGGTAGACAGTGCAGACTAGAAAGAAAGGGGACCGGGACTCTCAAGGACGGAGGAAAACAATAATAACAAATACTGTTATAGAATGTTTACTATGTATCATGCATACGGTATATAGACTCACCTCAAATCAAGAATTTAAATTAACATCTATTAAATTGTTTAGCCTAAATCTGCCTCCTAACATATTTTAAGTGTAGCTTAAAGATTTCTCCATACACAGAGAACTGTAAAGGTAACCTAACTGGATGTGTAAGCTTCCTGTAACTTATTCTCCCACCAACCACAGACTTTCAGCCAGTTGTGGTGGGCAACTGTTCCAACTGTGCTCAAATAAGGCAAATGGTGAGCTGTAACCAATCCAGTTGTTTCTGTAACTCACTTCCATGTTCTATACAACACTTTCCTTTTTCTGTCTATAAATCTACTTAGACCACGTGACAGCGGCAAAGTTTCTGGTTTAGGAACTGTCCAATTCGTGAATTGTGCTTTTGGCTCAGTTAAATTCTGTTAAACGTAATTTGCCTGAGGTTTTTCTTTTAACACAATATTTTCACCTTAAGAGAAAGATTATTTCACTTTTCAGACCTTTTAAAAAAATAAGCTGGGCACAGTGGTGCATGCCTGTAATCCCAGCACTTTGGGAGGCCGAGGCAGGTGGATCACCTGAGGTCAGGAGATCGAGACCAGCCTGGCCAACATGGTGAACCCCCGTCTCCACTAAAAATACAAAAATTAGCTGGGGGTGGTGGCGGCTGCCTGTAATCCCAGCTACTCGGGAGGCTGAGGCAGGAGGATCGCTTGAACCCAGGAAGTGGAGGTTGCAGTGAGCAGAGATCACATCATTGCACTCCAGCCTGGGCAACAAGAATGAAACTCCATCTCAAAAACTAAAATAAAATAATAACAACAACAGTCATACCCCCTAAATAAATGGTAGTGACAAGGAATACTTCTAAGGTTTCAGTTTTGGGTAAAAACACATTTACTAATTTACCTTACACAATAGTTTCTAGAATGAAAAATTATATGAAACAACTTTGAATTGTCTACCAGTGTTTGGGCAAATGTGTTGCTTGCAAATGTGCCCTGAGAGCGAGGAGGACAGCTGTCTCTTCTGGACCCTAAGGTATATTGTATGATTGTACAATTTCCACTTCTTTCAAAGTGCTCTCTCGTTCATCCTTTATTTTGCCCTAAGGATGTTTTTTATGCTCTTTCTTTTCAAGTGTAGTTTTAGTGCAACATAACCAAGAGCCTCACAAAGATTGAAAAGTAGATGGAGAATACTGAAAGAAGAAAGAAAAGAATATCACAAACTTCCATTATGTTATGTTATATACATAAACTTTATTGACTTTCAAATAGCATATACAATGTAGTTTGATTGTTTAATTGATATATTTCTCTATTTATGAAAATTATTGGGAGCCTAAGGTTAGGATGGATTATGCCGCAGTTTTTCATATAAAATACCACATTTTAAAAAATTCTATTTGTTGATCGGGCGAGCTGGCTCATGCCTGTAATCCCAGCACTTTGGGAGGCTGAGGCCGGCAAATCGCTTGAGGTCAAGAGTTTGAGACCAGCCTGGCCAACATGGTGAAACCCTAACTCTACTGGAAATACAAAAATTAGCTGAGCGTGGTGGCACACACCTGTAATTTCAGCTGCCAGGAGGCTGAGGCAGGAGAACTGCTTGAACCTGGGAGGTGGAGGTTGCAGTGAGCCGAGATTGCGCCACCGTACTCCAGCCTGGGGAGAGAGCAAAACTCCGTTTCAAAAAAATAATTATATTTGTCTTTGTTTACTGGCTTTGCACTTACTGACACAGCTTTCAGGTACAAATAAAAGCCATTAGGTGAGGAATAGGTGTACATTATCTTTTTTTTTTTTTATAACAACTCCTGTCACAGGTTTAAAAGGTACAAAATTTAACCATCATGTTCCAGCATCATGAGTTATTTCTCTCATTTCTCATGGGGGTTGAGGAGCTTATATACAAAGTGTGGGGTGGGGAGAGAGAGGTGAGGAGGCTTATCCAGCTGCAATACAAATCCACTGAATTGGGATCCATCTATTTACTGATGTAGCCTGCTCAAGGTCTATGCTGGCTATTTCGGTGGCTGCCCTCAGTGGCTGGACCTCGGCTCAGACCCACCACATGCCACATTCTGCAGGATGCACCTTTGGAAGGTCCCCTGGCTAACAGATGGAAGTGACGCAGTTCCCATCTGCTCCCTGGAAATGACAGTCTACAGAGATGTCAGTCATACCCTTCATGACTACCAGTGATGACTATTCACAGTGCATCCTAGGAAGTATGTTCCTCCACACAGGCTGTGAGAGTCCAGGAAGGTCTGCTGACTTGCTTATTTGTTGTTGCGACTGGACCTCAAGTTCCCTGGCTCTTACTAGGTAAAAATTAGCTCCAGGGCAAACACATTTTCCTAGGCAAGGTTTAATAGGCTCGCAACTGGAGCTGTGAGAGGGAGCAGTGTACACGGGAGGGGTCCTGATGCTTCCTCCTCAAAAGGCCTGGCTCTTGTCATCTTAAGGAAGTTGAGTCAGAAAAAGGAGTGATGTGCAAGCATATTTCGGGATTTCCTTAGAGCTTGTGCAATGAGACATTATGTCCTAACTGACATGGCATGATCTGAGAGCAGCAGATTAGCTCCACTTTTGGCAGAGATTTTAGTATTATAATAAGAAAAAAAAAATTGGTGAAAGGTCAGTGCTAGAGTCCATCTTATCTTCAGCTGGCTGCTTCTGGTTCGGTTCTTATTAGGAACAGCAGAGTCTCCTTTCTGCAACCTTGAAAGATGATCAAGTCCTTAAGGAATGCTAGAGTTCTGCTTCAGTAGCCTTGGAAGACATGACTTCAAGGAGATCATTGGTGAGGTTCTTCTTTTTATGATTGGGGATTCAGCCTGGTCAGCTAAGTTGAGAGAGGCCTCCTTTCTGCTAGATAACTTGGGTCAGCTTGTTAAGGGAGGCAAGACAACATGGGACGGAATATGGTGGTCATGTGAGGCCCATTGGGATCTTAGTAACCAGGTCTCTTGTGTGCCAGGATTGAGTCTCTTCCCTGACCTGTCTCACATCAGAAAATTTCAGTCCGTGGAGCCCATGAGAAATCACACACTACCCTACAACAATAGGAAATTTGCATCTTGGGCTCACTGCTCATTCTGCTGTTCTGCTCCAAGATGTCTCCAGGCAAATGCCCTGCCCCGCAAGGTTAGCCGACTTCCAAGGGGACACTCTAGGAAGTGATTTCCAGCTCCTGTCTGTGCTTAAATGTAAGCTCTCTGGAGGCAGGGTCTCTGTCTTCTGCTCACCTGGACATCTCCAGAGTAGGTGTTCAGTGAAAAAAAAAAAAAAAAACACCTCTTACTCGTCACTGGATGTCATCTAGGAGTTGGTTAATGATACAGGAACGGTGTATGAAGACCCCATACTGACTTCCCTCTTGTCTTCCTCTTCAAAAAGACTTGACCCCCATTCCCTTCCACAGTGGCTTTTTTTTTCCTCATCTCTGGGGATGAGAAAAAAAATATATTGGTTCAAACTCTTCAAGCACTCTTTTAAATATGTTTTTATCTTATTCGTGGATAGTATTATAGAACTTAGAAGTCAAAAATTGAACATCTGCATTCTCAGGTTCTACTGTAACCACTTTCCTCAGCATGAATTAAGTCTTTTCATTATACCTGGGCTGTAGAACAGGGAAGGAGAATATTTAAGATAACAATAAAAAATAACTATTCCACCAAAGTGTTGACATCCCTATTTCATGGAAGATGATTCTAAAGTTCAGAAAGATTGAGCACCTAACCAAAAACCATACAGCTTGTAAATGTTGGGGCTGAATTTCTAACACCTCTACTGTTTTCAAAACCCATACAATGTCTCTTTTTATACCACTATAGGATGCTGTTGCTCTGGCTGGGGAGCTGGGAAGGCACTGCTTCCTTCATTGCACTTCCTAATCATATTTTAGCTCAAATATTGTTTCCTCTGGAAACACTTATCTAATCCTCTTAACCAATCATTCTCAATCAGAGGTGATTTTGCTCCCCAGGGACACTGGTAACATTTGCTGATAGTTTTAGTTTTCCGTACTAGAAGGGAACATTAGGAAGGGGAGTCAGACACCCAAGTAGCACCTACTAGTATGCCAGGGGTGCTGCTAAACATCCTACAATGCACACTACAACCCCCACAGCAAAGAATGACACAGCCTCAAATGTTTATTTATGCTGAAGTTGAGAAACTCTGCTCTCAACAATGCCATCTCCCCCTGCTCTGTGCTATGACAGCAACAGCACCAGGTATTGCCCTGTCATACTGCTTATTAGAGTTTACAACTCTGCATTTATTATACATTTAATTATGTGTTCAACATTTTCTTAGTACCTCACCATTCCCACTAAAGTGTAAGGCTGGCAGAGGGACCATATAATTTATCGCCCAAATCAGGACAGCTCTAAGGTGTTACTAATAAATACACTGGGACAACAGATATAAATGGGCTATTTTATCTGAGTCATAGAAAATTGCCAAGGGAGAGGGTAGTGTTGACAGCCTGATGACAGTGCCTCAGTATTAAACACAAGATGAAGAAGGGAAAGAAGCAGTGAGCAGAATCTACTCTTAAGTTTCATGTTGAAGAAAATGAGATGGATAAAGTAAACCTGAAGAAAAAAAAAGAGTAGCATGCATATATAAACATAGGGGATGGGGAAACTAACCCTTATCTAGTGGTGAGAAAGTTTCCATCAGAAAGGGAAATGTTGCCGGGCGCGGTGGCTCAAGCCTGTAATCCCAGCACTTTGGGAGGCCGAGACAGGCAGATCACGAGGTCAGGAGATCGAGACCATCCTGGCTAACACGGTGAAACCCCGTCTCTACTAAAAATACAAAAAACTAGCCGGGCGAGGTGGCGGGCGCCTGTAGTCCCAGCTACTCTGGAGGCTGAGGCAGGAGAAAAAAAAAAAAAGAAAAAAAAAAAGAAAGGGAAATGTTGTGATTGTGTACAAAAGTAAAGGAAGAAATATCCTCCAAAAGAGGAGGGATTGAGGGGAGATCAGGGGCTTATCGGTGCCATTCTTCAGAGACACGGGGATTGAGGAGGAATAAAATAGAGCAGTTTCTCTCAAATGGCTTTTATCTCCTCATTGAAGTAAGAAGCAACAGTGTCTGTAACAAGGAAAGAAGGGGCTGTAGTGAATCAGACTATATTTTAAAGAGCTCTGGGAGGAAATATTCAAGAAGGTGTAAACATATGTGAATAACAAGATGGCCAGAAAAGGCCAGCAAGTTGCCCAAACATAGGGAGCTTGGAATTGTGGGAAAACCAAGCTGAGTAATTAGTTTTCTTCTGGATAGTCAATGGTTGTATGAGTTTTTAACCACTCAATTCCTAACATCCACAGGCAAGCAGCCAAAAGAATAAGAATGACCAAAACAATAATGTTCTGGCACATTCTCCCTGAATCTCAGCCTCTAACCCGAACTCATTCATCAGGTTACTCTTCAATCTCAGTGCGTTAGTCCTTTCTCTGCTATAGATAAATACCTGAGACTGCGTAATTTATAAAGAAAAGGGGTTTAATTGGCTCATGGTTTTACAGGCTGTATAGGAAGCATGGCTGGGAAGACCTCAGAAAACTTACAATCATGGCAGAAGGCAATGAGGAAGGAGACACATCTTCACATGGTCAGAGCCAGAGGAAGACAGAGAGCAAAGGGGTAGATGCTACACACTTTCAAAAACTAGATTTCGTGAGAACTCACTCGCTATCCCCAGAACAGCAAGGGGGAAATCCATCCCTATGATCCAACCACTTCCCACCAGGTCCCTTCCCGAACATTGGGGATTACAATTTGAAATGAGATTTGGGTGGAGACACAGAAGCAAACCGTATCACTCAGCTTCCATGCCTGTTCTCAATGTTGTTTTTACAACTCTCCAAAATCCTCAGCTGCCAGTCACTTACTTCCTTCCCTGGGCACATTTAAAGGCAGTCAGGGGACAGAGAGAACACTGACACAATATCCAGATTATAGAGGAAGAAATAGAGTCACTCAGGAGAGGGGTAACCGAGAGAGCTGAAAGAATACCCGGGGAAACTTCAGTGAATGTGAGGGATTGGGAAAGTCAGAGAGATGATGGTTCATGGTCAGATGTGGGAATTTCAGACTTTGCATTGATAGCGTGGAAATATTTTTACACAATGACAAAATTCGAAATGTGGTCATTAGTGTTGGTTAGTGGAGTCAAGAAGTAGTCAAGGTTGTTAAAACTCTGTTTATCAAGGACTATAAAACAAAGGTATTGACAATCAACAAAGATTCAGAGAATTTTTATGAGTTCCTCACACTTACACAAAAATTGTCATAGAAGCTTTGAAATAGTCATTTAAAAAACTCATCCACATGTATATTAGGGGCAGGGGGGAAGAGGGAGAGGGAGGGAGAGGAGGGGAAGAGAGAGGGAGAGAGAATTAATGTAGGGCAAGGAACAATCAGTGTCATACTTTTCATACATTTGGTAACCTCTCTCTGTTTTGCCTATTGTCATAGCATAAGCCATATGTTGGAACCTATGTCAAAATCCCAGCCAAATTTGCAAAACTGATAATTTTGTAATCCACTGGTCTAGTGATGAAAAACACTGTAAAAGAAGAAACTGATAAACCCATAGAAGACCAATAAAAGGTTTATCTTGTTCATCCAAAATAGGTGAAATCCTTCTAAACTTAATAGATTCTTAGAGGCAGTCCTGTACAATTGATTGGTGACAAATATTTTAGCTCTTCTTCTTAGATTAAAAAAAAAATACACAGAAAAGTCACTGGCTTTTTTCAAGTGAGAATAGCTACTCAAGAATCTGTTCTCTTATCTCTAACCAGAACAGGAATTCAACCTTTGAATTCTGGAGCTAGTCTTTGTTCCAGCTTTACAATGAAATCTATCTGTCTCTCTCCGCACCCACCACTCACTGCTGTAGGGCTGTCTAGGATCTCTGATCACTAAGTAGACACTAAGGCCAAATGACAGAGAAACCGTTTTATTGGTGTTTTATTGTTGTGGACAAGTGGAAATATCGGGAGTGGGGATGGTAGTTGTGTTACTTTTCACTTTATGTTTTCCTTTTTTTTTTTCTTTTAAATATGTTTTTCTTTGGGGTTTAATATTTTTAAACTTCTGTACTGTGAAAGTTGGATCCCATATCCATGCAGCATAAATATATGACCATGTTTAAAGAGGGATCCTTTGAAAATTTATTTGCTATCTATCCAACTGGAGGGAGGATTCCAGAAAGCTTGTGGGTGTGCACAGAAACTCTCCCTCCTTTCATTTGTGAATGCCTAAAACATGCCCAAACGAGCTAGGGTATGGAACTCCAATCTATAAGGATCTCCCAGGTACCATAGCAACACATCACAATAGTTTTTATACAATATATCATGTGCATGAGAATATTACTGTGAGACTCCTTTATGTGTAGATGGTTGATAAGATCAATTCCAGCTAACCTGATTATTACCATATTATGGAGTTGCATGTCTACACAGCTGCCTTATCAACTTGAACGCGTTTATTGCTCTGTTTGGGGTAAATATGCAATTACTCTGATAGCAATGATTTGCAAAGGTTAGAAACATGTTAAATTAAAAAGGCCTGAAATCATACCATGAATCCAACTTTTGAAACACTAAACCTTTGTTGAAATAGTTTCTTATTCCTGGATCTCTCTCTTGAAATAACATTGATTATTAATGGCTGACTATTACAGCAATAGATATTTAGAGACATGGAAAATAATCACATGGTATAAAGAATAAATTAAAAATCACCCTTAATTGTACCCTAAAAACATAAATTAAAAATATACAATTGTACACAGTTTATCTACTAAAAGATTATTTTGTATATTGTTTTCTTATTTAACTTTTTATTATGGACATTTTCTCTACATCCCTTTTAATTAATGATACTTCATTTAATTGGGTTCTAAGGTTGAGTATTTAGTCTATTTCTAATTTCTCTATATTATAAATAAGGTAATAATGAAATATTTTTCTGTGTTTGTATTAGTCCATTCTCACATTAGTATAAAGAAATATCTGAGGCTAGGTAATTTATAAAGAAAAAAGTTTAATTGGTTCATGATTCTGTACAAGAAGCATGACAGTGTCTTCTTCTGGTGAGGCCTCAGGGAGCTTTTACTCATTGTAGAAGGCAAAGTGGGAGTAGGTGTCTTACATGGCAGAAGCAGGAACAAAAGAGAGAGCGGGGAGGTGCTACACACTTTTAAACAACCATATCTCATAAGAACTCACTCACTATACAGTACCAATGGGGGATGGTACTAAACCATTCATGAAAAACCACCCCCACAATCCAGTCACCTCCTACCAGGCTCCACCTCCAACACTGAGGATTACAATAATTCTACATGAGATTTGGGTGGGGACACAGATCCAAGTCATATCAATGTTTTAACATATATTTCACATACAGTCTAGAATCAGAACTACTGAATCAACTGATGTAAACCCTTTTAAACTTTAAACATATATTCCTTCCAGAAAGGTGGGCATACAAAGATTTGTATTTCCTTTCACTCACATGCCACTTGTTGCTATCGTATAAGACTCTATGGTTTGATCTGCAATTAAAAACATTATATTGCTTTGCAAATGTTTTATTACTAGTGTTGAATTTTTCTTGTTTATTGTACATGTACATGTTTTATTTCATAAAAGATATGTGTTCTTTTCTCATTGTGATTAGATTTGGCCTTTAATTTTTTTTTCATTTTGCTCTAAAAGAACAAAGCTGGAGGCATCATGCTGCCTGACTTTACACTACAGGGCTACAGTAAACAAAACAACTTGGTACTGGTACAAAACCAGATACATAGACCAATGAAATAGAATAAAGAACCCAGAAATAAGACTGCACATCTACAACTATCTAATCTTTGATAGTAAGTGGTGCTAGGATAACTGGCTAGCCATATGCAGAAGATTAAAATTGGACCCCTTTCTTATACTACATACAAAAATTAACTAAAATTAGGTTAAACACCTACGTGTGAAACCTAAAACTATAAAAACCCTGGAAGACGATCTAGGCAGTACTATTCAGGACATAGGCATGGGAAAGATTTCATGACAAAGATGTCAAAAGCAATTACAACAAAAGCAAAAATTGACAAATGGGATCTAATTAAACTAAACAGCTTCTGCACAGCAAAAGAAACTATCAACACAGTAAACTACAGTGTGGGAGAAAATTTTTGCAAACTATGTATTCAACAAAGGTCCAATATCTAGCATCTGTAAGGAACTTAAACAAATCTATAAGGAACAAACAAACAACCCGATAAAAAGGTGGGCAAAGCACACAAACAGACATTTTTCAAAAGAAGGCATACATGCAGCCAACAATCATATGCAAAAAAGCTCAACCTCACTGATCATTAGAAAAATCCAAATCAAAAACCACAATGAGATACCCTTTCACATCAGTCAGAATGACTATTACTAAAAAGTCAAAAAATAAGAGATGCTGGTGAGATTGTGGAGAAAAAGGAATGCTTATATACTGTTAGTGAGAGTGTAAGTTAGTTCAACCATTGTGGAAGACAGTGTGGCAGTTCCTCAAAGACCTAAAGACAAAAATACCATTCAACCCAGCAATCCCATTACTGGGTATATACCCAGAGGAATATAAATCATTCTGTCATACAGACACATCCACGCGTATGTTCATTGCCACGTTATTCACAATAACAAAGACATGGAAACCTAAATGCTCATCAATGATAGATTGGATAGAGAAAATGTGGTACATATACACCATTGAATACTATGCATCCATAAAAATGAACGAGATCATGCCCTTTGCAGGGACATGGATGGAGCTGGAGGCCATTATCCTTAGCAAACTAACACTGGAACAGAAAACCAAATATCACATGTTCTTACGTATAAGCAGGAGCTAAATGATGAGAACAAATGGACACATAGAGGGAAGCAACACACACTGGGACTATTTGAGGGTGGAGAATGGGAGGAGGGAGAGGATCAGAAAATATAACTAATGAATTCTAGGCTTAATACCTGGGTAATGAAATAATCTGTATAATCAACCCCCATGACACACATTTACCTGTATAACAAACCTGCATATGTACCCCTGAACTTAAAATAAAATTTTTTAAAAAATGCTTTGCTTTTTATGACTTGAAAATACTTTCTTTACTTTTTTGGCTTTCTTCATAATTTTATTTATGTATAGATTGTATTTAGAACTCTGTTACTTTAAAATATATATAGTAAAATATCTTGAAATTTTTATTTAGAGATCTCCACTCACTTTTATGATCTCTTTGTGAAATTAGATGAAAGTTTCCAAAATTTTCTTCTAGGTGTTCTATTATTTCAAAAATTTTCATATAGTTTTATAATCTATCTGAAAAGTGCCCTAATATGTTCTATTACTATAGGTTCCTCATATGCCTTAGCCAAAATGGATGTGTACCTCATATAATAAAGCAACATTAAGCAAAATCCACTTCTTTGATAAGAATTTTTTTTTTAGAATTTTAACTCTAATTTTGACAAAGAAAATGCTTCAAAAGTATGAAAGACATGCCTTTAAAAAAGGTAGTATATCAATTAAAGGTGGGTACAAGGGAATAAGAAATGATTAACATTTCTTTCCATTAAATGTTTAATGGAAAACATTTACCTTGGAGGAATACTGACATCTTTTTTTTTTTGCTTTAATAACAATAATGGTATTTAGGCATTGCCTATTACCTTATCAGCACCTGACTTGTCTAAATTTTATTGCTGCTTCAGGATACAAGTCCATTTGTGTTAAGAATATATGCTACCCAAATGGGAAAAAAATAGTAGTCTGCCATTAATGTATTTACCAGTTTATTGTGGGACAGCATCATTTTCCAGGTCGATGGACTTTAAACATTTTTAAAACTGGTTTTTTTTTGTTTTGTTTTGTTTTGTTTGAGAAGGAGTCTCGCTCTGTCGCCCAGGCTGGAGTGCAGTGGCGCGATATCGGCTCATTGCAAGCTCTGCCTCCTGGGTTCACGCCATTCTCCTGTCTCAGCCCCCTGAGTAGCTGAAACTACAGGCGTCCCCCACCACGCCCAGCTAATTTTTTTGTATTTTTTTTAGTAGAGACGGGGTTTTGCCGTATTAGCCAGGACGGTTTCCATCTCCTGACCTCGTGATCCGCCCACCTCGGCCTCCCAAAGTGCTGGGATTACAGGCGTGAGCCACTGCACCCGGCCAATTTTACAAACTTTAATCATATTCTATCACTGGGCATTTAGGTTGCTTCACAAATAAAGTTTTGCCAGTTTTTTCTCACCCAGAAATGATCAACTGTGCAGAATAATCCAAAAATTGTTTAATTCTTGTTTGCCATTTTATAATATGTTTGACAGATATGAAGAAGTGTTTCTTAAGTGGAATACATAACAATTCAGGTTCACTGTGGGTGGTACAGGATAAATAATTTTTTCTTTAAATTAAGAGGATCCTTACGTTTTCTTGATTAATTCAGATATCTACATATTAGATTTGCATAAGTCATGGTATTTCTTTATTTAACATCATTTACTGTATTACTTAAGTCACATATTGAGGTACCACGCTCAAATTAGTTTTGAAGCGTGTGTCATAATTGATGATTTGCCCTATTATGCCAATTATTCCCATATTATTTTTAGACGTTTCAGTTGCTTTCAAGCCTACCTACCCATATAAATATTTTTGCTTTGTCTAATTTGAATTTGCCAAACAGGTTTTATGCAAGGTCAACTCTCATCTAGACATGAAAAATAAAATAATAAAAGAAAAAAATCACTATTAAAAATTCCTAAGCACCACAATTGACTTGCTTTTGTTGTGAACTGGGTGCAATTATTATCAAGCTAAGTGCCTCTCATTAATCAATACTAATTATTTCTGCAAGGGAGGATGTAAATCAACATTAAGAATTTTCTGGAGATTTCACAGATCTCAATCAAGAATATGTTTGCATTTGCATGCACTGTAACAAGAGCCAGCTGGGAAATGCACCATTTGCTTGAAAAGGTGGGGAACCCCACCTTTTAAAAAAATCTCTGTGTCATTTTTGCAGACAAAGAAAGCAAAGTACTGAGAAGCTACTTGTAAAAGTATTACTGTGAGAAAAGTAAGAACATATATACCCAAGTTTTCACATGAAAATGAATGGTCAACTCTGCAGAATAATCTATAAAATCTTAATTCCTATTTGATATTTTTATCTTCTGGTACTTCATTTTGCATATAAGCCATACAGCTCCCTAGAAATCCCCAAAGGGCAAGAAGGGGTTTGAAGGTGGAAAAAGACAGAGAGAGCTCATGGGAGCCTGGACTACATATTTTTCCTATGAGATCTTTTATTACACCAACATTTCCCTCTTATCTTTCCATGACTTGTTCGCCTGACTGGATTCTTCATTTGGGCAGGGTCTTGTTTATCTTGTTCCTTTCTCTATCTCATTTGCCTAGTACAGTGTCTGGTCATGGTAGGACCTCCACTGTATGTATTCCTTGCGTGTCAGTGGAATGAACAAAAGCAAGGAAGAACAGACAGATGGAAGGAAGGAAGGGAAGTAGAGGCAAAGAGGAGAAAGAGAGGAAGAGAAGGAGGGAGGGAGGAAAGAAGGAAAAAAGGAAGGAAGCAAAGAAAAAGAGAGGGAGGGAGGGAAAGGGGGAGAGAAGAAAAGAGGAACGGAGGGAGGGAGAAAGAAAGGAAGAAAGAACCAGTCTAGCAGATATGTTAATTTCTTGCAATTGACTCATTAAAAGTAACATTCATTTCCATTATACAAAGAGCAAGAAACAGAGAGAAGTAACTGCCATCTTCACCAGCTCTCAAATTGTCTTCAAACTCTAGCTGAATCATTTGGTTTAGAATCTGGAAATTCCTGGGCATAGACGTAATGATACTCAGATGAAAGATTTAAAACTGCATTCCAGAGCATTTCAATCTGTAGTATTTCATCCTCAATTCTATGGAGATAGGAAATAATATCTTATACCAAGAAGGCATTTGACATCTATTAGTAAGTTCATCTGTAATATTAGATTTACCCTGGAAAGTTCAACTAAAACATACGGCAATAAAGGGACCACATTCTAGAGAAAACATCTCCTAGCTCCTTCCCCTTTTCCTTCCCCTCCTCCTACTTTCAGCAACATACTTCAGAAAAAGATAAACTCTCTGTGCTCCTTTCCAATTAGATCAGACTTTTAAAAAGAGGCAAAATCCTGATGTGTTCTGTGCAGCATTTGAAAGTATACTTCCTAAAAGATTAAGTTATTATGTTTAAAGTTGACAAACTCATACACCAAAGTTTGAAGTGTGCAATGGAAAAGCATCAGTATTAATATGAGCGTTTTAGCTGTATCACCACTTGACTGTTCTTATGTCAAAACTGTGCAATGCTTTTTACAAAACTTTAATATCCCCATTTAGAGTTACTGGTTTAAATTGGTATTTAAGTTCTTGGCTGTGTGTATTAATGGCTATCACAAAGTTGGCTCTATAATTGTTAAGCCAATATAAACTGTGTTGTAAAATGACCTATTTTTCACATAAGACCAGAAAAAAAAAAAAAAAAGAACCATCTTACACAAGTCAGAATGGCTGTTATTGTTGGCCTGAATGCAGAGAAAAGAAAATCCTTATACACTGCTGTCAGGAACGTAAATTAGTTCGACCGCTATTGAAAATAGTATGGAGATTTCTTAAAGAAATAAAAATAGAACTACCATTCCACCAGCACCCCCACTACTGGGTGTCTACCCAAAAGAAAATAAATCATTACATTAAAAAGATACTATTGGGAGGCCAAGGAGGGTGGATCACCTGGTCAGGATATTGAGACCATCCTGGCCAACATGGTGGAACCCCGTCTCTACTAAAGATACAAAAATTAGCTGGGCATGGTGGTGCATGCCTATAATCCCAGCTACTCAGGAGGCTGAGACAGGAGAATTGCTTGAACCAGGGAGTCAGAGGTTGCACTGAGCCGAGATTGTGCCACTGCACTCCAGCCTGGCGACAGAGTGAGACTCCATCTCAAAAAAATAAATAAATAAAAATAAAAAATAAAAAAAGAAACCTATACGTGTATTTTCACTACAGAACTATTCACAGCAAAAAAGCCACAGAACCAACCTAAATAGCCATCAATGGTTGACTGGATAAAAGAAATGTGGTGAATATAACACTGAGGAATACTACACAGTCATAAAAAAGAATGTAATCATGTCCTTTGCAGCAACATGGATAGAGCTGGAAGCCGTGATCATAAGTGAACTAATTCAAAAACAGAAAGTGAAATACTGCATGTTCTCACTTGTAAGTGGAAACTTGAAGCAAGAGATACACATGAACATAAAAATGAAAATAATAGACACTGGGGACTCCAAAAGGGAGGATGGGAAGAGTTGAAACATTACCTACTGGGAACAATGTTCACAATTTAGGAAATGGGTACACTGTAAGCCCATATCTCACCAGTACACAATACCTCCATGAAACGAACATGCACATGACACACTGAATCTAAAATAAAATAAAATGTAAACAATTATTTTCCTAATACAAACAATGCCATTTCATTCACTTATCATTCGTATATAGTTAATTATTTTGTTCTCCATTCTCCCTAATCTTATAGGAAGCACAAGGTATGTATCCTCTAGAAGAATCTCTTCTTCCATTCTCTTGTGCCAATTAACATCAGGAACCTTTTTAGAGGATGAAAAAGGTTGCTTTAAAGCCCCATAACCAAAATTATGTCTTACTTATATTTTTCCTCCTTGCTGTTATAAAATCACTAAATCTTTATATTATAACAATGTTATGTATTTACATCACTCAATTTTTCTTTATACAATTTCTTTCTGAGCTGTAATGAGGTGAATTATCAACTGTGAGTTGTCAGCATGTGTGTGTCTGTGTGTGTATCTGTGTGTGTCTGTGTGTCTGTATGTCTGTGTGTGTGTGTGTCTATATGACAGTGTGTGCGTGTCTGTGCATTTGTATGTATGTGCATGTGTGTGTATGTGCATGAGTTTAATCAAAATACTTGACTGGGTGGTGAGGTGGGAGTGAGAGTGATATTGCATTAAAGGAAGTTTAGATTTTTATTTTAAGTAAAGAAAATATAGTATTTCAAATTGTTTGTATTACACATAGCCTTCATGAATTCTCAATATTAACAAGAAATTCATAAAACAGATAAAATAGAAAAATTATATTTATGGCCAAAAAAGCAAACAGTTAGCCATACAATCCTTTGCCATATCAATATCCCCTAAGGTCTACAAAATATAATTTGATTTGTAAATTTCTTGTTTCAGATTGTGTTGGCCACAGGTATTCCCCTGGGAATGTCAGACCCGAGGTTTGGTTAAGCAGCTTGCCTGGGAAAACGGTGTCACAGGAAATCCTTAAGGCAACCTTTGAGGATTGTTTAATAGGTTGAATAACTTTTAACAAACAGAAATTAAATCATGTTCATAGTGCCTTTCCACTGATTGGCATTTCAGTCCTCAATCTACACTACCTCAACTGTACAACACTCCTCTGTGAGATTATTACTCTTCCCATTTTCTGGATAAGGATTTGGGGACTTCCCTCTCTAGAAGGGTGGAGACTTAGACCTGTTCATCTGCCTCCTAGTCTAGTGCACTTGCCATGCTATCACTGTTGCCTCCAGAGCCATTAAGCATTTAAGACTTAAAAAAGATTCCAGAAATAATATCAGAGATAGTTCAGGAAATGGCTATAACTTTCTCTATAAAATATTAAAGTTGGTTATTTGCTATCACTCTTGTACTCAAGGACAAAATCTATTCCACTTCTGAATTCAAGCCAATAATTGTTGGCATTTATGAGGAGACTTTCTCCCATATAGATAATATGTTTTGAACTTGCACTATTTTTTGAATCATTTTTTTGTGCACTACTGTTGATCTGGCTTGATTGGGATGGCCTTACAGGTTCAGAATACTTTAACTCAAAAGAATGATGTTTACAAGGCAATAAACTAGGTAGGTAGATAAATAGATTTTTTAAAAAATGACTTTGATTTCCAAAAAGATACAAAAGCATCCTTCAAAAACTGAAGCAAAGAAAACATTACAAGTTTTGAAATGTGACACCAGTGGCTATTTCAGGGCAATTCACCAAAGACTAATTAATGGGCAGATTAGGTTTTCTTCCAATTTGCAACCACATGCAAATTATTTCTGGGGAATTATATGTAATTTTAGCATAAACTTTTTCAGATTACGTAAGTAGGAAGTAGACCAGTGATTCTCATCCAGGGCAATTTTGCCCCCCAGGCGATATTTGGCAATGTCTGGAGAAATTTTCAGTAGTTACCTCTGGGTGGGGAAAGTTACTGGTGAATTGTAAGGTGGAGGTCAGAGATGCTGCTAAACATCCTATAATTTGCAAAACAGGCTTACATAATAAAGACGTTCCTGGCCCAAAATGTCAATGGGGCCAAGGCTGAGAAATCGTGCATTAGATAAAGCATTTGGAATATTAGAAAAATGGAAAGGAAAGAGCAGTAAGAAAACATTCGGCAACCGTATGACACCAAAGACTAAAGGGTGCGTGAAAGTGAAAACAGCTGGTGTCAAAAATGAAAAGGCCAAGGGTACAAGTGAACACTTCTGTCACCACCACCTGAGGCTACTTTCTCAGGTAGCTCATGTCATGAAAGGTTGCTTTTCCAGACTCAGCCACCAAACCACATCACCTACTTTTTCTCCAAGATGAGCACTGCCCATTCAATTCCCTTCTATTACCTACTAGCTAATATACTTTAGCTCAAAATGCTGTCTGCCATTAAAGTCCTAAATTTGGAATGCTCTTCCCCACTCAATGATATCTGAAAATGTGAGTTGCATTGGAGATCTTCCTTTTCTCATAGAATGTCCCTGATGTTCCTTTTCTGATAGAACGTTCCTGACCTTCTTCCTTCCCTGATTCTTCACCCAGGGAGTCACCTTCATTTTTCTCTGAACTCACCTAAGCTCAGGAGGAAAAACATTTGTACTCATGTCCTTTGTGATAGTGACTCTGTGAACCACTCACCAACTATCCCTGTCTCTAGCATTCATGTATTCAAAAGGCAGCAGGACATTATTACATTTGCCCCATCACACTATTTTCAAGGTACCTACTTTTCTATCTTACTGCAATTGACCCCTATAGTCTGTCATTCACATATGATTTTCCCAATACACTTTTTTTTCTTTTATCATTTTTTTTTAGATAGAGTTTCGCTCCTATCACCCAGGCTGGAGTCGTGGCGCAAAATTGGCTCACTGCAACTTCCGCCTCCTGGGTTCAAGCGATTCTCCCACCTCAGCCTCCCGAGGAGCTGGGATTACAGATGCCTGCCACCATGCCTGGCTCATTTTTATGTATTTTTAGTAGAGACGGGGTTTCACCAGGTTGGCCAGGCTGGTCTTGAACTCCTGACCTCAGGTAATCCACCTACCTCTGCCTCCCAAAGTGCTGGGATTACAGGCATGAGCCACTGCGCCCGGCCCAACACACTTTTCCTTTATATTTCCCACTGTTACACAAGCAAGCCAGTTAGTTTTTGTTTTCTTTGAACTATATGCCTTGACCCAATAAACACTTGCTGACTTCTGTTTTAACAGCTTCCAAAGCCATAAAATAGGTTCTGAAAATCCAGAGGTTACCTAAAAGAGCTCTAGTGTGTAATTCTTCAGGAAGTTTGTAATTTATTTGGTTTCAAGCTTAAAAAACACAGCTATTTGTCATATTTCATATTTCTGGCTCAATAGACCGAAATGATGTAGTTTATGTCTGCTCCCCACTGTATAAAGGAGGTAAAATGTCTAGTTGGTTACTTCTGCACAATTTTCTTATCTCAAAATAATACTGAGTTTGCTTCATCAGATCTGTGTTCATTAACATCAGTAGAATTATTTGCCAGTCACCAATCTTTTTTCAACAATGACAAATTCTGGAAAGGAAGAGTTAAACATTTTGACAATTGTGTCAAAACAAAATAAAAGCTGAAAGCTACCTGGAACAGCACCTCTCTATTCAGATGAAATAAAGAATCCATTCTCCTGATCTCATCTCACATGCCACTTTCTTTTAAATGCTGTTTCATCATAGTTGAAAAGAAAAGATAGGAAACTTCACAAAGACACCTACAGAAAAAAAAAAAAAGAAAAGAAAAAAAAGACCCTCGTTCTTAATCATAAGCTTTCACTTGGTGACAAGAAGAAATCCTGTCTGCTGATGTTGACAAAATAGTCTTGGACTCTATACAACCTCTTTTTTATGAGATCTGATCAAAGTCCTCTATATAAAAGTAAGTGGAACAGCCAAGTTTTTTGTTTCACCTTAAAGACCTTCAGCTTGATCTCAAAATCTAAAAGCTGCTCTTCTAGGAGCTTTGGAAATTGAAATTTTATTAGCTAACAGAATAAAACAGTGCAAATTCTGTTTATTAGCTATCCCCAAAATACTCATTGCTGACATGGTACCCTAGGGAACCACTCATTTTGGGGCACAAATGACATAACAGCCCACGCTCACTCAGCACACAGATTGAATTGATAGTAAAGTGAGTTTGGGAAAATCTTTCATAAACATGTTTGTTATTGACATAGCATGTAAAAATGAATACATGACTTAAAACTTCTTGGACATTTGTTTATAGCATTCACTTGACAATTAACCATTTCCTTTCTTAGACCATCTTGGCAACTGCTGTTTTAGGCCTTTAATTAAATTTTCTGTTCCTTGTTTTTTTTTTTTTAAGTTTCAAATTTTTATGACTTAACTGTAGAAGTAAATTGTAACATCATGTATGCATTCCTTTCTTTTTCTTGTTTCCTGGAATGGTTTATTTATTTAGTTAATGAATTTATTGTGTATAATTGAGGTATACAGCATGATATTATGGGATACATAGAGTTACTAAAAAGGTTACTAAGGTGAAACAAATGAAGGTATTCATCATCTTACAGTCAACCATTTTGATTTTGTTTTTGTGGCAACAGCAGCTAAAAATCTACTCATTCAGCATGACTCTCCTATGCCATACAATTTCATTACCTACAGTCCTCAAGTTGTACATTGTCTCTAGCTTTGTTTGTCCCACATACCTGCTACTTTGTACTATCCTCTGACCTACATCTCCCCATGTACTATCCTCTGACCTACACCACCCCTCCTTAGCCCCTGGTAACACTGTTTTGCTCTCTATCTCTGATATATTTGAAACTTTGTTTTTATATCCACATCTATTAAGAAATGATATAAAGCAATATTTGTCTTTCCTTATCTGGCTTATTTCACTTAGCATAGTCATATGGTAGCTCTCTTTTCATTTCCTTAGAAACATCCATACTGAATTCTTTATTAGTTCTAAAGGTGGTGTTTGCGGAATCTTTGGGCTTTTTTACATGTGGGATAATGTAATCTTCAAATAGAGATAATTTTACTTCTCTCTATCAGATTTCACTGCCTTTGTTTTTTTTTTTTTTTTTTTTTTTTCTTGTCTGATTGCCCTGGCAAGCACTTCCAGTGCAATGCTGAATGGAGGTGGCAAAAGCAGGCATCCTTGCTTTGTACCAGATCTTAGTGGAAATGTTTCCAGTTTTTCCCCTGTGAGGTTTTCATAAATGGCAGCTGTGGGGTTTTCATAAATGGCCTTTATTATGCTGAGGAACTTTCCTTTTATAGCTAACCTCTTAAGAGTTTTTATCAAGCAAATACATTGAACATTGTCAAATGCATTTTCCACATCAATTGAGATAATCATGTGGTTTTTATCTTGCATTGTGTTAATGTTATGTACTACACTGATTAATTTGCATACATTAGACTGGACTTGCACGTAAGGGATAAATCTCACTTGTTTATGATGTATAATCTTTTTGATGTGCTGTCCTTCTTTTGCATTTCTTACCTATTATTGCATCCAATGGAATGAAAGCTCTATGAGGAAGGGGGTTGTGTTTTGTTCACTCTACCAGGATGCCTAGAAGAATACCTGACAGGTGGTAGATGCATACTCTTCAATACACATTTGTTGAATGATTGTCAAATCCTCTCACTGTGCCTCAACCTGGATTAAACACATGAAAAGATCCGGGTGATTAATAAGTCATTGTTGACTCAACATGTTAACTTGTTTACAAATGTAGGATTGTAGGTCATTGTTATTTATTGAGCATTAATATGCACAGCCATATTCTCACTTAAGCCTTAGAACAAACTTGCAGGATACAGTTTATTACCCAAATTTTATAGATGAGGAAACTGACAGAGAACATAGTAGGTAAGTTGCCCCAATTACAGTGCAGAGCCTAGATTCAAACGCAGTCAGTCTGATTCCAAAGTTCCGGACAACCTGAGTTAGAAGGCCGTAAGTCTCAGGTTTTAAATAAGACTACACTGGTAGCTACTGCTATCTCTTTATACAGGTTGATATGGTTTGGACTTGTGACCCAGTCCAAATCTCATGTTGAATCGTAATCACTGACATTGGAGGAGAGGCCTGGTAGGGGGTGACTGGATCATGGGGGCAGATTTCCCCACTGCTGTTCTCACCATAGCTAGTTCTCACAAGAAGTAGTTGTCTAAAAGTCTATAACACCTCCTCCTTCACTCTCTTCCTCCTCCAGCTATGTAAATGTGCCTGCTTCCTCTTTACTTTCCACCATGATTGAAAGTTTCCTGAGGCCTCCCCAGCCATGCCTGTACAGTCAGCAGAACCAGGAGCCAATTAAACCTCTTTTCTTTATAAATTATCCAGTCTCAGGTGTTCTTTATAGCAACACGAGAATGGATAATAGACAAGGTAAGTCTTCATTAAAACATTTAGTACTCAGTTACAGTGCTTTGTATTGTCAAAATGTTCTAAATATCAAACAAAACTATTCAGATTCCTATGATGTAAGTATTCTGATTTTCATTTGATGGACAACGGAACTAAAACAAGAAAAAAGCAAACACATTCCTTAAAGACAATAGAGCTAGAATGTCAAATTATTTTGAAACTATCATGCCCTAATTTTATTCTCACATGGTTGAGACATGTCTCAAAATACATGAGAATTATTACAACTCACATTGTTACTAGTTTGTTGTCACTAGTTTGTAGTAAAGTCAGTGATTGCATGTTGGAGTTCAATGAAATACTAACAGTAACAAAAACAGTAACTGTTGTCTTGTTCAAATGTTTGCAATGTAGCATATAACATCCTATATTTTTGTAAATATAATTTTATTTAATCTTTATGTGAACCATAGTAGATAGATTTTTTCATATCATAAATAAAGATCTGACTTAGGAAAGTTAGTCACAGAACAGATGCAGTGACTCATGCCTGTATTCCCAGCACTTTGGGAGGCTGAGATAGGTGGATCACTTGAGGCCAGGAGTTCAAGACCTTCTTCGCCAACACGGAAAAATTCTGTCTTCACTAAAAATACAAAAAAAAAAAAAAAAAAAAAAATTAGCTAATGTGATGGTGCACACCTGTGGTTCCAGGCACTTGGGAGGCTGAAGTAGGAAGATTCCTTGAACCCGGGAGGCAGAGGTTGCAGTGAGCCATGATCATGCCAGTAAACTCCAGCCTGGGTGACAGAGTAAGATCTTGAAAGAAAAAAAGAAGAAAGAAAGAAAGAAAGAAAGAAGAAAGAAGAAAGAAGAAAGAAAGAAAGAAAGAAGAAGAAAGAAAGGAAGGAAGGAAGGAAGGAAGGAAGGAAGGAAGGAAAAGGAAAGAAAGAGGAAAGGAAAAGAAGGGAAGGGAAGGGAAGGGAAGGGAAGGGAAGGAAAGTCCCAGAACCAGTTTTTGGTCCAGACAGAATTCAAACTCAGTGTATTTGCCAGGGGTCTCCAGAGAAACAGAATCAATAGAAATATATACATGAAATTCATATACATATGAAATTTAGTCTAAGTCTAAAGGTATAAGAACCAGGAGTGCTAATGATTTAGAGCAGGTGAAGAGGAATGTACCAGGGAGAAAAATTTCCCCTACCTCTGCCTTTTTGGTCAATGTAGGCACTCAATGGATTGGATGGTGCATGTGCATTGATGAGAGCAATCTTCTTTACTCAAGCTATTTTTTAAAATGCTACTCTCATCTAGAAACACCTTCACGGACACACTCAGAAATGTTTTACCAGCTACCTGGACATATTTTAGCTCAGTCAGATTGACACATAAAATTATCCATCACACTCACATTGGCCTGAATTTAATGTGGACGTGCTGACCTGCCATGCGATGCCTCCTCCCCATGGAGAAATCACTTTTCAGTACAAATCATAAGCCATGAGACAGCTGCTCAAATGTACAAGGAAGCAAGCATAGAGCAGCAAGTTAAACACAGTATTTATTAAATAATATGATAGCATAAATCCTATAAAAAATAATACCGGTTGACCAATGTACTCAGGAACATAAAAGGATATATAAAAGTGCAAGTCAGACCATATGCATGGAAAGATATTAGAGAAAAGAGAAACCACTGTAACCTCAATATTCAGAGACACATCACAGGCAAAGTGGCCTTTGGGTTCACTCAGACTCCGAAGGGCTAGTCATTGAGTCTCTACCATGTTCCAGGCTGTTTCAATCAGAGATACAACAGTGGATAAATCAGTGTGGACACTTAAAGGAGGGGATTTGGACATAGGTGGTGCAGAGGGGAGACAATTCCATATGTGGGGAAAGGAGCAGAGTCACTGATCTGAGCATGTCATGCCATGTTCTGAGCTACGAGGAGGTGGGCTGATCTGCAGGGTTCACATTGGGAAGGAGTGGGAAATCAGATTGGATAGAGAAGGCATGGTTAGATTACAGCCTTGAAAATCAAGTGGAGGGCTCTGACAGGATTAGCGACTGATGACTCTTAAAATGAGGTTTTTAGGAAGAATTTTCTAGTGACATTAAAAGGCAGCGACACCAGGAATGGAGCCCAGTTGGTTATGAAGTGTATCCTAATGTGAGATGATGATTTGGGGGCAGTGGGAACTGAAAGGAATAGAAAGATGCCAGAGACGTTACGTAGGAAAAAATAAGATGTCAAGTTGTGTTTGCGACCAAAGGGGAAATCCACCTAGGTACCTGAAGTAATGAAGAATCCTAAGTGCCTCATTTGTTCCAGAAATGAGGACAGGATGAGAAATGTTTCCAAGCCAACAGGCAGACCTGAATGCATGCTGGAAAAGAGCCATACGCCATGTGAGGGCTGAATGCTGGCCTTGGCCATGTCAGTAATAGAGTCTAACGAACTAAGACAAGAGTTGCAGGAAATAGACGGTCAGTGTAGTGACCTTATTTCCAGGACTCAAAAGGGGATTTTACTTTCCTCTGATTCTTAATATGTTCCCATGAACACCCATACAAAAGTAAGAAATTAAATCACTTTTCATTAAATGTTAGTTCATGATTTGTGTTATTATGACTATGTTTTATTATACTTAACTTATTTAATTTTTATGTATTTAATTTGTTCTAGAAATTACACGACATGTAGAAACCATAGGTTTGGAATTCGTACTAAGCTTTAGACAAATGTCTTGGTATTGTCCCTATTTTTGTGAAAATATTTTAGTCATTCACAAATATTGGCCCATATCACGTATTTATTTGTAATCATATGTTTCAAATAGGCAATTCAAAATACGGATGAAACTGCTTTAAAAACAGTCAAGATTATTCATAGTTCTAGAAACAACTTTTTAATTATATTTTAAAAGTCAAGAGAGATCATCAAATAGGATGGTGTGTATAGATCTGTTGCATATTCATATAAGATTGATTATAAAGTTTAAAACAAAATAGTGACTTTAAAAATGCAGAGAAGATACAAAATCAACTCAAAATAGATTACAGACTTAAATATAAGATCTGAAATTGTAAAACTCCTGGAAGGAAACAAAGGAGAAAACCTTCAAATTGGTCACGGCAATGATTTCTTGGATATGACCCTAAACGCACAAGCAACAAAAGCAAAAATAGACAAATGGTACTACATCACACTACAAATGCTTCTGTAAAACAGAGGGAGCAATCAACAGAACAGAAGGGTAACCTACACAATCAGAGAGAGAAAATTTTTGTAAACCATGTATTTCATAAGGAGTTACAAGTCAAAATATGTAGAAACTATATATAGGGAACTAATATATAGAGAACTGCTATAACTAAATAACAACAACAAAAAGTAAGCAGATTAAGAAAATGAGTAAACGACCTAAATAGACATTTATCTATGTAAGACAGAAATAGCTGACAAGTGTATTAAAAAGTGCTCAACATCACTAGTCATCAGATAAACAGGAGTCAAAACTACAATGAGCTATCACTTCACATGTTAGGATGGCCATCAAAAAAAAAAAAAGTGTTAGTGAGATTGTGGAGAAATTGGATGCTTGTATACTCTTGGTGGGCACATAAAATAGTGCAGCCACTATGAAAAACAGTATGGCAGTTCCTCAAAAGATTAAAAATAGCACTACCTGCCGGGCACAGTGGTTCATGCCTGTAATCCCAGTACTTTGGAAGGCTGAGGTGGGCAGATCATCTGAGGTCAGGAGTTCGAGACCAGACTGACCAACATGGTGAAACCCTGTCTCTACTAAAAATACAAAATTAACTGGGCATGGTGATGCATGCCTGTAATCCCAGTTACTCAGAAGGCTGAGGCAGGAGAATCACTTGAACTCGGGAGGGAGAGGCTGCAGTCAGCCAAGATCATGCCATTGCACTCCAGCCTGAGAAACAAGAGCAAAATTTCATCTCAAAATAAAATCAAAAACAAAAAAACAAACAACAACAACAACAACAAAACACTACCATGTGATCCAGTAGTTCCATTGTGGGTATTCATTCAAAGTAATTTAAATCAGGATCTAAAAGAGATATCTTCACTCCCATGATCATTGGATAATTATTCTTAATAGCAAAGATATAGAAATAATCTAAATGTTCATCAATGGATAAATGATCAAGAAAATGTATTGCATGAGCTCACTTATACGACATATGTAAAATATTCAAACTCATGGAAGCATAGGGTAGAATGATGGTTACCGGGAAGTAGGGGAAGAAGAAAATGGGGAATGATTGTTCAATAGGTATACAATTTCAGATAAGCAGGACAAAAGGTTCTAGAGGTCTGAGGTACAGCATTGTGCTTGCACCTAACAATGTTGTATCGTGCACTTAAAAACTTGTTAAGAGGGTAGAACTCATGTTATTTGTTCTTAACACAATTTTTAAAAATGCATTGGAGAGGGTTTTGCTTCAGACTGGCATTCTATATTTTCCTGAAGCTGTATGTAGAGCATCAAAGGTAATCACCATAAACAAACAAACAAAAAGCAGCTACTGGTTAGACTATTATCACCTTTGCATCACTATGATTGTGTATTATTATGTGACCAATGCTGCACAGTGTGCAGTGCTCTCACTACACTTGGATGAATCCTGTCAAGCTAAACACTCTTGATGGACAACATCTTGACTGGCCAGGACGCACTGACTGATTATCAATAGCATCGATTGCACTGCAAAGTTACACAATTATGTGACATAATACAAAGGGGGCCGACACAAGCAACAGGAATCTGATATTGACATCCAGTTTCTAAAGCCTTTCCTAAATTGTTAGGCAAACAAATGGTTAGTATTCAATGTACACAATGATATTCACTACCACTTATTAAATTGACACTGCTTGTTTTATATAAAATCATTATGATAGACATCTTACCAATATGGAGACTGAAGGCCAGAATAATTCAGGTGCCCAATGGAGACAGACTTAATAGCATGTCCAGTACTTGAGCATGAGTTTCATTGGTTATTAAGGCTAATTTATCCAATTATCCTTCATAAAAATAAGAGTTGTACAGGGCATTATCCAGTGAATAAATTATCAACATTTCAACTTCGCACTTGAATTTAAAAAGAAAAATTGAATTTAGTGTCTAGTGAAGTCTTTACAGACAAGTCATACTATAAAAGAGTAGACATTTTATTAGAGATTGCCACTTGATCATTTTTTTAATTGGATATCTTGCTCTTAAGTATCTGAAAATGTGTGCTGTAGGCCGGGCACAGTGACTAATGCCTGCAATCCCAGCACTTTGGGAGACCCAGGTGGAAGGATTGCTTGATCCTACACAGCAAGATCCTGTCTCTAAAAAAAATAATAATAATAAGTAATAAAATAATTAAAAAAGAAAATGTGCATTGAAGCTTAAAATGATAATCATTTATTTACTTGGTAATGAGTCATGACCACAAATCAAATGTACTTTTCAAAACTCATCAGTTTCTTGAAACATATAGAATAAAGGGAGTTGCATAAAAATGAGGGATAGAAAATTAAAGTGCATCCCTAAGGCGGTGGAAAGTCTAAGGAGTAGGATTGTTTAATCCACCCCTGGATAAATCTCACTGATTCACTTAGATTATTGCCCTGTGTTGTTTTCGAAATATCTCAGAAATGTATTTAAGAATACTAAAACCATTCAATGGTCTAGATTTACGACAGAACTTTTCCGGTCTAAAATTGAGAATTTCAATGGATTTTAAAGTTGAAGATAATCCTTTGCCTAAACCCACCTACTATATTTCTATTCATCCTATACTATTATATCCTTTATTCTCTTCATTATTTTTCATGTTCTTAGAGTTTAGAGTATCATGTGGCTTATGTTTTTCTTACACAGTGATTTGCACATACAATAGATAAAATTTTAATTTCTAGAGAGAAATTATCACCATTTTATCAACTTTAGCATTCACCATCAACTCATGCTAGCAAGAAATTCCGTACTCAGAAAAACTAAACCTACTGTGCAAGAGTTGAACAAATACTCTAAAGTAGATAATGCAAACAGGCTGAGTTTTAACACCAGTCCACATCAATCCGAGGTAATTGTTTTAAATGCTGTAAATATTCATTTGATACCTTTACCATAGAATAAACAATTTCCTACCACTCTCATATACTTCTGAGCCTTCCAGAATACCATAAGGATTTATTTACTTCCTGTAAAACAACAGGGGTCCTTCATCCTGTCAACAGATTACTGGAGCTGAGTTCTCAATGCATCCCGGTGGCGGCGTTGTTTGTGAAATGCTGCCATCTATGGGAGAGGGGTGGGCATTGCTCAGGGCCCAGGCAGCGAAACCACAGCCGCCTCTCTGCTGCGCTACGTCGTTGGTTCAGTAAATAAAGCAATTTTTGGTCAATAAACAGGAATAAAAATCATAGCGTTGGCTAGAAAATAAACGTTACAAACTCCAAGCTGGCACTGCTCTCTACCACAACTATTCCTTGAGGGAAAAAAATGAGTGCTGTGGCAGTTGTTCCGCAGTAGCTTTGATCCAAATTTGTTTCTCTTTTTTTTCTCCCACACCCACATTTACACTTTTATCCAAAATGTTGCAATGTGGTTAGAACAATACAACCTTCCATGCATTGGCAAACAAATAGGTTAACTTGGTTAATTAAAGTTTTAAAACTCACCCATTCTGAATAATAGCATAAACCAAATTTGCGGAGGACTCCGGATCTTCCTGCGTGTAATAGACGCCCGAGAGACAATGCAATGTATTTCCGTTCAAAATATGGCAAAGAAACCCTGACTTGACGATTTCCCCCACTGATCAAAGTCCGTACATCAACACCATAAAGCACATTGTACTGTTCGAAAGAACCTCATCTATTTATTGAGAGTACTTTCAACAACAATGTCATTTAATGCCCACCTCAGTCCTAGGAAACAAATCTTGCCATTGTCACTCCTTTTTCACAAAAGGGTAAACTGAATGTTAGAGAAGTTGTCACTGTTGCTTAAGTTTTACAGATCAGTGAGCAACAGATCCAGGATTTGAACACAGTTAGTTTAATCCAAATCCAAGCAGTTATCTCCTCTGCTAGGCCTTCCTTGTGGTCAAGCACTGATGATTTAAATCTAGTTCTTTATGTTTCTGTTTTCATTTTACATCTGTGTAGCCTTGGGCACATCATTTGAATTTCTTTAGTCTGAATCTTCTCATTTTCACAACAAAAAGATTAGAGTATCTATTTCTATGTTCCTTTCCAGCTCTCAATCATATAATTCATCTGTCTTGATGAGGACAAAAAAAGAAAAATGAAAGAATCACAAACTGTCATTTGGATAAAACTTCGAAGGTTCCTTAATTCCACTCTCTCATTTTAAAGATAAAGGAGCTATGCTTGTGGAAGGAAAAAATCAAATGGTCAAGAAGAAAACAATCAAATGGCTGAAAGGCATTGTTGCCAGAAGAGTTACTTTCAATGTACCAGTACCTCTAAGGGGTTCAATTTTAGTTTGATCCAGCCTCTCTAGCCAGCTGTGTCTTTTCCACTATATGAGGACACAGCAGTAAATCACTATTCTGTAACCCGAAACTGGGCCCTTACCAGAACCTTACCTTGCTGGCACCTTGATCTTGGACTTCCAGCCCTCCCTGCTGTGAAAAATATATTTCTGTTGTTCATAAGCCACCCAGTTTTGTGTATTTTGTTATAGCACCCTGAGCAGACTAAGACAATAATCTAGCCTTTTCTCCTTGTTAGGTTTAGAGACACATTCTTTGCATGTTTCTATTCACCTAGAGGATGAGTCTAGAGAAATAACATGTTGTCTAAATCAATCTTCAAATGGGATATTGTCTAGAGAAAAAATATTATTTAATTTGTTCACTTGACAAAGATTTCCCAAGTCTTACTAAAGACCAAGTTGTTATACTAAGCCATGTAGTGGGCACTGAAAGATGTATAAATCGTGGTGAAAGAGTAATATTCATATCATTATCCAGGCTTCAGGTTGGAGGAATGCCAACTTGGTTAGTCCATTGACATGAATATTATCCCATTTGAGGTCCAGCTACCTGGGCTCCAAGCTTTATCCTTAGGAACTCCCTGCTAGTCTAGACCTTCCTTGTTCAAACATTCAGACCATGGGCATTCTCTATAAGACTATAACTTGTCTTAAACTCATTAAAGGGCTAATTCATAAAGGCAAACAAGTAAATCAAATTCCAAAAGTGAATCATCACGTCCAAAGAGAGGCAGGACACACAAACTGTGTCAGAAATTGCTTAATGAAAATATAAAAAGGATGATCACCATAGAAGTTGGTACAAAATGAATGAGCAAAAAATTTAATTAACCCCAAAGGCTGAGAAGAATTGGTTAATGTGTTCATTTGGGATTGCTAAGGTCCCTAGACACAAGGAAAGTTGCAAGATTTTATCCATGGGGCTCTACCATTTGCTTAGGAGACAGACTAAGTGCTGAGCAGGAGACCAGAATAATTCCCTCTCAGGAGCACTGATAAAGCAGTTGTTAGCATCCATGAGAGTTAAGGCTCTGCCCACTTTGTAGAACACTTTAAAACAAATATAAAGCAAATGGTTTAAGTCTATGAGAAAGGAGAAGAAGAAAACTCAATTAGATTCTGGAGGAGTAGAAGATAACTCTTATGGCACAGGCAACACTCCATTGCTACTAGGAAAGGGTTGAAACCTGTATTCCCGGGGAGGAGAACTACAAAACAGTCTGAGACCCAGGATCCTACATAGATTTCAAGTGGAGGCCTGATTCCACTAGTGGAGGGGCAGGGAACTTCCACCTAAGATTTTCAAGAAGTATGGAGGGTCTGAGATTTTTACCCTATCTTAACAAGCTAAAAACTCGTTAGCTTTACACAATTCTCTAAATGCTGGCAGAATGACATGAGACTGCTGAGTCAGAGACAAAAGGCAGTTTAATACTCACTGCAATAGTGGTACCCAGAATGTCATGGTTTTCTTTCCCCAGTACCCTGAGCCCCACTACCCACAAGGTGACATGATGAGGGTTAGAGGATGCTTTCACATCCATTAGTTGCGTTACAGAACAAGAGCCCTGACGTAGGATGCTTCAATCTTTTATAATTGACAACAAACAAATCTACCTGACTTTTGCCCCAGAAGAAAAATATGTCTGTATGATACCAGACAACAAACAAATCTGCAGAGCAGAGGCATCAGAGGAGGACACCATCTTTATCTTATAAAGATATCCACTATACAAATATTCTTGAAAAGAAAGTCCAAGGGAGGAAAAGGCTGTCAGTGTGTTTGCTGGTAAGATGTTCAGAAGCAAAGAGACTGATGGAGAATTATCCCTCCCACCCCACATACACAAAATGCCATGAAGAGGAAGTATGGAAACAGCAAAAATGTATCACTCTTGATGCCCAGACACATTGGTCCTGCCTAAGATTGAGGTTGTACCAGAACAACAAAGAACCTTCCCAATCCTACCGTGAGCCAAGCACCAAGTCCCTGGTGTGGTATTCTATCACTGGGAAAGTGACAAGAACCTGGAGGGAGACTCCACTCTGTGGTGCAAGCATTTAGTGTTGACTAAAAATAATGAGGAAAAAACAAATGGACTCTCAGAAAAACCTAGGAGACTCTATCCTAACTCTATCCTGAGCAGCTTGAGGAGCTTGAAGCCTATAGTTCATTGAAGATAATCATAGCAACAAAAACCCCAAACCACATAAACTCCTGATTAGATTGGCTAAACCCTACATTCTAACTGATGAACAAAAGAGGAGGTACAGTCATTGCTAGATATAAATATTATCTTCCTGCATTTCTACTATTCTTCTATACATGGTATCTGATATTCAATAAACCATTATGAGATATACACAGAAAAAAACAAGAAAAAACAGCTCATTTACAAAAAGTGAGCAACATAAAAATAGATGACTTATCTATTGGAATTAACTAACAGAGGCTTTAAAATAATTAATTAAATATTTTGACATCTGGTGGAAAAGATGGACAACATGAATGAGCAAATGGGAAAATTTAGCACAGGTGTACAGAAAGAATACAATGGAAATGTTATAAATTAAAAAACAAAACCAAAACCACAACAACAAAACCCAAAACAAAACATTTTTTAAAATCATACATAAAAAAGTAAATCCTTAAGAAGTTCATAAATAGAATGTACACAGATGAGGAAAGATGCAGTGAGTCTGAAATTAGGTAAATAAAAATTATTCCATTTTTTGAATTGAAATTGAAATTGAAATACAGAGTTAAAATGTGTTTTTTTTTTTAAAGAAAACCACCAAAATCAAAGAGCAACAGCACAATATCAAATGGTATAATTTACATGAAATTGGAGTCCTACAAGAAGAAAAGAGAGATATAACGTATCAGAAAAAAAAATGAAGAAGTATTATTAGTTGAGAGTTTTACAAAAAGAATGAAAATATTAAATCATACCTCTAAAACCCTTGGGAAACCTCAGGTGGAATAAAAACAAAACAAAACAAAGACACATCTACACACATCATACTTAAACTATGAAAACTGAAGATAAAGAGAAAATCTTGAAGGCAGACAGAGAAAAAAAAAAAACATTCCATACAGGGGAACGAAGATAAGGATTATAGCAGACATTTCCTCAGAAACTACATAAACCCAGAGCATATTGGAGTGATCATTTTAAGAGAGAAAAAGAAGAACTTGTCAATGAAATTTACATCCAGTGACAATATCTTTCAAAATTTGAGCCGAATACTTTCTCAGACAAAAAAGAAGGAAGGAAGGAAGGAGGGAAAGAAGGAAGGGAGGAAGGGAGGGAGGAAGAGGAAAGAAAGCGAGAAAGAGAGAGAAAGAGGAAAGAAAAGAAAGAAAAGAAAGAAAGAAGGAGGAAGGAAGGAAAAAAAGGAAAGAAAAGAAAGAAAGAAAGAAAGAAAGAAAGAGAAAGAAAGAAAAAGGAAAGAAAAGAAAGAAGGAAAGAAAAGAAAGAAAGAAAAGAAGAAAGAAAGAAGAAAGAAAGAAAGAAAGAAAGAAAGAAGAAAGAAAGAAAGAAAAGAAAGAAAGAAAGAAAGAGAGAGGGAAAGAAACATTCCCTTGTATGGAATGTTTTTTTTTTTCTCTGTCTGCCTTCAAGATTTTCTCTTTATCTTCAGTTTTCATAGTTTAAGTATGATGTGTGTAGATGTGTCTTTGTTTTGTTTTGTTTTTATTCCACCTGAGGTTTCCCAAGGGTTTTAGAGGTATGATTTAATATTTTCATTCTTTTTGTAAAACTCTCAACTAATAATACTTCATTTTCTTTTTTTTTTCTGATACGTTATATCTCTCTTTTCTTCTTGTGGGACTCCAATTTCATGTAAATTATACCATTTGATATTGTGCTGTTGCTCTTTGATTTTGGTGGTTTTCTTTAAAAAAAAAACATTTTAACTCTGTATTTCAATTTCAATTTCAGTTCGAAAAATGGAATAATTTTTATTTACCTAATTTTATTTACAGAAAGAAAGAAAGAAGAGAGAGAGAGAAAGAAAGAAAGAAAGAAGGAAGGAGGGAAGGAGGAAGGAAGGAAGGAAGGAAGGAAGGAAGGAAGGAAGGAAGCGAGTGAGCGGAGGGAATTCATTCTCAGTTGATCTCCATGCCAAGTAATATTAAAGGAAAGTTCTTCAGGCAGAAGGAGAATGACAACAGCGGGAAACTTGAACCTCACAAAGAAGTAGAGAACAGTAAGAATGATACACATGAAAGGCTCAATGAGTACTTTAAGGCTATATTGTGGAAAACTGGCAATGAAAATGATACATTTTCTAAAAGAAAATATGTATTATTGATTAATTCATATGGAAGTACACCCATATATGAGATGACAAAAAGCTGGGACCACACAAATAATAATGATAGTAATAATAACAGCAATAACAATGCAAATAGCAATAATGATTTGAGTCAAAATTTAGGAAAATATTTAGAATGGGAATTTAACAAACACTCACACACCTAGACTCAAACTGCTAAAATCAAACATAAAGAGAAAATAGGAATGGCAACTACTCTTAGCTTGGCCAGCTGATACCAATAATGGAAAAGATAAAGTAAAACCTATCAAAATAAAGCCATTTATATGCACTCAGAGCTTAACAAATCTTCGAGAGGAAATTTTCCAAATAATCATGTTCCATTCCAATATTAATTTTTTAACCCAATATTTTACTTCTGAGAAAAATTCCTAAGCAAAGAAAAATAATATTTCTCTCAGGCCTGCTTCATGCTTCGTGACTATCACCTTCTTCTCAGCCTGTATGGATTTAGTCTCATTTATGGAGTAGTTTTACTAAATCATAAATCTATTCACTTCATTGCAGTTTCTAAAGGCTCCAGAAGACCTTCCATTATCTTCAGGATTTCTTTGCGATAACACATGGGCACTATTTTAACTGGCCTCAACTTTTTGTTCAGGCAACCCTGGTTACCCTCTCCAGGCAGTCTGTTGACAGCAACCCCCTTATCAAGAACCAGCCCCTCTTAAGTTTCCAGAACTGTGTAACTGTTTTAATAACCTAAAGCTCTTCCACACTTGTGTACATACTCATCCTCTTAATAACATCCATCTCATAAGGTTTGGTAATGATTAAATATGACAATAAATGAAAATCTCTCAGAACAGTATCTGATATATAATAAAGACCAACAAGTTCTAAATCCGGTATTTAAACAAATTGTTTACTTGTATGTGTTTTTCTCTGGACCATTCTCCTTCTGTACACTGTACCTGGCAAAACTGATTATCAAACATATTTTTGTTTGAAAGATAAATCCTAATCAAGAAGTTAAGAAATATAATTCAAGGATTATTGTTGCCTTATTTTTTTAAACAGTAGTAAGTAGGCAATAATGTTTAAAATGCTAATGATTTAACATAAAATAAATAAGCTTGATAAAAATCTTTACACACAATATTAGTTCAGTATTTAAGAATATTCATGAAAAGAAAATGACAAGAAAGACTTATACTTTAATAATTAGTAGCATTTAGATCGCCCAGAAAATCTCTGCTCTTGTTTTACTGAGCTTGAGTTTGAATTAATTTTTCTTGTCCTTTCAAATACTTCTGTCATGTGCCTGCCATTTTTATGATGAAAAATAAATAGATATAAAACTGACTTACAGAATATTTTCAAAACTCATTAAAAACAATATAGTTAGATTCCCGTGTTTCCATCCCAGCATTTCCAATATTCTTCTATATTTGATGGTCAGAACACCACAGCCGCCTGTTTTTCCTTCTACTTCTCTTACTTCCTATTGGTAAATCCTATAACTATTATTACTCGGTAACTGCAATTACCCCAATTGCCTAATGTAGGAGTATCTCAGAGGTCAATGTTTAGACCTCTTTCTATCTATAGTCACTTCCTTTTCATGGTTTTAAATAACTATATGGTGATAACTTCCTAACTCCAGGCTTAAATATCCATATATTCTCAACATATCTTTTGAACCCCTAAGGGACATCTTAACCTTAACGTGTCTAAAATGGAAACTTTGATCTTTTCTCGCCCCATGACCAGAGATTTGCATCTTTTGCAAACTTCTCCATTCATTTATTTTCTCAGGAACATACTTATTTTTCTTTTCTTTTCTTTTTTTTTTTTTTTTTTTGGTTTTCATATTAAAATTCAACCTTGTGTCTCCAAAGCAAAATACCTCAAAAATCAGGCCATTTCTAAGGACTAAGCATGTAGTTATGAAATCATAGGTACTGAATTCTCTAACACTTGATATGCGATAAATGTGAGTTCTAAACTCTTTCTTGTTTTAGAGTGGTTTCTAGGAAAGATTAAAAATGCTTTCCAGAAAACTGATTTATTATTTATTTTAAAAGCTTAGTGCCAGGGCTCTTTATGTCTTCCTTGGAGTGCATTTGCAAAAGAGTCTTGGGGGCCAACAAAATGCTTTTTAGAAGGAATATCTTCTTCCTCATGTTACTTATTTTTATTCATTCATTGATTTAAAAACTATGATATGAGCACCTATACTTTATCAGGAATATTTTTCTGAACACTGGACAGTCAGGAATGAACAAAACATGCAAAGTTCTTGCCTTCACAGAGCTTATATTCTAGTGAACAGAACAGATAGAAATCAAATAGGCAAAATGAATATAAATCATAATAATAGGCAATATAAAAGTGCACGAAGAGGATACTATTATATATCACTAAGGAGGGACATTTTGGGCAGAGACCTGAATGAACAGAAATTCAATTTTTTATAATACAGTTCACAATATTGTCAAATTCACCTGCACGGCTCACTAAATTTTGGCAGCCCAACATGATGGCCAGTGTTGATAAAAATATTTGAGGCTGAGCCTTTTGGACCTTAGATTTGCCAACTTACATGATAGTGTATAATACCTTCCTATTCTGATACAGAATGATAATGTTTGCATTTAACGCAAACTCATCTGAATTATATTGGCTCAGAGGATCCTGCTGAGCTAGAGTGACCATTTCACTGGAAGATGCTATTGGATACAATCCAGATTGTTTCATTTAGCTCAAGAGTCACTTTCCCTTTGATTTGACTTAGAAGAAATATTGGTCAACCAAGCTCATAGCACTATGATAGCAATCCAAAAGCTGAGAAAATTTAAAAAGACTACTTTTAAATCATTTTGCTAGATAAACTATATATCTTAGAACTCTGAAGTCAGAATATTAGGCAACTATGCTGGACCTTTTGAATTAAACTTCTAAGCGTATATATTCCTTAAATGACACAGAAGAGAAGGATGGTTTAAACACCAGAAGAAGGAAAATTAGGAAAAAGTCATAGGAAAATTATGATTTAAAAGTCTGAATACACACATATCTGAGTGTGTGTATATCATCACATACACAGACCTATATAAACGTGTACACATGCATAATGTTTGTAATATATCCAGTCATTCATTCAGTCACTGAGCACCTATAATATTCATGTCATGCTTTATTATAGAAAACTGGGGTATTTTCGTGAATAAAAGGAAGATCCTCTCTCTCATGAAGTTTATCTTAGAGTACAGCAAAATAGACAGTACTCAGTAAACAATAGATATAATAAACCAATGCATTATTTAGCATATGAGATGAGAACTGCAATAAAAAAAGGAAAACTAGGATAGGAAAGGGAGATGAGGAGTATTGACATAAAGAATGGGTTCTGTTTTCAAACAGGGTAGAAAGGGCAAGGAATGATGAAAGACTAAGGGTTATGTGACAAAATATGTAGAATGCATTTAGATGTGTAATATGAATATGTATTTATACACAAAATATATTTCAGGTTGACACATATATATAAGATGAATACATATGGTAAATACATATATATTCATAAACATTTCTATTAAAATATTTTTCTTTAAGTAATAGTAGTCTTTCTTACATATATTTTCTAAATAAAATATTCCTGATATTCAGCTGAAGACGTTAATATTAACTTCTCACAGATGAATGGAATAATAGATATGCATATATAAGTAAATATATTTGCAAATTATTTCTCAAACATGCTGTCTATTGCTCAATTTTAAAGGTTAAGTTCATTTTTCTGCATGTAAATAGCAAAGACCTGGTTACCAATGATGTATATCTCCCTTTGAAATTCAGGTGTCGCACTCCTATCTTTAGAGACAATGCCTGCATTTTTACAGTTAACAGGAGTACTTGGCCAGGCAGGAGACATGTGTAACCATTTTTAAAGTCAATTTATGGAACGCTACTTTTCTTCACTGTCGATAGTTAGCAGATAGATATAAAGGATAGAAATGTAGAAGACAGCATCAAGCTGGTACGGGAAGTCTCTAACACACATGACTAAAAAGTAATTATGCTAAGATTGAGTCAAATAAAATAATATATTGACTTTGATTTGAGATTTGTAATCTTGGCGTTCACTTCTCTTCATAGCCTCATTTATGTTGGGTAACTATTGCTTGTGCTGATGATATAACACAAGATGACACCAAATACCAATGCTAGGTAAATCCAATCAAGCCCAGAAGCAAAACAGCTGGATTAGGAGTGCTCGCATAAATTATTTTTCTTCCATTGACTTTGTTTTTTTGCAAATGAGCCTTTAAACATGAAAAATTTGAGCTATCAGTGTCCCCATTCCTTATTAATATAAGAAGCCTAAAATAAAATCTTTAAAAGTAAGTGTTGGAGGTTTTAAAATCTTTAAAAGTAAGTGTTGGAGGTTTCCTTTTATACTGTTAATAGAAGTGTTATGATTAAAGCTGCAAATGAGCGTGCTTATTTTCTATATGGACTTCCTGTTTGTGAAAGAAGCTTATGAGAAGTGCATTTTAAAGTGCATCTTAATAAAGAATTTCCCCCTGAAGGCTAAGAAGCTACGTTATTTTTACCAGTTTTGAGTTATCTTTTTCCCTTCTCTGTCCAGAAGCACAAGGTCAGTAAATGACATAAAAACAATTTCACTAGTTAGGTTTTCAGAATAATGGATTTGCTGCTGTTAAATCAAAATACAAGGTAGAGTCATACATGAACAAAAAGGTATTTTGTCTCTTTCATTAAGAGCCATGAATAGGTATCTCACTACCTTTGTAAATATTTTGATGAAAACCACAACTTTTGATTAGTGTGATATTAACTGCATGATAAATAAAGATTGTATATTTGAAATGTAAAAAAGAGTGAAAATGTAAATTGCATTTTTACCTTACTGCTAGATTTTAAAAAATCTCTTTGTGGTGAGCAATAGATTCCTTTGTTTAAAAAATGATTGATTGTGAAATTTATGAGATATCCTGATTTAATTTGTAATAAAGCTTTTAGTTTTTTGCATACCCCTCTTTGGTATGGATAAGAGAAACTTCTTATAAAAAGCTTGCTGCTTACTTTCCAATACCGATTTTTGAATTATTCACTTCAGAATCCTTAACGTCTTTATGTCCACCACCCTACATTGTTAGTGCATCAGCCTTACCTCATCACAATCCAACTTACATGCTGAAAAGTCCACTTACACCAGATCCCCCAAATTCATGAAATTGCTGCCTTTGTCCTTCCTCTTTAGAGACACTATTAAGGCTCTAGTAATGCAGTGATTCCCTTTATTGAAGTCAGTATTTCTTTCTTTCTCTTTAATTGTAAAAATCTGTCTCTACTGAGAAGAAATGACCACCTTCAATTACAGTGTATATGTCACTGAAAAGTATTTAAATGAGAGCAGGATATAATATTTAACAACTTTAAAAATCTGTTATCAGATTATAACAGTATCAGAAAAAATATGAGTTTTGTGATATTAAGATATTAGGTTATTAATGTCAGAATAAATTTAAAAATCTAAAAAAGAAATTCAAGCAACTGTAAACCCACTTGACACTTTAGTGAGTCTGCTTTTATTTGGTTAAACAGAAAAAAATCATAATTAAAGTCTAATTATTATATCTTCAACAAATAGTATTACGGAAACACTGTTTTGTTTTGTTTTTATTCCACTGGAGGAAGAACAAAAGTAAAACTTTCTTTAAACTTCTTCAAAATGTTTCAGGGAAGAGGTATAATCAACCAATCATTTTCTACTGCAAATTAAAGTATATTGTTATTCCTGCAAACTAAGGTGGGTAATTTTTTCACTTTTTTTTAATTGAAAGGAATCCTCACATTGTTAGCTAAAGCTGAGATGAAAAATCAGCATTTTTCATTCCAAACAGTGAAAATTCAAAAATGGTTTACACAGTTTTCAAATATACTCTATTCTCAAATCCTTTCCAACATGAAAGACACTTTTTGCAGGGAGAAAATGATCATTTAATTTGGCAAAACATAGAAATTTCCAGCTGAGGCACATTAAAACATTTTTACAATTGCCCCAAAGGCAGAATATTTTTACAATTTATTTTGCTATAAAAATCTGTCTCTACTGAGCAGAAATAACCAAGCTTTCCCTGGAAAATGTTAGTACAAATACATAAATAATTTTTGCCTATCCAAAGCCTTCATAAAATGGCTTCTATCCAGTTTTACTAGTATAGCCTAATGTTGATTTTCTTTATAATTATTATTTAGATTCAAACAAAATCTTACTGGTAAATTAACCATTGATAGACTAAGTTTTGTGTTATACTATTTGTATAAAGAAATAAATTACTAGTATATGTGCTTCTAACAAAAGTTAATAATCCTGTTTGACTATGTGTTTAATTTCAGATAACTTTCACACTAAACTTATGTATGAGCAATGTTTATGACAAGATAGGAAATTTCACCAAGAGATGAAAACTATATAAAACAAAAAAGTCAAATAGAAATGTGAGAAATGAAAAATAAAATATTAAAGATAAAGAATTTTTTAGAGGCCCATGAATAGGGTAGACAGAGGGAAAGAAAGAATCAGTGAACTTAAAAGTAGGACAATGGAAAATACACAAACTAATATAAAAAGAGAAAAAAGTGAAATAAAAATACAAAGTAGAAAACAAAATAAAACATAAACATAAAAGTGAAATGAAAGCATATTGTTCCCATGTTCTGTGGGACAATAGCAAACAGCCTATCAAGCAAATCACTTGAGTTTCAGAATTAGAGGAGAAAAAAGGATGACTACAATTTCAGCTAAAACGCTCTGACGTGTGAAATACTTGGGAGTCATCACCCTTGTCCTTACAACAACAACAACAACAAAAAAGCTGTAAAAACTGAAAATCAGCAACTTTTCTTAGGTTCATCAGAGAATAAAGGTAATTAGAAAAACTGCCACTCCAAAATTAAGAGAGACAGATGAAGTGAATGCATCAGCCAAGATATGCCTACCTGGGAAAAAAAATGCTGGATTCAAAAACTGGTGAAAACCATTAAATGGTAATTTTTATACATTGCTACAGACCAAGTGTGGATTAGGTTGAGAGTGAGAAATTCTAGGGGCCTGCAATCTTAGCAGGGGCCTATGTTACTTCATGGTTTATACCTCTAGAAACCCACCAAAAATTCTGCAGAAAATAGCCAATAAAATTTTTCTTAGGACCCTGGCAGGGGGAAGAAAAGAGTAACTATGTGAAATATGCGCAGAGCATGCTCTATAACAAAAACTGTCTCTCCAAGGATAAAAAACTACCCAAACCATATTGCACTGGAGGAAATAAACTTCTGTAACTTTAGTCCCCTCTATCTTTCAGTCTTTTTTAAGGGAGACAGAAGCTAAAACGTGTTAGTTAAGATTATTGCTCAGGGATATGGATTCACTAAAAGACTGAGATTTGATTATGAGATTATAGAAGGCTTCCCATTCCCCACACAGTATAACAGCAGTGCATTGTGGTAGAAATAGCTTCAATATATAGACTTCATTTAAGTAGGATTACTCAGGAAAGCCACAGATAACAAGTGTAACAACAAGGAAACTAGAGACGTCTGATGTCTCCACTGTCTACAGCTACAGGAAACATTTAAAAACTCAATTTTTAGCCAGATAAACATAAACAATCACATTAAAGCCTCATTGCTACAGCTTGCTTCAAAAAAAAGATTGGTTACAAAGCATGGTAAAGGAACTTTAAAAAGCACATACTGAAAAGACAAAGCAAGCATCAGAACCAGACTTATATTTGAAACATATTCTGAAATTATCATACAAGGAATTTAAAGTAACTATGATTAATATATTAAAGGCTCTGTTGGGAAAAATGAACAACATGCATAAACATATGCACAATATAGTTGAAGTATAGACACACTGAGGATCAAAAGGAAATTCTAGAAATTAAAAACACTACAAAAAGAAATTTTAAATGTCATTGATGAGCTCAGCAGTAAACTTTGCACAGCTAAGGAAAGAACCAGTGAGCTTGAAGACAGGTCAATAGAAATTTCACAAACTGAAATGCAAAGAGAAAAATTAAAAATCCCAGAAGTTTTCATACAAAAATTGTAGGACAATTTCAAAAGATGCAACATATGTATAACTGGAATACCATAAGGAGAGAAAAGACAGGAGAGGCAGAATAAATATTTGAAGTAATAATGGTCAAGAATTTTCCAAAATTACTGAATTTCTCACAGACACCAAACCACAAATCTGGAAAACTCAGAATACAACCAGCAGAATAATCTATACTTAAGCATATCATATTCAAATTGTAGAAAATCAAAAACAAATAGAATAGTTTGAAAGAAGCCAGGGAAAAGACTACATTATCTATAGAGGTGTTACGGTCTGAATATTTATTTTCCTCTCAAATTCATATATTGAAATCTTAAAAACAAGTTGATGATATCAGGAGGAGGGGCCTTTGGCAGGTGGTTAGTCAGTGAAGGCCTCAGAAAGCTAGCTAGCCCTTTCCACCATGTGAGTACACAGTAAGAAGTTGCCAGTTTGTAACCCAGAAGAAAGCCCCCACCAGAATTCTACCATGCTGGCACCCTGATCTTTGACTCCACAGCTCCAAAATCGTGAAAAATAATTTTTTGTTGTTTATAAGCAACATGGTATATGGTATTCTGTTATAGCAGCCCCAATGGGCTAAGACAAGATGAATAAGGAAATAAAGTAAAGCAGACTTCTTCTCAGAAATCATGCAAACAAGAAGAGAGTGGGGTAACACATTAAGTTATTCAGAGAAAAATATTCAATAGCCTAAAATTCTATATCCAGTAAAATTATCATTTAAAATAAATAAGAAATAAAGACTTTCTCAGATGAACAACATCTAGTGGGATTTATTATCAGCAGAACTTCCCTGAAAGAAATTCTTAAAGAAGAATGAAAACTCTACAAGTGAGAAACTCACAGCTATGCAAATAAAGGAAGAGTATCAGACAAGGAATAATTGAAGCTAAAATAAATGCAAATAAACAAAGAGTATCAGAGAAAGAATAAGTGAAGCTAAAATAAAGCATTTTATTCTTATTCTTGATCTATATAAAATATAACTTTAAGGTAATAACAGTACAGTATATTGGGTGATTATAGAAAATGGATATTGAGGAGTACAGTTTCTGCTTAAAAACCTGTGTGTGATTTTTGAGGCCTCACCAAAGGAAATTAAAAGATTTTACTTGTAAGGCCTCCCTGAAGAAAGTTGCCCTCCCCTCACTAGAATTGGTGTCCAGTCAGAGCATTGCAATCTCTGAAGGGAGCTGTACTTAAGGACCTAGATTCCCCTGGCAAGTTGTGCTTTTGGAGTATTTGCATTGCCAGGCCCTATGCTTGCAATCCCAGGTATTTTTACCTGAGGCCTTGGGTTGAGGTCTTCTTCAGGCACCTTTACTGAGGCCTCCTTATGAGGGGAAAACCTTGAAAATAATTTTCCTACTCTGACTTAGTAGTCAGAGCTTTTCTGCCCCTAGCCCTTACCCCCCAGTTCCCATGTTCATAAGCCCCTAGCCCTTACCCCCAGTTCCCATGTTCATAAGCCCCTAGCCCTTACCCCCAACTCCTATGTTCATAAAACTGCGGAGTCTTTTCTCAGAAATCCACAACTGTGAGATGACCCCCACCCCTCCACAACACACAAATATCTGCACTGATGGACTTCACTTTTAACCAGTGTGCTGTTCTATGAGGGAAAATGAACCAGGGAAAGTCAGATCCAAGATCCAATGATATGGTGTGTATAAAATACTTTCTTTACATATAAAGACACACATTAAAAGCAAAGGGAGTGAGAAGGATATAACAAGTTAATACTAATTTTTAAAAAGCTGAGGTAAATAGTATATTAATTTCAGATAAAACATACTTTAGAACAATAAAAGTTATGCGGGATAAATAGATTCATTATATAATAATAAAGGGATGAATTCTCAAAAAATACATAACAATTCTTAATATTTGCACCTGAAAACAGAGCACCAAAATATGTGAAGCAAAGACTGATAGAACTGAAAGGAGAAATAAATAAATCCACGATTACACTTGGAGACCATTCTTCCAGCAAATAATAAATTAAGCAGCCCGAAAAATCAGCAAGAATAGCTAACCTGAACAGCACTAACAATCAACTTAATCTAATTAACATTTATAGAGTAGTTCATATAACAACTATAAGAGAATATACCTTCTTCTCAAGCTTGCATAGAATAGTCACCAAGATAAACAATACCCCGGGCTATAAGACAAACCTTAGGCCGGGCGCGGTGGCTCAAGCCTGTAATCCAGCACTTTGGGAGGCCGAGACGGGCGGATCACGAGGTCAGAAGATCAAGACCATCCTGGCTAACATGGTGAAACCCCGTCTTACTAAAAATACAAAAAAACTAGCGGGCGACGTGGCGGGCGCCTGTAGTCCCAGCTACTCGGGAGGCTGAGGCAGGAGAATGGCGTGAACCGGGAGGCGGAGCTTGCAGTGAGCTGAGATCCGGCCACTGCACTCCAGCCTGGGCGGCAGAGCGGACTCCGTCTCAAAAAAAAAAAAAAAAAAAAAAAAAAAAAAAAAGACAAACCTTAACAAAATTTAAAAATTGAAATTATACAGAGTATGTTTTTAGATCACAAGGAAATGAAAGAAGTCAGTAACAGAAAGATAGTTGGAAAATATCAAAATATTTGGAGATTGAGCAACAAACTTCTAAGTAACACATCAGTTAAAGAAGAAATCTCAAGAGAAATTAAAAAATATTTCTAATTAAATGAAAATGAAAACACAACTTATCAAAATATATGGGATACAATAAAAGTAGTACTTAGAGGGAAATTTATGGCATCAAATGCATACCTTAGCAAGTAACAAGAATCTGAAATCAACATCCCAAGATTCTCCGTTAGAGAATAAAAAATAGAAGAGCAATGTAAACCTAAAGTATGCAGAAGAAAATAAATAGTAAAATCTAGAACAGAAATCAATGAAATTGAAAGCAGGAAAACGACAGAAAAAATAAATTAAAATTAAAAGCGAGTACTTTGAAAATGTCAATGAATGTAATTGACCTCTAGCCAAATTACCAATATAAGAAATGAAAATGGCACCAATATTACTGATCCCATAAACCTAAAAAGGATGATAAAGGAATACTATAAGCCATTCTGTCCTCAATATTTGATAACTTACATGAAATGAACCAATGAATTGAGAGACCAAAAATACCAAGACACAATCAAAATTAAATAGTTTCTCTTTGGGGTATATACACATTTAAGAAACTGAATCTATAATTAAGCTTTGAAAATAGAACCAGCTTCAAATGACTTCACTAGTAAATTTCACTAAATATTTAAGGAAGAAATGACAGGATAATTTCTTTACAGTCTTTTGAGAAAATACAAGAGGACTTTTTACAATCTTTTGAGAAAATACAAGAGGAAACACTTCTTAGCTCATTCTATATGGCCAGTAATGTCCTAATACTAAAACTAGATAAAGATAGCACAAAAAAGAAAAACTGTATATCCATATCTCCCTTGAACATAGATGCAAAACATCTCAACACAAAGTATTAAGGAACTAAACTCAGTAACATATAAAAAGAATGATACACCCTGACCAGGGAAGATTAATTCCAGGAATGCAAAGTTGGATTAACACCAACAACCAATTAATTTAATACATCGGTGTAATCAAATAAAAGGCAAAACCATATGATCATCAAAATTACTTCAGGAAAATGTTTTAACAAAATCCAAAAGGCTTTCATGACAGAAATCTTCAACAAACGAGGATGGAAACATTCTCAACCAGATAAAGGACATAGACACGAACTTACAGTTAACATCATACTTGATAGTAAAAGATTGAATGCTTTCCTCTTAAGATCAGAAACAGCAAAAAGATGTCTGCTTCTATCACATCTGTACAACATAGTACTGGAGGGTTTAATTAAGACAATTAGGAAACAACGAAAAATAAAAGGCATCCAGATTGAAAAAGAAGAAGGAAAATTATTTTTAATCCTAAATAACCCACTAAAAACCTATTGGAACTAGGAAATGAGTCAGGTAATATTTCTGGACACATGATCAATATATGAAATCAATTGTATTCCTATGCACCAGCATTGAACCACCCAAAAATGAAATTAAGAAAATTTCCTTTGCAACAGCATTAACAAAGAATAAACCATTTATGCATAAATTTAACAAAAGTAATGAGAGACTTGCAAACTGAAAACTACAAAACAGTGTTGAAAATAATTAAAGAAGATCTAAATAAATGAAAAGACATTCATGTTCATGGATCAGAAGACTTAATATCATCAAGATGGCAATATCCCCACATTAATCTACAGATTCAATGCAATCCCTATTAATCTGAGCTGATTTTTCTTTTTTTCTTTTTCTTTGCAAAAATAGACAAGCTGCTTCAAAATTTCATATGTGGCCTAGAAAAGCCAAAATTATATTGATGAAGAACAATTTGGTAAAGTCACACTTTCTTATTTCAAAACTTACTACAAAATTACAGTACTCATTACAATGTAATACTCATGTAGAGGAATATATTAAGATTGCAGACATAAGCCTACACAGTCATGATATATTAAGGAATATATTGGGAGTACAGAAATAAGCCCATACATTTATGATAAATTGCTTTTATCCACAAGACAATACAATGGAGAAAGAATAGTGTATTCAAAAATGATGATTGGACAACAGGATAAGAGTGAACTTGGATCACCACCTCAGATAATACACAAAGTTAACTTAAAATATATTGGAGACCTAACTGTAAGATCTAATGCTATAAAATTCTTACAAGTAAATTTAGGAGTGAATCTTTGTGACTTTGGTTTAGGAAGTAGTTTATTAAACATGGCACCCAAAGCATAAGGAACGTTAGGGGAAAAAAGGGATAATTTAAATTACATTAAATGTAAAAATCTTTGTTTTGTGAATGATACCACCTAGAAAATGAAAAGGTAACCCACAAATTGGGAGAAAACATTTGCAAATCGTGTACCTGGTAAGAGACTTGTATCCAGGATCTATAAGGAATTCTTGCAATCCAATAACAAAAAGACAACATTTCAATTTTAAATGACCAAAGTATTTGAGCAGAAATTTCTCCAAAGAATGTATACAATGGCCAATATGCTCATATAAAGATCTCCGATATCTTTAGCCATCAGGGAAATGCAAATCGAAAGCACAATGAGATACCACTCTACATTCATTACAATAACTGTAATCAAAAGCACAAATAAAATAGCAAGTGTTGGTGCGGATGTGGAGAAACTGAAACTCTTAAATGTTAGAAATATAAAACGGTACAGCTGCTTCAAAAAACATGTTGTCAGTTCTGCAAAATGTTAAACATAGAATTACTATTTGACACAGCAATTCCACTTTTTGGTATATGCCGAAAGATGGCTTATTTTCATGCAAAAACCTAAAGAAAATGTTCATAGTAGCATTATTAGGCAAAGACTGAAACTACTCAAATGTCCACCAACTGATGGATATATATAATGTGGTATATAATGTGGTATTTTTCTGTAATTCAATTACTGATATATTATGCAACACAGATTAAGCTCTGAAACATTATGCGAAATGAAAGAAGCCAGTCATGAAGGACCACATATTATATGATTTCACTTCTATAAAATGTTCAGAATTGGAAAATATATAAAGAAAGAAAGAAGACAATGTTTACTCAAGATTAAGGTAAGGGAGGTGGCACTGTATGTTTAGGGAGGAAGTGGAGTGACTACTAACTAATATGGGCTTCTTCTGGAGAAGATGAAGGTGTTCTAAAATTAGACACAATCTTGTGAACTTACCAAATATCACAGAGTACTGTATACTTTAAATGGGTGAATTGTATAGTATGTGAAGTATGTCTCAATAAACTTAAAAATTGACCAAGGATCATAAGGAAAGATGCTTCTATTACCAATGATCAGATAACATTATATACAAATGAAGACCACAATGAAATAATACTACAAACCTACTAGATCAGCTAAAGATAAAAAGACTATTCAAGACAAGTAATTGAATATCCTTCATGTTTTCATTAGAATATAAAATGATACAGCTACCTTGGAAGACAGTGTAACAGAACCTTGTAAAGTTAAGCATGATTTTCCCATATGACCCAGAAATTCCTCTTTTGGGTATTTATACAAGAGAAAAAAAAGCTTATGTCCACACAAAACATGTATGTAAATGATCAAATCATCATTATTGACAACAGCTAAAAACTGGAAATAACCCAAATGATCATCCACTGATGAATGGACAAATTGTGGTATAGTCATAACATGAAACACTAATCCGCAAAAAAACCCACAGTATTAATACATGTAACATCATAAACATGATGCTAAGTGAAGGAAGTCAAACATACAAACTGTATAATTACATCAATATGAAATTCCAGAAAAGGCAAAACCATATATGGAGAAAGCAGACCAGTCATCATCTGGGGCCAAGTGTGGAAAAAGGGGATCAATTACAGAAGGTCAGAAAGAAACTTTGTAGGATAAGGGAACTGTTCTATATCTCGATTGTGAAGGTAGTTATGTGATTGCACAAATTACCAAAATTCATCTAAAGCTACATTTAATATTGATAAATTTTAATATAAATAATACATTAATAACAAAAAGTATTTTTAAAATATATACTATTTCACGTAAATATCTCCCTAGTTCATTGCATTTTCCTCTTATGTGAAGAGCTAGAGCAAGGTCTAATTAGTGAGAGAACTCTGTCACCGTGCTGTCATGCTCATAGCACCACATGTTCTCCTAAAGTTTAGATTTGTGGTAGCAAAAAATAAAGCAAACTCTATTAATTACTTCCATTTCTTATATTTTCTTTAACTCATATTCACAAATTAAGAACTCCAAGGCCAAGATGTTTATAGCTTTATACAGCAGTAGCCACATGATTGATACATTGGCAAGAATAGTATAACAGACACTGTAAAGAATAAAAATATTGAACAACAGAGCTTTTGTCCAAATGAACTGATAAGAAAATGTGTGTGCAGCTACCTACATATCACGGTATATAACCATATATGCTAATACAATCAAAGTATGAACTAATTGACAACTGTGGGGAAGAACTGCCAAAGTTTGAATTTCAATTGGATCTTTGAGTATTGATAGGATTTTACTTGTTAGACAAAGAGCATTCCATAGAGAGGAAACTGAGAAATTCTCAAACGGTTATATTACATTATTTATCTAGGGGTTGCTGTTTGCTTGGTGTGGTTGAAGCAAAGTAGGATAAAATGAGGAGATAGCCTAAGACTCAATAAAAATAGAATTGATTGCTACGCTAAGAAATTTAGAATTTTTAGCTTGGGTACTGGAGCTATGAAGCTTTTGAAGAAGTGGAGGCATGTTGAATGTTATCAAATTTGTATTCTCAGGAAAAGAGAAGGATGAATTGCAGCCAAAAATCAAAAATAAAATTAGAGAAAACAAGTAGGAGATTGAATAAGGAGAGTTACCATGGAAATGGGCAGTTTGCAACTAATTCAAGAGGCATTTCAGAGATAAAACTTACCTTCAGGTCTTGAAAGCTGATTAGATGTAGTGGGGTAGGCCATTAGAGAGTTTACAGATGACATAATTATCTCCATTGTAGGGGAGAATGAATGGTGATACAATTGTTCAAAACAGAGGATGAAAAGAAAAGAATCAGTACTGAGTTCAATTAGAATTGTCCTGAATTTGAGTTGTCTTTGGTAGCTTTGTGGGATTTTAAAACAGAGTCGAAGCTGGAAATAGGTATTCACAAACCATGTGCACATCAGTGGTAGTTAACCTATGTCAGTGGATCTCATGATTGTTATTTGCCAAATGAGGAGGAAAACAGAAAAATGATGGAGTTTGGAAGCCAATCTAGAAAAAGAAGAACCAAAGAAAGAGGCTTAGAAAGTCAGAGCTAAGGGAAGTTCCAACTGTAGATAGCATTATAGAGGCAAGAGTCATGCTTCATGAACAAATACTCTGTACTGTACAGGAAGCAAAATAGAAATTACTGAAAAAAACAAAAAAAAAGACAATTTATCAAATAGGGTGTCTTTGTGTGTCCAGAGTTGGTTCCTTCCTGTGGGTTCGTGGTCTCGCTGACTTGAAGAACGAAGTCGCAGACCTTCATGGTGAGTGTTAGTTCTTAAGGGTGGCGTGGACCCAGAGTGAGCAGCAGCAAGATTTACTGTGAAGAGCAAAAGAACAAAGCTTCCACAGCCTGAAAGGGGACCCGAGCAGGTTGCCACTGTTGGCTGGGGTGGCCAGCTTTTATTCCCTTATTTGTCTCTGCCCACATCCTGCTGATTGATCCATTTTAGAGAGCACCGATTGGTTCATTTTACAGAGTGCTGCTGGGTGCATTTACGATCCTTTAGCCAGATGCAGAGAACTGATTGGTGCATTTTTATGGAGTGCTGCCTGGTGCATTTACAATCCGTTAGCTAGATACAGAGTGCTGATTGGTGCATTTTTACATAGTGCTGCCTGGTGCATTTACAATTCTTTAGCTAGACACAGAGTGCTGATTGGTGCATTTCTACAGAGTGTTGCCTGGTGCATTTACAATTCTTTAGCTAGACACAGAGCACTGATTGGTGTGTTTACAATCCTCTAGCTAGACAGAAAAGCTCTCCAAGTCCCCACTTGACCCAGGAAGTCCAGCTGGCTTCACTTTTCAATCCCCGCTCTAAACAGGACACCCCAACTGCTGTTGGGAATTGGGCAATGACCGCTCTAGCTACTTCCTACTGGGTAGGGGTAAAGAAGGGGCCCTGTAGTGGTAGTGTCCTCCAGAAGGGAACTCTCTAGGCCAGCCAGAGGGCCAGTGGATCAATCCGGGGTCCTCGGTAGGAGTTGTTAGTTGAGCTCGTTTGGGGTTCCATTTGTAAGATCATCTGTAGCTTGGTGGCATTGATCCTGGAGGAAATACATTTAACAAGGAGGTTAAAAATACAGGGCCTGAAGGCGAGTAATAGAAAGATGTAACAGGACCTAGAAAGGGGAGAAGCCATGTCGCCCAACTCCAGAGCTTGGTATAAGAGTTTGAAAGATGTTGTCTGATTTCAGAAACATTTTCCTGTAAACGCTGGGTGACATCTCGTACTATACCTGAATGGTTAGTGTAAAAACAACACTCTTACCCTAAGAAGATGCAGAGTCCTCCTTTCTAAGCAGGGAGGAGGTCTAGGCCTTAGCAGTTTTGGAGAGTCACTGCTGCCAATGAGTCTATTTGGGATTGTAGAGTAAGGATAGACTTCGTTATTTCTTGCAAACTGTCTGAGAAATCCTTTGAGAGTGTATGGTAGTAGGATAATGAAGTAGATAAACTGGCTATTCCAGTTTCTATAGCAGTAGCCATTCCTAACCCTATAAGTAGGGGCTTTAGTTGTATGGCTCTGTGCTGACAGATTTGAGCTTTGAGGGGCACTGATACGGTCTGATTTCCTGGGGCAATGTTAATGTTGGGACTTAGGAAGACTAAGGTGCAGGTGCCTGTCCAGTTAGTGGGGAGGCAGATATGGGTTGACGTTCCACCTAAGAAGAATATGCCCTGGCTGGGTAGACAGAACTGGTCGTGTATGTTAAAAAGGTGTGTGAGTTTGTTGTTTTCATTTTCCCATACTCCTAGAGTACTAGCCAAGGTAGCTCCAGTGAGCGGCTGGAAAAGGGTGTTGGGAGCAAACTGAGTGGCTCCCTGTGTTCTGTTTTCCCATCGGAGAAAAAAACATTTTGTATCTACTAGGAACCATTCAAGAGAGTGACTGAAAGAGGGGATGAGAAGGCATTCACTAGTGGTGGGGACGCTGCTGCAGGGGTCCAGGGGTGAATGGTCATGCAGGGAGTATGTGTGCCATTACAAAACCTGGACTGCTTGTTAAGCAGGGAGGAGGTGATGAGTCTAAGATCTTGTACTAGTCTCCACTGATGGATCGGTTTTTGTACTCCTAGAATTGGGGTGTTGCAATTTTCTCACTAAGCCTTGAGCTTTTAAATGTCTAACAGTATCCTGTAATCCTTTATGAGCTTCAGGCCTTAAGGGATACTGCCTTTGATAAGGAAAAGTGTTGGGATCTTTTAACCTGATTTAGACTAGGCAGGCATTTTTTGCCCTTCCAAATTGTCCTTCCAATGCCCAGACTTCAGGGTTGATTCCCTCCTCAAGTAGGGAACAACAAATGGGTAACGTGTTCCCCATCTTCAAGTAGATAATGACTCCAGCTTTGGCTAATATGTCCCTCCCTAATAAGAGTGTGGGACTTACAAGTGTAGGCATAACAAGAAAGGCATGTGAAAAGAGCAAAGTCTCCCAATTACAACTGAGGAGATAGGAGAAATACCTGATTGCAGGCTGTCCCAGGATTCCTCAGATGGTAACAGACCTTGAGGACGGTCGTCCAGGACAGGAGATTAACACTGAGAAGGCCTCACCAGTGTCCAGGAGGAAGTCAATTTCCTGGCCCTCAATGGTTAAACTTACCCAGGGCTCAGTGAGGGTATGACATGAGCTGGCACTTGCCCTGGGCTCCCTCAGTCCTGTTGTTGGATCATCTGGTTGGGGGCTTCTGACCCAGAGAGACTGTGTCCTGTGGGGCACTGTGCCTTCCAGTGATCGCCTCGGCACAGCGGACATGGACGAGAGGTAGCTTGTTTCTTTTGGGCTGATTAAAGATGGAAGCATACACATATGAAAAATTAAACAGAAAAGTAAAAAATGTACTTTTTAATTACATTTCATATGATCCTATAAAAATGCAACTCTAAGCTTTATAATTAGCTCTGACCCCAGAAAGTTACTATCAAAATAACAATATAGTTCCTATTTTATAAAGAGTGATAATTTTAGACATCATCTTACTTTAGTAACAACATGAAGCTCCATAATATCATAAACTTAACAAAACTGAGATACAGTACTTTTGGTTACGTTGCCAATTGATTAGACATTCACTATGATTAGGCATGCAATTAAAGATTTTCCTTAAGGTAATATTCAGACTTTTTAAATAGCATAAATCCAAAAGTCTTCTCTGTGTGGACTTCCAAAAAACAGATTTTCCCCTTTACTTAAGAAGGTTAGCAATTTCTTCAGAATTTCTTAAAGGCTTTATTTAGTCTCATCTATTTTCACTTATATCCATATTTGTGCTTATAAACAAATGTCCTCTAGAGAGGGAAACAGAGGTGGTAAACACACTCCAGAGAGATGATGAATTATAGAGAAATGCTCCCACACACACCGGTGTGCTGTCTCTCCTATGTGTATCTCTGACATACCTCTTTGCAGGGAAATAATATTTATTCTGCTGAATCTGTAAATAAACCCATCATATTAGATCTTCCTTCTAATCTGCAATTAGTAATATGCAGACTGCTAGAGTAGGCTCCAAAGCACACGCTCACTGTGGTGCCATTTTATTGATGTACATACCATTGGTCTTTGGAAGACAAGGTTTTGAGTGGTTATGTTGTCATTGTGAATTTTTGGCATTAAAAATAATCACAAAATACTTTTGTAAGTAAATAAATACTATTTCAATTTGAATATTTAAAAATTTATCGCCATAAGCATATAAGCTTTTTATTAGAATAGATTTAAACATTTTTGAGGAGAATTATTGTATATTTAAAGCCATATTCATCAGTTTCTTAGAAAGAAGCAAATACTGAAGAAATGACTACACTGCTAAACACGCCAAAAGAGTAAGCCTCCGAATGGCCAAGGGAGAATGACATTTGCTCCTCCTTGCTCTCACAAATTAAAGAAGAAAATCACTATAGACTACTATGGTGGCCCAAATTCAGAACACTGATAATGCCAAATGCTGGTGAGAATATGGAGCAATGGAAACTCTTATTCATTGTTGGTGGGAATGCAAAATGGTACAGCTACTTTGCACAACAGTTTTGGTGGTTTCTTATGAAACTAAACATACTCTTACCACACTATCTGGCAATTGCACTTTTTGGTATTTACTCAAAGAATTTGAAAACTTACGTCCACACAAAAACCTGCACACAGATGTTGACAGCAGCTTTATTCCTAGCTGCCAAAACTCTGACGCAACCAAGATGTCCTTCAATGGGTGAATGGAAAAATGAAATGTGGTGCATCCAAATAATAAAAAGTTACCTAATGCAAAAAGAGAAAAATGAGCTACTAGGTCATGAAATAACACAGAGGAAACTTGAATGCATATTACTAAGTGAAGGAAGCCAATCTTAAAAAGCTATATATTAAATGATTCCAACTATATGACGTTCTGGAAAAGGCAAAACTATGAAGACTGTAAAAGGATTAGTGGTTACCAGGAGCTGGGAGAAGGCAGGCATGAATAGGTGGAGCATGGAGAATGTTTAGGGCAGTGAAACTACTCTGTATAATACTATAATGGTGGATACATGTTATTATAAGTTAGACCAAAACCATAGAAGGGATAATATCAAGAGTGAACGCTAATGCTAAGGTAAACTATGGACTTGGGGTGATAATGATGTATCAATGTAGGATTATCATTCGTAACAAATGGACCACTAAGGTGGGGGATATTGATAATGGGGGAGGTTATGCTATGCTTGTGTTGGAACAGGAAGTACATGGAAAGTCTCTGTACCTTCTGCTCAATTTTGCTGTGAACCTAAAATTGCTCTAACAAAAAGCTTATCAAAAAGAAGAAAATAAGAACTTTAAAATCCTTGGAACATAGTTTAAGGAATAAAAATTGTATAAATAATAGAAAGATCAATCAGAACAGTTGCTATGGACATAAAAGATACTGCACTAAAATCTGGTAGATAAATAAAGTGTGAATGAAATAGAAAAAACCATAAATAGCGAGGGCTATGTGAAAAGAGGAGATAACATGCAAAGAATCCTGGGGAAGCTCTGCCCTTGAATCAGTAGAAAAAAACAAATAAAGCAGAGTGAGAAATAAGGCTGGAAATAAGATAACGAAAGGTCTGTTTATACACCATGGAATACTATGCAGCCATAAAAAAGGATGAGTTTGCATCCTTTGTAGGGACATGGATGCAGCTGGAAACCATCATTCTTAGCAAACTATCACAAGAACAGAAAACCAAACACCGCATGTTCTCACTCATAGGTGGGAACTGAACAATGAGATCACTTGGACTCAGGAAGGGGAACATTACACACCGGGGCCTATCATGGGGTGGGGAGGGGGGAGGGATTGCACTGGGAGTTATACCTGATATAAATGACGAATTGATGGGTGCTGATGAGTTGATGGGTGCAGCACACCAACATGGCACAAGTATACATATGTAACAAACCTGCACGTTATGCACATGTACCCTAGAACTTAAAGTATAATAATAATAATAATAAAAAGAAAAAAAAATTTAAAAAAAAGACGAATTCACCCTTCCTATCCTACGACAATCCTTATCCACCTACCTTAATGAATAGAATTCAAATAAAGTTCACTCTCATACAATTAGAAGGCTCTTTTCTGAAGCTGTTGAGCAAACTAAACAGAACTGTAGCAGTTACTGTGCGTTAGACATATTTGCCTTGAGAGCATTGAGTCCCCATCTGCTCTCTAAATAAAAGTCACCCACTGGTCCAGGCTTCCAAATATCCCACTCAGCTCTTTTGCTGCCTCAATTTAAAACATAGATATCCTGTAGCAATGCATACAATGATTAACAAAAATAGAAAAACTGACTAAAATTAGACAAGAAACTTTGGAAAAATAAACTTCAAAAAGTGTTTTGAGTGAAAAGAGAAGCCATAGAATGGTAAGGAAAGCTAGTCTCTGGTAAGTTCAGAAATAGGGGATTACAAAATGGAGAAAAGGAAATTATCAGAGACATAATAGAAGAAAAAAATAAGAGTGAATGAATAGTAAGCAAATTCCATGTAAAAATCATGAGACTTTTTCGCATCTCAGTATAGTGGACTTAGACTCTACTGGGGAACTCCCTTACAGACAATAACTATGAAACCTGAACCAAGAAAAAGAACTACATGAAGGTACTAAATACTGAACAGAAGCAAGTATATTCTTGCAGTCTGTACTTAGAAAGGGAGACAGGAGCTGTACAAATAATTCCCATGTTTGAGGGGCTAGGTTCGGCTCTCTGGGCATGGAAAATTCCAAAATATTTCTAGCTGGAAAACTAGAAAAAATAAGCCTTGACACTGTAAATACTGAAAAGAGGGTGAAATCCCAAAAGGGAAAGTACTAGAGACAAATCCCCACATGCTTCCTCCCCATTTCACTGACTCATATGTATCTGAACTACACATGTGCAGAACAGAATCACAGCAGTTCGAACAAGAAAACATTTTTTGAACTTAAATAGGTGTTACAATTCTGAAGGTACTGAATTATTGTATTGTATTGTATTTTTTGAGATGGAGTCTCGGTCTCTCTCCCAGGCTATAGTGCAGTAGCACAGTCTCGGCTCACTGCAACCTCCACCTCCCAGGTTCAAGTGATTCTCCTACCTCAGCCTCCTGAGTAGCTGGGATTACAGGTGGATGCCACCATGCCCAGCTAATTTTTTGTATTATTAGTAGAGAAGGGGCTTTGCCATATTGGTCAAGCTGGTCTTGAACTCCTGACCTCAGGTGATCTGCCTGCATCGGCCTCCCAAAATGCTGGGATTACAGGCATGAGCCACCACATCCTGCCATTAGCAGGCAGAATGTGGTGGAGTGGCAGCTACTTGGAGGAAGGTAAATAAGAAACTGAGTTTCTCAATTTGCAATTTTGCCTTGTAGCTAAGTGCAATCCACAGAACACTCAGGAGAGACAAGGGCATGCATGGAAATGTTCCAGTCTTCCTGATCTGGTGAATGAGAAAAGAGAAGCGAAAAAACCAGGAAAACTGAAAAGAGTGGCAAATCCCAATAGAGAAAGAGCCAGATGAATGATTCCGAAAGCAGTTGAATTCCAGGCATAAAAATGACTTTGTAAAACAAAAGGAAAAATACTTATCACATAATGATAATAGAATGCAGTATCCTCTGAATGCAGTATTCATAATACATGGGACATAATCCAAAGTTATCCACTATGAAAGGTACTAAGAAAATAGAATGCGGCCGGGCGTGGTGGCTCAAGCCTGTAATCCTAGCACTTTGGGAGGCCGAGACGGGCGGATCACGAGGTCAGGAGATCGAGACCATCCTGACTAACACGGTGAAACCCCGTCTCTACTAAAAACTACAAAAAACTAGCCGGGCGAGGTGGCGGCGCCTGTAGTCCCAGCTACTCGGGAGGCTGAGGCAGGAGAATGGCGTGAACCCGGGAGGCGGAGCTTGCAGTGAGCTGAGATCCGGCCACAGCACTCCAGCCTGGGTGACAGCGCGAGACTCCGTCTCAAAAAAAAAAAAAAAAAAAAAAAAAAAAAAAAGAAAATAGAATGCATCCTCAAGAAATAAGAAATTGAGTCCAACCCAAGATGAACCACATGTTGCAACAAGTTAAAATGAACTGTTAATAACTATCCAAGGAGAAAAAATACAGCAAAATACCACATCAGAGAAACAGAAATAAGAAGAAAGAACTAAATGGAAATTCTCCTAATAAAAAAGAACATTTTTTGAAATAAAAAATTTACTGAATTAATTTTGTCAAAGATATGACAAAAGAAACAGTGTGTGAAGATAGAAAAAGTAAAATGATTCAAGGTGAAAAACAGAGGAAAACAAACCAGGATAAATATCACTTCACAGATGTGTCAGATAATATTCATATAGTCAAACATATGTATAACGGTTACGTCAGAAGAGAGAAGATATTTAATGAAGAAGAAAAAGATATGCTCAAAGAAACAGTGGTTGAAAATATCTGAAGTTTGCAGGTACAATATTCTACACAAATAATAAGCAAAATGAACATAAAGAAACCTACACAGACACACATTGAGTAAAGCTGTTGAAAGCCAAAGATAAACACCAAATATTGAAATCAACAAGAAAGAGACAGCACATTACCTACAGGGAAACAGCTATCCAATTAAAGGCTTACGTCTTATAATAAACCACAGAAGCCAGAAGAACACGAATAAAATCTTTGAGTTGTGAGGGAAAATACCAAAACTGTTTAATCAGATTTGTGCATTCAGTGAAAATATTCAAGAATGAAAACAAAATAAGACATTTTTAACTAAAAGAAAACCTAAGAGAATTTATTGTCAGTAGATTTATAGATCAAGAAGTGTGAAAGATATTCTTCCAACTGAATGAAAATTACAATAAATGGAAACTGATCATCAGGGAGAAAAACAGATAATCAGAAATGGTAAATATGAAAGCTATCTTTAATTTGGGGAGGTGATTTTTCTTAATTATATTGTAAACCATTGCTTGAAACTGAAATATATTGCCTTATATAACATAAACTCTATATTGTCTTGAGGAGTTTATAATATAAGTAGATGTATTACATATAACAATTTTAACATAAAGAATGGTACAGGTGTTGGCCAAATTTCTATACTTTAAATGAATACTAACTGTATATGGGCTGTGCAAAATTAAAAATGTGTATTTTAATTCATAGAGAAATCAGGCATAAAGAACAAATAGAAGTTAACAGGAAAATCAAACAAAATAAAATTTGGAAATATATTCAAGTAATCTTTTTAAAATGGAAGGAAAGAGGCTGGGCATGGTGGCTCACACCTGTAGTTCCAGCACTTCAGGCTGCTGAGGCGGGTGGGTCACCTGAGGTCAGAGCTTTCGAGACCAACCTGGCCAACATGGTGAAACCCCATCCCAACTAAAAGTACAAAAATTAGCCAGGTTTGGTTATGCACGCCTGTAATCTCAGCTACTCAGGAGGCTGAGGCACGAGAATCCCTTGAACCCCAGAGGTGGAGGTTGCAGTCAGTGAGCTGAGATTGTGCCACTGCACCCCAGCCTGGGCAACAGAGCGAGACTCCCTCTCAATAAAGAAGAGAAGGGAAGGGAAGGGGAGGGGAAGAAAGAGGAGGGGAGGCAAGGAGGGAATGAAGGAAGGAAGGAGGGAGGGAAAGAGGGAGGGAAGGAAAGAAGGAAGGAAGGAAGGAAGGAAGGAAGGAGGGAAAAAGGGGAACAGAAAAGAAAAAAGAAAACAGAGGAGAAAAGTAGAAAACAAAAAAAAGGTAAACCTGAACCAGATGATATTAATAATCACATTACACATTAATAAACTGAATATGCCAATTAAAAAATACAGAATGTTAGAATTAAAATTTAAAAGACCTGATTATATGTTCTTTATAAGAGGTAAACTTTGATCTTCAGACACACGTAGAAAGTAAAGGGATAAAAAGATAAGCAACGCAAAATATTTATTTTATAAAACTAATACTATCTCCCTACAATTTATCTACCCATCTACACATTCATTCAAACTTCTGCCTAAGATGTCTAGGTAATCATGTTCACACAGTGTTAACATTTCAGTTTTCTAGGTGTTGTAACTGGCACTGGGGTGTGGTTTTCTGTGTTGTGTTTTTATACATTGCTTGAATATTTGCAGGAAATATGTATCATTTTTATTAAAATGTAAGGACTTTTTTCAAATACACAAATCTGTGAAAAAAGAAATTCAGAAAATGAATAGTAAAGAACAAAAAGTTAAAATAATAAACAACAAATTATTACTTACAAAATTCTTTGAAATATTTGCAGAATAAGACTAAGAAAAAATAATAGTTTTAGCTACTTAAAAATGAATACAGCTTTGAGGTTGAAAAATATTAAAAGTGCAAATGTTAACATGGAATATATATATGGCAGAATGTTAACATATTTTAAATAGTGCTAATAAACTAATGATTTAGATTTAACGTTAAACAAGGTCAAAATGTAATAACTGCAAATGCCACAAAAGAAAAGAAATACAAACATGAAATATGTTCATCTTCACAAGCAAATGAAGGAATCCAAATAAAAATAATAAATAATTTTTAAAAGATTTCAATATGTAAAACATCTTGTATGGACAATAAAACAGAAAAACGAGTGTACCTATCTATTGGGTTAGTTTCGTCAATGTATAAAAAGACAAAGAACAAAAAACTTACACCATCATTAGCAAAAGGGTGAACGAGTATCAGGCAAACAAAAATAAAGGCTCTTTACTATAGCTGCAGGGGAAACAGTAGTTATCACTGAAGGTGGGATTTGGGATAATTTTTACCTATTTTTAAGAAGTTCTAACGCAACAATCATACATTTTATATCTAAGCATAGAACAAAAATGTGTGTATTTAAAAAACAAAACCAGAGTGAATTAACTAAGAAATCATCTAGAACTAGAGAAGAACATTTGTTTATAAAATAGTTTATAAAAGCCAGATGTGGCGGTTTGTGCCTGTAATCCCAGCCACTCGGAAGGCTGGGGCAGGAGGATCTCTTGAACCCTGGAGTTTGAGGTTGCTGTAAGTTATGCTCACGTCACTACACTTCATCCAGCCTGGGTGACGGGCAGACTCCTCTCTCTCTCTCTCTCTCTCTCTCTTTCTCTCTCTCTCTCTCTCTCTCTCTCTTTTTCTTTCTTTCCTTCCTTCCTTCCTTCTTTTTGTTTTTTTTTTTTTTTTTTTTTTTTTTTGAGACAGAGTCTCGCTCTGTCGCCCAGGCTGGAGTGCAGTGGCACGATCTCGGCTCATTGCAAGCTCCTCTTTCTTTTCTTCTTTCCTTCTTTCCTTTCTTCCTTTCTTCCCTTCTTCCCTTCTTCCCTTCTTCCTTTCCTTCCCCGTCCCTTTCCATTCCTTTTCCCTTCCCTTTCCCTTCCCTTTCTCTCCCCTTCCCTTCCCCTCCCCCTCCCCTTCCCCTCCCCCTCCCCCTCCCCCTCCCCCTCCCCTTCCGTTCCCCTTCCCTTCCCGTTCCCCTTCCCCTTCCCGTTCCCCTTCCCCTCCCTTTCCTTTCCTTTTTTGGGTGGAGTCTCGCTCTGCCGCCCAGGATAGCGCAATCTCAGCTCACTGCAAGCTCCGCCTCCCGGGTTCACGCCGTTCTCCTGCCTCAGCCTCCGGAGTAGCTGGGACTACAGGCGCCGCCACCTCGCCCGGCTCGTTTTTTGTATATTTACTAGAGACAGGGGTTTCACCGTGTTAGCCAGGATGGTCTCGATCTCTTGACCTCGTGATCCACCCGCCTCAGCCTCCCAAAGTGCTGGGATTACAGGCGTGAGCCACTGCGCCTGGCCGACCCCCATCTCTCTTTAAAAAAATTGTTTATAAAGCAGCTGTGCTGGCTGAACCCCATAGAGATGACTCATTCCTCTAACCCAACTCGACACACCTTTTATTTTTTTCTCTTTTTTCCTTTCTAGGTCAGTTAAGAATAAAACATGGAAAAGAACAGGTCAAAGGAACAGAGAGCATTGATACTCAAACTGATAACTCTAGGCAGTCATTTAGTATCATTCCTTTCGTTAGCTCTCAGACCCAGAGCTTGTTAAGTATATCATCTCTTGTGGAGTTACATACAGACCTGTTTGCCCTGATGTCCTGTAGCCAGAAATAATTCCAAAAGATGTCTGACTCTGTGGTAAAGCTAAAGGATGACATTGAAAGATGTATTTAAAGTAATATTGGAATTAATAGAAGATTATATTGAACTACTTATATAGAATTAATAGAGGATTAGACGGATTATTTACTTGTGATTTTTTTTTTTTTTTTTTTGAGACGGAGTCTCGCTCTGTCACCCGGGCTGGAGTGCAGTGGCCGGATCTCAGCTCACTGCAAGCTCCGCCTCCGGGGTTTACGCCATTCTCCTGCCTCAGCCTCCCGAGTAGCTGGGACTACAGGCGCCCGCTACCTCGCCCGGCTAGTTTTTTGTATTTTTTAGTAGAGACGGGGTTTCACCGTGTTAGCCAGGATGGTCTCGATCTCCTGACCTCGTGATCCGCCCGTCTCGGCCTCCCAAAGTGCTGGGATTACAGGCTTGAGCCACCGCGCCCGGCCTACTTGTGATTTTTTAAAAATAAAAAAGTCTGCTATGTCGGTCTCATCTCTAATTGCATTAATATATTTGGCATTTGGTTATCTTTTAAAATATTCTATTTAAAAAATATTTAAAACGCGTCTATATTTAAAATAGGAAAAATACATATTTTTCTATGTAGGATTGTTCTTCAAAACTAGATATTGTTTTATTGAAGTCTATAGCCCAAGCCTCACCAGTTAGGCACTATGGCTACCTTCACTGAGTGGTTGCAGAGAAGTTACCAAAGGGAAAAAGGGTTGTCGTGCACCCAGAAAGTGACTGAAAACATGCACATGAAACAGGCAACCCAAAATAGTGTTCTGGGTAGAAGTCATTCCATAGTCTGTAATGTTTTACTACATAGTTTATATAAAATTGATCACATAGTGAATTACTCCTATGTATCATTTTGAAATATTCTAAGGTAGTTAAAGTTTACATCAAGTTTTTAAACCTAATAATGTCATGCACCACTTTATAATGGGGATATACTCTGTGAACATCACAGAGTGTACTCACGCAAACCTAGATGGTGTAACTTACTGCATACCTCAATTATATGGTTTAGCCTCTTGCTCCTAGGATACAAATCTGTACAGCATGTTATTGTACTGATTACTGTAGGCAACTGCAATACAATTAAGTATTTGTGTATCTAAACACATCTAAATATAGAAAAGGTATAGTAAAAATATAGCATAAAATATTTGAAAATGACACACCTCTATAGGACACTTCACATGGAATGGAGCTTGCAGGACTGGAAGTTGCACTGAGCGAGTGAGTTAGTGAGTGAGTGAGTAGTAAGTGAATATGAAGGTCAAAGACATTACTGAACACTACTGCAGGTTTCATAAATACTATGTGTTTAAGCTACACTAACTTTATTTTTAAAATATTTTTCTTTCTTCAATAATAAACATCTTAAAATAACTTTTCTTATCAATAAACTTTAATTTTTTTAAGTTTTCAACTCTTTTTTATAACACGTAAAAACACAAACACATTCTACAACTGTACAAAAAGATTTTATTTCTTTATATCCTTACTCCGAGCTCTATTTTTATTTTCTTTAAATATGTGTTTTACTTTTTTTCTTTTAAGACAGAGTCTTGCTCTGTAGCCCAGGCTGGAGTGCAGTGGTGCGATCTTGGCTCACTGCAACCTCTGCCTCCCAGGTTCAAGCAATTCTCCTGCCTCAGCCTCCCGAGTAGATGGGACTACAGGTGCATGCCACTACACCAGGCTAATTTTTCCTGTTTGCTAGGATGGTCTCGTTCTCCTAACCTCATGATCCGCCCGCCTCAGCCTCCCAAAATGCTGGGATTACAGGCGTGAGCCACTGCGCCTGACCATGTTTCACTTTTAATTTTTTTTAAACTAAGACACAAAAACACACTTTAGCCGAGGTTAAGATCATTGAGTTGTCACTAGGCCATAAGAATTTTTCAGCCACATTATAATCTCATGGGACAACCATCATATATATGGCCCATCATTAACCAAAACATCGGTATTCAGCACATGTCTATACTTTAAGGATGATTTACTTTTATACATATCAAGAAATGTGGCCAGGTGCAGTGGCACATGCCTGTAATCCTAGCAGTTTGGGAGGCCGAGGTGGGTGGATTGCCTGAGCTCAGGAGTGCAAGATCAGCCTGGCCAACGTGGTAAAACCCCATCTCTACTAAAAATACAAAAAATTAGTTGGGTGTTGTGGCACGTGTCTGTAATCCCAGCTACTCGAGAGGCCGGAGACATGAGAATCGCCTGGAACCTGGGAGGCAGAGGTTGCAGTGAGCCGAGATTATGCCACTTCACTCCAGAGGGAGGGTCTGTCCCCCCACAAAAAAAGAAGAATAAATGTGGGTGAAAGGATACAGCTCAAAGAAGGCTATAGGTAACTTATTTAACTGCATCCTAAGTTGAAAAAAAACAAATCTGTTCATGATGCACCTCACTGTATTTCAATGAATTCAAAGATAGTTATTAAGATAAAGTTTTTCAAAACTTTTAAACGCAATAGTTTTTGAAAATAAAGGTTCCATGTACAATTAATATTTAGAAAATTATTTCCATATCAATAATTTACTTGCCAAAAAAGCTATATCAAATTTCCTTATGCATTACATATATAAATGTGAATTACAGTAGACGAGCTTGTTTTCCCAGTGATTTGTTTCTTTCGCGTAATAGGATTCTCAGGGATGTATGACTTTCCAATTTATTGTTTGAGAATTCATGTTCCTATCTCTTTGAGATTAACATGTGACATGCTTTACTCAACAGGATGTGAAGTACTGGACTTGTTGCTAACTAATCCTTAGATAACCAGGTTTAAATGGAAGCAAGTACTGAGTCCAACAGATGTGATGGACACATTCTAATAGGGCTGCACGATCCCCATCCCTTGGTATCTATGCTTTGCATATCCCTCCACACCTTGAATAGTGTCAGGATCTATGATATACTTGTAAGAAATAGAATGCCTTAAAGGGGATGGGAGGTCACTCTTGTATGTGCCTCATAAGTCTCCATCTTGCTAGATGACTGCCTCTAGACACTGTCTGCCTTGCTGGCTTTGAAGAGGTATAGTAAGTGACCACGTCAGGAAGCCCGTGTGGCAGGAAGCCCAGGCCTATGATTAGGTGCTGAGGGCAGCTTCCAGCTTCCATCCAGCAAGAGCTAGAGTCCCCAAACTTACAGTCACAAGGAATTGAATTCTGGCAACACTTGAGTGAGTTTGGAAGCATAGCTTTCTCCAGTGAAGCCTCCAGTTGAGAACTCGGCTCAGGCCCACATTTTGATTGCAGCCTGTCAGAGGACTTCAATAAACCTCACCTGGACTCCCAAGGTATTAAATGTGTCTGTTGTTTTATACATTCAAATTTGTAGTGGTTTGTTAGTATAGATTATGTATATAATCTATCTATACTGGATTTGATTTTGATACATATATCAGATTCAGACTATATATAATATATATTATATATATTAGAGCATATACACATATTCTAATATAATAGAAAAAGAATACAGCAGAATCATATATGTAATTTTTATTTTCTTATATATGTATTTCTTGCATTGAAGTATGCAATATAGTACAATGGACATAATTTTTTAAAATTCTGTGAAATGCATGAGTATCTAGATCTATCTATATAAATATCTAGAAGTCAGACCGGATGTGGTGGCTCACACCTGTAATCCCAGCACTTTGGGAGGCTGAAGCAGGTGGATCACCTGAGGTCAGGAGTTCAAGACCAGCCTGGCCAGCATGGTGAAACTCCGTCTCTACTAAAAATACAAAAATTAGCCAGGCGTGGTGGCACACACCTGTAGTCTCAGCTACTCGGGAGGCTGAGGGAGGAGAATTGCTTGAACCCAGGAGATGGAGGTTGCAGTAAACAGAGATCGCCCCATTGCACTCCAGTCTGGGCAACAAGAGTAAAACTCTGTCTCAAAAAATAAATAAGTAAATATTTAGAAGTTAAAATTATAATCATTAATAATAGTGATTTCCCATTTAGGGACCAGAGAATTTTGCAGAGTCCACTTGGAGTCAACTGGATTTGAAGATAGAGTGGGGTACAGCAAGTGACACACAAGGTTCTAGTCCTTCCTTGATATTCTTCTCTGATACTGTTGCTAGCAAAGAAAGGAAATATCCATTTAAATGAGTTTTATTATTTAACATTATTGTTAGAAAATGCTCAATATTATAAATGATGTGCCAGTAAGTTTCATTTAGAGGTTTTTGCCTATCATTCATGAAATCTATCACGAAGATTTTAAAAACACCATGTACATATCACAAAGATTTTATAAACACTGTATGCATATAAATGAAAGCTAGTAGGACCAACCTTAAATTTGTCTTATACATTAATATGACAAGAAAAAGAGCACTCGATAATTATAGAGTAAGATCTGCTTATTGAGATAGCAAATAGTCGTCTCAGCATTTCCACTGTTTAATTGTTGTTTAATGATCACAAACTAATACATCAGGAAAGCATCTTCAAAAGTCATTACTAAGCCATCTTGAGAACACACCACATTAAATACACTTGCTTTTCTGTCTGTTGATATCTCTGCACTTTAAAATACTGTAAACAATTGCCTTTGATGATTTTAATCACAGAAAGTCAGAGATATTTGAAGGACCATTACTAAAGAAGAAAGGCCAGATATGCATGAGTCATTAGTTCAGACTCTAAAATAGATCAAAGAGACATCCAAAAATGAACTACTATTTACTGTTCTGAAGGCAGTCATGGTATTTAGCTAACCACAATGTAAACTTTTCTCCAGTTATGTGAAATAAGCATTCTAGTTACAAATAATTATTGCTCTCTAGGAAGAGATATGCAATGAAGTTTGTTGAGCTGGTACTTACCATTATCTTTTCAAAAATAGTTCTTAAGAATCAAGTAGAATTTCAGAAGTCAGTTATTTTTTTAAATTAAATATACTTAGCTGTGCTGTTTCAGAGTTTTTTTTAACCCTTTCCAAATCCAAAAGGGTAGCAATACAACAGATTTCTCATTGAAGAGTCTCAGGGAAGGCTCTATTCAGTACTGTTTGGCCTAGTACACTGGCACCCAAAACCCAAAGAGGTAACTAAAATAATTCTGCTTATCCATTTGCCTAATGCTAATGATTTTTAGGTTGATCTTATACCTGACAACCTTGATGAACTCTTATTAATTCAGTATTTATCACTGATTCTCTTGGATTTTCTACGTCAAAATCGTATCTGCCCTGAAATAACAATTTTTTATTTTTCTTTCCAATTTTCTTTTCTTCTTTGGTTTCACTGACTAGGATCTTCAGTACAATGATAAATAGAAAGTATTTCTCAAACTCTGCCATTAAGTACAATATATGTATGGATGTTTACTAGGTAAATTTAACTCAGATTATGAAAAGTCTCTCTTCATATAACTGTATTGGAAGGCCATTTTTATGAGTAGATGTTGCAGTTTATAGGACATTTACTTTCTATGTCTGTTGAAACTATTACCCTTTGTTGTCATTTTAACCATCACTGCAGTGATAAGTTGAACGATCTTAGCTTTCCTAGTATAATTTCTCCTAGGTCACATTTTATTGTTTGAATTGTCTTTTAATATTTCCGATGGCCCATGTAGTGAACAATGTAGACTAACTTATTTAGCCTTTATTCTCAAATAGTCTGTGTTAGCAATTATTTATTCCTTGAAATGTTTAAAATTTCTCTATAAAATCCACTCGGTCACTTCTAGAAATGTGTTGGTGAAGCATTTTTTGATAGACATTTATATTCTTTAAATATATACTTGTGTTTCCAGTATTTCTTTTTCCTTTATCATTATAGAAAGTTTTATTTTCTAGAATATTGTCGTTTCATTTTTGCATTCAAATATATTGGCATACAGCTTTTCATGGAATTACATACATTTTTACTCTTTACTGCAATTAGAGTTAATTCTATTTTCATCTGTAACATATTTACTTGTTATTTTTTCTCAATCAGTGTTTCCATTTTGTCTGTTTCAGGTATTTTCAAAAACCTGTCTTTTGTGTTCTTGATATTGTTTTTATATACATTTAAAATTCTTCATTTTGCCTTAACGGTACTTACTTTCAATTTTATTTGAATTAATTTATTCATTTTGTCCTTTTTTATAGCCTCTTGATATAGATGCTAGCATAATCATTTTAAATCTTTCTTTCATTTAATTAAATGTATGAAGAGTACAAATTCCCATATAGGTGATTTTATACTTATCTTTTACAAATTTTAATGTATATGCTTTGGTTGGCATTAAGTCTTATTAAATATTCCATAATGTTTGCATTCGAAAAATTATTCCATAAATTATTTGGAATCGTGTTTACACTTTTTAATTGTAAGGTTATATTTCAATTACCTTTTCAAAGTTAATTTCTGATTTAATTGTATTGTGACTAGAAATGTGATCTGCAAAATATAAATCTGGTTTGGACTTCCTTTGTGGTCAGTACATGACAATTTTTATAAATGGTTACATATGTATTTGAAATGAATGATTTTTTTCTGGGTATAAGGTTCTATGTACCTCTAATAGAGTAGGGTTTTTCATCATGATAATTAAATCTTAAATTGTAACTTTCTTAAGTTAACTGAACTTTCTGAGAGAGAAATATTGCTATTTTCTTATTTTGATTTTGTCCTTATCAATTTTCCCTTGTGTTTTTGTTAATTTTTACTTTACATATTTCTGAGGCTATGTTGTTTGATTCATTGTATTGATGTAGTTTGGGGATGGATTTTTCTTTTTTAAGGGAAAAATGTATTCACTATTTCTTTACTAGTTTCCTGCGGTTGCTGTAACAAATCACCACAGACTTAGTGGCTTTGTACAATTCATGCTCAATAACGATGTATTTTGTTGCAGTTCTAGAGTCCAGAAGTCCAAAATCAGTATCCCTGGCACAAAAACCAAGGTGCCAACAGAATCCTCTTCTTTATATGTATGTACCTCTTTCTGTTCCAAATCAGAAATTTTACTTCGAGATTGTCAGTTTTTAAATCCAGCCATTAGACAGTTTTTAAAAATAAGTTGTGCTAATTGCTGTTCACCGTGCATCTTCTGTCTCATTTCCTCCTAAACTCATTTTCTTCTTCGTGAGAATATGTTCCAGTAAAGTTTCAGAGAACTGTGAGTGATACATTTTCTAAATTTCTATAATGATAAAAATACTTCTATTTTACCTTTACATTAATGTAAGTTACATTTAATAAATATTCCACACTTTTTTGTTCTTAGTAGATTATATTTTGTGAGTACTATATACTGATTTGGTATTACGTTACTAGAATATTTACTTTTATAATCAGTCTTGAACTTAGGCTTTTTGTTAGTCAATCTTAGGTTTAGGTGCCTATGAATTCTGAATTAGGTAGCATTCAGTTTCTGAAGATTCTCTAGAATATTTAATAAAGCATACTAAGTATTCTGAAGAGATTATGGATATAAGCATCTGTGAAAATTTATTGATTGATTGATTTTTATCTATTGAGATATTTTAGTATATATTTAATTAAATATATTTTTTCAGGGATCTGTTCCAATGAAATTTCCAACTTTCCCATTGAATTTAGAAAATAAATCAATGAATTTTTTCTGAGTATAATTGTGGTGTCATACCATTAGTTTTTTTGTTTTTGTTTGTTTGTTTTTGAGACAGAGTCTTGCTCAGTCACCGAAGTTGGAGTGCAGTGGCGAGATCTCAGCTCACCGTAACCTCTGCCTCCCGGGTTCAAGCCATTCTCATGACTCAGCCTCCAGAGTAGCTGGGATTACAGGCACACAACATCATACTAGGCTAATTTTTGTATGTTTAGTGGAGACTTGGTTTCGCCATGTTGGCTAGACTGGTCTCGAACTCCTGACCTCAGGTGATCCACCCACTTCGGCCTCTCAAAGTGCTGAGATTACAGGTGTGAGCCACTGCACCTGGTGTATTAGTTTTCATAGACAGTATTTTTATGTTGATTACTTAAAAGTAGATAAAAGTAATTGTAATTTTGATGAATTGCTGTCAGATATGATTGTTCATATGTTTTAATCTTAGGATTTACAGAGATTTTATTTCCATCCATATATTGCCTTTAAAAAATGAGTATTTTCTATTAGATTAAAAAAAATTTTTATCTATTCATACACATTTTTGTATTTTATTGCCTAACACAGGGCATTGAACTAATTACTAAACAAGATAGAAGGCCAGGCATGGTGGCTCACACCTGTAATCCCAGCAATTTGGGAGGCCGAGGTGGGTGGATCACTTGAGGTCAGGAGTTCGAGACCAGCCTGGCCAACATGGTAAAACCCCGTTTCTACCAAAAATACAAAAATTAGCTGGGCAGGGTGTCGGGAGCCTATAATCCCAGCTACTTGGGAGGCTGAGGCAGGAGAATAACTTGAACCCAGGAGGTGGAGCTTGCAATGAGCCAAGATGGTGCCATTGCACTCCAGCCTGGGCAACAAGAGTGAAATTCTGTCTCAAAAAAAAAAAAAAAGAAAAAAAAGAAAAGAAAAAGGGGGAAAAAAAAGAAAAAAAAGGATATTAGATGGATGCATATCTATATCTATATCCATTATGCTATTCAAACTTTATTTTTATTCTTTTATTATCTATTTGGTCTTTCCAAGGCTGAAGTAGATATGTGATAGTATCCTTTAACTTCTTGTATTTTATAATATTCTTGTTTTATACTATTTAAATTTGTAATTTTTTTATGTTATTAAAATAATTAAAAACAGTATACTTTTACTTCAGTCTCATCCTTTTTTCTATGTTGTCTATGTCAACAAGATATGAGATTACTGTTAGTAACTTATTTTCTACTACATGTCTTCTCCTTGGGATTTATTTTGGATATTTCCATTTATAATTATGAACTAGAGTTAAGTCTGAAATTATATTAATATTAGTGCTCACAATTGGTTCTTAAAAAAAAAAAAAAAACCCTAGAGGCTGGGCAGAGTGGCTCATGCCTGTAATCCTAGCACTTTGGGAGGCTGAGGTGAACGGATCACCTGAGGTCAGGAGTTCAAGACCAGATGGACCAACATGGTGAAAACCCACCCGTCTCTACTCAAAATACAAAATTAGCTGGGCATGGTGGTGCATAACTATAATCCCAGCTACTAGGGAGGCTGAGGCCGGAGAATCGTTTGAACCCGGGAGGCAGAGGTTGCAGTGAGCTGAGATCGTGCTGTTGCACTCCAGTCTGGGCAACAAGAGCAAAACTCTGTCTCAACAAAATAAAAAACAATAAACAAAAAACAAAAAATTCCTAGAATTTCTGAGCACCTAAATTGTATTTCTCTCAATTCATTGGTATCCGTCTTCAAGTAATATATATATACATTTTTTTATTTTCAAAATGACATGTATGTACACGTAACATATTTTCTGACCTTCTGTACGTTGAACTATTTCTTTACTATGTCTTTAAAAAGAAAATACGTTATTTCTGAATTTAAATTTATTAGAACATTGTCTCTTTCCTCGAAATTCTGAAATAATGCTTTATTATATTTTAGCTCTCAGAGATGTATAGAATTATTGTTATTCCAGTTTGATGTTTTTTACTTTGTATATGGTGGAAGTTTTTGTTTGTTTGTTTGTTTTGTTTACCTTAAGAACTTAAGGATTTGTTCTTCAATCTCACAATTCAACATTTGCCTGACATAATTTCTTTCATATGCATGTGAATAAATACTATGAATCTTTCTATTTGAATCTGCAGGTACTTTTTTAGCCCTGATAATCTTTTTTATTTCCTATTTTTAGATTAGTTTGTGACTTGTAAAGCTGTCATTTTGATCTCATCACTTTAATATTTGTCCTTTATTTTCTTCATTAGAAAGATTGTCACAGGTTTGTGTCTAAATTTTTGCGTTTTTGCAGTTATTTCTTTTCGTTGCCATCTTCAATGCACATTTTAATTCTAGTATTGTAATTTTGGTTTTCTTTTGGTTGTTCATTCAGAACCCTTCTCCTATGATCTCATTTTTGCTTCTTGTTTGCCTACCTTTTTACCTTACGCTTTTCTGTCTTTAGCACTATCTGCTGCTTTATTTTTTGTTTTCATACTGCGACTTTTTGTATCCAGTTGAAAATACCTTCAAAAATGTTATCTGTTTGATTCAGTAAAGGCTTTTCAAATTTGTTTTTTCTTTGAGGCTTTAGAGTGCTGATTTTTTAATATACTTTTCCTTATTCTAAGTTTTATTCTTTCTAAAACATATCTTTGCATGAGGTAAAAAAAAAAAAAAAAAAAAACCAAACCTATCTGAATACCTTACTCATCACATAGGAAGCATGTATGCTTTGATTTTATGGTAGGTCCGTGATGGTTGATGGAATCTCTCTCACAGATCTTTAGCTAGATTGTAATTCATGTGAATAATTCAAACTAAAATATCAGGTTTTAACTCAACTTTGTGGATTAGCCTGGCATCATTTGAAGCCATTGTCAGGACACCTGGGACTCTGAGTCACTAGTGTGATTCAGATATCCTTTCATCACAAGCATATGCTGAGACCAGAGTTCTTGTTATCTGTAAATCTTCACTGTGTCAACATTTTAATTATGGAGACTCCTAAGACATAGTCTTGTCTCCCTAAAGAATGACTTTTAAAATTTTGTCTAGGAATATTTCTTTATGAACATAAGTTCAGATGGAGTGGAGTGGGTAATACTACTCTTTCCATCTCAAGAAGCAGAACTCACATCTAAGAAAGAAAACCTTTCACTGCCTTTGTGAAGATTTTTATGTAGTGATGGGAGGAGCTCTAGCTTTACTGAAATACTCGCAGTCATAGTTTCTCTTGCCACTGAGATTCCACGTATGCTGGAAAACACCATGTTTGCCACTTCATTTGCCCAAATAACTCTTAAATATCTTTCAGATCTTTGCTTAGCTCTTATCATTACTCCCTCCAGGTAATATTTTTGAATTTCCCTATATCAAATTAAGAGTCCTTGTTACCATGGTAACCTGTCATTCCTATTGTAGACCTTAGTACCCTTCAATGAAAATTCCTCAGTACCTGTCACTCTTGAGATCAAAGTGCCTTAAGTAGCATTGCAATACTAATACTAACAGCAATAATCTCTGTTCAATATACAGGACTTAATGGATGAAAGAGTTGTGTGCTAGATATCAGATGTCATTTTAAGCCCCAATTTCAGCAAGTAATTTTTTTTTTTTTTTGAGGAAGTCTCCATCTGTCACCTAGGCTGGAGTGCAGTGGTACGATCTCGACTCACTGCAACCTCTGCCTTCCACGTTCAAGCGATTCGCCTGCTTCAGCCTCCCTAGTAGCTGGAATTACAAGTGCCCACCACCACATCCAACTAATTTTTGTACTTTTAGTAAAGATGGGGTTTCACCATGTTGACCAGGCTGGTCTCGAACTCCTGACCTCAGGTGATCCACCCGCCTCCACCTCCCAAAGCGCTGGGATTACAGGAGTGAGCCACTGCGCCCAGCCAGCAAGTAATTTTCAATCCCCAAGGATATGGGATAAGATAGAGTCTAAAGACTCAGAAATTTTTAGTCAATCAGAAGTAAGTGGGTGGGGCAGGAGGAGATGATGGCTATGTAGGTAGGAGAGTTTGCTGCTTCAGTTAATATCTCATCTGTATTGAGAATCCTACTGCAATTCTTTGCCACAGCCCCTGAACTCTACCCATACCTTGATATAATGATAGGAAACCAGAGGAGAAGAATGAAATCGAGAACCAAGAAACTAAGAAACAGAGAAAAAGTGCATCGGCTTCTAAAAGCCTGGAAGATATATTTTCCTGGACCAGTTCTCTGCTTAAAGAAATTTGTCTGTGGCTCCGAGCTATAGGTAAACAGCTAGGCTTCATGAATTACAGGTGTACATACTGGTCCTTAGGGCCTAGAATTTAAATTAATACCACTGAACAATTTTTAAAGGCTTTAACACGTTATTTTGTTTGTATGCAAATGAAAGCTGCTAATTTCAAATGAGTCTTAACTATTTATTTAAGTAGTCCCAAAGGATATCTACTTGAACACAATTTGCTAGCAGTTATTTCAAGTACTAGATGCACTCAGAAAATAATAAACTGTATATTTAAATTAACTCAGTAAGTTGGGTTACTAACCCAATGGTCTCTAAAGTTAATCTGAATCAGAGGGTCTCTTCTTATTGCAGACTCAGTATTCTATTTTTTTCCAAATTTCCGATTTTGAAGGGAAAATGAAACTATATCTGTAGAGACTCACATGCAAATAGGATACTGCAGTTAATAAAAAGCCATTATACATACCTCCCATTTGAGTCTGACAGCAAGCAAGTGAGGTATATATTATTAATGTGCTTATTTAGAAAATGAGGTAAATAAGCCCTCAGCATTTACGTAACTTGCCTCAGTTGGGGGAATTGAAATTGGAACCCAGAACTTAGGTATGACTACAATCACTCTCAATGACCTTGTTTGTAGGATTCTATATTGCACAACCCCAGGTGGTCACCATGCTGATACTGAAACAGTTAGTTATTCTGATTGGCTGATTATGCTTAAAATCACTGGAGTATTTACTACCTCCATGTAATATAATTTGCAATAGCAAAGATCTTGAGGGTTACTATTCTGGATTCCATCAAGGTCTTCTGTAACGTTCTCAGCATGCCAAGGTAACAAAATAGTTTTGTTTTGCTTTTCCAAAGGGGGTGGCGGGAGAATGACCCACTGAACACAATCTTTCCTATCCTACCTGAATTCCAAATTTAGGTGTTCACGTGTCCGTGTGAAGAGATCACCAAACAGGCTTTGTGTGAGCAACATGGCTGTTTATTTCACCTGGGTGCAGGCGGGCTGAGTCCGAAAAAGGGAGTCAGCAAAAGTGATGGGATTATCATGAGTTCTTATAGGTTTTGGGATAGGCGGTGGAGTTAAGAGCAATGTTTTGGGTTTTGGGGGCAGGGGGTGGATCTCACAAAGTACATTCTCAAGGGTGGGAAGAATTACAAAGAAACTTCTTAAGGGTTGGGGAGATTATAAAGAACATTGATCAGGTAGGATGGGGTAAAAACAAATCACAATGGTGGAATGTCATCAGTTAAGCTATTTTCACTTCTGTGGATCTTCAGTTGCTTCAGACCATCTGGATGTCTACGTGCAGGTAACTGGGGATATGATGGCCTAGCTTGGGCTCAGAGGCCTGACATTAGGATGTTTGGATTACAATCATACAGGTGGAAGAGATTTTAGAACTTACTTACCACAAACTCTAATTTTGCATTTAAAGATGTTAAGAGCCAGGATCCCAAAGGACTTGCTGAAGTTTGCAGAGCTAGTCTGTGGCAAAACCAAAATATATAAAAATAAGCCTGTTGATTTTTTTCCATAACACCCTGCTCTATGCTAAGTCATATAAGCATTTGTAAAATATTCCCCATGACATGACTGAGATAAAGCTATTGGCAGAATCTTTTCAACTTCAGCGAATTGAATATAGTTTATAACTAGATGTAAGTGTTGGGGAGAAAAAACTTTTCCTTTACTCCTTGAGTTTATCCCTGGGGGCCTACACATTAAACTAACAAAAGAGCGACTAACAGGAGAAAGGGTATACGATTGTTATTAAAATTTACATGCATGAGAGTTTGCAGAAAAGAAATGAAATGCACAGAAGTGGTTAGACTTATAAGCATATATACCATTTTAAAAATGAAAAGAGGATTTGGGCTTTGATGGATGATAAATTGTGGGAAAGTATATTTCCTAGAAAATATGTGGGGAAAATTAATGGAAGAGAATGGATTGTTTTAATAAGGTCTGTTTCTGTAGACTCTCTTCATTGTCAGCTCTTAGCCTCAGCTCTTCTCTTCCTGGTACAGGTGGGGCACCTTCACAAAGAAAAACTATTTCCTTGTTTTTAGTTAGATAAGGGAATGATAAAAATTCTCAGTTGCCTTCAAGTCAAGATAATTCTTATACTAAAATGGCATATTTTGGAGTGGCATATTATAGATGCTTTCATAAGACAGGAGTCATTTGCTGAATAATGCCCAGAAAATGGAAAATGCCCAATAAATTTTTGATTGATGAAAGGCTATAAATATAAATGATACACAAATATTCAAAATTATATATAAGTGGTTTAATTACTACCAAATGCCTAATGAAGGGAAAGGGAAACGATATTTATAAAGAAATAACATATGAAGTGTCATGTTGAAAATTCTATAGTGAGGTCTTCCATCAGGACACTGACTGTATATTGTTTATGAATGTGTTTATTGCATGCTGTGGTACAAAATGGTAGCGTAATTTTGGCTAAATTGTTCAACTTGGACATCGGTTTTTCAATTTCAAAATGTGGATATTAAAAAAATACTTGCCTGTCAGGATTGAAATGAGCTATTTTGGGTGAAAGGTTTCTTTATTGATGTGTTAGTGAAGGCAAAGTATATTAATTTCTACACTAGTCAACTTTAAACTTTCAGCATTTTAACATATTGAGGGTTACTTATTGCCCATGCCACTATTCAATGACTTGGGGGAAGGTAATGATTGGTTTCTCCTCTGTATATTTATGCAGGGATCTGGGTTTCTCTAATTTGTGTTACCTTCAGGGCATTGGTACTCGGACTTTAGTATGCCTCAGAATCACCTGCAGGCCTTGTTAAAGCAGATAGTTGGATCTCCCAGAGTTGCTGAGTCAGTAGTTATGGGTTGGGACCTGAAACGATGCGTTTCTAACAAGTTTCCAGATAACGCTGTTGCAGGATAGGAGGGTCACAATCTGAGACCTTCTGTTTTTACCCTGTCATCCATTCCCTACAGCCCCCACAGCTTTCTGCAGCTGTCCAGTAGGTAACAGCAAAAGACAAAGGCCGCAGGGAGGATCTCGGGGATGTTGTATGGGCCAGTCTTAGAAGTGATGTACATCAATTCTTCTCACACCTCATTGCCAGAAGTTACCATCTGGCCCCCACTTCAATGCAAAGGTGGCTGCAACTAACAAGATGGCAAGGAAGCGGGGAAGCATGCGAATGTTAGTGAGTATTTACAGCCTCAGCACAACCGGTGGATAGAGATCATTACGTTATTGATAATGATAATAATAATTTACTAAGGTTTTCTTTAAAATTGATACAATCAGGAAAAGTCGAAGTTAGAGTACTATCTCACTGTTATTAGAATTTGTTTATCATGGATTAGCCAAGGGACTAATAAATTAGAAAGCCATTGTTTCCCTGAGGAAGCACATGGATAAAATTTTCAACTATGATGTTCATGTTTGTCAATTGAAAAATATTATTCTTTTGGACTGAAAATTTCTTAAAAAGAAAGATAAAGCAAAGACATTGCGCCTTTCCTTAAAAGTGTCAATAAGAAGATAGTACAACTCCAGTTGAGCATTTCCCTGAAGTGACTTTCATGACAGAGAGATCCATGTGTGAAATTAAACAGCATGTCATTTTGTTGAGGTGTTGCCTTTTTTTTTTCTTCTTGTGGGTTGTATTTTTCTAAGTGTAATCTGAGCAATTTCAACAAAGTTTTCACCGCTCCCTTTATAACTTCCCCCCATATTGATGTACTCAGAAATATATTATTCTTCATGTCATAGTGCCAAGAAATCTGTGAGTAAAAATGCCAGATTCTTTGATTTGACTTTATTTGATTTCATTAGGGACCATCAGCCTAGCTGCTTAAGTGCCTGACTACCGTTTGCAGTTAAACATTCATTAAGGAACCCCCAGTGGCTTCATGTGTTTCACTGAGGTCCAATTACAGGGCCACAAAAGCAGTTTTTGTAGCAATTAGTTGATTTTTCCTGTTTATGTTCTGTCTCTTTAGGAAGAGGACTAGTTTGTGGAGGTCAGAATTTTAATAAGGCGCGATTTAGGGCCAGTGAGAAAACTGATAATTTACTAAATGGCTGTGGTAGACTTAACAGCTCAAAACAGAGGTAAATAACGCAACAGGGACCCCGGGACTCTGTTTTCCTGGTGTGCACAGCTCAGAGCCCCACGAAGTAAGGAATAGATTCTGTGTTAAACGGCTGTCACGGACGCTAATGTGCTATGTGCACAGGGCACCAGTGTCCTAACCTCAGGTGTCATCAGAATTTGCCATCAGCATCGTTCTGCTTCTAAAGCGCCTCACAAAGGAGAGTCATTCATGTATGTTTTATTTCCTCAAAGTTAGTTTGAGAAAGAAGCATTTGGCAGAATAGTACAAGAATAAATAATTATTAAACGGCTTGAATACAGTCTAGAAAGTAACCCTGAATTGACACCGATGGTAAGGTTAACATTCCGTGTCTTATACATAGACTGTTATGGGCAGAATCATGTTCCCCCAAACTCCTATGTTGAAGTCCTCACCTCCAGGACTTCAGAATGTGACTGTATTAGGAGACGGGGCCTTGAAAGAGGTGATGAAAGTTAAATGAGCTCATATGAGTGGGCCCTAATCCAACAGGACAGGCGTCCTTATAGATAGGGGAGATGAGGACATAGATGCACAGACGGAAAGCCATGTGAGGACGCTGTGAGAAGACAGCCATCTATTAGCTGAGGGGAGAGGCCTCAGGAGAAACCAGTCCTGCCAACACTTGATCTCAGACTTCTAGCCTCCAGGACCGTGAGGAAATGAAATTCTGTGCTTTGAGCCACCCAGTCTGTGGTACTTTGTTATGGCAGGCCTAGCAAACTAATAGATAGACCTAACAGATGCATTTGAGTAATCATGTTTAGATAATAAACATCGACAATTGTATACATTTGCATTATCATCCCAGTCTACAGTAACACAAGATAGCTTTACAGAAGGATGAAATAAATTATATCCAGGTTTTGGTATCCAGATATCTAAGCAAGGGCAAGAGAGTGTTCTCCTAAACGACAACTCAACTTCAAACAGTTACTTCTGCAAACCATAGTAAACCAGTAACGCTGCCACGTGTATTCGAAGAATCTCTTCTGCACATTGTAGGTACTTCAGTTCCAAATAATGTAAGAGGAACCCATTTTTGGAAACTTAAAGAGGGAAAAGGAAACTAAAAACTAGAGAGACAATTGGAATGCTTGTGCCTGAACCTGTGAAAAGCCATATGTATGATTTAATATATGCGCTAATTAAAATAAAATAATAAAAACTAAATATTATTAGTGATATATTCATTAAATTAATGCTTCATTTTTATTCACCAAAGTATTTCTTTTCCTATAATTTCCAAAAGACGCTTGCAAATTTGTTTTGCTTTATCTAGGTAAGACCCCTTCAAACAGATCCTTATCAAATGTCTAAAACTTGATCAAAATGTCTTTTGAATGTTATGATTTGGAGTTTTTCATACCCACGTCCTGGTTCCCCTGATTCTGAGGTAAAGAGTAATTTTGAACTTTGAGATGTTTTAGGGAACTTTGATTTACTAGTCATAGATGAGTACGTGTTTCTCAAATCATTTGTCAGGCTCATGATGGCTTCATGCTGGAGCTCAGCCTGCCAGTGCCTCTAACCTATGCCTCAGCCCACCCTGTTTATAGGGAGATTGGCTGCACTTCCTGTTAGCTCTCTTCCTCAGACCTCATCACAAACAAAATGCAACAGAATGCAAAAAGAGCTCTGCTTCTACAATGACTGTCTCATTATCTCTTTTTTCTCTTAACAATATCTAGTTCTTGCTTTATTTCTGTGACCAGAAGATGTGACATAAAGACTGGATGCCTGCACTAAAATCTATAGAGACGGGGAATTGGTCAACAGTAATTCTCATGCTTTGGAATGCTACTAAGATGATCTATGTGTCTTTTGGTAGGAACGTGTCTCCATCTCTCTCTCAGTTCTTTCTTTTTTTGGTGGGGGGCAGGATCTTGCTCTGTTGCCCAGGCTGGAGTACAGTGGCACAATATTGGCTCACTGAAGCCTTGAGATTCTGGGCTCAGGTGATTCTTCCAACTAAGCCTCACAAGTAGATGGGACTGCAGACACGTCTCACTAAACCCAGCTAATTTTTTTTTTATTGTAGAGATGGGGTCTTCCCCAGGCTGGTCTCGAACTTCTGGGCTCAAATGACCCTCTCGTCTCATCCCCCAAAACACTGGGATTGCAGGCATACGCCACCGCACCTGGCCTGTCTCTCCATTTTTAATGACAACAATGTCTCAAATTAAATGGAACCTTAATTTGCATGTAGAGTCAGTTTTTGCTAAGCAGCCTCTAAGAATTTATTTGTGTATCGTCAGGACCTTCATTCTCGGGCTCTCTCTTTCATAATGCAACCACATTACAAACTGAGGCATGATCATCTTCTTCTAGAGGGAATGGAATTATTCGATTGACTCAGAAGGAAATAACAACAAAGAAGAATCTAGAACTCACTTATTCTATTTTTAAATTCTCTATTTACTCATCTATTCTATTTATGAATTTTAACAAGATGATCAATTACATATTTTTAAAATGTGTGGAAAAATATAGAAAAATCTTAGGGAAAAGGAACTATATTACACTTTTTTAAATGGATTTTTCTGAGTATAGGAAATCATAAATTTAAACTGAATGGATCTAATTCTCTTGCCTGGTGACTTTTGAAATCAAGGGAAAAACACTGAGGATACTTGGAAAGTGACACATTTGTTAAAGAAGTGATAAGAACTCAATCAATACAAATAAATTGATTTAACTCATCCTCTCAGAAAATAAAAGCCCATTCAGATTGGAATATTTTGATACCAAGTTTGGAAATGGAATTGCCACTTTAGGGTAGTGCAGCCCAAACAGACACTCTATGCGATGTATTTGAGGCTTACTAAATTTTCACTTAAATAAAACTGTAGCTCCTAAATTTTGGTTTACTTTGAACACTTCTTGTGCCATTTGATTTGGCAGCTTTTCAAATTTATTATTTAGTTATTTTATTATTATTTTTATGAGTCGGAGTCTTGCTCTGTCACCCAGGCTGGAGTGCAGTGGCACAATCTCGGCTCACTGCAAGCTCCGCCTCCCGGGTTCACACCATTCTCCTGCCTCAGCCTCCCGAGTAGCTGGGACTACAGGCGCCCGCCACCTCGCCCGGCTAGTTTTTTATATTTTTAGTAGAGACGGGGTTTCACCGTGTGAGCCAGGATGATCTCGATCTCCTGACCTCGTGATCCGCCCACCTCGGCCTCCCAAAGTGCTGGGATTACAGGCGTGAGCCACGGCGCCCAGCCAATTTGACAGCTTTTGTTGTTCATGCTTCCCTAGTGGTTATCAGCTACTACTTATTAAGGAAGCCACCTCATTCTTCAAATTTGCAATTTCATAATCAGCGGCCCTGGACTGACATAAAGCTACAGGGAAGATTTTGCAAATTGTATCTAAAGTAAAGAAAGCATGCTCTAAAGAAAGATTCAAAAGTGTGTCTTATAATAAGCTATTTATACTTTAGTATTTTGTCTCTTCTTGATACTGTTTTCGGGTATACATGACACCTTGTAAGTTGTTTCTCGGTCCTCAGTTGTGTTTTCCAGTTTTCCCAGGACAGTTCTAGTTCATGCTGGCTGACCCACCTTTGTTACGAAGAACGCCATCTTTACTTCACAAACAAGATGCTGGTTATGCCATAAACCATACATTCACCATACTTATAGTCAAGTTTCTGAGTAAAGGTCCCACAAGTAAGTGAAATGTTTCCTCCTGACTAGGTGTGGCATAGGGGACAGCCCACGAAGGCCCTGGGCCCAATGAGGCTATTTTGGCCTTGCCCATGGGTACACACAAAAGCCACCATCAGGATCATCCTATTCCAATGGGAAGGGCTGTTACATACCTTAGTTCTGAAACGTGAGTCCTGTCTGACTTGACGTTCTTTCAGGAGGGTAATTAATAATAATCAGTCACTGAAATAGCTTTGTACAAACAATGAGCCGCACTAAACTCCCTATAGGCCAAAAATAAACATGTGGCTTTTAGAGAATTCTGCTGACAAAGAAAAGGACAGCAGTTCTTCCCAAGTTTTGTGTAGGATTTGAGACCATAATCCTCTGTCTTTGTTTTCTTGTTTTGTTTTTTTGTCGTGGGCTCTCACTTGGGTCACATCTACTACCACAAATACAGTAATTGCAGTTAGTCAGTATCTTTGGGCACTATTTTTATAACATTTGTAAACAAAAGATGCCCTAGAAAAATACCAGCTTTATTAAACATGCCTCTAAATAGTAGTACAGAAAAATCACATATCTTTGACTTTTCCAAGAATGCTCTTTGGAAGTATAAATATAAACACATTTAGAAAGATTTTATTGGTTTATTGTGGATACAAACAACACTCTTTTGAATCCTGGATCAATCTGGTTTGCTTTATTTCTGTAACAGACAGTCCAATAAATTATATTTCCCAGTAGCAGTCATTCCTAATGGAAATCTCAATAAACTTTCTTTCAACAAGTGTTAAGTATACTTGAAGAGAAATCTGGCAGATTATTAGGTCAGGACATGGGCTAAGGCTACTTAGTATTAAGTAGTAAGTGAAACCCACACTTTAATTTCTCGTAATTTATAATCAAGCTGTACATTTCAAATAAAGCTTTGACAAGCCAGTATTTTTTTCTATTAAGAAAAATTGGACATATAATTTAGAGTCTTTGTGCAGATATTATAAAACTTAGCAAATTAAAGGCAAAAAGGAAATTTATCAAGTCAAAACGATTATATATTATCCTGAAATTTTTCAACTACCTGAAAGCTAATGATGCAATAGAGATTTATAGAGAAAATGATCCTAATCCTTGTGAAAATATTGAAGTCATATGTCGAGTTGAACTCAAGAAAAGCAAACAGCCTAATGATTTTATGTTGGTTTAACTTCTTCATTATCGTTCCAGGCCAGATTTATTATGATTATTATTATTAAGTAAGGAAAGAGGGATCCAAGAGAAAAAATTACTAATTCTGTTAGTCTCATTATGTATCATGCCAAATTTAACATGTAATTTTTTCCTGTGTTTTCTTATAAATTTCAAATGGCTTAAACCATGTTCTAGAATGATATTCATGGATTACATTAAAAATTAATAGAATTTTGCATTAAAAAATTAGAATAGGAAAAATTCTTTCTTAAGCCAAAGTGTCATCTTTAGAGCATCTACAGACCAACAACTGGATCTCCTTGGCTTCCAAACAAGGGTAGCCCCAAGAAGCAGAGGCTGCCTGAGCTTCAGTGAACACTCTTACATCACCGGTCCCTTACTCTAAGACCCTGCTTCTCTTCTTGGGCTGCTGAGTCCGCCTCAACCTTCTCCTGATATCCACTCAGCCTCCTCCATTTCAGGCTGATTTTCTAATTACTTCCAAAGTGAACTTTAAAAACCATTAATTGGCTAAATGCCTCATGGGCTTCTCATTGTTCTAAGGATAAAGACCAAAATCTGGACCTGCCCTGGAAGGTCCTACCTAGTTGGCCCTTTTTTCATGTTAGCTTGACCTCACCCTCTGTTTTTTCATCCACATCTATCAGCTTTCATTTTCTCCATTAAGCCAGACTTCCCTGAGCCATAGGACCTTTGCTCTTCCCTCTGTCTGGGTGTTTGAACAGAAAGAGACTCAGAGCAGACTTTTGGGTCCTCCGTTGAGAAAAGATTGAGGGTTCTGAACATGTGTGAGAAGGCAGTGTGGTGGCAAAGTGAACTCCAGGGGTTACAAGATCAGCTCCGTCACTTACTATCAGTCTAACCCTGGGCAAGTTCTTTATTCTCTCTATACGTCAAGTTTTGTATATGATGACAATTTAAGTACCTTGCCCAAAGGGTGGTGTGAGGATCAAGAGAGTTAATGGATGTAAAGCCCTCATAGCATGCCTGATACAAAGTAAACACTCAATGCATGTTACTATTATTGTTCTTTTTTTGTTTGTGTTTTGTTTTGTTTTGTTTTTTAACGTTCAAGCTCTATCCAAATAATATATCTTCAAAAGTCTCACATTCCTTAAGAGTTGTGCCTATAGTGTTTAATGTATAAACCGTTCCTGATTCTAATATATGCTGATATTGGAAAGGAACAATTTTTTATGTGTATAGATTTGGGGGAGTACAAGTGCAGTTTTGTTACATGGATATATTGCATTGTGGTGAATTCGGCACTTTTAGTGTACTCATCATTTGAATATGTATACTGAATCCATAAAGTAATTTCTCATTTCTCACCCCTGCTCCCACCTTTCCCTCTTTTGGAGTTCTCCAATGCCTATTATTCCACTCTCTATGTTCATGTGTATTCATTGTTTAGCACCCACTTCTAAGTGAGAATATGTGATATTTGGCTGTTTCTGAGTTATTTCACTTAGGATGATGGCCTCCAGATTCATCCATGTTGCTGCAAAACACATGATTTCATTCATTTTTACTCCTGAGTAGTATTCCACAGGATATACATACCAAAAGAAGGAACAATTTTAAATGCACAGAAGAGAATGAGAAGAATTTAATTCAAGAAGCGAAATTAACAATGAATGAGAAATAGTGATGATTTTCTTTGTTACACCTATGTCACAGTTTTTCATTTCACTACTGAGGCAGAATTAATATCATGCCACACACCGCTCTGCTATCATCAAAAAGATCTTTCTTATTTCAGCTCATCATAAATATCCACTCTGAGTAAACGCTACCTATTCTTGTGGCCCAGCTTGGGTGATTCTTATTTTTGTTTGGGTTGCACTCTGTTAATGCTTTCATATTCCGAGTTTCTTCAGCTAAATACAGTTGCCAAGAATTGTTTCCAAGTGCTGCCTGCGATTTTGGATTGTATTCCTGGAAAAATGAATGCAAGAGTTAAAATGGATTTTTCTCCCAGTGACCCAGGCTCTTGTCTGGACAGGAGATCTGGCCTGAGTTTTAGCAGGGCCAATAGTGTGAGCACAGTGAGACTGCATGCCAACCTTGCTGTCCATGACAGAACAAACCACTTGGCCAGGTCATGCTGTTTGCAAGTTGAAACTTTGTTTTCCTGTCAGCCTTGTGAATCTGAGAGGATAGCTTTTAGCAACATCTTTATTTCATTTAGTTTTTTAAATGCCCTCAAAAACCCTCTTCTATTCCAAACGTCTTTCTATGAAGTATAGATTGTGTTCTCAGGCTGTTGTGGGGGCAGCTGCCAAAATGACTGAAAGCAAATCAATCAGGAGGGGAAGATGTGGCCGTTGCCACCCTGAATTGGCTACAGACCCACAGGGCACCAGCAGAGCCCCCTCATTCTCATCTCTTATGGGTTAGAGGTTTTAAATACGTTTTGTGCTAGAATGTAATTGTCAGTCTTCTGAAAAAAAATATGCATTTTGAGTACACAACAGTTTTTTAAAGTATGTATATATGTACTTATTTATTAATATTACTTTCATAGCCTATATACATGATGTATACAAATATATATATTAACTATATTATGTATACAGGGTATGGATGTAATATACACAAGCATAAAGTAATATATAAACACTTTTAATCCAATTTATTAGTAATCATACTTAATGTAAAGAATAGTCCCTAAAAGTGGTTGCTTTGGGGCTATGTTTTTTCTGTGTTACAATTCCTCAAATTCTGTTGAATCTCCTTTTTGAATCTGTCATACAACGTCATGGTAATTCTTTGGGATTAAATATAACTTTCAAAAACACACATAGAAGAGACAAATATTGTAACTAATTTTTAGTAGTCAAGTGTAAATATGTGGATTTATATAGATACGTGTGTGTTTATACATTTCTATACATAAATATAAATATATACATAATTTTAAAGATATGACTGATAAAGTTTATTTACTCTTGTGACTCAGATTGCAAATGAACATAATTCCAAAATTAGAATAGCAAACATGGTTTGAACAGAGGTAAAATGGGCTTGTGGGGTGAGTGTTCAGTGCAATTAAACAACCGTGAAGTGTCTCATCATTTCTGAGCTAAGAGTTGAATATTGGAAGGTAATTGGCATACTTCCAGTTTGAATGGATGGACATCGCTCGTTTGAATATACAGATTCCAATATGTATATATATGCTTTATATCAGCATCATGCATATTTAGCATCATGAAATAAGGAGACGAAAGAGGATGTCTGTTAAGAATATGGACTCCGGCCTCAGGCAGGCGTGGGATTATGTCTGACATTCACCAATTGGCAGCCCTCTTCCTTTGTGGAATTATTTAACCTCTCTATGCCTCACTTCCTTCACCCTTGAAATATGAATTTTTTGCTGTGCTGATGAGTAAGATAATATAACAAATATAGCTCAATAAGGTTTTTGGAACAATAACACATTTCCATTAAATATGCTAAAAATTATTTTAAAATATTTTCCTCACTTCGTATTTATTTTGGATCACCCATAATAAATCACTCCAATACAGTTTTTAAAATGGAGCAAGCAAGTCAATATAGACAAATCTAACTTTATACTCTCCCAAAATAGTTAAATTGCTGTAGACAGGCTCAGTATCAATTTTATCCAGTTTTTAAAAATTACTAGATGTCATTTGCAAATGACCTACACAAAACACTTGAATACACTCACAGTTAAATCCCAGATAAAACTCTCTTTAAGTCATAATTTCAATATTTTATATTTTCTATTTGCTTATTTGGTGTGATATTAATTGCTTTAGGTTTAATTGGAAGAGAAACCAGATCAGCGTGTTTTGTTGGGAAAAGAGTGGGTTAACAAAAGCCTTTGAAGAGATTTAAAAAAAAGCCACTAAGGAAGAGTGACTTCAGGTACCATATTCCAGAATGTTTATTTTTCTTTCTCGCTAGTTTCAAATGGGTCAGCATATCAGTAAAACAAGAAGTAAACAAAGACCTCTCTCAGATTACATCAGCTCCTGGGGCCATCAACAGAGTAAACATCAGTCACCCCATGAAAAATACAACCATAACCTGTTATTGGACACTGGCAGGCCTGGCCTGACTACCAAGTGGCACAGTTAATGAATCCACTTATTTCTAATACAAATAAACCCGAGAGAGGAAGCAGTCAGCTAAAGCTGTCTCTGAAGTCTGATGGGGAAATGGTTAATAAAAACGCTCAGGGCTGACATTTCCTTTTTATCTGAAACATGCTTTTCTTGAGAATGACATGATCTTCTTGATACGGTTTAGTAAGCTTCAGCTGATACCAGGTTCTAAGGTCCTCTTAGATGGCTTTCTTTTCTTTTCTTTTTTCTTTTTCTTTACAAATGAAAAAAATCCATAGGACAAATTTTTAAAATATGTAGCACAAGGCTTAAGTACAAGGAAACACAATTATTTTTATGATTAGTCACTAGTTACTTAAAAATGTTGATGGTAACAGGATACATTTTTCCTGCAGAACAGTTTGTCAAGATTTTTGAAAAACTTTAAAATTTCTCTTAATCTCTGCTCAAGTAGTTCTACTTACAGAAGTATAGGACGGGTTAAGAAAATAGTCAGAAATATATTCAAAAGTATATACAAAAGGACATCCAGGAACACTTTTTTAAAATGATTACAAAATGAGATAATCTAAAAGTTTAAAAACTAATGGACTAAATTATAGCATGTCCCTAAAATGGAAAATTATCATATTTTCAAAAGCATCAAATGATGAAAGAATATTCCTACAGTATAAGGTTAGGTGAAAAAGGTAATATATGCTACAATGGAAATTATTTATATTTGGTTTTTATTGTGTTTTTGTCATTTCTATATTTCAATTTTTATTGAATTTTGTTTTGTTAAAATATACACACAAACATATACCCACATACTGATAAGTATTTATGAATACATGGATGTTAAAATGAATTACCTTAGTGGAATAATGCTAAAGATGATTTTTTGCATCATATTGTTTCTGTGTCTTCAAGTTTTGAATAATGGAAATATGTCTTATAGTTTCTTCGGAAAGCATAGTGTATGCTTTTCGTGAATTATCATGTATCCTGTTTAGGAAATTGTATACTCAAATGGGAAGTTTTTGTTTAAATTGCCAAAACAAACAATATTGCTTGTTTCTTCATTTTCAGAGTCAGATTCTTTTGGTGTTTAATGTAAATTCTTCATGATGCAGTTTTACATATTTCCTCTCTTCCTTTGCTTATGTAAATTAATAGCAATTAATCACGATCTGATGTTTAAACTCCATACATTAGAAGTCTTTCAGCGTTCTCTCTCCTCCTTAGGCTGGAAAATGACAGTCCCTTTCGTTTTTTCATGTTGATCTTCTTTTCTACTCTTTTATTCATTTCTGTGTGAGTATCAAAAACAATTCTGTCACTGCGAAAGTTTGAAAAGATGGTGGAAAAAGGATTTGCAGTACTATAATGCTTAACTAAACCATAAAATGGTCCACATTTTTGGCATTCTTTTTCTTCTTACCTTTGAAATAATTAAAAATGAATTAAGGCATTTATAATTTCCCATTTCTATTTTAAAAATTCCAAATTAACTTTTATAAACAGGCGGTTGGAATGTATGCTCTTGGTTAAATTACGAAAGTATACATTGTATTAAACCAATTTATAAATGTCCCAATAAAATAAATATTATCACATAGAGTGTTTTTCAAAAGATATAGGTCCTATAGTATATTAAACACTAATTTAAAATATTTCCTCACCTTAAATAATGAATTAATCAACATTCATTAAAAATACACTTATTGAACACTCACATATTATAAATATTAATGACATATACTCCTTAATATCTACTTTTTTTGCTCATTTACTTTTTAATATTTTGCTATTAACTACCACATGATTATTACATTCTAGCACACCTTTACGTATCCCCAACAACTATCTACCCCAAACTCAAGTATTAGCAAGTGATACAAAATTATACAACACTTGTGTGGTGGTGGTGGCAGGGGATACAGAGTTGGGGGAAGAAAGAAAGATATAGATAACTAGTGTGACTGAGTTTATATTTATTTATGTTTATATATCCAGTATTAAAGAAAATGTGGTAAATATACACCATGGAATACTATGCAGCCATAAAAAGAAATGAGATCATGTCCTTGCAGGGATGTGGATGGAGCTGGAGGCCATTATCCTTAGAAAACTAATGTAGAAACAGAAAACCAAATAGCACATGTTCTCAGTTATAAGTGGGAGCTACATGATGAGAACTCATGGACACGTGGTGGAGAACAACACACACTGAGGTCTGTCAGAGGGTTAGGGACTGGGAGGAGAGAGAGGATCAGGGAGAATATCTAGTGGATGCTGGGCTTAATACGTGGGGGATGGGATGATTTGTACAGCAAGCCACCATGGCACACATTTACCTAGGTAACAAAGCTGCATATCCTGCAACTGTACCCCTGAACTTAAAATAAAAGTTGGAAATTAAAAAAAAATACACATATATATATGTCGTATGGTTTGCCTCTGTGTCCCTGCTCAAATCTTATCTTGAACTGTAATTCTCATGTGCCCACATGTTGAGAGAGAGACGTGGTGGGAGGTGAATGAATCGTAGGGGCAGTTCCCCCCATGCTATTCTCATGATATTGAGTGAGTTCCCATGAGATCTGATGGTTTTATAAGCGGCTCTTTCCCCTTCATGCTCTCTCTCTTTCCTACCACCTTGTGAAGAAGATACTTGCTGCTTCTTCACCTTCTGCCGTGAATGTAAGTTTCCTGAGGCCTCCCCATCCATGTGGAACTGTGAGTCAATTAAACCTCTTTCCTTTATAAATTACCCAGTCACGGGTAGTATATAGCAGTGCGAAAATGAACTAATACAATATATGACATATGTACATATATAACACTTATAATATTTTATAATACTATATATCAGTCACATTGCTATTTAGAAATGCATATACATTCTTTTCTATCACTTTAGCAAGATATGACATAATCAGGAAGTTCTAACCTTCAAAATTTAATAAAATAATGATAATGAATATGTTTGTTGCTACTGTCACCTCTATGCTCTTTTCCTTTATGAATATAAGTTTCTAGTATAATAGAGTCTAATTTGCTGAGTTAATTACAGTACATTTTAAATGTTTATGGAAAAGTTATTAAATTAGCATTTTTGAGCTATCTACTATTGTATTTCCTTTCCCAGAAAGTAATGGGCATCTATCAATTAGTTCTGAAAATCTTGTTATTTTGCAACTATTGGTATGGTATTAAACATTACTAATTACTGTCTTATCAAAATTTTATTCAACCAAATGCCTTTATTATAGCTCATCTGAGTCCTTTGTGTAGTTACTGTATGTGTTGAACCATGTGTCCTACTATAAACAGGAGCAATTGAAACATAGGCCAGCTTAAACTTGAGATCCAGTGAAACATGACTTTTTATGCGTGTGTTCACATTTTCCACTTTGGCTGTCATGCTTACGCATCATTTCCTAACCGAATCTGTTGAAGGAAGTTCTTGTGTCTCAGATTTCATTTCATCTTCAGAGTGGTTTCTGGCTCAACTTGAGGTGCCAAAGGTGCAAAGGTTAATCCAATTGAAGAAAATGGTTCTTTGTTTTTGCCTACCCAAAATTCCAGTCATGCAGTGTAGTAAGAGGACTCACAGGGGCAAGAAATGGCCATGTCATGCAAATAGTAGCAATGTGCAGACAGGTTAAGTCCTTTCCTCATGTATTACCAACTGAGCCACAATATACAGAAATAAGTAAACTAATAACTTTTTTTTTTTTCTTGAGACGGAGTCTCACTCTGTCACCCCAGGCTGAAGTGCAGTGGCACAATCTCGGCTCACTGCAAGTTTCCCCTCCTGGGTTCAAGTGATTCTCCTGCCTCAGCCTCCCGGGTAGCTAGGACTACAGGCATGCACCACCATACCCAGCTAATTTTTTATATTTTTAGTAGAGATGGGGTTTCACCATGTTGGCCAGGCTGATCTCAAACTCCTGACCTCAAGTGATCTGCCTGTCTCGGCCTCCCAAAGTGCTGGGATTAAAAGCGTGAGCCACTGCGCCCGGCTAGTAAACTCATAATTTAAGTCAGGATAATATTTTGAGTTCTATATTCCCTCTGACCAAGGACTACAGAACTACCACATGAAAGTGAAGATTAGAACTAACATTATTCATACATGGTTACATTCAACATCATTTTATCTTAGGTGCCCAACAGTTTTCCCAGAGATCATCTTTGGCTTTCAAGTCAGCTATAGTATTGACTCCTGCCTCAGTCACAAATGAACATTGAGCAAGGTATTTAATCTTACTGACTCTTACTTATCTTGGCAGGAAATGGGGAGAAATAAGTTAACTCACAGAGTTACAATGGGAGTTAAATCAAAAAGTAATCGTTAAGTGCCTAGCAAAATGCCTGGCACATAGTGAATATATAATAAATGTTCATTTCTGTTTGCTTGAATGACCAACTCGTAGCATTTGATTCTTCCAGTTTTGTCAATTGATTTTTCTATTTATAAAAGAAATTCTCCTCAATTAATAATTGATTCATTAACTTAAAAAAAAAAAGCCAGCATTAAACTGCTTTCAGTGTAAGTATGACAAACGCTTGGAAAATATTATTTATCCTCATTCAAGATATTTATCCTCAGACTACTTATAAGCGAGATGCTGATTACTCATACTATGTAAAGTAAGTATTATGAAGACATTTTTCTTTATTGTTTAGATACAGAGGTAAGCAACATGAAATTGTGTTTTCCTCATGTTTTGTTTTAAGTTCAGGGGTACAGGCTCAGGTACATGTGCAGGTTTGGTACATAGGGAAACGTGTGCCATAGTGGTTTGCTGCACAGATCACCCCATCATCCTATGGGAATGATCAGTATCCATTAGCTGTTCTTCCTATACTCTCCCTCCCCTACCCCTGTACAAGACCCAGTGTGTGCTGTTCCCCAGCATGTGTCCATGTGCTCTCATCATTTAGCTCCCACTTATAAGTGAGAACATGCGGTGTTTGGTTTTGGTTCCTGCAGGAACATGAAATTTTTTAAAATTCAAATTTCTCTTTGTGTGTGTGTGTGTGGAGAATGCCACAGAAAAGAAAAGCCCACTAGAATAAACGTTGTCTCTATATCATATAAAAACAGAACAGGCCGGGCGCGGTGGCTCAAGCCTGTAATCCCAGCACTTTGGGAGGCCGAGACGGGCGGATCACGAGGTCAGGAGATCGAGACCATCCTGGCTAACACGGTGAAACCCCGTCTCTACTAAAAATACAAAATCTAGCCGGGCGAGGTGGCAGGTGCCTGTAGTCCCAGCTACTCGGGAGGCTGAGGCAGGAGAATGGCGTGAACCCGGGAGGCGGAGCTTGCAGTGAGCTGAGATCCGGCCACTGCACTCCAGTCCCGGCGACAGAGCGAGACTCCGCCTCAAAAAAAAAAAAAAAAAAAAACAGAACAAAAAAATTAAGAAGAGTGATTGGTTGGGGAAGAGGCTAGGAAAATTAAAGAAGTGTTATGTTACTGAGTTTGGTCCATATTTTAAACAATTTCATGAATTATTTCTGTTTATAATCATAGTACCTTACTTTCTCTAATTATCATGTAATTAGCTTTATATAAAATTGAGCTCTTGGCTGACTCCGGTTGCACTGTCTAAGACTTAGCCCTGCTCCATAAGAAGCAGTTTTAAAATAAATAAATAAATAATAAATTGATCTCTAAGCAAAAATTCAACTTCAGTAAAGTGTTGGGAACACTGTTGTATGTCAAGCTATCATGAAATTTCATTCTGAGAGTGTGTTCTTTCAAGTTTTGTCCCAGTTTACATATTTAACCCTAAACAATCATGTTTACACTGCCCATGTAGAAAGAATCCATTCTATTCACTCGCAATCCATTGTTACATAAGTAACAAAAACAAAAAGTTTCCCTTTAGTTTCAAGACATAAAATCAGAAAGCTTGGGTGTGCCTGAGCTGTCATGGTATAGCTGGAGTTCCTGTTTCAATGGAGCCAAGCTACATTTTCCTATAGGACCTAAAGTTGGTCACAAGTTGTCATTAAGAGGTAAGAAAGAAGGGGAAGACACATCCTGCAATAGGGGAAAGAATGTGAGTCATGGTCAAGATATAAAATCAGAAAAACCTTGGAATAAATGGTTATCTACTTCAAGTAGGAATAATCAGAGCTCTGATAAAGAAACTACAAGAGAGTTGAAGTACAAATCTTTTCCTCTGGAAGAGGACCATATTCCATTTTGAATCATAAGAATGTAATGGGAAAAAAGTTACTTTTAGACATTTTTCATTTAACTCTTGGCCCATTTAATTTGCTTTCTTTAATTGCATTGCTTAAGTACACAGAACCCTAATTCTTTCAGAGATCTCATTACCTTCTGGGCAAGCTATAGGTATTTATTTGTTCTGTTTTTTTTTGTTTTTTTTGTTTTTTTTTTTTGTTTTTGCCTCCTCGATTTCTTGATCCCTTTCTTAATATCTGATGATTGCCTGTGTGAATTTCAAAAGAAGGAAACTGGCTGTATCTGATTCCAGAGAATGACCAGGATCCCCGTTCTTCTCCAAAACTTTAATCCATTTGGCAAGTTATTGTATTCGTTCTTAGAATGTTCTTTCAAGATAAATATTACTAACTCTTTTTCTAGATATGATAAAGAGGGCAGATTCCAGTCATAATATGGAATGGTAAAACAGATACTCCTTGCCTCCTGAAATTTCAAGCCAGTCAATTGCTTTACCAGTCTAGCAATTTAGTGTTTTCTTTTCCATTTCTTATATAAATGTTAGTTTTCCTTTAAAAAAGCAGCATAAAACACTTAAGAAACTATAAATGCTATGGCTCAATTTGTTGCACTATTTTACAAAAATGAAATCAGTTGCATTAGGTTATAGGAAGGAAAAGCATTTTTACGTTTGCCCGAAATTGTTAAACATCATGCGTTAATAATCTTTGGCCTGTAACTGAAGGAATATAGTTTTAATTTGCATGTAAATAAAGCAGATCTCCCGTTGCAGAGAATTTTCTTTTATTAGTCGCCATAAACAAGATGGCATTAAAGTGCATAGCCTGCTTAAGTGGGACGTGAGGATAAATCAAAGGGAAAAACAAGGCAATGTCATGAAGAAAAGGAAAGTCACTCTAGATATGCTTAAATAGTTAACATTCACAATTCTTGCTATCAGTTAAAGAAATGCTAAACCCTAAGAGATTTCTACTTATCAAACTTATACTTTTGGAAGGCATAGTAAATGTATGCCCTAGTAAATATCTCATGTATTAGCAATTCATTAAACTCCTGATTTTCTATGGTATTTTTACTTTATTTACATACTAGTTAAGCATACAGTAAGTACATAGTATACAGTACTTTCATAAATTTTATTCATATATATAAATCTAATGGATAAAAAATCTAATGGATAAGTATAGCAGATGCTATTGGCCTTGTCTTACCAATAAAGCAATGGAGTGTCAGTGGTTTGACCAAGTTCACCGAGCTGGCTCAAGAAGGATCCGTATGCATTACTGCTCCAATACAACGAGGGTTACCACTGCACAACTAGAATCAACTTGAACATATTTGTTTATTCTTTCATTTCACATGTAGTTATTGAATGTCCATTTTTGTTAGGAATGTTTATCTCCACTTTCTCTACGGAAAATGTTCTTTTCATTTGAACCTTCTAGACTGCTGAGAGAAAGGCCATAAGAATATTTTAGCTGTTCATCATGTTGTGCAGGCAAACTTTCCCCAGATGCCAGCAAGAGGGGAATGGACTCAATGATAATTCGTCATAGTAAACAACAACAACAAATTCTGCTCTTCTTTACCCTTGGGATTTCTACATATTCCAAGCAGTAAAAGTTTTAAGACAGGTTCTCATGACAAAGACTCCTAAAAGGAAAGGACCACTAAAGAATGATCAGACCATATATTTACATCAAATAAACATCTGGGAAAGTTAAGTTGCCATATTAGCTAATTTGACCTCAAATGATCAATAATAAAGTCTACCACTAATTTTCTAACTTTAGGTGCTGAAGAACGTGTCGTCTGTTAGACCACAGCTATAATTCCTTGTTTATGCTTGTCATCTCTGTCTCTGTCTCTCTCTGTCTGCCTATCTGTCCTTTTTATAAAAAACTAAATTTTAAAAATGCTTAGTGGTGTAAAAAGAATATATTCAACAGAGGATGTCAAAACATTATGTTTATGTTGTCATATACATATAACATGAATTAAAGTGTACTTGAGTATGAGCAATATGTCTCTAAAGTTAAAAAAAAGCATAAATTTAAATGAATTAAGGTCTACAATATAACCAGAATAAAACCTTTGTTGGAGGCAGCATGAAATTACATATGAAAATAATACATTTCCCTTTGATGTAATCATTCAACTTATAATAATTTTCCTTAAAAATCAAATTTAGGAAATATATTTGTTTCTTAAAAAATTATAAAATGTTTGTGTAATGATGTTTGTGATGATATTATCAAAGCACTAAAAACATTATAAGTAGCTAAAATGTCCAAAAGCTATAGTTCTATTATACAAATCATAAAATTTTCTTGAAGTAAAAAATGTATCTTTTAAAATAATACTCATAAGTAAGAGGATAATTAATGACATAGAGAACTGTTCATTAAACAGTATTGAATTGAAACTTGATATTCACTGTATAGTATGATACCAGTTTTATTCTAAAGTGTGCATATTCACGCAGCAGAGTAAATCCTGAAAGTATATAAATCAGATGTTAAGTTTGCAAGATTGAAAATTATTTACATTTTCCATGAGATTTTGTTCTTACATTTTTCCAAATGGTTAATAAGTATTTATGAAATTCGAAACAATCATGCGATATTTAAAATAAGCATATGCTTGATCAAAATGCATTTGACCATTTATTCAACAAATGTCTATACAGGAGTCGTGATTAAAAAGACAGCACAAGTTTTTAATTTGACCTTGGGTGGGTTACTTAACCTTCTTAAGACTCGGATCATAATCTCACCCATCTCAAAGGATTAGTGTGAAGATTTTTGAGAGTTTTAATTTTTGTGAGACTTAATGTAAGATAACACATTGTTGTATAGTTTAGCATATAGCAAGCTCTCAGTAAATCCTAACTACTTCTGAGCATCCATTGTGTACCAGGCATGAGGATATAAGAATACATTAACAATTCTTGTGATGCAGAAATCTAGTGTTAAAAATATTGGCCTGAATTAATCAGATAATTGCCCAATTTCTGCCTAAGTCAAAATACCTTAAATTGGACAAATATTGGTATTAGAAGCATTTAGGTTATTCAGATCATTAATGGAAATAAAAATTAAATTTATCTAGTTGCTTAGAATATTAAAAAATGTTCACTCAATGTTGTTTTGTACTTGTTATGAATATCTTTCAAACAAAAGGAGTATATGGCAAGGCAAATTGATATCAAAGGAGCAACCAGGTTTCCATGATAAGCACAGGCTGCAACTAGCTGACCCGACTGCTTGATTGCTTAGGGCGCTTTGCTGATGAGGTCATCTTAGGTCCAGTTAATTTGGCTCACCATAGCTCAGTTTGCTTTTCTGTACTTCATGGTGATTGACAGTAGGCAAATCATGGTCAAGATACAAATGAAAATGAGGCCAGAGACTTGTCCCCTGAGTAAGTTTGATAAGTAATGAATATTCTACTGTGAAACCCAAGTGGAAGTCATTTCAATTCAATGGAATGAATATCTCTTGAGAGCTTATTATGAGCCAAGCATTGTCATAAGTACTAAGGATTCAAATATGAGTAAGCTGTAGTCCTTTCCCTTGAGGTGTTTATAGTCATTTGGGAGAAATATGGGTAAATACACAATCACAATGTGCTGTAGATAGTATGAGAAAGACCCACACATGGTGCTAGGAAAGTATAGAAAAGGGGTAGTTAGGTTGGACATGATGGCTCATGCTTGTAATCCTAGCACTTTGGGAGGCCAAGGCATGAGGGTTGCTTGAGCCCAGGACTTTGAGACCGACCTGGGCACCATAGTGAGACCCCATCTCTGCTTATAATAATAATAAAAATAATTAGGCAGGCATGTCTGTGCATGCCTGTAGTCCCACTTACTTGGGAGGTTGAGGTGGGAGGATCACCTGAGCCCAGAAGTTGGAGGCTGCAGTAAGCTATGATCACACCACTTCACTCCAGCCTAGGCAACAGAGCAAGGCCTCGTCTCAGAAAAAGAAAAAGAAAATGAAAAAGAAAAAGGGGGCACTTAGCCTAGCCAGGAGTATGTGTGATAGAGATATATCTGTGTGTTTGTGTATGTGTATGTGTAGGTGTGGAGGCAGGGGGCAGAGTATCAGGGAAGACTTCCTCCTAGAGAAGATGATAGTCAAGAACACAAAACTATTATCAAATGTCTTATTAGAATGTGCTTTTTATGTATGCAGTCTGTCATTGACTGAAAGTCATTATGTGGCATGTGAACTGTATATCCTCTTGTTTCAAGGAGGTCACTGTTGTTCAGTCTAAGCACTGAACAAACACACCCACAGACAAGAGCATAAAGGTTACAGTGAGAGGCAAGCATGAGAGGACTCCCCTCTTCCATCTTCAAGTGGAAACATCAGAGCACTTTGCTCTCCTAAAGAGTTAATGGCTTACATAATCTGTGTCTTCAGTTTTGCCACCTCAGCTTGCACATACGGGCACTCATATATACCTGTATATAAGTATACACAACTTTTCTTGTTTCTTATATATGACTTGAGGCCTCTTATTTTTAAATGATTTGGAAAATCAGTCTGGATTTCAAAAAGCAGATTGATGCATCATCTCTACTGCTTGGAAATGGTCCTACATGGGACACCTGATATGCACGGTTCCAATCATTGACATTGTAACTTTTATAGAAGTTTCTTGCTAATTACCATGAAGGAAGAGGAAATTTCTTCAGACCTAAGTATACAGGTATATGTGATATATTTAACAACTATATTTTTACTACTAGTTTTTAAATAGTTTTCAGAGATTTAAAAACTGGCATGTCTGTGTTTGGGACATTTGGCTCAGATTAACAGGAAGGGAATTTAGGCTGAACTAGAACACAATAGTTTTAAATGATTCTCAAACCTCACTGATATAATAAACAAATGTAAATATGAATACGAGTTTTACTGATCATGGCCAGACTATATAAAGCAATTTCCTTTTAAGAGTTGTTTTAGCATTCATTTATATATATAGATATTTTTTTCTTTTTTTTTAAAAGGTATATTTTAATTGTTCCAAACTCCCAGAAATCTATAGAGGCAGAAACTCCAATGCTTGAAATCTAAGGATTTTTAATGTGTTGAATGTTTCCATCATCTCTGCTTTTCTCTTTGCAGCAGTTGTCAAGACTAATTGCCTTCTCTTGGGTAACTAGGGCCAAAGAAGTGCCCTCGTACAGAAAGAGAACACAGGAGAATGGTAACCAGTTGGGTGACCAGAGTAAGTGTGTGTTATGAAATGGTAAAAAGGGCAGTTGGGGAACAAGAGGAAAGGTATTTGCTTCCTGACCTGGATGACTGACGTCAAGGAGGCATTAAAGGAGATTCTTCCACTAGAGTTTAATACCAGTAATTTCAACATTTTTCATATTGCATGACTTTTTAAAATAATGTAGGGTTAACTGATTTATTTATAAAAATAGAAGAATGACTCACCTTAACATGTCAACAATCTTTATTTTTAAAAATATATTTTTGTGACTCCTTGCTAGACTTGAACACAATCAGGTTTTGCTTTAAAAATAGTTACTTTGGGCAGCATTAGTTGAGCCTGACTTTTTTTTTTAATTGCATACTGATTGACAACTTTACCTCACTAAAATGTAAGTTCTGTGAGAAGACAGACCCTGTCTGTCTTGTTCTTCATAGAATTTAGATGGAACACCCACCTTGCTCATGGGAGTACTTTCAATAAATGTTTGTTGAATAAGAGTGCGAGCGAATAAATGAATGAATGAATAAATTAATGCTTACTTTTGGAACACGTCTTCATTGTTCTTTGTAACATATTCTACATCTTTCCCCACAGAATACAGAATGCATTTAAGTATAATATCAGATTTCCTTTCTGTTATACATTAAAACTATTCTACGTGGCAGCCGTAAAGACACATTACAATTAATAAGATATGGCAAAAAGTTATCATTAGAAACTAGCCTTTTAGTGGTCAAAATAGAGATATGTTTTGCATTTTCTTGTGCATTTTAAATACAAATATTCCTGCATTCGTTATAACTCAATGTAAATTGATGAAAAATCATTCAAGAGCTTGATTAACTTAAAAATATCTAGGTAATTGAAGTACCAACTAATTGCACAAAATTCAAAAAGGCAGCTTTTGCTAGGTATCTCAGAAGTAAGCAAAGGCTATTTGTTGTTAGGTTAATCTTCTCTATCCCCTGAGCTTACCTCTTACCCTTCTTTGATTTAAGTTGACAGTTGCTCTTAAGGCACAACTTTTCTTGTTTCTTATGTATGACTTGAGGCCTCTTACTTAAAAATGATTTGGAAAATCAGTCTGGATTTCAAAAAGCAGATTGATGCATTGTGTCTACTGCTTGGAAATGGTCCTACATGGGACACCTGATATTCATGTTTCCAGTAATTGGCATTTTAACTTTTGTAGAACTTTTTTGCTAATTACTATGCAGGAAGAGGAAATTTCTTTAGACCTGAGACTGCCAACCCCCATTCAAATGTTTGACTGGGTGGTTCTTCACCATGTTTCACTTCAGAATCCCTGTAGGGAGTGCAGTTCAAAAACACAGCTACTCCTGAAGATTTTGTTCAATATACTTAAGGAAAGAATGGATGGATGATCATCCCTAGTTGATGAATCCTATTTTAGGGTCACACTAGTCATATTAACCATAGATGCATCTCATAGTGATGATGACCAATATTTCCTGATGAGACAAGCATTGTGATAGTGAACAAAAGGCAGTTTTATTTACATACCGAGCTTACACTAATGAGTGTTATCCATAATAATTCCTACCACATGTTGAGCACTCACTAAGTGTTAAGGGGACCAAGACGAGTCATGAATATGTCATCTCATTTAAAAACCAAAACAGATGAAAAGAAGGAGTATTTCCTATAGGAAGAGGTTAAATAACTTAGTTAGGAGAAAAAAAAATCCACTAATTGCTGAAATAGATTCAAGAAAGAGTCTGCTTGTGCCTGATCTGTACCTCTATCCACTATATACGCATCCTCCTAGTGTCCTTCCCCAGTGAGGGACAAAGTCAGTATAGAACAGGCTCATACCAAGGCCATATCCACGCCATGAATTTATACTCTAGGTGACCAACAAGTGATACCTTAATGAGTAGGTAGGTATATGCACAGTGACTGTGTTTTCTCAACTAAATATTGAGCTACTTCTACTGAAAATGGGACAGAATCTTTTAAATCAGATGATTCTGAACATCCTGGGATACACATCAATAAGTACATGATAAATAGCAGATGGAAGGAAGAGACCACAGGTGGAAGGGAGGCCAGTAGATAAAGAGAACATTCTAAGCTGACGGCCAGCCAGGATTATAGGATACTTGAGACTGACTTCATGTACCATGACATCTTACAGTCTCGTGGTGTTCTTTGTCCAGGCTTAAAAACATAGAACAGAATGCAGCTGTTTTCTTATAACTCATTAAAAATTATTTTAGGCTGGGCGCAGTGGCTCACACCTGTAATCCCAGCACTTTGGGAGGCCAAGATGGGCCGATCACGAGGTCAGGAGTTCGAGACCAGCCTGGCCACCATGGTGAAACTTTGTCCCTACTAAAAATACAAAAATTAGCTGGATGTGGTGGCAGGTACCTGTAATCCCAGCTATTCCGGAGGCTGAGGCAGGAGAATCATTTGAACCTGGGAGGTGGAGGTTGCGGTGAGTGGAGATCAAACCATTGCACTCCAGCCTGGGCTACAGGGTGAGACTGTGTCAAAACACACAAACAAACAAAAAATTATTTTATATAAAATTCTCTGAGAAAATTTTAAAAAGCAGTTCCTGAGTCAGGTATCCTGAGTTTCCAGCAATAAAAAATTTGAGCAAGAGAAGAAATGCTATGCTGAAACATGTTGCTTTAAAATGATGAACTGTGTTTTACATAAAATAAAGCTTTGTTTAAGAAAACCCGTAAGAATGCAATTTGCCAGTAAGTTGTAGTGAAGTATGAAGTGATATGGAAAATGGATATTATAAGACCTTATTCTGTTTATCAATATATAATTATGAGATAATTTACAATAATGCAGTTATTGATTTAACTTCACTATGTGCCTTCAGAGGATATTTATACTTTAGAAATGAAATTTAACTAAATTATTGGATAAACATTACCACTGAGTAATCCTAATTAGAAAACAAATGCCAATGCAAAGATCATGTTTTATCTTGGGACTCCTCTGATCCCAATATAGCTGCCTGTTTAATAGATTAATGTTGCCATGGCGTAGCAATTGGGAATAGCTCATATCTGTTCTATTGAGGTGAGTCTCATTCTTCAGCACATGATAAATGAAAAAACATTCTATATTTCCCCTGAAATGCTTCCACACTTCACAAAAATAAAGAATAGCAGCTGGACTGCTAGGTCAGAAGTCATGGAGAGTTGTACGTGAGCTTGCCTCAACAGTGGATTCACTCACAACTCAATCATTGAGAAGGAAAAATAAGGAAGGAAGGAAAGAAGGAAAGAAGGAAGGAAGGAAGGAAGGTAGGAGGGAAGGAAGGAAGGAAGAAGAAGAAAGGAAGTGAAACTGGGCGTGGTGGCTCACGCCTGTAATCTCAGCACTTTGGGAGGCCAACGCAGATAGATTACCTGGGGTCAGGAGTTGGAGACCAGCCTGGCTAACATGGTGAAACCCGCCTCTACTAAAAATACAAAACTTAGCCAGCATGATGGCTCTTGCCTGTACTCCCAGCTACTCAGGAGGCTGAGGCAGGAGAATCACCTGAACCAAGGAGCCCAGGAGGTGGAGTTTGCTGTGAGCCGAGATCCTGCCCACTGCACTCTAGTCTGGGTGACAGAGCGAGATTATGCTTCAAAAAAAAAAGAAAGAAAGAAAAAAGGAAAAGAAGAAAGGAAGTGAGAGCACCATGAAAAAAAGAAGAAGAAAAAAAAACCTTGGAAAACATAGTTTGGGATATGCAATCATGTCTCATTTTGAATAATAATAATAATAAAAGACATTGTTATAGTATTTATTGGATTATTACCAAGTGCAAGGACTTCACTGTAGTGTCTTCATTTATTTTGTTTTTGAGGGAGGTATTATCCCTCTTTTGTAGATGAGATGACCAAAATGTGGAGGTTTAAAAACATAAAGTCAGGTTTGAACCCAGACAATCTAGCTGTAGATTTTGTGCCCTTAGTCACTATGCATTGATGTCTCACTGTATTTTAAAATGTAGTTGATGTTGGCAATGGAAGTATGAATTAAACCAGCACTAGGGCATGTGTTAGAAATCTGAATACAAATTGCTTCTGAAGTTTGATGAGGATAACTGGTGGACAGAACTTCAATTTAGAGCCTAACTATTCCTCGTGACTACTGTCTTCAATATGCAAATATATCAACAGGCACTCACCATAAAGCAGGCATAATGACTGGCCTAGGGTGTAGAGACTGCACTTGTTGTGAATTAAGCAAAAAAAAAAAAAAATACAAAATCACAAAAAATAGGCTATCAATGTTACAATTTAAAAGAGGAACAATAATTTAACTGGCCCTAGAAGTGCCAAACCAAGCTCTAGGGATATCAATACCAAAGTAAAATAAAGTAAATGATTTCAAAGTTGAGTTCAGAAAGACAAGTATTCTTCTGAACACAACTTTGTTATTTCTCTAAAAATGGCTGGTCCCATTTTTTTGTATTTTGGCAAAGTCAGTTTTATAAGATTAGATCGGAACTGTAGGAGACAAGAGCTACCTTATGTTCCTAATAATGAGAATGCAACCAGGGCCGGGTACAGTGGGTCACATCTGTAATCCCAACACTGTGAGAGGCTGAGACAGGAGGATTGCTTGAGCCCAGGAGTTCGAGACCAGCCTGAGCAGTGTAGTGAGATACTGCCTCTAAACAAAATTTAAAAATTAGCTAGGTGTTGTGGTGCACACCTGTAATCCCAGCTACTTTGGAGGCTGAGGTGAGAAAATTGTTTGAACCCGGGAGGTCGACACTGCGGTTAGCTGTGACTGCACCATTACACTCCAGCCTGGGTGACAGAGCAAGGCCCTGTCAAGAAAAAAAAAAAAAAAAAAGCCACCAGAAAGGAAAAAGAATAATAGTCTGTATGATTTATAAATGAGTGGGCTTGGAAATTAGACTACTCAGGGGTTTTATTTGCTAGATATGAGACTTGAAACAAGTAACACAGCCTTGCTAAGCCTCCCTTTAGTCAGATTTAAATTGAGAGACTATAATAACAAAATATTAATTTATGGGCCGGGCGCGGTGGCTCAAGCCTGTAATCCCAGTACTTTGGGAGGCCGAGGTGGGCGGATCACGAGGTCAGGAGATCGAGACCATCCTGGCTAACCCGGTGAAACCCCGTCTCTACTAAAAAAAATACAAAAAACTAGCCGGGCGAGGTGGCGGGTGCCTGTAGTCCCAGCTACTCGGGAGGCTGAGGCAGGAGAATGGCGTGAACCCGGGAGGCGGAGCTTGCAGTGAGCTGAGATCCGGCCACTGCACTCCAGCCCGGGCGACAGAGCGAGACTCCGTCTCAAAAAAAAGAAAAAAAAAAAAAAAAATATTAATTTATGTAAGAAACAAATAAGATCTCACATTTGAAAGTAAGTCATTAGGTGCTGGATATTAGTTGTGCTTCCTTTGTTTTCACTTAAAACTTAAGGTCAAAAGGTTGCAGCTCTTACTTACTTAATCAATCCTTGATGGCCAGGAGCGAAAAAGACTCCAATCTTGATGCATCCTTAAAATTACAGAACCAGGAGTTAACAAAAATGCTAGCATAAGTGTACAGCCAATGTGAAATCCATACCTGCTGAAATCTTGACCTTCACTGGGACAGAAACTCAGCACTTGGGGTGGCAATGACTCTAGTTCTGATGATCCTGAATTCTTCCTCAGCTTCCCAAAGATTTTCCAAGCTGTGCCCTCTAGCAATAGGCAATAGGTCTATTATATCTCACACGTGAGAATCCCTCAAAAGACCTGAAAGACTTATTTCCTCTATGTCAAAAAAAAGTTTTTGTTTGTGTGTTCGACTTTATAAAGTAATATGCTTTTCAGGAACATGAACATGTCATACACATTCCTCTTGGGAGATTCTGCTTTATCAATATTCTTTTTATAGACAGAGGCTATCATCTTTGCAAAATACACTGTACCATTATTATTATTATCCTAACAGTTTTTCAATAGTTATGCGCTAGCTTAAGTTAAGCTTACTAATCAACTAATATTTTTTACTATTATACTAAGTTGCCTTCCCTGTGTTCTACAAAATTAAAAAATCTAAAATAAACGATTTGCAGGGCTTTGTATGTATCCCCACTACATTTCCTCTTATTTTGTATGGTTTATCTTGCCTGTCCACTATATACAAATTTTAGCATTTGCAAATTTGATATTCATAATTTGGATGGGTCAGTTGTAAACCTTGTTGTGACCCTTTGACTTTATGATTTTGGAAAAAAGCTTTCAGCAGACGTTGGTCATCACCAGATTTGGGTCATGGTAACGGGTGACACACCAGTAGTACAGCCACGTGCCACTGCCAGGTATAAGAAACAGTTGCCAAGCATCAGAAACAGAATGACAGTTAATAGCTCAGGTGAAACTTACACAAGAATCTGAACCAAGCAGACAAAATCCATGGAGTGGAAACCAATGCAAAGTAAATTGAAAAGCATTGAGGGATCAATAGTGTTTTCAATTTTGAACTTACAAATCAGGAAAGTGGTAAAAGAAAATGCAGTCAGTGTCACTGCTAAAGGAAAGTGTAACTAAATCTTCCCCCTGTTCTTTTAATCCTGAGGCCTTCCTGGCATCTACCTTCGGAAGACAGCTGCTAGCAGCAGTAACAGAGGAGGAAGGAAGCACAGGTAGCACTTGTAAAGAGTAATATGACAGAACAGAGCTGCTATGAACCGCAGAATATTCATATATTGAATTATTTTCCCTCAATTTACATGTTACCAATAAGAATCCTAGAATTTCTATTCAATATTCCCAGGAAGGGACAATCTGGCATGCACAGCAAGGTACTCCTACTTAACAACATTTTCTAAAGTTTGTGCCCATGTAGACACATTGCATTAAGTGCTAGTTCCTTATACACTTTCTCAAAAACTCTTTGGAACTTCCAGTTTCCACTCTGACATGTAAAGAGCTTGGTAGTCATTACTTCTGTCTTCATAACAAGACAAAAGCTGAACAAACTGAAAATCGACAACTCTTCTTAAATCAGTTAGAGAATTGAGGTCAAGGGCTAACTACTATCCTGAAATTTGGAGAAACCATTGTTTCAAAGAATCAGAGCTTTCTGGGACCCAGAAGCTTCTGGAGCCAGAAACAGGTAGAAATGCAAATGGTATTTTGGGAATTGCTGGAAGATGAATGTGGACTCGTTTGAGAACACAAAGGATTTTTAGAGCAGTGAAACTATTCGGTATGATCCTGTAATGGTGGACACATGACATTCTGCATTGGCAAAACCTAGAAAATTGTATAATGCAAAGAGTAATTCCTAATGTAAATTAAGGAGTACAGTTAATAATAATGTGCCAATATTGGTTCATCAGTTGTAACAAATATACCATATGAATAGATGCTAACAGGAGAAATCTAAAGGGAAACACATTGTACTGTCTACTCACGTTTTATAGAAATCTAAAACTGTTCTAAAAATGAAGTCTATTAATGACAAAAAAAACCTCATTGAATACATGTTCACTGTTTGAATTAAGAGGAGAAACTCAAGAAAAGCCCATGCACTCCTTTCCTGCTGATCACCAAGCAGCAATGGAAAGGAGCATCTTGCCACAGTTCTGGAAAATTAGTGTCTGAAGAAATCCTCCCAGTGTATTCATGCCAATGTCAGCAAGAAATTTAACCTGACATATTCTCCATCTAAAACCCACATTATTGGCCGGGCGCGGTGGCTCAAGCCTGTAATCCCAGCACTTTGGGAGGCCGAGACGGGCGGATCACGAGGTCAGGAGATCGAGACCATCCTGGCTAACACGGTGAAACCCCGTCTCTACTAAAAATACAAAAAACTAGCCGGGCGAGGTGGTGGCGCCTGTAGTCCCAGCTACTCGGGAGGCTGAGGCAGGAGAATGGCGTGAACCCGGGAGGCGGAGCTTGCAGTGAGCTGAGATCTGGCCACTGCACTCCAGCCTGGGTGACAGAGCGAGACTCCGTCTCAAAAAAAAAAAAAAAAAACCCCACATTATTAATTTTCAAACACCGCACAACCTGCTAAAATAAGCATAATTCCAATGATGGGGAGAATATACCCATTATTTAGACAACAAAGAGAAGAGTTGAAATTACATCAAGTTTCTCTGCATTAGAAATATCAGGATTAGGCCAGGCAGGGTGACTCACGCCTCTAACCCCAGCACTTTGGGAAGCCAAGGTGGGTGGGTCACTTGAGGTCAGGAGTTCGAGACCAGCCTGGTCAACATGGGGAAACCCCGTCTCTACTAAAAATACAAAAATTAGCTGGACATGGTGGTGCAGGCCTATAATCCCAGCTACTCGGGAGGCTGAGGCAGGAGAATCACTTGAACTTGGGAGTCAGGGGTTGCCCTGAGCCAAGATAGTGCCACTGCACTCCAGCCTGGGTGACAGAGCAAGGCTCTGTCTCAAAAAAAAAAAAAAGAAAAAAAGAAAAAAAAAAAAAAGAAATATCAGTGTTAGTAGTAACTCCCTTAAGACTCTCAATGAAGTAGAACCCAGCTATAGTGCAAACGCAGCCCATAGAACTTAAGAATCATCGGCAGGGTGATTAAGAACATGGACTTGAGTTTGAATTCAGTTTTGTCAATTACTAATTGTGTGGCTCTCAGCAGGTTGCTTAGTATTTCTGAGACTATTTTCTTATCTGTAGAATGAGAGTAATACTATCTTTAGTATGGGTTTTATTGTTGTTAAATGAAATAATGTATGTACATTAATGACAGACATGTAATAAGTATACAATAAACAGTAGCTACTATTGGGATCTGAAAGGACCTTAGAGATTTTAAAGGTGGAAAAGTAAAGTTTAGATACATAAAATTACTTGTGAAGATCATAAAGCAAATCCATTTGTAAGGCATTGGCTGTGCTTTCATTGAGCACAGTTATTGGGCTGTTGCAGGAATAAAGAAAAAAAGAAAAAAAAAATCATGTTTTCTTTCCTGAATTAAGATTGATTTTAAAAAGTTGTCATTTTTGAGTCTGACACACTGCATGCTTTTTACATTATTATTATTATACTTTAAGTTCTCGGATACATGTGCAGAACGTGCAGGTTTGTTACGTAGGTATACATGTGCCATGGTGGTTTGCTGCACCCATCAACCTGTCATCTACGTTGGGTGTTTCTCCTAATGCTATCCCTTCCCTAGCCCCTAACCCCCCGACAGGTGCTGGTGTGTGATGTTCCCCTCCCTGTGTCCCTGTATTCTCATTGCTCAACTCCCACTTATGAGTGAGAATGTGCAGTGTTTGGTTTTCTGTTCTTGTGTTAGTTTGCCGAGAATGATGGTTTCCAGCTTAATCCATGTCCCTACAAAGGACATGAACTCATCCTTTTTTATGGCTGCATAATATTCCATGATGTATATGTGCCACATTTTCTTTACCCAGTCTATCATTGATGGGCGTTTGGGTTGGTTCCAAGTCTTTGCTATTGTGAACAGTGCTGCAGCAAATCTACGTGTGCATGTGTCTTTATAGTAAAATGATTTATAATCCTTTGGGTATATACCCAGTAATGGGATTGCTGGGTCAAATGGTGTTTCTAGTTCTAGATACTTGAGGAATCGCCACACTGTCTTCCGCAATGGTTGAACTAATTTACACTCCCACCAATAGTGTAAAAGTGTTTCTATTTCTCCACATCCTCTCCAGCATCTGTTGTTTCCTGACTTTTTAATGATTGCCATTCTAACTGGCGTGAGATGGTATCTCATTGTGGTTTTGATTTGCATTTCTCTAATGACCACTGATGATGAGCTTTCTTTTCATATGTTTGTTGGCTGCATAAATGTCTTCTTTTGAGAAGTGCCTGTTCCTATCTTTTGCACACTTTTTGATGGGGTTTGTTTTTTGATGGGGTTTGTTTGTTTGTTTGTTTCTTGTAAATTTGTTTAAGATCTTTGTAAAGTCTGGATATTAGCATGTTGTCAGATGGATAGATCACAAAAATTGTATCCAATTCTGTAGGTTGCCTGTTCACTCTGATATTTTCTTTGGCTGTACAGAAGCTCTTTAGTTTAATTAGATCCCATTTGAAACCAAATGACAGGCAAAATAACTTCCTCTAAATTTTTTCCTGTTCTCTCCATAAATTCTCTCATCTTTCTGGCACAAAGCCTGGGGAGAAGTGACTCAGAGAAGGGGCCCTTGGAAATACTGTCATGGGGTGGCTCGTGCACTTTTCCAGCTCAGGGGGAGACTCCAAGCTGCTTCTTTTCACTCTTATTCAAATGGGAAGAAATGTAGGGAGGTTTTCATTTCTACACTTACCAAGCATTTTAGGTTCCATCTTGCATTTTATAGGATTATACATGTCTTGAGATGCAGAAAGTTAGGATTGTCTCATAGCACAATTTATGGCATAGTTTTTACCATTTTAACTACCATCCCACACTGAATAAATGATGGTAATTCATTTGTATCAAAACCCATGCAAGTTCACGGGCAAAAATATTACTAGATACTTGTCATACTTATTTCTAGAACTATACTTGTAGGTAAACTGAAGGAATCTGTGATAGCACAGATTTTTCCTGGCCAGTGTGCCCAGCTCTTTCTCATCCTTCTGATCTCTGCTCAAATGTAATATCCTAGAGAGTGCTTATGAAATATGACCCCCCCTTCTCCATTTCTCAATACCAGGCAGATAGTTTCTATCACTCTACTCTGCTTGTTTCTATCATTTGAACTTTCTAAAATTTACAGTTATATATTTATTTGTTCATTTCCTTATTTGTTACCACTCTCTTATGTTAATTTGTAAACTCTCTCACAGTAAGGGCCATGTTTGTTTTATTCACCAAAATGTGCATAGCTCCCTTCACATTACCTGACACAGAGTGGCACTCCATTATATCTACTAACTGATTAATTAAATGAATGAATAAACTTGCAATGGCACCATGTCCAATATTCTCCCTGTTAGAGAAAATATGCATCTCTCAGCTAAAGACTCAAGCAACTTAAGCCATTAACTTCCCCCTGTAGTCTAAGAAGCTGCCATAGTCCTTTATTCTGCCTTCAATGTATCTAATCAAAGGTTTTAAATTCACAAGTTATTGTTGATTAGTACCTGTTAAAAAACAAAATAAAGTAGCCTTCTCACACATATCAGGGAAAACAAAACTTGAATATAAACATACAATCAAATAAATTTTGACAGCTCATAGTAGTATTTTTTCTTGAATATTTTAAGAATCACATTTGTCATAAAATGAAGCTAAAATTATTTACCAATTAAAATTCATTCACCCAACAGATGATGTGACACAGATCATATAATAACATATAATACAAGTTGATGTAAAGGTTACAGTGGTTGATCTATGAATGTGACAAGACACCGTTACTGGAAATTGAGTTTCTTAAAATTAAAACAAAAAGGTTTGGGATATTAGTAATAGTTGTAGTCAATAGTAAGCAGATAAAAGTTTCATAATGACATATTAGTCAAGAATGGTCTTTTTCTAAATGCCCAATGCATCATGTGGTAAAACATTATTTTTTATGATTAACTATTGCAGAAACATTTTATCTGAAATCATTTGCTATTATTTAATATAGAAACCCCTTTGATACTAAGGGAGAGTTGACAACGGCAGAGAGGTTTTGAAACATTATTTTTAATATTTGGCATAATAGCCTATAATGGTTCCTATGGCTCTGATCACTCACAAATTGAATTAAAACCAAGTAAATTTGAATCCTTTCATACTGCTTTAACAGTTCACATTTTGTGTTGTCTTTATAGCTATGATTTCATGTGGCCCTGAGTTTGTCTTCTAAAATTTCTCTATTGTTTTCAGCTTCCAGAAATACCATAGTTATCATTTTAAAGGAAAGTTTTCTAAGTTGCATTAAAAAGAAAACTTGAGATAGCGGGAATACTTTTAGCCTTAGCCACCAAATAGTATATGGATTTGTGGAAAGGAAGGTCATGAAGAAAGTATATAAGTGACATTTGTGATTGCTATAAAACTATGAGCAAAGTCCAAACGTAGAATTTAGTGTGATATTTGAGTGGATATTAAGGAAATAAGAGTGAATAAATTGAGAGTAGTGGTACGGAATAATTGGGAGAAAGTCATAAAAACACGACTGATAAACAGTATTACAAGAATAACATATTAACAGCTCAAATTTACTACATAAAGATCTCATTTCTGTAATATTGAGGTCTAGGTTTTGCCTGGCCCTTTTGCTAAAAAAAACACACAAAGTATTTTGAAAATGTATGGTGGGAGAAATGTTCTTGGCTCACTTTTTTTGTATTTTAAATTTTATTGTAAATTGACAATTTATAATTGTATACACTTATCAAGCACAAAGTGATGCTAGTATTTATAAATACAATGCTGAATAATTAAGGTAATTAATATATCCACCACCTTAAATACTTACAATTTTTTGTGGTGAGAACATTTGAGACTTATTCTTTCAGCAATTTTGAGCTACACAATACACCATTATTAACTATATTTGCCAGGCCAGGCTATGCTGTAGGTCTCAAAAAACATATCTTATTTTTCTCATTTGAGACTTTGTGTTCTTTGATCATCATCTCCCCATTCCTCTCACTCTGCAGCCTCTGTTAACCACCATTCAGCTCTCTTTCTACAGGCTTGATTGTGTTAGATTGCCCATTTAAGTGAAAACATGTTTGTCTTTCTGTGCCTGGCTTATTTCGCTTAGCATACTTTTCTCTAATTCCATCCATGTCATCACGAATGACAAAATTTTCTTCCTTTTAAGGCTAAATATTATTCAATTGTGTGTATATACCACATTTTCTTTACCCTTTCATCAGCTGATGGACACTTAAGTTTCCATAACTAGGCTACTGTGAATAGTGCTATAATGAACATGGGAGTGCAGACAGCTCTTTGACAAATTGAATTCAATTCTTTGGGGTAAATAGTCAGAAGTGGGATTGTGGATCATAAGTTATTGCGTTTTAAGTTTTTTTGAGAAACTCCCATGCAGTTTTCCATAATAGCTGTACTAATTTACATTGCCACCTACCAAGAGTGTGCAAGGGTTCGCTTTTCTCCACATCCTGGCCAACACTTGTTATCTTTCATATGTGTAGTAGTAGCCATTTGGACAGATGTGAGATGATGTCTCCTCGTGGTTTTAATTTGCATTTTGTTAATTATTAGTAATGTTGAGGTTTTAAAAATATGTACCTGTTAGTCATTTTTCATCTTGTTTGGAGAATTATCTATTTACTTTCCTTGCCTATTTTTTTATGGGAACTACACACACACACACACACACACACACACACACAACCCTAATAGCCAAGGCGACCATGAGCAAAAGAACAAAACTGAAGGCATCATACTACATGTAAGAGAGAAGCCTCCTGACCTAACTCGGCCAGAAGCCCCTCTCAGGTTTATTTTTTAAAATAAACCTGTCTTTGACTGTTGAACCACTTTTTGGAGAAAAGTCTCTTAGGTAACCACCAAACTTCACACTTACACAATGGGCCCCAGTAAAACAGTGAACCCTAGTAGAGCACATTCCTTTCCCTTTAGGTGCACTAAGATAGGGAAGCTAAAAGCAGACTCAGGGGTTATGCCTGCAGCTGCAGGAAGATGTATGGGAATAGACACAAAAAACTCTCCCTCCCATATAAGCAAGACAAAGATACACAGACTAAAAGTTGGCTTATGTGGTCTGGAAATGGGGTGAGAGCTGATAAAAACTCACCTCTATAAAGATAACACACCTGGTCCTAACTGAACCATTGGGCCCTTGGAGGATAAGACTTCCCTCCTCATGAGTCCTTGAACCTTTGAATACCCTTAGTCTGTAAGAGAGAAGACTCCTGATCTAACTGGGCCAGAAGCCCCTCTAAGGTTTATTTATTTATTTTTTTTAAATAAACCTGTCTTTGACTGTTGAGCCACTTTTTGTGTTTCTTTCTTCCTTCTTCAACTCTTACATTTGGTGCTGAAACCCAGCATGAGTGTTAGGGGTAGAGTCTCTCTTGCAACCCAAGAAGCAGTGGATCCTGAGGGTCTCTTGCCACCTGCTTCATCTTTTCTCTCACTTCACTTTTCAAGTGATTTACATGAAGAGAACAACTGATTTGAAGGGGATTGCCAGGCTCGCTTCAGGGCTACATTCCAGTGGGTTTTCAAAACCCTCAGGTGTCAGGAATCCACTTCCAACTGCCTGCAACAGGTATTTCACTCTCTAACCCTTGTCCCCTCTTCCTCTCTTTCTCTCTCTCTCTCCCTCCCTCCTGAGGCTCCAGTCCAGGAGGCCCTTTGCTGATTCCAACTGGAACATCCAACATCAGACAATAATACAGCTGACTGGTAAGATTTGCCTTCCCCTGGCTTTCTTGTGGTAACCTGGAAAAGTCAGGCCTGCCATCCTCATCCTCAGTGAACCAATGGGACTAAACTAGAAGAAATCTTTGGGACACCCAGTTTCTTCTCAGCTTGACCATCCTCTTTAGAAAGAGGATTCTGGGTCTCTGTCTTTTGTCTGGGTATGCCTAAAACAAAAACAGTCACGCTTGGCCTTCTTTCACCAATCCACTTGGGTTCCAAACAATCTCACATTCTTACATTCTCCCCACTGGGCTGTCTCCTTCACAACCTTGCCAAACTTGGCTTATTGGGAATCTAAAGCCAAAGCATTTAGTTTTTTATTGCAACATGGCCTGGTCCCAATACATAGTAGATAATGACAGCCGATGGCCCCAAAATGGCACCTTTGAAATAATATTTCAAATTCTTAAGGACCTTGACAACTTTATAACCAGGAATGGCAAATGGCAAGAGGTTCTCTATATTTAGGCTTTCTTCTAACTTAGACTACCTGATTTCAAACTGTACTTTATAGTTAGAGAAATTAAAACAATTTGGTACTGGAAAAAGTATAGACACATTGATCAATGGAACAGCATAAGGAACACAGAAATGAACTCACTCCCATATGGTCAATTGATTTGGATAAAGATCCCAAAAATATGCAATGGGAAAAAAATGATCTTTTCAATAAATGGTGTTGGGAAAACTAGATATGCACATTCAGGAGAATGAAATTGGACCCTTATCTCTGACCCTGTACAAAAACCAAGTCAAAATGGATTAAAAACTTAAATGTAAGGCCAGAAACTGTAAAACTAGAATGAAACATAAGGGAACAACTACACAACATTGGTCTGGGCAATGATTTTTTGTACATGACCCCAAAATGCAGGTAGCAAAAGCAAAAATAGAAAAATGAGATTGCACCAAACTAAAAGGCTTCTGTACAGCAAAAGAAACAATTAACAGTGTGACAATATAGCCTATGGATTGGAAAAAAATATTTACAAGCTGCACATCTGATAAAAGGCTAATCTCTAAATCATGTTAGAAACTCAGACAACTCCATAGTAAGAAATATACTCAGTTTTCCTTGTGTCTCTCCTCTAAATACAATGATATATTCTGGAAGTAATTCAGCAGACAATTACAAGAGGAATGTGAAAGGCAGAGAGAAGGCAAACTGGTTAGAGACCTCAGGACATGAGAAAAGCTATCCAAGTGAATTTCTGGATTTTCTTTTGTATCTCTCATATAAGGCAGACAGGGTAGAGAAGAGACTTGCAACCTGGATGTGCTAAGAGGCATAGAAATCAAACAAGTAAAGCCTGCTTCCTCTGACCAAGGGACTGGGAAATAGATAGCTCAGCAGAGATCTAACAAGGAGATCCACCCCTGCCCAGCACCTGAGGCAGTGAAGGCCTGACACACAATATCAGCAGGTTCATCAGAGAGGCCTGCCCCACATACTGGGCAGTAAAAGGCCTGACCTGCTACAATGTTAGCATCACCAGGGGCCCTGCCCCATACCCCAGGCAGAGGGGACAGAATAGATCACAGCAGCAGGGACTAAGGTCCAGTGTTTCCTGATCCTCGCATGCAACTGCACTCAGAATTACAGGTGGCACTTTCAAGGATCAATCAGGCAGAGCCAGAAGAGCAAAACAACCAAATAACATCACAAAAACTAAAGACTAAGTTGTCACTGGCACTAAAGCTCATAAAAGTAAGCCAGGACGTAGAGTCACTGCTGCCTGAAAAACACAATTTATATAAAATCAAGAGTTTCCTAATAATAGCCAAAATGTCTTTTATTTATCCAAAAGAAATCACTCCTTACACCAAGAACCATGAAAAATACACTTGAATGAAACGATGATAATAGACCAACACTGAGATAAATCGGTTGTTAGAATTATCTGACAGTATTCAAGCAGCTACTATATAGATACTTCAACAAATAATCATAAATCCCATGAAACAAATAAAAAAGGAAAATATTAGCAAAAGTATAGGAGCTATAGAAATAGACTAAGTAGAAATTACAGATTTGGAAAATAGAATAACTGGAATAAAAAACTTTATAGATGGGCTCAGTAGCAGAGTAGAGATGATAGAGAACAGAATCTTTGACATTGAGCACAAATCAATAGTTTACTCAATCTTAACAACAAAAGGAAAATAGACTAAGAAATGAACAACACTAACAAGAAAAGGAGCAGAGACTCAAGGAATTATGGGAGAATAACAACATAAATAACATTTGTACACCAGAATTCCTTAAGTAGAAAAATTGAGAGGCCAAACCTTCCCAAATTTGGTGAAAGACATACTTCTACAGATTCAATATGCTGAATGAACACCAAATAAGATAAACTAAAGAAAAAAACTACACAAAGAAACAACAAAATTACTTTTAAGCTGAAAAGACAATGGAAACAAATTTCAGACAGAAATGACACATTACATTTAGGGAAAACTAATTCAAATAGCAGAGGATTTCTCATCCGAAACTATGGAAGCCAGAAGGAAGTTCCAATACATCTTTAAGTGCTGAAAATAAATGTTAACCCAGAATCCAATATCCAGTGAAACTCCCCTTCAGAAATTAAGGGAAACTGAAGACATTCTCATATGAAGGAAGACTAATGAGATTTATCACTCGCAGATAAACCCTTTAAAAATAGCTAAAGGAAGGTTTTCAAACAGAAGTAAAATGAAAACAGATGGCAACTTCTTTTTCCTTTCTAAAAAAGGAAAGAAGACCAGAATGGGCAGGCATTAAAAAAAAAGAAAAGAAAAGAAAAAGAGTTTCTTAAAATATATTTTATGTTAAAAACAAAAATTATAACACTTTCTGAGATGATTCTCAAGGTATTTAGAGAAAATATTTGACAATTATATTTTAAAAGTGGGAAAGATAAAGAGACATAAATGGAAATAAGATTTTTACACTTTGCTTGAAGTGGTAAAACTGTGATACCAGTGGACTGTGATAGGTTACGTATGTATATTGTGATATCTAAAGCAAGCACTAAGAAAACTATACAGAGAGATATGCTCAAAAACATAAACAAGGAATTCTAAAAATAAATGTTCAAGTAACCTATAAAAATGCAAGAAAAGGCCGGGCGCGGTGGCTCAAGCCTGTAATCCCAGCACTTTGGGAGGCCGAGACGGGCGGATCACAAGGTCAGGAGATCGAGACCATCCTGGCTAACACGGTGAAACCCCGTCTCTACTAAAAAATACAAAAAAAAAAAAACTAGCCGGGCGAGGTGGCGGGCGCCTGTAGTCCCAGCTACTCGGGAGGCTGAGGCAGGAGAATGGCGTAAACCCGGGAGGCGGAGCTTGCCGTGAGCTGAGATCGGGCCACTGCACTCCAACCTGGGCGACAGAGCGAGACTCCGTCTCAAAAAAAAAAAAAAAAATGCAAGAAAAAAATGGAGAAAAACGAACCCAAGAGAATAGGCAGAAAACAAATGGTATAATGGCAGAATTAAGCTCTAACATATAAATAACTACCTTAAATGTATACAATGTGAATATTCCCATTTTTTGAAAAAAGATAGTGGCAGAGCAGATGTAAAATAAATAAATAAATAAATGAAACCCAACTATATACTGTGTCAAAAAACTCACTTGGAACCTAGCAGCATAAGTAGATTGAGAGTAAAAGGATGGGGAAAAAATGTACCATGCCAATATTAATTTGAGAGACATATAGCAAGAGTTACTACAGTATTATCAGATAAAGTAGACTTCAGAGCAAAAAAAAAAAAAAAAATTACTAAGAACAAATTGGAATATTACATAGCCATAAAAAGATCATCCACCAAGAAAATACGGTGATCCTAAATGTGCATGCACCAAACAACAGAGGTTCAAATTATATGATGCAAAAATTGATTAAGCTGAAAGGAGACATAGATAAATCCAGTGCTATGGTTAGGGCCTCAACACGTCGCTTTCAGTAACTGATAAAGCTACTAAACAGAAATTAGTAAAAATATACAAGAACTGAACAACATCATCAACTCACAGAATCAAATTGATATTTATATAATATTGATCTGATAGCACCAGAATACATACTCTTTTTTTAATGTCCGTGGAATATTCGCTGAGATAGATCATATCCTGGGTCATAAATAAACCTTAACAAATTTATAGGATTTGAAGTCATACAGAGTACATTTCTTAAACATAATGGAATCAAATTGGAATTAATATCAGAAAGACAGGAGGAAAGTCTAACCCAGAAAAATTAAACAATACACTAGTAAACAATGCATAAGTCAAAGAGGAAGTCTTAAATAGAATTTCAAAGTGAATACAACTACAACAAAACTAAAATGTATCAAACTCTGTGTAGGTTCAGCTGAAGCAGTACTGAGAGACAAATGTATAGTATTAAATGTTTTCATTAGATCTTGTTTTATCTCCAGACCTCGGCAAGGTCAAGCCTGCTTATCACTTAATTGAGAGAAGAGAAATATTTCATATCAATAATCCAGAGTTCTGGCTCAAGAAATAAGAAAAGAATGATCAAAGCAAGTAGAAAAAAGAAAATAATAAAGAGCAAAAATAAATGAAATTGAAACAGGAAAACAAAAGAAGAATTAATAAAACACAATGCCTATTCTTCAAAAAATTGATAAATATGTCTAGCAAAATCAACAAAAATAGAGAGAAGCAACACATCTCCAATATCAGGACTACAACAAGAAATATTGTAAAAAATTCCTGTAGCCATTAAAAGGACAATAAGAGGATATTGCAATCAAATGTATGCTCATAGATCGGACGACTTTGAAGAAATGGATAGTATGAAAGTCACATACTATGACGAAAGAGATCACCAGAATAGTTTTATAACTACTAAAGAAGTTGAATATGTAATTTAAAATCTCTTAAAAACGACATCGACAGGTCCAGGTGGTTTTACTGGAAATTTTATAAAACATTTAAAGAAGAATTAATACTCATTTTACACAATTACTTCCAGAAAATAGTAGAGGATGCTTCCCAACTTATATTGTGAGGTCCATATTACTCTGATACCAAACCCAAAGACAGCACAAAAGGAAAAGAAAGGGAGGCAGGGAGGGAGGGAGGGAGGAAGGAAGGAAGGAAGGAAGGAAGGAAGGAAGGAAGGAGGGAGGGAGGGAGGAGGGAGGGAGGGAGGGAAGGAAGGAAGGAAGAAAAAAGCTATATGCAAATATCTCTCATGAATTGAATTGCAAAAGTCCCCAAAAAATCAGAAAATTGAATCCATCAGAATAATAATGTTGTGCTACCAAGTGGGATTTATTCCATATATGCAAGGTTGGTTCAACATTCAAAAATGAGTCAATGTAATGTATCACATCAAAAACTAAAGCAGAATAATAAATACAGTTATGAATGCTGAATTTGATTAAATTCAACAGCCGTTAAAATAAAAACTCTAAACAAGCTAGGAAGAGAAGAGAACTTTTTCAAAAAAAAACCCTATAGTTAAAATAATGGCTGGTTTAAGACAGAAAACTTTCCATGTAAGATCTGAAACACGTAAGGATGTCTGCCCTCACCATTGTTATTCAACATAGTGCTGAAAGTTCTTATCAGTACAATAAGACCAGAAAAAGAAATCAAAGAAGTACAGATTGGTAAGGAAGAAATAAATCCGTCTATATTTACTGACAACATGATTTTCTATATGCAAAATCCCAAGAAATCTACAAAAAGATTTATAAGACAAATAAATTCAGTAAGGTTAAAGAATATAAGATCAACATGCAATAATCAATTACATTTTAAAATATTAACAGAGATCAAGTAGAAACCAAATAAAAATGCAGTACTGTTTACAACTGTTTCAAAAAATATGTAATGCATACGTAAAATCTAAAAAATTATGTACGAGGGTTATATACTGAAAATTGCAAAATACTAATGAAAGAAGATACAAACTCAGAGAGATATACAATATTCATAAATTGGGAGTCCCAATATAGTAATGACATAATTATATACAGGTTTAATGCAAACCTGTCACAATTCCAGCCAGGATTTTAGTAAAGTCAAGCTTATTTTAAAATTTACATGGAAAGGGAGAAAACATTCTAGACTGACCAGAACAATTTTCAAAAAGAAAAAGAAGAATATGGGGAGGAATCACTCTTCCTGATATTACAGATTATAGCTACAATAATTAAGACAATGTGGTGCTGGTGGAGAGAGAAATATACAGGTCAATAGAACAGAACACCAGAAACAGAACCACGTCAATGTGCCCAATTGTTTTGTTTGTTTGTTTGTTTTATACAAAGGTGTAAAATCAATTCAGTAGAGAAAGGATAGTCTGTCAACAAACACTGCTGAAGCAATTGGATATCCAGATCCACAGGGACAAAAACAAGGGGGAAATAAAAAAAAAAGTAAAGGCTCAAACTAAAACTTGCATCTTTTTTTTTTCTTTTTTTTTGAGAAAGAATTTTGCTCTTGATGTCCTCCCAGGTTCAAGTGATTCTCCTCCCTCAGCCTCCCGAGTAGCTGGGATTACAGGCACCCACCACCACGCCCAGCTAACTTTTGTATTTTTAGTAGAGATGGGGTTTCACCATGTTGGCCAGGCTGGTCTGGAACTCCTTACCTCAGGTGATCCACCTGCCTCAGCCTCCCAAAGTGCTGGGATTAAAACTTACTATACATATATATATCCATCAAATGAATTTTAAACATAAATGTAAAACATTAAATGTAAAAATATAAAACATAAAACTTTTAAAAGAAAAGCAGGAGAAGCTCTAGTACCTAAGACTAGTCAAAGAATTCTTATGCTTCATGCCAAAAGCATAATCCATAAAAGAAAAAATTGACAAATTGGACTTTATCAAACTTTCAAGATTTTGCTCTGCAAAAGACTTGTTAAGAGAATGAAAAGACAAATTTTAATATAATCATCACTACACATCTATTAGAATAACTCACATAAAAAACACTGATAACACTAACTGCTGGCAACTATACAGAAAAGCTGGTTCACTCATATATAACTGGCAGAATGGTGCAGTCACTCAAAAAGTAGTTTGGCAAGTTTTTTTATATATAAAAATGAACTTCCATAAAATCAGCAATTGTATTCTTGGCCATTTATCCCAGAGAAATAAAAATCTAATTTTTATGCGAAAATGTGTACATGGATGTTTATAGCGGCTTCATTGGTAACATCCCAAACCAGGAAAGTACCCAGATGTTCTTTAGTGAGTGAATGTTTAGACAAACTGTAGTATATTCATACCATGGAAGACTAGCTTAAGACAGTGATATCTTAGGTTATTTATTTAAAAATTTTGAAATTCAGTTTAAAAGCTATTATACCAATCTCCTCTCCCCTCCCTTTCCACGTGTCTTCTTAAATATTATAAATTCAATGAAACAGTGTTTTCTTGTTGGCTAATTCAATATCTGACCAATAAAAGCCTCTCCAAGATTGTTTTGTGATAGTTATGAAGCATGGATAAATATTGCCAAATGCCTGGAAAAATCAGGCATTGTATTTCCAATGTGATAAATTAACTTAGAATTTGAGATTTGCAATGAAAGCACACACACACTTTTCAAAATTTCTCTGGCTGTGTTCAAATGATTTGATCCAACCAAATCGAGAATTTAGTCAAGTGAATTATGTAGATAAATATCAAAAATGCTCTATTTTTGAATTTTAATATGGATTTCTATCCTCTTTTACAAATAGAAAAATAAGCATTCTTTATTCCCATCTTTACATCATGATCTAAGCAGAACCATTCCTTAACTTAGTGGATATGACTAAAGAGACCTCAGTAGTTTCAAAATTTCTCTCCCACCAAGACATCACCATAGTCTGCCTGAAATTCTCATTGCGTTTGTTTGTTTTTTCATTTGGGTTTAATTTCTGCTGGTGTATAAAGTGTAAATACATTGTTTACAAGGCGCAGGATGCTATAGCAAAAATATTACCCAACCAAACTTGGTTCTAGTTCTAGTTTTGCCACAGTTGAGTTACAGGATTTTGGAAAAAATACCACTTCATCAAATTTGCTTTCTTACAGTGCTTTCTGACAATGATATGGACTAACTTAGTGCTTTGTGAGCTGTTTCTTTGGCCAAGACACACTTTGTTCAACTAAAATCTTGTGAGACAGGCTAGAGTATAAAAGAGTTAGAAGCAAAGCCACTATAGAAAAAGCAGAGTTAGAAGCCAGGATCCAGAAGCTCAGTCTTCCTTTGCTCCCTCTACTGGTCCTGGCAACAACTTCTAGAACACAGTTTAAAGGAATCTACATCAGATGATCTCTAGGAATCTTTTACAGTTTCAAATTGTGTGGGTGACTGTATAGAGAAGAGGAGAATGATAGGGTGATTTCAAAGGGATGCACAATATTTTAAAGCTCCAGGGACGAGCCAGGAGCCTCGCTGTTGGAGGAGATGAGAAGGAAATGGGGAGTGGGCCTTCCTGTGCTTGTTGCACTGGGGTCCAGACCAGTCCTTTACTGGGGTTGCATGACAGCACCCACAGACAGGTATTCCCATTGTAGTGCAGCCTGGGACAGCACCTGCACCAGTTTCTGCACCAGCATTTCGATGTTGGGAAGAAAAACTACAAAATAGAGGGAGAGGGCAGAAACAAATAGATGCTAGAGAATGCCCTCCTCCTGTTTACACTCTGTGTGAAATCCCCCCAAGAAGGAGATCAGAATGCTAACAGAAAAGGATCAGGAGAAAATACAGAGGCAAAAAGAAATTGCTGCAGCCATCATCTAAATATTGCTCCCTAGATACTAGAGCCAAGAGCAGAAAGTGAGCATTTTCTTATCAGTTCTGCCACCACAGTAGTGCTAGTCATAAGTCTCCTCTCCATGGTTCCAGCCAGAAGACTTCGAGTCATGTTGAGAACATGTTGATGCATGACAATCAACTGGTTCTTAAAGCTGAAGATGATCATGGCAGTTTAATGCAACCCTGACTGAAACTGAGATTTACGACCTAGCAGATGTAACTTTGGCTATCATTTGCTAGCATTTTACTTTGACAATAAAAAAGTAGAGAACAGCAGTGACACCTGAACTATTCAGTTCTTGTGAGAGGAAATTCCTATTGGACAAACAGTCCCTTACCAAAAAGATGAAAAGATTTAGGGGAAAAATATTATTATTTAGGAGATGAAGGGCTAAAGATCAATGACAATAGCATATTTTGTGACAAGAATGGTCACGCTTTAACTCAAAATAATTATACATTTTACTGTATAAATATTTTTTAATTCAAGAACAGCTTTCATATATTACATTTTAAAAGCTGACAGTTTTCAAAATGTTTTGATGGAGAGCTTATGAGTCCCAAACTTCTAATGTTGATGGTTATTTCTCATTGCATTATGTGGCCAAGAAATTTGATAAGGGTGGGGAGTGGAGTCCTCCTATAATTGGTAGAGTTAAAAACAAACCAAAGAGCAAAAGATACAGCATAATTATATAGATGAAATGTGGAAATGATCTCTGGCCGGCAAGTAACCTTTTTTTTTTTTTCTTTCCAACTTTTATTTTAGGTTCAAAGAGTACATGTGCAGGTTTGTTCTGTGTAAGATGCATGTGGCAGGGGTTTGGTGTACAGACCCCAATTTTGTGACCCATGTAATCAGCACAGTGCCCAATAGGTAGGTTTTCAATGCTCACCCTCCTCCCACCCTCCACCCTCAATACGCCCCAATGCCTGTTGTTTCCTTCTTTGTATCCATGTGTTCTCAGTGTTTAGCTCCTGCTTATAAGTGAGAACATGCAGTATTTGGCTTTCTGTTCCTGCATTAATTCTTTTAGTACTGTGACCTCCATCCAGATCCATCCATGTTGTTGCAAAGGACACGATCTTGTTCTTTTTTATGAATGTGTAGTATTCCATGGTGTATAAGAACCACATTTTCTTTCTCCAGTTCACCACTGATGGGCATCTAGGTTGATTCCATGTCTTTGTTGTTGTGAATAGTGCTGCCATGAACATCCATGTGCACGTGTCTTTATTATAGAATGATTTCTATTTCTTTGGATATGTACCCACTAATGGGATTGCTGGGTCAAATGATAGTTCTATTTTAAGTTAAGAAATCTCCAGACTGTTTTCCACAGTGGCTGACCTAATTTACATTCCCACCAGCAATGTGTAAGCAATCTCTTTTCTCCACAACCAGCTTGTTATTTTTTGACTTTTTAATGATAGCCATTCTGACTGGTGTGATATGGTATCTCACTGTGGTTTTAATTTGCGGTTCCCTAGTTATCAGTGATATTGAGCATTTTTTTCACATGCTTGCTGGCTGAGTGTATGTCTTCTTTTGAGAAGTGTCTGTTTATGTCCTTTGCCCACTTTTTAATGGGGTTGTTGTTTTTTGTTGTTGTTTTGTTGTTTGTTGATTTAAGGTTTTTAGAGATTGTGGTTATTAGGTTTTCGGTTGGATGCATAGTTTGCAAATATTTTCTTCCATTCTGTAGGTTATCTGTGTACTCTACTGATGTTTCTTTTGCTGTGCAGGTGCTCCTTAATTTAATTAGGTTCCACTTGTCAATTTGTGCTTTTGTTGCTGTTGTTTTGGAGTCTTCATTATGAAGTGTTTGCCAGGACAGATGTCCAGAATGGTATTTCCTAGGTTTTCTTCTGTGGTTTTTATCATTTTAGTTTTACCATGTAAGTCTTTAGTCTATCCTGAGTTGATTTTTGAATATGGTGAAATATAGGGGTCCAGTTTCAATCTTCTGCATATGGGGCTAGCCAGTTATCCCAACACCATTTATTGAATAGACTGTTCTTTCCTCATTGATTTTTATTGTTGGCTTTGGCAAAACTAAGATGATTATAAGTGTATGGCTTCATTTTTGGGTTCATTTTTGCTGCATTGCCATGCTGCTTTAGTAACTGTAGTTTTGTAGTATAGTTTAAAGTCAAGTAGCAGGATGTGTCCAGCTTTGTTCTTTCTGCTTAGGATTGCTTTGGCTGTTCAGGCTCTTTTTTGGTTCCAGGTGAATTTTAGAAATTTTTTTTTCTAATTCTCTGAAAAATGTTATTGGTAATTTGATAGGAATAGCATCAAATTTTTAAATTGCTTTGGGCAGTATAGCCATTTTAACAATATTGATTCTTCCTATCCATGACCATGGAATGTTTTTCCATTTGCTTATGTCATCTCTAATTTCTTTCAGCAGTGCTTTGTGATTCAAACTGTAAAGATATTTACCCTCGTCGGTTAGCTGTATTCCTAGGTATTTTATTCTTTTATGGCTATTGTGAATAGGATTGCATTCTTGACTTGGCCTTCAGCTTTGATGTTATTGGTGTACAGAACTGCTACTGATTTTTGTACATTGATTTTTTATTCTGAAACTTTGCTGAAAATGTTTATCAGAACTAGGAATCTTTGGGCAGAGACCCTGGGGGTTTCCAGGTATAGAATCATGTTACCTGCAAAGACAGAGTTTAACTTCCTCTCTTCTTATTTGGATGCATCTTATTTATTTCTTTTGCCTGATTGCTCTGCCTAGGACTTCTAGTACTATGTTGAGTAGGAGTGGTATGAGTGAGCATCCTTGTCTTGTTCCAGTTCTCAAGGAGAATGTTTCAGGTTTCGCTTGGTCCATATAATGTTTGCTGTGCATTTATTATAGATGATTCTTATTATTTTAAGGTATATTACTTTGATGTTCAGTTTGTTGAAGGTTTGTAACATGAAGGGATGCTGATTTTTTTAAAAGATTATATTACTTTCTGTGGGTTCATAGTTGATGTATATATTTATGGGATCTATGAGATGTTTTGATAGAGGGATGCAATGTGTAATAATTGCATCATGTAAAATGGGGTATACATCCTCTCAAGTATTTATCCTTTGGGTTACAAACAATCCAGTTATACTCTTTTAGTTATTTTAAAATGTACAATTAAATAATTTTTACTATGGTCACCCTGTTGTGCTATCAAATACTAGGTCTTATGCATTCTTCTAATTATTTTTTGTACCCATTAACCATACTCACCTCCTTCTCAGCCTTCCAGTACACTTCGAGCTTCTGGTAACCATACTTCTATTCTCTATCTCCATGAGTTCAATTGTTTTGACTTTTAGATCCCACAAATAAATTAAAACATGCAACATTTTTCTTTGTGTGCCTGGACTAAGTATAATAATCTCCATTTCCATCAATGCAGTTACAAATGACAGGATCTCATTCTTTTTTATAGTTTAATAGTACTCCATCATGTATAAGTACAACATTTTCTTCATGCATTCATCTGTTGATGGACACAGGTTGCTTCCAAATTTTGACTATTTTGAATAATGCTGCAACAAACATGGGAGTACAAATACCTCTTCAATATATTTATTTTCTTTCTTTTGAGTATATACCCAGCAGTGGGATTGCTGGATCATATGGTAGCTCTATTTTTAGTTTTTTGAGGAACTTTCAAACTGTTCTCCATAATGCTTGCACTAATTTACTTGCCTACCAACAGTGCACAAGCATTCCCTTTTCTCCACCTCCTCACCAGCGTTTGTTATTCCCTGTCTTTTGGATATAAGCCATTTTAACTGTGGTAAAATGATATCTCACTATAGTTTTGATTTGCATTTCTCTAATCATCAACGATGTTGAGCACCTTCTCATATGTCTGTTTACTATTTGAATGTCTTATTTTGAGAATTGTGTATTCAAATCTTTTCCTCATTTATTGATTGGATTATTAGTTTTTTTTCCTATGAAGTTTTTTGAGCTCCATATGTATTCTGGTTATTAATCCCTTGTCAAAGGGGTAGTTTGCAAATATTTCCTCCCATTCTACAGGTTGTCTCTTCACTTTGTTTTTTCCTGTGCTGTGCAGAAGATTTTACCTTGATGTATTCCCATTTATTCATTTTCACTTTGGTTGCCTGTACTTATGGAATACTGCTCTAGAAATTTCTGTCCTGGAGAAACTTCCTGTCCTGGAAAGTTTCCTGTATGTTTTTTTGTTTGTTTGTTTGTTTTGTAGTAGTATCATAGTTTGAGATCTTAGATTTAAGTCTTTAATCCAGTTTGATCTGAGTTTTGTATATGGCAAGAGATAGTGTTCTAGTTTCACTTCATTCCAGTTTTCCCAGCACCATTTACTGAAGAGACTGTCTTTTCCCCAGTGTATGTTCTTAGCAGCTTTGTTAAATATGAGTTCACTGTAGGTATGTGGATTGGTTTCTGGGTTCTCTATTCTGTTCTATTGGTCTATGTATCTGTTTTTATGCCAATGCCATGCTGTTTTGACTGTTATAGCTCTGTAGTACAATTTGAAGTCAGGTAATGTGATTCCTCCATTTTATGTTATTTGTTTCTTTTGTTGTTTCTAGGGTCTTTTCTTTATTCTTAACCTTTGGGGCTTTGATTATTAAATGCTTTCAGATAGCCTTCTTTGGGTTAAATCTGCTTAATGTTCTATAACCTTCTTGTACTTCTCAACTTCTTTGGGAAATTCACTGTTATTTTCCCTTTCAATAAACTTTCTACCCCATCTCTTTCTCTACCTCCTCTTAAAGAACAATAACTCTTAGATTTGCGCTTTTGATATTATTTTTTAGATCCTGTAGGTATGCTTCATTGCTTTTTATTCTTTTTTCTTTTGTCTCCTCTGACCTTGTATTTTCAAATAGCCTGTTTTCAAACTCACTAATTCTGTCTTCTGCTTGATCAATTCTGCTATTAAAAGCCTGATGCACTGGGAAGTATGCCAACTCCATTTTACATTTCCAGAATTGGTGCTTGATTATTTTAATTATTTCAGTCTCTACTGTTATCGTATAGAATTCTAAATCCCTTCTCTGCATTATCTTGAACTTCTTTGAGTTTCCCCAAAACAGCTATTTTGAATTTTCTTGTGGAAGGTCACACATCTCTGTTTCTCCAGGATTGGTCCCTGGTGCCTTATTTAGTTCATTTGGGGAAGTCATGTTTTCCTGAATGTGTTGAGGCTAGTAGATGTTCTTTGCTGTCTGGGCATTGAGAAGTTAGGTGTATATTGTAGTCTTCTCAGTCTAAGCTTGTTTTTACTTGTCCTTCTTGGGAAGGCTTTCCAGATATTTGAAACAACTTGGGTATTATGATCTAAGCTGTATCTGTTTTAGGTAGCACCCCAAGTCCAGTAACACTGTGGTTCTTGAAGATTCACAGAGGCATCACCTTGATGGTTTTGGACAAGATCCAGAAGAATTATTTGGATTACCAAGCAGAGACTCTTGCTCTCTTCCCTTATTTTCTCCCAAGCAAACTAAGTCTCTCTCTCTATTCTGAGCCTCCTGAAGCTGGAGGTGGAGTGATACAAGCAGTCCTGTGGCTACCACCACTAGGAGTGCCCTGGGTCAGACCTGAGGCCAGCACAGCGCTCCCTGGCTATAACCTATGTTTGCTCAAGGCCTTGGGGCTCTACGATCAGCAGGTGGCAAAGCCAGCCAGGCCTGTGTCCTTCCCTTCAGGGCAATGAGTTCCCCCAGGCTCCAGACATGTCCAGAGGAATCACCTGAGAGCCAGGGACTAGATTCAACAAACTTAGAAGCTTACCTAGTGTCCTGTTGCACTGCGGCTGAGCTGGCTGAGCAACCACAAGATGCATTACTTCCCACTCTGCTCTCCCCTTTCCAAAGTCAGAGGAGTCTCATTGCGTGGCCATTGCCACCACAACCCAAGGGGCATCCTACTAGACTACACTGATATTTCCTTAAGGCCCCCGGGCTCCTCAGTCAGCTTGTGGTGAATGCTGCCTGGCCTAGGTCCCACCCTTCAGGGCACTGGGCTCCCTTCTTGCCCAGGGTAGGCCTAGAAATTTTATCCAAGAACCAAGTCTTAGAATCCAAGACTCCAAGAGCTTGTTTCATGCTCTACCTACCTGTGGCTGAGCTGGTACCTAAGGTGCACGGCAAAAGCCCCTTTGTTCTTCCCTCCACTTTTTTCAAGTGGGAAGAGTCTCACTCCATTGCCACCACAGCTGAGAATGTGCTGAGTCTCACGTGAAGCCCACAAGTCTTACAGTCTCACCCAAAGCCCTTGCCGTATTACCTAGGTATTGCTGGTGGTTATTCAGGGCCCAAGGGCTCTTCAGTTAGCAGGTGATGAATCCTGCCAGGACTGGGTCTTTTCCTTCAAGGCAGTGGGTTCTCTTCCGGCCCAGGGTGTGCCTAGAAATGTTGTCTGGGAGATAGGTCCTGGGAAAGAGGCCTCACGATTCTAACTGGTGCCTTATGCTATTGTGGCTGAACTAGTACCCAGAATACAAGACAAAGTCCTCCCCACTCTCCTCTCTCCTCTTCTCTAGAAGAGGAAAGGATAGTTTTTGGAGTCACTAGCTGCGCAGCCTGGGTTATGGGAGGGGGTGATGCCAGCCCTCTGTTAGCCACCCCAGCTGGTGTCTTAGTAGGTCACATGCCCGGGCCCAGTTCAGCACTAGGACTCACCTAGGAGTTGCAGTCCTTGTGGCCTAAACTGCCTTTCATGTTTATTTAGGGTCCTAGAGCTCTGATGAACTAGTATGAAACTATCTGGTTTAAGCTACTGGCTTCATTTATGTGTCTAATTTTTATTTTATGTAGCCAAACTTAACCCTAAGGGACACACAGCCCCATTGCTGTCATACCACTTCTTTATCAGAAATTTTAAATGAAAAACTATTTCGACAGAAAACCTAGCACAACGGAAGATTTTTCAGGGTCAAGATTTGGAGACAAGTCTTTTTCTTTCATAAATAAGAAGACTGCCAGTAGACAATATAGGGTGAATAGGGTGACACTAGGCACACAAAAACACAACTTTTTAAAATCTATGCCTCTGCCATCCTCACACTGAAGCTTCCATCTCATGGTACAGGATGTCTACTTGAGCTTGGGTATCATATCTGTAACTAAGCCCTCAGGAAGGAAGAGAAGAGTTCACAGGATATGTCTTTCTACCTCTAAAGATGCTTTGTAATGCTGCACTTAACATACCCTGTGGCCAAGCTGGTACCTAAGATGCATGGCAATTGGCCATGTCATTTGGCCATGTCATTGGCCAAAATACAGTGAATAAGCACACTTGGCTGCAAGAGAGGCTAAGAAATGCCACCCTTTTACTGGGTGATCATTTCACTCAGGAAGAGTTGGGGATTCTCTTACAGGGGAAATCAGAGAGCAGATATTGATATAGCAATTAGTAGTCTCAGTCAAAGGGTACATGAAAGGGAGATTTTATCTTAAAATTCAAATCCCAGAAGTCCCAGTAGTTATATTTTAGAGGTATTCAAATATATACAGAATCTATTTTGTAGATTTATACCAATTCTAGTCTTTGTCTTTTAAAATACAATTTATATCAATACTTTTAAATATGATCTAATTTTATAACTCAGCATCACAGAAGTTAGCTTCCTCAAGGATAACTAACTTGTTCAAACGTCATCTTCCAGTGATTACAAATAGAATCTTAAAAACGATATCCTAGGGATACAAATTGAGATTTAACATTGTAATTTGCTATTTTACAAATGGATATTAACAGTGAATCGCCTTATCTAATACATTTTCAAGGAGTCAATATAATTTTTAAACTTTTGTGTTAGGCTATTAATAACCAGTATCCCATTAATACGATTTTTATTTCTTTCCAGATTACTGACAGAAGCCCGTAGCAGTCCAAGAAAACGTGCATTGAGGATAATTTGATGTGGAAAAAAATGAGTAATTCTTAATCATTTATTTTGTAAATGTAAAATGAAATTAACACATTTCATTTGTCTTTCCTTTAGTGACAGTGATTTAGAGAATAAACAAGTTAAAATTTGTGAAACACTTTCAGTTAGCTTTAGAGCTTATTATTTATTTGCTCATTTGTTGATACTAGCAAAACTTTGTAGATTGTGGTAGCAGAACAAATTGATATGTACTTTTGAACTGCATAAGATTTGCATTGCATTTTAAGAAAGTTAAGTTTTCTTAAGTTTTCACAAGTTTTCATACTTGTCTATTAATTTCCTAGGATGAAAATGAAAAAGCATTTTCTGAATATAAGTGACATATTAATGCATTCACATTTTTGTGAACTATGACTACTACAAATATAAAAATGTTAAATTACTGAATGATATTACAGATTCTTTATTGTCATACTTCCATCTGAGCATTTTAGGTATTTCTCTGATTACCTCTCTTTTGAGACCGAGTGTATCATAGGCCATTGAGATATGATGACAGCAGATAAAAATCCTTTTTCCCTACGGTTGCATTGTGTATATTTCTGATTGTAGGATAGATAGTTTCTTTATTTTCAGTGCATTAGAGATCCAAAATACAATTTAAAAGCAAATTTATGGTAGATATGATTGTTACAGAATTTTAAAGGTGAAATATATAAAATGAAGAAATACTTCAAACAGAAAAAAAATTTTCACATCACCCAGAGAAATATGTAACTCCCTAGGAAGCCTCTATTAAATTAATTCTTTGGGGAACTAGTGAACTTATACCTGTGTGTTTTGCTATTTTGTCTCTTTTTTTGTGTGTAAAGCAAGAACATTAGATAGATCTGCCAATTTAATTAATTTAAAGCTCTAGAAAAAGATGGAAATAACACCTAAAAACAGCTTTTGTTCAAACGAGAGAAACAGGAAAATCTCCTAAAGTTCTCTTTATTTTCTCATATTCATGAGACATAAATTTATTAATGGTCTAATTTGAGTCAATATTATAAATATTTACTGTAAGAAAATAATATAATACAACAAATAATTTATAGAATATATGAGATTTTCATGATATTTATAGTGACTTTCATACTAAAATAATATACAGTGTTGTATTTAAAATAAAAAATTTCAAAAAATTATAAAGGAAAAATAATCCTCATCCCTTCATCTGTGTATTATATGTGTGACAAATGGTAGCTCATTATTATTGTCATTGATGTTAACTGCTTTTATATCAATAAAAAATATTTTATAATAATAAAAATATTTATTATATTGTTAATTTTATTGTTATAAAATATGTATTATATTGTTAATTGTCTGTGCTTTGCACAATTTATTTGGATTTTGCAATATAATTTTTAAAATTTTATTAATATTTATAATTTCTAGATAATCTTACATTAATCAGGCAGTCCCTCATGGTGCCATTCTGCCCGTGTCCAATAGGATGGACATGCACCTGAGTTAGTACCTACTGGATGCAGCTCTAATGCAGCTGTCAACTGATAACTGGCAAAAGTTGTAAAACTCCACATCCTTCAGGTGGGATCATTGTGACATATGTCTTACTCTCATTTCCAGAGTTTCCAGTTTTCTTGTGGTCTAAATTAAGCCAACACTATAAATATTTGCTTAAAAAGCTAATATCAGACAATAAGGAATAGGCAAAAATATTACATTTTTGTGATATTTATAATGAATCATATACTAATAAAAGTCCAAATAAACTCTTAAAAATATAAAGACACATGCACACGTATGTTCATTGTGGCACTATTCACAATAGCAAAGACTTGGAATCAACTCAAATGTCCATCAGTGACAGACTGGATTAAGAAAATGTGGCACATATACACGGTGGAATACTATGCAGCCATAAAAAACGATGAGTTTGTGTCCTTTGTAGGAACATGGATGCAGCTGGAAACTATCATTCTTAGCAAACTATCGCAAGAACAGAAAACCAAACACCGCATGTTCTCACTCATAGGTGGGAACTGAACAATGAGAACACTTGGACTCGGGAAGGGGAACATCACACACTGGGGCCTATCATGGGGAGGGGGAAGGGGGGAGGGATGGCATTGGGAGTTATACCTGATGTAAATGATGAGTTGATGGGTGCTGATGAGTTGATGGGTGCAGCACACCAACATGGCACAAGTATACATATGTAACAAACCTGCACGTTGTGCACATGTACCCTAGAACTTAAAGTATAATAATAAAAAAATAAAAATAAATAAAAATAAAGAAATGAAAAAAGAATGTATATGGAAAAAAATAATAATAATAAGCCCTCCAAATAAACCCTCCACGTTAACCCCATTCTCCCACAGCATCCCTTATTGGGTGTATTCCTTTTCCTGCACCACTTCACTGACTCCAGAAGTTTTCAACTCAACTATCTGCATTCTGATCTTTGGTCGAGGGTCTATTTTAGGGGGAATCTAAACTAAGGAAAAACTTCTATTACCAAAAAGTGATGCATTCTCATTTATAATCCAAAAAAGCTTTAGAATTAGTAAGTTCACAATAATCCATTTGTGAAAATTACAAATTTAGGGCTACTGTATCTAATATTGAGATTCCAGTCAAGTACTTAGGCCTAATGAGGTTATCTCACAAACTACATGGTCAAATGCCCATGGTAAACGGTGCTGGGCTTGGGAGAAGCACACCAGCCAGCAAAAGCAGAGGATGAACAAGAGCTGCAATAGTGTCACCTCCTTGCTTCCCTCGTGTGAAAGAGCAGGCATGCAGAGTGTGCTATGTCACCTCCCAGAAAGACATAAATTTCTAGAATATACAAAGCAGCTGCCATAGGAAGGAGGTACAATTCTGTGAAGTTTTGTGATGGCTTTCTCCAAAATATTCCCAAAGGTTGTGAAGAAAGCCGAGACAGATGGTTCCAAAGAGTATTCACTTCTTCTGAAACGTGTGTTCTAGTATTTGTCACTAAGCATTGTTTTAATGATTAGACCTGTCTCTGTTTCTATATGAGAGTAATTTGTTTCCTCCTTTTAAAAAACCCTCTTCTTTTCTCATTCCAGATAGGCCAGTAAACCATTATTTTCTAAGCCACACAGCAGACTTTTTTTTTTTTAAGTTCTAAGAATGTATCCCTAACTTAATTTCATCAAGTTGAGAAAAAGTTTATTTTAATGAGACAATAAAAATAACTTTAGGTGATTTTCCTGTTTCCCTGGCTTGAACAAAAGCTGTTTTTAGGTGTTGTTTATCTCCATCTTTTTCTAGAACTTTAAATCAGTTAAATTAACCATCATAAGGAAGTTGTTTCATACTTGAGAATTCCCTTTAAGTAAACACAATCTAAATTGTATAAAAAATATTGAAACCTGAAAAAGTAAGGTTGTAATTGTTTTTTATTTGATCATGGAGTAGGGGTCTCAGAGAAGATGAATAAGATAAAGTCTGCCGGCTGCCTCTCACAAAAGAAACCCCACTAATGCTAATATCAGGATTAGAGGCTGCATTGTCTGGGTTCCTTTCCTCTGCCTCCTTCTCCCTGATCAGTTTTGTATTAGACCTTTATGTTTTCATTATAACCTGGCAGCAAGAGCTCCCTTAAATAGAAAGAGTGAATGAAAGCAATTTTTTCCATTAACAATGTATTTCCCTTTGGGGTCTCTGGCACATTATTGTTCTTCTTTTTTTCAAGGAGCAAAAACCCCAAGAAAACTGTCTTCAGTTGTGAAGCATTATTATAGGCCCTATCTGAAGGCCTTTGGTTTTGTTTTCTTCTTATGAAAACATCCTAAAATATGCCCATAGATAAATACAGTTTCTGACACAACCAGCCACACAGATAAGAGCAAGTGTTGAACTAAAAACACACATCTTTTTAAGTGTAAATTTTCCCAAGTAGTCAATAAGAAAAATTCTGGAAGAGCTGAAGTTTCAAAGTAAGGTAAAATATTACTTAAAAATGTGTTTGGACAGATTGCATTATTTCTTGGAAGCCACAAAAATATTACATGCAATAGCCCAAGTGTATTTATTTTATTGAGTTTGATTGTGATATATAATGCATTAAGACATATATATGTATATACACACATGTATATAAATATACATATATAAAATATCTTAATGTCTTAAGACTGTCTATACAGTAGTGTGTGTATATATAATAGCATATAGTATATCAAAATAATTACCAGAAAAAAGGGTTAGAACAACTGTTCGTACAATCAGACCCTCCTCTTCAGCTGTGTCAGGTCCCTTAACTGTGTTCCTGTAAATCAGTAAGGCAAGGGCCCAGTGGATGCTGGGCTGTCACCTACAATGTCACTACAAATTCTACTCTAAGAAAGCAAAACTGTGACTCTGGCTGCCTGTGTAATCTTCCCAGGGTCACAGAGTAGGAAGAGTGAGGCTGAGGTTGTACCCAACAGTTCTCACAGTCCATGACTCTTTCCACAACGTCGTGTGAAATACGCTAACACATTTCATGTTGTGTTGGTTTTCTTTTAAATCCACTAATTCCAGTCATTGATTGCATTCTTATGCAATCAATAAGGAGAGAATGGAAAACAGTAATATTTTAAGCCATTATTACATACTACTTCAATTTCTGTTGAAAGTAAAATCTAGGTAGAAAAATAATCACTCAATACACTTCAAGCTCAAAATATCCCATTTACAATATGAAAATACAAGCATGATAACATTTTATGGACAGCATCACTTAAAATCAACGGTGGCTAAAAGCTTAAGAAAAGCCTATTTGCAGTTATCAGTCCTGGTATAAAAGAGAGAAACATAGGCAACAGCAACGTAATGTTATATAAATAGCTGTTACTATAAAGAAAAGGTCAATTCCTTTCTTACTACTTTATTTTACTTTTTAAATGCTGCCTGACAGGTGATAACTCAATTATCTATTGTAATGAAAGAATAGAGAGAAGGGAAAGAAAGGCAGATAAGGGAGCAGCTCTCAATATCACACCTAGTTTAAAAAGAAAAATAACCAATGGGAATCATTTACAAATTGATACGTTGGTTCTGCACTTACCGTATTGGTAATTCTGAGCAAGAGAAAAAAATCCCCGAAAATAATAAATACATAAATTAAAAGTGCTGCGTGTCTTACCTAAGGCTCTCAAGGGAAAACTGTTGTGGCCTAGCTTTTCCTGACCCTGCCACTTCCTGCTCAGCCAGGGTTTGTCAGCTCATCTAGGGACAGCTTACAGTCACACAGGTAAATGTTCAAAAATAAACACATTCCAGGAAAGGTTACCTAATGGCTTTTCATGGATTTCAAAATCACTTTCCAACTATGTCAGGCTAAAAAAAAAAAATCAGATAATTTATGTTACCCAGATGTTAAGAAATCCAACAGCTTTCACTACTCATAAATTTAACAGCATTAAGCACCTGCTGGCTCCAAGCAACAACTCCTGCCAAGAAGGAAGTAAGGAGCTTTGCGATACACTAATAGGCTCCTTCCCTTACCATCCAAGCTGAGTTTGGGTCTCAGTCCTGCAGCTTCACACCCTCCCCAGCCTCCCACAGAGAGATCCTCAGGCTCTGCACACCAAGAGCTCCAACAACCCACTCTGCCAGTTCTACACTGGATGCAGGAAGTAGGAACCAGAATTGGGATAGGACTATTTCTAAATCTCAAGGAACAAGGAACTCTAACTGTTGGCTAAATTAATAAACAAGAGAAGCATCACAGCGAATGTAAAATAACAAAAACTTAAACTTGAAAGTAGAGTGATATTAAAAAGGGAATTGTGACATGCCTTTAAACATGTGCATAAATTTTAAAACTATTTTGCCCAGAGTTTTCTCTTTCCCCTCTGCCAAACCGGTTAACACATGTGAACAATTCTGGATTCACATTACACTCTTTCCATTTCATCTCTTTGATGAAAGTGTTAATGAGCATCAGAATGGTAGTAACATGGAAATTAGAAAAAGGTTAGATTTGAAACATATTAAAGGCCAGGATAATACTTGTTGATTCTCATGAGTTTAGAATTGGACTTAGACCACAGCAAGGAAGTTGTAGGTATGTAATAATTCAGAGTGATACATAGAATTTTCATCCACCTAACTGCCAATCTAAGCCTTCCTCTCTCACTCTAGCAAGTCTAACCCATGCCTCCCTGGACTTGCTTCATCATCTCTTGCACTTCTTGTGGAAGTTCAGAATTTTACTTATAGGACTGGGAAAAACAAACAAACAAAAACTATTAGTGGCCACCATGTACCTGTTCCATCTGAGAAGGCACCAGTTGGATGGATCCATTTACCCAAGATTACCCAGGGAAGATGCACATTGTCTCCTGAAGGGGACTCACTACCTAATGCAATCATTGCCAGGAGTAATTACTATCAAAGGCAAGATCTTTATTCTCTGGTGTAAATTATTCTGCTGCTGTTCAGAGAAATGAATATCTTAGAGTACACACTTGCCGTATATCAGTTAGAGTGTTTATATTCTTGAAATGGTTAACCTCATTTACTCAATCTACATGGGGCACCTTTTCTTCTGACTGCCACTCATGATTCCAAGGCTACTTCTTATTCTTGAGGTGCTTCTCCTTTTATTTACCATTATTCTCCTTTCCTCATAGAAGGATGTGTTGGCATAGAAGGATCTGTTGGATATGGATATCAAACCATATCTCCATCCTTTTTGTACCTCTACCATTTGTTCATTGGATGTAGTACAATATGCAAGGTTCCTTCTAGTCATACTGGGCAATAAGGACGACAATCCTTTGTTTCCTGGTTCTAATGGTGTAGTTGGAAAATCAGAAAAATAACTCTTCATACACAAAGACTAGATATAGTAAGAAGTGCTCTAGATGTAACAATAAAATGCAATGTAGTCACAACAAAGACAGACACAATCCTTTTTTGGGAGGAAATAGATAAGAGTATCTTTTCTCCGAGAAGTTGCGAATCTACTCATCAATCATAGTAGCTAATATTTTTGGATGCTTACCATATATTAAGCACTATACTAAAGCAATTCGTATGCATTATAATTAATTCTCATACCAACTCTGTGAGGAAACAGGCTCAGAAAAGTTAGTTTGCCCAAGAGCAGACAGTTGAATTGGAATCTGAATCCTGTCTGCTGTTTCTAGAATGAGAAATTTTAATGATTATTTTATACTTCTTATATGAAATAAAGATAATATGGCCAGTGTATATATCTATTAAAATACTTTTTTCTAACTATCCATTTTTTCATAGAGGCAACTTTGATGACTTGCAACTGGTTAAAGTAGCAGCATTTATTTTAAGTACTGCTTTCCAGTGTAATGATATATGAGGAGGCTCTACTGGCAATGTTGTTATTTAATGTGCTTTTCAGCAGAAGATTCTATATAAATTATCATCATTAATCATTCATGGAAAAATGAGCACTGAGTGGGTGAAGTTTTTTGAGGAAATATTATCTTAGGTTATTAAAATATAAGTAGATTTGTATGCACAGGAGTTATAGTCATGGGAGAGAAGAGTATGAACTTACACAGCAAGTGAAACCCAAGTTAGAAGAATACTACAAGGAAGCCTTGGAAAAGAGTTGAATATTTAATTTTAGGTAGACACTATCAGGCTCTGACTTTGAAAGATTAGCAAAGACAGAGGAATAAAAGTGATAGGAAAACGTGAGTCAAATTAATAACAATTGCATATATATTATATACACACACACATATATATATGTATCACCCAAGTATACCCATTTCTACATCTAAGTTACTAATACCCTTTGAGATAAACTATTACATCTATGAAACCCAAAAAGCTTTTATTAAAAATAAACATTCAGAAGCAAGAAATGACAGAATTCTTAGAAACTAGAAATAAACATTTTAAAGTCAATAGAATTTGAGGAAATATGTAAAACATGCAATAATTAAAAATAATTTTGTAAAAATATGAGAGACTTACACATAGATTAGCATTCAAGAAGTTTAATATTCTTGTAAGAGAAACGAAAGATTAGAAAGACAATAAACTGGTGGAAATAATCAAAGAAATAATAAAGGAAAATTTCTCAGAGCTGATGATAACTATGAATCAATCTTAAGAGTAAACATGGTGACTGAGTGCTCAGCAGGATTTTTTTGAAAAGTAAACCCATCCCTGGACGTATTCCAGTGAAATTTTTAAGCCAACAGTATATGAAAAATTGTTCAAAATTCTAAAGAGTAAATACAGATAATCTATAAAGGATTGAATTTCAAATTGTCATGTTTCAATAGTGACGTTTACTAGAAGGCAATGTCTTCAAATTTCTAGGAAATGAATTTGTCCTAAAATTCTGTAGCCAGGAGAACTAACAATCAAATGCAACATCACAATAAAACTTTTCCCAACATATAAGAATTCAGAATTTTATCTCCTATTATATTTTAGATAAACTGAGGAGGTTCTCCAGCAAAATGGGAAATAAGTGATGATAAGAGAGAAATTAAGAAAAATTCTCATACTCATAAAACTAGGACATGTAAGAAATCCAGCATGTCAGGCTGGGTCCTCTAGGAAGGAGATACCAGACAAAGCAGAAGTGCAAGGTATTTATTGGATGTGATGCCTGTGAAAGATAAAGAGGAAGCGGGGAAGAGTAGGTGTGAAGAGACTAAAGACAGAGGTGCTGGTCTGATGCCTACAAAAGGTAAGCAGGTATGAGAAAGGATTGGGTACTATTTGATACAACTCAGAGAAGGTCTCAGTCGGCCCAATGGAAGGTCCAGTTCAAAGATTGCTTATGGAGGGTTCCATATTGAGCAAGAATGTCCAGCTGCCAATATACTCATGCTTAGGCATTGGCTAAGCCGCTCAAGGAAAGCATGACCTCAGTTTGCATGTACTGCGGTTACCAAAAGCACTGTAGTTGAAGGCTGTCAGCTAACTTCACTCTTCACAGCAGCTTTTCTTGGGGGGTGGTCTGAGCAGCACATATCCGAGGCTGATCTACCGTGCCTAGCTAGGTCTACAGCCCATGTTTTCAACCACTGTCTTATGTTATCTGCTTAATTTGACGGGTAGTCATTCAAGATAGGGTGATTAGAAAGTGAATAGGAGGTAAATAAGGATTAAAGGTATTTTTGCATCTAAATGCTGGAATTTTTTAAATTTCTCCATTAGAGATTAGATATGTTAATATCTTATCTTACAGAAGATTAGTAGTGTCCTAAAAATATATATAAAACATGCACATAAACCCATAGAAAGAGAAGTAGAAATGAAGAAAGCCAACTACAAAATAGTGATTGTAGCATGCTACAATTAATGTAGAGAATGGAACAAAAACATATACGTAATCTCTCCATATGTATAGATAGTGTCTAAAAGCACACACACAAATGCATGTGCACACACACAATTCCTAACACTATTCGCCTACAGAAAATGAAATTGTATGCCTGGAACATAAAAGTGGGAGAGAGACTTCCAGCATACACTTAGCAGAATTCCAGGCCAATGAAGGTGCAACTGTGTTATGTACTATTTTGAAAACTTTTAGGCAAAATTCTATAAAATTTTCTATTGGTTAGCAATGACACTTTGTTCAGAATTATTAACAGAACAATTGAGAAAGAGATTTTACTTCTCACCACTTGTTTTTCAGATATACAAACTCAGCTGTCAATTCTTCAAAACGTAAATCCATATCTTTTGCCAAATCTGCCTCTTCTATCTGTAATCCCAGCATTTCTCCACTATCTAAGGCTAGAAGACACAAACACTGTCTTTACATCCTACTTGTTGTTGGATTCAGCTCCTTCTAATTTCTTATCTCCTCTCTCTCACTCTTCTCGTTCTCTCAAAGAGGACATGTCCTAATTTCCTACCTTTCCCTTCTTTTACCTGCTTTTTCTCCTTTACAGCAGATATGCACACGTGGTGGCAGTGTAGAAAGAATTATGATCCACATGAATCGTGTTGTGCATCAATTAAGTACTTTTGACCTCTCTGTAAGCAGAGGCTTGTTAGTATTCCACATCTACCTCATAAACCCATCGGTGTGTAAAGTTTCAGTTTTTGTATTTTATTTTATTTTTTTTAACATACACTGGGTTTCACCATGTTGGCCAGGCTGGTCTGGAACTTCTGACCTCAGGTGATCCACCCGCCTCTGCCTCCCAGAGTGCTGGGATTACAGGTGTGAGCCACCATGCCCAGCCTAAAACTTTATTTCTGATACAACTTTGTAAGCATGATGTAAGAAAGGACTGGGGTTGCATTTGTTATATGAGCCAGACAGGCCAAGATTCTGAAACTAAACTGGCACCAAAGAAAGCATGTTCACATTGGAACAATACAACTTGACATCCTGAAGTTTAAAATGTCATGATTAGGTTAGTAAAAGTTTCTGCTGAAACTCAAAAAGTGCTAAGCTCGGACAAAGGGGAAAAAAGCCGTGACTCTTGATGCTCTATTGATCACGGGAAACATCATTTTACTTTAGTAGTGACTGCATTGTAAACATCACCGATTTACTTTATTGCTGTTTTGGATTTTTCAATTCCCTTCATTATATTACCAAAAAATTCTAGTATTGAAAAGTATGCTGCAAATCACTGAATTGAATTAAGCAAAGTGGGAAATGAGAAGTTCTGGAGTTTCAGTTACTAGAACCATGAGGCAGTTTGAATTGCGACAAGGGCTAGCTGAAGGAAATCTTAATTCCCTAATAATCATTCAAATTTTCATTTCCAGACCTTCAACTCTTCAATACACTTGTAGACTTAAATAATAATCCTTGGGAAAGTAGCGCTTTCCCCGAGTTCCCTTCTACTGAAAGAAAGGAACCTGGAGAATCACCAGGAGTATATTCAACCCTGATCATATGACCTATCTCATTTAATTGTTCTTTTGGTAAGACTTTTTTTCTGTGTTCACTTACCCACTTTGTTCCCCCAACAATTAACTCATTCTCCCAAACCATCGATATGAGTATCATAAAATAGAATTTATGAGTTCATCCTCATATGGGGAAATAGATAAAGCATTGCTTTAAAGAACTTGAGATTTCCCTTGCTGAATTTTTAATTAATAACAAATCTACGGCAGGAGCTTAAGGGCCTTTCATGTCGCAGCTCTGCTCTAGTTTGCTTTCAGACCAGAGAAGAGACATCTGCCAAACGCCTGGCTGAAGCGGTGTTTTGCTTTCTCTATTCAAGTCTATCTAGCAATTCGAGATGACATTTTTTCTCCAATCTGAACTACTTTGTCAGTGCGTACATTGAGCTGTGCCTCCAAATATTCCCACTAAAGCAGAAACAGGTCCATGGGACAAGCTGCCAAACAGATGATCCCTGCTTTCAGAGCTTGCACCACTGAGCACCTGTAGCAGAAGCACTTTGTCAGGTGTGTCAGCTTTAGGGGAGAGAACCTCAGCTCTAGCACAGAACACCTAGCTTTTGGGAGCAAAATCACTATTAGCACTCAGATGGAAAAACAACAGTCCCACATCCTCTTTCCAGTTTACAACCCCAGAGAACTCAAGGGCTATGGGATGCTGCAAGAGTCCCCTGAAGCACTGGAGATAGCAGGCAATAAAGCTGCTAAGGATTATGCCTCTGAAAAGCTAGGCCAGCTACTCCATGGATCTCTTTATCTGTGGATTCCACTGTGCTTTTTACATTTGGGGTGAAAAGATGAAATCCAACCAATGTGGGAATTTTCCACTGTGGTCCTGAACTTTTTGACTCTGACCAGGCACCAAAGATGCTAAAACCCATACTGCCTCCAACAATTGGAAAACTTTGGTTTCCAACGAAGAAAAAACCAAAGATTCACATAATTATACACACATTTACATATATATATATGCACACATACATACATGCACATGCACACATGCATATGCACACACAGGCACACACACCACATCCTCCGCAAAAGAAAGAATAAAATACTTGGAAATATATGGGGGAGGAAAACAAGGAGATCCATACTTTAATTTCAAAATACAATAATATTTCCTGAGTTTTCCTCAAAAGCAGTCTTATTCACAAGTAGGAGCGGGTGAAACTGATACTTTTTGTATTTTATTTTTTCTTTTTAAGGAATACTATCAGTTAATTCCCCTTATTACATAGCGCTTAAACAAAACAAGTTAATATTTTTATTGGATTGTGTATTTCTAAAACACTTTGCATTTAAAGTTTCTTTTGCCAATAGGTGTTTCAACACATTTTAGCATAATTTCGAAAGACAGAACACTCTTATATGTATATTTTTACCCTGATACACTAACAAAATGCAGGCAACAAAGCTAATTTGAAACCAATTAGTAAATCAATGAAAGGGGATAAAAAGCATAAGTTATATAACTCTGGCTTCTTAAACTGATAGAAAACTCTTTTATCAGCTGTGTTTTGTTTACAACATGGGTAAGTAGGTCCCTGAGTTTTTTACCATCGAATTAGGGACAGGTGTGTGTGTGTGTGTGTGTGTGCACATGTGCATGCACTGGGGGGAGAGAGAATATGAAAGAGAGAGAGAGAGAAAAAGAAATATGGCATTTTATTTAGTGTTCTGTCCAATTTCAGTTTTTCAGACTATATGCCTTTCTATACAATTGATGCTGAGTTCTTTAAGCCAAACCCAGCTGAAAGTTCAGATATGCATTTATCATAACACTTGAAATCCAATCTCTGTTCCTTTTCCTTTTTCTTTGTAAAAAGTCATTACCAAACATATTGACTTCAAACCCTGGGGACTGAGAACCAGCAAAATTTGGAACAAGGATAATAGATAACAGGTTTTTGTGAGTTTGCCTCCCTCTTAGTAATAAAGAAAATGAAGAGAATGAGATTAAAGAAGCGAAATAAAAAGTGAGCAAAGGCCCAAGACCAATGACCTCATCATTCCACAAATGAGACTGGCATACCCTCTTAAAGGGAAAATGTTTTAGAATTTCCAGACAGCCGTACCTTCTTTTCTGGAGGAAGCGTTCATCATTCGTGACAAAGGGTAGTTATTTTGTGTGATGCTTTGTGCTAGACAAATAACAACCTAATTCACAATGGGAGTTGTTCATTGATAGGTAATGATTTTTATTTGAGAAATGTGTACTAACATCACTTAACTGATTACCAAAGAGAACTTGGTCAATTTGGCTGCATTCCTCATTCTGCCTGTGCTGTAGGATTGTTTTAGTATCGGCATTGTCAGGCAGCTCTGGCACGGCACCTTTCATGCCACATTGATTATTTTCAGCCTATTAAGAGATGCAATTCATCAGTCATTTTCAAGAAGCATTAGCTTTGTGTTTTATATGGCATTGGGCTGCACTCTTCCTGAGGGAAATAGAATGGAGATACTAAGGTGGCAAATATTGCAGGACCTAAAAACCAAATGAGGGCCTTCAAAGCCGTGCATCAGAAATTACTCCAGCCTAGTCAATGACAGGCCCATTTCCAGTTTTCATATTATGGGACATTTTGGCTACTGGCAATACACACTCTTCTCAAGGTTATCATGCGCCTGTTCTTAGTAATTTCGCGTCTCACATTGGCTGCAAGAAATGTTTATGCAGTTGCATTTGAAGTGTAATCCAAAAGTTTTCTAATCAAATATTTTATTGCTAGAAGACACTCAAATTCAATCACTCAGAGATAAATGCTAAGAAAGTCATGTTTAAACATCATCCTTAGCTTGCCGGTAGAATACAATCCTTTTTAAAGGTTTATGGTAACACTGAGGAAAAATAACCCATCATCCAACTGCATATACATCAGGCAAACCAGTCTATCTAAATGAATTGCATGGCGTGACATCAGAAGAAAAAAGGAGAAGATTTAAAATAGGGGAAAATAGTTTCTAGGTATTTATTTAAACATTGTAATTCTTTGTTACATGCACCCTATGCCTTCAAGTTATCAAATCATATTCATGCTTTATCATTTTATGCTAAGCATAAAATATGTCTGCAATAATATCAGAAATGGCTTTCATTATTTGAGAACTTATGCATATAAATATTTTTACATTTTTTGCTTTTTTGTTATTTTAGTATATTTGCCTATGACAATGTCTGAGGACTTTTCTTTATCACTTGTTAATTGTTTCCCAGTGTTCTCATACAAGACACCAAAGAATGTCTTGTTGGTCCAACGGAGGTGGCAGGACTGATTGTCAGAATGTTCTTCCAAATCATTTAACTTCTTATACTTGAGTGTAATCTTTAACTTCCTTGATTCTCCACTTTATTTTATCTAACTACTTTCAATAAAATCAAAGTAAATTTTTCTATTGCCCAAGCAGTGGAAATCATATTAAAATGATTTACTGAATTATTTGTAGAGTTAGTGGTTCATTAGGAAGGAGGGAAGGAAGGAAGAAAAGAAAGAGGAAAGAAGTAAGAAAAGAAAGAGGAAGGAAGGAAGGAGGGAGTGAAGGAAAGAAAGAGAGAGGAAAAAAGAAGAAGGAAATTTAATCCCATAGCAAGCAAATGTCCTGCATACTTATTTTTAATTATATGCAAAAAGTTTTTTCTTTGCTTTTTAAAGTTAGCATGAAAATATAAAGCTAACTTTACAAAAAGCAGAAAATACAAAATTTACTATGTCTTTCTATGATATATTCTTTTATTACCTGTATTTCTGGCCAGCAGTAAAAGATTCTTTTTTTCTCAAAGAGAAATAGAATTGTCTTTTAGTTTCACTGGAGTTTTAAGTTTACTTTAACTCCAGCTAAACTTAATCATATTAGTTATCCTTGAATCTATAATCATAACACCTACTCTTTTGTTTGTTTATGATTGCTTGGCTTGAGTGTCCCAATTTTTTTCTAAAGTCTTAATGACCTGCCTTGAATAAACAGTTTATACTTGAAAATAAATGAAGACTGTTTGCATGTGTGATATTGTTGTGTAATAGAATTTTAATCTCCTTTAAGAATACAAGGAGTTACTTGCTCCATTTACTGCCTGAAGTGAAAGAATAAGGTGCGATTATACACAGTGTAAATTAAGATGTCTTGAGAGCATAGAGCTTTAGGTAATACGTTAAATTAAGGTTCTCAGATGTGCGTTTAATTAAGATATTTAATTTGAAATGTCTGTGCTCTTCTTTAATTCCAATTGATTATTAAGAATAGATTTCTTTAGGATATTTAAAAGGTGAGTAGAGGAAGATATGGTGGCTGACCTCAAAAGTTTATCTAACGTTGCAATTGTCAAACAAATGTAGTGTTTGTCTCTCCTTCACCTAGGATGTTGTGCCTGGAATCTGAGGCTGCTATTCAAATGCTAGACTCAGGTAAATCAAACATGGGACAAGTTGAAAATGCCCCTTAATTTACTAAGAGTAGCCTCGCTCCGAGTCTCCAGCTTAGTTATTTATTATATTTGCTTACACCTGATAAAATAATTTGTACTATAGCTGGGGCTACGTATCCAAACATTTTTAAATGTTCCAGTTTGCAGATATTCATTGAGAGCTTACTATTTGGAAAGGACTATATCGATTACACTAAAAGTTGCAGAAAATTATTCGAAAGCATTCCACTCTCAAGTAGCTTACAATCTAATTAAGAATCCACACACAAATACACACACATGATTAGATGATAACATAAGATATGTTCAAAATGCCAAGTAACTCCTGTGAAAATCAGAGGAAATCTAGAGGTGTAGGTGATTCTGCAGATTGTAATGGTAAAGTATGGCCTTTCAAAAGGGGATTTTTGCTCTGGACTTTGAAAAAAGGCCAAAGTTAATAACAGGAGCAAACATGGGCTGACTTCCCGTAATATATCTGGAATTCTCCTCAGTGCTTTTCATGAATGGTGGCTTTTAAATCTCAAAATGATCCTATGAGATTGCATTATTTATATTCCCTTCTACAGATAAGGCAGTCGAAGCACATAGTGCTTAAGTTCCGCAGCCAGGCGGTGCAGAGCCAGGATGTGAATGAACCTCAGAAATCAAGTTCCAGAACCCCTTCCCTTTATGCCCCCCACCACGGCCTCCACGTATCAGAAAAGCAGAGAGATGAATTTGGGACAGCATGAAGAAGCAGTTTAAGATGTCAGTGGTGTAAGCAATGGTCCACTCCAAGTCATATTCCAAAGAAGTGATTAGAAAGTAGAGCTATAAATGTAGGTGAGGGCCAAGGTGAAGACTTCAAAAGGCAAATTAAGTTGATTGGGCCTGTGTCCTAAAGCAGGAGAGAGTCACTGAAGACTCCAGTTCACTGCTGACATGGCAAGGTGTCCTTCTCAGAGTGCGTTCGGGCACAGAGGCCAGGATGATTAGACTTTCCACGGAAGGCTAACACCCATCGGGTATTGACTACTTGTGCTCCCTTTAGCTTGGTGTCTATGACACCTGAAATTTACTTGTTTTGTATTTGATTCATTATTTTCCTCTTTATGTTTTGAATGATAACCTTTATCTATATTTCGGTTGTTTCTTAATGGAAACAAAAAGGCAGTGTTGGGGCTTGGAAAATTGACAAACTAGATTTGAATCTGGGTCTCAGTGTTTACTAGCTGCAGGAATTCATGTAAATTATGTAGCCCTTCTATATTTCAGTTTCCTTTCTCAAAAATGAGGATAACATAGCCCTAATGATGAAATGAAAAGATGCAAGTGAGTGAACATTGTAACGACTTCAATGATAATAAGAACCAGCATTTGGTTTGCAGCTTAGCACATGACAGACACTGTGCAGGGTGCCTGATACATCCTACTGTGCTCATCTCAGGACACTTTCCTTTGGTACTCACTTGTAGCATAGCAAAGAGGACCAACAAGGCAAGTTATTTTCCCAGCCTCAAGAATAAGTAAAGACAGGGCAAGGATTTGACATCACTTCAGTCTGATTCAGAAAAAAATAATTTGGTCTCTTCTGCTGGATGGCCTCTCAATTGCTTACTGGTTGATAACACTATATGCCCCAAACTGTGGTTCCCTACCATCTCCACACACTTTGCTCATAACACAAACGGTCTGCATTTTGCTGTCTCTAACATCTTCCCATCTACTATTAATATATACTTCATCTGATTCCTAGAACACTCTTCCTGAAGTGCTGGGTTGATCATGTCATTCTGCTGCACAAAACCTTTGAATGGCTTCCTGTTTCTCATTACCTAATGATTAAGATGAAAGCCAAGATCCTCACAAATGGATCTACCCTTATGATGGCATCTCTCTCCAGCACCTGTGAATAAAACCCTCCTCTCCATCCAGTGAGCTCACTATTTCACTGCTCGAACATACTTTGAGCTTTCTTATGAGTAAGTCTCAGCTAGAGGGAGATAGAGACAAATACATTATGTTTTTTTCATGAAACTTATCAAGGCATCCCAACTATATGAGAAGATTCATAAAGGCGTGGCTAAGCTTGTCTTGGTCACTTCCATGATGCTCCCAGCACCTAACATGCACATAATATATAGATATATATACATACACACGTACATATGCATACACACATATGTGTAACAAATGAATGAACAACCATCTGCTAGAGTTATGATAGCTGTGTCAATTTACTTTAGGGCTTGTTATTTGTGACTCTCAAAAGGGCTTCCCAAAGTAAATGTTTCCGTTTACAAATAAAGAAGGTGAACATTAGAGGACCTTAAGAACTTTGCCAAAGGTCACTCATCTCTCAAGGAAAAGCTCCCCAACTCCAACGGACTCAAAAGCAAGCCTTTCCACAGTATGTATCTTTTCACAATGGCTGTGTCAGGCAGATGGATTCTCCTTTTTCTGTCTCAGGTTCCTCTCATTTAAGTAACTGTCTTAGACTTGAAGTCATTTCAAATGGTCCCCTATTATAACACTTGATAATTCTTCATGTCTTTCTGTGAAATCCAGAGAGGATTTCTTGAAGTAAACATAGTTTGTTTGAAGTTCTTTGCGATCACAGCTACTGTTTTAATTCACCAACACTCAACAAGAAGTCTATAGCCACCATCACACTAATGCTTCCCATCAACATCCCAGGGGCCACGACTCCCTTTACTAATTTAATATTATTCTCACCTTTTAGAAACCCCTGGGATACAAAGCCAGACTGGTTGCATGAAGCTGGGGAATAGCTTGAAATCTCTAGAGATGAGGGCGTGAAGCAATAAATATTTCTCTTTCCCTTCCAGTTTGACAAACTGAAGACTCAAAACCTGCTAGGTGCACAAGACCCCATTAGATTTCCTTACGTGGAGAGGAAAGTTCATGATAGCCCTGATGCTGATCTCAGGCTGTGGGGGTGTGGCTTGGGGATACAAGCAGACTCTAACCTTATCAACGGCAAAAATAGTCTGGAAGTTATGGAGACCATACCATACAAAATGTTTTAAGAAGCAGGTCAATGAAACAGATCCAGCGTAGGAAGTCGGAGCACATAACGCATCCGAGAGTGCACCAGTGTAGCAGGTGGGCCAACTCGCATAGAAAGAGCTGCCTCTCTAAAAGGCAGAGGCCACCAAGCATTTGACAAAAGATACTGATTTTTTTGTTCAACAAAAATCCATTAAGGACACTGGAAAAGAGAGAGAGGGAGAGAGAGAAAGGAGGAGGGCAGCTCACTGGCAGGCACAACATAATTACAGCTATTACATTTTTTTCCTAAAGTAGTTATTTGTGGTTCCTCCAAACTCTAATGTGTTTTTATGTTGCAGCCTGTTGTTACTGGGGCAGGCTGCTTGACATTTGCAAGGTTCCATTGCTATTAAAAAGAATGATGTTATCAAGAGGAAAGCGAGGCGACAAAGCAAAATTAATTAACACCGCCATCTAACAAAGCAAAATAAATTAAACGATGGTTGACTTACATTGTGTACTTCCAGACGGTGACTGAGGGAAAACCTAAGCTTTTAACCCCCTATGCTCTGAGCTTAGCACCATGGTCGAGCGCGCTCCTGTGCAATTGAAGGACGCTCTATGCTCCGTGTTTCTACACAGGCAAGCTAACTGGTAAGCCATTCATACCCTTCAATAATAAAATTGTTGCTTGTGCTTTCTACAGAGAGGGCAGCAGATGGAACACTGTAGGGAATGTTTTCCCTAAGTCTGTATTGCCTCCAAGCACACTTAAAAGAAATATTATTAGTTTTGTCACACATTGAACATAAATGAGGATAAACCAGCTGGTAAATTTTAAACCAATTAGAACCCATAATGTCCCCAGATCCCATAGGTTCTATGGTGCCAGTGATCTGTCTGTCACTTTTCACATGCCAGTGTCACCAATAATGGCTAGAACAAGTTGCCCAGAACTACCACAAACCAACAGTGGCTTCCTAGAAAATGCCTGACGGCATAGAAATGAATACTGTCGTAAGTCATTACCACTGTCAGTCAGTAAACGCGGACCTATGCAGCTTGAACCCTGTGACCAGAACTGTGCTACATAAGTAAAGGGACAATATGGTTCGCTGCCTATGAGGGTTTATAATCTGGTTGGAATGGTAAGATATGATCAGGTGCAACAAACAGAGCAAGATAATTATCTACTGTGTGTGTATGTAAATACACATATGTACACGTATCTATAAAACGAGAAGTTATATTGATCTATGTGCAGTTACAAACAGAAAGCTATTTTACTAGGTCTAATGAAGTGTTTCATTTTTTCTTCTTTTGAAATGAACCCACTGCTTCACATTTCTAGCATATTTTACAATTTTTTTTTCAAAGTACTTTAGTCTATAGTATTTGGTCATCACAACATGACTGAATCATTGCATGAAATAATTAAAAGACCAACAGGACCACCACTAATAGTCCCATTTTATAGATTAGTCATGGGCCTAGTGAAGTCACGCTACATATGAGACCAAATGACTAGTATGTTGTTGCAATAGTGCACAGATTGCTGATTTTTCCTTAAATTTAAAGATCAGAGAAAAAAGAGAGATCACTGTGAACTGACAATGTTCTAGAATATGTTGCAGAGGAGAAGAGGAGAGGGAGGCCTGAGGAAGGGAAGAACAGGTGCTCTGAGCAATGGCCACAAGCAGAGGTTACATTTATCTCGTTCTAGCTTCCGTTCTTGGGGAGCCACTCTTAGAGAGACCATTCTGAGTAGATAATACCATCTGCTCCCCACCGTAGACATAGATCTTTAGTTTAAGATCTGGGGCACATATGCAGGATGTGTAGGTTTGTTACATAGGTAAATGTGCGCCATGGTGGTTTGCTGCACCTATCAAGCTATTACCTAGGTACTAAGCTCAGCATGCATTAGCTATTTTTCCTGATGCTCTCTCCGCCTTCATAGACAGTATTTTAAAGCATGCCAATGGGTGTAACAGGTACTTATTTTTTTAATCAGTAGTCAAATAGCTATAATTAATTAGTAGGCACAAATAAAATTCACAGAAAGTAAATGTCCAGGCAGGGTGCAGTGGCTCATGTCTGTAATCCCAGCACTCTGGGAGGCCGAGGAGAGCAGATCACAAGGTTAGGAGTTTGAGACCAGCCTGACCAACTTGGTGAAACCCCATCTCTACTAAAAATACAAAAATTAGCCGGGCATGGTGGCACGTGCCTGTAATCCCAGCTACTCTGAAACAGGAGGCTGAAACAGGAGAATCACTTGAACTCGGGAGGCAGAGGCTGCAGTGAGCCGAGATCACGCCACTGCACTCCAGCCTGGCAACAGAGCAAGACTGCGTCTCAAAAAAAAAAAAAAAGAGTAAATGTCCAAGTAAAACTGGACCTGTAAATATTTGCACATTAATAAGAACAACCTTTCCTTAAAGCTCATAAAATAACCTAAAACCAAACATCAACAACATCTCTGTTCCTGAGGAAACCTCAGGGTCAAAAACTATCATCCATTGTACCTATTGCCAAAGTAACACTACCTTGTAGAGGAACTTATTTTCAATGGCGATCATACGAAGGAACAGGTCATAAAGTTTGTATTGCCCTATTGGGAAATTTCTAGAGTTTATTTATAAGAAATAGGCTTCTTAGGCTTATCGCAATAATAGAAAAGATAGACACAAAATACCTCCAAAAATGGAGGGTTTTAACTACCACCAAGAAGTCAGCTGTTGTTCAAAGAGAACAACAGAGATAAGAGGATATGAACATCAGTGCAGGTTATTATTACTAAATGGAGCTCACTAAGCTCACTAATACTCACTGACACAGTGTATTTTAGAAGCCATAAATTTCAACCTAGGCCAAGCTTTCCAGAAATTTTTTTAAAAATTTTTATTATGAGTACAGGGATACAAGTGCAGGTTTGTTACACAGGTAAACTTGTGTCATGGGGGTTTGTTGCACAGATTATTTCATCACCCAGGTATTAAGCCCAGTACTCATTATTCTTCCTGATCCTCTCCCTCCTCCCACCCCCCACCCTCCGAAAGGCCTCAGTGTGTGTTATTCCTCTCCATGTTTCCATGCGTTCTCATCATTCAGCTCCCACTTACAAGTGAGAACATCCAGTACTTGATTTTCTGTCCCTGTGTTAGTTTGCTAAGGATAATGGTCTGGAAGACAGCTTAGGCAACACTATTCAGAACATAGGCATGGGCAAAGATTTCATGACGGAAATGCCAAAAGCAATTGCAACAAAAGCAAAAATTGACAAAGGTGATCTGATTAAACTGAAGAGTTATGCACAGCAAAGGAAACTACTAACAGAGTAGACAGACAACCTAAAGAATGGGTAAAAAAATTTGCAAACTATACTTTCTGGAAACATGTTTTCTAAAGCAAATTGATACATACTTCTTCCATCTTAGCATCCTCATCTTCATGTACATAGGTATATATGTATACACAAAATATGAAACAGAAAAAGATAAAATATACCTTATATCTATATTCTTTATATGTTCAAGTCTATTTCTATGTTTATCTCTTTTTTTTCTCCTTTCAGCAGAGCTTATTTGTGCTAAAATTGATGAAGCTTATCCAACAATTAACAATGTGGTTGAAGAAGATACAATGGTTCTGAAGTATCTTTCTTTGTCAAGTAACTCTATTTGGTACAGGGATTAAAGTCAGATGGCAAATGTGACCTAGTTTCAACATTAAAAAGGTCCTAATTTAGAAATTAAAACGCCTTAGTTACACTACCTGTAAAATGAAGATAAAGATTCTAAAGAATTCCTTAATGATTTATATAATAAAACATTTATAAATCATCATAGACAAATGTAAAACAGTAATGACAAAGCATTCATCACTCTGATAGCAATGAGGTGTCTCCGATCTCTTTCATATTCTCAAATGGAAAATACTACATACTCATTTCTATTTTTATTTGATAGAGAATATTATGTGACATTCTGCTAGTTATTTAATTTTATAATTACACTTTTCTTAGCCAAAAGTTAGAATCCACTTGTTTTACTTGAATGTAGAGGAAGAACCCCAGGAACAGATATTCATTGCAAGGGATATTATCCTGGAATTTATAAACAATTCAACATCACCTCGTACATGAGCTCATTCAGTTGTATGCATTTATGAACTCCCCTATGGGACATTGGATATTATATTCGTTCATCCATCACTCATTCACTCACTCATGCATTCCTTTTTTTTTTTTTTTTTTTTTTGAGATGGAGTCTTGCTCATCGCCCAGGCTGGAGTGCAGTGGCACGATCTCGGCTCACTGCAAGCTCCGCCTCCCGGGTTTACGCCATTCTCCTGCCTCAGCCTCCCGAGTAGCTGGGACTACAGGCGCCCGCCACCTCGCCTGGCTAATTTTTTATATTTTTAGTAGAGACGGAGTTTCACCGTGTGAGCCAGGATGGTCTGGATCCCCTGACCTCGTGATCCGCCCGCCTCGGCCTCTCAAAGTGCTGGGATTACAGGCATGAGCCACTGGCGCCTGGCCGCATTCTTTAACAATAATTAATTGAGCACCTATTATAAAAAATGTAACTTGCAGGGTGCAGTAGTTTTGTAGGGCTGATGTAACTAAGTACCACTAGGTAGCTGAAAACAACAGAAATGTATTCTCTCCGAGCACTGGAATCTATAAACCCAGTGTCAAGGTATCAACTGGGCCACGCAAGCTCTGAGACTCTGGGTAGAATCCTGGCTTCCTTTTTCTAGTTTCTGGAGGTGGCCCCCAATCCTTAGTGTTTCTTGGCTTGCAGCTGCATCACCTCGTGTTCCCGCACGTGTGTCTCCACCTTCATTTGACATTTCTCTCTTCTTACAAATATACCAGTCATATTGGATTAAGGGCCACCCTACTCAAGCATGACCTCACCTTAACTTGATTATATTTGCAGAAACTCTATTTCCAAACAAGGTCATGTTTCAGATACCAAGTTTAAGACTGCAATTTGTCTTAGGACTTAGATATATCAAGGTTAGGACAATTCAGCCAGCAGCCTATGGGAACAAGGTTAAGCTATAGAGAAGACCAACATGGTTTTCTACTTCATGGAACATACAATATTCAGAGGTGTTCAAACATACAAAAATTTTTTAAAATAATTTTATATGTCATTAATAGCAATTGTAAGAAGTACAATAACAGAAAAGCATGATATGAAATGGTAATAAGGATGACAAACTGCAGGAGTGTGAATGATTCATCCAACATACAGTACTCATATCAAGAAAATGTATTCTATCACTGGGCACAGTGGCTCATGCCTGTAATCCCAGCACTTTGGGAGGTTGAGGCGGGCAGATCATTTGAGGTCAGGCGTTCAAGACCAGCCTGGCCAACATGGTGAAACTCTGTCTCTACTAAAAATACAAAAATTAGCTGGGCGTGGTGCTGCAGACCTGTAATTCCAGCTACTTAGGAGGCTGAGGCAGGAGGACTGCTTGAACCTGGGAGGCAGAGGTTGCAGTAAGCTGAGTTCATGCCACTGCACTCCAGCCTGGGTGACAGAGCAAGACTCTGTCAAAAAAAAAAATGAAGGAGAGAGAGAAAGAGAGAGAGAGAGAGGGAGAAAGAAAGAAAGAAAGAAAGAAAGAAAGAAAGAAAGAAGAAAGAAAGAAAGAAGAGAGAGAGAAGAAAGAAAGAAGAGACAGAGAAAGAAAGAAAGAGAGAGAAAAAAGAAAAAGAAAGAGAAAGAAAAGAGAAAGAGGAAGAAAGGGAAGGAAGGGAAGGAAGGAAAGGAAGGAAAAGAAGGACAGGAAGGAAAGGAAAGGAAAGAAAGGGTAATCTGTCATTTTAAGATGCTACAAAGTCTGGAATTCCTGGGTTCAGAAGGATCAGCTAGTTGATACTCCAGATTCTCTTTACCTTAAGTATTAGTTTTGCTATCATTAAGAAATGCTTAGCCACAGAAGTGATAATGATACACAATGCAGTATAATTGCAGTGTGCAGATTCTGTGGAAATTGAAGTAACAAATAATGTCAATGTCAAAAATATTGATTTTAATATATTTTGAATTCCCTGTAACTGTTCATTCCTGAAATGCTGATGATATTTGGAGATGATCAAGAAAGAAGCATAGCATTAATCAAAAAATTACAATTTCAGATTCTTCAGAGCAAGAAAGTGAAGTTTACAAACCACTAAAGATGACGCATGGGTATTTGTACATATGAATGGGTTCTTTTGTCCATGTGGAGGTCTGTGATTTGAAGACAGGTACAGAGTCTACTGTAGTCAATTTCTATAGCAATAAGAGCCATTAAAAACATCAGGATCATATAAATTGCGATCATTTGCCCCAACTTTGGGATTAGAAGCAGAGAAAACTCTCAATCAAAAGGAAATTTGTGCTAGCTTTGTCTTGCTTTTCAGAGTAGATATCAACGCCAGGCTCTCAAGGCCTAGATTGCTTCTGTGTGCCCTTGAAATACAGAAAACCTTCCATTGTAAGCTTTCTCTTCCTCGTGGCACATAGGTAGGACTACGAACTTTAAGTGAGTATATTTCTAAATATAATCCATGGACTAGTTGAGAGTTTTAAAATGTCCTTTCCAGATTCCTTACATCTTCCTGCCCTAGATAAATTCAAATTTGGTTTGCTGTAATACTCCTGATTACCAGGAACCATTACTGACTATAAAAATGTGATAATGTCTGTTGGAAAATGGCAGAGCACCATCCACATTTCTGCTAGTGGGATTTTGGCCTCTTGCTTTGACATTTGTACATTCTCCCATCTTAAATAAAAATCCAAGGATAGTATTACTACTGTGCCCTTCAAATTCCTCAGGTAACTTGATCTTAATAGATGCTTCCACTAAGATCTTTCCTTTTGATTATACCCAAACATTTTTGAAAACTACAGGCTTGAAAATACAGATAAAAGATAACTGATCCAGAAAGGTGTTCTAATATTTCCCTTGCTTGCTTTACTGACATCTCATATTTCAGTTTCCAGTTTGCTTTTTAAAAATTTTTACTTTTGACCGAGTGCGGTGGCTCATGCCTATAATCTCAGCACTTTGGGAGCTGAGGCAGGCAAATCATCTGAGGTCATGACTTCAAGACCAGCCTGTCCTTCACCCAATGTGGTGAAACCCCATCTCTACTAAAAATACAAAAATTAGCCGAGTGTGGTGGCAGGTGCCTGTAGTCCCAGCTACTTGGGAGGCTGAAACAGGAGAATCATTTGAGGCCAGGAGGTAGAGGTTGCAGTGAGCCAAGACCATGCCATTGCACTCCAGCCTGGGCAACAAGAGCGAAACTCTGTCTCAAAATAGTAATAATAATAAAAATGTTTACTCTTTTTTTAAGGAACTAATTACTATCAATGACCAGTTTTTCCTGTCTAAACTATGTTCTTATCAATTTATCCTCTGTAAAAATATCTCTGTTCCTGGAAAATAAGATGTCAAGCTTGGATGAGACAAGTTTCTAAAAGTCTCTTTTGTTAATTGATTAATTGTGATAAGTCTATTCGCTCTATGATTTAGTCCTATGTATTCTGGAAGATAATGTCTCCCTCCTTCAAAATACATGTGCTCAGCTACCCTGTAGTGAGTCAGTGAAAGGTGTCCACTTATATACAGCAGGAAAGGGATGTAATGAATCAGAAAGGGATGAGTTTTATGCAGTAAGCACTTTCCACACTCTTTTCTACACTGCTACATTTATGCTGAAATGGTCCATTTATTTTAATCCTAAATAGGGTCCCTAGACAAGAGCTGAGAATGGAAGTCAAGTAAAAGGAAAAAGAAAAGGATTTCTATTTCAGAACGAACAAAATTCAAAACAAGGGGAAAAAAACAACCCTCATTTAGCCCTTAGTAAAATTGAATTTTTATGGCACCTACTCTTTCTCACTGTAGAAATTTGCTTTCAAAACTTCTCCCTTACCCTCTAATCCTGATGTGGCTTGCAGCTAAATGAATCATCCCCACTCTCTCATCACAAGTGTGTTTCTGCTGTAGTCCTGCACCTCAGAAGGATGGGAAGGTTGAGTTAAAATCATCTGTTCAAGGTAGAGACCTTCAATTTATATGTTCTAAAAATGAGTCTGTGAGTATCAGCAGTCCCTACAAAATTATCATCTGTTCACACCAGTGGGATCAGTGCACAAAGTCAAGAGCACAGCCCTCCCACAGGCCCTAAAAACCAAGCCCAAACAGGCAGCACAGGAATATTGCTCAAAAAAGAAATTCGGAAAGCAAGCCCTGTAAAGCACCAGCCCTCTCTATCATGACCGGGAAAGTTTAAAATCTTGACCAATGAATCTAGATAGATTATGAAAGAACACAGAGCAGAAATGGAAATTTTTGAAAGAACTGGAAATAGAACTACCATTCAATCCAGCAACCCCACAACTGGGTATATAAGCAAAGGGAAATACATCACATAGAAAAAGATACTTGCACTCATACATTTATCACAGCACAATTCACAAGAGCAAAGATCTGGAATCAAGTGTCCATCAGTGGAGGAATGGATAAAGAGTGGTGTATATACATACCATAGAGTATACTCTGCCATAAAAAGAACCATATCATGTCTTTTACGGCAATGCAAATAGAATTGAAAGTCATTAGCCTCAGTGAAATAACGCAAAAACGGAAAGTCAAATACTGCATGTTCTCACTGACAAGTAGGAACTAAAAAAATGGGTAAGGATGGACATACAGAATGAAATAATAGATATTGGAAATGAACAAAAGGTAGAAGGGTGGGATGGTGGGAGGGAAGTGAGGGCTGAAAAGTTACCTTTTGGGTACAGTGTTCACTATTCAGGTGATGGGTGCACTAAACCCCAGACTTCACTACTACACGATATAGGCATGTAGGAAACCTGCACTTGTTCCCCTTAAATATATGAAAAAAAATAAATTATATTTAAAAAGAAAGAACACACAGCATAATCAGGATCTGGTAGTACCTAATTACCAGTATTAGATGGGCACACTTGTCAAGTAACAACCAATCGTCTCTCCAACAGTTACTTGGTGGTTAACTACTAAAATGTAGTCAACATGGAAGTAATATCACTAAATTCTCTTTTCTTAATAACAGCACTTGTGCTTGAAGTGAATGTTTGTCATATTTGGTTTCCCAGTACATAAACTCATTCTTATTTCAGAGGGATCTCCATTGTGAGAGTCTTTGTTTAAAGGGAGCCATAACTTCCTATATAAATGAAAGAGAGGACCAGACACTCCATCTCTCCACCCAGGCCTGAGAGTTAAGGTGCAGGCATGTGGCTTAGAATAGAACAATTAGATACCAAAGTGAGAGCTTTGAAGCTTGAGCAAATGACATTAAGACAAAATAAGAGTTAAAATCCATAATAATAGCAGTGACATTAAGAGTTAGTAACATTAAGAGAATTCATGAACAATGGTGGCATGGAGTGACGAAGGTGGTGTTGCAGCTTTCAATGCTGGTAGTTAGAATGCCTAGAAAGAGAATAAAGTGATAATAGTGGCCTTCTAAACAGGTTGTTTCTTTAGTATAATGCATTTGTTTCTACTGGCAAGCCTTCCTTAGTTTCTGCTAATTTTAGGAGTCTTCCAATTGTTTCTTTGAGCTACTACTTTTCCAAGTCCATTTCAGATTAACTTAATCATCTTCTGTTACTTACACTCAAGGAGTCAGGGTTATAGAAAACAGAGCCTCAGAAACACATGGGAATAAGACATTGGTTGTCTGTCCTAGGTTGAGGCAAATGTCAGTCAAAGTCATATCAATATTTTCGGATAGAAATATGAAAGCTCATGATACACATGGTTACAAAAGAGGAACTTGGAATGATCGCAAAAGAGTAGCAAGAGGAGTCTAAAAATCCAAGAAAGCAAGGTCAGGTGGCTTCTCTTAACAGCACTTGCCAACTTAAAAAAAGAAAATAGCAATTTCAAGTCTCCATACTGCATGACGTAAGGCATAGAGGTCACCAAAATATCTTATAGCTCATAGCTATATGACTGAGATTGCCAGACTAAACTGAAAGTTTGACCCTAATGGTGGTTCAATTACAATAACATTAGAATTCCCAATCTCACAATTTCCCAGTGAAAATAAAAGTGTTGATTAGGCGTGAGTAAAACTCTTAGGACTGGAAAAGCGTCTTGAATCCATAAACCCACGAAAAGTATTTGTCTGAAAAAAGGTCTCTTTGTCCTGTGTGTGGATTCTCATTCAAGAGTGGAGCCAGTGCTCATGTCCCAGCTCTTTCAAGGGGTCCATATCTCTTACCAAACGTAAAGCCTCACATGCTCCAAGGAGCTAGTTAAAACCCAAACTGAGTAGGAAGAATCTTACATACACCAAAGTATTGCTGGATTTGGTTATTCTAGAGCATTGAAAATCTGACTAGTGGGTACTGGAATGTATTCTGAGGATGCTAAAACTAGGGAGAACAAATTTAACCCCAAATCCAACACAGCATCTGTTTGAGAGAAAGTCTGAGTATGCAAGACTGGTTCACAGTATGCAATATTATGATAGTCCACCCTAATCATAGGCCCATTAACAAAAATGTATTGGCTGCATTTGGCAGAGTTTACTGTCTCTGGAAGGAAGGAATGTTGGACTAGATACACATGATTTTTTCCTGTCCTCACTCTCAAACAATGAGAAATGAACCTGGGCAATGCTAGCATTTGTCAACCGCACTTTAATGATGATTTCCTATATCCTGCAATGCCACAATTCAGACATACATGCGTTAATTTTATTAGAGTGGGAGGATTCCAGAGTGTCCGATGCAAAGTGGTCACTAAAACAGTAATCAGAGAAGGCAGCAGCACCAATGTGGGAAACAAGATGGTCTTATTCACAGAGGTCTTAGGAAGTAGTTAATTGATCACAGGACCTATAGAACAAAAACAGACGAGCAGGCATCAAGGCCTGAGAATTTTAGAGAAAAGCCATGTTTGTTTCAGCAAATAACTCTTCTCTTTTTGACAAATGACACTTGCCCTGCAACTGGGTACTATTGGAGATCAATCTGGTCATGGGATATCAAGCGACATGCAGTCTGAGTTGACTAGTAAGACTTGGACATTATACGTTCCCCCCATTCACAAATTCACATCTTTTTTTTTTTTTTTTTTTTTTTTGAGACGGAGTCTCGCTCTGTCGCCCAGGCTGGAGTGCAGTGGCCGGATCTCAGCTCACTGCAAGCTCTGCCTCCCGGGTTTATGGCATTCTCCTGCCTCAGCCTCCCGAGTAGCTGGGACTACAGGCGCCCGCCACCTCGCCCGGCTAGTTTTTTGTATTTTTTTAGTAGAGACGGGGTTTCACCATGTTAGCCAGGATGGTCTCGATCTCCTGACCTCGTGATCCGCCCGTCTCGGCCTCCCAAAGTGCTGGGATTACAGGCTTGAGCCACCGCGCCCGGCCCAAATTCACATCTTAACAGCAGCAGTCCATCATTAACTCAAAGTGATTTACGTGGAATTGGAAGTGAGCAGGTCAGGAAGGCACTAGTAATCATTCACACTCCCAGCATATTTACTCCTTTTACAGTTCTGCCCCCTCTACAACTACCTATGGCTTCCTGAGGAATTTTCCAGGAGAATCAGAATACTTTGTGATCATCAGACAGACAATGCTATTGAGACTAGACAGAATGCCACGACATTTCAGCCAGTTTAGAAGTGGCCCAAGAGGATGTGGAGAAGAGAAATACATTGGTGGTTCTTCAGTGGCAGCATTTTATAAACTTCACCTGTGGAGATATTATCTGGGGTAAGTTTCTACCTTGATTCATTGTCAGTAAATGATGGTTTTACCAGGCATTCTAGAGCAAGATTAGATAATTTAAAACAAGAATCTAAGGGTAAAACGTATGTGAGAAGACCTATCTCAGAATGAGCCCAAAGTTTGAAAACATTCACATCTCCTAGGAGTATTCACAAAAAGTCCCCTAAAATAAGGGGACTTTAAATAAACATATAAAAGATGATCTTCCCTGTGGACTTCTGTTATCTTCCCTTCCTAACCACTCTAGTGCTTTAACTTACGAACAAGGGGGCATGGTAGCATAGTTAGAGGTTAGCCATAAACTCAAAACATTGGATTTTAATCTTGACCAAGATGATTAGTCCATTGACTGATTTGTCCCCAGCAGCAGCAAAGCCAGAGTTCCTATTCTGGTAATCATACCTCAAGGCCACCAGTCCTATGTTCAGTGCCACATAGATTCTATTTGACCCTGTTCCCTTATGAAGGGGATAATAGTTAGTCCTTGCAAGTATAAAGGCATTCTGGATTTAGATTTGTCTTCTCTGCCCATCATTTTTCTGCAAACAACATCACCTGTGAACCTACTGAGCACCTTGCACATAATCACGGTATCCCATAAAATTAAATTTCATGCAAGAATTCACTTTGCAATTAAAGAACTCAAACAGTGGGATGATGCCCATGGAATTTAGGATCTCGAAACACAGCATCAACCAGATGCAAATGGCTTTGTAGAGTAGTGGCATCACCTATATGACTCAGTCTCAGCTGGGAGAGAACCCCTTCTCAAGTTGGGATGCAGTCTTATAAAATGCAATATACATTCTGATGCTATGAACAATATATGGTACTATTTTTCCATAGGTAGAATTAAAGTCTCTGGAATCTAAGGGGTAAATGCATGAATAGTCACTTTCAGATAAATGACCCATTTACAATTTATTTTTACTCAGCTTCCTCAATTCTGGGCTCTTCCAAGTTTAGAGGTGTTCATAATAAAGGGAGAACTTCCATCTCTACAGGGCAATGATGTTACGGAATCTGAGACTGCCACATAGACAGTTTAGGCTCCTTATACCTGTGGATAAACAGGCTGTCTTCTGTTACTGATACTGACTATCTTTTTGATAATCGGGATTAGGATTTGATAGTCAGAGTTAGGATTCTTGCATACAGCAAAAAGGGTTATAGAAATGGAAACCAGAGGAGTCTTTATGTTGACTCATTATTCTACCATGCACAGTGGCAGAAGATAATGGACCTTTACATCCCTTTTAGGTAGGATTGCCAACATTTGGGTTTCCACACTGGGTAAGAAACCTGATCAAATGAGTTGCTAGGCAGAAGCAAAAGGAACATGGACTGGTTGTGGAGAAGGAAGGTGCTAAGTACTAACTTAATCAACTGGCTTCCTTGCTAGTTATCCATAATTTCTGGAGCCTTCATCCATAATTTCTCTTTGTTGTGGAAATGCGATTTTACATATTTTAATTTTCCTTTTGGTTTCTATCTTTTTTCTCCCCCACAGTTACCTATAGGGTGTGTTGGCTGTGGCCAACTTTAAACTTGCTCCATAGGTCGCAGAATATCTAACCAAGATCAAGGCAGAACAAGGAGAGAAATGGCCCATCACCTGGAAAGCTATAATGTGGAGCCATAAAGAGATATTGATGAGAATTTGGGATGTCTCCCTTTGGGGAAAAGGAGTGAGTGTATTTAATTGCCCATGGAGTTGCATCATATTGAGAGGTATTTGTTTTATGATTATTGTGGAAGAAATATGTTATCTGGAGACTGGATAACCAAATAGGCTAACTGTAGTAGACATTGTCTGCCCAGCATAGAAACCTCCGTCCCACTGTAGGGAAATCCTCCTTGGGTGAGTCCATTCTCCGTTGCAACCTCCAGTAGCAAGGGTGCTGATGTATGATGGTGGCATCAGCTTCTAGCCATGAAGAAGGTAGTGCCTGTGGGGGCACCATACCTGGAATATAACTGCAGGGTGGCCTCTGCTGTGTTCCCATGAGTCTGGTCTCTGCATTCCTGTCCATTTTTCCAAATCAATTTCTCCAATCATTTATTAGTTCTATAGATGACCTGATTTACCTCCATAAATTTATTTTCTGCTTTAGTTAATAAGAGTTAATGTCTGTAACCTGCATCCTAGAATGCTCACTGAGACATGGGCTGTGTCATCAACAGGAAAGAAAAATATCCAATGCTATAATTAGAAAGAAAGATGAAAGTCTTGTGTATTTTGACTGCATAAAGAGCTAATGTTTCTTGAAGATGCTTAAAAAATGTAACCAGTTTAATTATTATAAGTGGATACAATGGACTGAATGTCTGTGTCTCCCCTAAACTCCTATGCTGAAATCCCATCTCCATTGTGATAGGGTTAGGGAATGGGCCTTTGGGAGGTGATTAGGTCATGAGGGTGGAGCCCTCACGTATGGGATTGGTGCCCTTATAAAAGAGGCCCCAAAGAGCTCTCTTCCCCTCTTTCTGCCATGTGAGCATACAAGAAGTCAGCAGTCTGCAACATCAAAGAAGACCCTCACCAGAACCCAACCAGTCTGGTGCCCTGACCCCAGACTTCCAGCCTCCAGAACTGTGAGAAATAAATATCTTTTGCTTATAAAACACCCAGTTTATGGTATGTTCTTATAGCAGCCTGAACAGACTAAGACAGAGGATACCTGTGGTATATTTTTAACAAAATCTCATCACAACTAGATGGGATTACAGGGATGAGCCACTGAGAGTCAGTGGGGGTCTTTCTCCTCTTCTGGCACCTTGGGTGGATTATTCAGAGACAGACTCCAGGATGAAAATCTGGGTGTAGGAGGTTCATCGGAGAGTCCTCGCATGAACATTATTCAAAAGAGGATGAGGGAAGTAAAACTGAGCAGAGAGAGAAAGTGAACTGTGATGCAATTGCAGCAGAAACCTCAGAGGATCCCACAGTCCCACCGGGGCCTCTAAACTGGATGCAACTTCAGAATTGTCTCAAATTAAGGCAACAGAGCTGAGACTTTGTTCCTCCTACCCCCAACCCCTCCTCCGCCAGCTCACGAGCCACTAGAAGCAGACCATCCCAGGGAGAGAGTGTAAACTTGCTCAACGTAGCTTCCTTCAGCTAAGAGCAACTCCAAGAGGGGGATTTGGCTGTGAGACAACAGCAGCCAATACTCACAGTGCCTTGGAGAATGCATGTCCTTGTCTTGGAGGGGGCATCTGAATAGCACACCACAGCATTCGCTACTCCTGGGCATATACAGCCCAACAGACTGAGGAGGAGAAGTTAGCTCTACAAGTGTCTAGTCAGAGGAGTGGGCCACCTCCCTTTCCACTCCAGTGAAACTCATGTTGCTACTTTTTCTAAGCACTCTTTTTATTAGAAGGGTTCTATTCCACTGGAAAACACTTCATGCTCTAGTGTTGGGTCTTCCAGTGAGCTTTCTTCATGTAGCTCTTTAGTGCTTCTCTAAAGCTCCCGAAGACAAAAAAACAAGGTGCCCCACACAGTAGTGGAAGGACCTTAGAGATGGCTTAATCTAGTTCCTTCATTTTCAGGTCCTCAGAGACATGGCACATCTTCCCCAAGGCCACACATCTGCTTAGCATTGGAATCAGAACCATAACCCTCGTCGAGTGGTCTTTGTTCTCCCAGCAAATGATGCTGTGATGCTGATGCTGTACTATATAACTCATTAAGTTCGGAAGTATGTGTCCTGGCTCCTCAATGAGACTGCAAACTGAGCCATTTCTTAAGCTGTTTTACAGAAAAACATATAAAACAATAGGAGAACTAGTAAAAGCCCATCTCTGCTAAGATTTCATTCAACCACTGGGTAGGGTTAAACATGAATGCATTTTTCAGTTTTTTCATACTGCACACTGGTGATTTTCTGGCTATAAGTTATAACAAAGTTTATCATTCAAATGGCCCCCTAAAGTGCAAGTTGTCTTAGAGGAATAAATAGTGTCTAATATGTCTCTTTTTCTGGTAAAGGAGAGAAAAACAGAAAACTGAATAATATGAAAAAGAAACAGGAGGAAAAATTAAAAACACAAGTAGCAGTGGTTTTTGCCCCAGTGGAAAACACACATTTATTGGGAAGAATTCTCAGCAGGAACAGTGGAAATCTTACATTTTCTAGTTCAATTACAACATCAGGATCTTAGATATTGGTAAGAGGCTTGTTTCCAAGAACTCTGATGCTGAATCAATACAGTCCTAAGTGATACATTAGAAGTACTGCAGAAAATGTCCTACCATTATTAATAAATTGTTCCATAGCCTTCAATATATTTTTTCTTATACATTTAGTCATTGTTTAAATTACTGTTTTACTGAAATGAAATCATGAATGTTGGGGATTTAGGAAAAATAATGCTGCAATTTGTAAGCCAGCCAGCCTGGCTGTTCCATCCACAGGTTGAACCATCAACTTATGATACACAGTGGATTCACCCAGGAAATTCTCAGATCAGCAATTTGTTATGAAAATACACTACGCTGTCCTTTGGACTCAAATTTGAGAATACTGCTCAGATATTAGTTGGATGTGTTTATATTTATTGCTTTTAATGGGGTTGCATGGTGCCAGGCAACACTTTTCTCTGTTGGATGCTGTTTGGCCTTTGGCAAAGGAAAGAATCTATGCTGCTTAATACCCAGCACACAAGAAAGGGCCCCTCAGCCCTTCCCAAGCTCCTGAATCTCTTCAGATAGCAGTCATCTCCTTACTACAAAATAAGGCTTCTCACTCCAAAATTAAAAATAAAGCCTAGAATCGAATGCCTCTGACAGAAGAGACATATTGATGAAGCGTTCATGGTATTTTTGAGGTAACATTGAGAAATGACCCTTCCTACTCTGGACTTTGAGCAGAGATAATACATGTGAGATGTTTGGACACTTCTGATGTGTACAGTAGCAGGTGCAGAACAAAGTCCTCTTATATTAACTAAAGAACAGAATATAGGGCCGGGTGCGGTAGCTCACGCTCATAATCCCAACACTTCGGGAGGCTGAGGCAGGCAGATCATGAGATCAGGAGATCAAGACCATCCTGGCTAACATGGTGAAACCCGTCTCTACTAAAAACACAAAAAATTAGCCAGGCATGGTGGCATGCGCCTGTAGTCTCAGCTACTCAGGAGACTGAGGTAGGAGAATCACTTGAGCCTGGGAGGCAGAGGTTGCAGTGAGCCAAGATCACACCACTGCACTCCAGCCTGGTGAAAGAGTGAGACTCCATCTCAAAAAAAAAAAAAAAAAAGGTAGATGGGCAGATCCATATTGATTGAAGATCTGTACTTGAAAAGTGTTGGCTGATGAAAAATGTGACAAAAGCAGAGACTCAAGCGATATGTCACAGGATTTTTACACGTCAGGGCATTTAGTTAGGACTTCTGTGATAATGTCATTTGAGAGGATCCGGAATGGGCCATTTAGCCATTATTCTGTCTTCTACGAGCCTTGCATGGAGGGATAATAGAAATTTTACCTTTTTGTCATGCAAATTTGGCGTTAAAAAGAAAAGTTAACAGATTGGATACACAGACACAGAGCATAGTAGAGTTAATCCCATGCATAGTTTGGGGGAAGTGGGGAATATTAAAATATATTTTTGAGAATCCAGAAAGATGTACAACATATATTTTTTACTCTTTAGACAAGTTTGGTTTCAGCTGCTTTTGATTTCAGAGAAATGGACAAACCTAATTGAATCTCTTTTCCATCAATGCAATCAGTTTTATTTAATGTATAGACCATAGCAGAATTCCTTAGAGGTCACCTGTTCTGACCCTGCCATTTCATGGATAAATAAACTGAGGTCTAGATTTACTGAAGGTCACATATCAGCCTATGTGGGCACAGATACATTTATGATCTCATTTTACATTCATTCACACCTACAACTCCACCCAAGTTACTCAAGGAGGGCTTCTTTCTACTGGAGGCCAACCTCTTGTTTCTTAGAAACAAGACACTATAGAATATTCTGTAGGTCATTTCTATCGGAGAAATAAGTGAGATCATGAAATGTCAGCCACAGAGGATGAGAAGCAAAAGGAAACAAGCTAGGAAAGAGCGCACGTGGAAGGGACAATGACAACTTGCTGCTTCTGCCCCGTTTGTACCTTCGGTTCCCTGCCAAGGTAATTCTCCAACTTACATACACATCAGTAGGTTAGAACAGCATTGTTATCTCCATTTTACAGAGAGGAAGCTGTGGCATAAAGCAGCCAGAAGGTTTGCTTCTGGGAAGACGTTACTCAGACAAACTCGATAGAACATAGAGCTCTGAGACCAGAAGAAATATAAATGCTTCCTTGTGCTGTAATGGGCCTAGATTAAAAAGGTTTCCTGGGAAGAGTGCTGTGATCATAAAGGGCATCACTTTCTGCCCAAAATCCAAGAAGCGGGAAAAGTTTCTGACTACAGAAAGGAGACAAGGACTGTAATTATGCTGGAGGTAATCTGACAGAAACATTGTTTGGGGATAAGATCCTTTGAAGAAAATTTTATGAGTGAAGTCGATGCTTGCCTTTGGCTGGCTGGCAATTTATGATCACAAAAACCCACAACTGCAACTTTTAATAATGCTAATAAATGTCACTTTTGTCATTTCTTTTATCCTGATTTATAGTAAATTATTTCTCATCCCAATTCAATTCATCAAGCATTTGACATCCTCTGTGTTTCAGGCCTGTTGACTATACCGGAGATTCAAAGATGCGAAGACCTCAGGAGACCTCAGGCTTTGATGAACAAGCAGTCCAGATTTCAAAATATCTTTCAGATTTCCTATAAACCCTGCATATTTAAACTTCTAAAACTGGAAACAGAGATAAAACACGGATATAGGGAAATATTCTGCATGACTGTTAGAAAAAAATAGCAATAACACCAACTAGGAATGTAAGTAACATGTCTTAAAAGCAACCTGGGCCGTACGTGGTGGCTCATGCCTGTAATCCCAGCACTTTGGGAGGCTGAGGCGGGCAGATCACAACGTCGGGAAATCGAGACCATCCTGGCTAACACAGTGAAACCCCATCTCTACTAAAAATAATAATTAAAAAAAAATTAGCCGGGCATGGTGGCATGTGCCTGTAGTCCCAGCTACTCAGGAGGCTGAAGCAGGAGAATCACTTGAACCTGGTAGGAGGGGGTTACAGTGAGCTGAGATTGCACCGCTGCACCCCAGCCTGGGCAGAAAGTAAAAGTCCATCTCAAAAAAAAAAAAAAAAAAAATCAAGCTGAAGAATTGACACTGGCAATGGCAAATGAGACTTTTTCATGTGGAAAAAAAAAAAAAAGTGACTGCAGAAGAAAGCATCTTGCTGATGAGAAAGGGTAGTGGGTCCATCTGCTTATGAGAAAGGTTTCAAGAGATAACTTCCACAGCTCCCTGGGTGGCTACAGGACCGCTGCTGCTCCTGTGTTTTCAGACTAACATGTTTCCCTCTTCTGAAATATAAGCTACTTGTGCATTTATAAATTACCTTGCAATATGAGGTAAATGTACTGCTTTCGGGATGACAGGCAGAGTCTGCAGATCTCTTTTCCTTCTTGCTTAATCCCTGGATTTTACGTATACTCTGAATGCAGGTCATGCACATTAGTCAATTAATAGGCTGTTAAACGACAATAGTTCCGGGCAATTTAATTACTGTTGGTAAAATAAGAAATGAATGATTGCGTGTCAGTAACCAACTCCACTTCCTTTCCTTGGAACACATTAACTTTGAGTCATGATAGTTTCTCTGGAAAAAAAAATTGATTGTTTCTGTGAACCTATTAGTTGCCGTTTCGTGTATTACAGAAATTTAGGTTTTCATGTTGTATTTCTTATCTAGGTGGGATGTGGGAAAGTTACACCAATGGTATTTATTTTCACATATAATAACAATGTTGACTTTTAAATAAATTAATTAAAATTGTTGATGGAAAGGCCAAGGCAAGAGTAAGAGTCCTTTGACTTTCTGTCCATATTAGTCTTCTGCCCACCCTTGCCAATTCTAGATCATTCACACTGTTTTATTAGTTGAGTAAAAATCAAGAGAAAAAAATAGAAGAACAATAACCTTAGTTTTAGTGATTTTTTTTTTCATTTTGCACTCATTTTCCTTAGACTAAACCCCAAAATGTTTAACAGAGTCTTTCTTGGTAATCTGGCTCCCAAGGTTTTACGTGTTAGTTTGTTTGACGTCTGTAGTCTCGACCATAGTCTAAGTCTGATGAAGGCAGTTACTTAATCACTTTGGTTCACTGTTATCTGAGGGATTTGAATAGTGCCCGAGCCAATATTAATTAATGAGTAGAAGAAAAGATAGCTAAGGACAAGATCTCACTAGTTACTTATGACTTTAAAAGAGAGCTCTGAATGCATATGAAATAGGGAAGAGTGAATTGGCTAAAAACAATATATAGGAAAAAGTGAAAAATTCTACACTCTACTGATGAAACAAGGGATTGGACTGCATCACATAGGCTAAGATAAAGATAAATTGGACCTGAAAAAGTATGTACCATGAAAAAGCTGAGTTAGAAACAGTAAAACTGTCAATCTTCTGTCCCTACCCACCTGAAGATTAGAAAACTCATTGCTTGCATCTCTGTTGATCATCTCCGTTGATAAATGTGTTTTAGTAGCAATTAGATGTGTTAATACATACGTTTGCAGATGGTTTCTTTAGAGCAATTAAGATTTTTGAAATACAGCCTTCCTCTGCAATCCCCTGTTATTAAATATTTATTGAAAAGCAAAGAAGATTTGTAGTTACATTTAGGAAGGATTATAGGGTTTACAGTTTATGGGGATGAAACCCCATAACATTCATTTTCAATGATTGGATCATCTTGCCCTACAATTAATTGCTTTATTGCATTGACATCTGGAGGGAGAATTTTTGGATCAAGTGCCAATAAATCCACATATCTTCTTACCCATTTAGATATCTCTTTCAAATACAATCCATTCCCTGTAAGACCCTTATGTACTCAGTCTACTACTGGAATACTATCTAGGAAGGCACAAGTTCACCCCTCCTGTCCACAAGTATAGACCATTGCAAGAATCTCCTAATTGGTTTCTCTGCCTCCAGCTTCACCTTCTACTAGTGCATCCTCTATTTTGGAAAGTTACCCTTCTAAAATGTAAAATTGATTCTTCCATTCATTGGTTCAAAGCCTTCCAGAATTTCTCAGTTGATAAATTAAAATCCAAATAGCTCCTGCTAGCAGAGATCTCGCACAGCGTCCCTCTCCAGTTTCATGCCCTGCCACCCGGAACTCTTGCCCCACATCTGGCCATTTGTGTTCATGTGCATCTTGCTAGTCTGTGGCTGTGACACTCTCCACATCTTCTGAGCAAGAAGTCTTTTATTTAACCAGGAGAGCATAGCAATGAAAAAAGAACAGACTCCAAAGCCAGATACTTGGGTTCAAATTCCAGCTCAGTTGCGTAATAACAGTGTAATTGTGGAAAAGTTACTGGTTTCCTGTGTTTTCGTTATTATGACGATAGTACTGCCATTCTTACTGAATGGGTTAACCCATATAAAACCCTCTTAGAGTAGTCCCTAGCTCACAGTGGCAGCTCAATAAAGTCAGCTACCAGTACTCACCCTCCAATTCTTGTCTCCAGCATCATCTCCCCCATGGGATCTTCTCTGATCTCATCACCTACCCTCGCCCCACCTCAAACAGATCTGATCACTCTGAACTCAGCTTCACCCACCGTGTTGCACAGAAATCATATATTTGTAGATCCAGCTCCCCACGCATTGTGTGACCATGGTCAGAGGTTTGCTGTGTTCACATTGGTGTTCTGAAAACCTATCCCAGCACCTAACATGGGTAACATAAAAGAAACTCAATCATTACATTTGAATAAATGAATGAACAAATCAAAAAACACCAAGAAAAGTAAGCTGGAAGTGCCGAAGGGCAGGCTTTTCAAGTCCTTCTGAGTGATTAGGGCTCTTTAGTGGCACAGGCATGAAAGGGAACCAGGCTAGAGCTGATTCTGATCACATGGCTCTTCTCCAGTGAGAGGAGTGCAGCTAAGCCCCCAACACTTTGGCTTTGTTGGGTCCTAGCTGGTGAGGGATGCAGGGTGTGGAGCATCAATCACAGGGATCCCCTTTTGGGTTCTAGTCACTGGCTCCTGCCAGGAGGCATCTCTCATTTTTCTTTTGGGTCATTTTCTGGCTGATTGAAGCTCACCTTTTCAGGGGCCAGGCAGAGTTGCTCCTCTAACGAGGTTGATGATAGCAAGGAGTAAGCACTGACTTGATACCTGTCGCTAGGCTCAGGGCTGTGCACAATCTATTTCATGACACTGTAGAGTTAACCTTAGTTTCTGAATTGAAATCCAACCCTGCTCCACCACTCAGTAGCTCTGTCCTTGGCGAGTTACCTAGTTTCTCTGTGTACTATATCTTCAGACATAAAATGAGAATAATACTAATAATGATACTCACCTCATAGGACTGTTGTAAGGATAAATTCATTCAATCCATACAAAGCCTTTAGAATAGTGCCTACTACTTCGTAAGTGCTCAGAAAATGTTTTCTGTTGTTTCTGTAATTATCCCCATTTGACAGATGAGGAAACTGAGGCTCAGACAGATTAAGTCACCTACCGAAGGTCACAGGCTACAGAACTGGGACACACAACTACTCTTTCTAAGATTCATCACTGCCCCCAGTCCAATAGTCAAACCTCCTTCTGTCCCCAGTCCATCATCTTTCTCAGACAAGGCAGAGACACTAGCCCCAGCATGGCTCCTGATCAGTGAGGCACAGCTATGGCACAAGCAAAATCCCTACAATCTGCCCATGCATTTTTTTTCTTTTTTTGAGATGGAGTCTCACCCTGTCGCCCAGGCTGGAGTGCAGTGGCACAACCTCAGCTCCCTGCAACCTCCACCTCTTGGGTTCAAGCAATTCTCCTGCCTCAGTCTCCCAAGTAGCTGTGATTACAGGCACGTGCCAACACGCCCGGCTAATTTTTGTATTTGTAGTAGAGACGGGGTTTCGCCACGTTGGCGAGGCTGGTCTAAAACTCCTGACCTCAGGTGATCCGCCCGCCTCGGCCTCCCAAAGTACTGGGATTACAGGCATGACCCACCGTGACTGGCCTGCCTATGCAATATTTACAGCAAACTAAAACTAAAAAAAATAAAAAAATAAAAAAAATTGCCGCTTATCTGATTATCTGATATTGAGATCTGAGATCTAACTGGAAGTCTTATATTTACATTTGCTAAATCTAACCAACCTACAAGATGTGTGTGTGTGTGTATGTGTGTGTGTGTGTGTAAAGTCACTTGGACCTTCAAAGAACTTTTGTCACCTTATTGCTGGCACTCTTGGGGAAGAGATTAAGTTACAGGGCAGACCATGAAGGCAGATATCCTGTGTCTCCCTGCATTTATGAAGAGCTCTGAGATATCAGCGAACACCTTCGGTGCTAGCAGAAGGTATCTGTTAGAAGACACTGAAGTAGGTCTGTTGAAGATGGTTTAGCAAACCCATTAAATAAGAGAAGTGGGGTCTGATTTCTTGGGAGTAGCTCATGAACAACCTCAGCTCAGCCTGCATCATGTAGTTTCAAGAGATTTCCATTTGCTGAATATTTTATGATGTTTATTTCCCCCTCTGACTTTAGGAGATTTCACATGCATGATTGCAGGTTGAAAAAAACGTGGTAGCTTGTGGCCCTGCCCACTAAAACCATGTTTTCCTAATATTTGGCTTGGGTTAAGTAAGAAACAACACCCTCGTAAAATGATCTTCCTCCTCTATCCATCCCAGGGATGCAAGATTCACTTTGACCTTTTCCAGCGAACTTTAAACTGTCTCAGATACCATGTGCAGCATCCACACTGCCCTTACTTCAGGAGTCCTACCAAGAACTTGGGCTATTGTGGGTGCAGATCCAGACATCCCACTACTGGATTCCAGACATCCAGACACATGTGGATTTGGGATCGCATCATGAGATATGCAGGTCAAAGAGGAGCATCCTCTTAAGACGGGAAATAGGGTTGTAGGGTATTACACCTGGCATTTTCTTCAGACTTCTCCCTAACTTCCCACACCTTGTTTCTTAGTCAAGCACTTTGGTTCTTGCTCTGAGCCTTGCTAGTAGGTACTTTCAGACAGTGGAATTTTATTGCTTCTCTCTACTTCTGTTCATTCTTTGCTTGCTAGTGTCTTGGGATTCCTATTTCCTATATTAGGGCTCCTAAATTTACTACAATGGCAAATAATTCCAAAAAGTGAGGATCCTTTGGTGCTTTGGCTGCCTGACCTACCTTCCCAGGGCTGCGTCCACTTTCATGAAGAGGAGGAAGAATTCGAATGGAGGAGAGAATGGCTCCCAGAGCCCTAAATGTGGGCTGCATTACCACTAAAGCAGACAGACTTCCCACTCTGGCTGTCTCATTCTCCTGCTCATTTGTTGTGTATTGTAAAAATTCAAGTGGAAGGATAACTGATATTGACAATATTTTGAGTTGAATTGAGGGCAAATTAATGCTAATGTTCTTATTCTACATCTCTAGTACATCTACTTCAGTATTCTGAACAATTATTTGGTTTACTTGAAATTGTTTCAATAATTTTTTCATTCTGTTTTGAAAGAATCAAGACTCTGAGCATCTGAAGCATGCAGGCAAAGATGTCCTAAATGAATCAAGTTAGGAAAGATGTTTGTTTTATCACACCATCTCTGACATTCCAAATTCTCTGGCTTAGTTTCCTTGTTCTCTACAAATTGGCTGGTGATATTAAAACCTTTAAGAATTGCCTTCCTGAGATACTTTTCTTGTTCAATTGTTTGGAACAAAGATTAATTATTTTTGGGGGGAGGGTGAAGAATTAATTCCAGAACTTGATTTGGGAATGTTGGAATCAACTCAGGTCTCCTGAGTTACTCCATATTCCATTCAAAGGGAAGTTTCCCCTCTCCTGAATTCCCTCAGCCAAACTTTAAAGGCTTCTCAGACAGCATCAGGCTACGTGAAATACACAGAGGTGGCTGTTCAGCCCAAAGCTGCTGACCCAACTGTGGGCCGTAATTCATAGCCTGAAAAGGCGGTGGGCTCAACAGCAAGGACAATGTAAAATTCCCCTTCTGGAACAGGATGATGACTTTGCCTCTGTTGTGATGTTCAGGTTGCTGGCTTCACAAATGGAAGGAAAGGAAAAGGAGGGTATTAGGCAAAGAAAAGTAGAACTTGAAACACTGGGGGAAATATACCTGAGATACACTTTTCTAAAGGCTTGCATATTCAGCTGCAGATGTTTTTCCATAAAGCGAACCTGACGATTTTACTTCTCATTTAAGGTTTTTACCAGGTGTTAGTTTTTTGTAAAAGGAAGTCCAAACACTTTTTTGTGGCCCATACCAGGCACTTCAAAGTCTGGCTTGGCCAGTCTAATACCCCAATATTTAATTAGAGGTACAAATGTTGTTTCTCTACTCAACTGGAAATGGGGAGGCCTAGTTACAAGAAAGAGACAGCATTCCTTGCCCTTAGAACACTGTCTACAGGGGTAACAAATGCATCTCTTTCAGCCTCCCCTGGTTATCCCACACTTCACTGGGCATTTTTTTTTTTTTTAATTGAAAACCACTCACAATTCCCCACTTCCTAGCTAAGCCTCGATTGGTCCTTTCTTTTTAAATTGGAACACGCAATTTCATTTAAGAAAATTTTATCTATAACTTAAATAAATATAAATGTATATATTTATAATTGTACATCTATGTATCCTTCCTGGCCCTGTCTCTGCCAAATGCATGTGTCTGTGCTCTCTCCATTCACAGACATTAGAGCATGCTGTTAAAGTCTGTTTTCTCTGTTTTCATGTCTGTTGCCCCTGCAGACAGTGCTCTAAGGGCAGGGAATACTGTCTCATCCTCGTAACTAGGCCTGTCCATTTCCATTTCAGTAGAGAAACAATATTTGTACCTTTAATTAAATATTGGGGGATTAGACTGGCATTATGCTTCAGGACTAAACCACAAATTAAAAAATGATTTACTTTGTACACACACACACACACAGACACACACACCTCAATTCTGTATTATCAAGATTGCTGTTGCAGAAGGCAAGATAAAATTCAGCAAGAAATCTCCAACTGCCTTCTACACGAAATACGCAAAAGAAATATACAATATGATGGATACCTTCAAAGGAAATGTGAAGTTATTAGGCAAAAAGCACAAGATGACTATCATCAGGCACAAAACATGTGCTCCAGACGGTAGGAATGACACAGAAAAGGCAGAGCACCGAGGAAGAATGAGCTGTCAGGGAAGGCTCTGAGGAGGTGAGACCATGCGAAGGGTGAAGGGATGCATGGAGGAAGATCCGGGGGCAGAATCTAAGGACATCACTGCCCAGTCAGCAGCTGGGAGAGAAAGATACAAGGGACATCTTTTAAGGAAAGGACATCCAATTCCAGATGGAAATGTTTTCAGTCAATGTTGGCCTTATGACCTTTGACCTTCAAGCTTTCTTGTTCTCCCACTGTCATACTTTTTAAAATGACGAATCATGAAGTATAGACAAATGCCTGGAGAGGAAAATCACATTTTAGACTAAAACTCAAAAGCATTCGTAGTAGAAACTACTTAACACTGGTTGTGACATTTTTATCAGAATAGGCCCCAGATTCTCTACATTTGTCTACTTGACTCTTTGTTTTTCAAACTTTTATTTTAAGTTCAGGGATACAAGTTCAAGTTTGTTACATAGGTCAACTTGTGTCATGGGAGTTGGTTGTACAAATTATTTCCTCACCCCCAGGTATTAAGCCGAGTACCCATTAGTTCTTTCTCCTTATCCTCTCCCTCTTCCCACCTGCCACCCTCCAACAAGCCCCAGTGTGTGCTGTTCCCCACCGTGTGTCCATGTGTCCTCACTGTTTAGCTCCCACTTATAAGTGGGAACATGCAGTATTTGGCATTCTGTTCCTGCGTCAGTTTGCTAAGGATAATGGCCTCTAGCTTCATCCATGACTCTTCCTATCATGCCATTTGAATAAATCTGTTGTTTCCTTTCTCCTCATATTGAAAAAGATGAATTGAGCTTGAAGTTGCAGGGTAGGGTGAGGAACTTGCATAGAGAAAAAAGAGTGCATCTTTATTTTCTCTAATTTTTGAAGTTTCCATCGATTATGAGGGCAGGCAACAAGACACAGTAGTATTAGCAATACTGTGACTTTCTTGCCGGTAGAAGTCATAAGGAGCCTATCCTATTGGAGTTGTTGAAGGTATCTGAAAATATCACCAATGCCCATCACCACTTGGAGATTAATTAGAGTCCCATCACAGATATTCTAATTGAATGCATTAATGAAGATGTGTACATACCAATACATCTTTTCTTAACTATTTCAGCATAACTGATTTCCTTTGTATTCTCATCTATTTTATTTTATACCTTTAAGGTAGGGTTCTGAGAAGGGCGCCAAGGTCCTCTGAAGGCTGTCCAAGGGGCCGTGCACAGATGCATGGAGAGCTCGTGACTAACGTCTATTACATAGGACTAATAGTGGTACATCCCTCATAGGTGTGCTTATGATGATTATATATGCAAATTCATATCAAATTCTTGGAATAGTAGCTTGAGACATAGCTCCTAATAACCATTACTTCCTATTTTCCTTCTCATCACAAGGAAGGCAGAGTCCTGAAGCAGCTAATGCTGCCCTTTGAAAGCCATGCAAATTCACTAGAACCCTCCAACATCCTTAGAAAGAGAACCTAAAAGGGGACTGTGACATGATATCAAGCAGCAGATACGTGAACATACATAAACGATTACCAAGAGATAGTTTGCCACTCACCTGTTAAAAAGAAATCAGCTTCTTCATCAATTGTTTCAAAACAAACCTTTTGGATTCCCCCTACTAGTGACAAAACCTGTCAGACAAAGCAAGGTAATAAAAACAAAAATGTATAGTACAATCATGAAAAGTGAGCATACAATTTCTTTTATTTATCCTATTGCTTTTATCACTTCAAGTTCTGTTTTTTTCCACTCGTTTGTTGTCATAGTTGAGAAATTTAGCATTTCGCCTAAAATGTTTCACGTGATGAATTATTAAAAATCTTTTACCGCTGGACAATCTTACTGTGGTATAGGGTATTTTGTTTAGTTTTGTTTTGTTATGTTCCTTAAAAAAATTACCTCTTGTTTTGCTGTGAGGGGAGACAGCTAATGAAAAATGGCCCAGAATTATTGTGAAACAATTGTCTGTAGTGTAATCAAGTCTGTTCTGCCCTCCAACTACTCCAGGATATAATGATACATGTATCATTAAGCAGCTGCTATGGATGCCTGAGGAAACTGGTAGAAATTTGTACCTATTGTTTTCCTTTCTCCAGCCTCGTTTCCCAAACATCACCCATGTTCTCTCATTTCCCTCATGCTTTTTGGAATACGGCTGCAAAACTTTTGTGAAATACAATCATGTATCTTCACACTTACATAAATTTGTGCATACACACACAGACACACACACACACACACACACTTCCTTTTCAAAAAGCAAATTGTACAGTAAAAATTTTCTTTCTTCTGGTAACTTTTTGTAATTATGCAATGCGTAAAGTAACCTTTTAAGGATGGTGATTTTTAACACACAAAGCAGGGGTCAAGGGAGAGTGTATGACTAATGTTTAATTAGAACAAGCTTCCAAAATAAAGCAATAATTTGTTTAATGGCTGCTAAATTTTATGTAGCAGAAGGGCTCAAGCTTGATCTCTCTCTTTCCCTCGCTCTCTCTTTTTGTGTGTGTTTGTGTGTGTGTGTGTGTTTCTGGTCATCAGGCATTTCTAAATAGGGCTCAAAGCTGCATTCTTAGTACCACAGTCTTCCAACTCACAGGCAGAGTAGAACAGATTTGCCCAACAGCCACCTTCGTGATAATAAGGTGATATCACAGTATTTACAAGCATTGGCATTTATTTTTCATTTTCTGTCATGATTTCCATCATTTCAAAGTTGCATAAAGAAGAACCATAGGAAAGAGTGGGTTACAAGGCAGTTTCATTTGTAGGAGATTCTCCTTTCATAGGATATAACATAAAACTCATAGATCAAGAGGTTTTCCATTGAATGTTTTCTATTTGCCTATATTTTTGATTTCATAACAGGTCCACAATCAATCCGACATGCTGTCTATAACTAACATATGGCTAAAACATGTTGATCTATTGTGTCATGCAATTAATACAGCATATTAATAGATAAGCAACTAAAAGCTGTAACCTTAGTTTAGTGAAATAACAAATGAACATGTTGTTAATAGAACTTCTACATGGCCCTGCCAGTAGAGAGCATTCTATGTCATATTTGTGCATAAATGTATTTTGGGACAATTAGAATTATCCTGGGACAGATTTAACTTGTGCATTTTATATTTGTGTTCTATAGCTGCAACAAAAGTACACCTATGATGTGTATTCAAGTGCCTTTTCATTGCTATAAATGTATGCCCAAACTAACATGATTTGCCTTTCAGCCATATAAAAACAGCAATCCATTTAAACAATAATTTAGAACTGAACAGTAATACACACTTGAGACAATACAGGAAACAGGACAGTCTTTTAAATGATTTTTATGCTGTCCAACAATTTTCAAACCCATACATGGACAAATGGAAACCTTCCCAAAATGTAATTTAATTTCGAAGTAAAATTCAATGTAAAGAGTGGAGCAGAGCCAGATGTTTTCAGCTACATCCTGCTGAACTACAATTACTGTCCTCATGTAGGATCCCACTAAAGAGAGCATAGTATGTGTTCACATATCCAGCATCAGAAATTACCACAAGAAATACTAGTTCATTATCATGTTTAAATAAGTTTCACTAATAAGAACTACGGGCTATTAATCCAACTAAATAAAGTAAATATTTAGACTTGGAATACAGATGAGTCAAAAAATTGGCTTTAATACTTTTAGAAATCAGAGTACTACAATGGAAGGTACTCACTTCAACTTGTAACCCTAAGACCAGAAAACTAAGGGAGAACAGGGGTTGGGATGGAAAATGGTGTCAGAAGCATCTCTGGTCCAGTATGTTCCCTGGTCATGGTCCGAGGAAGATGTTAAGTCTTCAGAAGAGATTCACTGTGCACCATTCCATCATCTCTCAGTTTATTCAAGAGATCAGCCAAGCCTTCAGCATAGATCAACCATGCTTCCTGTTCAGAGCTCAGAGCCATGCATCACTGCTGATGAAGCCAGACTCCTGGAGCAGCAGTGCCACACTGCTCTGAGTAGCTAGGTCCTTGAGTTGCTACTTCTCCTGTGTCGTGAGAACTGTTCTTCCTATCTGTACCTTCTCTGACTCACATTCTGGGTAGCACTAAATACCCTCCAAGGGTGCAAGGGAGAAGGCATGCCAGGGCACCATCACTCATTCTTAAAATAGTCTCTCTTCCTCCTATTTCAAAGCGTATTATCTCCTTAACAGGACTCATGATCACTTGCTTTGAAATTTGCATTGACATCTAGGCCTCTACAAAACATAAATGTGTTATAAAATAACAAGGTTTAAAACTACTATCATAAAATAAAACGTAACTATACGTGGAGCACAGTAGAGTAGTCAGAGTCCCTATATCTTGATGTTTTCTGGAAGTGAATTCTTACAGTAAGACTCTTAGATAGTCAAAGTTAAAACTTAAGGAGAAGTATATAATTCAGCTGGACTTTGAGTCAAAGGGATAAGCTTCAAGTTTCATGCTGCCAGTGGATAGGCATTTTTGAAGATTTGTTTTCCAAGTCTGTTCAAAATTTTACTTAGCTGAACAACCAAGGGGTTCAACATATATGAATAAACTTGAGCCTTTACTGATGCAGCAAAGCTTTGATAAATATCAATCAAGCATCTATTGTTTTAAAAGATGAGAAATAATAAATCTCCCAATATCCTCCTTGATTATGTTCTGTCGTTGTGACCATCTCATGGGAAAGAATACAGGTTCTAGAATAGAAATCAACCAGAAAATTCATCAAATTAATATTTTAGTATTGTAACTGACTTCAAGAATTTTCTAAAACAATGGATTTCAATAGAAAGGAAAAAAAAATACCCATGTATACTATTTCACATATATACATCTATTTTCCAAAAATTATTGAATGGTAATAGAACTGGAATGGTGCCCTGAACCAAACCTCGTCTAATCCTTGCTCTCATTCTGCCAAAATCTAGGTTCCAAACTCTAAAAGTAAAATCAGTAACAACAGGCTTTAATTGGCTTTCTCTCTTCCTGAAACCTACTGAAAGACAATGGAATTCTCTGTCAAATTAGTTGGCATGCCATTTAGATGTCAGTAGATAAATCTTAATGCTAAAATATATCAACATTCAATCTTTTATGGTTTGTGGGAATGGAAAAACAAACACCAAATAAGTCCTGGTATTTGAACCACAGCAGGATAGGACATTTATAAAATTCTCCCAAGGAGGAATTTGACAAAGACCAAAGAGGGCAAAGAAGTTAGTCTAGGAACCAGGGTATGTCTGTGGCAAAGAGTGCCATCAGGAAGGCTTTGCACTCATCATAGAATTCATTGCACGTGGTCCCAGATGAAAAGCTTTATTTGTAGACAAATGGTACATTTCAGAGAAATTACATCTACTATAGCTATGCAAGAGTTTCAATCCAACTCACCTAAGAAATCATGAATTTTAGTACTTTTTCACGCAATCAATAAAAATTGTAGGAAGTGGAACTTGGGACTGCATATTAATCTTGCATCCAGCTCCTTGCTAGCTTTCAACAGCAACTATTCATCTTGTTGAGCCTATAGAAGTGATTTGTTTCATCTGTACACTCCATGCACAGCTAAATATAAAATCAACTTCTATTTAACAAAGTGGACTAACAGCATGAGGCCTATCAGGGTAGCCTGCAACCTTGGTGTAACATTGCAAATGCCTGCAACATGTCAGCACTGAAGCCAAGCCATTAGAATGTTGCTTAATAATGAAGCCGTATTGATAGGTTGACTAATAGGAATTTTCCATCATAAGTTGCTGACAGACCTGGCTCTGATTTTGTTTCCAAGTGCTTCAACAACTATTTCTCAATGCCTTGAAGTTCTTCAATGACTTAATCCACTTATTGGAAATCAAGTTAAAATTATCCATTAAGCAAATGACTCATTCTCCTTCAGCTAAATGAGGAGGGCAAATAGACTTCACCTTTTTAAAAAAGTGAATTCTGCCCTGGTCTGTGTTTTACAAGTCTTCATCTCTTTGGCTGTTATTGCACTTAATAAATGGGGCCTAGACCATTGGCAAGTATAAAAACAGATTGGAATGTTGGATGTCCCCATCAAAGTCTATTTAACTTCCATGGAAAGGAAGAATAGATCACAATCATTGTTACCCCGCAAAAATTCATCTGAGCTTTCTAAATTCTGTTTCACATTCCCCTAATTTCAGCATAGTCACCCACTGCCACATATATGTCCAAGTGCCCGTGTGTGATGCCTGTGCACATACGCACACACAGACACCATCCAGCTTTGATTCTTGGCCATTTTTCTTAGCAAAATGGTCATCACCAACTAGGATCCTAAAGATATGGGATTTTGTGCCAGACTAGATTGATTTCAGAGTGACAATTTTAAGTAAGTGTGAGGATATTAGTAGCAGTTAACTACAGCTTTTGTAACAAACCACTCTGAAACGTGGTGACTTACGACAACCATCATTTATTTTTTCTCACCATCCTGTGGGTTCACTGGGAATCCCTTTGCTGATTCTTCTTATGCTCACTCATGTGGCTACGTACAGTAGCTTGAGGTTGGGAGGTTCAAGATGGCCTTGATCACATGCCTGGCCTTGGTGCCAGCCTTTGGCTGTGGCATTTTGGTTTGGTTTCTATCCACATGGTGCCTTTTCTCCTGATAGACTGGACTGGCTTCCTTACATGGTGGCATTCAGAGTGGCATCCGAAGAGATTAAAGAGGTGAAAGCCACACCTTTCTAAGTTCATTCTAAGTCTCAGGTCTGGACATGGAACTTGTACCATGATGTTTCTGTCACTTTTTTTTTTTTTTTGAGACAGAGTTCCATTCCTCTTGCCTAGGCTGGAGTGCAATGGAGTGATTTTGGCTCACTGCAACCTCCGCCTTCCACATTCAAACAATTCTCCTGCCTCAGCCTCACAAGTAGCTGGGATTACAGGCTTGAGCCACCATACCCAGCTAATTTTTGTATTTTTTGTAGGGACGGGGTTTCTTCATGTTGGTCAGGCTGGTCTCGAACTCCTGTCCTCAAGTGATCCACCCACCTCGGCCTCCCAAAGTGCTGGGATTATAGGCGTGAGCCCTTGTCCCCACTTTTGTCATATTCTCTCTGCCAAAGCCATCAGAAAGCCAGCCCAGATTCAAGAAATGGGACACAACCTCACTACTGGATGAAGCAGCAAAGACATACCACAAAAGGGAGTGGATTCTAGGGTGGAAGAAATCTGTGGACATATTTTTCAATTGACAGCAATATGGAAGTTGAAGGCACGTTTTCCTGAGCAAGATGCACTGCTCAGCCATTTCCCCTTGTTGGTGGTGGAAAGAAGTGGAAAATGCCACTGTCTTTTCACATCTTTTCCTATGATGTGGCTCCCCTGTGCTTATTAGAGATTGGCTATTTAAAGTTCTTCCCACTGGAGAGAGTTCTGGTGTGTCCTCAAGAGGAATTTGAGTACAATTAGAGCCTTGCATGCCTGTCTTTAATTAAGGGTAGGAACGGAGCACTTAGCACAGGCCCGGTCACCTAGAAGCTGTTTAATACAGAATAAGTAAATAAGGAAAAGATGGGCTTACCATAGAGAAAACTTACTGACCCTTTCTTTCCCTGATAGTTTATTTTTCAGAGACAATACTTATATTTATCAGAATCAGATTCAAAAACATGTATTAAGTAACCATTATGTGGTCCAGTAGGGTTCTGTGCATTTTGATGTTCATTATCTCACTTTTATCCAAAAGGCCAACCTGACCATGAACATTGATGGAGACAGCTAAGAGGAAGAAAAGTCTGAGGAATTATTTCTCTGGCTCTGCATACATTAGAACCTCTCCAGTCTGCTCATTTTGTACTCAGAGTTGCCATCGAACCATCAGTCCCAACATGCAATTCCATTCCAGGGCTATTTTTGTGATTGCATTTTATTGCTTCTTATGTTAATATAGGAAGATACTAAATTTATCCCACACTACCTTAACATTCTGCAAAATATTTTTCTTTCATCTTGACTTTTCATTTAAAAAATTAACTGTTTGTTTGCTAAGAACATTATACTATAAGGTGTATTAATCTTTGAAGGCTGTCTTTCCCATGATAAAATGTAAATATTCCACATGAAGAATTTAGAAATGGCCAGATGTCATGGCTTGGGCTTGCAATCCCAGCACCCTTGGAGGCCAAGATGGGAGGATCACTTGAGCTCAAGAGTTTGAGACTAATTTGGGAAACATAGGATGACCCCTGTCCCTAGAATAAATTGTAAAAATATATTATCTGGGTGTGGTGATGCATGCCTGTAGTCCCAGCTCCTCAGGAGGCTTAGGTGAGAGGATCGTTTGAACCCAGGAGGTGAAGCAGTAGTGAGCCAGGCTGCACTGCACTGAACCATGATCACGTCACTGCACTCCAACCTGGGCAACAGAGTGAGACCTTGTTTGAAAAATAAAAATTAAAAAAAAAGGAAAAGGAAAATAATTGAGGATAATTCCCACTCGTAACTCAGTGGAATGTCAAATTAAAGAGCAATATTTTATGTATACACCAAAAGAAATTAAATCTAAGTGTTTTAGTGGGTGAAGAGGGAGTAGAATACAGAGATAAAGCTCTCTTAAAAAAAACACCACTGGAAACCATTGATAAAGAGAGAGAGAGAGAAAGAATTTGCTAAGGAACCTAAAACAAGAGAGAACTTTTTAAGAATATAATTTTTATTACATCAGTTACTCACTTCAGATGTGTCTGTCTCAGGGAACTAGAAGACAGAACCATAAAATATTTCCATGTGGGGAAAGCACTATTCTGCTTTTGTTTGTGACTATCAAGAAACTCATTGGTTGGTTACACATGAAAACAGCACTGCCAAAAGATGTTGAAACAAAATGACAATTAGTTTGCTAAGAATGATGGTTTCCAGCTGCATCCATGTCCCTACAAAGGACGCAAACTCATCCTTTTTGATGGCTGCATAGTATTCCATGGTGTATATGTGCCACATTTTCTTAATCCAGTCTGTCACTGATGGAAATTTGGGTTGATTCCAAGTCTTTGCTATTGTGAATAGTGCCGCAATAAACAAACGTGTGCATGTGTCTTTGTAGTAGAGTAATTTATAATCCTTTGGGTATAGCAAACTATCACAAGAAGAGAAAACCAAACACCGCATGTTCTCACTCATAGGGGGGAACTGAACAATGAGATCACTTGGACTCGGGAAGGGGAACATCACACACTGGGGCCTATCATGGGGAGGGGGGAGGAGGGAGGGATTGCATGGGGGAGTTATACATGATATAAACGTCATGCACATGTACCCTAGAACTTAAAGTATAATAAAAAAAAAAAAGAAAAAAAAAAAAAAAAAAGAAGTCAGGAAACAACAGGTGTTGGAGAGGATGTGGAGAAATAGGAACACTTTTACACTGTTGGTGGGATTGTAAACTAGTTCAACCATTATGGAAAACAGTATGGCGTTTCCTCAAGGATCTAGAACTAGATATACCATATGACCCAGCCATCCCACTACTGGGTATATACCCAAAGGATTATAAATTACTCTACTACAAAGACACATGCACACGTATGTTTATTGCGGCACTATTCACAATAGCAAAGACTTGGAATCAACCCAAATGTCCATCTGTGACAGACTGGATTAAGAAAATGTGGCACATATACACCATGGAATACTATGCAGCCATAAAAAAGGTTGAGTTTGCATCCTTTGTAGGGACATGGATGCAGCTGGAAACCATCATTCTTAGCAAACTATCACAAGAAGAGAAAACCAAACACCGCATGTTCTCACTCATAGGTGGGAACTGAACAATGAGATCACTTGGACTCGGGAAGGGGAACATCACACACTGGGGCCTATCATGGGGAGGGGGGAGGAGGGAGGGATTGCATGGGGGAGTTATACATGATATAAACGTCATGCACATGTACCCTAGAACTTAAAGTATAATAATAAAAAAAAAAAAAAGTGAGCAAAGGATATGAACAGACATTTCTCAAAAGAAGACATTCATACAACCAACAGACACATGAAAAAGTGCTCATCATCACTGGCCATCAGAGAAATGCAAATCAAAACCACAATGAGATACCATCTCACACCAGTTAGAATGGCAATCATTAAAAAGTCAGGAAACAATAGGTGCTGGAGAGGATGTGGAGAAATAGGAACACTTTTACACTGTTGGTGGGATTGTAAACTAGTTCAACCATTATCGAAAACAGTATGGCGATTCCTCAAGGATCTAGAACTAGATGTACCATATGACCCAGCCATCCCATTACTGGGTATATACCCAAAGGATCATAAATCATGCTGCTATAAAGACGCATGCACATGTATGTTTATTGCGGCACTATTCACAATAGCAAAGACTTGGAATCAACCCAAATGTCCATCAGTGACAGACTGGATTAAGAAAATGTGGCACATATACTCCATGGAATACTATGCAGCCATAAAAAAGGATGAATTTGTGTCCTTTGTAGGGACACGGATGCAGCTGGAAACCATCATTCTTAGCAAACTATCATAAGAACAGAAAACCAAACACCGCATGTTCTCACTCATAGATGGGAACTGAACAATGAGATCACTTGGACTCGGGAAGGGGAACATCACACACCGGGGCCTATCATAGGGAGGGGGGAGGGGGGAGGGATTGCATTGGGGGTTATACCTGATGTAAATGACGAGTGGATGGGTGCTGACGAGTTGATGGGTGCAGCACACCAACATGGCACAAGTATACATATGTAATAAACCTGCACGTTATGCACATGTACCCTAGAACTTAAAGTATAATAATAAAAAATAAAAAATAAAAAAAAAAAAAAACAAAATGACAATTAGTATGTGCTCAACTCACTTCAAAGAGACTGAAGTTTACATTAAAATTTCCCAAGTATTAGCTATTTACATTTTTAAGACTTTTTCTTAAGAACTGGAAAATTAAAAAATTAAAAAAAAAACACCACGAGGTAATTAAAATCAATACCTTACATGATCTCTAAAAGTGATCTTATGACCAGCGTAGTTTATAAAACTCCAGGGAATGTGGTCTCTATAGCAGTTGACTCCTTCATGCTGCAGTAACTGAAGCTTCCTGGTTTCTAGAGAAACCAAACAGATACAAGTCATGTAATCAAGTTAATACCTATTGTGAGCCCACAAGATATGGAGCTTAAGTAAACGTGTGCAGATCTCACGTACAGGAGCAGCTGTGGTTGCCTTACAACCTCTTTGTTTAATGGGGAGTGAAAAAGCCACACACATCTACAACTGATACTAGAAGATAAAATATTTTAGGGAGGCATTCTACAGATAAAATACTTTACTTTTGGCTGAGTGTGGTGGCTCACGCCTATAATCCCAGCACTTTGGGAGGCTGAAGCAGGTGGATCACCTGAGGTCAAGAGTTCAAGACCAGCCTGGCCAACATGGCAAAACCCCGTCTCTGCTAAAACTACAAAAATTAGCTAGGCATGGTGGCACACACCTGTAGTCCCAACTACTCAGGAGGCTGAGGCAGGAGAATCACTTGAACCTGGGAGGCAGAGGTTGCAGTGAGCTGAGACGGCACCATGGCATTCCAGCCTGGGCAACAAGAGTGAAAGTTCGTCTCAAAAAAAAAAAAAAAAAATAGTTTACTTTTAATTGCATGTAACATAGGTTTACCTTTTGATCTTTAATATTGTATTACCTAGTGACTAATTCTATTATAATGATGTCAGTGGCACGTTGAATGCTGTTTAAGGAAGTTAAGTGTGTGTCTTATCCCTACAGCTTGTGTCTTATCTATGATGTTTTCATGAAGAATTGTATGAAATTTTAGAATGGGAAGAAGAAGAATGCCCTGACCTTTATTAGATGAAAAATGCATTAATATATTAACAACTTAATTAAACACCATGGCCATCAGCTCAAGCATTGGTGTCCAAACTTACCTGTGTTCCAAATCACCTGGAGGCCTTGTTAACAGAGCTCCTGGGTCCCACTTCTAAAGGTTCTGTATTCAATAGGACTGGAATGAGGCAGGACTTTGCATTTCTAACAAATTGGTGATACAAATGCAACTGGTCTGAGGACCAATCTTTGAGAACCACTAGACTGGTCTTCCTTGTAACCCAAAGGTGTCTACTGACTTTCCATTAGAATCACATGGGGAACTTTCAAACTGTAACAACTGGACCATAACCCAGAAATGAGTCAGTTAGTCCATCTGTCTGCTGTTGGATCCAGAAATTGGCGTTTTTATCTATTTTCCCCAGACGGTTATAAAGTGTATCCAGGGATCAGAGCCACTGATATAATTCAAGGATGGTGTTTTAAGCAGTCATTTTGAGCTCAGCACCCACTGTCTGTTCCAGTGCTCCCCTTCATCTCAGCCGCAACGTGCCTTTCCTCCTCTCCTTCCTCCAACTCCCAGGGTTTCTCTGTTCCTCTGATTGTTTTCCCTACTCTTATCGTCCTGTTTGGTCACTCCTCCATCTTTGACTTTCCTGCTCATGTGTTCCTGGGGCCAGTGCTGGGAACTAGCCTTGAGAAGGAAAGCATATTGGACCACAAGTCAAAGAACCCATGCACTAGCCTCCACTATGCTATGAAATAGTTTAATGAATTTGGAAACACTTCTGAGTATCAGATTTTCAACTTTATAAAATGGTGAGGTGGGGTTTACTTTTAAGTTATTATATTATTTTCTAAGATTCCCATCCAGCTCTAAATTTGAAAGACTCAGCCTGACCAACATAGAGAAACCCCATCTCTACTAAAAATACAAAAATTAGCCAGGCGTGGTGGCGCATCCCTATAATCCCAGCTACTCGGGAGGCTGAGGCAGGAGAATCGCTTGAACCCGGGAGACGGAGGTTGCAGTGAGCCGAGATAGTGCCATGGCACTCCAGCCTGGGCAACAAGAGTGAAACTCCATCTTAAAAAAAAAAAGACTCACACTGAGAATCTAGTCAAGTAACTCGAGCACTGTGTTCAGCAGGAGTGTTGAGCCAGGACCCAAGGCCTTCTCCTCTCCCCCTTCCCTGTGCCATGGGAGCTGGAGCCCGGATGCTTCTTCATTGCTCTGGCATTGGTTTTGGCCTGACTTTGGCTTAGAAATCTAACTTCAGCTTCTTGTCCTCATTTTTTATTAGCTTCATCTATAATCAAGATACTCATCTCTCTGTGTGTGTGTGTGTGTGTGTGTGTGTGTGTTTGTGTGCACACATGCTATCTGATGACCTAACCTGAATCCAGACTTTTCTCTGTTTTTGAGCATTTGGTCATGACCTTTTTAGCTCTCCACTAAACTAGATTTTTGTTTGTTTGATTGTTTCAAATCAGAAAATCTTTACAAGTAGGCAATGATGTTCCTTATAATTATTGGAGAAATCTGGGATAGAAAACCTGCTGGATCTCATTACTTCTTCTCCTACACCACAGTTTTCTCATCTGGAAACTGGGGAGAATGGCCTCTATAAGACAGGATTACTGTGAAGATTGTTGAGGCAATACAACGTAACAAATGGAAGTACCTTCTCACATTCAGCCTAGAACAAGGTAAAAAATCAGTGGCTCTTAAAGCTCTTTCTGTTTTTTTCATTGACAAACATAGTTACTGGCCTTTAGTTAGCAGGGTGAACTGTTGTGGACCCAGGCTGGGCTTCTGATTGGAGATAGAATTTTAAACTAGGTGATCAGGGATGGGTAGAATTTAGAAAAACACAGTTTTTCTAGCTTGGGAGGAGCGACATGGTCCCATGCAACAGCAAAGTTGTGAATGAGGAGCGTGAGGGGAACAGTGGGACTGGACACCTGAATGGTAAGAAGACACAATGATGAGCGAATGTGAGGCTAAGTGTGTAGCTGATATCCACTGAGCCCTTACTCCACGTTTCACAGCAGCATGCTAAGGACCGCATCTGTCACCCTCACTCAAACCTCACTATATCCTAGGAGTCTTTACTCTCATGGAGAAAGAAACTAAGACTTACAGAAGTTGTATGGCCAGCCCAAGGTCAAAGAGTTTTTAACCTCAAAGTCAATGCTTAACCCTGATCCTCACAGACCAAAAATCTGTGAGAGGTTGAGCTTGATAGGTTAGTCAAGAGAGAAAGAGAATTTAGGAGGGTCTTCAGACAAAAGCAGTACATTAAAAGCAATACCAAAAAAATAAAAAATAAAAATGATGAGCCTTAACATACTGCTCTGGTTTTCCTAAACAAGAGAAAAAATACAGCAGAAGCAAGGAGATAATCCAGATGGCTATCTAGATGTTACTTCCTGGAAGCAATACTCATGTTTTCATTCATTTTACACATGGACATAGTGATTGCCACACACCAGGGACAGAGCTTGCTAAGCAGATAGCCATTCTCATGGGAGCTCATGGTTTAGCCGGGGAGCTGGACAGTAAATATGTAAACAGAGAAAACAAAAACAGATGATATGAGGTTATAAAGAAAATGAACACTGTATGATACAAGAAACATCTGAGGAAGTGACAGCTGAACTGAGTCCCAAAGGTAGAGAATGAGTCAGCCATGGCAAAAGCCTGACGAAGAATATTCCAGGCTGAGAAACTGCTGAGTAAGGAAAGGGTTGCTTGGCTTCCAGAAACATAAGGGAAGCTCACATGGGTCGTGGGGATTCTGGAAGGGTGGTATAGAATAAGTTGGGAGAAATAGGTAAGACCTAAATTGTGCAGTACCTTCTAGGCCTGAGAGCAGTGGAAAACTATTGAAAGATTGAGCAAAGGAGAAAAATGATCCCATCTGTACTATAAAAAGATTGCTCTGGCTGGAATGTGAACAGGTCTCAAAGAAGAAAAACGCAGAGCAATAGTCCAGAAAAGAGATAAGCTAAGCATATGGCAAATAAAGTTGGCAACTCAAGGAAGATCAAAGCTTCAGAGGGCTAGAGAGATGGATAGAGGGGGATATGGTAACAGTCCAGGGCTGCAGCAACTCTGGAAAATACTAATGAGTTGTTAGAAATTTCCCTACGGTAGAAGAACCAGAGAGGCAGGAAGATGGACTGTTCATGGCAGGGAAGATTCACAGGGCCCATACTCTAAGAACCAGATGTTCCAAACACATTCAAAACAAGTTGTAATAGCTAGTATTTTATAACACTTTGAAATGTATGTACATATCACCTACTCGAATCCTCACCACAGCTCTGTGAAGTAAATATGATAGTTATCATTCTTGCTTACAGATAAGAAGAACTGATTTGCCCAACTCAATAAGAGAAACAGCCCCATCATCTAAAGACATCTATTCCCCTACTATTCTAGCTAGATTGCTTCAGGATTGGAAACATGTCTTATTCCTGCTGGTAGATTGATTATATTATAGTAGTTTTGCAACCCAAAGTTGTCGATGATAAACCTGAGAATTAGGACACAAGTGGGGTTAAATCTTAATGGTTTGATGACGAGATTAAATTGCAGTAATTGCTCTCCACCCTCTCACCCAATGGTTCTAAAAGTTTGGTCCTAAGACCAGCGGCAGCATCAGCATCACCTGGTGTATTAGCTCCCAGGGCTGCCATAACAAAATACCATGAACTGGGTGATTTAAAAAACAGAAATTTATTTCTCACAGTTATAAAGGCTAAAATGTCTATGATCAAGATGTCAGTAGGCCTCCTGAGGCCTCTCTTCTTGGCTTGCAGATGGGCATCTTCTCCCTGTGTCTTCATCTCCTCTTCTTAGAAGGACACAGTCATATTGGATTAAAGCCTACCCTCATGACCTCATTTAACTCTGATTACCTCTTCAAAGATCCTATCTCCAAATATAGAGGGTTACGTCTTCAGCATATAAATTGGGGGAGGAGGGTAGAAATTCAGGCAATGATACCTGGGAATGTGTTAGAAGTGGCATTTCTCAGGTCCTACTCCAGACTTACCTAGTTGGAAACTCTGGGGTTTGGACCAGCAATCTGTGTTTCCACTGGCTTTCTGGGGGATTCTGATGTAAGCTCAAGTTTGAGAATCACTGATCTATCGCAGCACTATTTCCCTTGACAAAGAAAAGGGAGAGAAGTTGAGAGCAAAATTTGAAGGACAGTTGGAAACACAAAGACATCAGCACACAGGAATACTGAAACACGAAAAGAGGAGACAAAGAAAGGCCTGAAGGAGAAGTGAGGGACATCTTCTGAGTACCCTGGTGGACCTCAGTTCATACTTACAGCATTCCTGATTAGACAACGAGCAATTTTCTTGATGGCACTGATTGCCTTGTGGAATAGGCATCCACAATGTTTAAAAGAAAAAGCTCGGCCAGTGCAGTGTCTCACACCTGTAATCTCAGCACTTTGGGAGGCCAAGGCGGGCGAATCTCCTGAGGTCAGGAGTTCGAGACTAGCCTGGTCAACATGGTGAAACCCTGTCTCTACTAAAAATACAAAAATTAGCTGGGCATGGTGGTACGTGCCTGTAAACCCAGCTACTTGGGAGGCTGAGGCAGGAGAATAGCTTGAACCGAGGAGGCAGAGGTTGCAATGAGCCAAGATCATGCCACTGCACTCCAGCCTGGATGACAAGAGTGAAACTCCATCTAAAAAAAAGAAAAAAGAAAGAAAGAAAAGAAAGAGCTCCTGCTGCTCTACGTTCAGCCCTTGTTTGACAAGGGTTGAATACTTCATCTGAACCTTGAGCTAGACCAATAAAGTCAGATCTCCCAGAGATATTATTACTGAAGAAGCTGGTCTCCCCAAAAATGGGGTCTTTACCTGTTCAGTGCCACAAAGCCAATACATAAAAATGAAAGTGAGAGTCAAGTAATGCAGGCTTTATTCAATGGCCATGGACCTGAGAAGCAAGAGCTGGCTCACAAATCAACTTCTCAACTCAGTAGATCGGGGAAGCCACAGATATAGGACATCTTTAATGAAGGGGTTGAGCATTAAAAGCAAAGGGAGAAATATTCATGTCTTTTCTGGGAATGGGTGGAGAACCTCTCAAAACTAGAATTTTTGTCCTTTGGCGGTTTCTTCTGGTCATTGTCATGGTGATTGTCAATTGTCATGGCATTGGTGGCAGTGTCATTTAGCATATAAATAAGATTATAAGGAAGTTAGAGGTTCTTCCGAGGTCAAGTGAGCTGTCATTGTATGCCACCAGCCTTAGCCAGTTTGGTCACGGCCGGGGTCGGGGGTTGGGGTGGCGAATTTTGACTCAGGCATCCTGTTTCCTAGAGATAAGCAAAGTTACGGTGGTGTAAAAATTCACCTAGATCATGTAGGCATTATGCTAGGTTATGATGGAAGGTTGGTTTGGAGACAGAAATACTAGGGGATCTTTCTGCTCCCTTGAACTAAGGAGCCTAGTAAAATCGGCGCCATGTCAGCCATATTAATGTTGTGTATGAACACATCAGAGAAAACAAGTCCTTAGTGGAGAAAGAAAAGGGAGTCAAATATATATTAAGAAAGAAAGCAGAGATGCCAGCTTCTACCTGGCTCTACTGTTGATCCTCAGGTTCTGCGAGCTCTCCCTATGCAATTCCAATAAGTTCTCTATTTTACTTGTTAGGATGGTTTTCTATTTCTTAATCCCAAAGGATTCTTATTACCTGGGAGCCAAATAGCTAAAGTTTTACACCTATGTTAACATTTATTTAAAAAATCCTATTGAGGTCTGTGTTGGTGAAGAAATGAAAGTCCATATTGTTTTGCCACACAGAAACAATGCTTATACCTATGTCTATACATACTTAGGTGTCAGTTCAGTTTTCCATCTGTCCTGAAAACAGTCACGATAAAAAGGGAGCAAAAATACATTCTAATGACATTACTCCGTCTCTTACTCACGTGAGTTGAAAATGGCCTAAGCTCATAATAGAGCTTCCAAATTTCCGTTTCTTCAGCAGAACTTGGATGCACCTGGAACTCTCTTTCAAGTTAATGTAAGCTGGCTATGCAAAGCGGTGGGGAAAGCTGGCACTGGATCACAGGTATTCTCTGCATGCGAGCCCTTAGAAGGTACAGTGGAGCAAGAGAAAGGTGCTACGCTTAATGCTCAATTTCCTTCTTTAGTAGATTCAAACTGTACCCACATGGTCTCATAAAATATTTAATTCAAATTTCTCTGAAACCGAAAAGGCAGAATCCTTAATTATCTGACTTATGGAAAAACCTGTATAAAATCAAAACAAATTATATTTTGGAAGTGACTATAATGGATTAGGAAGGTCAAATGTAGTATTTTTTTTAACCGAACATACCTTTAGGAAAATATAGCCCAATAATTTATTGTCCTAAAAATCCTACAAAACCCTTTGACTATTTTCTACTTGTAGAAGCCTGACATATGTATCATGCATATAGCTAGCTATCTAATATATGTATGTTGGCTCCATCAACAATAGCCTTCCTTTTCATTGAATTATCAAATTTCCTTATAGAGAGAATTTCAAATTTCACAACTCCAGAAACAGGTGGATCTTGGGCATACTCTGATTTTGAAACATTCCGTGGCTTTTAAATGCAGCCTTACAGCTATCACTACAGTTCTTCTTCTTTCAATTTATTTCATGGTGTTTTTATTAAGCACCTATTATATGCCAGGCACTGAACTGATCACTTCATGTTTAATGAGAAAGACAAAGAAAAACCCAGACAGCACTAGAAGTTTAGAAATGAGCTATAGCAACACAGAGAGAGCAGTGGAAGAGCCTGGTTATGAGAATAACAATTTAGAACAATATGTGTGTTCATTAGTGAATCCCCATTAGTCTTTGAGAACTGAAGTGCATTCACACAGCTGAGAATTTGTGCGATGCTTCAGGAATTCATATACTCTGGCCTACTTAAGAGTGCTGGGTCACATTTGGTCAATGTTCTCATGAAAACAAACATTGAAGATCAGAAAACATCTTATTTAGTAATCAGGATAGTCTTTATTTTTAAACGGATAATAGTAGTAAGCCCTAGAGCAGAATAATGAAACCTTAGAGTGGAGATAGGAGGAAAGATTTGTATAGAATGGTCAAGTGATTGTAAGTAAAATAATTGGGTGGATCCGAGCTTCCCTTGGCCAACTTGAATAGAGCTTTCAAGTTTTTTCAATTTGCTTTCAAGTTCTAAGTCTGTGCAATTTGTTCAGGGAAGGAGAGGAGAGAAGACAGCGTGGATGGGGGGAAACGGTCTGTGCAGCTACAGGGTAAACATGGAACTATTTTGGGTAGTCTTCATTTTGCTCAAAGACTTGGGAAGTTAAACATTATCCTATTTAGCATGAATCAGATCAAATATGAGACTTATAGACATTTCATGCTTCACACAGGCTACTCAGGGTGATTTATTTAACCTTATAACTACTTCATCTCTCTCCTCTCTCATACACACACACACACACACACCACATGCACACATACACACACACACATCAAGCCCAAAAAACAAACAAAAGAAAAAACTAGTTTACCAGTTTATTTGTTTCCTGTGACCACCAGTGGAAAAGTTTGAATTTTTTTTTTTTTTTTTTTTTTTTTTGGCAGAATCAGTTTGACCACTCACCACTGAGATTTACTAAAGAGAAAGGAGACTATAAATAGAGAATGGGAGAAAATGCCTTCTTGACCTCTTCTTGCCCAATTCTCAAGTTAGCTTACAAAACTGTATTCAGCTTAGGCTCCACCCCTTCCAGCTGGTTGATTCAGAACCTGAAAATTGTATATGCTTTGGTCATTGAGATCAATTCTAAAGGGCTGTTATAAGAGATCAGAACTTTCTTCTCTATGTCTGATGAGTAGATCCTCCTGACCCTGCCTAGACTGTGTGCCTTCTTCTTTCAGCCGTAAAGAGGATGACTGTTTTTGTTTTTGCTTCTGTTTTTGAAATGGAGTCTCACTCTGTTGCCCAGGCTAGAGTGCAATGGCATGATGTCAGCTCACTGCAACCTCCGCCTCCTGGGTTCAAGTGATTCTCATGCCTCAGCCTCCCAAGTAGCTGGGATTACAGGCGTGCGCCACCATGCCCAGCTGATTTTTGTATTTTTAGTACAGACGGGGTTTCACATGTTGTCCAGGCTGGTATCAAACTCCCAACCTCAGTTCATCTGCCCACCTCGGCCTCCCAAAATGCTGGGGTTACAAGCATGAGCCACCACACCTGGCCATGATAACTGGTTTTGCTTCTCACTATGACACAAAAGCTATTAAAGCACTAGAAGGAGACATTATGAAGGCTCTTTGTGATCCAGATTATGAGCTTCTGAGTCACTCAGACACCCAGAGATTCTCAGGTAAAGCGTCAACTCCGTAGGAATTGAGTTTTTCAGCACATGCAACAACTCATAGCTTCCATAAAGCTTTCAGAGATGAAGTTTACTAGGTGCGATCCAAGTTGTCTTCCCGGGGAAAAATGCTATGCTTCATATACAGCTTAAATATTCCATTCACAGTTATAAATACAGAAACTAGATTGAAAGAGAAAAGAAAAGAGGGGCAGTGGGATGTAAGGATAACTTGGAGAGAAGGTAAGCTTACATAGTCACACAGCAATTTAACAAGGACATTTCCTTGGAGTTAGAGGTTGCTAAACCTTCCAAAGGGGCAACATTTTCTTCCTACCAGCAAATTCAGAGTTGGTTTCTTAAAGTGTTTTCCATAGAGCAGCATGAAGCCACATAAACCAAAACCATGGTTAGCTGTTCAAACACGTGACAACTATTTGTGCTTTTTGGTGATGAGTGGTTGAAATAATTAGAATCCTTTTCTAGTTACTGGCGTGCCAAGCCAGGGGCAGAGGGTGCCTTTCTGAGTGGGGAAAGGAAAAGCCAAAGGCAACTATTAGAAGAGACTATTATACAATTTTGAGCTAACATATGGAATCAATAGCCAACACGAGCAGCTGTGCTCGGCTGTGGAAAGGCCTGAAATGGTGTAGTCACACTGTAACCAATAAAACGAATTATTGACTAAAGGAGAAAGCGTATGTGTGGAGAGAGGGGGAGCTCCAAAGCAGGATTAAGAGATGCATTTACTCTAAAAAATAAGAGTACTGGGAAACAAACCGTGTCACGGTTTTCTTCTTGATTGACAGTGAAACATACAAGAGCCAACATTAGAGAAAAGGTCTGGACTCAGGGTTATGTAGTTAATTTCTGCCTCCACACTCACTAGAAGTGCAGAAAGCTTCCCCTGCCAGAAATCAGAAATAAGCACCATGAGGCTTAGCCAGCACACTCAGTAGTCTGGATACCTTCAACTATCCAGTGGGCATGCTAAGATGTCACAAAATACCCTAAGGTCTACACAATAGGGAAAAAAATCTACTGTAAAAGAAAAGGCCTATATCATCTAAAAACTGGGTGATCTGTTTCTTAAGAACTCAAATTTGCCCACTAATACATTTCACAACTAACAAAGAGAAAATACTTTTATTGATGATGCTGAAAGAAAACATTAGTTCTGTGTGTTTTATTTATTCACACTAACATTCATTTGGAAATCAAATAGCTTGGATTATATTTTTTACACGTGCCATGGCTCCGAGGTATAGTATAATACCTAAAAGCTTACTCAAACTCTTCATTTGCCATGTGCAAAATAGAAATAATAATACCTCTAAGTAACCCAGCAAATTTACTAGGGCAGCAAATACCAATATAGAGAGCTATGTAAAGTATTATAAATTTCTTCAAAGAGAACTAAATGCACATTTCAAATAATAAATGTATTATTGCTAGGAATAATAATGTATGTATATACCAATCTTACACATTAAATAATCATTATTCTTTTTTGAATATGGTGCATTTCTTTTTCCTGTGAGGGTGAAATTTGCATTCTTTAAGTATAAAATCCACTCACATCTAAGCTGATAGACAAAGCATTCACATGACTTAACACCTTTTCTCCAACACTGAGTGGGCTATTCTTTGACTTAATAGTGATTTTCTGTGTGTTTTGAGTGAGATTCATGACCGTGTCAAGCCAAGAACTCTCACTCAAATGAGAACCACGTTATTATTTTTTTTCCAAATAGGATACTTTCCTCACTCAAACAAGCAGAAAGCCCTGCACCTGTGTTTAAAAACTCTAAAACTCACAGGTTATAATCACACTCTGGAGTGAGAGAACACTGCCCATGGACCAGGGCCTCTTGCATCCTCTCCATCAATTTTCTGTGGTTTCTCACCTGAAGCCATCAATGAGGAACCTCATAAACCCGAAAAATACTAAACACCAGAGAATCAGTAAACAGGTTGTTAAAAAATAATTGAAACTCCCATTTCCACTGCCCATTCGGCAACTTTGTTTGCATCTAATTACTCCTCACTGTGCATCTCTGATGCATGGACAGGATGCAGAGTATCAGCACGACTTCAACTGGAATTAAAACCTGGCCATCACATGATACATTACTTCAGAGCCTTGAGAAGTTCGGATCAGGGTCAAGATGATAACCAACAGCTTCAGCTTCTCATTCTTATCCTCTAGAAGCACGGTGATGCACTATTCAGGGCTTTTGTGAGATGCTAAATACTTTACACGTGTGCTGTTAGAGTTAAGGATGTAGTTTTTAGTTTTAGTGGTATTTGATCCTTTATTAAGGGTGTATAAAGGTAAGAGGATGAGACCCAACTGAAAGGCTCTGGCACTGGGGAATACGGAACAAAACAACTCCAAGTATTTGTCCAAGGATAGAATCACGATACCTACAAAAGGGCCACACCGTATTATTCGTCTCTCTCTTTGGAAAAAAAAAAGCTTATTATTATGAGAGTGAGAGAGAGATAGAGAGAGACAGAAAGGCCTACTCCGTGTATTAGTCAGGGTTCTCTAGAGGGACAGAACTAATAAGGTAGATGTATATGTAAAGGGGAGTTGATTAAGGAGTATTAACTCACATGATCACAAGGTCCCACCGTAGTCCATCTGCAAGCTGAGGAGCAAGAAGCCGGTTTGGGTCCCAAAGCTGAAGAACTTGGAATCCTATATTCAAGGATAAGAAGCATCCAGCACAGGAGAAAGATGTAAGCTGGGAGGCGAAACCAGTCTAATCTCTTCACATTCTTCTACCCGCTCTAATGCTCTTCCTTGCTGGCATTTGATTAGATGGTGCTCACCTAGATTGAGGGTGGGTGTTCTTTCCCAGTCCACTGACCAAATGTGAATCTCCTTTGGCAACATCCTCACAGACACACCCAGGAACAATCCTTTGCATCCTGCAATCCAAGCAAGTTGACACTCAGTATTAAGCATTACACTCTGTGTGGGGCCTTTTTGCATGGAGTGTGAAAGACTACTATAACTTGCATATTGCCCATTTCAACTTCATGCATTTTCCATGGGTCTTCAGCTCATTTTGGATTCTCAAAGAGAATTTAGGCCCCATCCCTACAGACAAGCAGTCAGGTTTTCATCATTCAGGCTGGAGTTTTGACTGAGGAATCTGAGATCCAGAGAGAGTAGCTCTCAGAATAGATATGCTCCGTCCATGTGGTTATAGCTTCCAATTTGGTCCTCATTTTTAAAGATATTGAAATAACAGCAACAAAGTTTACCAGACACTAGAGGAAAGCCATTGACATAAAAGATGGAGACTCACACAAGCAGAAAGACAAAATCAACAACTTAGAGGACACTGAGATTTTGCAAGTGGAAGAAATCTTCCCTTAAAAGATATAATTTATATTTTCAGAAAGATTCTAACAGGTATAGCAGCTATAAAATGGGGACAGAATGCTATTAAATAGAGACAATGAAAAAACACCAAAAGAGTTCTCAGAAATTTCACATCTAAAGGAAATCAGTAGAAAACTCAGTAAAAAGCTGTAAGAAAGAATTTCCATGAAGTAGAAACAGAAAAGAAAAACAAACAGAAAACAGACAAAAAGATGAGTATTTGAGCTCAGAAAATCCAATACTCCTCCCACATCCCCCCCAACCCCACGCCCCTTACCCTCTGCAAAAAAAAATTTTTTTCAAACATATAGAACCGATAAAATGGGAGGGAAATATAATAAACAAAACAAATAGTATGTTTTAGTAGTAAATGGCAAAAAAAAAAAAAAAAAAAAACAGATTAAAAAGGCCTATCAAGGGCCCAGCACAAAGGACAATAAAGAATCAGTAATTTGGTAAATTGTCTAAAACTGTGGTAATGTTGAGGTAAAGCAAAATACTGACAAATTGCAGAAAGACAAAAAAAGATCACACAAAAAGGATTAAAAAGCAGAGTGGCCTCGAAATTCTCCAGTTAGAAAACAATAAAACACAATACTTTCAAAATTCTGAAAGAGAATCATTTCCAGCCTAGAATTCTATAACCAGGCCAACTATCCACGAAATGTTGGACAAATAAAAGTTATTTTCATACATGGAAGGCCTATCAAGGGCCCAGCACAAAGGACGAAACAAGAATTCTCTAGTTAGAAAACAATAAAACACAATGCTTTACTTTTTTAACTCTGCTATCAAGGGACTCAATCCAGAAAGAGGGACAGTGTGATGGAGTGGTCATAGCATGAGGCAGGAATTAGTCTATGCCATGCAAAGTACATAAACTTCGACAAGTTGCTTTGCCTCCATAAGCCCACATTACTGCTTCTACAAAATGGTGACAACAATAGATGGTTGCAACATGGTCACTGTGAAGACAACATGAGATAATGCACAGTGCTGTTTAAACAAGTTAATCTTTTGTTAATGCTGGTGATTCCAGTACATTCCTATTTTTTTATAAGCCTCTCCTTTTAAGCCCTTTGAATGATTATTATTTCATTAGCAAAATTCCTGAAGGCCCGGCACGGTGGTTCAAGCCTGTAATCCCAGCTCTTTGGGAGGCCGAAGTGGGCGGAGTTCACCACCACCCTGGCAAACATGGTGAAACCCCTGATCTCTACTAAAAATACAAAAATTAGCCACGCGTGGTGGCACACCAGCTACTTGGGAGGCTGAGGCAGGAGAATTGCTTGAACCTGGGAGGTGGAGGTTGCAGTGAGCCGAGATCACACCACTGCACTACAGCCTGGACGACAGAGCGAGACTGTGTCTCAAAAAAAAAAAGGAAAATTCCTCTAATAAGCATTACTCTGTACATCTACCCCTAAAACTTAGTTTCAAATTGAAATCTTATCTTGACCTGTCTTATAGATAGTATTCAAAAAGTTCCTATATAAGGGAATCTCTTAAAAGTATTCTTAAATGAAAAAACTTATTTATGTTTTAAAAATATTATACATGAAATTTCATATTTCAACCTCTTTGGTGATGTTATATTCTGAATCCATCTTGTTTTCAAAGGCAAAGTCCCCACATGTATTGCATAGCAAGCACTTATACCGGCTTAATTTTTTTTTCAATTTCTGTTATTTACTGAAAATATTATGAAAAAACATCACGCTCAGAGCTGAATACATGTTTTCGTTACCCTTCCTTCCTGTTTAATTTTTTCTGGAGACTACTTCAGGATATTGGAAATGAAAATTTAATAAAAAATATACAAAAGCCAATGTGTTTTTCAAGGAAATTTAATCTATATGTTCTGATTCATTTCCATTTGAATCATCAAAATGTTACTTTACGAGAACCATTTTAAATATAAGGAGACTCTTGTGCCATTTGAGCTTCATTTTATTTTTATTAGAAAGTGCACTCTCCGTTGCTTAATATAAATGCACCCTGAAGTTTGAAACAAACCCCATTCCACTGTCCAGATAGGTTTGCATTTTATACAGATACAAGCTTCTCTTCATGGTCCATTTCATCTTACCTGACTGGCGGATGCTTCTTTGAAAGGTAGGAACTAAGAGCTAATTGCAAACTACTTCTTTTGTCTTCATTTTGCAAGACACTTGAACACAGACACATCCTTCACTCTTGATAAAAACTCTGTGTCCCTCACCTCTCAGGAGGCCATGCACACAGTTGCTGGTTCAGTGAGTTCCTGGGTAGTTCCTTAAGATACCTGCAGTGATGCCTAGCCATCATGGATGCTAAAGAAGCCCTATTTCTATTTAATTTCTACACTTTCCTGCAGTCTTCAGGGTGCACGTCTTGGGATGCTTGACTTCTGGGCATTTCACTGCTCCACCAACCCAGGGGCTCAGCAGGAACCATTGGTTTATCCAAAGTGATTTGTAAATAAAGGAAAAGTCAGAGTCACATCACTCTCGTGGTCCAACACATCATACCTCTAACCAGCATGTCATTCTAGAATTATTTCTCCTCCCTGCCTCAGTTCCTCTCTTTGTAAAAGGCCATATGTTGCCATCATATTATTTTTGTCTCATTTAAAATTCTTTTATAATATTTTAAAACTAAAAATAGTACTATTTATATTTTGCTTAATTTTTTTCAGAAAACTTCTATATTTGTTATTGCCCCATACTTTGAGAGAATCCAAAAATCTATTTCAACTTTAAGCTGACCTAGTCAGCATTTTATCTATTGAATAAGTGTATAAAGTTACACTTTTGAATCTATGAAACAAAATGATAATTGAGGCATCTCAAATGTCTTCTGCCTCATTAAATTATTATAATATATTCAGTTCAGTTTTATTACTGAGTATATTTTATTATATGCTAATTCTTTGAAAATTAGAAACCATAGTGGCTATATGTAGAAACTCCCTTGTTAAATAGAATTTTGGATTAGGTGGATCTTTCTGTTTTTACCATTACTACTATCACTGTGTTGTCTTAGTAATAATAATACTAATGGTAATCACTATTATGTGTGGAGTTATCATCATGCCCAAACCACTGAGCTGAGCAGTTGACAAGCTGACCAGCTGCATCTCCTATAACCATCACAATATTCTATGCATTGGTTGCTATTTTTGGCTTTAATTCACAGATGGCAAAAACAAACCTTTTAATGATTATGCAATCAGATAGCTTAATTGTTATTCAGCAAATATTCTCACTGTCATACCTACAACGAACACAATGTATTGCCCCTGAATGTTGATATTGAGCATGGCCTGGGAACTTGTTTTGGAAAAGAGGGAGCTAGGCATGTAAAATGCTGGCGTGGAACAGCTTTTGCCATTGGGCACCAATCATCATGACAGAGCAGAACTCAGACCCAGGTACGTGTCACTCAGACCCAGGCACGTGTCACTCAGACCCAGGCACGTGTTGCCATTTCCTACATGCTTACCATGTGCCACCTGCTTAGACAGTGCCTTCTCAACACGCTACACACATTAACTGATTCCAGCCTTACCACAACCCTATTTTGCAAATGAGGAAGGGAAGGTATAGGTTTTAAGTAACTCACTAGTTCGCATAGCTATGAAATGGTGGTACTGGCCTTCAGTGGAGTCCAACTCCAAAGTGCACACACTTAACCACAACATTGCTGCCCTTGTATTGGCTTCTCCATACATTTAAAGGCCTTTTGAGAAAACCAAGAGTTACTTTAAAAATGGGATTAGAGTATAACGGGTTCAAGGCTGAAATTGGCCTCTTGTAGATGTATGTTACTCTGAACCTTGGCCTTTTCATCCATAAAATGGTGACATAAATAGTGCCCAGCAACCAGGACTGTTTTGAAAAATAGTCAAGATCATGCAGAAAAGAAAATAAAAATCCTCAGTAATCCTTAGCTATTATTATTACATAAGTCATAATGTAATAGAGGAAAATACTCCTATTAGAGAATATGTAATAGAAAATTCTAGTGCAAAGTACTCTGCAATTCCACAGACTTCCTCTCCCTTCCCCTTAACGGTTATAACCAAAATGAATGGCGTGGGCATTGTTTTATACCCCAGTTTTAGAATTATAAAAGGACCTAGTTCTATCAGGAGCCAGTGAGAAATTGTACTGTGATTTTCCATTCCCTTTGTATATATCCATGGAAATTCAGTCGGCTCCCTCAGCTGTCTTATCTGTGCTTTTAGCAACCCGTTAAAGACCAGCTAGTGCATCTGAAAGTTCTTTTACTCAATCAATGAGCTTGTTGCCATGGCAGGCTAACACGAGGTGCCATTGATGATGACTCGATTTCCTCTCGCATCTGAACTGGAAAGGGAGAAGACAGACTAAATGAAATCCCATCCATCTTAATGAAATACAATTATATTCTCCTTATTAATCATTTACGAATCAATATGTCTCTTCTTGGTGAACCTCACCAGAATTTGTCATTCCATGCCAAGCCTCAATACATCTTGTCTTGTAGTGATTTTTATAAGTTCAGTCACCTGTGTCCCAGGGTAAATAACAGCGTTTTCTCGTACTGCAGAGCGAGGGCAAGAACAGCAATGACAGGGTGGATTGCAGAAATCCCCTCTGAATGCTAAGCAGCCCGCTGAATATTGCCTTCACGTGCATAATTTAAAAATGTACCCTGTTTTATTTTTAAATAGCATGAAGGAAAATGGATTACCTTAGAAAGGGACTTATTCTAGTACCATTAAGTGGGAAAACCTCTTGGGTATTCTTACCCATTGACTGCTATAATCTTGCACAGGCTTATCAACATATTATGTATGTATATGTATATACGTAGAGAGAGAGAAAGATTTCTTAGAGCATATTTTACAGCCCATCTCACTGTACTTTACATATGCATATAATGTATCAATTTAACATTACACCTAACAACAGTCACCTGTGAAAAAACTACTATTGTTTACGTCTTCTTAATACAGATTGCAAGACTAGACGTGGACTTCATGCATTCTGTGGCTGCTTTGGAGCTATTGTTTAATTAATGAGAACAAAGCAAAGAATAAGTAAGAAGAGAGAAAGAGAAAGAAAGACAGTGATTCCAGCAGCAAGAGCGAAGAACAAGTGAAGAGAAATAGATTGTTTTAAAGGTTAAATTGGTGTTATGAGTGAGAAATAAGTCCTTCTATGATATCTATCTCACCAGGGGATTTTTGTTATTTGTGCCGATTTTAACTATGTCTGAACCTTTATTGATGAGGAATTGTATAACCAGAACAAGTTTAAGAATACCTGGGATATGCTCCAAGTTACATACATATGAGAAAATGCTTAACACAGATTCGATAGCTTTCCCATTTAGCATACATACTATCTACATATCTATTTTTATCTACGTCTTTATCTGGAGTTACAGCTGTAAGACCGTCTTAACAAGACTATATGCTTTTCCTTTTATGATTAAAAAAAATACTAGAGTAAAATAATCTAGGAGCTTTACACGAAAAAGAAAGGTTTGAAATGCAAGAAAATAAACACCTCACAAAGAAACATCCTGTGTGCTGTTGGCACTCCTCAGTGTCAGCCTCCTTGAGCAACATAAACGCAGGCACTGAGGCGTGACTCCAATGCACCCTGAAGTCAATGAAATTTGAGGTCAGTGATTTTAAAAAGTAGCTGGAAAATCCGAAAGGATTGGTGCAGTTAGTTCAGTTACAGACATTGTTCTGAGGAGGTGACTTTTACAGGCCCCATACCAGAGACTCTTAAGGGTCTGGGAAACCCTGTCCTTTATCCTCCCCAGTTGCAATTTCTTCTGATAGTACTCAACTCGCTGCCTAACACGAATTGGCAAGGATGAATTAATTCAGTTATATGATTGGTTCATTAGAGATTCAGGTCAAGGGCGAAATCCAAGAAATGTGTGAATCAAAGAGAATAGAATGCCTTTGACCTTTTAATCACTTCTATGCCACGTTCTGTTTTCCCTGCAAAACAGGAGAGGTTTCTCCTTCCTTCTCCTATGGTCTTCCTAACCATAGGAAGCTCCTAACCTCCCTCAAAATGTATTTTGAAAGGCTCTCAAATCCATGCTTATAATAGCAAATCCAGAGATACATACCTGGGTAAGACTGCAGCCCCCTGCACCACACTTAAAAAAAAGAAAGAAAAAGAAGTGGTACTTTAAAATCCATGTTCATGTCTTTTTTTTTAATTTAATTTAATTTTTTTATTTTATTTTATTTTATTTTGACAGAGTTCATTTTTCTTGCCCAGGCTGGAGTGCGATGGCAGGATCTTGGCTCACCACAACCTCCACCTCCCGGGTTCAAGCCATTCTCCTGCCTTAGCCTCCCTAGTAGCTGGGATTACAGGAATGCGCCACCACACCCGGCTAACTTTGTATTTTTAGTATAGATGAGGTTTCTCCATGTTGTTCATGCTGGTTTCAAACTCCCAACCTCAGGTGATCCACCCCCCTCGGCCTCCCAACGTGCTGGCATTGCAGGTGTGAGCCACCGCGCCTGGCCCGTGCCCATATTTTTAATGGATCCACACTGCTTTCCTCCAGGAAGCCTTCTTGGATTTCCTTGAACAAAAAAAGTACAAATACCTGAGTTTATCAGTCTTCCTATTGATAGTCTGAAGAAGTCTTTACAGAAGACACTTTGAAGATGTTAGAAAAGAGGGAGAAAGAATTGTCTTAATATTTAGTGATCCTGAGAAAATCAGATTTGGAATAACCCTGTAAAAGTGTTCCCCCTGGGACTTAGAGTGAGTGCTCTGCAAATATTTACAGTTGGATAAGGTCTTCAAAGTGGAGAATAAAATGCAAAGTTGCCAATAAATAAAATTTAAAAATGCTCACTACATTTTACACTCCATAGTGACAAGTTTATTCTGTCTTACACAGTATTTCAATCCCTCAATCATATGATAAAAGAAGAATGTATCACCTTCTGAGAAACACCACGCGTGGAAGGGAGGATTGTCTCCATATCTCCTCTTAATTCGTATGGCAGGAATTTTGTGGTTGTTATTGTTAGTGATGAGTTAGTTTGTTTTCTCCCACTAGGTTCAGGAGGTCAGAGACTGTTTTACCTCTGTACTCAACACATATCATACTACCTGGTTCATAGTAAAGGCTATGATTTTAATAAACAAATATATAGTAAGTTTCTCCATGTAACAGATTAGTACATACATTTTTGTGATAGACACAACCCTTGCAGAGTGGAGATTGTCATCATCACCAAAGTTCTAAAGTGAGACATCCCACAGGCTACTTTTATTTTGTTTTTAATACAGACACAAAGCTGGTCATAAAGTATCAACACAAATCTAGATCACTGGTCTCAGTTTCAAAAAAAGAATGACGCTTTCATATTCCAGTATTCACATATTCTAAGAGATCTCTCGTTCATTCTCCATAACCCCAAGTCTTTGCACTACTTTATTTGCAGGCTTATAAAAGGACAGTTGTGATTATTTTGCCTTCTATAGGGTACCTGCCATTATGGCTGAAGAGAATGAGTCTAATCTACAAATAAATGTGATGCTGATTTCTGATTGTCACAAACAATAAAAGAGGTTTTATAGTTGCAAATGGTTTAATTTGTTCAAACAGCCCCTTGTTCATTTTCGGTTTCCTTTACTCTCATGTTTCAGTTCACACGCAAGTCTTCTTAATCCAGAGCTCCAAAATCAAGATTGGTGGGAAGAAAATCCAATTGTTTAGGGTCAAAATAAATATGTTTTTCAAATGCCGAAGAAAGAGAACACGGTTATTCTACTTTGATGTTAATACCATGCCTTTTGTAGTTTCCCTGTTTGTTTGTTTTCATCTTCCACTGTCAACCAGGGCACCAGATTTTATAGGCAGCTTAACACAGAGCAGATGCTGATGAAAAGAAATGTGGTTTTGAGTGTGACATTAAAAAAATATCATTCTCTCCTGTCTAAATGTTATATTCTTAATGGGTTTAATTTTTTATTAGCTGATATATAAAGAAACAATAAGCATACATTCAGTCTTAACTGAACCATACACAGCTCACTAGCTGGACCATGAATAAGGCAAGAAAGGTTCACATTTAAATATTTTAAAAAAGAAAAAACATCTTCTACTTTGTGCAAAAAGCATGCGTTTCCTGGCCAAGCCTCTTAGTATTTGTATTTATTTTATAAATAGAACTGGTTTCACCATGGTAAAAATGATCTTGAATGCATGTTTTTAAGATCATCTCTAAATACGCTTTCAATCAGAGTACTTCTTTTATTTTGATCAATGATGACATACCAAGAGCAACTTTGGGACTAACAAATCTGGAATAAACGTGACACAGATGAAAGCAGAGTTGGAACCTTGAAAGACAAAAGCAAACAAACAAGCTCCAATGATTTTAGAGACACCATCATGCAGGAATTAAACAGAGGCTGTATTTGGCACAGTTGACCACTCAGGTGCTAGAGGCATTTCCAAATGACTGAGCCAAGAAAATAATGCATCCCTACTTTTGCTCTTGTAAGCTTGAAAGCTTTGATGAGGAGATAAGACTAGATACCTGACTTCAACAGTCCATGACCCCAAAATAAATAAGTGTGAAAGACAAGTTTTGCACAATTGGAATGAGACATCCTGCAAGATCCACAGCAAAGCACCTATGTGATCATTTCCTTGCATTGCCCAAACTGAGCCATGTGCCACAGGCTTCACTTTGTTCCTCGTACACAGATCAGAAAGGAACATATGCAGTATTGTGCTGGGATTATATGGAATATTATTTAGCGCTAAAAGAAATGAGGTATCAGTCCATGCAAAGACATGGAGGAAACTTATATATTGCTAAGTGAAAGAAGCTAATCTGAAAAGAACACATACTGTGTAATTCCAACTACCTGATACCCTGGGAAAAAAGAAAACTGTGGAGACAGTAAAAAGATCAGTGGTTGTCAGGGACTGGGGGAAAGAAGGGATGGATAGACAAAGTAGAGAGGATTTTTAAGGCAGTGAAACTGCTCTGTATGATACTGTAATAGTGACACGTGCCATTCTACATTTGTCCAAATCTATGGAATATGCAACACCAAGTGTGAACCCTAAGGTAAACTATGGACTCTTGGTAATAATGTGTCAATGTAGGTTCAACTATTGTAACAAATGTACCTCTCTGATGGGGAATTTTGGTAGTGGGGAAAGTTGTGTGTATGCTGGAGCAGGGGGTTATATGAGAACTCTTTACTTTTTATCAATTTTGCTGTGAATCTAAAACTATTCTGAAAAATAAAGGGTATTAAAAAATGTTGGGAGAACATTTGAGACACAGATGATTGCATGTGGTTGCAGCTGCTTGTCATTGTAATTTTGCTGAAATATCCACCATTTTATTTGTTGCATCACAAAAAGAACTGCGACTTACATTTCGTAACATGCGTAGCTGATTTCATGCACTTTTGACAGTTCAGAAAATTCATTTCTCTATGCCAACTGTTGTCAAACAGTTTTATTGTTTATGACCTCTGCGGTCGGTCTCTAACTTTGCACACTAAATATGCAGAAGAAAGGGCAAATAGCGGCTTTGTATAAATGGAAAAACAATGCTATATTTTCTAATGTAAATGACTGAAAGAGTATCCTTTGAAGTTTTAACCACTCATTATGACTGAAACTTTATAGATTCAGATCTGTGGTTGCCAAAAACTACAAAAAGGAAAGAAAAAGGAAGATGCCCCAGTAGAAAGCACATGGAGTGTGGCAACTGAGAGGAGAATAGATCGTAGACTCACACAATATCATGGCAGGAAGGACCCTAAGGGAGACGCTGGCCCAGGGATCCTTTCTCTGCCCATCCATGGCTCCTTATAGCATCCGGGATAGGTTTCAGATGGTTCATGCAGCCCTAGAAACTACAGAAGAAAAGTTAATTCTCATCTGCATATGTGATGTTTAGGGAGAACTCCCATCGCTTTCATTAGAAATCTCAAAAAACTGTATGATGGCCCCAAAATTGTTAGGAATTGCCGAGACTATAGTCAGCATCCCAGAGATGTGAAGAAACACACTCAGAATCCTCCAGTGTTTATGCTGGTGTTTAAAAAGTTTGTTGACTTTTTCATAATCTAAGTAACTGACAAAATGTTTAAATAATAAAATGACAATCATAGAGGCTAAATATTATAGATATTGAATTAGGTAAAGTGTGCTAACTTGATCATTTTAAGAAAATAAAACGTTTCCTAGAAAATACGTTCCAGTAGGGTGAATCCCTTTGGTGTAAATATTAAATTATCTAACACATAATCTTTATTTCTCAGTATCAGACTATTTTTCCTGCATCTGTGTGGAACTGTTTGTGAGCATAGTAAACAGAACACAGGTGATAACATATAAGAGGCAGCAAATGTCTACCCTGCCACAGCCCACTGGCCACAGTACCTCCAGGATTTCTACTTACTCTTTAATACTCCTGAATTAGGCAATATTATTTAATATTTATTCTTTGAAACACAAATTTCATGAGACTCTCCAGGACAAAGGAGTCTCCTATCAAATATGTTAAAGAATGTTTGAAAAATCCCAGTCTCTATGCATGTATTAAAGGCTCTGACAAATTCTGTATTCAAGATATTTCACTAACTTTAACTAAGTTTTATTTCTCCTCCTCCTCCTCCTCCTCCTCCTCCTTCCTCTTCTTCTTCTTTTTATTTTTAATTTTTTTGAGATGGAGTCTTGCTCTGTTGCACAGGCAACAGAGTGCAGTGGAGCCATCTCAGCTTGCTGCAACCTCTGCCTCCCGGGTTCAAGCAATTCTCTGCCTCAGCCTCCCAAGTAGCTGGGATTACAGGCACCCACCACCATGCACGGATAATGTTTGTATTTTTAGTAGAGATGGGGTTTCACCGTCTTGGCCACTCTGATCTTGAACTCCTGAACTCGTAATCCATCCACCTCGGCTTCCCAAAGTGCCGGGATTACAGGCATGAGTCCCTGCTCCCAGCCTAAGCTTTATTTCTTAAACATATTTGAGCCTTTTATTTATTTTCTTAAAAAAAAATGCCCAGTAAGACTTGGAAAATAAGGGAAAAAAAGACTCTAATGTAATGTAAACATGTTATCTGGAAGAGGAACACTGTCAATTATTATATTAATAGCTGTGAATGTTTTTCAAAAGTCACCAAGTAGAATGTTAAGCAAAAAGGACTCTCAGCGGGAGGAAGTCAGAAAAGGATGTTCAGCCCTTTGCAGATGTTAATCATGATTTATTCTCAGGATAGTCTGGAATGAGACACATGGGCAGGGATTCACAGATTTTGGAGTGCAGGAAAATCACTTTGTGGACATGTGAAAAGTGCAGTTCCTCATGCCCCAACTCAGCCTGATTCCAAGTCTGCATGGACCTAGAGATCTCACATTTTTAGGGAGTACCCCGGTGACTTAGAAGCAAGTGGTGGCTGGATAAGCCTTGATAAACTGCATTGAGGACGGAGTGGACAAAGAATAGGAAGGATAGAGAAGGAATGCGCAAGACCTTAGAGCAGCCACCTGATTTCTTCTGATTCTCAGAAAGTTTGTGCATACAGCTTTTCCTGGGCCCACAGGAGAGGAGTCTGTGTCAGCCCCTCTGTCCATCCAGTCCTACAAGGTTGCGTTGCATCCTGTTAATTCCAGCCTCAATCACGGACGACCATCTTCAAGATGATACAAAAGCTCTTACTTGAGCCGGCTTATTGTTACCAATATTTTCATGTGAGTGCTGAGCAATACCTGACAAGTCAATTAAAGCACACAAATGCTTTTTCAGGGAGCCCCACTGGAGTCCCCTCTTTTGCTTTTAAAAAGCATATTTTGTTCTTTTTATTTTGTTTTTTTTTTTTTTTTTTTACAAAAGGAAACACAACTTTCCCAAATTTGTGCATCCTTCTGATTCTGGTTTTAGAAAGGAAATGAAATTTGTCACGCTGCCATACATCATTTCCCTCGCAGTACAATGTCCCATCTGTGTGTCAAGTACAAAAGAAAAGCATTTTGTGAAAAATTGCTAAAGAAGTAATGATTTTTGTTCTCAACTCTTTGTTTTGCCTTTCAATAAAGAAGGCGACATGTGCCACAAATGATGTATTATTGTTTAGGTACAACCCCGGTAACACAGTGCATAACCAAAACCATGTTTCACAGCAGAGAAACTATAGTTTACTGCCCCTATGGCTCTGATGAGAATATAATGTTCTACAGTTTATAAATGCTTTGAGGTCAATACATGATTTGCTTCAGCTTGTTCATCCAATGAGCAGGGGATCCAAAAATATATCAAACTATTAGACAGCCCCCTGGAAGCTGGACTGAGGCAGCAGTGATGGAGAGGTTCCATGGAAACCCCTCTGTCAGCTGGAGATGAGATAATTAGATCCAGGTAATACACTGGAACCCCAACAGGGAGCCGCCAAGCAAACATGCCATCTTCATGGGCCTTTCTTATCCTGCACAGCAACTGTGGCCTAAGACAATGAAGCATTGAGGGATTCATTGATGCCCAGCAATGCCCCACCGTCATTCAGTCAGCCCCATTATCTAGAGACCCTTCCTCCTACAGAAGTAAGCCAAAAGGACAGGGCCCCAAGAAAGGTTATTTTTAAAGTACTTGTTTTTATTTGTCAACCAACTTTTTTTTTCTCTTCTTTTCTCCTTTTCTTACAATATACCATCAATCATGTATTGGATTCATCTTAGACTTCAATTATATACATTACCAATTGTTCATGTCTTATTTAAAATAACTCTTACTTTGAGAATGCCCTTTAAACTGTAATCAAAATAGTTACTTGATTCAATTCCTTGAGTTAAGTAGAACATACCATCCTCTCACCCTGATTTCAGGTGGATAGTCCTAGTGATTTTGTCATAATTTTACTCATTTGACAAATATTTATTGAGGGACCTAAATCATGCCAGGCTTAGCACTAAATGCTGGGAATACACTGAACCACAGTCAAGTTGTGAGAGATTTTACAATGATATTTTGTAAATAATAAGTTGTTTACATTTGTGAAAAGTACTGTGAAAGGAAAAGTATATGATGCTTGCCAAGAGAGATTAAAATAAGGGTACTTCATTTAGTTTGAGAAATCAGAGGCTGTTTCTCTGAGAAAGTGATGTCAACCTGAAACCTTAAGATTAAAGAATAAGATTTAGCTAGGTGAAGGAGGGTGGAGTGATAGTGCTTGGAATGAGGGACCTTCTCTCAACAGAGGTAAATCCATGTGCAAAGTCACAGGGGTAGAAAGGGCTATCGCCACCACTGCTAGCATCAATATTAGAAACACCATCAGCATCCACCATCATCATTTCCATTATTATCATCATCACTATTATTGTCACCACCACCACCACCATCACCACCACAATTGCCTTCATCACCACCATCATCACCACTACAATTACCTCTGCCACTGCCATCATCATGACCACCACCACCATCACTAGCATCATCATGATCACCCACATCACCACCACCATCATAAGCATCATTTGCAACCTGTTGTAGAGCTACTAGGGGCTAAGCTGTTACTCTATAGCAGTCATCTTTAATGCTTAGCATAATTGTGAAAGGGAGGTATTACTATCCTCAACTCAAAAATAACAATAATGTATCTCTGTATATTTGTAACTTGCATAGGTCAACTAGCTGATGAATGGCAGATCCTGCATTTTAATCAAATCAGTCTGAATCCAATGTTTATGAGCTCATTATATTAATAGTAAACATTTTAGTATGGCATGTTTCTAATAATGCTTTTCAATAAGGATTCTTGCATTTTAATGTATGATTTTTTTTTTTACCGTGTTTGGTTACAATTTTAAATGCCAACATTTATGCCAGTGTGGGACATTCAAAGAACATCTTTGTAACCTCCTCATTAGCATCATTTGATCTGAAGATTTTCTGTAAATTCTTTCAAAGGCCAACTATCAGGAGGAGTTTCATCTCACCAAATAAATGTGAACATATATGAATTAGAGAATATGATTTGTAAAAAAAGTTAAATTATAAACAAGATGGAGCAGAAGTACCAAACATGCTTCATTAATTGAAAATGCATTATACTAGTACCATTTTGTTTGGATCGGTTTGATTTGAGTTGAATGAGACCTTAGAGATCGTTCCAATCAGTACTTTTCTTTTACACATGAGATCCTGAGGCATGAGAGGAAAAGAGACTCATCTGTGGTCATGATCTCAGTTTCATGGTTCACAACAATTCCTTGAACATTGACCATGTCCTAAACACCGAGTTATGCAACAGAACTGCAAAGAAAAGTAGCCCCTGAAAAGTTTATCATTAATCAAGAGGAGAGAAGTAATTCAATTTCTTTAAAAATGTGGTCTAGTGTAAAGATTGCAGCCTGTTATAGAAACAGAAAGAAGCACTTGAGAATTTAGAATTAAGCACAGAAGAAGGGCAGAAAGGTCACATCTAAACAGAGACTAGCTCAAACATAAATGCACTTAGAACACAAGATGAAAAGTGGTCAGTGGCTGGACAGATTGCAAGGACCTAAATATTGAAGGTTTTAGATGTTATGAAAAGTTGCTTAGACTTGGCAGTGGCAGCCCCTGGATATTTTCCAGCATGAAAGTGTACATGCTACATCTCTTCCTTCAGTAAATGGAGGAAGATGGTATAGTGATGTGGAATGGAGGTCAGATAGGAAAAGGGCTAGCCTGAAGTCATGATGTCCAAATAAGAGCCTGCTGCCATCATCCAGGCATAGAACAAGATCAATGAGAGTAGAGGTGGAGGTGAGATGATGCATTCAAGAACTATAGAGAGGTAATATCGCTAGATACAAGATTTTGCATATGGTTTATTAGGTAACAGGTGAAGCCTTGAAATGAATAAAGACTAACGAAAAGGAAGCATACTGAAGGTCAAGTGCATAAAGGGCTGGATTGTGGACATTTATACTTTAGGAATTTTGGATGCCTGTAGGGCTTTCAAGACAATACATTGAGTAGGCAATTGGCTATGTGAGCCTTGGTCTAACATCTGTAGGAAAGCCAAGCTAAACTCCTGATTCCCACTCAATTACTCATTCTACTACAATTTACTGTCTTCCAGGGACTCTGAGGTTTCCCCTTAAGCTGTCTTTTCACAGTTGGAATGAAAGAGTCACCTAATAAGACAACAGAAATTATATTATAAAATCTGCTCTGAGCTCATACCACATTAAAGACTGAATAATAAACAATTAAATGCTTCTGTGTTTGGTTCACAATGATTACATTTTAGAAAGGGGAGAGAGCTCATAGAATGGTCCAGGGCCCCAGTTAATTCATACTCAAAGATAAATAAGTCAGTCTATGGGCAACACCGTTATATACTCTCTGGTTGGTCCCAAGCCCTCCAGACATTTGGAATTACACATCCCTTTTAAAATTAAAGTAAAATAATGGAGTTATCATCCCATACACAATGGAGTTATTAATGTTCTCCCTAAGATTACCGTGGATGGCTCAGAGCAATCTTGCATGGTGTTTTAAAAGCAAGTTCCAGAGTCAGATGGTGTTTGAATCCATAATATGCCATTTATACCTCTGTAATCCGAAACAAGCCGCTTAAGCTCTGTGTGCCTCAGTTTGCTTCTGTGTAAAGTAGGGATAATATTACCTACCTAATAGGTTAGGGTGTTAAATTTATGATGCATTGAAAGCACTCAGAAAAATGTGGAACACAGTAAACACCCAATGAATGTCAGCTGTGAGATGCTCATGCCACTCCCTTTCTGTCTCTTCTGAACATCAGGTATCAAGCCTTAGCAGGTTTCTCCTCTCACCCATTAGTCCTTTGAAGACAATTTCCTTCAGACTGCTCAGCCTCAATTCAAAAGTCCTCTCACTTTATGATGCCCAGAGATTCGGATTCTCTCTTCCAGAAGGCGGTGAATGGAATTGTGGAAGATGGGAAGCTGACACTTCCACCACCATCAATCCCCACAAAGTGCTTTCCCACCATAAAGGAGAACTTCTCTTTCCAGGAAGCATTCTGAGCTGTTGGATTCTCAGGGCAATGGTTCATTTCTTTCCTAGGCACCGAGTCCGGTGACCCCCAATCAAAGATTATTTCTACAACACTGAGCACTGCCTTTTCTGCATGCTTGACTGCAGATGCCCGGCCTGTAGCTGTTGGTATAATCTGTGCATAAGCCATGGCTTTATAAAAACAAATTGATGGAGATGGAAATCTGTGAAGTTTATAAAACTGTGTATTTTTGACAAAAGTTACATTATAAAAAGGACCGAGGAGAGATACGGAATAATTTATAACGACAATCCCATGGGATAGTAAATAAACTACAGAGTAAAGCCTGAGCCAAACTATCTTCTATTAAACTCTCTTCATTGTTATTCAAGTGAATTTCATCCCTCTCCCAAGTGGAAATTATTTGCACAAAACAAAAATATTAGAAATAGAACCCTAGGAATTTGGGCAGTGAAAGAAAATCTTGTTAAAACTTGACAGAAGAATTGGCTTTAGGCAAAATTGTCAAGATTCTTTTTGTCACCTTTATGCCTCTCTCTTCAGTCCCTTTTTCTTCTTTGCAAACTGTCATTTCTTCCAGATGCCTTTCTTCATTATTCCAAAAGCAGTATTACATTTGTTAACTCATTAATTCATTCATCCTTGAGTGTCTAAGATGTGCTATGTACCCAGCTCTGGGAACACAAAAGCAAATGGGAGAGGACTCTGGCCTTCCCAGAGCTTACACACATCTCCATAGATTGCTCACCAACTTGTAAAAGCCTATCCACCAACATGTAAAAACCAACTATTATATTGTTCTTTTGACCCAGGAAATAAGCTTTTGAGATAAAAACAAGCAATCCCCTCCCTCACTGACTTTCAGATTACTGAAGAGAGACCACTGGACTTAGATCACAGAATTTGCCTATCCCAAAGTAAGAAGTCACTATCTGTATATTTATATGTCTTTTCAACCTCAACTGTAAGAAAAACAACTTGTGACTCTTCATTCAGCAAATCAAATGGCTGGCTGGTACACAAACAACAGGATAACTAAAATCAGAGATAATTCCACAAGAACACGAGTTGTTTATTTGCAATGAACTTCACAAAAAGTTTATAACCTTAATATAAAAATAATTTAGAGAAATTAATGAGAAAACTGCTAACATTTCCAAAGGAAATGAGCTAGACATATAAAAAGGTAATTCACAAGTAATAAATTTAAACAACCAATGAGCATCATTTATCATTTACATTAAATAAGACATACTTTTCAACTATAAAACTAAGTTTCTTATACAGTGAATCAATATGTGAGACTATCTTACATTCCAATAAAACATGTTTTAGCAAGAGAATACAAAATCATGTTTAAGTTATTTATCCATAGAAAATATTTTTAAAATGAGAATGTTCACACTTTTTTCTAAAAAGTGGATTAGAGCTGCTCTTTTTAAATGTACTTTTCTATATTTTACACTTTTTGCCCCTTTGCACCCAAACACTTCAGTGTGTACTTCCATGTTTCTATCCACACACACACAGACACACACACATACATTAAAACAAAAACATTCCTTTTGCATAACCACAGTATAATTATCAAAATCAGGGAATTCACATTGCCACAATACTATCATCTAATCTATAGATCTTTGATTCAAATTTTATTAATTATCCCGTTAACATTCTTTAGAGAAAACAAAACAACAAAACAAAACAAAAAATGGGTGTGAGAGCCAATCCAGGATGACATGTTGCATTTAGTTGTCACATGTAGTCTCCTTTAACCTAGAATGGTTCCTCAGACATTGTCTTGTACCACTTAATATTTTTGAACACTACTGGCCAATTATTTTGCATAATGTTCTCACATGGGATTTGTATGATGTTTACTCTTCATTAAACTCAGATCATGCATGTTTGGCAGGAATACCAGAAGCAATACTCTATCCTTCTCAGTGCATTATATCAAGAGTCACATCGTGTACATTTGTCCCATTCCTGGTGAGTTTAAATGTAATTATCTGGTCAAGGAGGTGTCTGCCAGGTTTCTCTAGTGTAAAGTTATAGTGTTTTGTGGAGAAATATTTTGGTAAATAAATTTCCTGTTTTTCATCAAAATTAACCCATTAGTTTTAGCATCCATTGTGCATTTCCTGGTCTGAACCAAGAATCTTTATAATCATTGCTAAATGGTAACCACTTTTTCTACATGTATCAGTTAGTATTCATATTCATTTTTGAATGTGCATGTCTGAAATTTAGAGTAAGAAAAAATAAATGGTGTTGAAACTTATAAATTGATGCATCTTGTTTTGTTATTTGTTACCTCTAAAGAGTTTATAACTCTTCATTATTTTATCAAATTTAACACATTCCTTTGGCCTTTCAGAATATATGAGGCCATTTTTTTTTTTTTTTTTTTTTTTTGGTTAGCAAATTGCCTAAAAAGTGAGGGAATTTAATCATTCAACTTCAATTACACAAAACCAATCATTTTAATCCTGTCTTCTCTTGATTGTTTATGAGATTACCACTTTGTCCTAGACAGAAGGAGAAACGTCTACAAGCTGGAAGCAAGAATTTCTAGTTCCAGAGCAAAATATTCATGGCATGACAACAAGAACAAAGGAATAACTGATAAAAATAGCAAGAGGATTCATCCTTAAGTTGATTCATGGGCTCAGATAGTGGAGCACAGGTTTAAGAAACGTGCAAATGCAGCAGCATTGACATGATTTCTGCACTCCTAGGCAACCTGTTTCCCGTATTCTGGGAGAAGTCAACCCGCATACAGAGAATATGCTGTGGGAGCATGTATTGAGATATTATGGGAGCTATAGTTTTAACGCAGGACTAGGAAAGTCTTGATATGCTAGGGAAAGATGTGAACACTAAAAGTGTGATGAACTTCTGCATATTTCACTCGCTTAACCATGCTGGGAAAGCACTGACGAAACCTGACCACATACTCTTTTAAAATGCCTCGCTCCCTCATTCCCAGAGAAGGGGTACTTGGTGGGGTTTTTTCTTTTATTATACTATTTTGCATGTTATAGACAGATATAGAAGTAAAAGTAGAGACATAGAAATATTTTAATTGACTATTCCTTTTAAAATGTTTGCTATTTGAAGACGGGTTCAGAAAGTTCATCAGAAAAGATACTGGACAAGGTAGAGAATAATGAGGAAAATAGAGAGTAGAGTTTCAGATCAAGAAAGACAAGTAGATGCCATCTAGTTCACATCACCAAGTTTTATATACATATATATGGAAATTAGGGCTCAGGAGAGGGAATTTGCATAAGATTTATGAAATGGAATCAAGGTAAGAACTGAGGCGGCCTGCCAGACTCTGCAAGGCTCTGGAACTGCCGCCCCATGGCTCACCATGGCCATACACAGTTCTAGGGCTACTTCTAGCTGGTGTCTAGCTGTAGTTGTAAAAGTAAGAAATCCCAAAAGTAGGATTGCCAGATTTTGAAAAAGGAGTCTCGTCAAATTTGAATTTCATACTAAAACCAAGTCGTTTTGATATTAAAAAATAAGTATCAAATATTCTATTAGATATACTTATGCTTAAAAAAATTTGCTGTGTAGCTGAAATTCAAATTTAATTAGGCGGTCTATATTTTTACCTGCTGAATTTAGCGACTTCACCCAAGAGCCATGTGACCAGAAACTCACAACTATGGAGTAAAGCAAGAAAATGGTATAATTCATCAAGAGGATAAGATAACTATAAGAAGGAGTTTTTGATTTATGAAGTGATAGATGCGAGATGATATACCCATCATAGAATTTAAAGTTCCTATTTTTTAAATAAAGATTATTAAATAACCATATAGCAACCTCATAAATTCACTGTGAATATCCACTGAGATTTTAGTTGGAATACAATTAAAACAATACATGAAAACTAGTGACCATGAAACATGCATGTAAATATCTAAGTATACCCCATTTTATCCTCTCAATTATCTTCTTAGTTATAATCTATTTTACATCTATCTTATAGATGATGAAACCAACTCAGAGAAGTTGAGGTTGAGTAGGTTTCCCATGATGTTGTATGTTGTTACAGTTTTTTGATAGACTTGCTATTTAGGCAAAGTCTACCTAATTCTGAAGTCCCAAATCTTAACCATTACATGATAAACAGCATCTCTATATTTGTAGGAATTTAATCAGATATGTACAAGGATATTTATGCTCTAGGACGTTCACCATACCGTTATTACAAATAAATTAAAAATTTTTTAATGGTTACCAATAATAAATTCACTCAATGAATTAAAGATCATATGTTGATAAAATGCTATGTGATAATTAAATGTGATGTATAGAAAGATGAAACTTAACTAAAGGATAAATTTTATAGAAGAAAACTTTGTCATATTTATCAGCAAGTATATAAGTAAAAATGTTATTTTTGAGAAGTGGGATTGTTAGTTGTGTTTAATATTTTCTACATTTCCACATTTTCTACCATCTACAAAATACCATTGTAATCAGAAAACAATTAATGGGCTCTATAAAAAACAAATTTGGTCAAATAACGAAATGTACCCAACAATATAATTAAGTTTGCTCCCTCTTTTCTGGGAAAGGAACAAGAAGTGCCGTTAACTATGGAAGAAAAAAGAACGTTTGGATTACAATCAAATCTGAAACATAAATCCTAAACAGACAATGGGTGAAGCAATAAATTCTTATTTTAACAATACATTCAAACAGATTTAGTGGCAGTTATTTTTTCAGGTTTTACTACAATAACTATAATCTTGGATGGCTGGTGTAATTGGGGACTAGTTAGCCGAAGTCACATCTGAAGTATTAGAAAACAATTATAATAGAAATTAAGTATAAAAACACCCAGGTATCACCTGCAAGCATGAGAAAATTTCCTATTCTAAATTGGCTGTCAAATTTTTGCAACTTTATAATGTCATAGTTTCATAGTTTTGTAGTTTTTGTTATACTTGTGACAGTCTGCAGTTCTGCTTGCTCTAACCACTCCTCCATGAAAGCATATCATTTCAGTTTGTCTTTGGTCCTTGGTTCCAGCTCCTTTGGGATTTAGGCATAGCTCATGTTGAAAAAAGAGGTGATGCTGTCAATTTCACAGTGGAGTCCTTTTACGTCCCTTTGGATATTTCTTAGAGTGTCTAATAAGATTATCATTGCTAAAGACAAGTTGTATCTAAATGTATGACAATTTCAATACTACTTGATTTAACAGAGTGTCCCTACGCACACAGAGGATGGGAAGGACAGAATTTAAATGATACCATTTTGGACACTGGGGCATGAAAGTTGGTTTAGAAGCATTGCACAAGTCTTCCAGACCAAGGCTCATTCAAGCACTTTATAGAGCAATGCACAGTTTAAACAAATCCAAACTTGCCAAAGAGTAGAGGCGATGATGTTAGCAAAGAAGTTAAAATAAAAGCAGTCTCACTATTCAAGCAAGATAAGAGTATTTACCTTTCGAAATGAGAAGAGACAGATGAATGCAGGAAATACCCACTAATCATTTGGATTACTCTCCAGGCAGAAGGAGGCAAGGTCAATCCAAATTGTAGGAACTTCAAATTGCAAAGCTTTTCACTGGTATTTGTCCTCCTAAAACTGGCTAGTACTAAGATATATATATATATGTATTATATATGTTTCAGCTCCCAGTGGGCTTAGGAGACCTAGCTCCTAATTCAGTGAGCTGTGAAATAAAACCATACTGATTACCACACAGCAAGAGACTTAGGCACTCCACCAGGTTCTAGCCATGTGACTAATCTGGGTTTAGGTTCTATGGGGTTGAATCCGAGGCTACTACACCAGACACACAAGAGAGGTGCGATTCATAGTTAGGAAAACGCTATGGAGGAAACCAGTGTTTGGTTGTGGGGAGGCAAAGTTCAGATGCCAAACCTAGATATCAGAAGTGGGAAGTAAGGTTCCCAAGTGAGGTCTGAACCATCAGATAATGGAATCAAAATGACAGGCTCCTACTACAGAAATAGTTCAGATTTGCATAAAGTTGCAGGGCTATTATGATGCACATCATCTGGGGTAGGTTGCATTCTTTCTCTTGGTCTCAGATACTTCACTAATTGAAGGGCATAATATTGTTACTCAAACACCAGAGGTTCAGTCTAGGTCCTGCTGCTTGGTACACAGAAAGCCTATGACTGAGACGACAGTATTGCCAAGAAAGCTTTCATCTGGTGCCACAGCTGAGGGAGCTCAGTCTCAAATCCAGGTCTGCTCACTCACCCCAAGACAAGACCTAGAGTTGTATGTAGCAAGGAAGAAATGTAACAATGTATAACAAAAGAGAAACTAGGGAGGGGCAAGGAATCAATCATGGTGAATGAGGGGTCCAGCCTCTCACTGGCCGAATGTGGTGACCTAGTGAGTTTCATTTCTTTGATACTTTGAGAAGCCTGAAGGTCTGCAAACATAAGGTTCAAGCTTTAAGACCAGAAGGGTCCATTTCTATGCTTATCAAAAAACTATGTGTGGGACTATTGGGTCGTCTTCAATATCAACTGCTCTACCCTTACCTCTAACGTTATTCATAGAATCCCATGTGATAAAGTCTCTTCAAAAATAAAGAGTACAGAATTCCCTATGTAAATTAACAAATATTATCTAAATTTGGTATTCTGATAGTTTATGTTCAATTATTAAATACATTATAAGATAAGTATCTTTACCTCCTTACTCCTTATGCCCCAACTCTCAACCCCCACACATCTCCAAAGAATGGTACCTCTTCTTAGTCAGAATCCATCCCTCCAGATGTAGTTACCTGTCCCCTCATTCACTTATTCCTTCATTCAGTAGACCCTGATCCCTTAATTCCTTCTTATTTTCAACTTTTCCCCCTCTCCTGGTTCTCTCTCCTCAGCATTAAAACAATGTTCATTACTCTTATATATACATTTTTTTCTTTCCGTGCATCTAATTGTAATCTTATCTCTCTATTTCTCAGTATTTTAGAAGGACTAGTCAGCAATCTTCAACTATTAAAATATGACCTCAGTATTCTAGTGAAATGAATTTCACTGGAATAAAAACTAATAACAAAAATTATTACAATGGTTTAACCCATGAAATGATCATTACTATTTGGTAGGCAGTATAAGAATATCTCCATATCAACTCTAAAAATTAAGCAAAATTGTTTATTACCCCTTTATAGATAAGGATTGAGACCTGAAGTAGTTAAATGCCTTCTCTAAAGACAGAGTTGTCAGCGTTGGAGCCAAAATTGGAACCCAAGTCTACCAAATTGTAGATTTCAACTCAGAGTTCCTTCCTAAGTACCAGACCACTTACACAACTGTCTATTGTCTGACTTCTCTTGGCAAAGCAATTTCAGTAAGTTCAAAATCAAATCCATCATCTTCTCCTCTCTAAATCTGCATCCCCGCTTCTGGCCACCTCTTGTGGCCTTCCCCTTTGAAATAAACTACCATAAGTTTGTTCCTTCTGATGGCCAAACTCTTCCCAGTCCTATCAAAAGTCACTTGTGCATAATTCCTAATGTTGCCTTGTCTCTGAATAGCCTCCCATTGTCATATTCCACAAGTATTTATTGAGCAGCTGCTACATAAGGCACAGTTTAGAGCCTGGCGATACTAAAAGATGTAAAATATGATCCCTAGACTCAATATAATCTAGTGAGATAGAAAAGAACAACTCAAAATAGTTAGAGAAAACTATAAAAGGGATTTAGAACATGAATCCATTTAGTGTGTAACTTGCCACACAATACAGGAATCCACTTTCTGATGTCTTTGCTTTGGTATGCAAAGATGTATGAAATGTACGCCCAGTGAAGAAATGTATGCCCAGTGAAGAGCAATTTGGAAAGCCTATGTATTAGAAAACTTCTTTATATTGGACTGAAATCTCTGTTTTTTGTTCTACTCTCCAAAATAACATAGAATAAATCCAATCCTTTAATCCTCAAATTTTAAAAGCGTATTTGAATATCTTCAAATATTTTCAGTGTCAGACTGTTGAGCCCTCTGATGGGGTTTCTTTGTACTGTTGATTGGCCTAGATGTAATAACAATATACCACAATGTCATAATTATCAGGTATTATTAATTGAACCCCACCAGAAGCCAAGTACTGTGCTAAGAAATGTAGACATATAGATGAATAAGACATAGCTCTTTTCTTTAAAAAAATATACATATATATGCATATGTGTGTGTGTGTGTGTGTATATATATATATGTTTTGTTTTGTTTTGTTTTGTTTTGAGATGGAGTCTCGCTCTGTCGCCCAGGCTGGAGTATAGTGGTGCGATCTCAGCTCACTGCAAGCTCCAGCTCCTGGGTTCAAACTATTCTCCTGCCTCAGCCTCCCAAGTAGCTGGGACTACAGGCATCTGCCACCATGCCTGGCTAAATTTGTTTGCATTTTTAGTAGAGACGGGGTTTCACCGTGTTAGCCAGGATGGTCAGATCACCTCCTCGTGATCTGCCCGCCTCAGTCTCCCAAAGTGCTAGGATTACAGGGGTGAGCCACGGCGCCCAGCCAAAAATATTTTAATGAATTTGGAGTGATAATACAACACTGGACATAATCAATGAAAAATACACCAAGTGCCTTGAAAGTACAATAATCCACCTAGGAAGCATCTTCCGTCAGTTGTGAAGAAGGTTGAAATGAGTGCAAGATCTGAAATGATCATAGCCCAAGAAAATAGGATATGTATTTTTACTTTTCAAGCTCTCTCCATTTATATTTATATTTTACTTTTCAAGGCCTCCCTATTTATATTTATTATAGATATAAAAAGCACACTAGGCTCTAAGCTGTGCCTTATGTAGCAGCTGCTCAATAAACATGTTTATGTATATTTACATACATAAACATTCATGTACATTTGTGCAATTCACATACACATTGTAATATGTAATATATACATATTAAACATTAATGTATATATATGCATGTACATACACACATATATTTTTTATATATATATATGTATCTCAAATGTAGAATGCTTGAAAATCAGGTCCAACTTTGAAATGCACACTCTCTAGTTATTGGAAAGTGTTTAATCATTCCTGTTCATCAACACCCACACTGGCTTCTTCTCAACTGTTCTAAGGCAAAAGAGATATGAATATAATAGCTTGCATGCATGAATGCATAAAATGAAATGGACTCTCATTAATTAAATATCTTTTTTCAAGGAAGATATAAAGAGTGGAAAAAAGAATCAAAGAATAGAGCAATAAAAGGAAAGACTTTTTGTTGGCACTGCTTTGCCAATCTATCCCAAAAATGTGTATGTAAGAGTTAGGTTTGGAACTGTACCGAAATTTCTCTGAAGATATCCATCTTTTGGAATAAAATGTCGGGCCAATTCCAAATTCTCAAATGACTATTTGCCAAAACAAAACACAAAATCAAAGAAAGACATTTTCTTGATGGTGGAATGGAAATGTATTTCACTTCCTGGGAAATAAATCAAAGCAATATCAAAGTAATGGCTCAACTTTTTTGTAAAGAAATGTGTATTCCTAATATAGATATTATGAACATATACATAGACAGTATACATATTTGGTTTTGAAATATAAATAATAAATACAAATAAAATACTCGTTTGTCATCATTTATCTCTTTCAAATATGAGTTGCCCTTAGGAAAGTCAGGTAAATGATACATAAAAACACAGAAAAAATTTTTCTAATGATATATAACTGCCACATAAGATATTTAAAGAAAGACAATTTTAAAAAGAACATATTTCCATAGCATAATTAAGTTGAAAATTGAAAACACACTCTTTTTCTGTTTAGCTTGAATTTTCTAAACTGTATATACACATTAACAAAGGTCATCTGTGTTGGGGGATAATGAGTCTTTTGTTTATTTTTTTCTTCTTTGTATCTCTATGTACTGAAAAATCTAATTATCCTTTTTAAAAATAAATGTTAATAGCATATTAGTCATCTCTGCTACAAGAAAAATAACCTTAAGACTTTAGTGGCCTTTAACAACTGTTTATTTCTTAGCCTTGTCAAATGCTGGAAGCTGAGGTTTTTGTGGTTCTTCTGTATGTGACTTCACATTCTGGTTGAAGGAACGGTCTTTGTTTGGGACACGCTGTTCTCATGGCAGAGAGAAGGAGCAAGAGAGTTGGCCAAAACACACGAAGGCTAGTCAGGTTTCTACCAGACTTGTGACCACCAGCTCACTTGTAGACAGCACAGCAAGTCACATGACCAAGTCCAACTTCAGAAACCATAGGAGGCATAGAAAGTCATATGGTAAAAGTCATGTGGCAAGGAAAGTCACATGCTACATGCCCACATGGGTACCTTTTACTGGAAGAGGTAGTGATGATTGGAAACAACAATAGCATCAACCAGCAAGTATAAATGTTTCATTCTAAGAGAATTTCCAGACTGAGTGACTTGCATTGATCATAAAGAGAGCTTTAAAGAAAACATACATGCATGTTTTACACGTATCTCACGTAAAACCTATCTAGCCAAAATAAGAACTTAAAATGATGCCGGGGATATAAATAATATGTGAGATATTTAACCATCTTTGGGAACTTAAGCATGAACAATCCACATTAATCTATCTCAAGAGTATGGTCCATTCACCGTTTTATGAAGTAAAATATCGGAATAGAAAAATGTGTGAACATAAAATATTCAAAATAGCACCCTTGAGTGTGCCACCAGTCTGAATAGTTCACCCCTGCACAGCAAGATGTCAAACTGGATTTAATCTGAAAAGCACTTATTGAACCTCCCTCTTTCAAAGAGCTCATACCCTCAAAGGGAAGTGAGCACTCTCACGTGGCTGTGAGACAGAGTTGGGTACAAAACTCACGTCGAAGAACACCCCGTAACCATGCATGGCATAGAGACAGTCCTTCTATACTACCTATACCCCTGTGCTGCATTTACTACTGTTCACCAAGAGCCTCATCAATATTAAGCAAGGGGCTCAAGGGCCACTATCCAATTTGACACTCTGAGGTTGGTATTTGCCCACTTCATTAGGAAACAGGACCACGTGTGTGTAAGCACCAAGCCACCTGAGGCCATGGAAACCAATGTTTAATTTGAGGAAGAAATAAACACTTAAAATTAATGTGAGATGCATTTACATTCATCAACACTCTTACAGTTCTTTTATTTATTGGTTATATGGCAGAGCTAGGACCCCAAGCCTGTGGTATTGCTAGGAGATGTGGACTTAAAATTAAATGAGAAAAGAGGCATAGTCCTAAAGTTTGGGAAATAATATGAATAATTTCTAAATGACTTAGAGCTTGGAGGCTTACAGTTTGCAAGTTAGAGCTGGAAGATTTAAGTTAGGGTCTTGTTTAAAATAGCAAAGAACAAAAGAAAAAGGAAAAAAATATGAGAGTAATGCAAATACCTTTTTAAAAATTTATTTCTTAAATCCTGCACACTTTAAAGGTAAAATTTGCTTTAAATATCATTCTCGGAACTGAAGAATATACAAACCCGATTTCTTTATTGTCAAGCTACCAAGGGCTACTAGACCCCTGATTTGCATCCTTATCACAAACGATCTCATTTTTAAGTGGTTTATAACCTGTCATAAAACTTCACTTTGAGATGAGAATATATGGTTTCAGTCTAAAAGCAATCTATTTCGTAAATGTCGAAAATACACCAGGTTATTTTGAACGTAAATAAATTCCTAACTGGAATTGTGTACACTGCCTTCCTTTGGGCAGTACTGTGACCTGGTGAGAAGTGGAAGACAGTTGTACTTGGGATAATTTCACATCATAACGGAGTTCTTCACACACACACGGGTTCGTACACCATGATCTGTTTCCCCCACCAAGATTTGTTTGTATTAACTTTGAAGATTAGTAGGGTCACAGCTATGATTAAGTTTTCTGGGGGACTGGCTCCTCTGCCTAGCAGATCAGAATTATGTACCATTAATCCACTCTGGATATCACGTGGAAGAGCAGTTTGCAAGCCAGTCAAAGAAAATCAGAGGCCAGAAAAAAGCAAATGTTTTTAATTTGTCCAGTTATGTCAGGGATAATAAGTGAGCATCAAAATTTCAGGGCCCTGACCAACAGCAAAGAAAAAAAGTGTGTGTGCGCATGTGTGTGTGTGTGCACGTGTGTGTATGCACATATATATTTACATACTTAAATATATGCATAATAAACACATATTTATACATTTAGATAATATATATGTAGTGAGATCTCTCTCTATATATCTCACTATATATAGTGAGATCTACATGTATATGTACATATATTTATACATATATATACAGTGAGATCTAAATATGTAATAAATATGTATTTAGTTCTCTAGCCAAAGTGAACTTCCCAGCTAATGCATCCAAAACCTGTGTAATTTTTGTTCATCTTTAAGAAGAACACAGGTGAGCAAATGATGACAATGAGTAGTGTCTGATACCATTAAGGCAACTTATTCCTCTGTCTTCTCGTCATTGCCAAGCAATCCTTGAATGTATCTTTGGTAAAGGCTATACAAAAAAGGATGAGACTGAACATATCCTATAGAAAGGAAATTGATGTATGGACAGGAATCCAAGTTTCAGTTCCTAAAATTGTTAGTTAAATGTTCAGACGGTTGTTTTTTGTTGTTGTTTTGTGTTCGTTTTCTTTCTTTAAGCCTTAATTTCTAAGTAGGAGTATGGAACAAGATATTCTCTATTTTTGGCTCTAAAATAGAGGTTTCTCACTCATAGGTGGGAACTGAACAATGAGAACACTTGGACACAGGAAGGGGAACATCACACACTGGGGCCTGTCATGGGGTGGGGGGAAGGGAGGGACAGCATTAGGAGATATACCTAATGTAAATGACGACTTAATGGGTGCAGCACACCAACATGGCACATGGATACATATGGAACAAATTCGCACATTGTGCACAAGTACGCTAGAACTTAAAGTATAATTATATATATATATATATATGGTTTCTATGCTTCTAAATGTTACCTCCTCCAGGAATAAGATATGCATGGAGAAAATATCAAGGTTTTAACAACAGAGGTCCCCTGAAATTGTATTACTTATTTTGTAAATTGACTCATTAGAAATGAAACAACTGGACATGTATCTCTGTAATTAGGGTCACTAAAAGCTTTTCCTGACAAATCTCTTCATGCTCAATAATCTTTACTTATTCACAAGGTCTGTCCCCTTGGGTGGCACGGTATCTGGCACCTAGAATGAGCTCAGCCTCTGCCTTGACTGAAAAAGACAATGAGGTAATGAACAAACCCGTGTCCCCAAAGAGTGGTTTCTTTGTCGTATGTGAAAATCAGGAGAGAGGGCATCCCCTTGACAATTTAATGAAAAGGACATCTAAACCCACCAAATTTTACCTCTGGTTGATAGGTGGTGCTTCAGACCATAATCAGGAGAGCGGGCTTTGCAGGAACCACTTCCAAATCCGTTATGTCCAAAGCCATTGTTACCTCAGCATTCCTACTCACCTTTTGTGACTGGTCCCTCCCACCACGCAGCTACCACAGAAGTACTGTATGAAGTGAGGGAATCCCAAGGCAAACTTTATTTGCAGATCTAAAGGAACAGGTTCCTCTTACTCTGTGCAAGTAAAAAATAACAGTGTTCATGCTCAACTAACGATCTGCCTTTCTTGGGGTTGGCACTCCTTTCAGAAGGCATCTGTTACTGACACCCAGTCATAAGCAACACTGGTTTTTTTTCACCATGAGTAAAAAGTTCAAGAGGTGAAGTCCACTGTCCTTTTTTTAAGATTACAATTCACTTTTTATTTCTTGATCAGAAAATATATGAAGGGGACACGTCAAGCTCTTGTCGTGTTTTAGATCAGAGGTCTTCTGAGCCACATATGTATTACATGTCTCAATATGTAAAAAGAAGAAAGAGAAGAAGAAAGAAAAACTAAAGGGGGGGGGATCTCAGTTTCAAATAATGAGCATGTGTACCTTTTTGCCTCAGGCCTTCATACACAATTTAGCCAGGAAGCCAGGGTAGATCATGATTTAGCTTTTGACATCTCCTGCCTTCAGGCCAGGAGAGACTAATACCGATTTCTGACTGAGCACGCCACAGGAAAAAAAGTGAGAGAGAGAGAGGCCTTTTATTGACTAAATGATAAAGAGGTTTGTAATGATAAATAACAGTCATTTTATTGTGGAATTCCCCAGAAAAGATGCATTCTGCAGTGTCTGAAGGAGCCTAAAAGCTGAGGTTGGTTCCCCATGGAGCCGAACCTGTTAAACTCCAATTTTTACAGCCAGGGATAGAGGTCGCAAATTGCGGGCACCTCTGGCTATTAAAACCACAAACCCACTCTACATAGCTGGGGTGGCAGTTGGCTTCTCGGCTCAAGGAAAATTACCAAAGGCTGGATCCCAGGGTGGTTGGTAGAAGGTACCACTGTCTGTCTGGTATCTGTTTGTCTGTGTCACCTTCTGACTCCACACACTTGTGTCCTGATGTAATTCAGCTGCTTCTAAGCTCAGGCTGCTGGAGAAATCACTGCCAGTTTTGATCGATAGTTTAATTGTAAACTTTGGGAACAATAATGGATAATTTGGCTTGAACCGTCCATTATGAGCGATGTTGTCTAGGAGAGAGCCTTCAAAATTAAACAAGAGTTGGGCCACATTATTGCATTTGTACAACTCACCCAGAGTTAAATAAATCCCCCTTTACAAATGCTGTCTTGGCATTCTGTGGAGTTCAATAAACATAGGCCCAGGCAGAGACAAGGAGGAAAGAAAATAGCGAAGGGGCCAAAGTCAAAACTAGTTACCTGCTGTTTTCCTCTGAAATATTACTAGTATGTCACCATAATCACTCTTTAAAATACTCTTTACATAATAAAAAATGTAAAAAGAAAAACTTCCCCTGAAATAATTTATCCAAATAAGTGGATAAAGTACTTCAGGGGAAGTTTTTTATTTTGTTTTGTTTTGTTTTGTTTTCTTAATGGAAATTGAGGCCAAGCCAATGAAAATTTTCAATCTGTAACTTTGGTGACTACCATAGAATAGACTTCTCAGAGGGATATGCAAGACCATTTAGGCATCAGTTGCTTTTTTTTTCATGAAGAAAAGATGAGAAAAAATGAGTAAAATTTATTTTTACTAAAATATTATTAAATAGCGGAAATAACGTGTTGCATGAGGGATGTGAAACAACAAGCCCCACATCAAGGTTTTTCTATCCCTATAGGAATAACTAACAGCCTGGCTCAAACCAAGCAAAGGACATATCGTTAGACAAACTTCCGACATTGAACCCAGGGACTCAAATATCTAAGAATACGGTGACAGGGTGGGGCTCAACTCCAGAGGTTAGCGGTGGCCTATGTCAGTGTCTCACAGAAGCATTTTCCCAAAGGAATATCTCTCAGGAGATTGAATAGTATTCCCACGCGGAATAGACGAGAGTCCATAATGGAGGGATGAATAAAAAAGGGAGGTTCTAAAGACACCCGGATCCAAGTGCCAGCTTGTAACTCACTATCTGACAAGCTGCTTCACCTACCTGTGCCTCAGTGTACCCACATTTTACATGAAGATAATAATGGCACTCACTTCATAGTTATGACAAGCACTAAATAAATTAATATGTGAAAAACACTTAGAACAACAGGAGATACATCAGAACTGCTGGCTTGAATAACAGTAATAATAATTCTAATGGATATGCTTAAAAAGTGGCCGGTGAGTTGTCACGTTTCAGCAATTACATTTTTAAAAAGGTCTTTGTATTTTTAATTCCTTTTGTGTTGATCGAGACTTTCCTTTGACGTAATTTTATTTTCCAATTTATGTTTGATGTTAACCTAACCTTCTTTACTGAAACCAACAGTCTAAGTTGTTGGCAGATTGGGAGCAAAGGGTGATACAAGAGCTTTTCTTGTTCCAGGGCTCCGGTGGCATCCTCTCCATCCAGTAATCTCACCCTGACTAGTACAATAGTAAACTATCTTCCAGGCCAGTGGTACATTTCAGGGTTCACCAGTCCCAACCCTTTATAATCTATCCTTGTAACAACCTTTGGGCCACTGAGTTCTATTTTCATACTCAGGGATGCCTCCAGATCACTGGGTTAATCCCAAGGTGAGGAAGCTGTATGTAACAGGCTTGGTGCACTTTAGTTATCAGCATGTACCCTGTAGTCAGGTCATGCCCCCGTGTTCCAGCTTCACCATCACCTAGCTATGACGTGGTCCATGTGCTTAGCTCCACTGAGCTCCACTTTTCTTATTTGTTAAAGAAGGCTAATGATAGCTACCTTTTAGACCAGTTATAAGGATAGGATTCAAAACAAGTATGTAAACTCTTAGCACAGAGTAAAACAATGGCAACTGATTGTTGTTGCGAATAGTATCATATCCTTAATCAATGAAGATTTTTGCCAGCTAGACTCAGAGCTATTTTTTCTACAATAGCTCTGTATTGTTCCCAGGTTCACATTCAGCCATGAACTCTGCTTCTCCTAATGGAGTTTGTGCCAATGTCTCTATTCTAGAGCTCCTGTGCTGACAACATGCCCCATGTTCCAGTCTTTGTTTAAAAAAATAGAGATCTGGCTCACTCTTTCTAGATCCACATCACTAGTACCCCATAAGTCTATGCCATTTATAACTAATTCTAAGATAAGGCAAATTTATGTTGTACTAAGATAATTACAATGCTTGGCTAAATAAAGATAATGGCCCTTAGCTATCAAAAGTCAAAATTCATTTGGAAGCTGAGACTCCAGATGTAAAGAGGTACCAGAAAAAAAACAGAATCATGTTCAGAGAAGGGTCAGCAAGATGAGAAAGTGACCGGAAACCACACTAAATAAAGAGCCATTATAAAGAAAACTAGTAGAAAATTTCAGGAAGAGGTTATAGCTTTCTTGAAGGGCTGCAAAGGAGAAAAACAGATCGATGTAATTACGCTCAGAACCAGCACCGAGAGAAAGAAGAAGATCTTTCCAACACTTAGCACATTGGCTAAGTGTTGCATTCGGGATTCTAATGAGACCATCTGCCCCAGAGAGAAGACAGTACCACTCCTGGAGGCTGTGTGCCGTGTGAGCACAGGGGTTTGCGTGAAGCGTTTTATTTTAGGAAGACGTGTGGGATTAGATTGTTCCAAATGTCGTTCTAACTCGCTGACTTTATGATCTGATCACGCTTCAGGGCATTAATGCCTTGGGGTGCTTTGTTGAGTCTCAGAAGCTAGTACTGCCTAATGGATTTGACATTTAGAGGCAAGGACATGTAAATATCCTATCCATTTCTCACAGTCCTGCTGTGGCTGAGATGCAAAGGTTTTCTTTCTGGACCATCACAAGGTGAGGAGATCAAAGCAGCAACAACATGCATGGAGATCAAACTTAGAGTTTCTGAGTCTTTGCAAAACGATCCTTTAACCCTAACAATTAGGAATGCAAAAATGTTACAGTTTTCATAAAAATTAACACTGTAAAGATAACCTCAGTGTGAAGCATCATGTGTAGAATAAATACTAAATTATTCAGTAAGATATTTCTTTTTTTTTTTTTTTTTTTTTTTTTTTTTTTTTTTCTTTTTTTCTTTTTTATTATACTTTAAGTTCTAGGGTACATGTGCATAACGTTTATATCATGTATAACTCCCCAGTGCAATCCCTCCCTCCTCCCCCCTCCCCATGATAGGCCCCAGTGTTTGATGTTCCCCTTCCCGAGTCCAAGTGATCTCATTGTTCAGTTCCCACCTATGAGTGAGAACATGCGGTGTTTGGTTTTCTCTTCTTGTGATAGTTTGCTAAGAATGATGGTTTCCAGCTGCATCCATGTCCCTACAAAGGACGCAAACTCATCCTTTTTGATGGCTACATAGTATTCCATGGTGTATATGTGCCACATTTTCTTAATCCAGTCTGTCACTGATGGACATTGGGTTGATTCCAAGTCTTTGCTATTGTGAATAGTGCCGCAATAAACATACGTGTGCATGTGTCTTTGTAGTAGAGTAATTTATAATCCTTTGGGTATATACCCAGTAGTGGGATGGCTGGGTCATATGGTACATCTAGTTCTAGATCCTTGAGGAATCGCCATACTGTTTTCCATAATGGTTGAACTAGTTACAATCCCACCAACAGTGTAAAAGTGTTCCTATTTCTCCACATCCTCTCCAACATCTATTGTTTCCTGACTTCTTAATGATTGCCATTCTAACTGGTGTGAGATGGTATCTCATTGTGGTTTTGATTTGCATTTCTCTGATGGCGAGTGATGATGAGCATTTTTTCATGTGTCTGTTGGCTGTATGGATGTCTTCTTTTGAGAAATGTCTGTTCATATCCTTTCCCCACTTTTTGATGGGGTTGTTTGTTTTTTCTTGTATATTTGTTTGAGTTCTTTGTAGATTCTGGATATTAGCCCTTTGTCAGATGAGTAGGTTGCAAAAATTTTCTCCCATTCTGTAGGTTGCCTGTTCACTCTGATGGTAGTTTCTTTTGCTGTGCAAAAGCTCTTTAGTTTAATGAGATCCCATTTGTCAATTTTGGCTTTTGCTGCCGTTGCTTTTGGTGTTTTAGACATGAAGTCCTTGCCCATGCCTATGTCCTGAATGGTACTACCTAGATTTTCTTCTAGGGTTTTTATGGTATTAGGTCTAATATTTCAAATACATTCTCTACTTGAGGATTCTTAAAAATCTCCCATGCCCTATTTGAGAAAATCTTCACTCAGATACTTATTTTTTCTTCGTTCCTCAAAGCTCTCTTTCTCTGTTATTTAAGAGCATGAATCTTCCCATTGACGGAGATATCAAAGGCCTGCCATAACCAGATTTAATCCTAGAATATCCTCTTCTCTTCTTCTCTTTGTAGACATTTGATTTAGCTTCACCCACACAGAAACTCAGAGAGGATAACCTATTCTTTGCATTGTTATTGACAAATGCTTACTTGTTATTGGAATAGACTATGGCAATAAGTTATTTGCTATTGACCAAATTTTGACAGTGCCATAAAATATTTTAACTTGAACTGATGTGGGAATACATGATCATGCAGTCATTTCTCCTAAATAGTACCCAGGGGTGCCTACATGCTCTGTTCTTGAATAAAGAACCCTCCAGGGATTTGAGATGAAGGACCATCACTAACAAGATATAACCACTCCCAAGGTGAGCAGATCACCTGAGGTCGGGAGTTCGAGACCAGCCTGACCAGCATGGAGAAACCCTGTCTCTACTGAAAATACAAAATTAGCTGGGTGTGGTGGCGCATGCCTGTAATCCCAGTTGCTCAAAAGGCTGAGGCAAAAGAATCACTTGAACCCGGGAGGCGGAAGTTGTGGTGAGCCGAGATAGTGCCATTGCACTTCAGCCTGGGCAACAAGAGTGAAATGCCATCTCAAACAAAAAAAGATATAACCACTCAGCAAGGTTTTTATGAAACATATTGTAATAAAAATGCATGTAAAATTGGATTGTTCACTAACACGTGCTGCCTTTCTTGATCTTCTAGAAGACAGCAAATTAAGGTGCTCACCATGTGAATGTTTCCTAAAAATACTTCTACATGTCCTCCTGACTTGGATGACTGACACATATGTGAATCTAGTAAATTAAATTCTGTGGTCAGAAGTTTTCAACCTGCATTCAACCAAACAAGGAGGCATGATGAACATCCTGAAAGCAGCCTGGCAATGCAGCTTTGGGGATGAATAAATGGTTTGGCTTTTATTTGTAAATGTTGTGCTTTTCTTTCCTAAAGTTGGAATCTTGGAAATCTGTTGACTTTTTTTCCAATAATGAGTTGAAATTGCCCTTCATTTATATTCACTTTGTTTTATAATTAATAAAGATCAATTAAGATGAATCTTGAATTTTTTTCACTTCTCCCCTTTTCTCTGGAACTTGAAATCCTATAACTGGTTCTTCCACAGCATAAATATCCATCAGATCTGAGATCAAGCTTCCCAGAGTAGGCATCCTCACCTATCACACCCAGAGGGCTCATAGACAGCACGGTCACATGACTGGGAGACTACAGAATTTTGTCTTTACCCTGACTGTAAACATTTTGCCTGACGGGGAAAACAAAGCTATTTATATTTTAATTTCACCTCCTTTTAAATAATATATCTTTCTGCTAGAGACAATTTTGCCCATTGATCATTTTAATCAAATATGAGTATGTTACAGATATCCTGTATCTCTCTCTTCATCAATACTCAATGAATATTGTGACTCAGAAAAAAAAATTGGCCAAGACATTGAGCTTCTACATTTCATATCAGTTTTTCTATTAGTCTTTCTCACTCTAGTGAGAAAAAGAGGAATATATTTATACTCAGACATTGTGTGTTCCCCAAAAGAGAGGCTAAGTATCATCCTGCATCTAAGTTAGCCCTAGACAAAGTTTGATTCAGCAAGATTTGTCCGTGGCCCTATCCATTTTCTTTTTTCAATAGTATTTTACACTTTTAAAACATATTTTCTCCTTTCCTTCCTGCATTTCCTGAACATACGCCCTTCATTCCTATTCAGTAATTTCACTCTTCTTTTTTCTGTTTTCTTTCCAAACTACTTGAACTACCTCAAGAAAGCTGTTGGCTCTCTTTCCAGAAAATGCACCTACCCCAAAATTCTGGTAAGCAACTTTGGGAGTTTTACAAACACCACAGATACCTGATGGGCTAAGAACCTATAGTCTTAATGGAAAATTTAAAGTTTGCTGTGACAATAAGCCTTACATAAATTAGTTCCTAAATGTAATTACTGCCTAAAAGACCATCATAAAGATCACATAAGTAACATTCCAAGAGTTTTGGGGGCAATTCTAGAATATAAATATAATAAAAATTCTTTCATTTCTAAAAATTCTGGGGGTTCGAAGGACTGATTTTGAGTTAATAAAGAGTAAGAAAGAAGATACGGAAAAATTCATTTCATTCATTGAGTGTTTGCTGTGTCTGGGTTGTTAAAAAATGTGGATAAGATGCCTTTGCCCTGGAAGGTCCCTCAGCCTCCAGGGGTGATTTTGATTCAGCAGGTAATTCTTACTCTTTAGTGTAAGGGCTTTGATATAAATGCACTAGGGACACTGGAGAACCCATGAGGTTTCAGGGATGGCTCATCAGTACATGTTAGCCAAAGTAAAAGGTAGTAGAAAAATATGTGTATGTGTTGGGGGAGAAATGGAATCCAGAGAGAGTGAAGAGCATGCCCAGTTCACAGCAGTGTGGAAACAATATGGCAGGTTCAAAGAGCAACAGTATAAATTTGGATTAACAGAGCACCAAGTTTGAAGGAAATAATGTGGGAAATTAGAGAAGATATTTAGTCAATGGCTTATATTTAATATTAAGAGCCTTAAAATTAAATGTGTGTGTGTGTGTGTGTGTGTGTGTGTGTGTGGTGCGGAGGGATCCTAAGGAGAAGAATAGCATAATATTAACAGAATTTGCACTTTATGTGTTTGTCTTTGGCCATGAGGCAGATCCATGAAAAGAGGCCCATATAGGAGGCAGACAAAACAATGAAGAGACAGAGGCGATGCATGGAGGCAGAGAAAATGATGAAAAGACAAGAGGTAATGCAATACAGTGACCTCCTGTTACGTCTCTCTTGTATCAGAACTCATTATGAAGGGCCATTGTTCATAAAGCTACTTTTTTTTGTGATAAAAAAGAATGAATTTAGAATTACAGAGTTTATTTTGCTTTCCTTCCTTCATAGCTTCAGCTGAAATCTCTGTCCCAAGTCTTATCTTATTTAAAAAAAAAATATGTTTGGCCGGGCGCGGTGGCTCAAGCCTGTAATCCCAGCACTTTGGGAGGCCGAGACGGGCGGATCACGAGGTCAGGAGATCGAGACCATCCTGGCTAACACAGTGAAACCCCGTCTCTACTAAAAAATACAAAAAACTAGCCGGCGAGGTGGCGGGCGCCTGTAGTCCCAGCTACTCGGGAGGCTGAGGCAGGAGAATGGCGTAAACCCGGGAGGCGGAGCTTGCAGTGAGCTGAGATCCGGCCACTGCACTCCAGCCTGGGCAACAGAGCCAGACTCTGTCTCAAAAAAAAAAAAAAAAAAAAAAAAAAATGTTTTAAAGCAACTAAGCATCGACAGAAGCAGCTTTGATGGGTAATGTTCCATGATTTAAATAACGCCTTTTTTCCACACACACGCAGAGCTCTTCTGAGAAGTAGCAATTATAGGATTATCCACTACTTCAACTATGAATTATCTGAGTACCTCTCAGGCTTTTCTTTGTTGAGCTAACAGTTACGTTTGTAAGATAACTTTACTTGCTTTCTGAGTAATGGATACTGAAAATTATTGTTTTTCTTCTCAAATTTAAATATAAAATTGAATTTGTGCCATCCTGGAAATCCTGACCAGCAAACAGTGTATCTCCTGAAGTTCATTATATTGTCCAGTAAGACAAATGTCATATGTTGTCCCATTATTTTTGAAAATGAGGGGGAAAAGGTTAGCCTGTCCAAGAAAGAAGAAAAAAACAAACAAACAAACAAAAAATAGCATTCCTTTAAATTAATAGAAAATGTAGGCAAGGAATTGTGCCTGGTCACCATTACTACTACCAATCTACCAACAAACTGGGTGTTTTGAGGACTCGAGTCCTCAGGGCACATCTCTGATATACCCATGTTCTTCAGAAAAGATGCTGGCCTGAGGCCCATGTGCAGCTGCTGGAATTTCTGACACTGTGCTCAAGGGGGAGTCAGGAGGAGGCCAAAGGATCTACCAATATCTCCTGATATGGTTTGGCTGTGTCCCTATCCAAATATCATCTTGAACTACAGTTCCCACAATTCTCATATGTTGTGGGAAAAACCCGGTGCGAGGTGATTGAATTATGAGGCGGCTCTTTCCTGCACTGTTCTCCTGCATTTCATGAATGATTCTCATGAAATCTAACGGTTTTAAAAAATGGGAGTTTTCCTGCACAAGCTCTTTCTCTTTGTTTGCTGTCATCCTTGTAAGACATGAGTTGCTCCTCCTTGCCTCCCACCATGATTGTGAGACCTCCCCACCCATGTGGAACTGTAAGTCCATTAAACCTCTTTCCTTAATAAATTGCCTAGTCTTGGGTATGTCTTTATCAGCAGCATGAAAACGAATTAAAACACCCTCTGAATGTCCCAAGGGCTACTCACCCCTTTCCAAATAGTGTTCATTTTAAGACTTGGAGCATTCTCTTTTGGTTTTGTTTCTAGTCTTTTGATTTTGAAACTCTTATAGATTCAAAGAAGTTGCAAAAGTAATACATAATCAATAAGACTCAAGGAGAGGAATTATGTTATTACATTTTGTTAACAGCCATGACTAATACATAATAACTGCTTCCTTCCCACTTCAGTTCAAGACTGCAGACATGACTGTTAACATGACTATTTGGCTGGGAGCAGTGGCTTACGCCTATTCAAGACTGTAAACATGACTATTAACATTAGCAAGACATTAAATGTTAAAGAACATGGCTATTTGGCCAGGAGCGGTGGCTCACACCTGTAATCCCAGCACTTTGGGAGGTCGAGGCGGGCGGATCACAAGTCAGGAGATGGAGACCATCCTGGCTAACACAGTGAGATCCCATCTCTACTAGAAACACAAAAAACTAGCCAGGCATGTTGGCATGTACCTGTAGTCCCAGCTACCTGGGAGGCTAAGGCTGAGGGAGGATAATCGCTTGAACCTGGGAGGTGGAGGTTGAAGTGAGCCAAGATCACACCACTGCACTCCAGCCTGGGTGACAGAGCAAGACTCTGCCAAAAAAAAAAGAACATGGCTATTTAAATATAATATGAAATTACTATGATATAGGTAGTCTTGCTACTTAACAGCTTAGTCATTGGTTCAGATCCATACCAGAAGCATTAAGGATCTTTGAGTTTTTGCTTTCAATTCTGTAAAAGAGACAAAAGCCCTGTCTTTCAAGTTGAAGAAGAAAAGCACACACATGCACAGTATATGTGCAAAGAAATAACTGATCCACAGGTTTGCCTCATAAGATCTAAGTACAAGTTGCAGAAACATTGAAAAACTGCTTTAATTATTTCATTTTCTCTGTGTAAGCAAAAGAGAAATACGTGAGTAAATACATGTATTAGAAGTAATAGTGGAGAAAGGCTTTTGTTACTAAATTATCTTCAGAAAATTCAAAGAAACAATCAATAGAATCAAAAAAGCAATCTGTTTTATTCAATAGATTGTACTTTGTTTATGGGCCACCGGTGACCACTAATAAATGAAACGATGTTTGCTTTTGATAAATCTATTTGTGTATCACTAGTTTTGAATTTCATTTAGCAACACAAGCCAGGGAACACATTTATGGAAAATGATACAAAACAAAACAAAACTGGCTCTGAGTAGATCGTGGGCATGAAGTAGGTCTTAAATCATTTAAAGTCATCTGTTGTCATTTAAAAATGCCTATGGTAAATCATAAAATCAGAAATGCTGCTAGTAACAGTCTTGAGTCTGGAGTCAGAGTAGTATGGAAAAGAACTACATTGAGTGTAAGGGTTCCTGAGTGCTGGTCTCAGCTAGTCACAGACTTCCATGGGCTGACTATGAAATGTTTTATCTTCTATATGCATTATTTTCAGATGAGTGCCTTGTGTATAAACAGATTAAATGGCTTGGTTTTAAGCTCCCTTTTAAATTTAAGTTAGGATTCGATGCTACTCTCTGTTAATATGAAATAAACACAAACTTCAAAGTTGAATAAAATAAAGAGGAAAAGTAAATGTGTACTGGACTAGCATGCCCCTACTGAACTCTCAGGAAGGAGAAAGACTATAGTTTTAAAATATTTTATTTTATTCTGTTTCAAATACATTTTATTTAATATTTTCAATATTCTATTTCATAAATTTAGAGTTATAAATAAGTTATGAAACTAGTACCTGTACCACAACCCATAAAAGAGAGTTCTCCTATACCTTTATCTAGCTTTCCCTGATGTTAGCCTTCTCTATAACCATGAAAATAATGACTGAAACCAAGCACTTAACATGGGTACTACACTATTCTCCGAACTACAGACTTTGTTCTGATCTTGCTACTTTTTCCTCGATTATCTTTTTTCAGTCCCAGGATCCCATCCAGGATCTCACATTGCATTTAGTTGTCACAGCTCCTTAGTCTCCTTCAGTCTCTGATATTTTCTATGACTTTACCAGAGTGTTTTGAAGACCACCAATCTGCTCTTTTCTAGAATGTCCGTCCACTTGGGTTTAACTGATGGTCACATTGAGACTATGTGTTTTTGGCAAGAATGCAACAGAAGTGATGTGCCCTTCAATATATCGCACCAAGGGTACATGATGCTCATATGTAATCCATATGACATTGTTTGTTTGTATAAATAAATTTTATATTCCCCTATAACTTATTAAGCCTCGATGTAAACAAATTTTTATTTGTTTTTTTGATTTAACAATAAGAAATATGAAAACTCCATCACTCTTAAGTCTTAATAAGTACAAAGAGTAAAACTATATATTCTTTATCTAAGAAGGATGCTCAAGTATGAAAAGGAGAAAATGGAAATTTAAAAGGGATGGGGGAGCTGTTTCAAACTCATGTAACTAACATGAAGCTTCTTTGTATGGGGAGTCATTGTATTTGCAATTAATAACATAGTCTTTCAAAAGCTTAGTGGAAACAAAACAAACGACAAAAATAGACATGAAAATGTCTATTTTTATATTTTTATATATGCTCACAAATACATATATTTGTGAAAATATACTCAATGATCTTTTCACTGAAAAGATACTGTAGATTGTGTTATCTGTTTATTTTTTACAACTGGTCTGTGTATAATTTTGCCACACTCTGTGTACAAAACCCCTAAAACATATGATCGTACAATTTAATAAATCTATTTTCTTACTACTAATTTACCTAATGCACACAAATGTTCTTCGCACACTTACTTTTCTACCTCTAAGTCTACCTATTATAGATATCCTCCCTCATTAACCCCTCTTTTCTTTGTTCTGCTTTGTAGAAGTTAGGTATAAACCAGAAAGACAGCACGACATTGCGTTTCCAAAGGTGAGATAAGATGAAGAGCTTTCTTGCTTCCTTTAAGTTAGATTTGTGCTGCATTTACTAGAATGTCATTTGAAACCATTAAGCAAGAGGTTGACAAATCCTGAAAGTGAAAGGATGCCCTGAAAGACGATGAAGAAATAAATGAGAAAGACAATTAAGAAACCAACACTCAGCTGTGAGTTTAGGAACAGCAAGGAACTCTATCGCTATGTTTAAAACTAGCAAGGCCAGTTTGCTGGGGTAGACAGAATGCAACTCAGAGTTTCAAACGCACATCTTAACTTGAGAAATGAATTCTACTGTGTTCCAGAAAAAAACAATGTTAATGTTTTTACAACTGCTGATTACCAGATGAATTAAATTCAAATGATAACAAAATATATTTGGAGATGAAATATGAAACAGCAAAACTGTAGCAAAAAATAATTATAAAATTCTTACTTCATGAATGCTAAATTAAATTTAGCCTAAAGCTGCCTTCTTACATATTTTAAGTTCTTCCTAAAGGTTTTTTGTACATAGTGAAGTGTAAAATAACTGGATGTGTAAACAGACTGTGACATACTCTAGTGCCAATGACAGATTTTCAACCAATTACGAGCAGCCAGCTGATCAACCCTTTTCAAATAAGACAAACGTGGAGCTGTAACCGATCCAGCTATTTCTGTACCTCACTTGCATGTTCTGTGCATCTTGTTTTTGTGTCCATAAATCATCTCCAACGGTGGGGCGGCACTGAAGTCACTCTCAACCTATCCTGGTTGGTCCGTGGGCTGTCCAATTCACGAATTATTCTTTGTTCAATTAAACGCTGTTAAACGTAATTTGTCCTACATTTTTATTTTAATGCGAGGTACAGTTCACATTTTTCTACTTTCCATTTGATAACCTGAAAGAACAAAGCTCCAATGAGAAACTCTTTAATTTAAACAATAATTTGTGTTTTTAAACGAAAGCGTGATGTTATTTCTGATTTCATTTCTTTTTTGTATATATTTTATTATATACACTTTCAATGCAAATCTTAGTCAAAAATCAAAAGACAATCACAAAAGGTTGTAAAGATACCTGTCGATCAGGTGCCCACCTTCTTCTGCAAGTTTGTTAGAGAAGATGAAGAACAAAACTTCTTTTGTTATTTAAAAGTTCATGAAGGTGGCTGGTAACTCTGCCCTGTCCTGGTCAGCAGCATGGTGTTCGGGTCTGGATGTGAGGATTTGACAAGTCTTTAACAAACAAAATTCCAAATAACAGTTAAAAATTTTGAGGATGTTTAATAAGTGATGGAAAAAGACTAGACTATAATAGCTGTCTCTAAATATCTGAAGCATTGCCAGGTGAAAGAGAGATTCGTTTCATTCTCTGAGACTCTTGGAGGGCAAAAAGAGAATGAAGCAGGAGAACATTGCAGAAAGAAAGATGTTGGTTCATTGTAAGAAAGGACTGTCTGATAATTATTTTGCCTGAAAATATATCTAGCTTTCAAGAGAGATGGCACATTTTACATCACAAGGTATGTACAGAAAAGTGAGATGACCTCTTCTTATGACTGTTATAGAGGTATTCATCCATCTGGTAATGTTATACTAAATAATCTTCATGTTTCCTAATACCTCAGGGACCGTATACATGTAAAATAGTTGTGCAAAACAAGTAAGTAGAATATTTAAATTCCATAAATGTGTTCCTTTGTTTAGAAAGCTCTTAGTCCATTATGTTATAAGTCAATGAATGAATATATATGAAACTGTCCTAGAGCTTCTATTTTAAACCTCAGGATTTTATTACTAGTCATCAGTGTATTATATAATAGTTAGCTATCTAGATAGATGTAGAAAGTTACTCATATATATATATATATATACACCCATATACATGTATATGTATATATTACATATGTGTGTGTATAGATAGATAACAGTTATTAAGGCTAAGAAAGTAAATAAAACAATCAAAAAGTCAGTATTTTAATTTATACTTTACGTGGCTTTTAAGTTACAAAATCATTTTTTGCTGAAGCACACACAAGGCCTTAAATAAAATAAGCCCATACTCATTTTTTTTTAAAAACCTTAAAATTACATTTCCTAAATAAATGTTACTGTTAATAACCAAATTCTTTATGACAATTTCTAGAAAGTTTCAGAGACAGTTAATTTTCTGTGAAGAATTTGTTTTCTTTCTATTAAATGTATTCTGTTTGTATTGTTTTTGAATGTTCAAAATCTGATTCTGTTTCCTTCACTTCTGTCTCGGGATAAAGGAATATCAGAGAACACAAACAGCTTGGACTGATATAGAAAAAAAAGGGTAAGGAAAGGGCATTTTCTTCAAGTTTTATTACACCAGCCTCTTTGGTTTTTTGCTTCCTCATTTATCAAGGATGGACGGGAGTGAGGCCTGGAGCTGCCCAACCAGGGGCTGGCACCTCCAAACAATTAAAATAGCATGATATGATTGGGGCCAGACTTAAATTAAAGAAAGACAAAGGGAGTACGTGGATTCCAGCAGACACCTAATGAAGCAGCAGTACACTGTATCAAAACATGTGGTATGTATCAGGGAGTAGAAAACAAACCAGCTTGCAAAGGCGAGATAACTAAGAGAAATCTTTCCAATTGTGCGAGACTTGGAGGAGGGGGTCTTCTAAAACTGCCGTTTTCAGCTGCCCTTCCAAATATTTAAATGAATAGGAGTAAAAGGGGAGGAGCTATAACTAAACTTGCTGAGCATTGTGTCACCAAGGCTGATCTTCTCCAAAAGGCAACTCTCCTATTTATGGGACTATCTATGCTAGACGATGACGATGATGATGATGATGATGATAAAAAATAACTCTAGATAAGCCTATGGAAGAGTGATTCTCACTTGAGAATCTTTCCTTATTGCCGTCATGGATAATATAAAAACCCTAAAATAGGCTCTTCCTAAAAAGTTTATAAAAAATGAAGTAGGGTAAGAATCCATTTCCAATGACTCTTATGTGGGGATGGGGTAGGATTTTTGATGTTTTTAGTCTTTGAAGGGTATACTATTCAACAAAAATCATTATTAAGCACCCTAAAGCTATCCATCTCCTCCCGACCATTCTCCACATTGGACGCAGAGGTAGCATTCTAAACTGTACATATGATTAAGTCCCTCTTTCCTGTTCCACTCTTTGAAGTCTTCCCCCAGCCATAGCATTTCAGACCCTCTCCAGCCTCATTTCTTACCACCCTTCCTTTTCTATGTTGCTAAATGAAATTCCGCCATGTGCTTCTAAGGTCCCCTGTGCTTTTCCTACAAAGACACCTAACAGTTTATTATTTGCTCTATGTATCTGTCTATCTTACCTGAAAAAATACAGAATGCCATACCTTTAATACCTAGCACAGGGCTTGGTACATGATTGGAATACAAAAAAAAAAAATTATTGAAATAATGAATAAATAGACTTAGTGGAGAAATGGGGAGGTACATTTTATCATGGATGTAAAACACATGGCCCTCTTTCCTACAAGGGCCACAGGAATGATCCTTTTTGCAAATAGAGGAACAGAGGCAGAATGTTTGATGCCGTTTCTAAATCACACAAGTCGTTACCGCGGAGTTGCCCTCCCCTCAAATTGAGATTTATTTTAACCATGCTGTCACAGACAAAAACACTGTCTACTGGATTAAGTTCCCAAAAAGGAGAGGAAAAAGATATTAAATGGATCAATATAGAAACAAGATATAAGTGTAGTTTCTCCAGAGGTTTTACTTTCATTAACTAACTTACCGAGGAAAAGTATTGCACAAATAATCCATGGGTATAAAATGATCCTAGTATTTGGAAGAAACTAAGAAAAGGACTGAATTTGCCTAGAGGCATTTCCAGATTAACCTATCTATACCATGTTGCTCCAACGGAATTAAAGGCATCAGAGGAAATAGATATGCCCAAAACCTGATTTTCAATCTCTCGATAGTTTATCAGATCTCTGGCATCATCATGTTTTTGTAATTAAGCAAAGCAGTCTCGCTCACACAGAAGACCTATCAGAAACACAGTTTCTCCCACTTCAGCACACTGCGTACTCCACGTCACAGGACTGACTCTGGTGGAAAATGAAAGGAAAGCACTCTGGTTAGCATACACCAAACCAAACACTGCCCTCCGGCCTTGCTCCGCTGAGACTAAAAAGATCCTATCAGCCTTTTCAGGTTATCCACTCCACAGGACTTGGGACACTCTTCTGTTTCTGCAGCTGGTTACTTTTACGGTATAATCTGAGATTAAATATGGAAAAGAAGAAAAAAAAAAAAGAATTGCAAGAAGCGTACCCAAAATATAGTCCCACTAGGAAGCAGGCAACACTTAAACCTTGAACACCAATGGCCATACACAACACTACCATGGCCTGAGCAATAAATCAAACACACATGGCTGTGACTATTATTTCTATACCCCGAAGTCTCCCTGGTGAAAGATAAGAATCTACCTTTGAGTTTTTATAGAAACGTAATAGGAAAGGGTAACCTTAAAGTTCTAGCGGAGGGAAGAGAAACAGAACATTTAACATATGTGTACAGAAATCTATTACAAAGTCATGATGCCATAGCACATTTGTGCCCAGCAATGTATGGCCGAGTGTTTATGATCTTTGTAGGCTGAAGTTCACCATGAAGACTTACACTTTTGTGGCTTTCTCCTGAGGTTGTTGCTACCTTACCATTTGAAGTTTCTTAGAAACTCTGAGCACTGGACAGTAAACCCGTTGTATCTCCAGCGCTTATTCAGATAGTCTTCTGGATCGCCACAGAGAGATGTTTCTTATTCTCGCCTTTTCCCTTCATCGAGGATGGTCACAGTATGCTAAAAGCCGCGAGTTCAGGGTGTCTGCCTGTGGAACACCTTCCTCCCCTGATGTGAGTCGAGTTGGTTCCATTTACCAGCTGTGTGATCTTGGGCAAATCCCTTAACCTCTCTGTGTCTCCTCTTTCTCTTTGGTAAAATGGGAACAATTACAGTCCTTACCTCAGAAAATTGTTGTAGGAATTGCTGCGAAGCAATCAGTGAGCTTCCTACCCAATGTTCATAGAGGCCAATACCACAGCACCAACTTTAGAGGAAAAAAAAAAAAACAACTTGACTGCAAGTCGACTGGCAAGGAAACAGGAGGAAATACTCAAATCTGTATCCTTGGGCTGGGGGCTGGGTGGATCTGATTGGATCTTGCAGTAGGTGATGCCAGGAGGCAAGATCCAACTGGATCCTGCCTTGGGGTGACCCCAGGGCTCAATCTGATTGGATCCTGGATCCTGCCACATGGTGTGCACTTCTTAAATTGGTCCCCCTTCTTCCAGCTCTCCCACTGGAACACTTAGGTTCCCCCTGTGGTTGTGTGCTTGGTTCATTCGGGCAGGCTGAGGTTATACGACCTTCAATTTGGGGGTCCATGGCAGCTGAAAAACAATTCACAACGTTGTCACATAAAAATTGAACCAGATTGGTCTGGTGCGGCTGCAGAGTGAATAAAAACAGAGATTTAGAACTGTGTCTGGCACACAAGAAGAGATAGAGAGGGACTGCTAATACTCCTGTTACTCACAAATGAGGTTTATAATATATGATTTAGGAAAGAGGAGCAACGTTCCTTCTCTCAGAGATTCAAAACCCTGTTCTCATGACACCAAATTTATCTTCTCAACTTCCTCAGACTCTTTCTGCTATGCCCACTTAATCTGTCAGATAAATTAAGTGAACTAGCTTCATATTTACCTATGTTTATAACAATTATTTTCTGAAACAATGAATTCCATTTCTAAACTACTTTCAGAATACAACTCATTAAAATCAGGGACTGCCCTCTGAACTCTCCTAGCTGACATTTAGCATGGTATGGAGGCTAGGAAAGACAGAAGAAGAGAAACATTTTATAGCAGCATCAGACCATTTAATTAACATAAACATTTAGGAAACTCACTGCGAGCGAATCTGATAGCATGCTTTGTGCATGAGTGCTTTTGACTAACTCTACCAGTTTCTACAGAATAGTTATGGTTGGCTGGGCACGGTAGCTCATGCCTGTAATCCCAACACTTTGGGAGGCCGAGGCAGGTGGATCACCTGAGGTCAGGAGTTTGAGACCAGCCTGGCCAACATGGTGAAACCCTGTCTCTACAAAAATACAAAAATTAGCTGGGCCTGGTGGCTCATGCCTGTAATCCCAACTACTCAGGAGACTGAGGCAGGAGAATTGCTTGAACCTGGGAGGAGGAGGTTGCAGTGAGCTGAGATCACACTGTTACACTCCAGCCTGGGCAACAAGTGTAAGACTCCGCCTTAAAAAAAAAAAAAAAAGTTATGGTCATGTTTTTTTGTTTGTTTGTTTGTTTTTTTTGTTTTTTTTTTTTTTTGAGACGGAGTCTCGCTCTGTCGCCCAGGCTGGAGTGCAGTGGCGGGATCTCAGCTCACTGCAAGCTCCGCCTCCCGGGTTTACGCCATTCTCCTGCCTCAGCCTCCCGAGTAGCTGGGACTACAGGCGCCCGCCACCTCGCCCGGCTAGTTTTTTGTATTTTTTAGTAGAGACGGGGTTTCACCATGTTAGCCAGGATGGTCTCGATATCCTGACCTCGTGATCCGCCCGTCTCGGCCTCCCAAAGTGCTGGGATTACAGGCTTGAGCCACCGCGCCCGGCCATGGTCATGTTTTCAAAGTGCTTCCTAAGCATATGGGTCATATGGGCAAGTTAACTTATTTAACCTTTGACCTTGGCCTGATTAAAACCAGAGATACATTTGGTTAAAACCTTCTGGTTAATAGATGAATGCTTTGAAACACTGCTCATGATTTTCATTCCTTGTAACTATATAATAAATAGAGGAATAAAATCTCAATACATTGCATCCTGAGCAATATTTAATTCAAGTGAAATTCCAATTTAATATGTTCTATGGATAATTTCATGTTTTTATCTTAAGATTTTTTAAACGTTTAGGTTCGGGGGTACGTGTCCAGGCTTGTTATACAGATGGACTGTGTTTCACGGGGCTTTGGTATAGAGACAATTTTGTCAGCCGGGTAATAAGCACAGTACCTGATCCACACCCTCCCTTTCTCCATCAGTGTGTGTCTTGGGAAGAAGCAATGTGATACTCTGAGAAAAGTATGACTTGTGGATTTTGTCAGACCTGCATTTGAATCCTGTTTCTGCAACTTTACAAGTGTGAAAACTGGAAATTTGCTTAGCTTCTCTGAGTTTGTTTCCTAAACTATGAAATAGAGATGAAAATGGCCCCTGGCAACACGCCTGGGCCAGTACCTGATGTTCAGTGGGAGCTTCAGACGTGTTTGTTCTTCTCTCCTTTTCCTCTTGGGGCTAATTGAAGTGCAGGTCCCAAAGAGTTCCATGTGAGTAGAGCACTTGCTGCTCCATCGCTTCCAGGGCAGTGCTTTCATGCCACTAACTTAGGACTAAAAACAACAACAACAACAACAACAAAAATCCACCAGGGTTCACACTCTTCCAGTCCGTTTCAGTACCCCCGATGCTCGTTCCCCCTCACCGCAAACATTTCTCAAATCCTAGCAATATGCATTATCTATTTTCGTTTTCTACCCAGATTAAAACTGTGGCTCTGCCACTTTTTGCTGTGTGATGTTGGGCAAGTTACTTAACCTCTCTGTGACTCCTTTGCTTTGTCTATAAAATAGGAATAATAGAAAGACCTAACTTGAGTTCATTTTGGGAATTATAGGAGCTAATAAAGGTAAATCACCTAGAACATTTTCAAGCACACAGGCAACACTCAGATACTGGCTACTATTGTTAATATTCTGCTCCAACTCCCTGGGGCTGTCAACCCAGATTTTTCTTGTGGTCATGCTGTTCCCACACCAATCTTGTGTAACCAGAAACTATCTACAGCCAGTCCTACCACAGCCACTGACAACCACAAGTAGGGGCTGGTTCTTTAGGGCCTCTGATGAACCACCTATGACTTTCTGCTACCTGGGGACATCCTGCTGCCACCATGTACCTGTGATGTCCCCTCTACATGGCCTTGACAGCCATGCAGCTGCCTTTCTGCCAGACAGAAACGTTTGTTTCTGTTTTACTATTTTTTTTCATAGTTATTTCTCTACAACTCAGCTGTGATTTCACAGGGCTGGACCGGGGATGATATTGATGACACATCCTCCCCTAATCTCAGATCACCCTTTCTGATCAGAAGCCATTTTTCTTGGATCTATGGTCTGTGCTTTGATTTCTCCCACCCCGAAGGTGAACTTTGTTAGGAAGGTTCCTAATACCTCTTGCAAATAAAGCTACTCCTCAGTGTGCCTCCATGTCTGAAGCCTGGACCTTCACAGCAATGCTGATGGTCCTCCTCTTGGTGATACCAGTCACTGAAATCTCTAACTAGAGTTTTGCACACCAAATTTCTTTGTTAGAAAAGTCAAATATGATTTCAATAAAGCAGCCAGAGGACCTGATGCTACTCTATCAGAAAATATACAAAGCAGCAGTATAATGCTACAGAGAAAAACTGTTTTCTTCTCTATCTATATGGACAGCTTTAATCTAGTCTCAAAGACTAGATTAAACCCTAAATGCCTAAATGCCTTTTGTACACATTTGTTCACAAATGGGCATTTGCATGTGGTTAAGTTGTTGACATTTCTAGGCAGAAGAATGGTTTGGGGAAAGCAATGGATGAATATTTTCTACTCTGGCTTCAATTTCTTAATACTAAGTAGAAATTCCTTTTTCTGAGCTTACAGGCAAGATGCCCCCCTAAGAAACAGCATGGACAAGTGTGAGTGCCCGAGTAGCAGCACACATCCACAACATTCTCACAGCACGCACTGCGAGAATGGCACCTGCGCAGATACTAGTTTCAAGCCATCTGGATCTTGTTCCTGGTAAAAAGAAAAGAAAACCATGAGAGTTCTAAAAGAAAATAAGAAAAGAATATTGGCCCAATCGCCTTGGTGTTTGATTTGAAATGAGTAAATATGTTTGATGAAATTTCATCGTTAGAATGTAAGCTCCATGAGGGTAAGAAATTTAATCCATCATGCTTACTACACGATCACCAGCAACTAGAATGTTTTTGTTTAATGCCCATTCAGAGTTAGTGACCATTTCACATATGAGAGCTATGCACTAGACACATAGAAGTTTATTCATTCATTCATTCTTCCATTCAGGATATATTTATGTAGAACCTACCAAGTCCACATGGATGACTGACTGAATTAATGTATGAATTCATGAAGTTTTCTCAATATCAGAATTTAGGAGGTTTTGCATTTCAATTTACTGATACTTTGAACTAGTTAGGCTCAAAGTCTGACAGACCCTAGGATTATTTTTAATGCTCATTCAGAATCAATGATTACCTCGAATATGAAAGGTATGCACCGAAGTTGAACAAGTGCAAATTATAACATTCTAAAAAACACAGCTAGTAATTGTATTTCAGAGGTCACAGTCAACAAGATCTATTCCAGATTTATCTGAATCTATATGTAAATATTTTACATCTCCTTAAGCTTAAATTGTGGAAAGCTGTGATCTTAAAATATTGAACTTAGAAATTCTTATAAAAGATCAATGGTTAGTGTAAACCATTAACAAATCACTGTTATTACCCAAACTCTTGGGATCCTGAACTTATGACTTTCTTAACTCTGGGATTTTCACTCTTCAGTTAGTTCTAGAGCTCATTATAAGGAAATATGTACACATAAGCTTAGGGGGAAAATTTTTGGAACAAGTACTGTTGTCTTTCCTTCAGTCTTCTTATTGAGGAAAAAAAATGGTTGTCACAGATCGTACATTTATGTAGAGTGTATTTAGTGGGTTACAAGCTGGATTGTGTCCTGTGATGTGAATACTGTGTGTTTTGATATCAATGGTTTCTACTGCAATCACATAATCATTTTGCATTAATCTCTTTAAATAGAAATTATAACCTTTAGGTACGACATTTTGTTTAACAAAGATGAAAGCACTACAAAAGCTAGTAATGGGTGCTTATTTAATATGTAAGTAATTTTAGCTTAAAATATAGTGTATCCTGGTGTTCTAAATTGATTCACATTTACCATTATTCTTCAAACCTGACCATCTTTATCTAAAACATTTCAACAAATGTTTTGATTACCACATTCAAATAAAATAAAGTGAGTTTGATATGCATGAACATTTGCAACCTTACAGAGTTACAGATTTAAAACAGGATCCTGGGAACTAACTTTGTTTTGACTCTGAATTTTTTGTATTTATTTGTGCCCCCACCCTACTCCGATCTTTGTGTGTATGTTAAAAGAAATTTGATCAGTTAAATCTGATCATGAAAGATGATTTGGCATCCATGTGGGGCTGAGAAACTCACAGATAAATATTAAAAAGGCTACTAAGCAAAAGAGCCCTGATTAAGCTTCTTTTAACCTAGCTACTTAAATAGCTAATCTCTACTTTTTATACCTGTTACGTTTTATGCCAATCAAAAAGTCTTCCAAATCATAAGTTTTAACAGTTTGAAAGTGTTGGTTCCTGGCTTTTTAAAATTAGCATTGACTCCAGTACCTCTGATACTAGAAAACTAGTACCAGCCAACATGTGCAAGACCAACATTTTAATGATACATGGTTTTCTGACCAATCTCTGTTTTTTTCTTCCTTCCTCCTCTCGTTTCCTCGCCTCTCCTCTCTTCCCACCTCTCCTGTCTCCATCCCTTCTTTCCTTTCTCTCCTTCTTTTCTTCTTTCTTTCTTTCTTTCTCTTTCTTTCTTTCTTTTTCTTTTCTTTTTCTCTTCTTTCTTTCTTTATTTTCTTTTTTTCTTTTCCTTTTCCTTCTTATTTTTCACTTTCCCTTCCCTCTCTTCCCCTACCCTCATCTCTTCTCTCTGTTAATGTCCTCATTATGTAAGCAAATGATTAAACTATGGAGACATTCAAATCACAGAAGTGATCAAACAGCCACAAGGATCTTGATTTCATCCTTACAGGTCTGGAGAATTGGCTTAATCTCCTGCAGAAAACTCTTTTCTTGGTTGGATCAGCCTTACATAACTGGTTGCAACTTGAGTTCTACTTCAAGTAAGAGGACCCTCTGGGCCAGGTTGCTGTGTACTTGTCTCCTTAGAGATTTTCACAATGCCTCTATGATAGCCAATGGCCACAGAAAGTTCAATAATCCCTAGTTATTAATTGGAACTGGTTTATTAGATCTTAGTCAACGAACAACATGAAGGAGTGAGTTGTATCTGAGAGATGGCACAAAGGATTCATTTTAATTAGCCCTCAAATGTAAAAGGTTGTGAACCACAGAAGATCTCTCTGTGCATTGAAAACTGATATGTGTATAAATAAGCCTCCTCAGAAAGAAAAAGAAGCATAGAGAGTGGTGAATTGTTTTCCAGGAGAGAAATCTTGCATCTTTTTGGAATAAACACATTCTGAGTATCTAATACCCATTTCTTCTGGGCACAGACATTATTTCTAAACTGAATGTGTTTTTTTGTTTGAGAAAATGAAGCACAGAATTTCACAGAATTATTTTCCTACTACAGAATTTCACAGAATTTTCCAGAAACTGGTATGTATGTCTTCCATAAGCTCAAGGCCTTTCCCTTTCAAATTATGTTTCTGTGTGGATGATTTGTTGTGTGCAAGGAATCTCACAAGGGAAGAAGTGAGAGAACAAAGCTAAGTGGTATACAACCTGACAGTTTCTACCTGTAAGGATCTTACATAAACAGATAAATTGGCTACCCAAACAATCATGGTGGAAGCTGTAGTCTGGCAATGAACTCTTCTAGGATCCTCTAGAAGTGACCCAACCATTGTGCATTTTGTTATTCCATATAATCCACATAAAAGAAGGAACAACATTGTTCTCTGCCCTCCTGCCCTAGGGAGACTGGGGATAATGTTGATAAAGGTCATAAAAGTTCTTGCTATTATGAGATGTCTTAATTTACTTGAATTTACTTGATCTATGTTCTGCTAATGTATTGTCAGTGCTCAACACACACACAAACATGCACACACGCACGCACACACACACACAACCCTTTGTGGAAGAATATACGCCACACCTCCAAGCTGCTCAGCTTGTAGGAGGAACATGAGCATGCTTGATAGAAGGTCCCCAGTATATGCAAAATGAATTTATATTTTGTCCCGTTTCGTTATGCAGGCTTCCTAATGCTTTTTAAACATGATGTCATCATAAGAACATGTGTATACATGTACTTCTGCATAGAGCACTAAAATTAAATTGACTTGCTGGCAAAAGTTAGAGAAAATCCTTTTCTAGCTTCTCTGTACCACTCAATAAATTATTACAGTCTGTGCACAAAACACAAATTACATGCTTTATTAGTATGTTCTGTGGTAACCTCAAAACCACAAGTGTTTACATGTGCTGCACGCATGCACTTTGGGGCTTTTTAATAGCGGGTTGACAAGAGATTAAAGGCAGAAATATGGCATTTTATTAAAGCAAACATATCAGCATGTCTACCATGATAAAATGATCTAGTTTTCTTCAGACACAAAAGTTTCTGTTGAGTGATACCTTTGCAATTCCTTGAGGGCACCCTATTATTCACTTTCCTCAACAGAGAGCAGCTGCAAATGGTCTCCAATTTTCAAAGAGTGTTGCCTGGTCATTCTTTACTGTCAAAATGAAGAAGAGCATAAAAGTTAAGTCAATAAAGTAATATGAAATGCTTAATATAAAAATTCAAGAATGAATGATTAACCATTAAAAACTTACAGTAGCTATTTCATCCAGGAAAAAAAAAATTAACATTTCCCCTGAAACCTATTAACACTCCTTGTAAACAATATTCTTTTTTGAAATATATGACCTTTCTTAATGCTCTCCACACACACAGCATTTTTCTTACATCCACTTTACCTCACTGATATGAAGTTGAATTCCCCAGGAGACAGGGCTTCGAGCCCCTTCCTCAGAAATATATGGTCTTCTCCTGTATATTCTAAATGGATGCATTCATTTGTGTTAGATCATGCAACAACCTGTTGTTGTTAATACAACTTCAAAATTACAGACTTTGCTGGTGGATGATCAACAGGCCAAAGACAATGCCTACCTTGGGGTCCACGCTTCCTTATCGATCTATAAAATTTGATACATTGATATTTATGGAAATTGATATACATACCTCTCTGTTCTTGGTCACACCCATCTTTCGTCTACGTCTCTACTGTATCTGTGGATGTTGTGTAGAGGGCCAGGTGCAGAGAAAAGCAGACTTAAAAGATTTTTTATATATATATATTTTTGAGGAAGCTATTTGAAAAAGCAGGGTTGAATTTATTCTGGGTCTTCTTTTCAAAGTGAAATCAGAAAAATAGCAAGAATATTCAGGACCTATCCCATAGTAAATCCCTCCATACCATGATGTTGCTAAGAAAAATAACTGAGGCCGGGCGCGGTGGCTCAAGCCTGTAATCCCAGCACTTTGGGAGGCCGAGACGGGCGGATCACGAGGTCAGGAGATCAAGACCATCCTGGCTAACACGGTGAAACCCCGTCTCTACTAAAATATACAAAAAATTAGCCGGGCGAGATGGCGGGCGCCTGTAGTCCCAGCTACTCGGGAGGCTGAGGCGAGAGAATGGCGTAAACCCGGGAGGCGGAGCTTGCAGTGAGCTGAGATCCGGCCACTGCACTCCAGCCTGGGCGACAGAGCGAGACTCCGTCTCAAAAAAAAAAAAAAAAAAAAAAAAAAAATAACTGATTGGGCATAAGACATACCAAGAATGATTTTGATGAAAAATAATTGTAAAATGATATCGTTGGGGTCAACAAGACCGCTCTTTGAGGCTGCCAAATGTTTTCCATGCAACAATTTTACAGCTATTGGAGAAGCCTCCATTGTGTCATCCTCAGAAAGCCATCACCAGGGCTGTGTCCTGTTGGTTAACTGAGAAATGAGTGGGTATGACTTGTTTCTAGAAGTAAATCTCGCATTGTATGAACTTTAAGTATTCCTGTAAATTTATTTGTTTTAACAGATACTGTGAACTGTCATTTCTCAGATGTTTTATTCCAGGAATTGGACAGAGAATTTATTTGTTTTAACAGATACTGTGAACTGTCATTTCTCAGATGTTTTATTCCAGAAATTGGACAGAGATGTTCAAACTGCTCCTAGTAGGGATACAGGAAACATACTGACTGGTGGCTTTATTGAGCCATGAAGAATTTGTCTAGCAACTTAGGAGCATTCTGCTCTTGAGGAAAACCTCAAAGAAAAAGGATACATGGAAAAGAAATAACTAAAGAATATTCATACAGCAAGTTCTGGACAATAATCCTCAAATGCTTTAGGTAGGTGTAGATAAAATGTGAAATGTTCCCTGTATAGTCTTTGTTTGTTTTATGTTGACATTTTAAAAATGAAACAGTAGATTCCCCTCAAAAACCCCACAACTTACCTGCTCTCTCCTCACATGGATGAGCCTGGCCTTCCCATTCCTGCCCTAAAGGACTAATTCTACGACTATCTCTGGGTAAAAGCTGGGAGATGGGGACGATCAATGTGGGGAGGGTCCCTTTGTATTCTCTTCTATCAGCCATTTCAATTCAATTTTAAAAAGATAAATTTTATATAATTACCTATGTTTCATGCATTCGACTTAATGAAACACTTCTGAACAAGATATATGATTTCTGGTAGGTTTTAGTTACATTTACATGTTTTTATGTTGTGTGTGTGTGTGTGTGTGTGTATGTGTGTGTATTTTTGGCATTACTGGCATAAGTTGTGCTATACAATCTAGGAGATTAAAACTAATTACAGCAGTGAGGCTAACAAGGTGTGAAAGCCATGAATCTGAATGAAACTTTCCATTTCTCTCTATAGGTTTTTATAAAAACTCTGACGGTATTTTCTCCCAAAATATGTATTTTTCTTATTATTTTAAATCGTTAGCAAGCCAAATAAATCATCCTGATTATTTTTATGTTACATGGTTAATTGATACATTTTCACAAATGACATCAATTCCTTTCTTCTTATGTCTCTTCTTGTCCTTTTTGCTTCCATCTACAAACAGCCAATGTATATTATATGCTTTTATATACACACATATGGATCATGGTTCTAGGTGTTAAACACACAGAGGCAAATTAAACTTCAATCCCGACCTCAATGAAATTACAATTCAGTTTGTAAGTATCATGATAAGGATAAGTAAAAGATTATGTGAAGTAATTTCCAAGATTGTTTATGGTTTTATGCTACACAGCACAATAAGTGACTAACATATGTTATCTCATTCAAACCTTTGGAATTGAGAAAGATATAAACATGGTCTTTGAAAATTTCCATATTGGAGAATAGACATTCAAAGAGAAATCTAAAAAAAAGTTCAGGAACAAACAGACATAGAATAGGAACTGGGAAGCTATAGTGTCATTCAACCCAGAGGTAAATCGTAAGTAATGCCAAGTGTCATGGAAAAATCAAGGATCAGGCTGGGTGTGGTGGCTCCCACCTGAAATCCCAGCACTTCGGGAGGCCAAGGTGGGTGAATCACTTGAGTTCAGGAGTTTGAGACCAGCTTGACCAACATGGTAAAACCCCAGCTCCACTAAAAATACAAAAATTAGCCACGCATGGTGGCACATGCCTGTACTTCCAGCTACTCGAGAGGCTGAGGCAGGAGAATTGCTTAAGCCTGTGTGGCGGAGAGGCTGCAGTGAGCTGAGATCATGCCATTGCACTCCAACCTGGCCAACACAGCTAGATTCGGTCTCAAAAAAAAAAAAAAAAAAAATCAAGGATCAATGTGGTAAATAAGCAATGATTTGGAGAAAGATGCCATCATTAATATTAAAGAAAGTAATGGGACTGAATTATTTAATTAGTCAAAGTGAATGCAGATATTTATCTTTGTTCTCTTGTGAAATTTCATTAAAATGACAGTAAAGGGATTAACGGAAAAAGGAAAGCATCACAAAATTAAATTAAAGGAAAAAAGAAAACACAACAAAATTAGAAAGTATTGAAGAAAAAATGGCAGCGGATGAAAGATTTCAAGACTACTCAGGAAAATGGAAAGTTGATAGCTATATGATAGCAAGCTTCGGTATCAGCCTCTCCACTCTATGCAGGGCCAAACGAGAAGCAAGTTAAGCAAGCTAATTTTCACCAAGCAATTCCAGAATATCTCAAAAATTAGAGGCAGTGGGTACATATAAAGGCAAGGACATAGGATAGGAATGAGAAAAGGGGAATTGATAATACCCCATGATCTCACTCATATGGGGAATCTAAACGAGTTGTTCATAGAAGTAGAGAGTACAACAGTTATTACCAGAGGCTGGGGAGGGGATGAGGGATGTGGCATGGGGAGATGTTGGTGAACTAGTATAAAGTCACAGTTAGCTAGGAGGAATAACCTCTGCTATTCTATTACACAGGAAGGTGACTGTAGTTAACAAAAATGTATTGTATATTTCAAAATAGCTAGAAGAGAGGATTTTTAATGTTCTCACCATAAATAAATGATTAGAGATGATGGATATCCTTATGCAAGGATAATGTGATCCTTATGCAATGTATACATGTATCAAAACATCACACTGTACCCAAAAAGTGTGTACAATCATTATGTATCAACTAAACACAAAATAAAACTTAAAAAAAAAACTGTACATTCCAAATGCTCTCTCCTATCTGATAAGGAACAACATTTCTGCCACCCTACAGGAGATGGGACGTTTACTATGGGAATACTTTGAACCAGAGAAGCTCTGGGCTCACAGACATCAGACACAGTTGAACATAAGAGTGAAGCACCAGAAAAAGAGAGAATGAACTCTCTTTCTTAATCAACTAAAAGTCTCCCCACCTCCTACGTACTCACCCTCTGGTGTACCCCGAGCCCTAACAGCCAGATAGACTACGTTTAAACTGTCTTCCTTACCATTTCCCCCTGCTCTCACAGGCAAGAGATTGGACAGTTTACCCCAGGAAAATTTCCCAGTCTAGGAGAAAATACCTGTATCAATTGGCATTTGGAAGCCTCCAACCAAAAGGCTGAGTGTCTACATGGTCAACAAATCACGCCCACTTACTTGCCCAAGACTTTCTTTTAGTGTTCACTGTACCATTTTGGAATATGAACGGAGAGCCAGAATCATACAACATTTTTTAAAGTCTCCAACATGGAAGACAAAGATGAAAGGAGATGGAAAAGGAACTCAGAGAAAATGAGACCATTAAGAGAGGAAGTAAAAGCTAAAAACACAAATGAGCACATGCAAAAGAACAACAAAACAACCCTGGAACTGATAACCTCGAAAAATAAGTAAGAAAGTAAGAGAAGAATCATGAAACCAAAAAGAATACCATTAAATAAAAGGAATATTCAGAAAACAATTACTCTCAGAAATTACCAACTAATACAAGAGAAATCAAAAATTCTACTTAAGGATTGGAAGATACAATAGAAGAAAACTCAGAAGATAAAACAAAAATATATGAAAATGAGAAATTGGATAAAAAGAATCAATTTAGGAGCTACAGACAGAACAACAAACTCAGAAGGAAGAAATCCCTCAAACAAATAACAGAAATAAACATCTCAGAATTAAAAATAACCCAAAGCATTTCCTACCATATTGAAGGGCCCAAGAAACATTCAACTCATTGAATGAAAGAACTCTACCAAAACATGTCATTGAAAATCCATACTTCAGGCTGGGTGTAGTGGCTCACGCCTGTTATGTTATCCCCACACTTTGGGAAGCTGAGGTTGGTAGATTGCTTGAATTCAGGAGTTTGGGACTAGCACGGGTAACACCGCAAAACTCTGTTTCTACAAAAATGAAAATACAAAAAATTATTCAGGCATGACGGTATGAGCCTATGGTCCCAAGTACTTGGGTGGCTGAGGTAGGAAGATCGCTTGAGCCTGGGAGGTTGAAACTGCAGTGAACTGATCGTCCCACTGCACTCCAGCCTGGGCAAAAGAGCAAGATCCTGTCTCTAATAATAATAATAATACATACATACATACATACTTCAGTCAGGCATGGTGGCTCACACCTGTAATCCTAGCATTTTGGGAGGCCAAAGCTGGAGGATCGTTCAAGTCCAGGAGTTCAAGGCCAGCCTGGGCAATATAGGGAGACCTCATCTCTACAAAAAAATTTGAAAATTAGCCAGGTGTGGTGGTGTGTGCCTGTAGTCTCAGCTACTTGGCAGGTTGAGGTGTGAGAATGACCTGAGCCCAGGAGGTTGAGGCTACAGCCTGGGTGACAGAGTGAGACCTTGTCTCAAAACAAAACAAAACAAAACACTATACTTCTCAGCCATAAAAAGAATGAAACCATATCTTACGCAGCAACATGGATGGCACTGGAAGCCATTATCCTAACTGAAATCATTCAAAAACACAATGTCAAACACTGCATGTCCTCACTTATACATGGGAGCTAAACATTGGGCGCACATGAACATACAGAAGGGAATAGTAGACGCTGACTCTAAAACATGGGAGAGCAGGAGAGGGATGAAGGTTGAAAAATGACCCAGTGGGGGCCGGGCGCGGTGGCTCAAGCCTGTCATCCCAGCACTTTGGGAGGCCGAGACGGGCGGATCACGAGGTCAGGAGATCGAGACCATCCTGGCTAATACGGTGAAACCCCGTCTCTACTAAAAATACAAAAACTAGCCGGGCGAGGTGGCGGGCGCCTGTAGTCCCAGCTACTTGGGAGGCTGAGGCAGGAGAATGGCGTAAACCCGGGAGGCGGAGCTTGCAGTGAGCTGAGATCCGGCCACTGCACTCCAGTCCGGGCGACAGAGCGAGACTCCGCCTCAAAAAAAAAAAAAAAAGAAAAATGACCCAGTGGGTACAGTGCTCACTATTTAGGTGATGGATGCACTAAAAGCCCAGACCTCACCACTATGCAATATATGCATGCAGGAAATCTGCCGCAGTACCCACTAAATACATTTTCAAACAATTTCAAGGTCTAGACTCCCAGAGAAAAGGAATATCTTGAAAGCTTACAGGTGAATATCTTAATATTAAACTTTACCATATCAATAAGGATGCTATAGTGTTGTCAAAGAATCTGAAGATAAATCAGTAATAAATACACAGGGAATATAAGAAAACAACACAAAGTAAGACAATTATTAACCCCCAAAGAATATAAGAAAGGAAATGTAACTGTAGTACTCTGCATTATTTAACTATGAACAATATGCATCTAGTTGTTAGACTGTAAACAGGGACTAGTGATTTAATACAAAACTTGTAATTGAAATAGAGAAGGCAGGCAGGTGAAAGAAGATGAGGGGGCTTAGAGAGTTCCTTAGAAAAGATAAATTGTATTCTTCTGTTGTAAGAAACCAATAAACAACTTACAAAATAAAGTCTAGAAATACGAGTGCATGCATGTTATTTTTCAAAACAGATTTTCATGCCAGAAGAAATGTCTAAAACAATTTCTGAGGAGTAAGTTAGAGAGGGATGAGACCAACAACTGCTATTTTTATTTTCAAGCCTTATAGTAGTTGGTGTTTTTAAATGTATTTATATGTATTATTTAGCTAAAAATTTTAAAATGAATACATTTAATGAGGTTAATCTAAATGCATTAATATCGCACTATGTTGAAAACACATTGTTATATTAAGCGGGCTGCAGAAAAACACATTTAGTACTAACCCAATTGTGTTGTTAAAATAATATATTTAAATATTTACTTCTAGCTATTTAAATATTTAAATATTTACAACAAAAAAATATTTTGTTGAAAACGACTTAAAAGAGCACATCAAACTGGATGTCAACCCAATGGGAGGAACTTTGACTTATCTCAATATAGGGTTGATTCCCTGAAAGTTTTATATTTACAGTGTCTTCAGATATTACAGGCATAATTTTTAAATATTTGAACACTAAACAATATTCAGTCCTTATGAAATTACATATATGTGCATAGGAAAATAAATAAATTCACAACCACTGAAAGGTTGAGATGATATCTTAGGATGATAGGATTGCATTTCATTTTTACTCTATTATTTACACTTTTCTCTGTTGTTTGGATTTTGGGACAGGATAAAGCAATTGTGTATTAGCATAAGCAACCATGATATTAATATAAAGCTGCAATGTGAAAATATATATGTACTAAAAATAACTCCTGGAAAGAATGATAAAAAAATAAAGGGTTGTAATTAAGATGGTATGATTACAATGCTGAATTTTTTTTACCTGTCCACATTTTGCATATGTGCTATTTACACAGAGAAAAAAAATGGCTGATAAAATTAAATAAACAACGAAGGAAAATGGTGAATGTGGAGAGAAAATGGAAGTGGGGGGCAGGTGGGAGAATTCCTATTTATTAATCATTTACTATGTGCTGAGCACTGCACTATGTGTCTTGGTGGCAGGGACAGTCGCAGCCAAAAGATTTTCCCCACTGCCCAAGCACAGTGTCAGATGTCCAATTAACATTCTTAATAAGCAGCTGAATCTAGGAATGAATGAATGGATAAATCAGTGAGTTATGGAATATTCATGAATTTGGCAATGAAAAAAAAGAAAACGGTTGTCCATGATAGTCATGAGGGGGCAATATTAAGTAATAGAATTTCATTTGGTGTTCACAGTGATGGAAATTGAATATGCTTAAGGAGAGTAGGGGATCTGAAGATGGTTGTGGTGTGATTGTCAACGATGTCCTAAAAGGTAAGATTCAGAGCAAAAGAGCCATTAGCTTCAGCTGACTCTGCTAAGAATAGAGGTGTATAGCTATTGCCCAAAATAAGTACAGTTACATGGGAAGGTGATTTGAGAGTTTACTTTGCCTTGTCTCAAACTTCACATAAGCAGCCATAAGCTTGTACTTGGAGGGGAACAAAAGTGTAAAATGAAAGCTTTTAAAAGATCCCTTAAATATTAATGCTAAAGTTTTTTTGTTTTTGCTTTTTTTTTTTTTTTGTAATATCTCTACAACTTAGTTGTCAAAACATCCTTAGAAACAGTTCATATCAAGGACTTTTAGGGTCTTGAAGTTTATAGGGGTATGTTTGCCTCTAAGTCCAAGTGCAAACATCAAAAACTGTGACAATGAGCTTTCACTTGTATGTTTGATAACTGTAGGAATTTCTGTTTTGAAAGAACACACTAGATTGTATCAAACTATTTACATTTGTTCATAATTCTAGAGTTATTTTATTGCAAAAAAATCAGAAGGTGAAGGATCATGAAATTTAAATCATATGCTTTTCTTCTTTTATTTAAATTATTGATAAATTGGATATTCACTTTGAGTTGAGCTTAAACTGTAGAACTTCTATATTCTCACCTATAAAATCAGGATTAGAGTAAGTCTAGAGCCTCATGAACTATTAGCTTTTACATGATAACTATGACTATCAATAGACATTGTCCAGGGAATTCTCTCAATAATCCCCAAATACGACAAGAACAAGTGTCCTACAACACTTTCAACTCACAGGTGAGAAAAGTGACCTACACATGCTTTAAGGTACATGATTTAGGTATGAAGAGCTGTGGGGAAAATGAGAGCACCTGTAATATCTTTCAGGGATTGAATATTGCAATTTAATGAAATAATTATGAATATGTATTTAAATGCAATATATGTATTTTGAAGAGACCAGACCTCACTGTGTTGCTCAGGCTGGTCTTGAACTCCTGGGCTCAAGGGATCCTCCCACCTCAGCCTCCCAAAGTGCTAGGCTTACAAGTATGAGTTACCGTGCCCAGCTTTAAATGGAATATTCTTAAAAAAACATATCTGAGGCATGTTTTCTCTGGGCTTTGTGGTCTCTGACTACCTATATAGAATTGAGACATGAAGATCTGGCCATTGACTAATGTACTGAATCATTTTAAATAAATGGATGACATATTAGTAGAATTAAACTTTTTGATAAAAATCTTAAATATTTACTTTGTGCATTACGTGCAGTATACATATTTTACTATAGTGCACATTATATATATAAAATATATAAGTAATATATAGTAAAAAAATTATGTTTTATATATAATGTGAACTATAGTAAGAAATATATAATGTGCACTATAGTAACATACAAATATAAAACATGTTTATATTAAATATATATATACTGTGCACTATAGTAAAACAGGTATATACATGTAACATACAAAAGATTTATTTCCTTTATATTCACAAAAGATTCTGAATATTTTTATCATAAATATTTAGCTCCAAATTCCCTGAGAATTTAAAAGTCTAATAGAAATTTTATAGATATAAAATTTAATAGAAATTTCATAGATATAAATTTAATAGAAATTTTGTATCTTGAATTTTCATTTTAAATCATGTGAAATACATAAGGAGAAACTGGATTAATTAAAATGGCCCAAAGTAGGACATCTCTTCTGTGATTTGTAAACAAGGCAGAAAAAAGCAGGGAAGAATAAAGACCGTACCAATTGTCAAGATCGGAACGATAGCATGTAACAGAATCAGAAAATGATGTATTTATTTAAAAAACAGACTAAACATATATTTTAAGCATGACATCATGATGGAACTGACTAAAGCTAGGTCAGTGTCAAACACTGACATAATGGTTCCTGTCACAGGATATTTGACCTTAGAGAACATTTGAGCGCTTACCAAGGATATGAACCCACCTGGAAAGTCCCATGGTGAGATGCGTGTGATTAACACTAGGACTTTGTAATTTAACTGGAAATGGATTTTAATCAGGTGGTAATATTATGGGTCACACTCAAATGCTCTCGTATAAGAAAGTTCAGAAAGATTTAGCCTTCTTTTCTCTATAGTAGGTACAGATCATAGATTCTATGTTGGACTAGCATGTCTCTCGGGTGCTTGGTAGACATCGCTGCTCTTCTGATAGATAGAGAAAATGAGGTTACAAAATTGCTCTACTATCACTTACTCTTAGATGGAACAGGTGAAAATCCTTGGGGAAATCACGTTAATGGGCTATAGGCTTTCCAGAGTTTAGCTATATGCTTGGAAAAAGAGTCAGAATGCAAACTTTAGATTTGAGCAACACCCCCATTTCATTTCTTATAATAGCACTGTGGTTTGGTGAGATATTTTCAAATTTGGAAAAGCAGAGCTGTAAAATATGTCTTTTTAAAGAAATGTATTCACTGAAAAGCAATTTATTTTCCTCGAAACATAACACGTTTATGTATATGAGCATCATGAGAAGTTGATATTGGTACTCAATAAAAATTTTATAGACTTTTTGATAAAAGGATGCTTTGAGAGATAAAGTTGCCTCTTGCTGATCAAGATAAATTCTCATCTTGCAAGAGCATGAGAGCATATTTAAATTCTATAAACAAGACAATACAGAAAGAATAAAAAGAAATTTGTTGAGCAAGGGAGGTCAAATAAACGAACAAAAATGAGGGAAACATGTAAACATTTACAACCTGTTGACAACTTCCTCTTAAAACTGCTTATCGAAGTTCATTCATTCCATGAACAGAAAAAGGACAGAGACCATGCTCTCGTCATCTGTCTAATATGAAACTTCATTAGCATATCATTAGCATGTGGCAAAGTTTAAATGTTTAAGCACAGAGCTTGGGTGGGCTTTCAGCACATCAGCAGTCTGTTCAGAAATTGTGTGAACATTGGTGCATTTAAATTCCTGAACTATTCTTTCCTGAAATATTCTCTACCAGTAAAGCTCATGAATGTAGAACACCCATTCCCACTGACTGTAGAAGACAGTCGGCCTCCTTAAATCCTTCAGTTAAGGACATACAATGAAATGCCTCGTTAAGAACCTTAATTTAAAGCAGCACACAGTCCTGTATGTCAGAGGTAATAATGACTTTCTTTAACGAGCCTGACTTTTCTCTGTGATGAGTAAGACCTTCCTCCACTTTGTTGACAGCAACCCTGGGTTTATTTCAGGCTTTCTTCCAGTGCTCTTATTTTTTAAAAATAAAAATTATGTCTGTTTTTCTGGGGTCAAGTTCTGCCTACTCTATACTGAAACCATGTGCTGTTCAAGCACTGCTAAAACCAATTACCCATATATTCCTAGGATGTGCAGGAGCCTATAGAAGTCACATCATCCACATCCCAGCTTCTAAGCAGAGCTACAGATAAATTATGTCAGCCTGAAAAGGGCCTACCCTATGATTTTAAATTACTTCCATGTGAACTATAGCTATCCAAAATGTCCCAGCAAATTAAACAATAAAATTGAAAAGCTCTTGAACAAATTGATTTTATAGATATCTATTATAATCTTAAGAATTTAAGATCTATGTTTGCAGGCTGAGGAGGGCTTGAAGAGTTATGCCCAAGTATATGAGAACTTACTGGCAACTTGCTTTAATTATAATGCTAGGTATTTCTTGGTTTCCTCTAATATAGTTAGATCTTTCCCCTATATTATCAGCTACCCATAATACGCTTCCCCAAATTGATCTGCATTTCATATAAAATAATTGAGAAGTGTTTCAGCTTTTAGATGCTGAAGAATTTAAATCACATAACATAGTCCCTTCAATTTACAGACAGGAAACGAAGAAACATTAAATGATTCCTCTAAGGTCATACAGTATTTGTGTGAAAGAAGCAGAAGTTGAACTTAGCTAGTGTTTGGCATATGAGTCTAAATCTTTCTAGTCTATCTAATTTGCCCTTTGTTTCTGGATAAAAAGAACCAATTATACTTTCCAGTGTTTTGTGAGATATGTACTATTGCATAACGTTCATTTCATAGAGATGTTTTATGGTTTTACAATTTGACACGACTAGCTAGGGTTATTAACTTCTTGTTAATCCTACCCTAGCACCCAGTCAGGCTGAGATTCACAAAGGTTTAGAGTTGGAAAAAAAACGTAGAGATCCAGTATAGAGACATTTTTTGAACTATAAGGCAGTTTCTCTCTTTCACTTTTGAACTATAAGGCAGTCCTCAACTCAGTTACTACAGAAGATCTAAGGCATAGGCTTGCCTGTGTAACATAGTGAGCCAGAGATGGTCCGAATTAGCACTAATGCCACTGATACCTAATACAGTTCTTCTTTCACTGTAAAGCAGACGTCTTAGGACAAGAATATTGACACTGTATCAGTTTATACTTTTCAAGTGAAAATGGAATTGCAAAATTGGACCATAATTTACATTAAAGTCACCCTAAGACTTTGGCCTCTGTAGTTGGATGCAGGAGCAGCAGAACATGTCAGCATGGATTTGTCTTCTGTTTCTTTGCTGTCATTCCTTATAGTCAACCACTGAAAAGTTTCTACATGAAAAGAGAGTTTGTTCTTTAAGCCCCTTGAACTGGTGCCATCCTTTCTGACCTTTTCTCTGGTTCTTTCATGTAAGTGTTATATCAACTTTTGAAAGAGTGTTGGTCTGTTAATCATTTCTTCTACTACTAGAAAATTAAACAACATTTTTAGATCCCTTGGGTCTACAGTCTTTAGTTATTTTAACATTTAATATAGAAACTAGGACAATTCTACCCCCAAAATATCTTATTTTCAAATCTATTTCCTTCTGTTTCCAAAGTTCAAATAAAATATAGAGAAAAACCTAAATGGAAAGGTTCCTGTTTGTCATGGCTATGGCTAATCTGGCTATGTATTTAGAGTGTATGAACTGTGCCTGTAGGGCAAGGATGCAAAAAGTTAGGATTTCAGAAAGCTCCCAAGACACACAGCCAAATCTGTAATGTTTAGTGAGATCACCTCCAGATGTAACTACCATTAGGAATGTCCAGTTGTGCAGTATCTTTTATTAGCAGATAATTTAGGCTTCTGAGCAAATTAACAAAATCAGCAGAATAGTCAGTATCAAGTTGGGCCATCACTGCTGGAATTAAAGAAAGAGCTCTTTTGAATTTTAGGAGTTAGCACCTATTCAAAAATAAAGTATAGATTTATCATTTTTATTTTTTCTTATTCAATTGCCAGGCACTGGGAGAACGAATGGGGTGATAGAAAATACTACAGACCTGAATTTGATAGCACCATGTTTGAAACCCAACTTTGTTGTTTCTAGCTATAATACTTTAGGAAACCCCTCTCAACCATATTTGTCCATCTGTAAATCTGGAATCAATACTTAGTCTACAAGATTGCTGTGAAGAACAAAGTAGATAATTGATGTGAAAAGGTCAAATACAATACTTGGCATGTGGGAGAGGCTGTTTCAGAAAGCGTGGTCCAAGATTAACTAAAGAAAAAGTGGTGATATGTATAATATTTCTGTTTTTCCAACAACGGGATGTTCATAACTCTAAAGAAAAAGCATCAGCCTCAGAATTTGGTTTCTTATTCACAAGGATTTTGAAGGCAGCAGAGCCAAGATATATAAACTCCTCCAGAGATTTTTGTTTGGTTTTTTAAACTTGTTTATCTGAGACTATATCTGACTGAATTGTCATAATTTTAGATTGTATATTAAACATGAAGAAATTTAAAATAGATATACTAAAATTCCATTCCAGTCTCTAAATTGGAATCATTCAACACCATCAAGTGCTTGGAACACTCATTGCAACACTTGGCCCCAGCTCAGCAGGGCCTGGACTCACAATCACCCTAAGCTTTATGAATTAGAGCCAAATAAGTCATTAAAGAATCCCAAACACTCAGACTTGGCTAAAAAATGGTGGTTATCAGTGTACAAATGTGACTCCATATATCTCTAACATCTATATTACTTCAGTGAAATAGCAACAATCACATCAGTAAAAAACACAATCTAGAAATACCTCAATATTTATTAAAACAACACCAAGAACAATAAATTTTGTAAGACTTTAGCCATAGCACTTGACATATGATAGAGGTCATGCTCATAAGTAGTTACTTTAGAAACTGTTAATCCATTTTGGCAACCAGTCACAGAAAAAACAGTAAGATTCATTAGCCATTAAAGCTTCAGCAACTAATTTTACTACCACCATTTTCAGAAAGAGCAGGCTGGATAGAATCAGCATAACTAATTTCCTAAATTAATCCACATATTCAATGCAACAGAATTTTTTCCTAGAGCTTGACAACCTTATCTTTATGTTTATATGAACGAGCTAAAAGGCTACAAATGATCAATTCTATTTTGAAGGCAAAAAGGGTAAGGGATTCATCCTATCAGATACACAACGTTTTAGAAGGACGAGGAGGACGAGCAGGAGGAGGAAGAGGAGGTAAAAGAGGAAAACCTCACGTAACTGTGACAATGGTATTACGGCATGGCTAGGGAAACAGAACACAGAAACAGAACAAAGTGTCCAGGGATATTTATACAGAAAATATGATTTAGTATTAAGAATTTAAAAAACTTACAAATCTATGTACCAAACCCAGTGCAAACATTTCAAACTCTCTAGTTATAAATGAAACGAATATTTAAAACACAATGATCTAACTCTTCACGCTCATCAGACTGACCAATATTAAAAGTTGCTTGAAAGTGTTAGGATATGGAGAAAGAGAATAAATTGTCAATATATAGTAAAGTTGGAGATGTGTATAACCTACAGCCAAAAATGCCACACTTGGAAAAACCTTGTACGTGTGAGTGTAAGAAAACGCACCTAAGAATATTCATTGTTGCCAGGCGCGGTGGCTCACGCCTGTAATCCCAGCACTTTGGGAGGCCGAGGCGGGCGGATCACAACATCCGGAGATCGAGACCATCCTGGCTAACACGGTGAAACCCTGTCTCTACTAAAACTTCAAAAAATTAGCCAGGCGTGGTGGTGGGCACCTGTAGTCCCAGCTACTCAGGAGGCTGAGGCAGGAGAATGGCGTGAACCCAGGAGGCGGAGCTTGCAGTGAGAAAAAAAAAAAAGAATATTCATTGCATCATTGGCCTTGATTAGGCAACAGGCTTAGGAACAAGATGACCTGAATGTCAGTCCTGGTACTAATCCTTATTAACTCTGTGAATTCAGGCAAGTTACCAACCTCTGTGTGCTGTAGTTTCCTCATGAATGAAACCACCTCATAGCTATTGTGAGGATTAAGTGAGTTCATACAAATGGAGCATTAAAAATAGTCTCTAAATTTAATGTTTACTCTTGTTTAATTATATTTATTTAACATATACTTGTTGTTATTCCAAGTTTACTAGTCTACCACAATAGGAAATGATTCTACTTACAAATCAGAACTTCATTCTTCCAAGTTACACTAGGTCACATGGAAATCACTGTTCTTCAAGCCTTCAAACTTCATTTCAGCTGCAGAAAAATTTCCTCAACAAAAGCTTAAGCAGAAGCAGGTAATGGGGTCCAGGATAAACCTGATCTTTCAGAAGTCAGCATGACATGGTTAATCTCCATCATGGCACCCAGATTTTAAGGGTTAATAGAAATAAGCAAAATTAAAGAAAACCAGATGCACCAAATTCTAAACCTAAGAACTGGGGAGACTAGGGAATGATGCTCACATTTTTGAAAGGAAGCCCTCTAATTCCAATGAACTGTAGTTCCCCCACTTTAATTCAAATTACGGTTTGGTTTACAACATATGCACGCACATATACAGGTTGCTGAGATTTTTAAGAACATGTGCAATGTAATGAAGTGATTTTTGTGCTTGAAATCTTTATTTTATAATCACCAAAGGTATAGGAAAATTAAAAATATTAAAAACATAGACTTACAAAGAGTCAAAAAATAAAAAATTATCTTAACCTCTTTCCTTCACTCTAATGATTTCCTTCCCTGACATTTTATACACACGCACACACACACACACACACACACACACACACACTCCACAGAGTATTTTAAAAGCACATGAGATTGCAACATGCATTACATATGCATAAGACCAATTTTAGTTTCATTCTTTCTTATCCATGTATATATCCAATTATCCCAATATCATTTATTAAATGACTTCCCACTGACTTAAAATGCTATTTTTATTACAGTCATAGTTTTTTCTCCCTGGAATCTAGTCTGTTCTATTGATCTATTATTCTATGCTAGTGCCAAAAACCACATAATTTGATTTACTATAGCTTTATATTACATTTTGTTATCTGTAGAAAAAGTTCTCCTTCACTCCTCCTTTAAAATTTTTCTTGCGCATTACTATAGTTTCTTTCCCTCACCTCATCTTTATAATTGACTTACAAAGTTCCATAAAGTATATTTTGGATATTTAGATTGACACTTCTTTAAATTTATAGATTTATTTGCAAAAATGGGGTATTTTCAATATCCCAAGATATACTGTAAGAAGAAAAAAGTGGATTACAAAAAATATATACCTTTCTTGAATATTGAATGTCAGAGAAAGGTAATTTTCTAAAGACAGATAAGTGAGGGTGCTCATTTTTATTGTGAAATAGAAAGGAAAGGATAAAGGGAAAAATAAAGGCACAAACAATATGATGCATTATAGTTTAACTGATTTAATTTTGAGGCATGTCTCTTTTACCCTGTCTGGACCCCAATTTTCTCATCTGTTAAAGAAGAAACTTGGACAGGATGAGGTCTAAGACCATTTCCAGCTCTATAGTCTTAGACATTCTTATTTTAGACAGGACAAAAGCATGGGCCAAAACACATGCAGCTAAACACCAATCCAGACACACTTTGTGCGTGGCAATGCTTGCACCATATTCTGGGAAGAAAACAGATTTGTTGCCCTGGCTACATTTGTGGACTGGTCAGCCAAACTGAAGTGAGGCATCTAATTGTTCACTTGAGAATGTTGAGGCTCAGAGGAATTAAGTAAATTTTCCAAGATCACACAGGTAACAAGTGGCAGAATGTCACTTCAATACGAGATGTGTGATTCCAAGGTTGATTTTCTTTCCACTGTGTAATGCAATTCTGAGCGCTTGGTGAGGCAACAATAGAATAAATGGGTAGGTGGAAGTCTACAAATTAAGAGATTAAGGGTATCATATTTCAACTATATATCTCCTGACTTCAAAGTAGAAAAATAAGCATTTGCTGAGAAAAAAACAGACCTTATTTAGAATTGACCTTTGAAAAATCATCACCAAAACTAGATGTCAGAAGAATTACTTTTAAAAAGCAGTGACTTAAGACTGATTTAAACTGACTTCAGGTCTCTAAGCATGAAGACAACAGGAGAAATCATTTTGTACTCCATTATACCAAATAATACAACCAATAAAATGAGTTTTATCAATATCTTCTACCCTAACTAGCATCTACCGTACTCTCTAGCCTATTTATAATAGCACCATGAATGGTACCTTTTGAAGAATTATTTCTGCAGAATCATTATGTAAAAGAACTATGTTAATAGTAAGAGTTTATATTTACTGTATGCGCAGCATATGCCACGTGTTGTTTAAGTTTTTTACAGATTGCATAGATAAAGCAGTTTGCACTCTGCCTTTCACCTAGACGGCAGTGTGTGTATTTAAATGCAGGCAACCCAGCCCGCAAACCTGAGATCACTGTACTCTCACCAGGTAAATATAATGAACTTCTGGGGAAGAAAGGAGAAGAAGAGGAAGAAGAAGAAGAAGAGGAAGAGGAGGAGGAAGGGGGAGGGGGAAGGGAAGGGGAAGAGGAGGGGGACAGAAGACAATGACAATAGTGGGAGGAGAGGGAGGAGGAGGAGGAAGAGGAGGAGGAGAATAGGTCAAGTTATAGTGCATAGTAGGTACTGAATACTCTTCTAAGCTCCTTTAACATATTAACTTCTAACAACCCTTTGAAGTCCAGTCACTGCCTAATTCCTTAGAAGCTGTGTGATGTTGGGAGAAGTAACTAACATAACTGAGCTTGACATTAGAAACAACAATAGTAATACACAACACAGAGTTTCTGTAAGGTTTAAATGAGTGAATTCATTTCAAAGTATGCAGCACGTAACTGCTCAATAAAAGCTTCTGGTTTTTGCCTTTCTGTAAAATATTTTCCATGTGATTTCAGAAAGTTTCATTGTCCCCATGTAAAAGAGTAACTTCATGGATCTGAATATTTAAGAGCACCAGAGTTTTCAAACCCATAATTCAATCTAAAAAATCTAAGTTGTTCAACTCGCTGTTACTTCCTTCTTAATCGTTTAATATATAATCGTTTAATCTCTCCAACACACTAGGCTAAAAAAATGAGCATCTGTACACGCCACCTCTAAAGTCCCTTTCCAAACAGAAAAACATTTATAAATCTGAAATCAAAGTGATCTTGTGAGAAAAATGAGGATGTTATTACAGTTTACACTTATATCATCATTCACTGATGTTAGTTAGGCTCATGCTAGACCAACAGTTGCAGAATTTTAGGGCTGGAAGAAATCTGACTTAGCCATACAATAGCTGCATTTTACAGACAAGAAAAGCAAACTTCAGAGCGGGTAAGTGGGTTGTCTAACATCACTGAATAGCTTGGGAGGCTTGCCAAGGGTCACAGCCCAGTCCTGTGTCCTGTAAGCATTGAATATGTTGACAAATTTAGTTACTTGGGCATGAAGTGCATGTCATCACACCATGCCCTCTCTGAGCATTGTTGGTACCAGCTGAACAATTATTAGACAGTTGTCATTACCAAGAATAGGTGGTCTTTGGCCTAGAGTTGTACTCAAACATTGTTGTTTGTTTGTTTGTTTGTTTGTTGAGACAGAGTCTCACTGGGTCACCCAGGCTGGAGTGTGGTGGCGCCATCTGGGCTCACTGCAACCTCTGCCTCCCGGGTTCAACCAATTCTCATGCCTCAGCCTCCCTAGTAACTGAGACTACAGGCACGCACCACCATGTCTGGCTCATTTTTGTATTTTTAGTAGAGACAGGGTTTCACCATGTTGACCAGGCTGGTCTTAAACTCCTGACCTCAGGTGATCCACTCACCTCGGACTCCCAAAGTGCTGGGATTACAGGTATGAGCCACTGTACCCAGCCTCAAATATTGTTTTGTAAAGTGACAGGCTATCAGATGCGGAGTAAATATCATGTCATTCGTTCCCCTGTGCTGTCAAAATGAGTTGAGAAGAGCAAAGACTTTTTATCTCTGCCAAAAAGGAGGAGAGACTGATTAAGAGACAGTAGATCCTAGACACACCCAGCAAGACATTTTTAAAAAATTATCTATACTTCCACCCACCCCATGATTTTGGAAAACATGTGAACCAAAGTACATAAGTGGATCTATCCTTATATCCATTTGGTAGTTCCATGATCCACCAATAATGAGAATGCCTCACATCTCCCATTTCAACTTTTCACTTAAACGTTTTAAGTCTTCAGATGTTTGGGTAGCCCAAAGTCTTAAGAAGTTTGGGAAGCCCAATTTGGGATCTCTGCTCCTATGAGCACCTTATGTTAAAAACGGGATCTGATGTTCAAAGATATTTTACCACATTTTGTACATAAAAATGTTCAGGCAAACCCAAATACACTACAACACCATGCTAAGATGAATTTAACATCTTTTTATGTTCTTAACTAAGTTTTTAGGAAAATGTGATTGTTTCTCACCAACTGTAAGATGCAGCATTAGTGAGAAAGACTGAGGCTGAAAATTCAGTTGGCAAACTTTCACAAAGTTTGGAAGTGTGACGCAGAGCTGTTTTAGTGCAGGAGGTCTTTCAGATGTAGGAAGTATCTGGATTGATCGATTTCAGAGAGAAAGAAAAATCAACAATCCATGTGTGCCTACGGTAGTAAGCATGTCATCCACAGTTTCATTTAGTACACACTGAAGGTCTCAAAGCAGATATTAATGACCTGATACAATGAGAGACCCTAAGAAATTTATCCAAGGAACAGAAAACGATTTCATATGCTATCCTTTATATTTTGTATGTTGAAATGAAAGCATAAACCAGTATTTTCTTACATTGAAAATGACAGAACAATCCAGAATTCCTTTAAAAGGATATCTAAAGATGAAAGGTAGTGGCAACAGGCATAGAAAGGTATGGGGGTAGAAGCTAGATGTCTCTGAATATACCTTGCTTTGTAGAATTTATTTTGGAACCATGTAAATAGGTAAATAGTTCACATAATCATAAGCCAAAATTAAATGTTAAAAAATAACTTGCAATATCTAAAGTCAAATAAAATAAGTTAATTTAAATATGTGTCAAATTGACACCATTAGAAAAAGGGGGATTTTTTTCAAGTGACTTTAAAACATAGTGTATGATTATACATCCCTAGTGAGAGAGACCCCGTGGACAAATATAACCATGAAAAAAATCCGGTTTGCTAAGCATAGGGTCAGTGGTAGTATTGGTATTGCTATTCTGAGACTGTTATGCATGGATTAGGTAATACATCAATTAACTATGTTGGCATTATTGAGAACTGGATATTTTCATTTTGACTTCCAGATATAATATTAAATGAGGGCAGGCAAAAATTCTGAGGTCCTGAGTTTGATTAGGAAAGATCAGTTTAAACTTATTATGCATTTTACCTTCGAATTGTTTACCTGGCACAATGTACTGAAAATGCCTAGAAACTATTACCCAGCAACAAGCACCATTAGTGCCCAACACTATTTTGCACTAAAAGAATCCAGTTTTCTTCTGAGAAATGACTGATGCCAAGCCTAGAGCAAGAAATGTGCAAAATGAGCCTGAAATATCTTGTACATTAAAGAGAAAGAAAGCTACCAAAGACTTTTAAGGGTGTGTCAAGAAGACCCAGGAGCCAACTTGAACAGACTCCTATATCAGCCAAAGAGACTTTGAGGCATTGATAGGATAATAATTAAATCTGACTGCAATTGGTTTAAGGTGTTGCAAAAGGCATCAGATATATTTAAATAAATAAATGTGTTCTTAACAATAAAAAAAAAAAAAAACTAGTTGGATATCTCTGGAGGATGATGATATGGAACCAACTAATTATTTTGAAAACTATTAAATAAAGAGAAAGATTCAAGCATTTATCCTGCCTTCCTGTTCATACATATTTTTAGTATTCCAATTAATATAAGAATAAATTTCCATGTTAAACATGTAAATCAAATACAATAAGATTTTACATATGAACTAAAATTTGCATTTACCAAACAAAGCTATTACACCTTTCGATTCATATTTTGTTTCAGTCTTTTAACATTTAAGAACAAATAACTTCAAGTGATTTCACAAAATGACAGAATTGATAGAATTAAAGTAACTTGTGTTCTGTGTATTCCTCTTTACAATGACTCTGATATCATTATTGATTTAGAATTAAGCACAGAACGATGTAGCACCAGACGGGTTGGAGACACAGACTACACCCAGCACAAGCTCTAAAGAATCCAAAGTTTTGCGAACTTATTCTCAAAATTAAAACATCTAGCCCAATTCTGGTGTGTGAGGCCAAATGTGTAACTGCACTTCTATGAATTTACTTCTATGTAGAATAGCATGTTTATTAAAGAATAAGTAATAAAAATGTGTGAAATTGAAGCCAAGATACATATTATTAAAACTCAGCAGTAACCGCAGCAATTATTTAGAACTTAGTCCAACAGAAGATTTTTTTTTCAGACACATCATTTAGAATTGGCAACCTTAGTAATAATAAAAAGCATACCAACTTTTAGCTAGTTTCAATATTGTTTTAAAATTCTCTTTAGGATTCAGATTAGGCAAAGCACCCTTATTGCCTGCACCCAGAAGAGGCCACTCTCACTGGCTCTACCCACAGTTGTTGCCACTGGATCTGGGCAACTGACTCCAACATCACAAGAGAAATAACCACACATTATTCACCTACTAACTGAAATATGAGACCCTCTCTAAAAATAGTTCTTGCTAAAAACAGCAAATATAATCCAGCCTCTAGATTCAACTATAAAAGCGCAGGAAGTACAGAGTTCACAGAATACAACCAGCAAAATCCAGACTGTAGGGAACCCACACAATAAATGACACAGATTTTCGACAAATAAATTGCAGAAGGAGAGAGGAGAGTTAAGAGATACATCAACTGATGGCAAAGGATGGTCTTGTTTGAATGTTGATTCAACACTCTTAACAAATTATCTGAGACGACTGGGAAGATATAAACACTGACTAGATATTTGATGGTACTAAAGCATCATTGTTAATTTTTACATGTGATAATGATGTTACTTTTTTAAAAACTTTAGACAGAGTCTAGTTCTGTCGCTCAGGCTGGAGTGCAGTGGTACGATCTCAGCTCACTGCAACCTCCACCTCCCGGGCTCAAACCATCCTCCCACCTCAGCCTCCAAGTAGCTGGGACCACAGGCGCACACCACCATGCCTAGTTAATTTTTGGATTTTTAGCAGAGACAGGGTTTCACCATATTAGCTAGGCTGGTCTCAAACTCTTGACCTCAAGTGATCTCCCTGCCTCAAATTCCCAAAATGCTGGGATTACAGGTGTAGGCCAACACACCAGGCCCCGACATTACTCTTATGTTTAATAAAATAGCTCTTATATTTTAATGATAAATACTAGAGAATGATATAATATCTGATATTTGTTTCAAAATTATCTGACAGAATGGCAGTAGGTGGAAGTATAGATGCAACAAGATTGACTATGAGTTAGAAACTGTTGAAGTTGAGTGTTGTATAAATGGGACCTTATCATTTCACTGCCTCGATTTCGTACATACTGTATATGAAATTTTCTATAAGAAAATGTGAAAAAAATATTTCCAAAGATCACAGAGCTGATGGGAGATTTGAATGGTATGCAACTCGATTTCCTTTTATGGCAAGCAGAAGAAAAGTTACAAAAAGGAGTAAAGGTACTTGTTTCAGGAAGAGCTGAGTTAGCGGGAAAAGACAGGGCAATTAGCCTCACTCTTTACACCTGAGAAGGAACACTTCTTCGAAATGGGAGACATGGAAAGAAGAATATGTGAAGATATCCGAAGATATCGACACATGTATGTTCTACCGAAAGGATGGAATGTGGGGATCTTGAAGGCCTTGAGCAATTAACAACTTTGCTTCTGAAAAAAATTAGAAGGCCTGAGCAGATGGCCTCCAAGTCTCTTCCTCCGCTTACTTCTACCATATTCTCTCATGTCAATGACAGAGAACAGAACCAGTACGTTTTCAATTTCAGACTTGCTGTTAATAATGAATTTGAAGGCCAGTAATTACTTTCATTGTTAACTTTTTTCTCTATTTCTCACAATATGTGGTAAAATAGAGTCTGAGAATCAGTTTTTCACAATTAGAGGTTCCATAGTTGACTTGTTAATGATTCTTGTGTGCTATTAAAGACCTGAAGTTACTACTTTACTTGGATAGTTGATAAAACCAGGCTTCACATCATTGTCAACTCATGAAACAGAAGGTCATTCTTGCAATAAATTCTAGTAAATTCTGATGGATTTTTTCTTATGAGTAGTAGAAGGTGGTAAGGTTGGTTGTGTGGCAGGGATTTCAACCCTCAGATGTGGTCCTTTAACTGTAAAAATTTAAGAACAGATGAAATATAGCTCTCATGTGGTAATATCTAGGGTGCCTGAGGCAAAGCTCACTGAGAAGATGGCCTGGCCGACTTGAGAATTCTGAATTCATTGCTTTCCATCTACAACAGCTGTGGGAAGCACAGGAAAGGCAACACCATTTCTGCTCAGCCAAAAATGTGTTTTGTAGCACTTCACCCCAGGATCACAGAGCAGAGTACTTATAGAGACTGATACTTCGATCATACATACATTGACACATCACATCGCATCACATCTCCTGAATCAAATTGACGAAGGAAATCAGAAAAGGGTGGCTACATTCAATAATCTGAATTCTTCGGAGACAGCTCAGTACTCTGCAAGTCAAAAGAAGAATAAATTATTACAGAAGACTCTCCCGTGCAGCTGCTTCATATTAAACACTGTCAAATCACTCCCAACTTTCTTTGATCTGAATGAATTTTCTATATTACTTTGGTGACCTTTAGCACATCTCTTTTTGACTTTCATTCTTTCCTCTTTTATTCTATTTCTGCCTATAAATGTTCATTCTTCATTTTCACTATGTACCATATATAAACTTATATATCATATAACTGTGTGTGTATATATATGTATAGAAAGGGAGAGAGAGATCAGATGTTTAGTTGCTTTTATTTTTTGAATGTATAAAAAACAAGTAAGTGTTGTAGTAACTTAAAAAATGATAAAGACACAAGAAGTTAAATAATCTAGCAAGAAACAAAACCATAATGCCCCGGGCTGCTGGAGTATTCTCCATCTGATGATTTAAGGCATAAAAAAGACAAATCACACAAATTCTGTATCTAATGACTTTTTATGTTTTTCCTCGGAGTAACGATAATGATTTTAAAACTTTGGAAGAAAAGAATCAACAAAATGTTGAGGGAGACAAAAGAGCACATAATGAAAATAAATGCTACGTTTTTTGGGAAAAAAAATATTTGAAAGGTTATAAATGGAGGAGTAAGAAAAGGGATAAAACTGAAATTCCACAGGCAAAGTGGCTTCCATTATTTCATCTTTAAGACAAAATATAAAGCAAACCAACAAAACATTAATAGGGCAAAGCAGAAGTATATTTATCATATTATAGGTTTATTTTGTATAAATTTATCATAATAAATCAATGGCTACAGAATAATAAGAACAGTATTACTTATTGTGTACATACTAAGTTCCACGCTTTACCAGTTATAGTGCACAGATAACTTAAAAACTACAGATTAGAATAAGCAAAAACTGTGTGCTTTGAAACTTGTCATTTCAAAATAAATTAAAAGATATAAGCAGTTTAGGCTGGGTGTGGTGGCTCATGCCTGTAATCCTAGCACTTTTGGGAGGCCGAGGTGGGTGGATCTCTTGCAGTCAGGAGATTAAGACCAACATGACGAAAACCTGTCTCTACTAAAAATGTAAAAATTAGCTGGGCGTGGTGGTGCATGCCTGTAATCCCAGCTACTTGGGAGGCTGAGGCAGGAGGATCATTTGAACCCCTGAGGCAGAGGTTGCAGTGAGTGAACTGAGATCTCACCACTGCACTCCAGTTTGGGCGACAGAGAGAGACTCCATCTCAAAACAAACAAACAAACAAACAAAAAAGATAGAAGCAGTATAAGCAGTTTAAAATTTTCCCAAGGTTTGCCTTTTTTATTAAATAATTCTAACAAGCTAGACAACTTTTCTGGAGGGGAGAATAAATTTCTGTTTGACATGAACTCAATAGTAACATTCTTTGAACACATGCTTTTACATTATTTATGTGCCAAAGTAAGTCACAAAGACTAATTCACTTTTGGCCATGTATTACAATATAATAATAAAATACACTAGAACATGGAAATGCTAATGAGTCACTTGTAGAACAGTAAATATAATACACTCGTACATACAGAATCAAATTCTTCTTTTGAGGGGGACCATTACAAGGACTGTTTTTGTCTCTATCTTCATATCACCTATCGAAACCAAAACATTTCTTAAAGAATTTGATTCTTTGTTAAATGTAGATAGGTGGCCTCCTAACAGCACCTAATATACAGAGTTACTATTCCATGGAGTCACCTGTCCTTCAGTCCATACAACTCTGAAATGCTCTGTCATACTTGCTGGAAATGGCACATATACACAATCACATATATTCTTAGTACATATTGAAAAAATAAGTTAATATAATACTCTCGATCAATCCCAAATAAATGCATTTTATTTTCCCTCTCACCACCACTTACTTATTATCCAATAGTTTAAATGCAGACTAAACTTATTTTATGCACAGTATTGAGTTTTGAACAAACCATTTAGTCTATCTTGGGATGATGTAAGAATTTTAACTAGTTAATGATTATGAATCACTTTAGATCCTTAGAGGAAACAAGCTAAAGGATGATAAAGTGTTTGTATCATTGCAAAATTGTGAGTATAACATTGCATTAATTATGACTTTACATAGACTATAACTTTGAGGCATTTAACTCTGGAGAAAATTTCCAATGTTGACAGTCTTCTAGGAAGTCATGCAAAATTGTGTTGCTAGACTATGGTTGCTATGCTATGGATTTTATCAATTTTTGCTGTCCCTGTTTGATATAAACCTTTAATTTTTTTTAAACCAAGGCTACTTTCTGCTATAGGGTATATTATTCGACAAATCATTTTCACCCAAATTTATTCTTTATACAATTCAATGGGATTCTGTCATTGGAAGTAACTCAGAGATTAATTAAATTACCCTGTCAGTTTTATATCTTTTGCTAGCACTGTTTACATGTTTCTCACATTTGAAATTAATAGCTTTCTTTACCTACAGAGTCAATGACATCAACATGTAAGTTAAGTGGCTTAGAACTAAACTATTCTCAATTAGAAATATTGTTGAGGAGGAGCGGTGGCTCATGCCTGAAATCCCAATACTTTGGGAGGCCGAGGTGGGCGGATCACTTGAGGCCAAGAGCTCAAGTCCAGCCTGGCCAACATGTGAAAGCCCATCTCTACTAAAAATACAAAAATCAGCCAGGTGTGGTGGAACATGCCTATAATCCCAGCTACTTGGGAGGCTGAAGCAGGAGAATCACTTGAAGCTGGGAGGTGGAAGTTGCAATGAGCCAAGATGGTGCCACTGCACTCCAGCCTGGGCAGAAGAGACTCTGACAAAAAAGAGAAAGAAAGAAAGAAAGAAAGAGAGAGAGAGAGAGAGAGAGAGAGAGAGAGAGAGAAAGAAAGAAAGAAAGAAATACTTGTTTAAGTTATACAAATCTTTTCTTCTAACTTTATTGATCAAAATTCTTTTCGTGGCTTCCCATTCCAGTAGAAAAAAAGGGTTGGTGTAAAAACAACTTTGTTATTGAGAGTCAACCTATCTTCAAGTTCTGATGCTTTTCGATTTTACCACTTCTGTTTAACTCACACAGGTCCACGTGCACACACACACACACACACACACACACACACCTTGTTTCAAGAACATGGATGGCCCACATTCCCTTGAATACCTAAAAACTGCCTTCCTCTTTAGTATCCATCTGAAAATATTCCTTTTATGCTGTTCAAATATCTTTTTATGCTGTTCAAATAGTTGACTTTTGCAAAGACTTCCTCAACATCTCGAAAATAATCCTTTAATTCTTCTCATATTGATTCACAGTAAAATCTTATTTTTGATTTCTACTATGTCTACATGTACCATTAATTTATGAGATCTTGAATAAAAAGAAAAAAGATAAAATGAATACTTTTTAATACCAATCCAACTTTGAAATAAGTATTTTTCTCCCCATTTTTCCTGTGATAAAACTGGGTAACATCAAGGTCAAGTAATAGCCAAGGTCATATGGCTATTAAGTGGCAGAGTCAGAATCCTGACCCCAAGTTCATTCAACTCTAAAGTCTATTACCTTCCACTGTGTGAACAAGACTGTGTCTTAGTTCATTCTGAGTCCAAGTTCCTTGCACCATGCCTGGAAAACGACATTAAATTAGCAAATGAATAGAGGTATAGATGACTAAAACTCACAGGACATGAATTGGACTACTTAAGTGGTAGGGATGAAAGGTCTTATGAACAAGATGAGAACCCTGACCTCCAGCATGTAATCCCTGCTATTCACCAGCTCCAGCCCTGTCCTGAATGATAGCATAATGTTGTCACTCATCTCCAGGAGACCCACTCCAGCCATCTGCCATCCTGGACACTTTTAGAACATACAGGGTGGTCACTGCTTCTCACATCACTGCTATTTTGGCAACACTCAATGTTTTGGACTTCCTCTTCTCCAAATTTACATATTTTGTACATATTCCATCATTTTATGACTACCTTTTTAAAAGACAATATAATACTATGAAAAGAAAGCATTGATAGTGATTCCTTGATCCTAGCTCTGCTTCCCTTTTACTGGTTGAATGATCTTGGACAGATTGCTCAACATTTCTATATGTCCTTTCACTCATATGTAAAATGAGATAAATCATACTTACTTCAGAAGGTCGTTGAGAGAATTCTATTGCACAAAAAATTGCCCAGTACAGTCCCTGAGATAAAGCAGTCCTTCCTTGAATATTAGTCTTGCCCCAGTAACCCTAAGAACACTCCTTGGCTGTGCCTAATACTCAAGATCATGCTTGCTGTCACATCGCTCTGTTTCCTACTGCAGGCTGGGTGCAGTACCTAAGCAAATTCAGTGCTGTGATCATGAGTAGCTGCCACAGAGAAGGATGAGTAAAAGAGAGTAGACACATTTATTAAAGGTAGAATGCAAAGAGAGGCCTGACCAGTTTACATTGGGCTCGTTTGTTTCGACAGACTTGGTTCTCTTTAGACAGAGTCTATGTAAGATTAATAACTTTTACTTACCTAAAGGAGGCAAAAACAGTTTAAATGAAGAATTCCCAAATGAAGGCACTGCTCTTCACATTATCATTCCCCTAGGGAGGCTACATCCTCCCTAGAATTCATTTCTTGATCTTGTCTATTAAGAAGAAAAATTATAAATCTTCCAGATGCAAATGAACTATTGTTCAATGTTCACTTCATTCTTAAACACCCCAAAGTCAAGCTACTCCAGTTTATGGTTTACTTTCTCCACTTTCTTCTTTATGCATTCAAATTGACAAATGCCCTTGTACATTATTTTTAACCCACCCATATCTAATGCATCAGTATCTTGTTATGTTTCCCTTGATTTCATTGCTTGCAATGCTAGTATCAGCAGCACAGAATTGCCAAAGCACTAAGCAGCCCAATTTTTCTTTAATTTCTCAGGAAATTGACAGTTTTATGAACTGTCTCTTTACCTATGCCCCATAAACATGTCAGGCTGTGGAAAACCATTCTAATTAAATCCCAGGGGACTGCAATGGAAGATTATAGCTTCTTGGCAGGTTATTAAAAAACAGTTGTTCATATATACACAAGTATGTGTACTGGAGCCTAACATTTGACAGAACAGTCAAGGAATTAACCCCACTAGCAGCTTCAGCTCCAACTGACTGAAGAGAAATGAGCAAAGTGAGTGAAAGAAGAAGACTACCCTATTCAATCTTTTATTTTTGTATCCTTAGTGAGTTCCTATAGATCACCAGATAGTTTAAAAGGTGTCTGAGGTCTCCGCCTTCCTCAATGGATTTTATATACTTGCTAGAGTGAACATACACAACTGCTATTTTTCGAATGAGTAATTTCTGACACCAGGATGCACATGAAATACATCTCATCAAGCTGGTGGAAAAACAAATAAAATAAAAAGAATTTTCCTCTCTCACAAATTCAGAATGGAAACATCTGGTATATAGAAAGTCAAATTTAGGGGAAAAAGATAACTGTTGCTTGTGAAATTGTTTTTCAATAGCATGTTTATTCTTGCCAGATAAACCATCCATTCTAACTGGATAGGTAAATATTACAACCTGATTGGAGACGGCCATTTCTCGAGTGGTTAAGTTAAAATCCAATGTCAAGAGGAATGATCTGAACGGTTGCCTGCAGGATATATGATTCATAGAAATGAATATGACATTTAATTAATTAGTTTAATTGGAAATTGTGTACTAGCTAAATAATCATTCTACCTGACATATTCAAGAGTCATTAAAGTATGATCCTGAAAATATATCTTCCCATTTCCCAATGAGAAACAGCCTGGTGGTTAAGACATCTTGCTCCTAAGATCGGTGTTCATACTCAGCCTCTCACAAGGACAGTTCCCCTTTCTCTCTTCCATAGCTATGGAGTGTACCAAAATTTTCTGGCAACTATATGACAAATGCATGGCCATGGTCTAAAGGAAAATTAAGTTGAGAAATTACTGTTGCCTCATTGCAAATCCAGCATCACTACTGTACAACCAGCCCACATGCCTTCCCTCAATAAAGAACAAGTGGTGCCAGCTTTGTAAATAAACATCTTCCTGTATGTCACCTAGAATCCAAGCCAGTTGCCAATCGAATAGACTAAAATAAACTTGAGACTACTCATTAATCAGGTCCTATGTGATAATGAACACAAGAGCATCTTGAAAACCATATGAGAAAATGGGCCAAATACTTGGAAAATTTAATTGGTTTGGCCTATATTTTTCTGTTGTCTGTTTTTTCTTCTGTCTCTTTTGATACTTACTTCCTCCTACTTCCATCCTCATATCCCCTCTGCTTTCCAGAATCCTTTTCTTCTGCCTACAAAGATGCTCAATTCTCCTGTAACCAAATGTAAAAGTCTTTCCTTGAAACTACTTCATCCTAAAGTCTCTATTTCTTCCTTTCCTTCACTGAAAAAAAATCTTGCAAAACTACCTGTTCTTCTAATTCTAGTTTCTCATCTGCTCACCTGACTACCTGTCCATCACTTCCAAACTGTGCTTAAGAACCTCAAGCTCCTATTGAAAAGTGGCACCCAAGGATGACTAAAGAATATCCAGCCGTGTCATGATCTCTCTCCACTCTGGACATGGTTTAGCTTATTCATTCCATGTCCTGGGAATCTGCTTGTATCTGCCTTGTCTATAGCTCTTGGCCACCTGTTAGCATCCTGAATCTGGCCTTTGGGCGCTGCTCATGCCTAGTTAACAGCTCCCCTATGATAAACCATTCCAGACGCATCATCTCTCAGGTCCTGTTTGGCTACAAGGATTTCCAGCTTCAACATCTTAACTCTGTTAACTCAGGTACAGAGTTTCTGGTCAGTGGTCAGTCCCATGATTAAGGTATTCTATCCATATCACATCCTTTATTGAGTTAATAAGTGCATAATTGCAACATAAGATTTATTCTTTCCCAATTTCCTCTTTTATTCAACCTTTCAATTGAGCACTGGTTCATCCTTGAGAACCTCTCTTCTTAGTTTGCATGTTACCAAACCATTTTGATTGTTTCTAACTCTATGAAATCTCTCATTTAGTCCTGTTCAGCAATACCTCATAGTCTTTCTTCCCCTTAAATGATAAGGATTATGCAAGATTATCTAATAAGCCATCTTTGTCTCTTTGTGTATAATCTCTCAAATTAATATGCTGTTCTATGGATTTGTTGCAGTCTCAATATCAAAAACTACCAAACCTCCCTCTCTTTTCTCTCTTCAGCTTCAGACTTAAGTTTCCCATTGGCCTTTGGCCATTAACATTTGGATGTCTACCTACCTTAATATCTTCCAAATGAAAGTGTCCCCACAAGTCTAGTTATTCTTCCTGGTCTTTCAAAAGTCCATTGAAAACTATTTTCTCAAACTCCAAAGTTTCATTAGTATTTTTGACTACTAATTTTTACCAAGTAGCCAAATATTGTGTCTTTTACCTCTAAAAAAATCTCACACACCTAACCAATCTTGCCCAGTTCTCCTGCAATTTTTGGCAACTTTCAAATTTGTTGCAATAATCTGTAATTGATTTATTTGCAACATCTTCTCATCAAACACACTATCTTTAAATCTTCCTTGCTAAAACTTAATTGCAATCAAGTCTTCCATGTGTTTAAAAAAGTTAGACAACAATTATAAGATAATTCAATAATGAATTATGATGTTTAGAACAATGTTCTAAACATCATAATTTTTAGATGTTTAGAACCAATTTCCCATCCTTATACTCTGCCTTCGATCGCCTACTCTCCCCCTCCTTTTACAGCCAGACTCACAGAACATTTCCCTACCTCAACCAACATATCTATAAACACCTTCACTATTTACTTATGTTCTTTCCTCTGACTTTCAAAACTTTCCTTGACTATCTAAATTTGAAAAAAAAATTTTTTTGGCATGTTGCCATGATGATTCCAAGTCTAGGACAAGAAATATTTGAGAGGAACACAGACCAGACATCTTGATCAGAGAGCAACAAAGCTGTGAAAGATTACTAGGGTCCCATTAGCAGGGAATGGAAGCAACTTGAAGAATTCCCACTTGCCAAAGATTGGGCTCTGCTTGCCAAAAAGGGTAATATCTAAAAAGTGTTGCAACACACTGAATTTATTAAAAAGTCATGAGTTTATAATGACCTTTTGAAATATCATAAGAAAATAGTTCCCATCATTTGAGGTCTATTTCTAAAGTCACCTTGCTCACGTATCACTTTTTGATTCCTTCAAATGAATTGATCAGCTCCATCTTTTGAATTTTTATAGCATTTCACTCTTACTACTAATATTCTATTTATATTAATCTACATGCATCTAATAATATGAAAATCAGGTGATTCATAAAATCACTTTCAGGGTCAAGATTGCATTTAAGATGCATGGAAGTGTTTTTTGAATGCTAGGTGGCTTATTCTTCCACCCCAACAGTTCTAGTAAGAACCAATTTCTTACAAGATTAAAAATTTTAAGTATTCTCTTTTTGTTTATTTTCATCATTTTAAAATTAAATTTACTCAATTTACTACCTATAACTTTTTTGTCTGTTACTTCAAATGCTCTGGCAAATAAAGTTATTACAAGAAAAGGGAAATCATGTATTAGTAGCCTGTTACACTGCAACTATCCCTTTTATTGATATTCAATAAAGATTGTTAGGGAACTGAGTATAAGAAACCACTATCTCCATATTTGTAATGCATAAAAAAAAAAAAAAAAAAAAAAAAGGCCGGCATTGTGGCTCAAGCCTGTAATCTCAGCACTTCGGGAGGTTGAGGTGGGTGGATCACTTGAGGTCAGGAGTTTGAGCCAGCCTGGCCAACACGGGGAAACCCCGTCTCTACTAAAAATCCAAAAATTAGCTGAGCATGGTGGCTCGTGCCTGTAATCCCAGCTACTCGGGAGGCTGAGGTGGGAGAATCACTTGAACCCAGGAAGCAGAGGTTACAGTAAGCCAAGATTGCAACACTGCACTTCAGTCTGGGAGACAGAACAAGACTCTGTCTTAAAAATAAAAAAATAAAAAAACAGAGGAACAGAATAATTTTAAACATTTTAAGAAACTAAGATTCTAATATCTGGTTTATCATTAGAAAATAATAAATGAAAAGTATTTTAGTTTATTTTATTTCCATTATAATTACTACAAAGATTGTAAAACATTGTTTTCAGCACTTTAGTGGACTTTGAGAAGTTGTTAAACTTGCAAGTACCACTGAGAAACAAAGCACCTTGCAAGCGTGCAGCCAGGCTGTTGGACTAGCAACATGGCCATTGCCTGTGAGATTTTTAGTTATGTAGAACCCCAAGACCCACTCCAGAATGGCTTAATCATCATCTGCATGTTAACAAGACTCCAGGTGGTCTCTGTGCATATTAGAGTTTGAGAGGCACTGATGCAGCACACTGCAGGTGATGAACACACCTGCTGCCTAGTGAAATCTATCTTTCAGGCTAGGCTCACTACTCAAGGATTGAAGGCAGTCCTCTTAATTAACAAGAACTAATTTCTACATGTGATATATCTTTTAAAATGAGGATTGGTCTTGCCATTGTTCTTGGGAATTTTACTGTGTATGTAATGATCCATGGAACTCTCTGGACTTCCGGTATCTTGACCTTTTTAGTTCCAAATTTTCTTTCAGCCCACTTCCGTGCTTCATTTGAAGGGTTTGACTCCAGACCTGACATCAGCACATGGAGCTACAAACTCTTTCCTAACACTAGACATCCCTCCCTCTTTAACTGATTCTGTAAAGAGCTACCAAAGAATTCTTTGTAAATGCTGTGATATTTTATCATAATTACTTTCTCTTCAGCTATTTACAATGACCCCTTTAATAGCACCTGCCAGATTGTTTGGTAATTTTTGTGTTTCGATGTTGATTCACTCCTCCCATTCTCCAGCCCTCACAGCGTGTGAGATGACCCCCTATCATCTCTGTGACATAAATGACTAGCCCCGTTCCTATCTCAAAGCAGGCACATAGTAAATATTGGTTGAAGAATAGACACTGTCAGAAGGTTTTTCTCAGCTTTCAAGAACCTTCACACACAGCCATTTGGACTAAATAAGAGTACCTTCATTTTGCAAATGAGGAAACTCATGGCCATGACTTGCCAAAAATCCAAAGATTAGAAATAGAATGAGCAATAACGTTGTCTTCAACCATTCTGCGATGCTATAGCAGAATGCCTGAGACTGAATAATTTACACTGAACAGGTATTTGCTGCCTCACAGTTCAAGAGGCCGAGAAGTCCAAGATCAAGGGGCCAGCATCTCACAAGTTCCCTCTTACTGTGTCATCCCATGGAAGAAGGTCAAAGAGAAGGTAAGAGAAAGAGATCTAAATTGTAGGCTCAAGCCCTTTTATAATGGCATTAATCTACTCACGAGAGTTCCACTTCACCTAAACTCCTCCCAACACTGTTGCGTTAGGGCTTAAGTTTCCAATACTTGCTTTGTAGGGAACACATTCAAGGTAGGTAAAAACTCAAGTTTTCTGCTTCCATTATGCATTTATGCATGGATTTTCGTTTTAGTAGGATGCTTTTCCTGTTCAAAGTTCTCAAAATAATTTAGTAGAATGTTTGCCAATTTTACATTTTAAGTCTTGCCACAATCCACCTTTTCTTGTTCATCGACTGGTAAGAGTGCACTTTCTCTTTCATATTCAGGTAAATCTGCTCACTAACCCACTCACCTCATGTTTCTTCCTTCCTCAATGCCTTTGTTAATTCAGTTGTTCTACGAGAAATGCTTTAATCCTAAATAAATCCAACTCATCATTTAGAAGTTAGTTAATACAATCTCTAAAATTCTGTTTCAGTGTTACTCCATACGGAATAATTTTGCATAGCTTCAATTTGCAGAAATTACAATTATCTTGATTTAGTTAAATAACATCAATTTCCCCAACAACATCGTTCAAATTTTAGCTACCATGGCCTATTAACTGTGAGTAATTGCACAAAGAAAAACCATGCTGCTAACTCTAGTTCAAGTTTACAGTCAAAGATTTACATAACGATCAGTGACCAACCATGTCACTTCCTCCAGAGTCTGTTGGTAATTGGTCACTGTGCCTCTGTTACCAGTTCACACAGAGATAGCAAGGTGGGTAGCTGTGTTGACTCTTAATCTCTCACCAATCAATCCAAGTAACATTTTACAAATGCGGATTATCCAAAGAGAAAATTAGTCAGCCTAGGTGACAATGTAACAAAAAATGAAAAGTGGTAATATTGAAAATGAAAGTAGGATCAGATATAACAGAGTCCTAGAAGAAATAGCTGACCATGGAATGTGCATGCTGCCACTCTTCTTGAGATTCTAGATGTGCAGCCAGAGGAACTTAGTGAAGGCAAACTTACTGACCAAAGAAGAATGTGGTTGTTTTGAAAAGGATGAACATGCTGACAAAACAAAACAAAAGAAAACAACTTCACAGATAATCCATGGCATTGAAAATGCAAAGGATAAAACGTCAGAAGTTGATCCAAACTGAGAAAAGAGCACGAAAATTTGCAAAGGCATAGAGAACATAAGTTCTCCATAGCAGAAGCTATACAAAAAGAACAAAGGCAAACACTGTTCAGGCAACTCTAGATACATTTTTAATTAAAAACCTTTAATTCTTAGTGGTTTTAATATTTAAATTACACCACAGTAAGTAAATAAATATTAGTTTTACTATTTTTATTTCATTTGCAAATGCTTTTACACTGATAATCAACAACACAATGATTTTTTTTTAATTTCAACTTTTATTTTAGATTCAGGGTGTACATATACAGGTTAGTTACATGGTATATTGTGTGGCACTAGGGTTTGGGGTATGGATCCTGTCACCCAGGTAGCAAACGTGGTACCCACTAGGTAGTTTTTCAACCCACGCCTACTCACTCCCTCCCCTCTCTATTAGTCCACAGTGTCTATTGTTGCCATATTTGTTTCCATATGTGCTCAATATTTAACTTCCACTCATATGTGAGAATGTGCAATATTTGGTTTTCTGTTCCTGTATTAATTTTAGGATTATGACTTCCAGCTCCATCCATGTTACTTCAAAGGACATGACTTTATTCTTCTTTATGGCTGCATAGTATTTCCTGGTGCATACATACCACATTTTCTTTTTCTAATCCACCATTGATGGATGCCTAGGTTGATTCCATGTCTTTGCTTTTGTGAATTGCACGGCAAAATACATGTGAATATCCTGTCTTTTTGGCAGGATGATTTCTTTTCCAATGGGATTGCTGGGTTGAATGGTAGCTCTGTTTTAAGCTCTTTGAGAAGTCTCCAAATTGCTTTCCACAGTGGTTGAACTAATTTACATTCCCATCCACAGTATATAAGCGTTCCCTTTTCTCCACAGCCTTATCAGCATCCTTTTTTTTTACTTTTTAGTAATAGCCATTTTGACTAGTGTGAGATGGTATCTCAATGTGGTTTTGATTTGCATGTCTCTGATGATTAGTAATGATGAGCATTTTTTCATATGTCTGTTGGCCACTCAAATGTCTTCTTCTGCGAAGTTTCTGTTCATGTCCTTTGTCCATTTTTTAATGAGGTTATTTGGTTTTTGCTTGTTGAATTCTTAAGCTGCTTGTAGATCCTGGATATTAGACCTTTGTTGGATGAATAGTTTGTAAATATTTTCTCCCATTCTGTAGATTCTCTGTTTACTCTGTTGATAATTTCTTTTGCTGTGCAGAAGTTCTCTAGTTTAATTAGCTCCCACTTGTCAATTTTTGTTTTTGTTCCAATTGCTTTTGGGGACTTAGCCAAAAATTCTTTACCACGGCCAAAATTGAGAAGGGTATTTCCTAGGGTGTTTCCTAGGACTTTTATAGTTTTAGGTCTTACATTTAAATCTTTAACCCGTCTTGAGTATATTTTTGTATATGGTGAGAGGCAAGGTCCACTTTCATTTTGCATATGGCTAGCTAGTTATTTCAGTATGATTTATTGAGTAGAGAGTCCTTTCCCCGTTGCTTGTTTTTGTCAGCCTTATTGAAGATCAGATGGTTGTAGATGTGCAGCTTTATTTCTGAGTTTTGTATTCCATTCCATTGGATCCATGTGTCTGTTTTGTACCAGTAGCGTGCTGTTTTGATTACTGTAGGCTTATAGTATAGTTTGAAGTCAGGTAGTGTGATGTTCCAGCTTGTTCTTTTTGCTTAAAACTGCTTTGGCTATTTGGGCTCTTTTGTGGTTCTGTATGAATTTTAGACTAATTTTTTCTAGGTCTGTGAAAAATAATGTTGGTAGTTTGATAGAACTAATGTTGAATCTGTAAACTGCTTTGGGCAATATGGCCATTTTAATGATATTGAGTCTTCCAACTCGTGATCATGGAATTTATTTATTTGTGTAATCTCCGATTCCCTCAAGTGATGTTTTGTAGCTTTCCTTGTAGAGATCTTTCACCTCCTTGGTTAGCTGTATACCTAGGTATTTCATTTTCTTTGTGTCTATTGTAAATGGAATTGTGTTCTTAATTTGACTCTCAGCCTGGACGTTATTGGTGTATACAAATGCTACTAATTTTTGTGCATTGATTTTGCATCCTCAAACTTTATTAAAGACATTTATCAGTTCTAGGAGCCTTTTAGTGGAGTCTTTAGGGTTTTCTAGGTGTGGAATCAAATCATCAGTGAAGAGAGATAGTTTGACTTCTTCTTTTCTTATTTAGCTGCCTTTTCTTTATTTCTCTTTCCCAATTGCTCTGGCTAGGACTTCCAGTATCATGTTGAATATGAGTGGATAGAGTGGGCATTTTTGTCTTGTTCCAGTTCTCGAGGGGAATGGTTTCAGCTTTTGTCCATTCAGTATGATGTTTGCTGTGGGTTTGTCATAGATGGCACTTATGTTATAGATGACTCTTTGTCTGTTAAGAATTTTTATTATGAAGGAGTGTTGTATTTTTTCAAAAGCTTTTTTCTGCATGTATTGAGATGATCATATGTTTTTTGTTTTCAATTATGCTTATGTAGTGAATCACATTTATTGATTTGTATATGCTGAACCAATCCCAACCTTGCATCCAAGGAATAAAGCCTACTTGATTGCAATGAATTAACTTCTTGATATGCTGCTGTATATGGTTTGCTAGTATTTTGTGGAAGGTTTTTTGCATCAGCGTTCATCAGCGATGTTGGCCTGAAGTTTTCTTTTTTCATTGTGTCTCTGCCAGATTTTGGTATCAGGCTTCATGGAATGAGTTAGGGAGGAGCCAGCTCCCTCATCCCTCGATCTTTTGGAAGAGTTTCAGTAGGATTGGCATGGGTTCCTCTTTGTATATCTGGTAGAATTTGGCTGTGAATTCATCTGGTCCAGGGCTTTTTTGGTTGGTAGGTTTTTATTACTGATTCGATTTCAGAACTCAATACTGGTTTATTCAGGGTTTCAACCTCTTCCTGATTCAATCTTGGAAGGTTGTGTGTTTCCAGGAATTTATACATATTTCCTCTAAATTTTCCAACTTATATTCCCAGCATTGTTCAACGTAGTCTCTTTTGTATTTCTATGTGATCAGTTGTAATGTCATTATTGTCATTTCTGATTGCACTATAAAATTTCTTAATGTTTTAACAAATTTCCAAGCAAGAGCACCATTAACTTTTTCTACTGATCGTTAGCTCTCTTTGCATGATTTCAGCTTGCATAACAATTTTATGGTTTCACACTGCTGTGCTGAGAACTGCCTCTACTTGATTTTTCATGAATGTTAGTTCCATCTCAGCTAGGTTTATAACTACTTGGAAATGGTATACTTTTTATAATCTTTTTATTAAGGTAAAATTCACATAATACAACTTCACCATTTTAAAGACTACAATTTATGGCTGTTAATACCGTCATAATGTTGTGTAACCACTACCATTATCGAGTTCTGTAACATTGTCATCATCCCTAAAGAAAATCTCATAACCATTAACCAGTCACTCCACCTTTTCCCCTCCTCTTTGCCGCTGCCAACCACTAATCTACTTTATGTATATATGGATTGACTTTCTAGAAGTTTCAGCTAAATAGAATTATACAACATGTGTTGTTTCTGTCTGGTTTCTCTCGCTTAACATAATGTGTTGAAGAGTCATCCATGTTGCAGCACATTCATTTTATGGTTGAATAATATTTTCTTGTATGAATCTATCATTTTTTTGTTTATCTATTCATTAGATCCTGGATATCATTCCCACCTTTGGGATCTTGTGAATAGTGCTGCTATCAACGTGTGTACACATATTTTTGGTTGAATATATGTTTTCAACCCTCTTAGGTATGTACTTGGGAATGGAATTATTGTGTCGTATGGTAATACTGTGTCTAACTTTTCGAGGATTCACCAAAATGTTTTCTACTGCAGCTGCATCATTTTACCTTCCCACCAACAACGTATGAGGGTCCAAATTTCTCCAGATCATTGACAACACTTTTGAAGTGTTTTCACCCTAGTCAGATCAGTGGGTGTGATGTGGTACCTGATGATGGTATTGATTTGCAGTTCTCTAATGACTAATGATGCTGAGCATTTTTTCCTGGGCTTTTTGGATATTCTTATCTTCTTTGAAGAAATATCTTTTCAAGCCCTTTGCCCATTTTTAACTGGATCATTTGCCTTTTTGTTATTGAATTCTAAAAGCTATTTATATATTCTGGATGATAGGTCCTTATCAGATATATAATTTGCAAATGTTTTTGGTCATCCTGTTGGCTATCTTTCCACTTGATTGAAAGTGTCACTTGATGCACAAAAGATTTTAATTTTGATGAAGTCTAGTTTATATATTTTTGTTATTGTTTGTGCTTTTAGTGTTATATCTAAGGACCACTGCCAAATCCAAGGTAATAAAGATGTACCCTTATGCTTTCTTCTAAGGCTTTTATAATTTTCGCTGTTATATTTAATCCATTGATCTATTTTGAGTTAATTTTTGAATGTGCTATAAGGTAAGAATCTAAATTCATTCTTCGGCATGGGGATGTCCAGTTCTCCCAGCACCATTTGTTGAAGAGACTATTCTTTCCCATTCAATAATCTTGGCTCCCATGTAAAAAACTTAAGTGGCCTTAAATGTATGATTTATTTATGGACTCACAAGTCTCTTCCATTTATCTGCATTTCTATCCTTATCCCTATACAATGCTGTTTTTATTTCTATAGTTTTGTATTGAGTTTTGAAATTAAGAACTGTGAGCCAACTTTGTTCTTTTTCAAGATTGTTTTGGATATTTGGGGTTCCTTGCAATGTTGTAATTTTGACTGGGATTACACTGACTCTATAGATCAATTTGGGAAGTACTACCACCTTAATGATATAAAGTCTTTTATTCCATTAACACAGGATCTTTTTATAATTATTTTTGTCTCCTTTAATTTCTTTCAACAATATTTTAGAGTTTTCAGTGGGCAAATTTTGTACTTATTTGGTTAAATTTGTTTCTGAACACTTTATTCTTTTGAAGATATTGTAAATGGAATGTGCTGAAGTTTATTTTTGATGGGTCATTGCTACTGTAAAGAAACACAACTGATTTTTCATACGTTAGTCTTATATCCTGAGACTTTTCCGATTTTGTTTATTAGTCTAAATAGTTTTATTGGTGAATTCATTAGAATTTTCTGTAAGATCATGTCATCTGTGGATAGGGATAGTTTTATTTCTTCCTTTCAAATGAATGGCCTCTATGTTTTTCTTTCCTGATTCCTCTGGTTGGAACTTCCAGTACAACATTGAATAGAAGTGGTGACAGCAGACATCTTTGTTTCATTCCTGATCATGGAGGCACCGCCTTCCATCGTTCATCAGTAAGTAGGAAGTTGGCTGTGAGTTTTTCATTAATGCCCTTTATCATGTTTAGGAAGTTCCCTTCTATTCCTAGTTAGTTATGAGTGTTTATTTTTAATCATGAAACAGTGTTATATTTTATCAGATGCTTTTCCTGCATCAATTAAGATGCTCACACATTTCTTTCCCTCCATTCTATTACTGCAGTATGTTACCTTGGTGGATGTTTGTGTGTGGAACCACCCACACATTCCTAGGAGAAATCCTACTTGCACCTGCGGTGTAATCTTTTTAATATGCTGTTAAAATCAGTTTGCTCACTATTGTGGAACTTTTTTGCATCTCTATTCATAAGGGATATGGGCAGTAGTTTCTTTTCTCGTGATGTCTGTCTGGCTTTGGTATCAGGGTACTGGCTTAATATGCAGAGTTAGGAATATTTCCTCTGCTTCCGTTCCTTGGAGGGATTTGAAAAGGATTGAGGTTAATTCTCTTTTCAACATTCAGTAGAATTCAAAAATGGTATTATATTTTTCAGTTTGAGGGTGTGGCGGGGGGGGAAGGTGAGTGTGTGTATTTGATTGTATCCCTCACTGTGCTTAGCAGTGTACCAGACAAAGAAAAAAAGATCTACAAATGCTTGGGTAAATTTCTAGACAAATAAGAACATTCATTTAAAAAATATAGGTAAATCAACTTATACAAAGCTTTCTAGAAATACGCCCGCTTTCTGAATACGTTCCTCTAACAGCATTCCAGCCAGGCCCTGAAATGAAATGTTCAAACGGCTAGCATGGCAGGGATGATATGAACACACACTATGGACAGAGGAAAAGAGGAGCAAGTTCTACCAAGTGCCTTGAAAGGAATCCTTGGAGGTAATACACTTACCATCCAAGGAGAAACTATGTAAAAATCCATAAATGGATTAACAAGCAGAACTGTGGCTGACGAAAACCAGATTAGCTCTGCCAAAGATGAGAGCTGTAAAATGCACCAAGAAAATATCCAACAATAAAAAGAGAAATTATCTGCTGGTAAAAATTCATGATTCTGAAAGTAGACACCACCAGCCTAATTTAATAATTGTAGAATCCCTGATGGAAGGAAAAAACAGGATATGGTTGAGCCTTTTTCAAAATTTAATTAAAACCAACATGGCACATATTCCTCTGCTCCTCCAATATTCAAACAGTTTCACAGTGTAGCAGTAGACAGGCCACGGTCAGAGGCAGTGACTCACCATATTTTCAGAAGGGGATTTTAAGAATCAAAGAGGCACAGTTCAGAATTACAAGGCATAAAGTTCCACATGCAGCTTGCAAATCTGTCCTTCCCTGTCTATTCACTGCATGTTCCTGCAGCATTGTGCACATAGACAGTGTGCACCAAATGAGGGCTGGCTCCTGCCTGCCTCACAGCCAGCCCCTGGCAATGCCGCAGTCACTGGGGCCTTCATGTCTCCCTGGGAAGAGAAGCATTTTTCTCTTCCATGCCCAGGAAGGAAACTTACAAGATCACCCCCAGACATAAACGGAAGCCAAGATCCTAATGCATAGTTTAGGTCTGCTTGATATTTGTTGAGATGTAAACCCTACTGTTAGATGTTTCTCTTTTTTGCTACCTGCTGGAAGAACACAGGACCACATGCTAATTGCAGAATCCCTTTTTGAAAATCTTCAGATTCACATGCTGCTCTTACCATTTGTACTTAGCAGGCATCAGTCAAAATTTGTTAGATTTACTGGATTTGGCAGAAAACAATTTGAGTACTAACTTTTGCTTTGAAAGACACTGTACACTATCCAAAACAAGGGGAGAGGAGAGGAAAAGTGGCAAGGAAAAACGGTGGTTAGCAGGAAAGCAAAGGCTCCACTGGATTTGGGTCAGCTTGGCAAGCTGCAGCAAGCAAACATCCACGACATTTGCTGCTGTGGCCTCGCATCACCTGTAACCCATTCCCCACAGCCTTCAGTCCGGGAAGTCAAGTTTATTGGTGAGTGATTGACTTGCAGAGGTGTTGAGCTGGACACAGGTAAACAATCTTTAGTGAGAGGTCTCTGAAATATGCTGACTAGAAACTTCAAATTCTGCTCCAAAACATTAAAGGTATAAATAGGAATTATCTTTATTAAAGGTCTTATTGGATGTTATATGTTTTTACTTTCAGTGGTAGAAGTTTGACCCTGGAAATCTAAATTAATAGACAAAAAGCACTGGATACACAAATTTTGAATTAAAATGGACTCATCTAAAGATTTTCTACATTGGAGGAAAAGGCAAATTATTTAGTGATGCCTTGAGTTGTCCAAAGTTCATTAATGTCAACTGCTAGCAAGAAAACTATGAGATCCCAGGGTTTCACATTGATTAAATCTGATAAGAATTCAAAATATGTCTCAAATGTTTTCTTATGAAATAGTTAATTCAGTTACCACTTTCTTTTCAACGTGTTGGTCAGTTCATTAAACTAGATGGTTAGGAAACTTTCGGTAAGTTTGTTCCCTCTTGACTTTTCCTCCAGTTCATTAGCTGTTCATTCTTAATCTGATCCTTCATGGACAATTTTTTCTGTTGTTTGTTGTCTCTACAATAGTACCTATGATATATGAATGGCACATGGCTTTTCGGTGTACTCACTGATTGGTTACATATGGTTTGCCCAGTCACTCAAGCAAGCTGTAACCTCATGCATGTGTAAGGATACGTATGTGCATGTCTCCCTCCCACAGACATTATCAATCCATTGTAGGAGCATTTTGTAATTATTTACACTTAATAGTTTATAAGGCATTTTCACTAACAGTGTTTAGCTTAAACCCGATGAGCTAGGTAATTCTCATCTCCGTTTTATCAACGGTAAAAACTAGGTTCATATAAGTAGAAATAATTAACAATTTCACCTAGCTACATATATCTCCTGCATATATGTATCCTTATGAGTTCCAGTTTAAATTTATATCTGAACTGATATGACCTAGGGGTTGAGATCAAAGACTTTGTAACGAAAAGTCTGAGTTCAAATCCTAGCTCGCCTACTTACTACCCTTGGCAAATTATTTAAACTCCTTAAGTTTTAGTGTCCTCATTTAAATATAGGAAGTGTGCCTATTACCCAGGGTTATTGTAAGGATTAACTGTGACGTGTCCGACTCTTTTTACCAAGTATTAGTGAAGTTATCTATTAATAACAATAAGAACGATAATGTAAATGGCATTGCCGTTTTGTTATTATTTATGAATCTAACCACCATAGAATTGCTCTTTTATATTCACTGAATTAAATTTAATTCTTGCCCTCCTAAGAAATTAGAACAGGTGCACTTAAGTATCCATACACATTCATAACCTAACTTTTGGTCAATGACTAACCACAGACAAGATAGTGTGGTCCCATGAAATTATATGCTGTGTTTGTACTGTAGATTTTCTATGTTAGATACATAAATCCTTGCCATTGTGTTACAATTTCTTGCAATATTCGGGACAGCCACGTGCTGTACAGGTTTGTAGCCTAGGAGAGCTACAGTTTGTAGCTCTACCACATAGCCTGGGTGTGCAGTAGGCTACATCATCCAGGTCTGTGTGAGTACGCGCTATGGTGTTCATGTTCACACAATGATGGAATTGCCTGACATGTCCCTCAGAACATATCCCTGCTGTCAGGTGATGCATGACTCTATTTGTCTGAAAAGTAACCATTGGGGCATGAAGCTAAGTTCAGGATGTGTAGATGGGAGAAGTCATGGGGGGTTGGAGGAGTATTTGCAGGGGAGTTGCCCCAGGGAGGTGCTGCAGTAGCTACATGGGTGGTTTGAACATATGAGGCAGGAGAGGAGCAGGGATAGGGAAAAAGGAGGTGGTGGTGGCGAAGGGTGCCTGAGGGAGCCTGCTACAGTAAGAATCCTAGGGCCTCCCATCAGCTCCTGCCCCACGCCTTTTCTTCTAAGTCATTCAGGGCTGCCTTTTCCACCCCCCCAAATTTTGCTTTTTTGGCTTAAAATGTTTTACCCTGTAATTCCACTTGCCTCACAGTGCCTCTCCCACGAGAGCCACTTTTAGGTCAGCCCAAGGTCAAAATGCCAGGGACTCCAGTTTTCTACAAATTCCATCAGTGATGGGTTTTCTGAATCATGTCACTCCATTAGTGGGCTCCCTTTTCAGCCACATCTGTTTTCACCCTCCCCCTTCTAAATCCGATGCTTGAGATTTCTCTTTTAGGATTCCATCCTTTTTTCCACTCCCAAGCCCAAAGCTGAGCTAAAGATCCCAAATCGCTAGTCTTGGGAGAAGTTGTCTCTGTTCTCATTGAAGGCAAAACCTGTCCCCTAATTTTTGGTTAAGTGACCCTTCTTGAGGTGCAGCACACAGTGCTTCAGGGCCCCAGGAGGTTAGCAGCAGCCTGCCTAGTGCAGACCCTGCCCTGCAACTTTTTGGTCACGGGCCTCAGCAAAGTCACACAACCTCTTGATTTTATCAGTTTCCTCCCTGTAGAGTACAGGGACAATAACAGAACCAAACTCCTGGAGTTGTTATTAGTTAATATTTTTTGTTTTTATGACAGAGTATGACACCAATTAAACTCCATTCAAGTGTTCATTAAAAAACAATCAGTAAATATTTGATCTTAAATGATGTTGCAGACACTCATCTACATTGCCAGCTACTCGAGAGGCTGCGATGAAAGCATCTTAAGACCAGGAGTTTGATTCAAGACCAGTCTGGGGAACATAGAGAGATCCTGTCTCTAAAAAATATCTCTGTCTTACTTTGTTGGGTTGCTATGACAAAAATACCACACAGTAGATAGGTTAAACAACAACATCCATTTCTCACCATCTTGGAGGCTAAGAAGTCCAAGATCAAGGCACCTGAAGATCCAGTGTCTGGGGAGGGCTTCCTGCTTCATAGATGACATCCTCCTCCTATGTCTTCCCATGGTGGAAGGAAAGCAAGAGAGCTCTCTGTGGCCCCTTTTATAATAAGGGCATTATATTCATTCATGAGGAATCCATCCTCATGACCTAGTCATCTCCCAGAGGCCCCACCTCCTAGTGCCATCACCCTGGGAGTTAGGATTTCAACCTATGAATTTGGGGGGAACACAAATGTTCAGTCTATTACAAATCACCTGCCACAGAAACTTCCTGAACTAGCTTGCCCTCTGCCTAACACTTCTACTTAATTGCTGGCCATCCACCACCAACTTAAATTAACAAAGAAAACAATCTAAACTCATGCAAATTTCATTTACCTAATGTGTCATCTCAGACTCACAAACTGCCTCATACATGAGTATGCTATTCTTGAACTTCATTATTTACTTTTCCAGGCCCTTATTTCTAAGCCATTGTCTCTTCTTAAGCATCAGTATAGAAAATAGCATTGCTTTCACTGAAATCCTTCTAGCTGTGGTCCCCCAGGCCAAAGCCCTCTCCCAGTGGTGCCCAGAGACTCTGGACAAGTATAAGGGGTGGGTGTTGAGAGGAAAGTAAAGGTAGAGGATGGCTAAGGAGACAGTTACGAGTAGGGCTTGTGCAGGCATTAGAAGGAAGAGCTGATTACAAGATTGATTTCTGCACCTCTCCAGTGGTTGCAGCCACAGCTCATCCTGAAGTTAGATATGCTATAAGGTGCACGAGACAAGAAAAGCCTCTCCTCCTTACTGCTCAGGAAACTCATCCTGTGGTGTTTCTAATTTGTGCTTAGTTGGACCACAATTTTACAATAGCTAAAGTAGCTTTCTAAACAGGAAGTCTATTTTTTCCCTTTGTGATTAGTGGAAATCTATACAGAGCAGCAGTCATGGAGGAGGTCAGTAAACTGCATCATGTACATATCTGTTCACAAAGTGAAAGATCTTATAAAGCTTCATTTTCTCCTTTTGATCAGAGTGCAGCAAACCACCAAGGCATGCGTATACCTATGCAAAAAACCTGCACGTTCTGCACATGTATCCCAGAACTTAAAATATAATTTTAAAAAAATTTTTTAAAGAGGTGGAGTCTAATTTTTCTCCCTTTCAGTGCGGGTGGGAACAAGCTACTTGCTTCGAATGAACTGAGAAAAAAGGTCTGTGATAGTGTGCAAAGTAATAAATATAGATGTAACTTCAAAAAAAAAGAGAAATACAATTGATTTTTGAATATTGATCTTATACATACACTTACTAGTTCTAATATTTTTATGTAGATTCCTAAGATAGATGGTTATATCAACTGTGAATAGAGATAGGTTTTTTTTTCTTTCCAAACTAGGTGTCTTTTATATCTTTTCTTTGCTGTACTGCATGACTAGAACCTCCAGTTCTATGTCGAATAGAAGTAGTGGGAGCAGACATCCTTGCTTTCTTCCTGATTTTAGGGAAACATGTTAACTAATTAACTATAAGCTTAATGTTAGCTGTAGATGCCCTTGACCAAATTGAAAAAGTTGTCCTCTAGTCATAGAGTTTTCTGAGAAATGTATATTAGATTCTGTCAAACACTTTTTCTGCATCTATCAAAATGGTCATATGTTTTGTTTTTCATTTTATTAAGTCTGTCATGGTTAATTACATAAATTAATTTTCAAAGGTTTCATCAATCTTGCATTCTTGTGATAAGCCTCAGCTGCCCATTATATATAAAATTGAATCCAACTATATATATAGTAACTTTGCAAAGAAATTAAAAAAGAAGAAAGAGAAAGAAAAGAAACTCATTCCTGCCACTCTTCTAAACATGGCCTTGTGGTCATACCTTTAATGAACATATGAGGCAAAAAAACTGGGCCCTGTGATTTATCAGACTGTGCGATTTAGATACGATTGAAGTTAATGACCTCAGTGCTCTGCTTCTGTTTGGCAATGGAAAATGGCGTCATATGTTGGAGAGAAAGGACAGGTAGAACCAAGTATTCAAATCTCAATTTTAAGTTGTAATTTCCCTAAGAGTCTTAAGAGCCAAGATGGGGTATGAATGTAGAGCATGCATAGGTTCCCAGTGGACACAGTAGACTTTAAGATCTTCTTTTGTATTTTCCCCAGTGTCTGCATGATGTTCTGTCCATACATGCTCCAGAATAGATCAATATTGGTTGATTTAGTGTATACATAATAATAATGTGTTGTCTGTACTTGAAATGCTACGGCAGCTATATTAACAGTTAAATTACTTGTGGTTTCTCCATTGATGTGGTATGAAATGGCAAAATGAAGAGCTCTATGTTGATGAATGAACACACAGTGCAAGCATCTGGGAGCACAAAGAGGCATCTCCCTGTGGTGGAATTTCATTGGCTTAAAGGGACAACTGACTGAGCAATTACCTTCCCCTTTTTCTATTTTCTGTGCATAAAGATATTATTTCAGCATACGTTGTCAGCACAATGTAGATAGAAAACTGAAAAACTATTAAAAACATATTTGAAGCAAATCAGACAGCATGTATAAATAGTACAACTTTATTTACATCTCCCTAATGAATGAGCCTAGCTTCATGAGTTGATCTACCCAGTTCCCATAATCTGCTTCTCTTTCCATCCATGAAGTCCATCAATCAGCTTCAATCAATATTTTTCAAAGGCAGCAGGACTTTTGCTACTGGCTAATTAACACAGGGCTATTTAATCTTCGTCCATCAGTCTTACCTCCAAATTCTAGGTTTATATCCACCTGGCTTGAAAATCTAATTGATTTAACATTATCACTTTTCTGGAGACCTCAACATTTGTCAATGAGCCTTTAAAAGAGACCCCGTTTATACAGGCAAGCTATATTTAATGAATTATTATACTAAAAATCAGTGATTGAAGTAAATATTTCATTATTTATATTCTGTCATTTTAAAACAGCATGAATAAATAATTTGTACATCAATGTGTCTAATGTGTACTGGTTTATATCTAAACTAATATACTACATTGCCATATTGAGCTACATGGCTTATTAAAAGTGATGCTGGAATAGAAATAGTGCTTGTTAATAATAATATTGTTTCAACAACAATAAAAACCCAAAATAAAAGTATATCTGTGGATCATGAACAAAAACTAGTTTCATAAAATTAGTTCTGTAACTAGAATGCTTTTATAAACACAGATTTGGACTTATAAGTGTGAGGATGTATTACATTTTTGAACTCTATCCATAATTAAATTTTCTAAACCTTTATTTATACATTTAGAGAATGCATGTTTCCTATTATGTATAATACAATATTCATCCAAATTATAATTACAAGACAATAAAATTGTCTTGTGTTAATTAAAAAGAGACCTTAGCACTGTAAATACCACATAGAAATGCTGAGTGAAAAACTCTGTTACTCATGCCAGGATTTCCACTCCTGGCTATGTTGAGTACACAGGAGTACAACGAAACCCCTGTCAAGAACAATGAAAAGTCAGATGAAACACAAAGTTATAAGTTTGAAAGCAGCACAAAGCCACCGAGACAACCAGGAATTGAGGGGCCAAGATGTTGGAGAAAGGAGAACCAACGAGAGATGAGCTTACTTCTTAGACCCATTTTTTTTCCTTGGAGCAGTTGCTGATTCTTGGCTTTAGGTACAAGGTGAAAAATTGGAGGTCAAGACATGGGCCAGGAGGCCAACAGGTCAGCTGAGCTTCTCAGTTTCACAGCAATGGAGAGACAAAAATTGAATTCAGGGCCTCAAGGCAGCTTACATCCTGTAGAAAAGGGGAGGACGAACAAGTGAGCACAAGGTCAAGGTCTTCACCATATTCTTTAGCTGTGAAGCAAGAGGTTGAGAAGCTAAACTGAGACTCTGAAAATTAAAACAGAGTTTTCAGCAGTTTTACAGGGCCTAGGAAATAAATATTGCAGTTCCAAACCCACCAAGGAGCTGGGGATTTGAGCAAACACCCCCAGTGTCTGGGGACTAACCCTTGGAGCAGTATAGACACGAGTTAGGAGGAAGCTGACAAAAACTACAACCTGACCCAGGGCAGCTCAGTTCCTGATAGAATGAAAATAAACGTTTCCCTTGTCTAACACAAGTTTTGATATGTTATGTATTTTAAGTATGCACATATTACAATATTTTATATGAATATTTGCATAATTGTGAATGTATGCATAAAATACATTAAAAAATAAATATCAAATATAAATATACATAAATATTATAAATATATATAATTATTATAAACATCATTTATAATTATTTTATATATTTATATATTTTATATTTTTATATAAAACATATTTTATATTTTTATATATGTATATATTTTAAGTAGTAGCATATAAATATTATAAATGAATATGTAAACAAATATGTGAATAAATATTTACGTCATTATTTTTATTATTTAAAGATCTAATAAATATGTGAACATAAATATTATATTTTAAATATTACAAGATATATACATGCATTTTAGATGAAAGCCAAATAAAAGGCTGAAATCAATGATCTAAATATTCATATTTAAAAGTAGAAAAGTGTGTGCCAACTTAAGTCCAAGGAAAGTAAAAGAAGTCATAAAGAGAAGAAACACATCATTGATATCAGAAATGAAAAAGAAGCCGGGCGTGGTGGCTCAAGCCTGTAATCCCAGCACTTTGGGAGGCCGAGACGGGCGGATCACGAGGTCAGGAGATCGAGATCATCCTGGCTAACACGGTGAAACCCCGTCTCTACCAAAAAATACAAAAAACTAGCCGGGCGAGGTGGCGGCGCCTGTAGTCCCAGGTACTCGGGAGGCTGAGGCAGGAGAATGGCGTGAACCCGGGAGGCGGAGCTTGCAGTGAGCTGAGATCCGGCCACTGCACTCCAGCCTGGGCGACAGAGTGAGACTCTGTCTCAAAAAAAAAAAAAAAAGAAATGAAAAAGAAGTCATTACAGCAATCCTATGGATATTTTTTAAAGTGTTAAAAGTATAGGATACTGTGACAATATCCTCTGTGCCAATAAATGGAAAAATTTTGATGAAATAGACAGATTCCTGAAAAAACACAACCAAAAAACTAACACAAGAAGACATACCAAGTTGAATAGGCCTCTATCTACAAAAGAAATGGAGTCTGTTAGTAAGATATTTCCCCAAAGCAAACACCCAGGCTGAGAAATCTTCACCAGTGAATTCTTCCAAACAAGAAGCAAAGAAGCCTATTCTTATATAAACTCTGTCATATAATAGAAAAAGAATAAATACTACCCAGTTGAATAATAATTAATTCAATACTAATTGTATTGAATTGTACCAGATATAATATTCGTATCACTATATCAATAATAATTCAATAATAATAGTGTAATAATTATACCAGAAAAAAAAGTCAGCAAGAGCCTGTGCCAAAGGTCCCCAAAGACTTCTTCCACAATAGCATTCAATCTTCCCAGTGACCAGTTGTAAACACCTCTGATTGCAGGTTTTGCTCATCACTGTTTTCTTAAAATGATGGGCAAGGATACTAAAGATGGTCAGAACAAACGACTGTTCCCTCTGTGGACATCTGTTTTCTGAGTCGGAGCTCTTCAATTAGATAATTAAAGTCTCATACCCAAATGACGAGCTTATTGTTCTCAGAGTAGAATGACTTTCTCAATCCTAGACACAGAGTAAAATGTAGAGGCCCCTATATCCGGCAAAGCTGATGTACATAGGACCACACGTAATGTGTACTTGGATTCCTCTTCAGCAACAAGCACAGTGCTTTACACCCAGTAGACATTCAACAAATTTTCATTACTTTATTGGAAAAAAAAACACAACATGCAATTTGACTAAACTGGAATAAAATCAATTAAGATTTTTATGTTTACTTTTTATGGAGTTTAGAAGGACATGGTAGTCTCCTATCCAAGTTTGCTAGTTCATTACTGTCATTCTATTTGAGTGTCATCGTGAAAGAGGAAGGAAAATATTGATTATAAAAGTCCTGTGAATTCCAAAGAGCACATACTACATCATGGAGAACTCATTTTTGAATTCCTGTTCTCTGGGAAATGCCTGCTGGCTAATATTTTGGTTTGAGGGCTCTAGATATCAGGAAAAGAAAAACAAGAAAAATCAGTAAATTGGCTAAACAACATAGTGCTCACCTCCCCCAGATTCAGAGGCTAAATTTTATTCTTAAGAGAATGTCTCACAATACAACCTTGGCAGTCATACACTGAAAAAGTTGGTTGGGAAAACCTGTGAAGCTCTTCTGTAGTGAAGCAAAGCATAATGATAGCAAGTTTTAAATTTCCAACTAGCAGGAAACTTCACTATTCCAGTATCACCAACTAAAGTGTTCTGTGGTGAGGCAGAAAACAGCCAATAAGTGAAAGAGAAGACAGATAAAAGGAAGAGAGCTAAAGCGTGCCAAAGTCAAGCTTGCATCAATGTTTCCCAATTTCTCACTTTCTTTTTAATAGTTCATCATCAACAGCGGTCAATAAAACATCTAAAAGATGAATCATACTCTTTTAAACATATAGGCTCATTTTAATTTACCCCTAAACTTCAGGAAACATACCTCACTATGAAGTCCTTTAATAAAAATGACAGATAAATGAAAATAAACGACCTGATTTAAAACACACACACACACACACACACACACACACACACACACACAGATTCTTCCCCTTTACTTGTAATGAGAGAATCAGAAGTTTTGTTCTCCCTTGAAGTTAAATGCAATTTTGTGTTGTATCAAATGTTTGGCACCTTTCTCTGCAGCTCCGAAGCAGCCCAAATGTAATTTGAGCTAATTCGTGAAATGTACTTTGGATAAGGATATTTATTGTCTGTGAGATAAATAGTCAAAATATATCAGATTTATTGATGTCTTGAGAAAGTGGCATTATGGCTGCTTAGAGTGAACCTCTGGGCTAAACGAATATTCAGAGAAGTGAAAGCAGAACTCTGGTATGTGCCTTAGGAAAAAAACAATAACAAACAGAAAAATAGCTGGGAAAAGGAAATTGCCTACAGTCTAGCTACTTTAGAGTGACGTGTTTAACGTCGATTGCAACAGAGGTCTGAGACCTGAATGTGGGTGATGCAGGAATCTTTTCTATAAAAATGGGCACAATAGAACAAGGATGTGCAGAATCTGATTTGCTTTATTTCAGTTCTCTTCTTAGAAAATAACGGAAAAACAACTCCTGAAGAATTTATGAGCAAAAAGCTCTTGAGCATGTTTTTATAGCATTGTAGAATGGAAGAAATCATGCTCAGTTCTCAGACAAGATCAAGACAAAAGGACAACCCTGACCAACGTGGTGAAACCCCGCCTCTACTAATAATGCAATCCGGGCATGGTGGCGGGTGCCTGTAGTCCCAGCTACACAGAGGCTGAGGTTGGAGAATCCCTTGAGCCTGGGAGGCGGAGGTTGCAGTCAGCCGAGATCACGCCATTGCATTCCAGCCTGGGTGACAAGAGATAAACTCCGTCTCAAAAAAATAAAAATAAATAAAACAAAAAAGAAAATAATGCTATGAGTTAAAGTTTGCAAATCAATCATGATTTTTAGAATTTGAAGGATGTAAAGGAAATAAATAATTTAGATAAGTTTGTTGCCTAGATGGTTTTATAAGAAATTAAGGAGAAAGCCCTCAACTGAAAAGCTGTTAGTTTGTTGGGTTTAAGTCAGTCTTCACTAAATAGTAGTTTACTTTCTACTTCCCCTACCCACATCCTTTGTGAAATATATCTAATTTCAGAATTGGTAGAAATATATCTAATATATTTTTCACTTAAGTTTTTAATTTTAAATTCACTTTTAAAATTTATATCTGTTTCACTTTCCAATCTGCTTTCCTTGTTTCTGTAACATAGATACAATCATTTCTTCATCTATGAAAATTCTAAACATTACCATTTTAAGTTCCTTTTCAGATTTCTCGATTATCTCCAGCCCCAAGAGGATTTTTCTCATTGGTTGCATTTGGTTTTCAGTTTTAGTTTAGGGTTATGTGTCAGTTTTATGGTATTAGTTTCTTGTCCAAGTTACAGAACTTTTTAACCTGTATTCACAGTAGCGTGGAATTCTAGTTTCTCACGGGGCTTCTGTTTCTATCTATATCTAAGGGTGGGTGCCTGGCTTCCAGGAGACTCCCTTGGACATTAGATTTGTGGTGGTTTTATCCAGGTCAAAAGATAAAACAACACTTCCACATCCCACAGTGTCTTAGACCCTGGTCTCCATTGGTATGGAAACCCAAATGCCTAAGAAAAATATTCAGCCCGAAAGCCCTGAAACACCAACTCCACGACTTTGCATTTCTTTTCCTGGCAACTGAAGATTTCCCTTTTCATGTTTTTGAGCATAGCTAAATATTTTGCTTTGCTTTGCTTTAAACAAGCCCTATTTTATCCAGATTTCCTTATATCTGGGATATAGCCATAGATGCCCAAGTCGGCTTTGTCTGTGGCAGGGCACCAAAGAGAGGCAACAACATCCCTGACACTTTTTCTTTAACATTAATGTGGTTTTTACTTGTAAAAGTCAGTCCATGCAACAAAATCAGAATACATTCTACCAGCAGAGTGACAATGAGAAACATCAATTACTATGGGCCATGTTTCATAGGTAGGTGATTGTTCACATAATTTTAGAAGCTGGATTATGTGGATAAGAGAGTTAGCAGATAATACTAACAACCTAGCCTGGAAAGAAAGAGAAGTACTACTCACTAAAAAGAAATTGTAGTCAGAGGATACTAAATAATAGTATAGTTGTGTATGGACAGCATATTAAGCATTTGGTGGTGGTGATGTTTGGGAACTGGTGTGCGTGTGTGTGTGTGTTTGGGAGATTTTAGTTTCATTTTGATTTTTGGTTTTAAGATTTATTTATTTGAATCAGCACCCTTTCTCCTGGTTGTTTTTCCATAGTCAGTCTTGGTTCACCGAGACTTTTTTCATTAAAGCAAGTAATAGTTTTCCTCTTCATTTTTTCTTTTAGACCAAGATTGAAATTGGCCTGCAGATCAAAGACCATGGCAAAAAATTCCTGACATTGGAAACTGCCTTCCAAAACATCCCTGTGCCTCATCCCTTTCTATACATTCCATATAAAGAGATTGTTTCATTTTCCACCTGGCAACGCTTAAATTGTTTTATTTTTCTTCATTAAAACCACCACGCCTCTTCATTTAACTCATGTTTTAGTACCTTGATTCAGCAGGATCATAAAAACTTTTATTTTTGTTGTCGTTGCTCCTTTTTGCCGCGGGGAGAAGTAAAAAAGAAACAAGTTAAAGAATATACAGTTAACCCTTCTTTAAAAATATATAACTAGATTTCTAAAGGAATGAAAAAATATGGTACTAGTGGGAAAACTCTGCAAGAAAATCTATATTTAACTTGAAATAACATAACTTTTTGTGGGTGTGTTTGACATCCTCTCATACCTGCTAAGCCCCCTTGAGTCCTCAGCAAATATTAATTATGGATAATTGACAATTTCTTTCTTCTAATGGAATCTTCAGAGCCAATTTTGAAGTTTCCACTTCGTGCTAGCGCAGCCTTCAACGCAGGCCTTTTCTCCATTTTGGAATGTAAACATGATATGCCTGTAAGAAGTAAGTGTGCATTTCGGGGGTCCCCAAAAAGAAGTCAAATTTACATAGAATTACACAGAATGAAATCCTAAAACAAACAAGAGAAACTGGTTTTTATGTCTCTTTGTTTTTAAAAGCAAAAGAATAATGCCAGACTCTAACCAAACATTCTATGTTCCAAATACATTTTCCATTGTATGCTAAGCTCCTCTCATGTGAATGCTCTACTGACCATCTTGTAAATGGCTTAAGTAGTTACAGTCCCCTAATTAGGAGAATATAATGGCAGTGGCAAATGCCACCAGAGTGCCTTAGCCTGTTTCCTATCAATTTGACCTGATCGATCTATTATGTTTGCTATAAATCTAATTGCATAGCAATCAGTGAATGACATGACTTATTAGCTCAACTCAGTTTAGAATTTTATTTTGTAATGGGCATAGATGCATTTTTAAATGCGACACAAATACAAGCATATGTGTACATATGTGTCTATATATGTATATGTGTGTGTTTGTTTATATGTGGTGTATATGTAGACAGGTCTGTATATACACAGTATATGTACACTATGCATAATATATATACTGTATATTATATACAAGGTTCTCTTTGTTTTCCCAGAGTTGGAGTCTCACTATACTGCCTAGGCTGGTCTTGAACTGCTGCCCCCAAACTATCCTCCTACCTTAGCCTCTCAAAGTGCTGGAATTACAGGCATGAGCCACTGTGTCCTATATACAATGTTCCATATAAGGTATTTTCCTCATCGTTCAATCAAATTAAAGTAGATTTCGCTCTAGAATAGAAAGAAAACTATAATATATTTCCACTGTGTTTTTTTTTTAGTAAATAAACATTTTATAGCAATACTTAAATCTGAATTTTTGAGATTTAATTTGTATAAATGTTCAGAAACGTGTCTTTTTTTTCAAGCAAGATTCACCTTAATTTGTTTTCCTCATCATAAACTGCATGCTTACGTGAAAGACTCTGAACTTCTCTTCTTAAGGTATCAACCATATAACTTCAACCACATGGACTTCTTGTTTGTGGATTGCATATTTCAAATGGAATTTGTGCTTATAATCCAAAACTCTTGGTAATAATTTAAGTCACTCCACATACCCTGCTCTGCTGTACTTAGTCAAATTTTCCTGAATACAAAACTTTCAATAAACAATATGAACTGATAGTCCCAGTCCCAAGAGTCAAATGGGACTAAAAAGCAAGAAAGAATACTGCCTGCTCATCTAGTCACAGATAGAAATTGGGAAACTCTTGTTTGTCTGAGTTCTGTGAAAACTCACTGTTAGCCACAGTTTCATTTTTTATCTTTTTATCACTTTTTATCTGTTAGAGTCAACTTGGAAGAAAATATCCCATAGCAAACTTTCCTACCCAAGATACTATTAGTAAGAATTGCTAACACTTACAGAGAGCTTACTACCTGTCAGGAACCATTCTAGACCCTTTACACAACTCATCTCCTTTAATCCTCACAATCTTGTGAGGCAGAAACTATTATTTTTTCAAACTTTAGATATGAAGAAACTGAGGTACAATGATGTTAATTTGCTGAAGACTACATAGATTATTAGTGGCAAAGCCAATTTAAAAGAAAATTGCATTTGTGTTTGTCACTCACATTAAGCATTACATTATAGAAGGATCCAGGGTATGATTGCAGTTTAGATATTACGTGCCCATATGCAATCAGGGCCAGTACACTTAATGAAGACAGTCTAGAGTGAGAAAAGTGATGGGCCAGGAATCAGCCGACCTTGATTTCCAGCATCACTTCCAGCCTAGCCCCTGATCAGCATTTAACCTTGAACAAACCACTTAACCTCTGGGCCCAAATTCCCAATCTGCACAAGGAGAGATTAGATGTTCTCCAATGTCCTTTTCAACCTCAACGCATATGTCTCTATGATTAATGGCTGAATGAATGTCACATTGATCTCATGACTTGTGGGTGTGTTTGCCATGTTAATGTTAAAACTACTAAAATGAATCTATCGGCTTTCTAAATGGAGATTCAGTCATGGTTTCTTCAGTTCAAAGGGACTAGACTGTTTTCCAGAGCCATGAGTCTCTGAAATTTTTACCAGCGCTAGTAGAGATTTGCTCATTCATTTATTATATTAAATTAATAATTTTTGAGTTCAAGTAATGTTCCAGGCATTGTTCTAGACATTGGGCTACAAAGGGTGAATAAGACAAATGTGATTTCTGCCTTCATGAAGTTTCTAGCAATATATATGTTTGCATTTGTGTATGTGTGTGTGTACATAAACATTCATAAATGATACAGGCTGTGATAAATTCCAGAAAGAAGGTGAAAAACTTTGCTATGACCCAGAATAGGGAGGAAAACTCTTTTCATAGACTTTCTGGGGAACTCTAACACTTGCTTAAAAATTGGAATGAAATTGTGTCTGTTTAGCAATCTCATCAAAATTAAGAAGACTTCTATGGTCAGTTTGATTTCATAGACTATTTTTCTAATAGGGATTAGGCATTAAATTTCCTGAATTTGTTAGAATGGAAGGCCCACCTCTATCACTTTTGTTCAGTTGTCCTCTGTAGTCCAAGTACTTGCTTAACAAGGTATGACTGCTAATAGCAACCCTTCCTTGAGTTTGTCTTGAGGATTAAATAAGATAATTGGTGTACTGCACCTTTTATCAGTCATAAAAAAAAATAAACTATCAGCAATTTTCAGTCATTTTATCTGTATCTGAAGATTTCATATTTATAAGGAAGATTGTCCTTCTCGTTATGATATTTAAAATAAGTACCAGCCACCTTATGTACTAAGTTTCTAGGATAATTCTAAACTGCTGTTGAGCTGAGTCAGTAAATGTTGCTTTTTAATTTATAAGACACTCTGACAGTTTCTTAAACTTGAGCACGCATTAGAATCACCTGGAAGACTTCTTTTTGGGGCCCCAATTGTAGATTTCTAATTCAATAGATCTGGGGTAAGGCTGAGAATGTGCATTTCTCACCATTTCCCAGGTGACATGCGTGCTGTTGGTCCAGGGACCACACAATAACATAGCAATTGCATCCCGTCACATGCCAGGCACACCGTGAGGATCTCTGCATACTGTAAAATATCTGATTCTCAAAATCACTGTGCACTGTAGGCATCAAGACACCTATTTACACAGAAATGAGAAGAAACTTGGCTAAGGTTGCGGAGTTCCCAAGGAACAGAGCTGGGTTTGAGCCTCAGTTTGCCTGTCCCAGAGCTCATTGCAACATGTACTGTGCATTGAAACACTTTCTAACCAAAGATTTACTGACAACTCCAAATTGATATCTTAGAAAGATTGGGCTCCAGCAAAATATTTATGTGACTATGGTATTTCAGTTAGAAAATCCATAAATCAAAAGCAAACTGAATCTCAGGAGGCTCTCTGTGATGATCGCGCGTGCTGCCTAAAACCAAAAATTAAAATAAAGTCTCATGAACCATATAAAAAATATTGGCTTGGCATTCAATTTTCTTTGTTTATAAAACTAATGTAATACCTTATTTGAATCTTGAAAAATATATCTCCATAGAGAGAAATGAGTCATTCTGGAGCTTAAATCTACTCCGTTCTCATTTTTGTGAAATAAAAGTTTAATTGAAATGTAACAAGCTAGAAAGATTTGAGCTGAGTGTAAGATGTTTGCTTGAGTTTTGATGACACCTAGGTGAAAGTAAAGACTATCTGATATATCCCTCAACATTATTAGGATGGAAGAAAATTCCTAAAATAAATGAGTTATCATTTTAGTTTTAATAGAAATGTCTTTTTCACAGCCTCACCTTATTCTTCGAATGTACGTAAAATATAATATTTTGGCACTAACATTGAAAGGAGAAAAGGCAAGATGAACTCCTTTCTTGGGGTGGTAGCCCTGAAACCCAGCACACTGTTGGCATCCCACAAAGTGGAAGCAGGCACTCCTGTAAGAAGGCTTTCCCCAGAGATGAATTCTTATTTGCACGTATCATGTACAGCTTTGCCATGTGGGTTCAGATGAAAATGGAACTCAGAGGGGGGGCATAATTAACTGAATCAACTCAAGTCCTCTGACAAAAAATAGGCAAGTGAAAACTATCAGAAGTTTTCAGAGCTTCCTGGTAAGCTTCCACTCAGCAGGAAGACATTCTGATTCCCAAAATGTATGAACCCATTCAAGTGGGCCGGCAAGTCAGACCTAGAGACAAACTCTGCATTTAATATCCTTTTAAAAGCATACTTGATTTTTTAAATCAAACATGTTGCTTGTGTCCTCATTTGCACATTCTCTCACTAGATTAGTGACCATCCTCTTTTAAAAGCCAAAGCACCTACTCATGTAACCAAACACTACCTGTTTCCCCAATAATCTACGGAAATAAATAAAAAATAAAAAATAAATAAAAATTTCTCTAACGCTAAAAACAATAAATAAATAAAAGTCAAACAGCACCATAAAACTCCCCAAGCCAGAATGCAAAAAGCAGCCTTTTTTATTTTGCTCAAATCTTATTTCAGAACTTTAATTTCTATCCTGGTAAACTAATCAATCACCCTGCTTTTTTCTTTATTTGGAATTACATTGCTCCATTGAAGCCTATTATTTAGCTTGCACAAAAGCTTTAGTTTTCCGTGACATGCAAGACGTGTAGTTAAATATATGAACCCTGCTTAGAGAACCAAAAGGAAGGTCTCTTTTAGTGGAGGAAATGGAGAAAAATAAAAGACAACGTGGGGGATGTTTAAAATTCTCACTTTAATTTTAAGAACCATCAAGAGCCACCAACTATGTAAAAGTAACAGCAGGTGTCTTGAGCTTAGAAAAGTAGGCACACAGACACCTAGACATTAGCTGGAGCCACCTCAGTGCATGAGAGCCTGCCAAGGGGCAGTATTTCTGGAGAAAAGAAGGAAAGACATGAAGGCATGTGTGCATTTAATCAATAGTTATTAGGCATTGTGATCGTAATGGAGTTCCAGTGATACTTGAGGGTTGTCCCTGGCCTTGATGAACTCAAATCTAGTGACAGTCACTTCCACAACCATGTATAAATCCAGGTAGAAGTGCCACTATCATATTTAAAAAGCAATCTCCCATTATGTGCCTGGTGCTTTATACACATCTGCTCAGTTCCACAAGTTATTGACAACCCCCATTTACAGATGTAAAAACAGATTCCCGACTTGTCCCAGACACGCAGCTGATAAGCAGCGGAGCTCCAATTCTCTTCTTACTCCCTCTGCTAAAGAAGGAGAGGCCGGCCAGGCGCGGTAGCTCACGCCTGTAATCCCAGCGCTTTGGGAGGCCGAGGTGGGCGGATCACGAGATCAGGAGTTGGAGATCAGCCTGACCAACATGGAGAAATCCCGTCTCTAGTAAAAATACAAAAATTAGCCGTGGCGGCGGGCGCCTGTAGTCCCAGCTACTCAGGAGGCTGAGGCAGGAGAAAGGCTTGAACCCGGGAGGTGGAGCTTGCAGTGAGCCGAGATGGCGCCACTGTTCTCCATCCTGCAGCCTGGGCAACGGAGCGAGACTGCGTTTCCAAAAAAGAAGGAGAAGGAGAAGGAGAAGGAGGAGAAAGAAGAAAGAAGAAAGAACAAAGAACAAAGAAGGAAGAAGGAAGAAGAAAGAAGAAGAAGAAGTCTTGCTAGCTGAAACTTACAACATTGACAGATAAGATAGACAAGTAAGGTAAGGGAGATAAAAGCAGGGGAGCAAGGCATATTAAGGGCTTTCCATGCTGTGTTTTATATAAATCACCCTTCCTGTGAGGGTGGGGTAGAAGACCGGATCAAGAAAGACTCCACATGGAAAGTCACATTTAGGTTAGATCTTTAAATGAGTAGGATTTGCCTCATTGTGGTGTCTTCAGCCGAAGGAAACTCAAGGAGTTTTACGGTTGAGAGCCCCCTGGTTTGGCAATAAGGCAGACTGTGGAAGCAAAGGGAAAAAATGGAAGTTTGAAAAAAAAATTGGCTGAGGACAAGTTGAAAGAACTTTGAATATCTTGCTAAAGTATTAGATATTATTCAGTAGGCAAAGCTGAAGATGAGGTAATGGTAAAAAAAAAAAAGTTGCAATTTATACCTCTTTTATACACTCTATCAACTCTAATACACAGACTAGAGTAACTAGGTGTCGTTCAATGAATAATTGTCAAGTTATATTCAGGGCTGTGCTATTTCAGTATTAGTGAAACTAATCACTATGATTTATTTAGGGCTTTTCTCTCTCAAGTGCCAGGCACTTTGAATATATTATCTATTATCTTTTTTCCTTACAACAATCCAATAAGATAGTCATCATTGTCTACATTGTATATATTAAAAAAATGGGTTTATAGAGGTTATGCAACTTCCTAAAGACAAACAGTGAAGATGCCACAAAGGCTAGATTTGAAGGCTAGTTTCTAATTCTAACACCTCTGCTCTGTCTATTCTGCTATGCAGTTTTTCCAGGTGCACTGATGGATTTGTACAAATCTATTCAAAATATTTGCCTTCTCTCTCACTCCAGTCTACCCTTCGTTCCTCCCTTAACTGTGACTTGAACAACCCATGTTGTTCAATGGCAGCTTGGATTGGAGATGAAATATGTGATGGTGAGCAACGGGGAAGGTAATTGGCCCCTATGGGGATCAGAACTAGCACTTTGTTCTTTTCCAAGTAGTGAAAACAGATGCAGTGAGCAGGAATTTGGACTCTGAGTAAATTAAGGAGAGTTAAGGCGGAGAAAAGGGACGTTAATGCCAACATGAGATAATGATGACAGAATGCCAGGTGACTCAAACGTATCACTACATACAAGTGACCCTCTGGTTTTGCAAATGAGAACATGCACCTGAATGACAATTTACTACCGAAGAAGAGCAGGGGAGTTGGGAATAGAAAGAGCCTGACTTAATTGAAGAGGAAACAAAGCCACAGAGGAAGTTCAGTAAAGGTTCCCAGGGAAAACTGTGGGAGGCCTGAGCTTGTCAGTTACTTCCCAGGCCAAACCATACACAGCCTAATACATGTGTTTGCTTAAACCCTTGCACTGTAGCTTTTTCCAAGAGTAAGTAAGAGGGACTCTGTGTCCACTAGTAAGAGATGAGGCCTTCAGTGTCAGAGTGGGGAAAAAATAAGAGGTTCAGGATAGACCATGGGTATAAAAACCAAAGGCATATTTGAAAAAGTTAGAGGATATGAGAAATTATTATAACATTTAAGAGGGCAAGGGGGAGATTTTGTCTAGATAGTTATCTATTCCTTTTCATTTTTTCCTCTCTGGGATCAACAATCTTGGAGAATAAACCTAAAATAAACTAGCAAATAAAAACTCTCTAAAAGAAACTAAAGGAGAAAATGTTAGGAAACTGTCATGTCTCAATCATAATTTTGACAAATAACATGTCCTGAAACATTAGCTTTTCTCCAATTCCTTTACCACTATGTTTTCCTTAAAAGGTATTTATTAAAAATCCACAAAATAAACTGAAAAGATCCCATGAAAATGTATTTCCAGAGATAGACTATTTTGTTATTACTTTGCTACTTGGAAAGGCATTATTTGCTTGAAATTTTACCTAGGTATAGGCACATTCTTTCACTCTTTTTTTAAATGCCATATAATATACTTTATTCTCAAGGAGTAGCTTTCTTGCCTTATGAAAAAATATTGTCAATATAAAAACATTCATGTTGAGTTTGCAGAGAGATTAAGAACCATCGAGGTCCACTTTAAATTTTGACTGATGAAAAAAACCAGGTTGGAGAGGCAATGATTTATGTCCTATCACAGTGACTTTAGTGGCAGAGAGGACATTGGGGCCTCTATGTACTGATCCATGTCCACTTCTCTAGCCACTACAACATCCACAAACAAATTTGAACTTTAGAGAAACTATACTTACGAAAGAGTGTCCCCTTCACCCGAAAGGAAGATGGGAAACCTATTACAAGTCACTTCTGGAATAAAAACTCAAGCATTAGGCCTCCAAATACTCATTTGACATCTAAAAGATGATGCAGATAATTTGTAGGAACCAAGGAGTGAATATCATATTTGTAGAAATACTATTCAGGAAAACTATATCCTTTAAAAGATTGCTGATTTTCTAATTTACCTGCGCATTGTAAGTTTTTTCACAACTCCACCCATAAACCTTCAATGCAATCACCCCGCCATAAACCCATTGCTTTAATGACAAAGCAGCTTATAATTTCTGGTATTAAACACGAAACATATTAATCTAAATAGATGTGTTATTTATGTTTTTTTAATCTTAAAAATCAAAGGTCTATTTTTCCTCTGTATATCCTGATTGGAACTTCAGAGGGAAGACATTAAGAATCTACAATTTCTTTACATAAAAATTGAGTTTTCATGTCAAGAAATCCATGAACAACGATCTAACAGAAGTTCCCCTAGAGTACTGAAGAAGATGGAACCTTCTGTAAGTCAGCTTTAAATTATGAGGCCAATCTATCTCTCTGATTGTGTAACTGTTGAGCTCTCACCCTCTACCACAAGAGAAAGAAAATCACTACCAGCATTTGATCTGGAGTCTGCTCAGGGAATCCTCAGTTCTACATCCAACAGTGCAGATGGAGAAGAACGGAAGAGAGTCAAGCGTCACCATCTCTGAGGTGTCCACATTCTTTAATAACATCAGTTTCCCTGACTTCTTTTCCTTTTGGCCAATAATGGGAGCAGACTAGCAGTGGCCATTAAGGTTTCCTCAAATGAGAAAACAGGAAATAGAAAGAAAGAAAGTCTTCTCCAAGCATGACACTTCATAACCCCTAGTTCACATATATCCTCAGAAAATTTATGTGTCCCTGTTCTTCAGAGCCTTCTACAAGAGGAGCTCCAGATACAGAAATGTAACAATGCCATTACCAGTATCCCAAGCCACTGGAGTCCATCTGCAATTTAACAGTTTGCTAAACTATCAGTTGCTTGTAAGGCGTTGTAAAAAAAAAATTTCAGCAAATTCATAATCAGCCACAGATCAAGCTGAAATTCAGTAGTTGGAGTTCATGGTCTGAGTCTGTCCCGTCTCTTGAGTCATCAGAAGTTCAGGTAAAACAACACCTGATGGGCAGTAAACACTCTCAGGAAACATATAAGTATTAACCATCCATTCATCATGTAAACAATCTGTTTGTTTTGAATTAAAGAAAAACTTCCCTTGAGTCATTCCTCATAAACAGACATTAAAGGAAACTATGAATAATCTGCTTTGGTTTGGAAAGGACATTGAGAAAAGGCCAAAGAGACTTTTTCCCCCCCTTTAATTGATGTTCCAAACTGATTTGAAACAGGCCAACTACTTTCAAACATACATGTTAAGAGACCAGTACACTCTTCACTTGAATCAAAATAATCCAACTGGTCTACCAACTTCTACCAGACTCACAGAACCTTGTATATCCTATAGCTCTATATTCTATTCTATAGAACCCATGGCCCTCCAGCTCTTGTTGGAATATCATGAGTAAACTGAAGCTTATTTTATCCCAAATTAACTTTTTCTATTATTAGTTAAATCAAATTGTCAAAAAAGTATTTCACATATTAAAACAAAATATAACTCTTATAGCACCCACACATTGACTCTAAGCAAACTCTCCAGAGATTATTCTTCAAAATAGATCTACTTCTTTTACATGATAGATTTTCCAATATTTGAAGATAAGTCTCCTCTAACTAAATCTCCTCAACAAGATGTGTCATTTTAGGCCACATTTGATGATATTCTCCAGAACCTTTAATATCATGTTATTATTTGCTTGTCCAGCAATAATTTGTAAAATAATGTACCAAAAGTGGAACACAATTATCTAATAGCGGTTTTAATCCTTTAATCCAAGTAATGGTATTTAAAAGAGTAACGGACACTTCATAATCATTCAATAAATACTTTCTATTTATTGGTTCTACCAATTTGGCACTAGGTGCTGTTTTGGGTACTGGGGATTCTGCAGTAAACACAATAGACAAAACTCTCACCCCTTGCAACTTATGTTTCATTTGTTACTGGACTCACTGGAAAACTGGTTGAAGTAGACCCAGAATTACTTGCAAGGTATTGAACTGCACAGGGTTGGAAACTAGAAGGCTAGCACTTGGTTAATATTTTTTAGTGGATGACATCTCATAAACTTGAGATCATTTGCATTTTCTGCATCTTAAAGTAGCTGTATGATAAGTGAGGTTTAAACCTCCACTGGCCTTCCTAGGAAAAGGTAGACATACCTAGAATAATTTGTAAGGCTCTCCAATATCTGGCTCTGATCTTTTCTCTTTTTTTCTAGATTTAAATGTTGACCTTCTCCTTTTGTTTCCAAATGTTACCTTTTTTTTTTCCCAACACCCTCTGTGCAAGCAGACACTACATCCTTGCTTGTCCATCTCCCTAAAATTCCCTCACTCAGTTTCTCCTCCTAGGCAATGCCTCATCTTTTCTAATGTGGCTCAAAATCCTAAATTGTCTTCACAGTCTTCCTTGACTCATCCCTATTTCCCTAAAAACAGTTTGTAGCTTCATCCTCTGCTTCTAAAATATTTTATTTATGCCTCTCTTGTAATACTAGTCTTCCAAGATCAATAATTCTTTACTTGTCTGTCTACAGTAGTGTAATATAAGTTTTTTAAAGGCAGAAGCAATGTCATAATCAGTGTTGTAAGTATAGAGTTCGAAAAACATGAGCCTCTTGTTGTAAGTACACAATAATATTCATGAAAGGATAATTAATGAGATACCATCTCACACCAGTTAGAATGGCAATCATAAAAAAATCAGGAAACAACAGGTGTTGGAGAGGATGTGGAGAAATAGGAACACTTTTACACTGTTGGTGGGATTGTAAACTAGTTCAACCATTATGGAAAACAGTATGGCAATTCCTCAAGGATCTAGAACTAGATGTACTATATGACCCAGCCATCCCACTACTGGGTATATACCCAAAGGATTATAAATTATTCTACTACAAAGACACATGCACACGTATGTTTATTGTGGCACTATTCACGATAGCAAAGACTTGGAATCAACCCAAATGTCCATCTGTGACAGACTGGATTAAGAAAATGTGGCACATATACACCATGGAATACTATGCAGCCATAAAAAAGGATGAGTTTGCGTCCTTTGTAGGGACATGGATGCAGCTGGAAACCATCATTCTTAGCAAACTATCACAAGAAGAGAAAACCAAACTCCGCATGTTCTCACTCATAGGTGGGAACTGAACAATGAGGAAACTTGGACTCAGGAAGGGGAACATCACACACTGGGGCCTATCATGGGGAGGGGGGAGCGGGGAGGGATTGCATTGGGGAGTTATACATGATATAAATGATGACTTGATGGGTGCTGACGAGTTGATGGATGCAGCACACCAACATGGCACAAGTATGCATATGTAACAAACCTGCACGTTATGCACATGTACCCTAGAACTTAAAGTATAATAATAAAAAAAGAAAATTATAAAATAATATAAATATAAGATTATTTTAATAAATGTTTATATAATTTCTTGAGTCTACCATTTGATTATAGATGTCCAACTAACTAATTTTATGTGCATATATGCAAATGAAAACATTAATTTAAGAACCAAAATGGAATTGGTAAACAAAATAAAAATGAATTTTATAAGGATCATTAACAATAGTATTACCCTTATCATTACTTCAGTTTAAATAATTCCAACTAAAAAGTACTTAAGACATTTCCAAGATTTATTCTAAAGTGTTTTGGCAATGCAATCTAAGGAGATACTCAGTTAATTTTTAAAATAAATTCAAGTATTAATTGCATATTGCTTATGAGGTCCCCCAAAATAATAAATATCATTCAAATCAGCAATGATAAGAAATAAAGTAAATAGCAAACAGAACACTCAAATACTTTCAATACATTAAAATAAATATCGATCATCAGTTAAAAGCATTTAAACATGTTAGATAAATTTTCATTGATAATATTCTTTGTAGCAATAACTCTTCAAATTAAGCAAAAACGTGATCAAACCTCAAAAATGCCAAGAAATGTATTATTTTAGACTTATAATTCATTTTATTATCGGAGTTATATCCGATGTAAATGACGAGTTGATGAGTGCTGACAAGTTGATGGGTGCAGCACACCAACATGGCACAAGCATACATACGTGACAAACCTGCACGTTATGCACATGTACCCTAGAACTTAAAGTATAATAATAATAATAAAAAGAAATGATAACAGAAAAAAACAAGAATAATTAACAATTCATAAAGTGTAAAGGTACTGAAAGACTATAGCCTAATAACCACAGTAGTTGAGAAGGAAAAGAGGAGACAGTTTTCAGTAAATTCAGTATGGACCTCGGCCACCACCCTTGCCAAGTGCAATCGTCACATACTGGTGATGTGGTACTGAATGTCTTTACCCAAGAGAATCAAGGGAAGAGTTCAATGCCCTGAGCTGCCTCGAAGGCCACTCAGTTCTGTACACTCTAGTCCTATAATAAATACAAATTGGTCATCTGATTTTTGTTGATAATAGAGTGTATACTTCCCCACTGATTTTTGTCTTCCCCTTAAGTTTCTTTCTCCCAGGCATGGCCATGGCTTTAGTTCCCAGGCTGATCTGAACTCATACTCTTTCTCATTCATTTCCTCCTGGTAAAAGGGCTCTCACAGTGGTGAGATTCATCGTTTCCTTGTACTCTCATCCCAGACTTCTCTGAAGGCAGATAACCGATTCCTAGATTTCCCTCTGTCAGGGAAAAAAGACAACATGCTGCTGTCTCCTTACATCATGTGAAAGAGAAAGCGAATGCTAGAAAGTTACCAATGAAGTTTCAGGGCAACCTCTATAATGTGTCTGTGACTGGTCTCTATACACATGGATCTGCTCTGCTTCAAGGCCACATAACAAAAAGCAAAAACTCTAAGAAGCTATTAACAAAATAGCATTTTTGGCTGGGCACAGTGGTTCACGCCTGTGATCCCAGCACTTGGGGAGACTGAGGTGGGTGGATCACTTGAGCCCAGGAGTTCAAGACCACCCTAGGCAACACAGGGAAATCCCGTCTCTACTAAAAATACAAAAATTAGTAGTGTTTGGTGGCATGAGACTGTAGTCCCAGCACTCAGGAGGCTGAGGCAGGAGAACAGCTTGAGCCCAGGAGGTCAAACCTGCAGTGAACCATGGTCACACCACTGTACTCCAGCCTGAGCAGGAGTGAGACCCTGTCTCAAAACAAACAAACAAACAAAAATTATATATATGGCATTTTCAAAGCTTAAAAATGTGAATTTCTCTTAGCAAAGAGAAAAGCCTAAACTTGTTTGGAATAAAACACTAATGTTATACTTTAGCAAATGAGGCCACTAGAGCTCAGTTACATTTCCTTTGAGTTGATTGTATTAGAAGCTTAAAATTACGCATAAACTAATTTATAAGTCTTTATAAGAGTGTGACAGTTAATACTGTAAACTTGACTGGACCAAGGGTGCCAAGATATTTGGTCGAATATTATTCCAAGTGCGTCTGTGAAAGTATTTTTGGATGAGATTAATGTTTTAATCAGGAGACCAAGTAAAAGCAGATTATTGCCCTCCTTAATGTGGGTGAGTCTGAACCAATCAGTTGAAGGCCAGAATCACACAAAAAGGCCAACTCTCCTGCTAGTAAGAGGAACTGCTCCTGCCTGACTGCCATGAGCTGGTACACCAGTCTTTTCCTGCCTTCAGATCCAAACTGAAACATTGGCTCCTTCTGAGTCTCAGGCTGGACAATCTTCAGACTGGAGCTACATCACTGGCTCTCCTGGGTCTCCTGCTTGCTGGCTGCAGATTTTGGGATGTCTGAGCCCCCACAATCATAGGAGCCAATTCCTTGTAATGAATAAATGAAGGATTAAATAAACAAATAAATAAATAAGTACTATTGGTTCTGTTACTCTGAAGAATCCTGACTAATGCAAGCAGTGTTAGCAATCTTTACTTAACCTTTCTAGACATTCGTTTCCTCATCTATAAAATAAGGGGTATTGCATAACTCTGAGCTTCTTTCCAACATAATGTAGTTTTCTAGTTCTATAAATGCCAAGTCAAATGATCCTTTTTATCTCAGGCTTTTATGGGATGAGAACTTACCTTACGCCCCACACTGAGGTGGTGGGTGTTACATGTATCTGCTTATCTCATATCACAACAAGCTGGGGTGTTATTATTCCTTATTATTATAGGTGAGGACATAGAGACATTCAGCAATTCTCCCAAGATCTCAAAACTTGGACGAGCCAGGGAAAGAACCCAGACACATTGCCTTAGTAAAGTTAATTAAACAAACAAACAAAAAAATGAAATGAAAAAACAACTTGAGGAACATGTAAGAAAGTGAAAAGTAGTGGAGTTGGGAAGTAACTTCTTGATACTTAACCATAATTCACTAACTCAATCACTCTGAACTTACTTTTCCTCCAGATTAACTTAGGTATTTATCTCTCAAAAGAAGCTTCCAGTTTTAGGATGGTTATGACCTTTTTGTTGCTGTTGTTGTTGTTGTTGTTTTCTGTCACCCAGGCTGGTATGCAGTGGTGCAATCTCGGCTCATTGCAACCTCCGCCTCCCAGTTTCAAGCCATTCTGCTGCCTCAGCCTCCTGGGTAGCTGGGATTACAGGCACCTGCCACCATGCCAGGCTTACTTTTGTATTTTTGGTAGAGATGAGGTTTCACCATGTTGGCCAGGCTGGTCTCAAACTCCTGACCTCAAGTGATCCACCCACCTCAGCCTCCCAAAGTGCTGGGATTATGCCTGTGACCGTTTTTAATGCCTACTCTACCCCTTCAAGCTCTGACCCCAATCTCACTTGATAAACAGAAACTCTGTTAAAAAGAAGAGGTGAAAGTGACTTCTGGCAATACTTTACTCTCATGTTTCTATTTCTCTTGTCCTGAAAATGTGTCTCCACACCTGGTTAACCAAAGCACTCTTTTAAGTAATGAATTAAAATATACGGGCATGTGCATGCGCATACACAGTATGTGTGTGGAGGCTTGTGTAACATTCTATTCTTCTCCTCTGAAGCACATTGATGAAAATGAGTGTTTTTATAGGTAGTCTTAAATTTTCCTGCACTTAATTGTGTACACAGTATATTTTGAGCAGACTTATCTACTTAATTTTGTTTGACTTAGAGTATTAGCAGTGTTCACTATCTGGAATTATTTTGGGAAGTGGAGAAAAAGTAATTTTGTTTGAAAATATGCCTGCACTCTGTCCGGAGTCATGAGGCCCGGAATTAGCCGACCTCTGTTGCTTGATCTCCGCAAAGCGGAGACAAGATGGCACATTTCCGGGTTCTTTATTACAAACCTTTCCCGCGTGCACCTAAAGTTCTTCCCGCGCGCGCCTAAACCCTTCCCGCGCGCGCCTAAACCTTGCCCGCGCGCGCGCAAGCCTTTCCCGCGCGCGCGCAAACATTTTCGCGCCCAGGAAGATATGCAGCCTACGGCGCAGGCGCGATCCCGCGCCCGGGAAAATTACAAACCCATGGCGCATGCGCAGTTGTAATTTGAGAAAATCCGGCCCCCCGTCACCGCCCTGGCCCAACCTCTTCCTCTGCCAGCCTATATAAGGCATTGCACTGCCACCATTACACAAGACTTGATCAGACTATTTGTCTTGTCTCCATTTCCCGTGTTTTCTTGTCTCCTCCATTCCCACTCCCCCTTCCAGGGTCCGTTCGACTGTCCTGCAGGTCGGGACAGCACTCGTCAACATATATGTAATAATAATGGCTAATATTTGTTGTATAGCAAGCTGTATTGTAATGGTAATACTTATGGTATAACAGGCTCTACGAAGCAAGTACTTTTATTAGTCTCATTCTACAGTTGGGAAAACAAGATCTTAGACAGGGTTAAGTAATATATATTATATCACATAAGAGCTGAGATTTAACTAGTCTAGAAATTGCACCTAAAATTAAGGGAATGTAGTTTTCAGATAGGTTCAAGAAGCAGAATATTACCAACCTTAGGATACACTCATTATGCACCCTATTCTGATTCTTCAATGATTGCATGCTCAGCAAGGATCCTCTAACCTCTTCTCTATGAAATAAAATATTGTGTAAAACAAAGGTTTTATGCTACTTATTCTGTGCTTAAAATACACCTGCGTGTAATAAGGTGTTCTAGAGGGATACAGGTTTACCAGGTCACTATAGATACCAAATCCTGCCACTGCCAAGAGTCTTTAATTGAAGAGACACCCAAACCAGCTTCAACACTGTCCTATTTTCCATGATATCTTAAAGATTCTAAATAGAATCCATCATTTGATAAGCCATGGGGAATAGTGTGCTTTCAGATTGAGCAATTCTCCCATGAATAATCTAATTTGCTTTTCAGTTTGGAAACCCCTTCACTCTCTGCTTCAGACTTTTAAGGGGTTTAGGATAGAAAGGAAAGTGAAGATTAAGTTAAAATCTGAAGCAGCATCAACATTTTGGATATATCAAAGCTTCTACTTATTAGATTTAAACACAATGAATTTCCCAGAAAGGCAAAGGGGAGAGGCTCTAACTTTGCCAGGGGGAACAGGAGTGCCAAGAAAGCTGAGTGGCAGTTTGCTTGGCTCAGTGACAATGATTTTGTTCAAATGCTCCCCACCTTGCTTCCGAGCAGTGCAACAGCCTCGGTTCAAACAAAGCACTTACACAGCCTCACCTGTGGGTTGCCAGCACCTCGCAGGGTGGAATCCTGGCTGTCAGACAAAACTCCGACTCAAAGTTCATTTCATAAATGCTTCCAAGTCAAAAAGCCATTTTTACTGGGCTGGTTTCAAGCATATCGCTGCCAAGACTTAAATTTCCCATCTCACACTGCCATCTACTGTCTAAGGCCCAGTGCTCTTAAAAAAAAAAAAAAAAAGAAGGCATGATACACCAAGCTTTCCAGGAGTCCAGGGCATTATTCATGGACGCTCTTTCTAGCGTCACTCTTGAACGGTAATAAAGTCTGATTGCTTTTATGTTCACCAATAACGCTATACTTCAGAGTCATATAAAATGCATGTGGACCAAAACCACAAGCATTTGTGTATGTGACCTCACGTGAGAAAAAAAAAAAAAAATTATAGTCTGTTTTAAAAGAATTAGAACCACCATTACTTAGTATCCAGGGGAAATAGACCCAAAAGATCATGACGGAGAGTCACTGCCTCATTGTTTTAATTATAGAAAAACAAAGCTGTCTCGAATTGACTGGACTTCATTGACATTAATGTAGCCCGCTAGCTCTCACCCTGCTAGACCTTGGCAGCTAACAAGAAGCTTGAGAAATGAACAGTCAAGACTACACAATGTCAGGATGCCCATCCAAGTCCAAAGGCACCTTCAATCAAGGCAGACCACTGATCCACTGCGGGCCTCACATGTGCATTTCCTCCTTCCACCACTGGTGAGAGCATTTCCCCAAGACCAGGCTCTTTCACTTTTAGATAAATTGGCCCAAAACCCAATGCATCACTCTCTCCTTCATAGAGGGAGGGAATTCCCAGTCATCACTGCCACAAAAAAAAAAAAGCATTTTTCTGATATAACTGTATTCATCATTTATCATATTTATCAATCATGCACCTTTATTTAGTTATTGTTGTTTTGGTTTTTTTTTTTTTTGAGATGGAGTCTTGCTCTGTCGCCCAGGCTGGAGTGCAGTGGCGCAATCTCAGCCTCACTGCAAGCTCTGCCTCCCGCATTCACGCCATTCTCCCGCCTCAGCCTCCCGAGTAGCTGGGACTACAGGAGCCCACCACCACGCCCGGCTAGTCTTTGTGTTTTTAGTAGAGACGGGGTTTCGTTGTTTTGTTTTTCAAAGGGGCAACAGGAAATCATAAACAAGTCTTGTATTAGGAGTCCAAAGAGCTAGTCTTCATCACGACTTTGGCACTTAGCATAAGGATGCATGACCTTGTATAAGGCACTTGATGTCTGCAAACCTCAGCCTCTGTTTCTCTATTTGAAAACGGGGATCATAATTATTTCCCTTCCTGCCTTATAGGTTGAAAGAATATAATTTAAGTAAGCTATACAACTTGAAATGTGCTAAGAGGATATATCTTAAGTATTCTCACCACCTCCTCATTAAAAAAAAAGGAAGAAAGAAAGAAAACTATCTGAGGTAATGGATATATTATGAGCTTCATTATGGTGATTATACATATATCCATCAAATCATGAAATTGCACACCTCAAGTATTTACAGTTTTGTCAGATAACTCAATTTTAATTTTAAAAACTTACAAAAAAGTTATACAGAAAGGAATGATCATTGATATTAACACTGTAACTTAACTCTGCATGCGTATTTTTCCATTTAATTTAAGTGTCACTTCCAATTGCACCTAGAATCTAAAGCTGCATCTTTCATGCAGTTGGCATTTCTGAAACATTTGTTGAATGACAGATTGATAGATTGATAGTCTCTGGAATTTCCTAGGAAATTCCACCTAGCTACATGGAAGCACTTATGTTCTCCAGAGAGCATTTACATTAATTTTCCAACTTTAAATAACATCCTGATAAATAGAAAAGAGCTCACACAGGGCAAAGCAAGATGTTTTTAATTGAAGCCCTTGTGGTACTTTTACTATCTTAATTTTCAAAAAGCATTTGCACTGCTATCAAAGGTGTTTTTGAGAAGGTGTACAAAATAGAACAAACAATAAGATAAATTTATTTGCTTTATGTTGGAAAATAACAAGACTTTCCTCTCTGGAAAACCACAATTAAGCAATAAGGAAAAAGTCAGAATTTCCAGAGTAGTGATACTAAGATTTTTAGGCCACCCATTACAAAGCAAACCATTTTTAAAACATTAAAAATAGCTTATTAATATATTTGTGAAAGAACACCACATACTAAAGAAAAATAGCTGTGTGCTTGGGTGCAGGGTATGTGTACGTGTGTATGTGTATGTGCATGTGTGTGTGCGTATGTGTGTGTAAGTATATGTAGGTGCCGTAGATTCATTTGTTTCCATTTTGATTATAGTCACATATTTTCAAGATACTATGCATTAAAGTTAGAGTCAATAGCCATGAAATTGACAGAGTAAAAGAATGGCCTTTAATATGTTCAGACTGATGTCTCTGACTTATCACCACCATGCTTCTTGCTGAAAATATATACTAAATTCATTCCTATTGCTTTCCCTTTAAACTAGTGAATTCTACTTTCCTTACCATTAATTAAGTCTATATACCATATAATTTAAGTAGGTTCATCTATGAGACTTTGGAGACACAAAATAGAGGAAAACCACAGGAAGCCAGGAGAAGGTCAGAACAATGCTTGGAGGATTATTCTGGCACAGGCTTTCCCTAAAGGGGTCAGCTAGTGATCTAAGAAGGCACCACTCTGAGCTATGCAGCTGCGGAACTGAATCCTGCACCTCAGAACTACAACTGTGTTAGTTTTTACTCTGGACTTGGTAGTACTTTCAAATGGCGGAAGTCTGCACTGGGGAAGGGGGTAGAGCCGTGTCTGTACCAGGCGTCTCTCCCATGACAGTGTGGGCCTTGGAATCCCAGGGAGGCTTGTTAAAACACAGGTTTCGGGAGTCTCTGCCTCAGTAGGCCTGGGGAGGAGCCTAGTATTTGCATTTCAAGCAGCTTCCCAGGTGGTTTTTCCCAGGCTAGTTTTCTTATATTTCTCTGTCTTTTTTTTTTAAAGATAATCTGTCTTTTATTTCTAAGGCACCACTATATGGCCTAATATCCACTGGCACATACTAGGAGCTCAATAAAAGTTTGTAGAATAAATGAATGTTTGAGTAAATTTAAGTGCATAAAAATATAAATGAATGATGTAATCAACTAAAGTTCTACGTACGCTGGAAAAATATAGATGTATACTGGAGGAAGTTCCAAACATCTTTGTGTACCTACTATGTATCAGATGCTGTGCTAAAGAGCTAGGTATATGATGGTTAAAAAAAAAAAAAAAAAGATTCAATTTGGATCATCATTTTGTTTGTAGTCAAGCGGAGAAGATAAACCGCTCTGCATCACTTAGCAACAGGGATATGTTCTGAAAAATGTGTCCTTAGGGATTTTTGTTATTGTGGGAGCATCGTAGAGTATATTTACACAAGCCCAGATGGTGTAGACTACTACATACCTAGGCTATGTGATAGAGCCTGTTGCTATTGGGTTAGGAATCTGAACAGCATGTTCCTGTGCTGAATACTGTAGACAATTGTAACACAAAGATAAGAATTTGTGTATTTAAGCATAGAAAAGGTGTAGTGAAAATCTATACCTTTCACACGTGTAAAAGATTTTTAAATGGTACATCTGTATAGAGCACTTCCCACGAATGGAGCTTACAGGACGGAAGTTGCTCTGGGTGAGTCAGTGTGTGAGTGGCGAGTGAATGTGAAGGCCTAGGACCTTACTGCATGCTACTGTAGACTTTATAAACACTGTACATTTAGGCTACACTAAGCTTATTTTTAAATATTTTTATTTCCTCAATAATAAATTAACCTTAGCTTACCGTAGCCTCTTTGTGTACTTTTTAATTTTTTAAACTTTTAGACTCTTTCGTAATAATACTTAGCTTACAACACAAATGCATGGTATAGCTTTACAAAAAAATATTTTCTCTTTATATCCTTATTCCATAAACTTTTTTCTGTTTTTGATTAATACTTTTTTTTACTTCTTAAATATTTTTGTTAGTTAAAAATGAAGACAAAGCCACACATCAGCCTAGGCCTACACAGGGTCAGGATCATCAAGATGTCAGTCACTGCATGCTCTCACTTGTAAGTGGGAGTTGAACAATGAGAGCAGATGGACACAGGGAAGGGAACATCACACCCCGAGACCTGTTGCGGGGTGGGGGGCCAAGGGGAGGGAGATTAGCACAAATACCTAATGCATGTGTGGCCTAAAACCTAGATGACGTGTTGATGGGTGCAGCAAACCACCATGGCACATGTATACCTATGCAACAAGCCTACACGTTCTGCACATGTATCCCAGAACTTAAAGTAAAAGAAAAAAGAAAAAACAAAAAGATGCCACTAGGCAGTAGGAAATTTTCATGTATCCAGGAACTTAAAGTAAAAGAAAAAAGGAAAAAAAAAGATGTCACTAGGCAATAGGAAGTTTTCAGCTTCATTATAATGTTATGCAACTACGGTCATACCTGCAGTCCATCGTTGACTAAAACATTGTCAGGCAGTGCACAATTGTCTGTTAAAGACATAACTACCAATGTCTAAAATAGATTGTGAGAGAGAAGCACACGGTGCATGGAAATGCAGGCATGCTGCAGTGGTATGGGCAACTGTGGAAAATTTCTTTGAGCTCTGAACAGTAAGTGAGAATTACTCAGATTTAAGTTGTAAAGATGTGAATATGAAAATGGAAATTCACTTCTACATGAAATATTTGAATATATCGTATAAATCATGTTGATAGTGGATTTGGACCCTGCAGCAAGAAGACCACCTGTTCTTTCAAATGTTTTCAGGCCAATAAATATCACTGGTCCATAAGAATTCTGGATTTTTTTGGTTTTATAAAAATTAAAACAATATAGAAAGAAGAAATCCAAGTTTTTGGTGAGTGACTATAGAGAGAAAAGGAATAACAGTGAAAAGAGTAGTAACATGTTTGTTGTAACTGGCATTTATCATCTCAAATCTTATTAAAGCATAGATTACTTCAAATGCCCTAATTATATGTTCAGAATGAGCTGTATCTCTTGTTAAGAGTATCAGAGTAAAATAAAAGCATAATGAGTTTAATTCTATCATCACTTTGGCTCTTGCTGGTATAATTTAAAAGTTTATTCAGAACTGAGAAAATGCTACTTCCAGGGAACATTTTTCAGAAAAAAAAAAAGATATAATAAAAGTAATCATGTGACAGTCCTCCACAAAAAGAACTTCACTTACTGTAAAAAGAAAATTTTCAGCTAATATTGGCTTACACTTTTTAAATCATGCAATTCACACAAATTTATTCTCTGGACAGCTGGATGTTCCATTGTTTCCAAATGAAAATAGAAGATTGTTTGCACCTGGTTAACTCAAAGGCCATTAAAAATAAGAAAAACATAAATTTGGAATTGTAAAATTACTATATGTATTTCTACTTATATATCTTCTCAGAATTTTAGCAATATTCCCACAACCCACTGTATAAAAATAAACTAAAATAGTTTAAGACTTCTCTGTGGAATTACATGAGCAGGAATAAATTTCAGACTCCAATTACTTGAAGGAGCAATCATTGAACACCTGTTGGAACATGGCACGTGGTTATGCACTGGGGGATTGCGGTCGCATTTAGGTTGCAGCCAAAAGTACACGAAGACATAGAAAGTAAGAAAGAGCATGATGTACTCAGGAAATTAGTGTGGCCTCAAAACAAGGTTGATTCTCGTCAAAGTCGGGGGAGGGGGGAGGGATTGCATTGGGAGTTATACCTGATATAAATGATGAATTGATGGGTGCTGACGAGATGAAGGGTGCAGCACACCAACATGGCACAAGTATACATATGTAACAAACCTGCACGTTATGCACATGTACCCTAGAACTTAAAGTATAATTTAAAAAAATTAATTAAAAAAAAGAAAACTTGACGCCATAGAACTATAAAATTAAATCCAGGAAGAACCTCAAAGACAATCTTCTTCCAACATCCTCTTTCTCAGATAAGGAAATTAAGATTTTAAAAGATCTTGTGCCAAAAGTCAAACAGTTAACTTGTGGCAATTGAGATTAAATTTTAAAACTCCTAAAAAAAAAAAAAAAAAAAACAAGGTTCATGTGGGTAGGAAGTGGTTGTTGACTGAAGAAAATAAGCTGGAGAGGGAAGTAAAGACCAGATCACAAGGCATGTTTTAAGTCATGTATCCTGGCTTGTGTTTTCCCAAGAGTGAAATACAAGACAGGCCTTGGATACAGGTCATTTATTTAAGAGTTAGTTTAGGCCGGGCGTGGTGGCTCAAGCCTGTAATTCCAGCACTTTGGGAGGCCGAGACGGGTGGATCACGAGGTCAGGAGATCGAGACCATCCTGGCTAACACGGTGAAACCCCGTCTCTACCAAAAAATACAAAAATCTAGCTGGGCAAAGTGGGGGGCGCCTGTAGTCCCAGCTACTCGGGAGGCTGAGGCAGGAGAATGGCGTGAACCTGGGAGGCGGAGCTTGCAGTGATCTGAGATCCGGCCACTGCACTCCAGCCCGGGAGACAGAGCGAGACTCCGTCTCAAAAAAAAGAGTTAGTTTCAGAATGCACAAGCAAGGAAGAGGTAAAAGAGAGATAAGGAAAGAAGATCAAACAAAACAGAGTGTGTTATTGAGCTGGTCATGACTATTGGCAATGGGCCTCAACCCGACATGCCTACATGGCATCCCTCTGAAGTACCATGTATAGTCATGGCCTCCAGTGGCCTCAAGGGTCTAAGAAGAATCCCACTGAAGCCTGGGAGGCTGGGGTGGTGGGAGAGACTGGCACATCTATCCATGGATGCCATCCTCCATTGTGTGAGAGTTGCCCCAGAGAAGCCACATTGAGCGATGAGCAGCTCCATGGTATAGAGAAAGTCCTGATATAGAGACAAAGAGAGATCATTGAACTCACATAGGAACACACTGGCTTTTGAGAAACTGCTCCCAACTTCAGACATGCTGATGAACACGAAAGATATGGGGCTAGATTGTGCATTCATAACGTCTCCCACTCCATGTGACTGTTTTCATATTACTGGGTTTTAAGCAATGAAGGGACACAATCAGATTGCAATTTGGCAAGTTTAATCTAACTGTAGTGAAGCAAAGAGATTGAAGCTGAGCATAAGAAACAATGACCAGGTTGGGCGTGGTGGCTCATGCTTGTAATCCCAGCACTTTGGGACAGGGAGGATCACCTGAGGTCAGGAGTTCAAGGCCAGCCTGGTCAACATGGTGAAACCTTGTCTGTACTAAAAATACAAAAAATTAGCTGGGCATGGTGGTGGGCACCTGTAATCCCAGCAACTTGGGAAGCTGAGGCAGGAGAATTGCTTGAACCCAGGAGGTGGAGGTTGCAGTGAGCTAAGATCACGCCACTGCACTCCAGCCTGGGCAGCAGAGCAAGATTTCATCTCAAAAAGAAACAAAGAAAGAATGAAAAAGAAACAAAGATCAGTTAGAAAAACAAATACATAACAATGATTCTAGATAGGAAGAAGTAGAGGGATTCATGTGCAATTTTGGAAGCAGAATGGACTGAAGGTAAGAAGTACATTAGGGGGATGATGGATAAGGACAAGTTAAGGATGACCCTTAGCTTTCTGGATTCTACAATGGATGACAATGATTCCATTCAGAAATAGGACAAGGGATCAACTGGGTTTCTAAAGTAGAGCAACGAGAAGATATATCCATTCTTTATGTCATTTAGTGAATCAACGATAATGTTTTGAGGACCTGCTGATCTAGGAACTAGAGATTCAGAAGTGAAAAATACAGACAATATCCATACTCTCCAGAGTTTATATCCATTTGGAATAAAAACAAAGCAAGCAAATAAAAAGATAAATTAATATAACAATTTCATATGTGGACAAGTGATACAAAGACCATAAAAGAGGAGGATGAGATAAAGTGTAATGAGAGTGGGTTGAGCTCCTTTGGAATGAGTGTTCAGGAGAGACCTAATGAAGAGGTGATATCTGAACCAAGACCTGAATAACACAAAGAATCACAGGAAGAACTAGGAGAAAACTATTCCAGGCAGAGGGAAGAGCAGGGGCCAAGGGCAGGATGAAAGCTGGCACACCCAGGGAGCAGAAGGAGACCATATGAGTGAAGTTTAGTGAAACCAGGTGAGCCTGGCATGAGATGAGAGCAAGAAGGAACCACAGGGGCAGATCATGACAGGAGTAGAGACCATGAAAAGGAGACTGATTTTTATTTCCAGCATTAAAAAAATCATTGGTGGTTTTCAAGCAAGGAGATAATGCAATTAGATTTCTGTTTCTTAAAGGTCACTCCGGATGTTTTGGGGAGAATGGATTTTTAGACAGGCAAGAGGAGACACCTGTGAGATTGGTTAATAATGAGAACTAGCCCTAACATTGCTAAGACATCGCTCTAAGTGCATTGCAAGGATTAATTTATTTAATCCATACAGCAACTCTACAAGGTATATACTATGTTTACTCCCTTCTACAGATGAGAACATACATGTTTCATAACTTGCCCACTGTCAGGAGGTAGCCTGGCTCCAACCCTGTGCTCTTACAAACTATGAATCTTACCATCACATATGAGGCACAGTGCTTGTCCAGGCCAAAGGTGATAGAGTGGGTTGAGTGACTGGAGATTGAAACCAAAGTCAATTCAGTGAAAACTGTGATAGACTGAGGTCCAATCCAATATGAGGTTCATCTCACAAACACCTAATGTCTTCTTTAGTCCTCTTACGCGTTGGTTTGTACATTTTATTGACTTTTGGACAGATTATCAAACTGGAAGATATTTTCTGGATTTGAATGATTTAATTAGGTAAAAAAGTAAAACATTCAAAATTATCTCTAACAGTTTTCAGCATTGACAACATCCCCATAGTTCTGTAGGTGGAGAAGATAGAAACATTAATTGAACGTGGTCAGTATTCTTGAGAAATTGGTACTAGCGAAAGGGATGGTAATGCAGACAAATGTATTATAGTGAGTGATCTGGCAAATTGATGTTTAATAATTGGCACTTTGGAGTGAGGGAAACCTTAATTTGTAGGATTTGCCAATTTGTGTGATTTCAAGCTACTGATGGTACATTAACTGACTTAGAGAATTCCAGAAAATTTAATACTCGGCTCTCTTGAACCAAGGCAAAGTAGCTCCAGTACTTACAGTACAGTGTGAAGAATGTGGAAGAAAGATGCTCAACAGAGGATCCAGGACCACAGAAAGAATCCTGACTGATTATGCCCAAGAAAATCATCCAACACTTCCATGAGGCAAAGGCATTTGAACCTGGTCTTTAAGAAGAGAGGAGGAAAACTGTCAATTTATGTATAGTCTATGGCAACTCCAGTTTACATATTGTCCACAGAAGATTTCTACTACAACGGTAATATCAAGTAGTTATAATAAAGACTACAGGGACCACAAAGCCTAAAATATGTGATTCTTTCCAGAAAAAGTTGCCAACCATTGCAATAATCGATGACAAAACAACAATCAGTTAAACCCTTAATAGAGAAATGTCTTTGACTTTCAAAACACTAATGCAACTTCTTCCATCCTACTCTCTGCCGATGAGCTTACTTGAGATTTTACTGAGACATTGAAGCAATCAGAGCACAGAATCCTTGCTTTTCCTTCTGCTACCATGGGCAAATGATCATTGTGCCTATCTAGAGCCAATCTTTTCATTTGTATGCGACAGACCCTCCCCTCAGGCTCATCCAAGGTCACTGGTCCAAGTATCCAAGCCTCTCTCTTCCCTGCATCGTCGGGTTTTTCCTCTCCACTGAATCATTCTGATTAATGTACAAACATGCCATTATTCTCATTTATTATTATTATTATTATTATTATGGAAAATAACATTTGACATGAAATCTACCTTCTTAAATTTTTACGTGTATAATATATTATTTTTTACTATAGTTACAGTGTTGTACAGTGGATCTCTAGAGAAATCATTCATCTTGCTTCACTGAAACTAATACCCATTGATTCATAATTTTCCATTTTCTGTCCCTCACAACAATCACCATGCTGCTCTTTGATTCTATAAATTTCACTATTTTAAACACCTCGTCTAAATGGAATCATGCAGTATTTGTCTTCCTGTGACTGACTTATTTCACTTAGCATAATGTCCTCAAGGTTCATCCAAGTTGTCACATTTTGCAGGATTTCCTCCCTTTTTAAGGTTCAATGTATTCAATTGAATGTGTATACCACATTTTCTTTATCCATCCATTTGTCAATAGACATTTAGATCGTTTCCTCATTTTGGCTATTGTGAATAATGCTGCAATGAACACAGGAGTGCTTATATCTCTTTGACATTCTGACTTCAATTATTTTGGATAAATGCCCAGAAGTGGAATTTCTGGATTATACGATAGTTCTATTTTTTATTTTCTGATAAACCGCTATACTATTCATTCCCATCAACAGTGTGTAAGTGTTTCAATTTCTCCACAGCCTTGTCAACACTTGTTTTTTGGTTTTACTTTTGATTCTAATTATTCTAACAGGTGTGAGTGGATAACTCATTGTGGTTTTGATTTACATTTCCCTAATTATTAGTGACATTAAGAATTTTTATATATCTATTGGCTATTTGTATGTATTCTGGAAGCATGACAATTCCTGATATTAAAATTCATTACAAACCTATATCATTAATGAAAATGATATAGTACTGGCATAATGACAGACATGTAGACCAACAGAACAAAATAGAATATCCAGAAAGAAAACCACAAATATATGGACAACTGGTTTTCTAAAAGGGTGGTGAGAATATAAAATTGGGAACATCTCTTTAACAAAGGGTGTTGGGAAAACTGGATATCTATATGAAAAAGAATGAAATTGGACTTCTATCTTACACCACATACAAAAATCAACTCAAAGTGGGTTGAAAACATTAAATGTAGGACTCTAAATCTTCTCAAAAAACACAGAATGGTCATGACATTTCTCTTGACAATAATTTCATGTATATACCACCAAAGCACAGACAGCAAATATAATAATAAAGCTGAACTTAGGTCAAACTAAAAAGCTTCTTCTGTACAGTGAAAGAAACAATCAACAGAGTAAAAAGGCAATCTATGGAATGGGAGAAAATATTTGCAAACCATACATATCTGATAAAAAGTTAATCTCCAAAATAAATAACAAATGCTTACAACTCAGTAGCAAAAATAAAACTACTAACCCAATTAAAATGAGCTAAAGACTTGAAGCAACATTTCTCTAAAGAACACATTATACCGTATTTTAAAAATGATCTGCTCCCAATCCACAATTCAGCTATCACCTCTTTCTCTTATCCAGTTACCCCAACACCTTTGATTGAAAAGACGTTCCCCATTTTATATTTTTGGCATCCTCTTAGAAAGACCCTATATTTGTGGTCTTCTTTCTGGGCTTTCTGTCTTGTTTCATTGGTCTCTATGTCTCTCTTTATGCCAGTACCATATTGCTTTGATTACTACAGGTTACTCGTCTCTCTTTTTTTTTTTTTGAGATGGAGTCTCACTCTGTTGCCCAGGCTGCAGTGCAGTGGCACAATCTCGGCTCACTGCAACCTCCACCTCCCGGGTTCAAGCGATTCTCTTTCCTCAGTGTCCCATGTAGCTGGGACTACAGGCGCATGCCACCAAGCCCGGCTAATTTTTGTATTTTTAGTAGAGACAGGGTTTCACTACGTTGGTCAGGCTGATCTCGAACTCCTGACCTCGTGATCCACCTGCCTTGGACTCCCAAAGTGCTGGGATTACAGGTGTGAGCCACCGCGGCCGGCTGGTTACTCCTCTTTTTACTGCAAATTACTCAAAGGAGTTGTTCCTAGTCTTTTGTTAATCTCTATTATATCCACTTCTCTCAAGTTTTATTCCTCCATCCTTCTTACTCTATCAAAACTGCTCAAGGTCAACAATGACCTTCACATTGTAAACTCAGTAGCTAATTCTCATCTATGCTATGGTGTGCATGTTGGTTTTCCCTCAAAATTAATATGTTAAAACCTAACCCCCAATGTAATAGTATAAAAGAGTGGACCTTTAGGAAGTGATTAGGTCATGAGAGCTCTGCCCTCATGGATGAGATTACTAACTGTATATAAGAAGCTTGAGGAAGCTCCAGAGCCCCGCTATACCTTCTGCTATGTGAGAACAGAGCAACAAGGCACCATCTTTGAGGCAGAGAGTGAGCTTTGCCAGACACTGAATCTGCTGGCACCTTGATCTTGGATTTCCCCATCCCCAGAGCTGTGATACATAAATTTCTATTGCTTATGTTACCCAGACTATGGTATTTTGTTATAGCAGCTCAAATAAATGAAGACACTAGATAATACAGTTAATCACTTCCAAGTCCTTAAAATACTTATTCACCTGACTTCTAATTAACCACACTCATTTGATTTCCGTTTTTGTCGGCATTAAGACCTAATTGACAGTATATACTTCCACCTTCCACATCATAGATTAGAAAGATAGAAACTGAGGTGCACTTAACATGAAAGTTATGCATTCACCCTCAAGTGAAGGCTATAAGGACATTACAACTCAGAACAAAGGTTTAGGTTTCATAGCAGTTTAAATGGACCATTATGAAGACAGAATTGACCCATTACTGAAAAATAAAAGTATGAACTTGCTAAACTTGAAAGAACTTTGGTGGCCACAACATCTAATTCCATGTTCACGTGGCAAAAGTGGTTCTGTCTCAGCAAAACAACATCACATGCCACAATAAATTGATCCTAATAATTCAAACACTACCCTGATTCCCTAAGAAATTACAAGAAGTGCCTTATGAATCCTTCTGATGCTTTTTCTTCTCTAATAAGATTATGGGTCAGTAACCTCAAAGGTAAATTTTATTTCTATTTTTTAAAATAAAGCAGATTCAGCAAGTTAAATGGTTTATTTTCTCCTCTATTTTACAATTGAGATATATCTAAGCTTCAAAAGAAAACAGAAACGACTTTTACCCTGACCTCATCATATCTTCCTTATCTTCTTTTGACGTATACTCTCTATATTAATTGGTTCTTAATTAAGCTTTGTGCTTCGGGATTTGAAATAGCTTTAGAGTATTGGTAACCAGTTTCTACTCTTGTTCTTTTTTTTAACAATGTTGATTGAAAATTAATTCAATGTAGAAGAAAATGACAATGTACTATGTAGCAACGTGGCCTGTGGGTGCTCAATTTAAAAATCCTGTCAATTAGGGTCATAATTTCAACTAAAGTTTGCATATAGACACTAAAAAGGCATCATCCTAGAGCCTAAAGGCATAACCCATGCTCAGAAGAATCTCTTTTGTTAGTCAATGAAGATATTATTCTTTATTTGGAAAGAGGACAAAAATATTTGTTGCTGGCTTTGAATTGCTAGTTAAACAATATGAAATTATTGAGGGTAATTGTACCCTGCACAAGGTCCTAATGTAACATGGAGACCTGAAGCACACACACACATAGAGCTTTCTGAATGTTCCTGTAAAGCCAGCCCCCAGCTATAGAGATCTGAACAACATTTGATTAAGATTTAGATCTTATTACTTTTTTCCTTACCCAGTGGGAGTAATTTTGTTTTTTGTCTGTTCAGAGTAAAGAATTCCTAAAAAACTATATTCAGATGGTTCATAACAATCAGGTGATTGTTCTTTTACTTATTCGTAGACTTAATTTTTCTCTTAAAAATTCATATTTATCTATTGTCTGATTATGTTCTCCACAAATCCAAATGTTACAATGATGGATAAGAGTATAATAATTCAATTGCTTTAACAATGACCAACAACCAATGGAAAAATACATTCTTAGCTTACTTAATGAAAATCCACAAATCCACAAAAGACTTTTTAATTTTTTCCCCTATTTTCTAATTTTGAAACATCATGCTGCCACATTTAACAACAAGTAAATTGCTAAAATCTAAGAGCCAGCATTACCTTTGCTGAAAGTCAAATAAGGACATGTAGAAACTATATTAATTTTTTTTTTTTTTTGAGACGGAGTCTTGCTCTGTCGCCCAGGCCGGAGTGCAGTGGCGTGATCTCGGCTCACTGCAAGCTCCGCCTCCCAGATTCACGCCATTTTCCTGCCTCAGCTTCCCAAGTAGCTGGGACTACAGGCGCCCGCCACTGTGCCCGGCTAATTTTTTATATTTTTAGTAGAGACGGGGTTTCACCATGTTAGCCAGGATGGTCTCGATCTCCTGACCTCGTGATCCGCCCACCTTGGCCTCCCAAAGTGCTGAGATTACAGTCGTGAGCCACTGCGCCTGGCCGAAACTATATTAATTTTAAATATAAACTCATATTTATTTTTAAACAATATTCATAATATGTAGGCCATTAACACAGAGTATTAACCAGTCCAGTACATTTGGCTATTTCTGGTTCGGAGTAAGAATGAATATTTACTAACAAAATTTTGGAAAAACTTGAATCTATTAACATCAATCATTTATGTCCCAATGTCAGAGCATTCTAGTTTCCTATCCAAGGGCCACTTTCTTCTTTTCCCCTAGCAATTGAACTATGTATATTGTGCCCAAATTGTGCACTTTGCAGCTACATTGTGACAAATGACCAACTCCTAACCCACAGTATAGGTTATTGGTCATTCCATAGGTTCTATGAAACTGCTGATAATTCTCCTTAAAAAAGAGATCTGAGACCATTGTTTCTCAAATTGTGGTTCATAGTTACTTGGGAGTCTAGGAGTTCAAATATGATTTTTTCATGTTTATTTATTTTTTATCTTATGTTAAAAAGAATGTATACAATTATGAAAGATAAAATCTCCATTTTGCAATGAGGTTTTTCACTTTAAGGCCATCATGATACGGCTTTTCTTTTTGAGCCTGGTTACTCCCAAAGCAGGGTCTAATGCAAAAATTTGCTTGCACTCGTTCACATAGGAATGTGGTCTCAGGGAGAAGTACACATTGAAGAATAAAAGAGGAAGAACCATCACAAAAATATTTTATCTGCTTGGCAAATGCTATGGGAAGCTGGTGCTTGATCTCCCGGTGAATACTGAGGAGACTTTGAAAAAACATCACAAAATTGCCTGGTCAGGAGACAAAAGAGGTTAAGAGGAGTCAGACAGGTGGTAGTTTTCCCACTTTTGGATTGCACACAAATGAGTGCAAAGTGGCTTCTCAAGAACATGTCCTGAAAAGGCATCAGAGAAGACCATGGCAGGAGCCAAGAGGTGAGTTGAGTGGCTCAAGCTAAAGCACTGGATGATTGGTAGGCTCATCAAAGCCAGTATAGTAGCTAGGGTAAGAGGTGGAGCCAGGAGAATTTTGAGGGATAAAATACAATCTACCATCTGTACCACTCAGATCCATTCATGCGCTTTATTACCCCAGTCTAGCACATTGTGATGGTGCTAGCTAGGCACAATCTCAGCAAGGATGTTGTATAACAGAACTAGTAGAACAAGCTAGATTGCCCCTGTTACATCTGAGCCTGATATTCACTACAGCTCTCCCCAGCATGTGGGGATTACAATTTGGATTACAATTCAGGATGAGATTTTGAGTGGAGAGACAGCCAAACCATATCATTCTGCCCTAGCCCCTCCCAAACCTCATGTCCTCATATTTCAAAACGCAACCATGCTCTCCCAACAGTCCCACAAACTCTTAACTCATTCCAGCATTAACCCTTCCACCTATGAGCCTGTAAAATCAAAAGCAAGTTACTTACTTCCCAGATACAATGAAGATACAGAAAGTTGGTAAACACATCCATTCCAAATGGGAGAAATTAGCCAAAACAAAGGGGCTACAGGCCCCATGCCCTAATAGGGCAATCATTAAATCTTAAAGTTCCAAAATTATCTCCTTTGACTTTATGTCTCACATCCAGGTCACACTGATGCAAGAAGTGGGCTTCATGGTCTTGGGCAGCTCTGCCCCTGTGGCTTTGCAGGGTAAAGTCCTCCTTCCAGCTCCTTTCATGGCCTGGCATTGAGTGTCTGCAATTTTCCAGGCACACAGTGCAAACTGTTGGTGGATCTACCATTCTGGGGTCTGGAGGAGAGTGGCCCTCTTCTCACAGCTCCAACAGGCAGTGCCACAGTGAGGACTCTCTGTGGGGGCTCTAACCCCACATTGCCCTTCCCCACTGCCCTAGCAGAGGTTCTCATTGAGGGTTCCACTCCTGTGGCAAACTTCTGCCTGGACATCCAGGTATGTCCATACATCCTCTGAAATCTAGGCAGAGGTTCCAAAACCTTGACTTCTGTGTACTCATAAGCTCGACATCACATGTAAGGCACCAAAGCTTGGGGCTCGCAGTCTCTGAAGCAATGGTCCGAGCTATATGTTGGCCCCTTTTAGCCATGGCTGGGACAGAAGCAGCTGGGATGCAGAGCACCATGTCCCAAGGCTGCATAGAGCAGTGGGGCTCTGGGCCTGGCCCGTGAAACCATTTTTCCCCTGTAGGCATCTAGGCCTGTGATGGGAGGGTCTGCACTGAAGGTCTCTGACATGCCCTGGTGACATTTTTCCCCATTGTCTTGGTGATTAACATTCAGCTCCTGGTTACTTATGCAAATTTCTGCAGCTGGCTTGAGTTTCTCCCCAGAAAATGGGTTTTTCTTTTCTATTGCATTGTCAGACTGCAAATTTTCCCAACTTTTATGCTCTGATTCCAACTTTTATGCTCTTGAATGCTTTATTGCTTAGAAATTTCTTCTGCCAAATACACTAAATCATCTCTCTCAAGTTCAAAGTTCCACAGATCTCTAGGACAGGGGAAAAATGCCACCAGTCTCTTTGCTAAAGAACAAGAGTCACCTTTATTCCAGCTCCCAACAAGTTCCTCATCTCCATCTGAGGCCACCTCAGCTGGAACTTAATTGTCCATATCTCTATCAGAATTTTGGTCAAAGCATTCTTTTGACCATTCGAGATGAGTTGAAGTCATTCCAAAGACTTCAACAAGTCTCTCGGAAGTTCCAAACTTTCCCACATTTTCCTGTGTTCTTCTGAGCCCTCCTCTCCTGGTCAACTGGCTGTTAACCAGTTCTAAAGTCATTTCCACAATTTTGGGTATCTTTATAGCAGTGCCCCACTACCTGGTACCAATTTACTGTATTAATCTGTTCCCATGCTTCTATAAAGAAATACCCAAAACTGGGTAATTTATAAAGAAAATAGATTTATTTGACTCACATTTCCACTTGTCTGGGGAGCCCTCAGAAAACTTACAATCATGGTGAAAGGCACCTCTTCACAGGGCGGCAGGAAAAGGAAGTACAGAGAGAAGGGGGAGAAAGCCTCTCATGAGAGAACTCACTCACTGTCATCAGAACAGCATGGGGGCAACGCCCATATGTTCTAATCACATCCCACAAGGTCCCTCCCCCAACACATGGGGATTACAATTCTGATTACAATTCAAGATGAGATTTTGGGTGTGGACACAGCCAAACCATATTACCACCTGAGCTCCATATCCTGTCAGATCAGCGGCCGACTTAGATTCTCATAGGAGCACAAACCGTATTCTGAACTGCACATGTGAAGGATCTAAGTTGTGCACTCCTTAATACTAACTAATGCCTGATGATCTGAGGTGGAACAGTTTCATCCTGAAACCATCCTGTCACCCTCTTACCCTGTCCATTAAAAAATTATCTTCCATGAAACCAGTCCTTGTTGCTAAAATGGTTGAATACCACCTAGACAAAATGGAACAATTCTCTGAAAAAAACACAATGGCTACAAGAAACAATGTGAAATAATTTGAAGAGCTCTTTAACTATTAAGAAAATTGAAATTGTAATTTTTAAAAATTCCCAAAATCTCCAGACTTCAATGAATTTACATAGAAGGCTACCAAATGTTTAAATAAAATTAATGCCAATTCTAAACAATAGCTTTCAGAAAAATAGAAAGGAGAGAACACTTCTTAATTCATTCCATAAAGCTAGTATTACCACCAAAACCAGACAAAGACAGTACAAGCAGAAAACTACAGACCAGTATCCCTCATTAATATAGACACAACAATCATCAGCAAAATATTACCAGATAAGTTCAGCAACATATGAAAAGAATTATGCACCATGACTAAGTGTGGTTTATGGTAAGATCATAAGGCTGGTTCAGTAATCACAAATCATTGCAGCCCACCATGTTGACACATGAAAGAAGGAAAATAAACATGAATTTTGGCAAAACGTAACACCTATTTCGAAGAAAAGAAAACTGTCAGAAAAATCGAAATACAGAGAAACTTCCTCAACCTAATAAGGAGTACCTGCATAAAAACATACAGTTAGCATTATACTTAACAGTGAAAGATTGAATTTTCTCCCTGTGACTAGAAATTTCGAAGGCAAGGGTGTCCACTCTCGCTACTGTTAATTAAAACAATGCTGGAAGTTTTAGCTAAGTCAAGAAAGCAATAGAAAGTGTTCATATTGGATAGGGAGAAATAAAACAGTCCTTATTTGCAAATGACATAATCATCTAAATAAAAATCCCCCAAATAACAAAAAATCCAAAATGAACAAAAACAAAGAACACCAATAAAAGAATTCTGGAAGTTATAAATAAGCTCAGGAAGGTTTCAGGATATGAGATAAATATACAAAAATCAGTTGTATTTCTATACACTAGCAACACAAATATTTAAAATAAAATATAATTTACTGTACAATTTTAAATTGCTCAAAGAAATAAATATATAAGTGTTAATCTAATAAAATATGTATAAGATTTGTATGTTGAAAACAAAAGACCAATAGAGGAAATCAAAGAAAATTGAAATAAACGGATAGCTATAGCATGTTCATGGGATGAAAGACTAAACATAGCAAAGGTGTCAATTCTTTCCAAACCAATAGGCAATCTTACCAAGATCCTAGAAAGGTATTTTTATAGACATAGACAAGTTGATTTTTAAATGTGTATCGAAAGACAAAAGAACCAAGAAAGCTAAAATCATTTTGAATTAAAAATTGACCTACTAGATTTTAAGACTTAGAGCTTCAATAATTAAGATGATGTGGTACTGGCAGAAGATAGACACAAAAATCAGTGAAATAGAACAGTGATCCCAGAAATAGACCCACACGAATATGCCCAATTAATTTTTGACAAAGATGCAAAAGCAATTCCATAGAGAAAAGGTAGCCTTTTGGACAAATGATGCTGGAGCAATTGGATATTTAGAAGCAAAAGAGAGGGAGAGGAAGAGAAAGAGAGAGAGAGAGAGAGAGGACCCAAACCCAAGTCTCATATGCTATAAACTCAAAATAGATTGAATCATGTACTTAAATGCAAAAAGTAAACCTGTAACACTTTGAGAAAACAGTAGGAGAAAATCTTCAGGATCTAAGACTAAGTAAAGAGTTCTTAGATTTTACACTAAAAGCATCATCCAAAAACAGAAAAAAACTGACAAATTGGACTTTCATCAAAATTAAAAACTTTTGTACTGCAAAATGCCCTTTTACAAAGACAAAATGACAAATTACAGACTGGGAGAAAATATTTGCAAACCACATATTTGACAAAGACTAGAATATATTAAAACTCTCAAATTTAATAGTAGAAAAAAACAAAAAAACCCAACAATTCAATTATAAAGTGAGTAAAAGAGATAAGGAGATATGTCATTAAAGAGAATACACAGATGGCAAATAAGCCCAAGAAAAGATGTTCAATATTATTAGTCCCTTGGAAAATTTAAATTAAAATCATAATGAGATATCTAATTTATCAGAACTGTGAAAATAAAAAGAAAGTTACAAGACAAAATGCTGCGAAGAATGCAGAGAAATCACCAAATCACACCTATTTTGTAGGTGGGAGTATGAAATGGTTCACCCCCTCTGAAAAACTGTTTGTAGGTTCTGAAAAATCTATACATGCAACAACTCTCCTACAACCTGGCAATTATTCTTCTGGACATTTCTCTCAGAGAAATAAAAACATGTTCACCCAAAGACATGAGCACAATTGTTCATAACAGCTTTATATGTAACAGTCTGGAAACAACCCAGATGTTCTTCATGAGGCAATGGTTGAACTATGTAATATTCATACCATGTATTGCACACTTAGCAATAAAAAGGAATAAACTACTGATACATGCCACAGTCTGGATGAATCTCCAAAAAATTAGACAGAGTAAAAAGGCCAATCCAAAAAGTTACACCCTATATGATTCAATTTATACAACATTTTTGAAATGAAAATATTACAGATATAAATATAGTATTTAGGCTGCCTGGAATTAAGGAGGGAATGCAAGCAGGAGGGAAAGGTAGGTGTCAATAAAAGTGCACGAGAGATGTTTGTGGTAACCGGAATGTTCTCTAACTTGTGTGTATCACGTGTGAATATCCTGAGAGTGAGACTGTATTACAGTATCATAAGATGTTACCACTGGGGAAAGCTGAGTACACGGTATTGTGATCTCTGCATATTACATCTTATACTGTGTGAGAATCTGCAATTACCTAAAAATTAAAAATTAATTTATAAATTATATGTGGTAGCAATAATCCCATTATTTTCTTCAACCTGTGTCTAAATCCAAGTGTAATTATTTTTATATGCTGCTTAAGTAATAGCTAAATAGTGTGATGTTTATTACTTCCAGAATGTACTACACTGCATTGTGAAAGATTTTGAAATTATTTTCAGGGAAAGAACAAAAGAAACAATCAAACCTCCAACTGTCACTGCTTTATCATTTTCTTTTTGCTGATTTTATACTAAACTTTTACAATATTCTTCTGTACTATTTTCTAATTATAATCTTGGATTTAATTCATAATCAAAGGGTCTTTTAAGTATACTGATATGTTTCATTTCATTCTAATGATTAAGAATGGGAATAAATGACAGTATAAATTTTTTCACCACATTTAATGGAATGCAATGGAATTAAATGAAATTAAGTTTTACTCATGGCAGAACTGACTAAGTCTTCCACTTTTCTTCCAATGTTAAAATATAATTGAAACAGCAGAAAAATGGCAATACATTCATTGAATTATGCTTGGTAAGATCAACCACATTTCATCACTGCAATACATTATCACATTGTCTATGAAACACATTGGGTTTTACTCAATCAAGAGTAGTTTTAAGCTTTTCAGCTTGGGATGGGATTTGTAGTTATTGTTTTCATTTCTTGAAGGTTAACACGAAAAAGTCAAGGACTTAAGAAGTAGGGCTTTTTCCTTAATAATAGAGCATAAATTAAAGATTCCAAAGTGACTACATGATCCGTGGTTACTTAAAGGATATTTGTCAAGCATATGTCCATATTTCCATATTCTCCCCATGAAGTTAAGTGTGAAATAGCTGTAACCTCTCAGGAACTCCAAACAAAGATGTTCCAGGATCAGCTGAACATATAGGAGACTTGAATCAGTTATCACAAAATCTCATTGATCAGTCAGGCACCCTCTTAACACTGCAAGATTACTTAGAGAATCCTGTAAATTTTAGTCATGTGGCTCAGAGAGTATTGCCCAGTGGTTCAACGTAGACCCATTGAACAGTAGTTCATAGTTTATGGATCAGGGATGAGGTTAGGAAAGTCATAATTTAGGATGGTAAAAAAGATAAGAAGAATAAAAGGAAAGGTAAGAAAAAGAGCAGAGACAGCCAATCAAGATCAATAATCATTGACCTGTGTTTTGGCAAATTTAAAGAGGAGTAAACAGAATCCGAATTCTTCTGATTTACTTAGTTATGTTGAAGTTACTCTAAGGGACACTTAAAAATATTTGTCTTCACAAATATGCTTAGCCAACCCTTTTAACGAGCTTCTTGGGCGTCTGCCAATCAATTGGATATATAGTATTTTTTTCACCATTTTGTACCAAGTAACACATAAATTCATGTCCACTGCTTAGACCAACTGCAGTAGCATTTATGATACAGCAAACTTATGGATAATTCTATTTGCAATCCAATGTTACATTTATAATCAATATTCCATCCTCCACTCATCAAAAAATTTCAGAATAGCCAAAATGAGCCCCTTTTCAGAAAAACAGTGGAGACTTTGTTGTAATGAAACATCTCCCAAGTCCATCATATACTCACACATCATAAACTTATTCTGTGTACTCTGTAACAAACTTTTTCAAATGACTCTAAAATGAGGGACCAGAGCACATAGATTATGAAGTTTCAAAAAGTGTAATGTGATTTACACTCTTTCATTATTTTCTTAAATTAGAGTTTAGTTGCCGTGATTCTGGGAGTTGACTGGAGCCAAATACCTATGAAGGGAAAGAATATAAATGTTCCATTATTTGGGGATTGCCATATTCCGTCAATGTAATTTAGCACGTTCAATAAATCCTTATATAATTTTTAGAAAAAAATGAAAAATCACCTAAATGTCTAAAAGCCTGAATAATAATTATAAAAATCATTGTTTTTGCTGCAAATATGAAACACCTACATCAAACATTGTGCAAGGCATGTAAGCCAAGATTACCGATTAGTAAGATTACCATCTGATTCCCAAACCTGTTTCTAGCCCTGTGTTTCCCATTTCTATGAATGCAGTGTTACCTTCACTCTCCCAGGCATAGAGATGAATACCAACACGCCTTTTAGCTTCTCCCTCCAACCTTCCCTGTAATATCCTCCCTTCTTTTGGCTGTTCACTACTTCTGATTCTTCTGACATTGGTCCTGTTTTTACTATTCAAGTTCTCATTTCCTCACATCTTAGTGATTGTGAAATTCCCCTGCACTTCTCCTCACCTAGGAGCCTCCTCTTCTCTTAGTCCATGTCACGCACCCACGTAAGATTAATCTTCTTGTGTTCATATACTGTATCATAATCCTCTCCTGCTTCAAAACCTTCTATAACTCCCTTACTGCATAGAAAATTCAAGTTAAATTGCTCAGCCTGACATTCAAGGCCTTATGTGATCTGAATTTCCTCCCAAGGACCCCTCCTGTCTACCTTTGAGATGTAACTCCCAGGATGATTTCCCACAACAAACGCTTTCTCAAACACATTTGTGTGCAATTTCCTGTTTCCTAGAGTTGTAGACAATTTTTCCCTGCTCTGGCGCTCTACCTGCATCCCCCAATAGCAGTAATACTTTATCTGTACATCTGCTTTCTTTTCCTTTTTTATTTTATTTCCCCCGAGACGGAGTGTCACTCTGTCGCCCAGGCTGGAGCACAGTGGCACGATCTTGGCTCATTGCAACCTCCATCTCCCAAGTTCAAGCAATTCTCCCCCTTTAGCCTCCTGAGTAACTGGGACTACAGACACGCGCCACCACACCTGGCTAATTTTTGTATTTTTATTAGAGATGGGATTTCATCATGTTGGCCAAGCTGGTCTCAAACGCCTGACCTCGTGATCCACCCACCTCATCCTCTGAAAGTGCAGGGATTACAAGCGTGAGCCACCGCGCCTGGCCGCTTTCTTTTTCTTGATAGACTATATGTTCTGTGATGTTAGGTACCATGTGGTATCCATCATGGTGTGATTCACCATGACTAACAAGTGATGGGTAGACATAAGTGAGTATTTATTGAATAGATTGATATATTCTTCTTGATGAACAAATTTTTAATATAAATACTTGCAAATAAAAGGCCCCCCCCAGGTTTCCATTACAATTTGTTCATACTTCTTACATTTTACTGGTAAGATAAATGTAGACAGATCCAATAGATGAGTTTTAAAGCCATCTTTTCTGAATCTGTGGTCTTTCATCACAGTGCTGCACGGATTAGTTAATATGTTTCAGTTCTTTGGTTAAAAAAAAATTCTGAAAATTGCTTGTTTTTATGTTTTAAAGAATTTTGCAATCTATTTTCAACAAAAACATAAATCTAGTCAATAAAATGGGGATGAAATAATAATTATGAGAACAATGATCTTTAAAGTATTCTTTTTTCTATTTTAAATGCCATCTCAGAGGCTGATGCATGGTTTTATTTTTTCACCCAGTGTGAAGAGAAGGCTTTAAAAAAAAAATTCTTTGTCTGGACTGAAGTAAAAGAATTATAAAAGACCTTAAAATAAAGTCACTTGGGCAACCCTCCTGCCTTGGGAGGACTATATATAAACCCAACTGGAAAGAGAGATATATTTTCCAAGTTGGGAAGGGTAAATATAAACCTGAACTTGACATTAACTTTCCTTTATGATTCAACGAAGTGTTTAAACATCCTTGAAAGGTAAAAGTTTCTTTTTCCTCCTTAAATACTCTGCACTTCAGTCACTTGCATCGAATGTTTATAATCTGCTGTGAATTATTTCATCAGTGCTAGAACTAAGAAGTCTCCTGTTTTAATAGAATCCATTCCAAAGTAACACAAACTTACATAACACTTGAATTACAAAAGAGTTCACCACAATGTGCTTTCAAATAATCAGTTTCCTTAGTGCATTTAAAATATCATTCAATTTATAACTTCTCAGAAGCATATTTGTTATGCAAATTGAGGTTCATCTCTACTTTGAATGTTAGGTTATATGGAACCTATGTAAAACGAATAAAAATATTTTTAAACTGCACCATGATTTCAGCATATATAGTAAAAGCTCTGAAGTAGGAATCTTTAGAAATTAAGAGTCAGGGGACTAATGGTTATTTCAGAATTTACTGTGTTGGGTGCTATAATATGTTGATGATATGTTACTTACCATTATACCAGGCAATCAATAGACTTATCAGATTGAAACTATAGGCATCCTGCCCGGGCGCGGTGGCTCAAGCCTGTAATCCCAGCACTTTGGGAGGCCGAGACGGGCGGATCACGAGGTCAGGAGATCGAGACTATCCTGGCTAACACGGTGAAACCCCGTCTCTACTAAAAAATACAAAAAACCAGCCGGGTGAGGTGGCGGGCGCCTGTAGTCCCAGCTGCTCGGGAGGCTGAGGCAGGAGAATGGCGTGAACCCGGGAGGCGGAGCTTGCAGTGAGCTGAGATAGATCCGGGCCACTGCACTCCAGCCTGGGCGACAGAGCGAGACTCCGTCTCAAAAAAAAAAAAAAAAAAAAAGAAACTATAGGCATCCTATTCAGATGTCTTCATACAAAAACCAAGTTGTTCAACATTATATTATTGTAATATTTTGGTAAAGACTTTGAAGCAATTATTATGTTTTATTAAAATATTTCACCCTACTGAAGTATTTTCTATGCAAATAAACCATTTAATATAATATGGACAATGAGGAAAACTTCCTTTCTCTCTCTAAATGTAAAATACTGGAACATCCATTTTAATTATCATATATAAACCTGAAAACTAAATGCCACCAAATACCTATACTAGCTATGCTAGTAGCTTGTATCCCATCCCCTTCTCATCAGAAATTGTGGCAGTGTATCTGCATGTGGCATTGATTTCTGAATAAGCAGCCAAGTTGAGGTGTGATCAGTTATACAGACAAGCTCACTGCACTTTCTTATATCTGAAACATCCCTGGAGGCCCTTACAATTTCTCAATGTCATAGACTCTAATCTTTATGGATCTTAAGTCCAAAATTAGAAAACACAGAATATCATGATTGCCTACAATATGAAATATTCACAAGTGTAAGTAAAACCCATTTTCTTTATATAAAAAAGTACTTTATATTGAAGTGCATGATCAACCACCTTCTCTACAGTAACTTGCTTTTAAAAAAATGAACAAATATGGAACAAATTTAAATTTTCTATCCAAACTTTTTGAAACCACACCTCACAACTATTATTCTAATGGATATTATTTGCTTCCATTTGATTGTTTACAGCTCAACCAAACTTTTAATAGCTCTCTGTATTGTAAATTCTAAAAGTTCCCATACTGCCTTGACATCTTTGAGCCTCACAAGGCTTCAAAGGCCTCACCATGAATTTCTCTGCTCTCATCAGATATGCAACCCCTTCTCTCAAAGGGAAAGTCTCCCCATCTCTAGCTAGTCCCCCTATGTGCTGGGCCAGCTGCACTCCATCTGGTTCTCCACCCAACAGGTTTCACTTCCCTACCAGCCCATGAAATTATCCAAACAAGCCAATCACATCCTTCCATAGGAACCAGAGGTCACCTCACCCTCTTGTTACTACAAAGCCTACACTCCTATGCCCTTTGGGGTTCACTCTCCTCCTGAGCCCACCCTTATGTGACTCTGCATGGAGTACAGTGTCTTCTTCCCCTGGACTGCAAATATGTGTGGCTAATAAGCTGCTGTCAATCTCATGGCTCCCAAGTTGGGTGTTGTGTATTTGGTCATCTTGTAATTGGAACTGGCGATTCCTCCTTCACCAATGGGGTGAATAGAAGGTATTGAAATACTCTTTTCATTTTTAAAATTCAGAGTTAGTAGGTGAACAGGCTTTATCTTACATGTCACGGAAAGGATTTTATGTTTTACAGCCCTGCCACACCCATGCTGCTAGATGAAGAAGGCAGGGATAATGTGAGACAGAAACCAGCTCTGTCCCTGTGTTTGGGTGTAACCAGGCTGTGTGGGACAGACATAGGAATGACGAGAACTAGGACAAAGAAAGACTGAGGAACACAGCGGCATCTCTGATATTTTTCTACACTGGAATAAGTTTTCTCTTCTCGACAAAAATTATACTGAGAGTCTACTAGATATTTCAAACATTCAGAAAATGAGACTGAATATTTTACAAATCTCATTAGATGTCTCTCTTACTATTTTAACTTAGGTTAGCCAGAAACCCGGAGATTAGGACTCTAGAGTCAGTGCTTTATTTGGGAGGTGAAGAAATGGGATGAGGATTAGTAGGAGGTAATTACAGTGTTTTATCAAGCAAGATGTCACTATAGATATTTGGAGCTTATTTCCACTGGGAGACTCTGAAAGACACTGCAGTACAGCCACCTCAGAGAAATCGCAGTCAAGATGGAGGGAGATGGGTTATTTATCCACAATCCTGAGATGGCTGAACTCAATAAGAATTTTCAGGTACCCTTATCCTCCCTACATAAGGACCACCCTCTTTCAAACAGCCCACAGAACCCCTGTCCCCCGACATCAGTCTCTATTGCTTGTCCAGCTTTAGTTAATTTATACTTCTTATCATCTCCACAAATAGTACAATTTTTTTTCTGTTACCTGTGTCATTTACAGGGAAGATCCAAACGACTAGAGACTTGTTTTGTTCACTTCTGTAACACCAGGGAACAACCTAGTATATTGTAGGCACCCACTAAAGAATGAATGAATGAATGAATGAATGAATGAATACATAAATTCCATGGGGAGCAGTGAGACTTAACAGCGGGGCCAGAGCACCAAACTCCTACTGGTGTGCTACAATAAAATGTTAGGGCTGAATGTGGGGCCAAAGCGTGCACACATGGTTCCCTAAAGGTGCAAATCCACTGAGAGAAGCAATGGACTCAGTGACTCTTCTCCAACATCACTCCTTTGTGCGACCGGCCCATGGGAAGCTGAGATGACTCCTTCTCATTTGTCTTACCAGCATAGCTTTTTTGAAAGTAATCCCACATCACTCCTTGACATGTTTGTGGTAGCGCAGGCTATGCTATGTGGGTCTTTCCTGCACAAAACTATTTTCCCCACTAAAATGTAAGTTCTTGAAAGAGGAAGTTGTGTCCAATCCACACGTGTACTCCAGTCAGAGGTGGGCAATTATGGCTTATGAAAACAGGAATGAATTCATGATCTATTAGTTATTATTCATTGCGTGTTTAGTGGTGTGGCTTTCAGAAACAGGGTTAGTGGTCATTCTGATCTGTAAAGCAAGGATTTTCACCCAACCCTCATCCATGCAGGTAAAAGGAGCTCCCCTTGGCATTTGAGTCAAGACTATTCAATTCTCTGTGCTGTCTTATTTGGCTCCATATTTTCTAAGATGAAAGCTATTATAGACCTTGGTTTCTAGGATGCTTTGCTTGTGGTTTTTCTCCTCTTCCCCAGCCTGCTAAAGTCTCGGACTCTCTTGAGGACTCTTGTTCTATTGTTAGCCTCTTGGGTGTTGGTGTTCTTCAGATCCTTCCCTGCACCACATTCCATTCTTATTCTAGATAATTCTCTTTGAGTTATCTTATCGTTTGCAAGTCCGTATTCATCACACACAGTCTCCTGAAGCCCAGGTATTTTACTTCAGATCTGATCTTTCTTCTGAGTGTCCAATCTGCTTACTAACCAGCTAATTGAAAATCTCTCCTGGGCATCACATGAGCCCCTCAAACTCAGCAAATGCAAAACTAGGCTCATCATCCTTCTCCCTACACCTGCTCTTTTGCATGTATTTCCTATTTTCAGGAATAGTAAAAATATTCAACCACATTTACCCAAGCTGGAAATTCTATCATCAAGTCTTTCTTTTCATTCACTCACTCATCTACAGTGAAACAGCAACTTCAGTCTTTACCTTCTGATCTTTCTCAAGTCTTCCCATGTCTCTTCGTTCTCCACTGCCCTTCCCCTATCAAGGTGGCATTGCCCTTCCTCTGGGTTGCTGCACCAGGCTTCTAACTAGTCTCTCTGTCTCCAGTTTTTCCCCCTTCCATACATTCCCTGTGCTATCACAAGAGTAATCTTTCTAGAACACAAGTACCATGTTTTACTCCTCTATTTAATATCTTTCAGTGATTTCTCATTGCTCCTAAATCAATCCAGAGTCTTATCATTGCATATAATACTTCAAATAGATACTATAATTTCAGTTCCAGCCTTGTCTCTTATCATTTCTGTCTGAGAATTTTATTTTCCAGTTATATGGCACTTTTTTCAGTTTCTCTATGTGTTATTCTTTCTTCTTATTTCTGCAACATTTTGAGTAAGCTGTTACCTTTGCTTAAAAATTTATTGTTTCCTCTTTCTTCTTGTCTGTTATTCACTTTTCTGGTCTCAAATTAGATGCAGCTTCCTCAAGACAGTCTTTGCTGACCCCCACAAATCCAAATTAGGTTCCTATTTTATATGTTTTCAAAGCTTACCCTATCAGAGCCCTGTCTTGCAATTGTCTGTCAACATTCTCTCTTAAACTACAAGACATGTGAGACAGATGAGGTATCTAATCTTTTTGATTAAAGAATCTATCACAATGCCTAGCACATAACTGGTAATCAATAAATATTTATTGAATGAACTAGGGAACTACTAGTAAAGTTGATTGGTCACCCCTGAAGTACATTCAGAAAAGAGGCATAGAGATATCCTAGGAAAAAAATCAAAATATCCCTAAATAATTATCAAAAATTATTTTTATCATGCTACCTGTTGCTATTCAAGCCACTAATTATGTCTGTGAATGATAAGTACCCCAAAGTGTTCCATTTGATAGATATTCTTCTCACTTTTTAGTTGGCTAACCAATATAAATGCTGCGCTCAGCAAATTCTAAGCAAATAGGCTGAATATTTATAGATTTAGGTTGATTTTCCCACAAATTTGTAAATCTGCCTACCAAGGCCTATGAATACAAATCTTTGAGTAAATATATCTATAAATTCAGATCTCCCCACATTTTGAAAGAATGTTTCTATAGCTTTTTGCAAGTGTTGCAAACCTGAATGATTTGATAGGCATAATACCAGAGCTGGCTGCTGGAATTTTCAAGTATGCCAGGAGAAAAAAAGTGTGTGCGCGTGTGTGGGGCGGGGAGTACACATGTGTGGATGCATATATTTGTATATATATGCATTCATTACATTTTTCAGATTGTAATTACTAAGCTTGTTCCTAAGGAAAGTGTATGTTCTAGAATGGAGAGGATAGTTCCTCCTGGATACAATGATTCGAATGCAGTAAGCCACATATATTACCTCCACTGCCTTTTCATCTCTAAAACCTGAAAGATTCAGTGAAAATAGTGTTAAGCAATTGGCCACTGGTGTTTCTCATAGAATCAAGGTTCTATTTGGTGGATGTTTTCACAATTTGCATAAAATTAATCTAACCTGGAAATAGATTCCTGTGTCTAGCTCAAAACTAATAATGAAGTGTAGCAGTTGCTGAGCACCACCTAACACTTTCATTTTTTGCCCCACAGGTTAAAAATGATCAGTGACAAGATAACAAGGTGTAAATTAAAATTTTTCTCAGACAAGGTTTTGGGAAAATCCTTTAGAATGGCCTACATTTTTCTGGTTTTGAGACCACCCTGGGTACTTCCTTTTTTTTTTTTTTTTTTTTTTTTTTGAGATGGAGTCTTGCTCCATCGCCCAGACTGGGGTGCACTGGTGCAATCTCAGCTCACTGCAACTGCAACCTCCACCTCCCAGGTTCAAGTGATTCTCGTATCTCAGCCTCCCCAGTAGCTGGGACTACAGGCACCTGCCACCACTCCCAGCTAATTTTTGTATTCTTAGTAAAGACGGGGTTTCACCTTGTTGGTCAGGCTGGTCTCGAACTGCTGATCTCAGGTGATGTACCCATTTCGGCCTCCCAAAGTGCTGGAATTACAGGCATGAGCACAAAATTGTTGAGAATCTCTAAAGCAGTTTATAAGAAAAAATTCATCTTCTTGAAGTTCATCATCTGGAAATTCACCTTCTTTTATAAATATGTGGTAGGCTACATTTTTCAGAGACGAAGGTGGTATCAAGAAATCCAACATTCCTCAGAGGAGAATGTCAGGAGCTATTGAATATCAGTTACCAGTTACCGGTGGCTCGGAGTTTCCTTCAGAGATTGATCAGCGTCCAGGGACCAGTGCCATCCTTACTGGCTGAAACGACGTCAAAACAGTGATCTGTGATCAGCATAAGGATTGAGCTGCCCTAGCAAAGAGGGACTCCTTGTGAATGAAACTTGTGTATCCTTTCCTAGTTGATTTCCACTTCTTCTCCTTCTTCCTTCTTCCTCCCTTCTCCCTTCTCTCTTCTTCTTCTTCTTCCTCCTCCTCCTCCTCCTCCCCCTCCTCCCTCTTCTCCTCCTCCTCTTCTTCTTCTTCTTTTTTTTTTTTTTTTGACAGCGTTTCACTCTTGTCACCCAGGCTGGAGTGCAGTGGCGTGGTCTCTGCTTACCACAACCTCCGCCTCCCGGGTTCAAGCGATTCTCCTGCCTCAGCCTCCGGAGTAGCTGGGATTACAGATGCCCACCACCACACCCAGCTAATTTTTTGTATTTTTAGTAGAGATGGGGTTTCGCCATGTTGGTCAGGCTGGTCTTGAACTCCCGACCTTGGCCTCCCAAAGTGCTGGGATTACAGGCGCGAGCCACCATGCCCAGCTATTGATCTCCACTTCTTAACTTGAACATTGGCTTTAAATTCTATTGTTTAGTTTGATGAATCTGCAACTACTTATTCTAACCCAGGCTGTTTTCCAGAGAGAAGTTTACTATTCATTTTACCTTTGATGTCATTCCAATTTTGGACCCCATTCTTGCCTGATTGTCTTAAACCCATTTTCCTAAATCCTGTCTCATAAAACAGTTATATACCTGACTCAAATTTTTGTTTTAGTACTCAACATTATCTCTAAGGATACCACTGCTCATACAGGGAGGGAGGAATTTTCTGGATCACAATATGCCATTGGGTCAACCTAGAAAACAAAGAGGTGGTTTATCAGGTTGGTTACTATCATGATTTTGATATTCCTTCATCCTTATTACTACATTTAACCAAAATTATTTGCTTATTCACCTTCTTCTTCATTGACCCATTCACCTCCCACCCTAGATAGTTACTTCTTAGAGACAAAAAGCAGATCATATTTTCCTATGTATCTACCCAACAGATTATGTAAGATTTTGAAGTAAAATTGTAATTATTGAAAACGGAATGTCATTAAAATGTATCTTCACAAAAATAAGAGATAAATTGAATACATTTAAAAATGAGAGGTGAAATGTACAGGACTAAATCTTGAAATTCTAAAATTGCATTTCAGAATATCTCAACTAATGAAAAGATATTTTGATGGGAAAAATTATTTACTAGGATAAATTTATATACTCCTTGAGAATAAAATGGAATTAAGAAAGGCTTTATCTTGTAACATCTATGTTGGTGAAGGATTCAAAATAATCATAAAGAAAGAGATGTTGCATGATATAATTTCTCTTATAAAATATTTGTCAAAGAAAATTTCTCTGAATGAAGACAAAAGGAAATCATATTTGTGAAAATATGGTCAAAGAAATTGAATAGCCTTTTCTCCAAAGAAGATCTATAAATTGCCAAAAAAAAAAAAAGCACAGGGAAAGATGCTCAACATCACTAATCATCAGGGAAATGCAAGTCAAAACCATAATATGGCATCATCTCAGACCCATTACTGTCAAAATAACAAATTCTGTATGATTCCACTTATATGAGGTACCTAAAGCACTCAAATCAATAGAGACATCGGCTGGGCATGGTGGCTCACGCCTGTAATCCCAGCACTTTGGGAGGCCAAGATGGGCGGATCACCTGAGGTCAGGAGTTTGAGACCAGCCTGGCCAACATGCCAAAACCCCATCTCTACCAAAAATACAAAAACAAACAAACAAACAATCAAAAAACCCCACACACACAACTAGCTGGGCATGGTAGCATGTGCCTGTAATTTCAGCTGCTTGGGAGGCTGAGACAGAAGAATCCCTCGAACCCAGGAGGCAGAAGTTACAGTGAGCCGAGGTCACACCACTGCACTCCAGCCTGAGCAACAGAGCAAGACTCCATCTTAAAAAAATAAAAAATAGGAACCCAGAGTAGTGGTTACCAGCAGCTGAGGAAAAGGGGCAATGGGAATTAGTGTTTAATGGGTTCAAGGTTTCTATTTGGAATGATGAAAAAGGTCTGGGCATGGTTGGTGGAGATGGTGGCACAACAATGCAAATGTCCTGAATGTCACTGAACTGTCCACCAAAAAATGGTTAAATTAATAAATTTTATGTTATGTCTTGTTAATCACAATTTTAAAAATCATTTTTTTAATTATTGAGGTCTAAAGTGAATAGTTTATTATTTGCAAATTTCTCAGCCATAAAGTACTAACATTTCAGTCTTCATCTGTGAAATGAACAGGGGACAAAGTGGTTTTCTTTAAGCCAAACTCTGCCTGAAAGAAGCTGACTACATTAAACTGGTCATGAAGTTATAAAGTCTCCATTACATTAGAGCCTTTAGTATTGTAAAAATTTTCACATGAAAATATAATTTAGTTTTAGATTGTATACATTATGCATTATGAACATCATATATAGTTTTGTTATTAATAATAATGACAAACTAAAATCGTAGCATATTCTAGTTTTCTAAGGTATCGCCTCATCTATTGTCTCTAACTTTATCCTCAATGCAACCTTGTACAAATGAAGACAAGGGTATTAAGCAATTTGCTTAATGGCAGATGTGGGAATAAGATCCAGATCCTCTTGAGTGTGTTCAATAATTACTTGTTTATGAACTGACCACTTGGGATTCTCCTAGAGAAAAAACGCTATGAATCTTAGGCCAGCCCATTGACTCCCTTATGTCAATTTAAGTTAAAACAAAGTTACCCACTGAAAACATGTTTTGATTATGTGATAATTTTATTCATAAAATATCCCTAATTATAATAGCCAAATTAAGTTTAAAAATTCAATCTCAAGTCTCCCTTTGAAGTCTCAAATTTTGAATGGGTTACAATGATCTGTGCCACAGACAAGCTATACCATAAATTACATTAAAATGTGGGCATAAATCTTATTAAAGTAGGTAATCGAAGGTGAAATATAAATCATGCAAAAAGTAAAAAAGTAAGGGGAAAATGTTGTTTTATTTTTTAAGCAACAAAAGAATTAGATGTAATGACAACTGATAAAATGATATAATGCACAATAAAAAATTCTCAATACTAATTATGCAGACTAAAAAAAGAAAATGAGAAAGTTCATATTAGGTGAGGTAATCATTAATAAAGTCCATTGAAGACCTCTAAAAACCAGAAATGGTGATTTTTAATGTAAGTATTGAGGTGGATATTGGGAAGCCAATAAAATTGGTGTGTGGATGAATTTTATAAAGGAGTATAGAGATGAACATCAAAGCCAGAGTTTCAACAGAAGTAGAATTGAGGCAGAACTTTATAAATAGTACAAGTTTTATGTACCCAACTCTGTGAACAGAGATTCAAATCATCGATTTTTTTTCATTTGAGGAAGTTGAGGTCCAGATATACTAATTAATTAGTCCCAAGTCATAGTTAGGCTGAAGTCAAGATTCATATACAGGCTCACTCTAACATTCTCAAGGCTTGGCAGAGAGGACAAAAAGGCCCACGTATCCCATGCCACAGACCCCAGCCTTCTCTTTTATCTTCCCTCTCCTGGCTCCTTCGTGCAGCATGAAGGGCCACACATCCTCATGCATACATCCATGCACTGTGGGCATCTCAGCCTGCAAGTCCAAGATCTGCCCATGTTCCCCAAATCCCGGCACTTGTGCACCCCTCAGATTTATAAATGAGTAAGTTATGGGCGCAGCTGAGAAGGTGGATCTGGGGAAGAGATCAAGGCAGAGCCAGGAAGGGGACTCAGGCTCTTTGAGCAGGGAACTCTGCGCCCTAGGTACCCAGATCATGGTGCAGAAACTGGAGCTTGGGCCCTGGTGGGCACTTTCCCTTGACCCCAGGGATTCCTCATGCTGTGAGGAGGGGCATGGTTAGAATAAGCTAGCGCGGGTCCTATGAAGCATGTTCATTTCATTGGAGGCTTCCCTTCTGAGGTCTAAAAGTGGCACTTTGTGTAAATCCCTTACGTTTACATAGCAATTGTGGTCAACAAAGCTGTTTTACACACATGATGTTATTTGATCATCCCAGGACACACACGAAGTAGAAAACACAGGTGTCACTGAGGAAATTGTGACTTGAGATATGAGACTCAGCATCCGAAAGTTAGAAAGAAACAGACCTCAAGCTTGACACTACCTATCTCCACTCTGCTTTCCTTTCCTCCATTCTGTATCCATTCCCCCTTCAAGAACTTCTCAGTAAGCCATTCTTTAGGGTGTGAAAAACACTACGCTAGATAACAGCCAAAATGCAGGGGCCAGCTTGGGACTTCATTCAAGATATTTGGCTTTGGGATTTGGGAAATATTCACCATGAATAAAGTTAATATTACACATACACTGGCACAAATTTCTAATGAATTGTCTTAGTCTAGTCAGGCTGCCATAAATGTATTTTCACATACTTTTGGAGAATAGAAGTCTAAGATTAAGGAGACAATCAACTTAGTTTCTGATGAGGGCTCTCTTCCTGGCTTGCAGACAGCCACCTTCTTGTGACCTCACATGGCCTTTCCACAGTACGGTAACATGGAGGAAGAAGGAGCTCTGTTATCTCTTCCTCTTCTTTTCAATATAATTATTTCTTTATTTTACTTGTCAAATAAGAATTGTATCTATTTACTGTGTCCATGTTGTTTTGAAATATTCTGTTTCTCTTCTTATAAGGGTACCAGCCCTATCGATAAGGTGTCCATCCCTGTGACCGAATTGAAACTTTATCACCTCCTCACAGGCCCCATTTCCAAATACAGCCACATTAGGAATTAGGGCTTCAACATGTGAATCTTGGGCCAGGGACGTAAACATTCCATCTAATATTAATCCAGACAAAAGATGCATTTCTATCACAAAAGTGATGCCCAGTAAGTTATTACTCACCATATATAGAGCTGATTAAACACAGAACTGCTTAGCTCTGCTTCATTCCAAAAACATATGATTACTTTCTTTGTGTCGGAAGCCTTTGAAGAGCTTTACATTCTAGATTGACCTACATAGAATTGCAAATGCATACTAAGTGTGATGCCAGACACGCACAGCATTCCGTGGAAGTCTGTCCCAACTGTAGCTGTTATAAGCAAAACCTAGATCCAGATTCCTTCGCTGCTCCCCACTAGTCATGGGTCAGTATTTCTCAGCTGCTGATAGGTTCACCCTAACAAGGAGCTAGGGGAAGTTAACTTGCCCAGGATTTTTTTTCCAGGGATAAATATATGTAAGATGATACTTTACATACAATTTTATCTCCTGCCACATTTAATCATTATTCACTATTATGGTCAGAAATATTTCATGGGCCAGAAATCATGCTAAGTGCTGAGGAGACAACAGTAAGCAAAATACACATGGCACCGCTCTCAGGAAGCTCACAATTGACTGCTGGCAGCCATTTTACTGTGCCATGAAAAACCTTTCTGTGATGGTAAGTTTTATGTTTGCATTGTCCAAAATATGAAACTGCTTCCTAATGTTGAGCATTTGTGATTTTATAACAATGAAGTGATTTTTTTTTTTTTCTGAGATGAAGTCCCACTGTTGCCCAAGCTGGAGTGCAGTGGTGCAATCTCAGCTCACTGCAACCTCCACCTCCCAGGTTCAAGCAATTCTCCTGCCTCAGCCTCCTGAGTAGCTGGGACTACAGGCACATACCCCCATGCCCGGCTAATTTTTTTGTATTTTTTGTAGAGACAGGGTTTCACTATGTTGGCCAGGCTGGTCTTGAACTCCTAACCTCATGATCCACCCACCTCGGCCTCCCAAAGGGCTGGGATTACAGGCATTAGCCACCGTGCCAGGCCCAATGAAGTGATTTTTATAACACTTTTAATTTGCAATGTTTGTAACAATGAAGTAGCTATGATAGATAGCACTGTACACATGCTCTATTATTTCCTTGGGATGGAGTCTACGATCTTGTTTTAAATTTTAATGTAGATTAATCCCATAATCAATGGAAATAACTTTTAATCTACGTGAGACAATATATTTTAAACCCTTGTACAATAAAAAATGTCTTCTGCTTTTACAAAAGAAAGATAACACAGTCAGGTGTATGATTGTTGAGACAGAATATTTTCTTGTCAGGGATCTACGACAAGATTGCCATCATTTTCAGTTATTTGAATTTTGAATTGTTTGAAAATTATTTGAAATTATTTTCATTATTTCAGTAATATGGTTTGGCTGCGTCCCTCACCCAAAATCTCATACTGAATTGTAATCCCCATAATCCTCATGGTGAAGGGAGAGGCCAGGTGGAGGTAATTGAATCATGGGGCAGTTTCCCCCATGGTGTTCTTGTGATAGTGAGTGAGTTTTCAAAAGACCTGATGGTTTTATAGGAGATTGGTAGTTCCTGTTGTGTTCATTCTCCTTCCTGCTGCCTTGTGAAGAAGGTGCCTTGCTTCCGCTTTGCCTCCAACTATGATTGTAAGTTTCCTGAGGCCTCCCCAGCCATGCTGAACTGTGAGTCAATTAAACCTCTTTCCTTTATAAATTACCCAGTCTCGGGCAGTTCTTTATAGCAGTGTTAAAACAGACTAAGACACTTAGCTTTTCAGAGATGTATGAAATCGGTTTGATTTTTCCTCTTTTAATAGTATCTTTTGTTGCTGTTGTGCCTGGATGCTTTACAGGTTTATTTTTAATTTATTTGTGTATATTAAATTATAACATTGTACACCTTAATTATAAACAATTTTTTCTTGTCAATTATACCTCAGTAAAGCTGGAAAGAAATTTTAGCAACCTCCATTTTTATCTGCGACCTTCCTTATTAATGTTAACTGTCTTTTGATCTGCACATTTACACTATTTTATCTGCTAGTGAAATTATCATCAATGATTCTGAATGTTTGTTTGCTTTTCCCATTAGGAATAGCTATAGTTAGGTTAGAATCCCCATTCTCTATTTTTCGGATGTGTCATCTTTCAATTGAATTTGTCTGTTCACCTGCTGTATGGAAGTTCTTCTTCCCAAATTTGCCCTGGACTCACTGATGTGATTTTCCAAGTGTCAGCTCTGCTCTTCATGTCTCCAATATAAATTTTAATTATCCTACTCAATGTGTCATGGCACAGAAATTCATCTCTGTCTTATCCATCTCCTACTGCCACTGCTTTCCTTTTGTTTCGCCATTCCTCTTGTAAGATTCCGTGACTATTCCAGAGAAACTGCATCTTCATGGCATCTTACTATTAATGCCTAAATGGTTTTGCTTTCTGCTAATTCCTCATACAAATCATTTTCATGATACACTGGCTCTGAGTTTTCAGAATAATGTTTCATGTGCCTTGATGTAGGAGAGCCTTTTATGGACCCTATTCAAGTTTAGTTGTTGTTGATTTTTCTGTTGGTTCATCCAGAAATCAGGAGATATCTGTGCTCACTCATTCACTATTTACCAGTGAACAGTAAATGGGCCCTACTCATCAACCTACTCTCCACACGCTCAGGGGCTGGTTTGTATGCCCCTATTGAATCAAGAGGGCCCAATGACCACTTTCCAGTAGCCTTTTTCTGGGTCTTTCTAAACTTCATATGCATTGTCGAAACTTTTGTACTATGGGTGGATGAAGGGCATAGAAAGCTGTAATTGTCAGTACGAAATGTCACCCACTCAATTCATCCTAGATTTCCTTGTAGAAACAATATCACCCATAGTATAACATGCTGCTACCAATTCTCCAGCCCCAAGGCCACCTTGCACCTGGTTGTTTCATGGGGCTCAGCATTTCTGATTAGAGAAGACACAAGACAGGTGGCCAATACTGTGCCTCAAGGAGTGATGGTTCTGCAAGACAATTGTCTTACTAACAAAGAAGTAGACACTGCAAGAAAGCAGATCTCCCCAATTATTTTTATCAAAGTTAATGCATGGTTCCCTTTTCAGTTTACTTCCATCATCCTTATAGTTATTAGAACATTCTTCCAGATTCTGAAATTGGATTAATGCTAGTGTTGTTTATTTTTATTTATTTATTTGTATATTTGCTTGTTTTTTTTTTTTTTGGTATGGCAATTTTGATCTTTCCATACTTTTATAGGAACTTGTAAAAGTTTACACCTACATCTGTTAGCTACATGCAGTTTTAAACCTGAAAAACATAAAATTTTGATTTGAAAGTCCATTTACACAGGTAGACACATACAGAATTATTTCATTGACCATTGCGATTGCACAAAGCCAGCTAACGCTAAGCTACCATATTAAACTAGTTATGGTTGTGTGAACAGAGGTCAGACCAAAAGCCATCCAAATGCATATCCAAGTGCAGAATCCACCTTGTTGTTCACACCCACTATGTTCATGGCTTTTGATTAAAGTAATAAAAATATTTTCCTCCCTAAGTTTGTATCCTTATATGCTTTTGGAGAGACCCCCTAGGTCACTTCATACCATGCAGCAACCACTTTAACATTGTGCCAGTTCTGAAAGAAGATTAAGAGTCAAAGATTAAAAAAAAAAAAAAAAGAGTCAAAGATAATCTGGGGAACCTTCCTCACAAACACACACACACACACACACACACACATACACACCTGTACACAAGCATACATGTGCAAACATAAACACAATTAGTTGGGAAAACAAGTTAAAGAGATCATCGCAGACTAATCAGCCCAGGGCAGGGTTTTCAACACGTTCAACCCATTGCAAAACTTGGTCTATTAGGATGCCTCCCAGAAATAAATGAAAGAATGCTTTCCTGGAGAATTATTAATATATGTTGCATCAATTTTTGCCATAAGTAAAGTTTAACAATATTGAGTCACACCAAAAAATTTTGTCATTATGGGTAAGTACCTTTTAAAACTATTAAAAACATGCATAAATCAAAACTAAAGAAACCACAGCATATCTTCATATTACATGAGAAGCACAAAAAGAAGAGTATAATACCATAAGTAAGTTTTTTCTATTCAAGCTCGCATCATTATTCTGAAACCCATTTAGAAAACAATAGAATAGGGTACCGTGGGAATAAGGGATCATTTTCCATGAGACTTTAATGTGTGATTACTTAGTCACATAATTGAAAGCATGACAGTAGCAAAGTGCCAGGGTTCTATCGCCAGGAGATTATATCAAAATAATACAGTCTATTTCACATCTTTTTTTCTCATTTTCCAATACTGAACAAAATTGTATGTCAAGTCATCAGGTAATATTTATAACATAACCAATTTTAGTGATCAGCAAAGAGATGCCAGTCTCTCACATAATGCTGCACAATAATATTGGCTCACATTTGCAAACGTTACTGTCTCTTCACCTTCATTTCTTTTTTGTTTGACTTTGCAGCACTAAAGATCAGGAAGGGGTTAGAATCATATGGAAAAAAATGAGAAGAATGTCAAAAGAATGGGTGCAAAACTTTTTTAAAGTTTTTTTTTTTATTCTTAAGGTTTCTATGGTTATATACAAACCACATAAAAGATAGAATAAATGTATGCCCAGTGCTGGGCCTCATGGATAAGAGACTATATTGTAAACAAACATGGTGACCTTTTCAAGCATAAGAGTACCCAGCGCAGTACCTAGCACATCATCAACACTGAAAAATATTATTAAGCAAATATTAATTGGTCAATTACTTTTCCTCTAGAGGCTTCTATCCAATAGGAAAACTTGATGAATTATCCAAATAGACTCTTATTAAAATCCTTTCTGTAAGTGTGTTCTCTTTTTGGCCAAGACCCCTAAGTTTTTGAATGAGACAAACCAGATTGTCTAACATCATAGACACTTCTAATTTGTATTAGTGTCCCAGCGTCTGCATTACTAAAGCCATATTATCTGCCTGTGGCCCTGCATTTTTGCTGTAGAAAGCCATGGCAATCCCATTTAAAATCTTTTAACCTATTCGCTTCATGGTAGCAGCAGTAGCAGAGCCTTCTGGGCTTTGTAACATAATAGTGCCCCTTTATCACGCTGAATGGTTTATTAGAACCTGCTTGTACTGATGATTTAGTTTTACCATGGTGAGGCCACCACTCCAGGGCTTTCCACTCTGTTTGGGGACTCTTCTGTCATTTTAATGTTTAGGGGTTTGTTTTCTTGCGAAATTGGCTTTCATTTAATTTTAGCATTATTTACATTATTTATTATCAGGAGACAAATTGAAGACTTGGGGGTTGAGAACAGCGCACTGTACTGCAGAATCCCTCTAAAATCTGTAGTGTACCGATATCACTGAGAATATTCTGACTCTCAAAAGTCAACACACAGACTCTTGTTTCAGCTACAGAGCCAAATAGAAAAAATAATTCCTAACCATCTTCAAAAGTTGAATTTCACAAACCCAACTGCTCTGTTATGCTTAATGGAGTTTCAGACCCTAACTAATTTCCTTTGTCTTTTTTAATTCTACAGTTTCTGGGTATGGTAAGGGCAAAAAACATAAGCTAAGACCTGAGATCCTAATACCAAATACTGAGTAAAGTTAAACCCCTTGCTTCTTCTTCTTCTTTTTTTTTTTTCATTCTACCTTTTAACTCTATTTGCAGGCATGAAATTCTGCCTTTAATTTCATTATAACCCTGCCTAGTTCCTCTGCCCCATACTTCCATCTCCCCATTCAAGGAGGGACCATGAACAGAACCTCAGCCCACAAGGTACCAGTGGGCTCAGCACCCTTTTGAGGTTAATTCTCTCCAACCTATTTTGTAAACCTACCAATTAGGTTGGACTGGTCTTGGCTTTCTCTTCCTCTCTGTCTGAAATGGGCTTTAATTATCAATACATTTCCCTCTTCGCCTTCCCAAGACCTGAGATTTAATGACAAATCTAATCATAGCAAAAGTAGAGTTGAAAAAATAATGCTAATTTTTCAAAAAAAATGTAATTTTCATAAACTAAACATATCATAGTGAAAAAGTATCGTATTGCTGAATTTATGCTATTTTAGATATGGAAGAACATAATGTTCTAAATTAAGTTTGGTAGACAAGGATTGATTGGCAGATCTCAGCTTCCATTTAACCACAGCATGAGGAATACCTTTGTTTTTTTTCAGGCCACTTCTCAAATCATCAGACAACAAGAAAGCACTTTTTAAAACAATAATTAAAGGGCTAGTCAGAATAACTAACAAAAACCTTGTCGTTTTAAAATCAATCAACAAAACCCAAAAGCTAAAATTATTCATACCTCCATTCTTAATATCAGCAATGACATGAGAGATTTAATTAGGCGTAAAATGATCAAGAAAACATGGGAAAAAAACTAAATATCTATCAAACTATTTCTTTAGTAACTATGCTATGGATTAGGCCTTCAACTGCCATTGAAACAGTGAAATTGTTTATGCATCTGGCCTTGCAGACCATGATATTCCACGATGTTTGCTGTGTAAACTAGCAAAGAACAAAGACAATCGATGAGGGTGGATTCTTCCAAATTTCCGCAGCCTGCAATGCTAAGATACCCTTCCCGGTGACACATCCAAATGAACTCCATCCAGAATCAGACCTTTGCATTTGTCGACCTTTGGTGGAGGGGGAAAAAAAAAGCTAATGGATAAATTCCATGACTCCTTTCTTTCTGGTATGCAAATTTTCTTTGGCAAGTTCTGCGTAACAGAAATCTCATTGAATTTAATGAAATCGATGCAACAGCCAGAAGTTAATACCATTTAGGTACCAAATGTGACAATCACCATTATTGTTTGATTGACTTCAAAAAGAAACCTACAAAACATCTCTGATATCTTGTTCAGTTTCTGGGGATTTCAGAAGAAATTTGGTTAGTAACTTAACATAATTTATTTCTAGTTACTTCTTTTTTTTTTTTTTCAGAACTGAAAAATACTATAGTCATTGGCATTTGAACTGTTCCACAAATGATTTTTTTTTCTCCCAATATGGACTGATTACAGTCTGAAGCTTCATGCATTCTTTTAATAAATTAGTTATTTGATAAAACAATAGAATCAAAAGCCTCATTTGAAACCACAAGAATAAAGAATAAATAGCATCCAGTGTGACAATCCAAACATAAGGCTGAAGTATCTTTTTGTTCATCATTCACTAAAGCTTGACCTGAAACATGAGTTAAAAGTAACTGCCTAAAACAACAGAAGCCCTCCTGCTTTCTCCTGTATAGCTTCCAATTTGTCTTTGATCTGAGTTTTAAAAACAGAATAAAACTTAGCACTGATTTTTAAGAAAAATATAACCAGATTTCACTTTCTTTTAAATAGATCCTTGTAATGTTGCGTGAATGAGCTTTCTTACTGGAGACAGCACTGACTTATGGCATTAAATAATCTTAAAACAAGTCCTACAATGGTTTCAGTACAATGCTTAAGAAAACTTCCACCACTTTACTGAATATAACCTGAGTTTTAGAGAGTTCTGAAATTATAAGTAACAAAATGTGTCACTCTGGCTTTCTCTGATTAGTTTTCTTTCTAATACTCTCTATCCTTAGCATCTAGAAGGATGCCTAGTTTGCAACTGGTATTTAGCAAGTATTTGATCAATGAATAGTATTTAAAATGAATGAATCAATAAACATCTTCATTAGCCATGTAAATTATTAAGAGATGGACAGATTTTTCAAAATTCATATCCATAAAAAGAAGTTCCTACAAATGCAGAGGATATGCTCTCCATATTTAATGTAGGAATGGGAAACTGAAGTTAAGTGGCACATGAAAATGAAATCTCCCAAGCAGTAACATAACCATGTATATCAGGCTTTCTGATTTAGGTTTTTAAGTTCTCCTATTTAGCAAAATATTTAAGTCTAATTTTTTATCTTTTCTTTAAAGCACTCAAGTTTCATGGACTAAATGCTAGTTATTCATTTTAGTACTTTTTTCTACAGTTTTCAGAAGGATAAAAAAGGAAGAAGCAAAAACTACTTTCACCTCTGCTTCCAAAACATGATGCCATTATAATGAAGACAAGCAACGGGACCACAGAGAGATGCCTTCATTCGGCCTTCAAGTATCCACAGAAAATTATTATTATCTCCCCCACCACACACACACAACACACACACAAAAAAAATCTGCAAGATTTTTCAACCTTATCCCAGAGAGAGCCAAAATAAACTGTATTTTCTGGTGAGAAGAAAATTGGTGTTCAAAACCATAGAAAGCATAGATATAAATAACAAATTATAGTTCTGAATATTCATACCTGTATTCATTAGATTTTATTGCCTTAGCTATTGGCCAAGTTGTTACGAGTATTGATACGAATCAAAAGATAAGAGTATTGATTTTGGAAACCAACCCTTCATCTTACCCTTAGTGCCACCATTTTATGGTTGTGTGATTCTGAAGCATACCAACCAAGTACCTGGTAAATATAAAATGTATACAGTTTCTGCACACATATATGTGTGTGTATGTTGCTTTGAGTAACTTAAAAATCATAGATTTTTCTAAAATCTGAAATTTTATTATTGTAGTATTCATAATTTCAAAGCAGAGAAATGTGCAGAGAAATAAAGTTAAATCCGATGGTAAAAAACAAATTAACTAAATGTTGAGGCTATTCATAAAATGGAATTTTATCTTATTAATGAGAATATAGTATAACATTTAAAATACTTAAATCAGCTATATAGACTTTCCGGATATTTTATTTCTACCTAAACTAACATGCTATGATTAATTCTGAGCACCTATAACATAATCTTAAACTCTAAAGTGACAAGTCAGAAAAATGAAGAACCTTTTTTTTAACCCAGGCTTTCATAATTTAAAATGTAACCTTTTGGTTTATCTGATGCCTGCAAGCAGTGACATAGATGTTGACAGCATTAATATCACTATTTCTGTCACTAAAATCTATAGCAAATACATTAGCAGCCACAAACGGAGGTGGTTTTTCAGAGAGCTTGCTAATTGCATTGCAGCTGTGAACTTAGTTTTGCAGTGTTCATACAGAAAAACACAGAGCTGAGAAGGAAACACAAACCTTAAGAAGACTGTAAACAGATTGATAGCTACTTTTGAAGCCATGTATTTGTATTTAGATTATATATCATGTTCACATTATTGATATTATAGACTGATATTTTTCAAATCTTGATCAAGAGAGAGAGACTATCTATTAGTTTGAGACAGAATAATTTACCAAATGCTCTAAATTAAAGTTAGGAATTTAATTGAGTACAAGAGCAGATCTACATTAGAATCTAGGATGAACTGAATTCTTACTCTTCTTTAATTTGTCTATATCTACCTTCAGTCTCCCAATGCCCTCCAGGGCAAAGAAATCTCCTGTGTTCAAAGCACAAGTCCTTGAGTTCCTGGTGATAACCTTAGAGAATGTAGTCAAAGATGACCTATCAGAGAGGAGTAAAGCTGGGTTTCCAAAATAAGCAACCTTATCTGTGTAGCCTACACTTTTAAATGCCACATAGCAGTTTGCCCTTCTATCAAAAGGCACACTTATCCACCAGATACTCCTGGACAACGGAGGAAATGTGATTTTCAATTCTGAGCAATTAGTAATTTTTAAAAGCCATCACTCTGTTTCTATCATAAAGAATAAATACAATTCATTATCATATCTCTGCACCCCAATTTTGCTGTTTTCTTTAAAAACCAAATAGAATTAACAGTTAAAAATCACTTTCCTTATTCCATCTGCTGAAAATCCCAAATCTTTAAGACTGGAAAGAAGTTTCTCAATTACTTGCTTTCGTTCTCATTTTGCACATGGAAAAACATAGTTAGAGAGATGATGAGTATGATGAGGGCCCCTTCTGAAGTCATAGGCTGGTTGGGGCCCAAATCCCTGGCTCCCTGACCCTGCTCATTCCACTGCCTGTCTCAGCAGAGCGCTCCAAGGATGTACATTTCTTAAAAGTCAATGCTCCTCACACACCTTCAGAAAAACCATAAAGAGGGTATTCATTAGATTTCATTGCCTTAGTTATTATCCAATTTGTAAAAGGATAAAGACATTTTTGTTCAAAGCATCATGATACACCATTGGGCAATGTTCATAAATTCAATATTCTCCTAAGAATTAATCTAAGAATAGAAAAGGACAGGTATACCTTTATTTGATAGCACTGCCATACCGTTAAAAGAAAAGATACTTTCCAAATAAAACAAGTCATTGGCAGTAAAATGCGGGGTTTCCCCACCAGTTTTAACATCAAATAATCACATTAGGAAGCACCAACTGCCAGTGTCAAGAGGACAAAGGGATTCATGAATGGCGTGTTGTTAGATTATCCTTCTTCAATGTGTCCCTCCTTTTCCTTTTATTCTCTGTTCTTTGTGATTGCCTAAGCCCAAAACATAATCTTAATTTTATGATTGACTTAATCTATGACTTTGTGATTAACTTGATTCATGTGGAACTTAAAGATGGAAGCATATCACATAACCTATAAGAAAGCATTCATGGTTCATAAGTTATTTAACTAATGCTTATTCTAAACCCTCACATATCATGATTTGCCCTGAAGTGATAACTGAGAATAGAAGATAAAAGAAAGTGACTCAGGAATAATTGGACATTTTATATTTGAGATTTAAAATTTAGCAAAACAATCTAGACTTTGTTCCTCCAATGAAGTTTCATGTAGTTGAAACAAATAAAATCAGAGTTTACTAAGCACAGTACTTTATTCATCTTATGTCAATATTAAATAAAGGGACAGGGTACTTGAAATTGCTATTGTTTTGAAAAAAAAACGGGGGGTCCATTTTATTCCAACTCAAAATACATTATAAAAATGGACATAAAAATAACAAATTGCCAAAAATGATAAAACTTAATTCCTTAGAAGTAATAATTGAATTTTAGTAGATCTGTGTGTTTCATAAATATCAAGTAAAATAGTTCATTGTACTACACTTTTGCAGTTGAACTTCAATCTACGTTAATTCATTACAACTCTACATATTGGATTTTATTTTGCAGCAATTTATGCCATAAAGATGATAAAATCAAACTGCGAGAGAACAGGAGTCAGAAGGAACGTGACAGATATCTTGGTTTAAGGGCAAAGGCATGAGTTTGAATCTCACACAGACTCTCACCTTGCTTAAGACACATGATCTTACACAAGCTGTTTCACTGCTTTGGGGTTTGACTTCCTTTTCTATATAGAGGTGGGTAAAAAATACCCACCTCATGTGCTTATTTTAGTAAGAATTCTAGGGTCACAGGGTTGCTGTTCAACAGTGGCATTCTTACTCTTATTATCTAATTTCTCTTCACCCCCTTTCTTTGAAATGGGAAAATCCATCCAAGAGCCAGGGTCATTCATGTTGTCAGGTACCACCCCGGGGGAATTTGCTTTGTTTGTTTCAAATGTGCCCTTTGCCCAGGCCTTATGCTCAGGCTGTGCGGATAAAGAGGGGGAAAATCTTTTAATACTGAAAACTGGTTTGATTCCTACTCTTAGTAGCTGAATACCTAAAAGGGAGGACCAAGGGTCCCCAGGGAACAGCAGTAAGTGTCTGTAGTAACAAGAGATATAAAATAACTGTACACATTGCTGTTGCTTATTTCATATGTCATAACTCCAACGTCCCACTCTGAAGTATTTATCTGTCCAGGATGCTAACAACACCCCACAGACTGGGTGGCTTCAACACGGAAATGTATTTCCCACATTTCTGGAGGCTGGGAGGTCTGAGCTCAGGGTACCAGCATGATTGAGGAGTTCTGGGTGACCCTTCCTTGGTTCATGGAGAGCTGTCTTCTTACTGTGCCCTCACATGGCTGAGAAAGGGAGATCATCTTTCGTGTCTTTTTAAAGGACACAAATCCCATTCATGAGGCCTCCACTCTCAAAATCTAAGGCCCGGCCTCCAAATACCATCACGTTGGAAATTTAGTCTTCAACATAAGAATTTAGGGGGAATACGGGAACACAAGCCTTCTGTCCATAGCAGATGGAGTAGGGAGACTTTGTAGGCTGGCAGGATTCAAGGTTACATGTCAGCTGTTAGCGTCGGCCCTCTCACTTCCCTTACCTGACCCTTCTCCTGATGCCTTCATTTCTCTTCCTCTAGTCCCCCCAGGTGCCACCTTAGAGGCAGGGCTGTGCTGTTTTCTGCTGCCACTCTGCCCTATCTATCTATTCCTCTAGCAAACTTCCCTTCCTTCCCTGCTGTTTAGTTAGATAGTATGAGGAAAGTGCCTACTTCATTCCCAGGGAGGTAAGTGACTATTTACTTTTATCTTCTGTGGCGCATTTGCTTGAAAATCCAAATAAATCTCGAATGGACCATATCCCAAGCAATGTGAACAACATTTTCAGGTGGTGTCTGGTCACTCCTTTGAAAAATTGGGAGGACAAGGAATCCAGATGAGCTAACTTTGCACATGAAACGTGATTGCAGCAGCATCTCTAAACGGGAAGCTCGCTTCCAGCCTAACACCCAGGGGAAGGCTGGTCTCTTTATTTACAAAACTCCTAGGGCTCATGGGATTTACTTTCTTTTAGCTCATTAAAGCTTTTCTTTCTAAAAACAGACCTTCCAGCTTTCATTTCTCTGCTGGTAGCTCTTTAAGGACTCCACTCTCCCTTCTGATTTCTGCTCCTTGGACACAGATTCCCTCATGTTGTACTGATTCATCCACGACCAGGGCTCCCTTCCTGACAGCTGGCCTGTGCTTTGTTACGGGAGTTCCCCAACCTAGAGCTGGCTCACTTCATCATTGTTAATTTACAGTGTCACAGGTGTATTTCCGAACAATTTAATAAGTGTAATTGAATCCATTATACACCAAACAAGTTGTTTCACAAAATTCTATTCATTGGGTTGCCTTCTACTGAGGAACACCAGTAATTACTCTCATGATATAGAATACTTAATAATCTAGGCATCCCTGCAGAAACAGAAAAATCATCTTGAACACACGTACCTCTTCAAATGACTACAGTGATCACTGGCTTCCAGCCAATGATAAAGAATGTTTTAAAAGAGCTAGGATTTTTCATACGATAAATGAATACTTAAGATTTTTCTGTTTTTTTCTCTCTCTCTTTTTTTTTTTTTTTTTTTTTTTTAGGAAGGGACTGTATCACATAACATGCCTTGTCTATATTCGGAAAATGAGAACCAGATCATTATATGCATCCACTTACTTCAGGAGCACAGCTATGCCTCAGCCATTTGAAGGGTTTGCTTAATTATCTTGCAGGTGAAGAGTAAGAGCTTTATGGCTATCTAAAGATGCTGCTAATGTAGGATAAAATGCCTTTTCATGAATGTTTTTGAGGTTTAACGTTAACGCACTATATTATTACTCCATAGAGGGAAATGAAATGTAGTGCAAAAAACTAAATGCACCCAATGCATCAAATCAAGGCCAAAGAAGAATGGTGCTTCATGGAGAAAAGTTGTCACTGAGATGGCAACTTGCTTGTGTTTGTTAAAATAGATAAAAAGATTGCTTAAATAGTGTGGATTGCTTAGGATGCATGATCATTGTGGGCTTCTGGAAAATGTGCGTCCTTTCAATAAGTCAAAAACGTTTTTGTTGACTAATGTTAGAAGATGCTAAATTTATCAGGCTGGTTATTCATTGAAGAAATGTCAGAGTTTTACATGAGTTGCTCCACACTGAGTTGAACTAGCTTTAAAATGAGATCTCTAACACATTTGCTATTTAATCGCAAACTTATGACTAAGATGAAAGGTAACTGGAAGCAACAGAAAGAAGACTGACTCTGGTATCAGAAATAGTCCCTGGTCCAGTTTTTACTGCTAATGAGCACTGCTAGCCTGGACCTAGACTAAACACACGTTTTAGTCTTTTAAACCAGTACATTTAAACTACATACATACCCCACAGGCTTCAGTTATATTGATCAAGACCTAAATTAAGAAGAAAGAGAAAAATAATAGCTCTAAATTCTTGACCTTCCCAAAGGGAGCATTAAAAGCCATAATTTTGTTCCTCTCCTTGATAGTTACATAAAATTTTAGCCTTCTCTTGAAAAAGATTGAAATAGCAACTGGTAGAATGAAAAAGAGAGTGGCTACACTTTCACTTGCAAAAATAAAATAAAATAAAAGGCAATAGTATTACATATTTTTAAAAGTATAAATCAGAATGACAAAAGAATAACAGAAGAATAAAAGTAAAGGGTCTAAATTTCCCCTTTATAAGGCAAAGACTCTCAGAAACAATTGAAAATAATAATCTGTTATTTCTTACACAAAATATCGCAAAAATAATGTATCACAAGAAAATATCACACACAAGACTCTAGAATGCAGTTCCGCCCCTCAAAGAAAAACCCAGAGTACAAATATTGATATCACTATTATTTGCAGTAATGACTACATTCTCCGTAAGCTCTACAAAATGGGGAGAGTGAATTTTGTTTATAGGCTCCTAAAAGCATTTGGAATGTAATCAAACTTAAAGAAATACTTGTTGAGTGAATAAATCAGCTAATTAGTCATTGTTTTGTCAAAACATGAAATTGAGTAAAGAGGGCAATTTTGCATTGATCAAGTTTACAATCAATAGGAAATTTATAACAGTGTTCCACTTTTATGCCCTGAATATTCTCAAAATGTTTTCATTTCAAAGTGTCAAATGACGGAAATGCAGTCTTAGGTGTGCTCAAGTTACATTAAGAAATTGTATGGCTAAAAATATGGAAGTGACCTAGGTGTCCACTGATGGATGAATGAAGAAAATATGGTACACACGGAATACTATTCAGCCTCAAAAACATGAAGGAAATCTATCATTTGCAACAACATGGATACACTTTGAGGATATTATGCTAAGTGAAATAGGTTGATCACAGAAAGGCAAATACTGCATGGTTTCACTAATATGAGGTATCTGAGGAATCAGACTTATAAAAGCAGAAAGGAGGATAGTGGTTATCAGGGGTAGGAGAGTTATGAAGTTGGGAAGATGTTGGTCGAAGGACACAAAGTTTTATTTAGACAGGAACAAAAAGTTCAAAAGTTCTATTGTGCAATATGGTGACTAGAGTTAATAACAATGTATTGTATACTTGAAATTGCTGAGAGTAGATTTTAAGTGTCCACACACACACAGAGAGAGAGATACATATGTGAGAGAATGCAAATATTAATCAGCTTCATTTAGCCATTCCACAATACATGCATATGTGAAAACATCATGTTGTATACACTAATTATATACATTTTTTTATTTGTTACACAGCTAAATCAAAGGATGCACATGTCAGAGTAACTGCAAAGACAGCACATGAATGCTATACAAGAGTCCTGTTACGTACAACCCCACTCACAATCACCTCTTTCTTCATTCTCTGCACACCAGGTTCACTGCCCACCTAATAGCCCCATTAAGGAAACCCAGGTTCTCCTATATTTCAACCTCCGTTTAGATACATTGCCTCACACTATTGATAAGTATCATCAGCCTTCCTAGCTTTGCCAATGCCTCAATTCCCTTTCCCCACTCCTGCACATCACTCTTGACAATCTCTGGTCTACTTTATTGAACCTACCTCATGGGCAGGATCCATATGGGGCAAATTTGTGAAGAGTTGCATTCCTCTGCTAAGCAGTTTGTAAGGCATTCCAGCTTAAATAGAGAAGCAGATAATTGTTTTCACCAACATCCACCCCCTCGAAACTATCCCACTAAAATTTTTTTATTATTATTATACTTTATGTTCTAGGGTACACGTACATGTAACGTGCAGGTTTGTTACATATATATACATGTGCCATGGTGGTGTGCTGCACCCATTAACTTGTCATTTACATTAGGTATATCTCCTAATGCTATCCCTACCCCCTCCCCACACCCCTATTTCACTAAAATTAAAGCAAGGTCATTGCAGCCCGGGAGCCAGAATAATGAGAGATTATTGACAAAGAAACTAGTTACAAAAATGCTGAGAAAATCCAGGCAATAAAGAGAGAACTTGGAATAGCATGATCAGTAGGAATAAATTGGAGAAGTTGGGTTGGAAACACATTTGTGATTTAACAGGATGAGGTGGTTAACAATTAAGGTATGGAGTTAAAGATGACTTCAAAGTGAATAGTTTGCAAGATTCAGGGAATCATGATGCCATTCACACATAGACAGAATCATTTTAGAAAGAAACGACATCTTTGAGGGAGAAGGGAATAGCTTTCATTCTGGGCATCCTAATTTTGATGAATTCATGGAGCATTCAAGATGAGAAATCTAGTAGGCAGTTAAGAGGAATTTGGTCTAAAAATAATGTAGCTAATGTGGTAACAGGCTGTTTTGACTGAGCACCAGCCATAGGCAAGGAGTAATCATTGGAATAGTAAGAAATTACTAGATTTTATGGTAGATTAGATCAAGAGGAGGGATAAATAGCTCTTTGGCACAGTTGTACATCTTGGTGCCTATTTTGGGTCCTCAATAGAAATAGATTAGGACAGATTGCACCTATGGACATGGTGCAATATTTAAAGGTAAGCCATGCTGTAAAGAAATGAACATAATATTCAGTATCTTTAAAAATATTAGTAAAAAGCTACATAAACCAAAATAGCAACGCTAACATTGTAAAAGTAAATTTAGTTAAATGAAGTTATTAATGACTCAAACTTACATCTCCCCACTTCTTAAATCCCACAAGATTCCTCTTGTATGTAAGCAACACTTTCCTCAAACCAAGAGCCTTTTAGGAGCCTTCTATCATATCCATCTGGCACCAGGGTAGCAACGTTATGGATCATTGAGACAGGTGGCTAGAAAGGTAGATCACTTTTGTCAAGGAAGAAAATTTAAAGAGTCAAAGGATCATAACTCTTATCCTCTACAGTAAAAATGGCATTGTTGATGATTTAAGAACTTTGGATGGTGCTATTCAGCCCAGATAATTATAAAGAATACCCCATTGTGGAATAGTATTCCATAGGTCTGTAAATTTTCTGTCACTTTTCCTATTTCAGCTCATCTTACACATCAAACAACTCACCCTGTCTGCAAAATGGAAGATATGTCATATAACAGTTATATCAAAAAAGATCTTTTATGTGAAATCACTTCATAAAGTGCTGTTCGAACCTAAGGTATTAGTAGTTATTTTAGCCTATCACATGAATAGTGCATCCAGACACCAAGATGTAGAGATTTAGAGTCGAGCTCCTTTTTTTTTTTGGCCAAGCTCTTGGAAATAGTACCCTGGATTCTAAAATAGAAAAACGGCAGTACAGAATTATGATCACCGCTCTGGAGTTACTGGATTTAATTCTTGGTTCAAATAACAATGATAATAAAACCAACTTCAAATTCAGCACTTTTTTCCATGCATTGTCAACTCCTTTCGAATTTCATCTTTGACCCTGAAGCACAGATTCAATTCTTTCTTCAGAATGTTCACATTTATTTCACCTTCCAAATTACCTCCTTTTTCCTTGGTCTCTGAGTTTCAGAGGTACCTGATGCATAATTTATGCCCTAGAGACAAAAATATTGGCTGCCAAGATGCATAAAACTAGTGGCCCAGCTGTGAGGATGAATTAAGAATGGACACCATTTTATTTCATTTTAATTTAGTTTTGTTTAATTCTAGTTTCAGTTTTGATGATATTTCACCAGTCTTTTCCATTTTTTTTCTTTGATAACAACATAATTCAGGGAGAAAGTACAAATTTGCCACAGGTTGAACATTTAGTTTGTGTTCCTTAAAAAATAATGCTATGCTTAGTTTATTGCCAGAAAACTTCTTGCTTGATATTTTGGTCTGTTTTGTTTTTAACGTTTTAAACAAAGAATCTTCTCGCCTTTACTTCTGAGTTTCTTCCAAAGATACATATGCATTTCTAGGACGAGGAAACAAAGAGTTGTAAGACATCTATCATCATAAAAAATTAATCATTTGACTCATTCCCTGTCCTGCTTGTTTCAGTTAGTATTTGCAGCTTCCCAAGACCATATTGTTCTTCATCTGTATGTAAGAGCTCTGGTGTACCTAGAATTTGTAAGGTGTCCAATAAAAATGAAGAAGGGTCTCTCCATTTACTTTTCAATGGTAAAAATAATAATAATAATAATAAGAGAGAAGAGAATCAATTTGACATAACTCTCTCTTTTACTCTAATCTTATTCTCTGCCTTGTGTTAATTTCTAGCAAGGCCCTAAACAACTGAAAAATGAACATGTTGATTAATCTTTAGCAAGTGAATACATTGTTCCCTAAATGGTTTCAATTACACAGGTTAGCTCTGTTGAGGGTTGCACTCACTGTGATGTTCTAAAGAGACTATATGGTTTCTGAGAAGATAAAATATTCGGTAGCACTGAAACAGGTAGAATATAATCCTAGGTAATATTCCGGTGCTGTGTTGTGGATTTGCAATAAATCAATTCAGACAAACTGGAACTACATTTCCCAGAATTCCTTTATCTGGAGAGTTCTGGGTTGGGAGTGGAGCATAAGATAATTTGCACAAGATATAAAAGGTAAAAGTGAAGTAGCAGTCACACTCTTTGCTTGCTGTAAAGGTCCACAAGGGCGCCAGGCTGTGCTTCAGACAGCACACGTGGTTGGCCCCGTGCCAGCCCAACTGGTTGGCTGGGGTAGCAGCCAAGTGCAGCTCCTCAACTCCTTCCCACTCCCCTCCTTCAGCTTATCCCACCCATGGCAGCAGCAGATTTAGCTCCATGAGGAAAGGCTCCAGCTACTCCAGCAAATGGATTCCATCATCAAAGATGGAGACTAACAGGTGGTAAGAGGGGCTAATGGGTCCCATTTGGTCCTTGTGGGAACCAGCTCAGCCTCAGGAGTTCCACATTGTTCGAACCCCTCTCTACTTCACACCCTGTTTTCTCCCAACTGCCTGCCCCGTGGACTTAAGGCTCCAGCACCAGATAGTGAGGGAGCAGCCCCACATTGACTGCTTCACGTATCTCAGTCCACCTTCACGTGTCTCAGTCCGCTTAGGCTGCTATAAAAAATAACAAAGACTGGGTAGCTTGAACAACACTTACTTGTTCACAGTTGTGGAGGTTGAAATGTCCATGATCAGAGTTCCCACATGGTCTGGTTCTCATGAGGACTCTTCCTGGCTTGCAGATTGGGGCCTTGCTGTATCCTCACGGGGCATAAAGAGAGCTCTTGTCTCTTCATTCCCTTGTAAAGGCTCCAGTTCCATCGTGAGTTTCACCCCCATGACCTCGTCCAAGCCCAGTTACCTCCCAAAGGCCCAGCCTCCAAATACCATCACACTGGAGATTAGGGTTTCAACATATGGATTTTGTGGACTGCAAACATTCAGTGTATAGCAACCAGCTCCCACTTCTAGTGGACCTGCTTTTCTGACTCAGGCTCTAAATACTGCACAGTGAAATTGCCTTCTTCATGACTGTTCTTATGTGCTGTTTACCTCACTCTTTCCCATATCTCTGCCTCTCAGAATCTGATATAAACTTACAGGAAAAACTCAAAGCCTATCTTTTGCATGAAGCCTTCCCTGATATTTATGGTAAAAATTAACCAGTTTCTCCTGCATGTCCCTAAGCACTTTAGTTATATCTCTCTTCATGCACTTAATGCATCCTGCCTTGTATGGCAATTCTGTGTATCTCCGTCTCCCCTTGTAAATTTCTTGAGGGCAGAAATGATGTCTCACTCATCTTTGTATCCCCCAAAGCAACTATCACAGTGCCCCATGCAGAACTGGAGTTCAATAAATGTCTGTTGACTTGAAGCCTGGTGCAGCTTGCTTTATCCTCTGGCACTGCTTGGGTTGTCACCATGACTGTATCTAAAGGACAACTTTACCCTTCTGGGTTCCTTGCTCTTGTTTTATCTATTTTTATGACGTGTTTATACATAGTCCCTGCTTTATGCCAGAAGCCAAGCACTTTGGTGATACATTTTCAGTCAGGTTAAGTGTTTGGCATTTTTTTTCAAGTGGAAAGGCCCTCACCGGATGTATTAAGAGTTTTCTTTTGAAACCTTGTCGTGAAAATAAATGGAGCAAATACTTGCATACAATAAGGCACTGCATAGTTAATGTAGCAAAGTATCCTGCACACAGCAAGCTTGGAGGAAACATGGATTGAGTGATGGATGAAATAAACTGATGAGTTTACTAATGAATGAAAAGCCTAACCAACGGACAAAGCCATCAGGTATATGTATAGTACTGCCATTTTTAATGACATGATTTGAGACTCTTCCAAAGAAACGTAGATAACTACCTACCTTGATGTAGTCCTACCAACAGGCAGGGGATTTCTCTCCTCCAAATTGCAGTGGTTCATCATTCTTGCTTAGAGTTTGCTATAAGCTATAGTTTATAATGAACTATAACTTATGGTTTATACTAGATAGGTCTTATTTACATTTCAAAAAATGGGGAACCACAGAACAATTCACGGAGCAAAGTGTCAAAGGAAAGGAACTATTGTCAGAATAGATCTACATCTTTTTTTTTTTTTATCTAACATCTATGAAAGAAAGGGTGAATAGTAACGTATTAAATATTTTTCTAATATTGCTAACTAAATGAGAATTTTATAAAATTCTCTCAACTCCCATCTTGTATATGAGATTCTACAAGCTGCTATATATTGCACTAGAAAATAGGTACAGCTTTGTCTTGGAAGTTTTATGTTTCAAAACATTTTCCCCTCAAAGAAAGCTGTATTTCCAAGTCCTGAGGTGCCAAGTAAAAATCTAATATAAAGTAAAAGTAATTATCTAATATCTCACTTAGTAAATCATCAGGATAAAACTTCTTTAGGAAAAAGCTAGCTCTTTTTGTTTGTGAGGAAAAAAGAAATAAAAGAGACTCTGGGAAATTTTTCAAGTGATTTTTAAAAGCAAAACTTTTACTCTAATCACTTTCTTGTAAACAAATCTAAGAAAATAATAGTTTAGCTTAAGGTAAGAGTTTCCTGGCTTAATTTGTGTCCACTTCTATGCACAACCTATCATCTTACCTCTCACAGTGGTTGCACTTTACGTATCTTAAGCTTATCCTGGTCAGCATAGGTATCGTCACAAAATTGCTTTGGTAACCCAGGAACTGCAGTATTTCTGTTGCCTCATCTAACAATTTATCCAACTAGCTTCATTATCTAACAATTTATCCAACCAATCAAAACTCAAGAGGGTCAGAGAAGATTCCGCAAGTCATTCATCCAACAAACCTTCACTGAGCAGTAATGAAACGTAGGCTCTGGTTTTCAATTTAGGATCGAGGACAGATGCACCCAGATGAGTACAACACTTGTCACAGGTGCAACCATGGAACTTCTCCACAGACACCAAGAGGTCAAGAAAGACAATAGAGAAAGGGTGATTCCTTTTTTTTTTTTTTTTGAGACAGCCTGCTCTGTCACCCAGGCTGGAGTGCAGTGGCACAATCCCGGCTCAGTACAACCTCCGTCTCCCGGGTTCAAGCGATTCTTCTGCCTCAGCCTCCTGAGTAGCTGGGACTACAGACACGCACTACTACACCAGGCTCATTTTTGTATTTTTAGCAGAGATGGGGTTTCTCCATATTGGCCAGGCTGGTCTTGAACTCCCGACCTTGTGATCTGCCCGCCTCAGCCTCCCAAAGTGGTGGGATTACAGGCGTGAGCCACTGCATCCAGACAAGGGTGATTTCTAAATTACATCTTGAAATATTATCAGTGTTCATCAGGCAGAAAAAGGGTCTAGATACGACAAAGGCATCTCATGCAAAGAAAGCAGACGGAGCAAAGCATGAGGTATGGAAGGCTTTGGTGTAATCAGAAAAACATCTGGTGTGGCCGATGCTTGTCAGGGAGAAGGAAGAAAGTAAGGGATGCATTCTAGGTTGAACTGTGCCTCCCCAAAATTTGCATGTTGAAGTCCTAACCCCATCTCTCAAAATGTTACCGTATTTCAAAATTAGAGTCTTTAAAGAGGTAATTAAGGTAAAATAAGACTGTTAGATTGAGCAGTAATTCAATCGTACTGCTACCTTAGAAGAAGAAGAAACTGGGACACACAGAAATACCAGGGATGTGTGTGCACAGGAAAGACCCAGTGAGGACAAAGAGAGAATGTGGTATTTACAAAACAAGGAGACAGGCTGCAGGAGAAACCAACCCTACCAGCACCATGGTCTTGCACTTCCAGCCTCCAGAACTGTGAGGAAGTAAATTTCTATTGTTTAAGCCACCCAGTCGGTAATGTTTTGTTATGGAAGCTCTAGCAAGTAGTACAAGATGAAAGAGATGAGGGAGGCAGGGGTCTTCCCGGGAGAACATGTATGCCCTGAGAAGCTCACACATCCTGCAGGCTATGCAAATCCTTAAACAGTTAGACACAGGAAATTAGCAACATATGAATAATATGTTATACTTCATAAAAGTATCACGCTGACTATAGGAGGAAAAACTGTTAAATCAAGCAGCAATGAGAGGCTAACAGAGGCAGGCATGGAGGGGAGAAGAGGTCTGATGTGTGAGATGTTTCAGAGGCGTACTCAGCTGAAGCTGGACCCAAAGATGATGTCATGTTGTACAAATGAGAACGACAACCCAGATGTGCTTCCCTGCTGGGACCTATGATACAGGAACTCAATAAGCATGTATTTATCGAATGAATGAAGACAAGCCAACTACCTGCTTTCATTAGATGGACATCTGAGAATAAACCATACTACCCCAAACATAATAACATCCATTCTGCTACCCCATGTCAATTACACTTTGCCATATACTAAATGTGCAGAGAGTTGAGTATTGACTATAAAAATATAGACACAATATTCATCCATTCTCATACGATTATACACTATCTGTTTTTCTATAACATGTGTTGATTGATTGCTCAGTGGATATACAATTATGTGCTAGCTTGGTTCAGGAGTGGTGTTATAAAGTAACACAGACTAGATTTGTGCTCTAAAAAATATTTTTAAAAATTCAGAGGCCAAAAAACATGTGTTCTTTGAATGTATGTAGCAAAACAAAATGTATTTCAAAATGTCAGAGGAGAGGTGCTGCTGGTATGGCCCTGAGATATCTTATTCTAAAGGGTCACGTAGAAAAATTTCTGTGTGAAGAAAGAGTAAAGAAAAAGTTTAATCAAGGCAGTAGGAACTTAATGAGCACTGAGGGATGGGTAGAGTTAGAAGGTTTGTCTTCTTCAAGATTTTTGCAAAAGCACAGAAGATAAGTAAGAAAATAGTAATACAGAATGCCGATCTGGCTGGTGTGAAAAGAAGTCCAGATATCATCTAGGTTACCCATTTTAGTTTAGAGCAGGGGTTGGCAAACTGGGGTCCATGGGCCAGATCCAATCCACTCCCTGTTTTTGTATTGTCCATGAGTAACAAATGGTTGAAAAACATCAAAAGGAAAAAAAAAAAATCTCGATATGCAAAAAGTATATGGAATCCAGTATTTGTTAGCCATAAATAAAGTTTTATGGGAATACAGTCATGGTCATTATGTTTCCATATTGTCTGTGGCTGCAAGGGCAGAACTGAGTAATTGCGACAGAGATTGTATAGCCCACAGAGCCAAAAAGATTTACTATCTGGGACTTCACAGAAAAAGTTTTCTGACCTGTGGCTTAGAGCAGAGATGTAAAGGCCAAAGACGTAGACTGTTATTGTCTTTTCCTGAACACCACAGTGATACAGAGGCAAGTTTCCTGCACACAGGACCATGTGTTTGTTAAATTAGCATATTCTAATGTGTACTCCATGGAAATTAAGTTCAAGGAATATTAAGTCATCACCTGGCAAAAAGAGGTTCAAAACAGCCTAAGCAAAATGGTAACTTTGAGAGATGATGAATGAGATTTCAAGGCATTAATATGCCAATATGTTATGGGTCTATAAACATTTCTCAAACACCCTGGTATTTTTTTCTGCTCCATCTAACTCTCTAACATGGGACACTGAATGGGACTATTATGTGATAGAACTGGGGAAGGTTACATCAATTTGGTGAAGATTATGATGATCAATAACATTTATTCAATACTGAATTATTTGAAAATTTAACTACAAAGGCATGCAATATGTGATATTCTATTGATAATTCATAATCTCAAAAGTTGCATTCTGATATTAATGTTGCCAACACATACCATCTACTTCTTGGTGACCTGTAAGAATTAAATTCTTGGCAAGGATACATAGCTTCTGAAGGCAGGGAAAGTCTACTGGCATGAGTGCTACTGTTTAAAAAGAACAAAGAGGGTTTAATGTAGTAGAAAGCCAAGGTAGCCAGGTTATCAACCAGCACAGATTTCACTCAGAGCCTCTAATCAGCTGGACCACTTGGAAGAACACACAGCCTGCAAGGGATAATCACTGCTTGGAAGGTATGTTATGCAAAATATGTTTTCTTTGTGTGAATACCGCAAGGCACTGATTTGGCTCCTAGTAGGAACAACCATGGAGGCTGATAGAATTATCTCACCAATTTTTACTGTTTGGGAATATTCCTAAAATTTTAACTTCATTTCTTGATTTTCATATCACTGGAGAGAAGTGCTAACAAATCAGGAATGGGATAATAAAATACACTGCCGAAAGTAAGAAGAGAACGTCTATCAATTTGTTGAATGGCATACTGAAGTATTTGGTGTTTTTCATTTTGCTACATACTTTACCCAACAGTTGCAGTTTGCCTTCCCAAAGAAAATTCACATGCCCAGAAGGCACCAATCTCAACCTTTCTGTGAATGGTGGATTAAAGAGTACAAAAACAGGCCAGGTGCCATGGCCCACATCTGTAATCCCAGCATTTTGGGAGGCCGAGGTGGGTGGATCACCTGAGGTCAGGAATTAGAGACCAGCCTGGCCAACATAGTGAAACCCCATCTCTACTGAAAATACAAAAATTAGCTGGGCATAGTGGCAGGCACCTGTAATCCCAGCTACTTGGGAGGCTGAGGCAGGAGAATCGCTTCAACCCGAGAGCTGAGATCGCACCACTGCACTCCAGCCTGGGCAGTAAGAGCGAAACTCCATCTCAAAAAAAGAAAAAAGAATACACAAACCTACTTTCTGCCCAGTTGTCTGGGTATTATGTGTTATCATCATCATCATCATCATCATCAGAGAAATTTCTATCCAGGAAAGGCTTAATTTAAATTACCACAAAGGCCAGACATCGTGGCTCACATCTGTAATCCCAGCAGTTTGGGAGGTTAAGACAGGAGGATCATTTGAGGAAAGGAATTCTAGACCATCTTGGCCAACATAGAAAGACCCCATATCTAAAAAAAATACAAAAATAAGATGGGCATGATGGTGCACACCTGTAATCCCAGCTACTTGGGAAGATTGCTTGAGCCCAGGAGGTTGAGGGTGCAGTGAGCCATGATCATGTCACCACACTCCAGTCTAGGTAACACGAGACCCCATCTCTAAACAAATAAATAAATTACCATGAAGTCATAACCCTTAGTGATCTGTCCAGTAATTTCTGATGTTTATATATGTTAACTGACTTTCTAAAATATGGCAAAAGTTGCTAAAAATGTGTCACCATAGCTGCTATCATTTTATTTTTTTAATATTAAATCCAAAGACTGGTTGCTAAGATCCTGAACAATAATGAACTTCGGGAAATTCTAGAAGAAAACAGAAGGTGACACAAGTAGATTGGTCCTCGTGCATCCTCATGGCCACCTTCTGGCATGAACACTGATTTTTATTTGGCACCTAACTCACTATCAGTTCATAGGACCTGAATGTGACCCATGGGTGAACTAATCACTATGTTGCATTTTCCCTGGCCACAAATCAAGGTGGTTTGTAACTCAAGCTGGTCAAATCAGAGTGACTCTCAAGGGATACTGTCAGAAAAGTTACTTGTTTGTTGCAGACTTAAATGTCGCTGACACTGACACTCGTGCTGCTGTGGTCATCCTGCCACTATGAAGACACTGTCTGGACTAAAGCCAGGCTAGGGGACAGATGAAACTGTGAGGTGGAGGAATATTGAGTACTGATGACATCATTTGAGGTCCTAGACCAGATTATGGTTAAATCTAGTCCTATCACATACTTTTGATTAATACTTCACTTTTATTAAGCCACTTTGGGTAAGTTACAAGGAAGTGTTTTAGCTGTTAAAGTAACCAAAAAATAATAATAATAATAAGCGTCAGAGCCATGCTGATAGATCAGCTCGAATGAATCTGGTGTTTCACTAGGAGAAGGAAACAAAGAGACAACTGAGTCCAGAGTTTCTTCCTTCCGGTGCGTTCGTGGTCTTGCTGACTTCAGGAATGAAGCCATGGCCCTTCACAGTGACTGCTACAGCTCTTAAAGGTGGCACGGCCCCAAAGAGTGAGGGGCAGCAAGATTTATCGTGAAGAGCAAAAGAACAAAGCTTCCACAGAATGGAAGGGGGCCTGAGCAGGTTGCCCCTGCTGGCTGGGGTGGCCAGTTTTTATTCCCTTATTTGTCCCTGCCCACGTCCTGCTGATTGGTCCATTATACAGAGCACCGATTGGTCCATTTTACAGAGTGCTGATTGATCCATTTCACAGAATGCTGATTGGTGCGTTTATAATCCTTTAGCTAGACACAGAGTGCTGATTGTTGTGCTTTTACAGAGTGCTGATTGGTGCGTTTACAATTCTTTAGCTAGACATAGAGTGCTGATTGGTGCATTTTTACAGAGTGCTGATTGGTGCATTTACAATCCTTTAGCTAGCACAGAGCACTGATTGCTGCATTTTTACAGAGTGCTGATTGGTGCATTTATACTCCTCTAGCTAGACACATAGTGCTTATTGGTGGGTTTACAATCCTCTAGGTAGACAGAAAAGTTCTCCAAGTCCCCACTCGACCCAGGAAGTCCAGCTGGCTTCACCTCTCACTACCACAAATAAAGAACTAGCATAAGCCAAACATTTTATGTTTATTAAAACCACTTTCCCTTCTGGGTTATGATATTGGTATTTTGCTCCTATTTCTGACCTTCAGAGTAAAAATTATAGATCTGAGCTGCCTGGGTTTTGCCTGTATCCTCCCTAGATTATAACATTTTGTATTCCTTTATATTTGGATTTACTTTTTAGGCTAATCTTATCACACATAGTGACACTCAGAAGTTCAGTGTTTACTATTTGTCTTATAAAGAAATGAAAGCTCCATTCAGAAGGCATATGCAACTGTTCCAGTTGTGTCCAGGTGTACTCATTCATGTAGTCAATAAACAGTGGAAAGCTTCTCTATTCCAGGCACTGTTGTTTGTACTGGAGACACAGCAGTGAGCAGACAGGCAGACATGTCTCCTCTCGAGGAGATCACATGCTAGAGGAGGAGATGGACGATACACAAGAGAAACACATGAAATTTAAGTATTTTAGATAGTGAATTCCATGACAGGGATTCCTGAGGTGGGTAGGAGGATGAGTGACAACTTTACATAAAGGGGATTGGGGAAGCCTCAGCAGGAAGGTGACATTTAAGTAGAGACCTTAATTAAGGAGGTCAGAAAGAAGAAACATTGTAAGCAGAGAGAGTCGCAGGTGCAAAGGTCCTGTGGTGACAGCATGCTGTGGGCACTGTGTGTGCTCTAGAAACAGGAGGGAAGCTGAATCCATGGACCAGACAGAATGAGGAGAGAGAACAGCAATAAGAAGTGAGACCAGAGAGTATATGGTAGAAACTGAGTGGTGAAAGAAGGTAGCAGATCCAGTAAAGCCATACAGGCTATACGGATCCAGGCTCTTTTTCATTTGTCTGTTTTCTTAATGAGTAAAAAACATTGGGGCCGGGGGCAGTGGCTCAAGCCTGTAATCCCAGCATTTTGGGAGGCCGAGATGGGCAAATCACGAGGTCAGGAGATCGAGACCATCCCAGCCAACACGGTGAAACCCCGTCTCTACTAAAAAAAAATACAAAAAACTAGCTGGGCGAGGTGGCGGGCGCCTGTAGTCCCAGCTACTCAGGAGGCTGAGGCAGGAGAATGGCGTGAACCCGGGAGGCGGAGCTTGCAGTGAGCTGAGATCCGGCCACTGCACTCCAGCCTGAGCCACAGAGCGTGACTCCGTCTCAAAAAAAAAAACAAAAAACAAAAAACAAAAAATAAAACATTGGAAGTTGTAAGCCAAAGAGGGATGATCTAACTTACGTTTTAACAGGCTTACCCTGGCAGTATTAGAATAGACTTGACGTCAAGATCAGAAGGGAGATCACACAAAAGAATATGATAATAATCACAGTAAGTAATTGTAATGGCTTGGATGGAGGTGGTAGTGATAGAAAGGTTAAGGATTTATCAGAAGTCCAGACGCCATAATGCAAAAGGAACTTCACCATCCAAGTGCTCTGGCCACTGCTTGCCTCTCATGCCACATTCCAGCCACCTTGACCTGCCTCTGTTTCCCCTGGTTCCCTGCCCTCTCGCCCTAGCAGATGCTAACCTGCCGTCACCCAGCAGGATTCAAGCTTGAATTCACCTCCTCCAAGGAGCCTTCAAAGCCCTTATCACACTAGTTCTGTTTATTTGTCTACCTCCCACCCCACCGTTACATTTCTAGCTGCTTGAAATTCCATTCTGTGACTTGGTCAAGGTTACATCCTTGTGGTTTAAACAGTGTTTGCCATAAAATCAACACTCATAAATCTATGTTTAATGAATGAGTGAAATCCCATTTTTATTTCGTGCTTTTAAATTCACTAAATTGCTCTTCCCTCATTTGTAAAATTGGGTAATAACTTCCTTACTAATTTTGTTGATGTGAAGATGTAAGTGTCCAAGATAGATACAGGCAGAGAATAGGCACACAGACATTTCTATAGCTTCACTCACCAATTTTCAGTTTATACAACTAAGGAAGGCTGTCTTATTTTGGCTGACTTTGTTTGCCTTTTGAAAAACATTTCTCCACTTTTTATTTAAACTGCCACTTTACTTTTTTGAATGCTTGCTTTACCTTTTAAAATATTAGCCGAAGGATAGGGAAAAGACGTTGGATTCAGTGAGAAACAAACCAAACTTTTGCAAGAGCTTTGCTTATTCAAACAAAAACAGTACTGTGAATCCCCCCCAAAGGGAGAGTGGGTGCTGACCTAATCTTGTTTGCTTTCCTATTCAGTATTCTTTCCTACCAGCCTCCCTGGGGGCCTTAAAAGGAATTACCAAACTGCACAAAGAACTGCCTTGATGGTCATGCTTACTTGGTGTTTCTGGTCTAATGGACGAATGATGTTGAAATAACAGAAAAGTGCATTTTTTCATTTTTATTTTGATAGCTTAACATTTTTAGGAAGTTTGTCTTCCTCTCCAAAAAAGTATTACATAGAAACAGCAAATTGATTGCTTAGTAGGGAAAAGAAAATACCATCATACTCCCCGGGAGAAACTGAAATGGTCATTAATTTCAGTCATTGTAGCCTCTATTTGTTGGTATTTACTATATAGGCTAAATAGGCACTGGGATGTGTGAATTTTCTCATGTACCACCCACTCCTCTAGAGGTCTATGAAACGTACACTGGTATTATCACCATTTTGCATGTATGGAATGTCAAGCTTCAAGTGATATAGCAGTAACTTGCCTAAGGTTACATAGCCTTCTAAGTGACAGAACCTGTAGACTAGTGACTCCATGATACATATTTCCCTTTAGAAGTGCCTTTTCATTTGTATCTTCCCATTTTATGAATTGTATATCAAGGCTTTCCATATCATTTTTCAACTGTTGTGGTGGGTCCTCTAGACAAAGCAAGAGGGAGAGAAAATTAGATAAGTCACCTTTTTAATTTCCTTGTTCATCAGGTAGACCATGCCAAAGGAATCTTCTTAAAACACTGCTTTCCTCTGACTCCTGCACTACACATAAAGCATTGATAACTCCCATTGCTCTCATCCCAATAGAACATAGGTCATATTTCTTTGTCTGACATTCAAGGGTCTTCACCCTCTGCCCTGGTCTTCTTATCTGGTATTATTTGGGCCTTATACTCCAGGCCACAGCATGAGTTTCTGTACTGAAAGGCTGCTCAGCTGTATGCAATGAGCCTGTTTTAAAAAGGCTTCAATGCAAGTCCATCTGTCTGCTCTCCATTTTTCAAATACCCCTTGGGCTCTCCAACTCCATTCCCATTTCATCTCTCTTGAATGCCTCCCTCTATAATTTGTCTATTGAGATCCTATCATATTCAAATGGTTGCTCAAGCTGTTCATCTTTAACTATGTCTTTCCTGATCATTTTGGTCAGAAGCAATTTCTCTTTTGTTCCACATTCGAATAAAATTTACTTTGAACCATACATTCATGGCGCTATTCCCATATTGATTTGAATAGGAACCTGTCTCATCTCCTTTACTAGATTTCAATCATCTTGAATATAGGAAATTGTAAGAGTCCAGGATAGGTTTGGTTATGGTGTAATACAGAAATTTCTCAGTGAGTTAGAATAGCAAATGTGTATTTCCATCTCATGTTCTGTGTCCATCAGCTCTGAACTTGGCTTCCATAGCATCATCCTCCACCATGTGGGAAGTGGCCAGTTACAATGGCGAGGGCAAGGAGAGGTAAGGTAAACACTAGTTCTTAGGGCTTCTACTCAGAAGTAGCACATCACACACATCAAACCTACTTACATTTTATTGTCCAAAACAAGTAATTGGCCAAGGACAACTTCAAGGAGAGTGGAGACATGCAAACACAGCATGGTCCTGGAAGGAGGTGAAATAGGATATTTATAAAATTCCCTAATGGCTCTCAAAGCCATCTTCACAGGCCTCACAAGAACTAAGGCCTTTACCCACTTCTGCATTTCAGGCATGCCTCACCAAGACAAAGACTAAGACCATCTTCTTGTACTTCTCTACCATGTCAGTATATACGAGTAGGGCTGAATTGGCAAATACTCTTCCTGTTCTGGCTCCTAGTGTTTCATAATCACGAAAGTACAAAGCCAGAAAGAACAGACAATCATGCCTGTACAACCTCAGATGCCCTTTGACCTTCACACACAATTAATATTGTCTTGCTAATCATTAAAAGGCTGATGTCTCAGTTATTGACAGATCCAAAATCTCAGTGGCATACAAAAATAAGCATGTTTTTTCTCACTCAACTTCAGGTTAGCTGGGATGTAGCTGAGCTAGGTTAGCCTCAGCTGGGTTGGGGTCCAGGCTTCAGATTGGGTCCAAGTTATTCTGTGTGTGTCTCTCTCATCCGCTTAAAAAAGTTACTCAAGGTATCTTCTCATGATAAAAGACAGGAATACAAGAGTGCAAGCCCAACTGGGCAAGTGTAGGTTATGCCTCTGATCAAATTGTACCTGATAAGATCTATTTGACCAAAGTAAAACACATACTCAAGCCCCAGACCAAGAGGTGGAAAAGAACACTTTGTCCACCATGAGAGAAAGTCACAGGGGCAAGGAGAGAAACAGTATACTCCTTCTGCCAATGCAGTAGGGAAAGAGGTAACACTTGTGTGCAAGAATCTATCTACCCTATTTGATGTCAAACAAAGGGGAAATACATGAATTTTGTGATAACATTTTTTTACGCTCAAGCAATACTTTCTGCAGGACTTCTCTAACTCAGAAAGATGGATGTGCACTTATCTAGAGAGTTACGTCTGAGCTATATATGTTAACTGACCTCCGGAACTATGTTTTTTAAAATAAATTGCTTGTTCTTCTTCCACTGCAAATCACACAGAGAAAGTCTTGGACTGCTGGAAATTAGAAGGTGTCTGATGTGTTAGCATTTGTGGGATGATTGGGACTCCGTGCCTATATTATCTGGAGCATTTGCGTCAGGTGTGATATGGCCAGTGCCAAGTTGTTGGCAGTAGCACCATTATCACACAGCTCCAGCAAAGATTCCCAATGTAGGTGACAAGGTTCTTGTCCCCTTGTCAAGATTCAGCAGGAAATCTTGAAGGGAAATAGATTGAGCTCCTAGACCTCTTGCTACTACCAGCAGATCAGGAAGGGGGTCTTAAGTATTTCTACCCTGAAGACATACTGGAATCACTCTCCACTTGTATAAGGTGGCACATGCTTACATAATTAATTAGAGATTTGCAGGATATTAAATTTAAAATGACTAAAACACAACAAAAATATTTAGAAAAATAGAGGCCAGGAAGAGAGAGGAGAGATCTAATGCAAGAAAATATTAATGCAAATCCGACTGTTGAATGGAGCTCAAGAAACAGGAATGAGAAGTAAATTGTTTAAAATAACCCATTTGGAGAATTCTTTTTTCTGCAGAAGGTCCAAGAAAATTGAGGCACTCAAAAGTTTTTGAGTATAGAGTTTATCTTATATTGAAAAACCACATAGACATAGGCAAAAGCAGTGGAACTACAGTTTCTGACTTGAATTCAGTTCTGCGGGTCTGAAACAAGAAGCTCTGGAGGGTCTAAGGGAAGCAGGTTAGAACAAAGAGCTGGACTGGAAAATTTCATAGTGCTGCTTGTGGTAGTAAGCTCTATAATTTACCAATAAGAACATAATTTTTATCCCCAAATTGTGTGCTCTGTGGTAAGGTAAATTATCATTTTCTAGTCTAAACAAATGGCTGCAATATTCTGGTGTGGATTCTGCCCCACGAAAAAAGGATATGAACTATTGGTGTAGGACTGGGGCTGACCTTCCAGGGTTTGAAGAATGCATTCTCTCTTCAGCTTTTCACAGGTGCAAATGGAGAACACAGGGTGAGCACTGCTTGCCAATGTCCTGGTGGCCCCCACCACCATTTGCATTTAGCCACAGTGTGGTCCATCCCATCCCATTTGTGATGATGGAAATGTTCTATGTCTGTGCCACCAAGAAAGGGGCCACTTGCTACATGTGGCTATTGAACACTTGACAAGTGGCTGATATGACTGAAAAAATAATAATTTTAAAATTTTATTTAATTTAATTAAATTTGAATAGTTACACGTGGCAAGTGGCTCCCATATTGAATAGCACAGCTCTAGCATCTCGGAGTCCTCTGAGCCTCCACACTCTTTTAAGTACTCAAAAGCCGATCACATGGTCCCTGTTCTGCAAACACATACTCTCACTGCCAGTAACTGAGTGCCAAGGAGCAAGTGGCAGTATCTTAGCAGGTTTTTCAATTGTCAAAAGAAAAAAAAATTTCTGCTTCTGGGCAGACATCTGACTGTGCAGCCGTTGCAGAGAGACAATTTAGTTCAGAATTATGTGCCACCCTGACTCTACCTGGCAGGTGCCTTCTGTGCTAGCTCTTCTATCTGCAAACTTGAGAAAGATGACAGCGTTTTAAATGATTAACTCCTCTGGGTCACATTACTTAATTATACAGTACATCCAGGGATAGGCACATGGGTCTTTTATGGTAAATGATATGACGGTCTTAAAAACTCATTAATATGTCATTAACCAAGCAGACATTTACTAATTAAACAATTAGCCCCTCTGTTCTATTCCTTTGTTCCTCCCAGAGATGCTCGGTTACCCAGATCCCCAATTTAGCAGAAGTCTCCCCCTTCTTTTCCCAGAGAAAATCACTCGTAAAGGAAACTCAGAGACTAAATGATTTTACCAGATTTTTTTTCCAAGTTGGCTACAAAGACAATCAAAGTTGATTTCCACACCATAAATGAATGTGGATGTTGGTCTAGTTTAAATAAATCATCTTGATATGTAAACCAATTTTAGATATATGTGAAACAGCATCCACCATAACTGGCGTAAATAGTGAATATAACAAAACTACATATCCCAGTTAAGTAAATACAAACAGACAAGATTAATGACTTGAGATGTATTAATGTGATTCATCACATAAAGTCAATACCAAAGAAATATGTAATGTTCTTAACTTTGTATCTCAGAAGGTTTTTAATATCCATTATGCTTTCAGCTAATTTTAGCTAAATCATATTTGTTGCGTTGAAACTATGCTAAACTGTGGCACAAGGGGGATTATTCAGAATATCAAAATATAACATCACAAATGTCTTATGAAACAAATGTCTTGTGTATTTTAAAAAGTGAAATGTAATAGTTTAAAATTCGGATTAGCAATTTTCTAAGAACATTCAGAAGTATTAGAACACACGCATATTTTTTCAGCTACATTTTGGTTCTCTATTTTAAGATTCAACTTGGCCGGGCACGGTGGCTCACGCCTGTAATCCCAGCACTTTGGGAGGCCGAGACGGGCAGATCACGAGGTCAGGAGATCGAGACCATCCTGGCTAACACGGTGAAACCCCGTCTCTACTAAAAAATACAAAAAACTAGCCGGGCGAGGTGGCGGCGCCTGTAGTCCCAGCTACTCGGGAGGCTGAGGTAGGAGAATGGCGTGAACCCGAGAGGCGGAGCTTGCAGTGAGCTGAGATCCAGCCACTGCACTCCAGCCTGGGCGTCCCAGCGAGACTCTGTCTCAAAAAAAACAAAAAACAAAAAACAAAAAAAAACATTCAACTTGACAGTTACTTTTATCAATCTCCTGTTGACCTAAAGTAATGAACACTGGCAAAGGATCAAAAGCTGGGTAATAACTGGGATGGTCCAGGGATGATAAAAAATAATAATAATAATAATAACACGCTGGAATTGCTGGTGCTCAGATGACCACATTCTCATGTAGCATGATCAGCTCCAAGTTGGTCAACTATTTTTGGTTTTTCTAGTTTGTCTGTTGGCTTGTCTTTCTGCCTTCCAACGAGGTGATGAAGCTGAGTGAGAATTAACACAATGCCATAAATTATACTAACAGCAAAGTATGTCTAGTTAAGATTCTCAATAGCTCTAATCTTGTGGAGGACCAGCAAACGGATTATCCAGTCCATGAAATGGGTATGCAAGGGGTCTCGGGGTACATGGAGCACTGTGCCCAGGGCATTAATTGCTCCAGAAAAGCCCACTTCATGCAGACAACACTGATTCTTAGACCAGAAACAGCTCTACAGTGAAGTTAATAATGCATGAGCTTCAGGACCCCTCAGTGGCCCAGGCTCTTGCAAGTACTGGGAACTAGTACTTACTGGTTGGGCAGGGGAAGTCAGGCAACAGTTAGGAAAAAACTCTGTAAATTGCTGCAAGTGATTTAAAAAGGAAGACGCATCGATCTTCAAAGCTCCTGTTACATGTTCACATTTCTATTACCATTCCACATAAATATGGACTTTCATATTTATTTATATTTCAAATTTTCAGTACCTTTTTAAAAGGAGAACTCCTCAAATAATGTAAGCCTTGGGATGTACAAACACAGATCTCCTCTTAAGTTAACTGATGCATTTGCTGCTGACATTAAATAATGGGCACTGATTGCTAGAATCTATTGTAAGATGCTATTTGATTTAGCACAAAGTTGAGGAATATTAATTGAGTATGTGAGTATTTAAGGGTATTCTGCAAAGAGCATCATGATTTTTGTGATTTTCTGCTGGCAGAACACGACTGGAAAACTCTCACTCCACATAGAAAACACTGGGCAGAGAAGCAGAGGATCTGGCTCTCCTTGTCTGTGCAGCGCTGAGGGACTCTGTGGCCTTGGGAAAGTTAGTGTCTCTGGCCCTCAGTATGCTCATCTATAAAAAGAGGGTGGAATGGAGAGTGGACTACATCCTCAGTACTCAAAACGTGGTCCAAGAAAGTGCTTTGGAAATGCAGAAACTCAAGCCCCACCCCAGACCTCCTGCATCCAAACTGCATTTTATCAAGATCCCCAGGAGATTCGTATTTGCCTTGAAGTTTGAAAAGGGCAAGTACAGGAATGCCCCTAATATCCCTTCCAGGTCTAAATTCCCAGGACTAAAGTGTAGGAGGGCACACAGAAATTAACTGAAATATTTAGGAAAAAAATATTAAACTCTTGCTCAACTTTACCTTCTCCTCACTATCCTTTTATTCCCAACCACTCACAAATTTTCTTTTTATCCTCCAGTCCAATCATATTTTATCTATTGTTCATATTATTTGGTTTATCTAATTTCTTAGAATAAATTCACTGAGGAATTTCAGTTTTGCTTAATCATAATTGTGTTAGTTTTTTCTCACACTGCTATAAAGACATACCCAAGACTGGGTAGTTTATAAACGAAAGAAATCTAATGGACTCACATATCTGCATGACTGGGGAGGCTTCAGGAAACTTACAATCACGGCAGAAGGTGAGAGAGAAGAAAAGGCATGTCTTACATGGAGGCAGGTAAAGGACAGCAAATGAGGGAAGAGGGAGGAGCCCCTTATAAAACCACCAGATCTCATGAGAACTTACTCACTATCACAAGAACAGCATGAGGGAAACCACCCCCATGATCCAATCGCCTCCCACCAGGTCCTGCCCTCGACATGTGAGGATTACGGAGATTACAATTCAAAATGAGATTTGGGTGGAGACACAGAGCCAAACCATATCAATTATGACCTCTCACACGTTGCTGAATGTTTGAATGTTTGTGTTCTCCCAAAATGTGTATGTTGAAATCTCCCAAGGTGATGATAGTAGGAAGTAGAACCTTTGGGAGATTAGTTTACAAGGGCAGAGCTCCCATGCAGGGGATTAGTGCCCTTATAAAACAGGCCCAAGGGCTCTCATTCATCCCTTCCATCGCGTGAGGTCACAGTGAAGAGACGATGCCATCTATAAGGAAGTGGGCCCTCACTAGACACTGACTATTCCAGCGCCTTGATCTTGGACTTCCCAGCCTCCAGAATGGTAAGAGAGAAGTTTCTGTTGTTTATAAACCACTCAGTCTATGCTGTTCTGTTTAGCAGCCCAAAAAGACTGAGACATGGATGCATTTCAAAGTTTTGAAGACACAAGAAATAAATCAAATAAAAATTATATATTGTCTTTAGTCCACAGTGATTTTCTATAAATACCAAAATACAAATTATAATTCATTTCATTGATTAAATTTTGTCATGTCCTTTGAAACTTTCTTCTTTTTAAAAAATCTATTAATAATTTCTTTAACTTTCTTTTTTTTTTTTTTTTTTTTTGAGGCGGAGTCTCGCTCTGTCGCCCAGACTGGAGTGCAGTGGCGCAATCTCGGCTCACTGCAAGCTCCGCCTCCCGGGTTCACGCCATTCTCCTGCCTCAGCCTCCCGAGTAGCTGGGACTACAGGCGCCCGCCACCTCGCCCGGCTAGTTTTTTGTGTTTTTAGTAGAGACGGGGTTTCACCATGCTAGCCAGGATGGTCTTGATCTCCTGACCTCGTGATCCGCCCGTCTCGGCCTCCCAAAGTGCTGGGATTACAGGCTTGAGCCACCGCGCCCGGCCAATTTCTTTAACTTTCAAGGGAAATTACATCAAAAGGCTTTCACAGTAAATCAGGCTGGGTGTGGTGGCTCATGCCTGTAATCCCAGCACTTTGGGAGGCCAAGGCAGGAGGATCGCTCGAGCTCAGGAGTTCAAGACCAGTCTGGCCAATATGGCAAAACCCCATCTCTAATAAAAATATAAAAATTAGCCAGGCATGGTGGCACACACCTGTAATCCTAGCTACTTAGCAGGCTGAAGTGGGAGAATCACTTGAACCCTGGAGGCGAGATGGCACTGGACCAAGATTGTGCCACTGCACTCCAATCTGGGTGATAGAGCAAAACTCCATGTCCAAAAAAAAGAAGAAGAAGAAAAAAAAAAAGACTTTCACAGTAAATCAAAGTAAAAAGCATTGGTGGTGAAGGTTTGATAGTATGGCCCAAGTTTTCTGGATAGTGACATAAAGCTGCCCAGTGACAAGCCTTCTTGTAAACACTAACTCAACTCTACAAGGCCACTGGCATGTATTTGGGTTAAAGAACTCCTTGAGACACACAAACTGTACGTTTATATGAAATGTTTAATTGAAAAATGCATGCCTGCCCGAGATTGTATTCCTTGTTTATGAAACTAAAAGGTACTTACCTGTACAGGTTGCTACACTTGCATTACATGCAAATAGACTTAGAGATAATTTTAAAGTTCTAAGTAGTGTATATTTTCAAAAACTTTGATCCCTAAAGAGGGAAATAGAAGTCATCAATAAACTTGGCTCTGACTTGCATTAGTCATGGATTCAGAGAATCATGAGCTCAGATTCCAGTAAATACCTGTACAACAGGAGAAAAGCCATTCAACATTTCAACACTGGAAAACATTTGCGTGAGAAAGTTTTTCATAAAGGGAAGATCAATCCCCCCTCCACTAACTGAAAACAAAATTAATTACCACAGTTGGCAGGAGATAAATGGTTTCAATGCACAGAATTGTGTAATTACAGCAGCTGCAAAGCTGGAAACCTGTTCCTAACTTTGAACCTCAACCTCGACTTGACATTTCTCCCCATGTTCAGTTGTGCCACTAGCAAGCATATTCAAGGTTCCTTCATCCTGCTTCCATAATTATATGTTGGGGTGCAGAAGTAATCCCTGACCCCATTGCCTACGTGAACCTTATCATCCTCTGCTTTGCAAAAGGTATGCTGTATCATCTTTTGAAGTGTTGAAATCTCCAGAGAGAAAAATTTATTAGGAGAAAGTTACTGGTATGGCAACAAAATTAATTCTGCCAGAACATGTCAAATTAACCATCCTCCTAAAGACTGGGGTCACAGCCAAGTTCAGAAATGGATAAATATTCAGTATCAGTTTCTTCAACGTCACTTTAGGTTTAGTAAAGTCAAGGTAAACATCACAATCTATCTCAACATTCCAATGTTTAGTCCAAAACAAAACTGGCTGGAAAACAAGAGGTTAAGAACTAGGGAAACATTTCAAACAATTCTTTTTTTCCCTCCCCCTTTCCAAGCAGCAACAAAGGTTGTCAGTTAGGCTCTGTGGAGATTTTGGTTCTCCCTTTGAAGCAAAGAGAAAAGTTTTTAATCTCATCTTTAATTTTAATCCTTTAAAATATGTAAGTGATTTAGAAACGTACAAGTTAAATTTGGCAGACAAGCCTACTGGTAGAGAAGTAAAGCAATTTATTTCAATTTTTCAATAATAAAATAGTTCAAAGCTGGCCACCTAAACTATCCAAATGCCTCAGCCACAAGCTGCAATCTACTGATTTTTAAAATTCCCCTTATCAAAAATGCTTAGAAGAGCAAAGTATATGGTACAAACAAGAGAAGTGACAGGGTAGTAGCAAAGAAACATGCTCATACTTGAACATTTATTTACATATTGGTTTGTTTCTCTTGTAAGGGAAAAAAACTCCATAAGCTTTTTGGAAAGTTTTTCTTATTCAAAGGGAGTTTTATCTTTTCAGAGTAATACATTTACAGGTTACTATATTTAGGGATTCAAGTCATTCTTTTGACATACAGCTATATACTCATAGGATTCTCATGTGATTTACATGAAGTCAGAGACGGCAGGTCTTGCTTAATAGTGGTATACTTGTGCCTGACAATGGTTGTTTGATTACTATTTCTACATTTTAATAAACACTCCTCACTCAGCAGAATAAAACAACCACCATTATAATGGTCACAACTGCTGTGAATCGGATTTGGAGAGTGTGCGGTAGGGATGGCTTGCCTCTGCTCCATATCTGGCCACTCAACTGGGGAGATTCAAGACTGTAGGCAATGACTAGTCATCTACAACAGGAATCCCCAGTCCCTGGACACAAACCAATACTGGTCTGTGGCCTGTTAGAAACCAGGCTGCATGGTAGGTGACCAGCCATCAGTTGAGCATTACCACCTGAGTCTGCCTCCTGTGAGATCAGTGGCAGCATTAGATTCTCATAAGAGCCCAAACCCTACTGTGAACTGTGCATGTGAGAGATCTAGGTTGTGTGCTTCTTATGAGGATCTAAGTAATGCCTGACGATCTAAGGTGGAACAGTTTCATCCCAAAACCATCTCGGTCTGTGGAAAAACTGTCTTCTACCAAACTGGTCCCTGGTACAGAAAAGGTTGGGGACCACTGATCTAGAGGATCATGCACACACACATTTGTGGTGGTTGAGCATCATCTAGACCTCAGTTAAGACTGTGGACGAGAATGCCTACATGTGGCCTCTCCATCAGATTTCTTGGGCTTCCTTTCAATATGGTGGCTGGATTTTAAGTTGTGGTCTCAAGAGACAGGAAATGGAAGCTGACAGTTTCTTAACACCTGGACCCAGAAACTGGCATGGCATCACTTCTACTACTGATCAAGCAGGCACAGAGTCCAGACTCAAGGTGATACATACCACATCTCACAATTAGAGGTGTCAAGGATTTGTGGACTAGAGTTGTATGCTCTTGTCCTCATCAAAGACATAATTGTTGGCAATTACTTGACCTCTTATGCCCATTCCAATTAACTTTGTCTCTCTAATTTCTACCTAAGTTCTCATTGCCCATAATTATAAAGCTATAGCTCTTGCCTCCTGCCCTGTTCTCATCATTTTTTACTTCTTTATTGTCCACTCAGTTCACAACCTGATGGCAAATCTCCAATCCCCTGCTCTTGCCTAATGGGTGCTAGTCATTAAGCATGGGGGTGATGCTGTTTGTTGGATGAGCAGAAAAAGGACTATAGGGTATGCTGAAGTGGAAACTAGAAGGAGAATAGCTAAGGGAAGATAGTAGAAAAGCTTTTCATAGTCACTAAGGTGTAACACAGAAATCATTCCACTGACTTCTGGAAGGAAGCCAATACAAATCTAGCTTATCTTTTAGTGTTAATTTATTATAAACTTAAGTGTTAACTGGCCCAAACAAATCATTATTTCCAATTTTCATATAGCAAAAACAATTAAAATTTTAATGACAATCATATAGAAATAGCAAAAGCTCTAAAGATGTCATTTCCAACATCTTCAGATGGAATTTCCCATGGAAACCAAATGGAGAGTGATAAAAATTGCTTAATATAATTAATATGTATTTCTTACATGGAAATGTATAGTACTAAATCAGTGAGAACAATGAGACTGTATTTTAGAAATAAAATTAGCAATTGAAAGATAGGGATCAGCCACATTAACCTTACCTATGAGATTTTACTGGTTTTTATGCTTGCTTGTTTTCTCTTTTTTGTTTCACTTTTCGTTTTGGAGGGTTTAGTTATTCTTGTTGTTGCATAATATTTTAAAAAATACTTGCACACTTTTGGAAGAATGATATTTTAAGCTGATTTACTTAAATTTAATTATGCAATATAATCTCCATTTAATAGATATCCCATCAGTTACCTTTTAAATGCCAGCCTGATGTTTCTTTTGAATGTGCTCACATGCAGGTGACTGGTGATACACCTCAGCTTTGCATGGGTTGTATTTGAGGCTATATGCTGAGACTTTGGATTTAAGAAGCTCTCAGTAACATCTGAGATTCTATGATCACCTACTTGTCTGTTAAGTTTTAGTACACTAGAAAGTGAATCAGCTGGGCACGGTGGCTCACAACTGTAATCCCAGCACTTTGGGAGGCCAAGGCGGGAAGATCCCCTGAGGTCAGGAGTTGGAGACCAGCTGGGCCAACATGGTGAGACCCCATCTCTACCAAAAACACAAAAATTAGCCAGGTGTGGTGGTGGGCACCTGTAATCCTAGCTACTCGGGAGGCTAAGGCAGGAGAATCACTTCAACCCGGGATGCGGAGGTTGCAGTGAGCTGAGATCATGCCACTGCACTCCAGCCTGGGCGACAAGAATGAGACTCTGTCTCAAAAAAAAAAAAAGAAAGTGAATCAACCCATCAAGGGCTGTGATACTTTGGGGGAAATAGAGTGGAATGAAAGAAACTGTCCTGCAGGACTGGATAAGCCAGATGGAAGCCAAATATCCACAGCTCAGGGTGCGTGCACTCAACTGAGAACTTCTAACAAACTCCCTGGAAATACTGTAAAATGAGATCAATGTTAACTAACACTTCATAGAAATCTCATGTCTTGAGAAAGTAGAGATTTTTCTTGATGGCAAGAGAAGCGGGGCAGCAGATAAGCCCGGGCCACTTGAAGGTCTCTGTACTGTTCCATCTGCAAACATGAGATCCAGGAGACTCAGCTGTCACCACGGTTTTAGAACTTTTGTAGAGTCTTGAAGGAGGTTATTCCAGGGATGAATGAAAGATACATTGATCTTTGACTTAAAGCATGCCACAGAAATATAAGGATAGAGTGTCTTGGAAGCGGACAAATGCCAACATTAGGAATTGTTCACGGAATCCAAGCTCTGAGGCCTCCATTCTCTGGTAGATTACCCTACTCTCCTAGATAAAATACATGGCAGAGTAAAGAATCCCCAGGATATATAGGTCAAGAGATAATTCTGTCATTGGCAGTTAGATAGAAGGTCAACATAGAATATCAGGGGACCACATGGCCATATTAAAGCATTTTGGATGTCATCGCAAACCAGGATCAGGGCTGCATTCTGTTATTGAAGCTAAATACAGAAGAGAGAGTGGGGAGGGATGGAGAAAGGGGGTAAAGCAACTGTACTGAGGCTCTTGTGTGGCACCATCATTATTCTCTGATGTTGAATGTTGAATATCTTCAGGGTCTTTCAGATAAGGCCTTTTTGAAGGCCCCAGCATCCTTCAGAAGAGACCTTTAGACTTTTTCTCCTATTTATTAATGCTTAGTACCTAACTATTTAGGTGCTTCACACTTCTTCTCTTATTTATTAAGGCTTAGTTCTTCACTGACTCCAGTGGCTTTATAAGATGAAGACTCTCAAGTTTAGAACACCAATCCAGACCTCTTCCTATGCTCTAATTTCATATGTTTGGCTGCATAATCAATATCTCTGCTTGATGCTTAATAGGCATCTTGAAGTCAACATTGCCAGAAACAATACAGTGGTGACTCCTTCTGAGATTAGAGGCCCAAAAGATAAAATCCTATAGGATGAGGATAATTAGGTTACTCATAGTCTACTGTACATCTCTAAGCAAACCCAATGTTTGGAAAGTGTGCCCACAGATTACCTTCTAGACATCAGGATCCACAGAATTGCTGTGACTACTTCTACACCCTTAGACTCCAGCTATACATGAATGACAGAATGCCAGACTGCCCCAGATCAGGGAATAAAGGAGACACTCCCACATTGCCTTTATATGTGATTAAGATGTCAGGTTTGTTGACCATACTCACTACAGGCATGAACAATTCAAGTGATACAACATGAAATAGCACAGTCATAATAAATGCCATGCAATGAATTCTCATAAGTATCCCTTTGCGTGACTTTAGGCTAACATAAATGCTGAAGCAATGGCTAATATCCAGTACACCTGAGATAGTTCCTGGCAGCTGCTGAAGAAACATGGAAAATGGACCAGTAAGAACAGGCTGAAGAAGGCTGAAGTCAGCAATGAGGCTGATAATTTATCAGAAAATTTGGTATGTGACAACTGTTATAAAAGGTAGGGCATGTATAGTTAATCATCATTCAGCAATTTGATCAATGAAAGAGAAAGAAAGGCAGAAAGAGAAGAAGAAAGGGAGGAAGGAGAAAGAGAGAAAGAAAGAAAGAGAGAGAGAAGGAAGGAAGGAAGGAAGGAAGGAAGGAAGGAGGAAGGAAGGAAGGGAGGGAGGGAGGGAGGGAGGGAGGGAGGAAGAATCAAGAAACAATGTATCCGAAATATCAATAAGGTCCCGATAGGTGCTCTGTCCTAGTCGGTTTGAGCTGCTATAACAGAACACCACAGACTGTGTGCTTAAGCAACAAACACTGATTTCTCACAGTTCTGGAAGTCTCCAGGCATTTATGCGCAATCCTTGTACTTTGCTTCTTGGGCTGCCCCAGCAACTCAGAGTGAATTTCTGCCTTTGTTTCTTAGCTAATTCTTACCAAATTCTACAGAAAAGTCAAGAACAATGAGGACAGAAGAAAGAACTAAAAAGAATACAATTATTGATTACTGTGATCCCAGCAAAATGCTGAGTAAGTAAGACTGAAATTTCAAAGGATTAAAAGAAAGACTGTTAGAGGATGAACACAGCGGTTTGACACCATTTATTTAATACATGTCAGCAGTTAAACCAAAGTGAAATAAAATGATGGCTAGAAGAGGCAGACTATAAAGGGAAGAACTTTTTAAGAAAGGAGAGCCTGAGTGTTTGAAGGCAAGGAGAAAGGAATCGCCATAATGAGAAAGACTTAAATCACAGTCAAGGGAAAAAATAGGCTTCAGAATGAGGTACCTCAAAATAACAACTGGACAGAACCTAGGACACAAATGGGGACCGTTTGTTGCAGTGAACAGGACTCAGCATGAGAGCTTAGCACAAAGGAAGAGATGAGTAAGAGAAAGAGATGAAAGTGGATGTTTCTGCAATGACTAGGGTTGGACTGTGAGAAAGAGGAAGTAAAAGTTGGTTTGGAACAGGGCCATAGGTGAAAGCAGTAAGGAATCAGAAGGGATAAATAGAAGAGCTTCCAAGAAGAAGCAAGTGCCAACGTGTAGCTGGAAACAACATCTGCCATTTAAGTCTACATTTTTCTAGAAACAGAATTTACAGCTATAAGATACCCCAGGAATGTTTTTTCATTTTTCCTAGTGATAATCTATGATCTAAAGAGAGGTGTGAATAATGTATATTTAATAATTATTTTAGATTGGGGGGTTGATGTTGAAGGCTTGTCTAAAATCAAGAGACTTTGGGAGTCTAGACTGATGTGTATGAGCCACTAAAACTAGAGACAGTCTCATCATTCAGCTGGGGAAAGATGATGTCATCAAAAGACATGAAATATTGGGGCAAAATAAAATAAACTAAAAGGGAGTGTGGATCAGGAGAGGAGAGATACTGAGAGGTAGGTTCAATCGGGATAAAGAAGAGGGATAGATGGCAAGCAAAACAGTGTGTCTGCAATGAGCCCACCAACTCTGAGATTTCAGTGGTATATGATGAGCAATTCCAGAGCATGGCAGCCAAACAGGGAGAGTGGAATGCTGCGACTGTTGATACTATGAGTCCATAAAGCTTGCTTGATGAACTTTCAGTAGGAAAGCCAATGTCACTGAGAACAATGCTCAGAAAGGAAGAAGACGTGAATCAAATATTCTAACAGCGACTAAGGAGGGTAAAATCTGGAAAAGACCCAAGGTTGACTCCCAGCCGTTCCACTTTACAGTTATCGTTGGACGAGTTATTCAACATTGTGAGCTTCATTCTCCTCTGCTACAGAATGGAAACAGTAAGTAGACACTCTTAAATATCATGATGAATAAATAAAATAAGGCACACCAAGTGCTTAGCATGGAACCACCGCAGAGTAATTCCTCAGGAAATGCTAGGAAATACCCGTAGAAGGACAAAAATCAAATGCGGGGATCCCTCCAGGGCAGCTGGAATGATTAAGAAAGGAAGCATAAAGAGGCATCTGGAAGACTTTGAAAGACAAGGCATGATGGAAAGCTGGCAGTGTTCTGGAAAGATCCATCAAAAATGGCAGAGGGAAAGGCATGTGTCTGTTAAGACATGAGAACAAAGGAAAAAGTGAAAATGAAAAATGGGCTCAAGAGAGACAGAATTTCCCCAGTATCCAATCAAAGTCTTTGTAAAACACAATCAAAAGGAGTAGGGGAAATGAGGGGAAAGTATGAGGCAGTGGTAAACACCCCAAGAAGAGATGAGCAGGAAAACGTTAGCTGTCGCGAGCAGTGGAAAAGATTAGAAGTGTCTATCTCCTCTCATCGTCAAGACCCAGAAGATGTCTCCGCTAAACAAAAGGGGGAAAAGCATCTGTTTCTCAAAGACAAAGGGCCTAAATGTTTGTCTTCTGTTTTCCCAAGAGCCAAGAACATAAAGTCAGAAAGAAAGATCACATAAGACATCATCACATATGTGCTCACTAAGACCAAATAAGCTTTCACAGAAGTCTGGTTCTCATAACTAGAAAAACACTACATAGACAATTTTATGTCACTTTTTTTTTTCCTGTCTTTATGTTTCTGTCACCATGCTCAGGCCTCTCAAACATGTTTAAATAGTCATGGTTTAACATTAATGAGGTACATGATCTTGATCTGCTAATGATACAGATTATGTTTTCCACCCCAAATATTGATTAATGTACGATGTAAGTAGTATTGTTCTTTTAAAATGCAGAACAGGTGAAAGCATCTTCCTACAGAATTCATAAAAATATGAAGAATCTGTGTGAACCATCTCTACTATTAATATCTGCTAACCTTAGCTACAAATTCATCTATTTCTATTTTCTTTGAGGTATCTTCCATCATCCTTTTATCTTCTGCTTCAGAATAAACACTTTTAGATTTTACTGGGCTACAGAACTTTTATTTTCTAATCATTCAATGCCATCCAAAAACAAACGTTACTGCAGGTTTTATAGTACATCACAATGGTGTTTGTGAGATTATACTGGGAAAACTGGAGGGGCAGGGGAAGGCTTCTACCTTTAGACCCATACCATTTACATATGAGAGCCTAATACTGTTTAAATAAGTGAAAATCACAGCCTTCCAACACAAAATCAGCTATTAAAACATTGCCATAAGCAAAATATTGAATCTTAAACTGAATTTGCACAAAATGGAAACGGACAGGGCAGGTCACTAAAACAGTATTGTTTTCATCTTTTCCATGATCCTTTATATCCACGGATTTCTCTACATTCTCCCCAGTATATTTTATACAAATCACTTTCAGGTTTATGGAAAATGGGCATAAAGTGAGCATTTTTTTAAAAATGAGTTGCATGGAAGAAAGAACAGCAACTAAGATTTTTGCGATTAATTTGATAGACTTCCAGTCGGAAGTATTTAGTTTATCTGCACATATAAAATGAATATTAAAATATTCATACCCCAAGGCTACCAGCAAAAGTAGATAACAGCTGTTGGTCTAAAATGTGGTTTCATTATGCAGAGATTGGAATAAGCTTGTAATTATGAATTAAAGCTAGAGCAGTTAAAAAATGTTGAGTAGATTTTCTAACCTCAACATTTAAAATCAGTTTTCTGTTAAGAAATAAAGAAAGTGTTCACAGCAATGAGCTTTCAAGTGGCATCAGCAATAGCAGACTTGCTTTTGCTCACCTCAAAGAGAAAAATGCAATAGATCCTTCACATAAATTTCTTAATGATTTTTTTCCTAAAACAGGTTTGATTATCTTATACTGAGTCCATATTCCAAACAAACAAGACTCTAGTGTAATATTTGTTTTAGACCTGAAGACCCACTAATACAAGGAAACAAGGGTTTAAAAATTATTTTGGTTAATAATGCACATTGTGAGTTTTTTACATATATGTACTCTTTTTCCTGGGACATGATACCACTACAACAGAGGAACTATTTTTTTTTTTTTTTTTTTTTTTTGAGGTGGAGTCTCGCTCTGTTGCCCAGGCTGGAGTGCAGTGGCCGGATCTCAGCTCACTGCAAGCTCCGCCTTCCAGGTTCACGCCATTCTCCTGCCTCAGCCTCCCAAGTAGCTGGGACTACAGGCGCCCGCCACCTCGCCCGGCTAGTTTTTTGTATTTTTAGTAGAGACGGGGTTTCACCGTGTTAGCCAGGATGGTCTCGATCTCCTGACCTTGTGATCCGCTCGTCTCGGCCTCCCAAAGTGCTGGGATTACAGGCTTGAGCCACCGCGCCCGGCCAGGAACTATTTTTAAGGTAGTTATACTTTCAGATTAACAAAATGAAGTATTATCAATAATATAATTTTCTTATTTGAAAATCACTGAAGTTAGAAATATATTTTTAATTGCGTTCTAGTAGTAAAAAATAGGATAATCTCTTTTCCTATTGTTTAAGTAATAATCCACTGAGAGTTGTGACTTTAGTTTAAAGCAATTTAAGTAATATAAATTCTCTCACGAACACACACACCCAGCATAAACAAATTATATAGAACAGGGTAAAGCATGAAATAGATTACCCATCTATTCTCTCTCTCACTGCTCCCCTATTACAATCTGTTAAAAAGCAAGATGGATTATTACTGGAAAGAAAAAGACAAACTAGGATTGAACAATATGAATAGTGACTAAGAGATGCTTTTACATTATTGTGACGCATTTCATTAAGAATTACAAAGTATTTTAAAAATATTTTCTTAGATTAAGTGTTATTATCTGTTCTTCAAAATGAAGAAAACTGGCTTCAGAAATTACGTCCTAGACCCAAGATGAGTAACAGTTAAGTACTACAAAAAAAAAAGATAAGAAACTCTGTGTCTGTTATTTACTGTGACATGAACTTTCAGCTAAATTATGTGTGTCTTGGCACAATGAATCACATTCCCATGCTACGTTTTCCTTTTAATACTGTACTAATATATTCTGCCTCTCTGACTCTAAAATGTGCCTAGAAAACGAAGGGAAGAGTTAACACTGTAACTCTCCTCTACAGATTCCACCTTCCTGGATCAGATGCAGGTGAAACAGCAAGACAGACAGCACAGAAACTCTGCAACCATTCCCGTAGCTCCCACCAGCACCTTGAGTTTTGAGCTGCTCATGCAAAAGAAAGGGAGAACAGAAACAAAGATCTGAATCGTGTTTTTTAAAAATCAGACTCTTTATTTTAAAATAATCTTAATAGCATAGCTGAATTGGGAAAGAGAAAAAGAGAAGTTCATCTTTGTTATACTTTATGTTTGACACCTTTAAACAATTGTATGCTGGGCCGATGCAGTGGCTCACACTTGTAATCCCAGCACTTTGGGAGGCTGAGGCGGGTGAATCACCTGAGGTCAGGAGTTTGAGAGCAGACTGACCAACATGGCGAAACCCCGTCTCTACTAAAAATACAAAAATTAGCTGGGTTTGGTGGTGCACACCTGTAACCCCAGTTACTCGGGAGGCTGAGGCAGGAGAATCTCTTGAACCCGGGAGGCAGAGATTGCAGTGAGCCGAGATCATGACACTGCACTCCAGCTTGGGCAACAGAGTGAGACTCCATCTCTCTCTCTATATATATATATGTGTGTGTGTGTGTGTGTGTATGTGTGTGTGTGTGTGTGTGTATATATATATATAATTTGCTTATCATAAAGATGACTTTCCTGTTATCCTTAACAGGAACCAAGAGAAACTTTGATGAGTGTAATCAGTCTGAAATCTGTTTTTATGCTCATCCTAAAAGAAGTTGTAATGCAAAAATTAGAATCTAAATATTTCTTAGATATAAAACCTTTTATAGCCAAATTATAAGTGAACATAAAGAAAAAGAGAGTATATTTCTTTCCCAAAAACTCAAGTAAATAAACAATAAAATAGTTAACATAAGTATTTAATACTTTGATGGTTTAAACTAGATAACCATGTTAATGTTTTAATTAGAAGTTCATAGGTAATATTAAATACAAATGTAAACATTAAAAAATGTTCTAGTTATATTGTGGTGCTTTTTTCCCTAAGATAAAATGCCAATATAAAGGTAGTAGATAACATTAACAGAAACATGAAAAATGTTGAAAAGAATTTATTTTTCCTTGCAAATGCCAACACATACTTATACGGCAAGAATAGAACTTGTGTAATTTTTTACATAAAATAAAAGAAAAAACACCTTGAGAAATAACATCAGCCCTTAGAGCATCTAAATACAATTTAATATTTTTGAAAATACCATACAAATATTAATTAATCCTCACTTAAAAATGGAGGTAGATAAGCACCATCATCACCCTCTGATGAAGAAATAGACAGTGTGGTCAAGAGTCTAGCCTGAGGACTTAGGCTGGGGTCTTCTGTCTTCAAAAGTGTGTAATTCCAGAAAAAATCAGGAGGGAGAAGACATACTTGATTGCAGTATGCTATACAAAGATTACAGTTGTTTCTAAAACATCAGGGTTTCTGTTGATGGACTGAATCTCACCCATTTATATTAATTGAACACCTTTCTTTGAGGATAGCACTCAGCCGCACAGACATCCTGCGCTCTTTTAATTGAGCCCCTTTGGGGAAAGTATCGTTTAAATATAACAATATATTCAGAACCCTAAAATAATTTGATCTATAATAAATTCTTAAGCAAGAGAGGAAGACCAGCCTGGGGACCCTGGGAGGGGAAGATTGCCAGGTACGAAGTCAGAGATTCACAAGGAAGTTGTAGAAGCTCCTTCCCTGGAGACTTTTAAAAATAGACTAGACAGCCCTCTCCATACCTTGGTGTAGGAGGCCCCATTATACTTTGCTATTAAAGAACTTCACTATAGGTTTCCTTAGACTTGATTTTTTAAAAAGGGAAGAAAAAAATGGGAGGAGGGGAAGGGAAAGCCACCTGGTGTGAGGAAAAATCAGTTTAATAAATGTCTTTGATAGTTTATTATAATACGAATTCTCTGATTTTCACACTGATTTTAAGGATAACGTCTTTAAGGGATTTAGATTCTGATGTCTACTAGGTTTCTCTGCTTCACATTTTTATGACTATTTTGTTCACTGTATATTGTGCTATTTTTATAACTTCAGTATATACCAGGTAAAGCAGAAATTGGAAGTTGTGTGGATATTTTGTATTTTTCCCTATTTTAATGCCATAATTCCCAATATAATTAAATATATATGAAAACACACATCCCTAGATATATAAAATTTAATAATAACTTTTCAGGAGGAACAATCAACATTTTAAATACATGTATCTTCTAATTAATAAACTATGGAATATAGTCATCACAAATTCCACACACCTTTCACCTTCAGTTATGATTGAAGTTTGTGACAAATCTTTTTCTTATTAAAAAATAAAAATAAAAGAAAGAAAAAGAAAATGCTTCCGAGTTCATTCTGGATACTCGAATGTATGCAGACCATTATGGAAACAAGGCATTTTTTATCACCCATGCTCAAAACTTTGACAACTTTTTTACCTTTATGATTGACAGTATGTATTTGAGGCCTTTTGAGGACTACAGAGATTTCTTCTGCATTAACTGTTTGGTTAAACTCATCATTTCTTTCTTAATTGAGTTACCATTAGCATTTAGATAAGCTTCTCTTGAAAGTAAACTAGATGCTTTGGACAGATAGTGTTAAGCAGCTGAAAAGCAGTATTCATTTGACTATGTCACAACTTCTAGAAAGTTCTACAAACTGTTCTGAAAGGTTTGGCAATTATATTACTTTCATAAGTTTCTGCATATAGTATTTTTTTAATACTCTATGATGCTGCAGCATCATAGAGTATTTAAAAGTACATTGTAACATAATTTCCCACCTAGCAGCTGACAACATTTTTTATCCTAATTGTAAATTCATCTGTATTTAATAAGTATTAATCAAGGACCCAAAACACACAACCCATTACAGAGATTTCAGTAACATTTTAAGCTTTCCAAAGCATCACATATATTTATCCTTGGTATTAGTTTTCTATTGCTAATGTAACAAATTACCATAAACTAGCATCTTACAGCCTAGAGTGCTAGAAGTCAGAAATCTTACATGAGTTCCACTGAACTAAAAATCAACGTGCTGGGCTGGTGGCTGGCAAAATGGTCGAATAGGAACAGCTCAGGTCTGCAGCTCCCAGCAAGATCAATCCAGAAGGCAGGCGATGTCTGCATTTCCAACTGAGGTACCTGGTTCATCTCTGGGACTGGTTAGACAGTGTGTGCGGCCCACGAAGGGTTAGCTGAAGCAGGGTGGGGTATCGCCTCACCCAGAAAGTGCAAGGTGTCAGGGAACTCCCTCCCCTAGCCAAGGGAAGCCATGAGGGACTGTGCTATCCAGCCCAGATACTATGCTTTTCCCATGGTCTTCACAACCTGCAGACCAGGAGATTCCCTCGGGTGCCTACACCACCAGAGTCCTGGATTTCAAACACAAAACTGGTTGGCTATTTGGGCAGAAACCAAGCTAGCTTCCAGAGTTTTTTTTCATACTCCAGTGGCGCCCAGAACACCAGTGAGACAGATCTTTCACTCCCCTGGAAAAGGGGCTGAAGCCAGGGAGCCAGGTGGTCTAGCTCAGCGGATCCCACCCCAACAGAGCCCAGCAACCTAAGATCCACTGGCTTAAAATTCTCACTGCCAGCACAGCAGTCTGAAGTAGACCTGGGACGCTCAAACTTGGTGGCAGAAGGGCCTCCACCATTACTGAGGCTTGAATAGGCGGTTTTCCCCTTGCAGTGTAAACAAAGCCCAAAGCCGGCAGGAAGTTCAGACTTGGCAGAGCCCACCACAGCTCTGCAAAGCCACTGTAGCCAGACTGCCTCTCTAGATTCCTCCTCTCTGGGCAGGGACTCTCTAAAAGAAAGGCAGCAGCCCCAGTCAGGGGCGTATAGATGAAACTTTCATCTCCCTGGGACAGAGGACCTGGGGGAAGGGACAGCTTTGGGCACAGCTTCAGCAGATTTAAACGTTGCTGCCTGCTGGCTCTGAAGAGAGCAGCGTATCTCCCAGCACAGCGCTCAAGCTCTGCTAAGGGACAGATTGCCTCCTCGAGTGGGTCCCTGATCCTCGTGCCTCCTGACTGGGAGACACCTCCTAGCAAGGGTCAACAGACACCTCATACAGGAGCACTCCAGCTAACATCTGGCAGCTGCCCCTCTGGGACAAGGTTTCCAGAAGAAGAAACAGGCAGCAGTCTTTGCTGTTCTGCAGCCTCTGCTGGTGATACCCAGGCAAACAGGGTCTGGAGTGGACCACCATCAAACTCCAGCACACCTGCAGCAGAAGCGTCTGAATGTTTGAAGGAAGACTAACAAACAGAAAGGAATAGCGTCAATGTTAACAAAAAGGATGTCCACACAAAAACTACATCCAAAGGTCACCAGCATCAAACACCAAAGGTAGATAAATCCATGAAGATGAGGAAGAACCAACTCAAAAAGGCTGAAAATTACAAGAACCAGAATGCCTCTTCTCCTCCAAAGGATCACAACTCCTTGCCAGCAAGAGAACAAAATGGGATGGAGAATGAGTTTGAAGAACTGGCGGAAGTAGGCTTCAGAAGGTAGGTAACAACAAACTCAACCAAGCCAAAGGAGCATGTTCTAACCCAATGCAAGGAAGATAAAAACCTTGAATAAAAGGTTAGAGGAATTGCTAACTAGAATAACCAATTTAAAGAAGACCATAAATGACCTGATGGAGCTGAAAAACAAACACAGCATGTGAACTTTGTGAAGCAAAGTATCAATAGCTGAATCGATCACGCTGAAAAGATATCAGAGATTGAAGAGCAAACTAAATGAAATAAAGCATGAAGACAAGATTAAAGAAAAAAGAATAAAAAAGAATGAACAAAGCCTCCAAGAAATACGGGACTATGTGAAAAGACGAAACCTATGTTTGATTGGTGTGCCAGAAAGTGACAGGGAAATTGGAACCAAGTTGGAAAACTCTCTTCATGATATTATCCAGGAGAAATTTCCCAACCTAGCAAGACAGGCCAACATTCAAATTCACTACAAAGATACTCCTCAAGAAGAGCAACCTGAAGACACATAATTATCAGATTCACCAAGGTTGAAATGAAGGAAAAAATATTAAGGGCAGCCAGAGAGAAAGGTCGGGTTACCTACAAAGGGAAGCCCATCAGACTAACAGCGAATATCTCTGCAGAAATCTTACAAGCCAGAAGAGAGAGGGGGCCCATATGCAACATTCTTAAAGAAAACAATTTTCAACCCAGAATTTCATATCCAGCCCAACTAAGCTTCATGAGCGAAGCAGAAATAAAACCGTTAACAGACAAGCAAATACTGAGAGCTTTTATCACAACCAGGCCTGCCTTACAAGAGCTCCTGAAGGAAGCACTAAGTATGGAAAGGAAAAACTGCTACCAGCCACTGTGAAAACACTAAATTGTAAAGAACATTGACACTCTGAAGAAATCGCATCAACTAACAGGCAAAATAACCAGCTAGCATCATAATGATAGGATCAAATTCACACATAACAATATTAACCTTAAATGTAAATCTGCTAAATGCCCCAATTGAAAGACACACTAACAAATTGGAGAAAGAGTCAAGACCCATCTGTGTGCTGTATTCAGGAGACCCAACTCACATACAAAGACACACATAGGCTCAAAATAAAGGGGTGGAGGAATATGTATCAAGCAAATGGAAAGCAAAAAAAAGTTTTTTTAAAGCAGAGGTTGCAATCTGATACAACAGACTTCAAGCCAACAAAGATCAAAAAAGACAAAGAAGGGCATTACATAATGGTAAAGGGATCAATGCAACAAAAAGAGCTGACTACTATAACTATATATGCACCCAATACAGGAGCACTCAGATTCACAAGCAAGTTATTAGAGACCTACAAAGAGACTTTGACTCCCACACAATTATAGTGGGAAATTTTAACACCCCAGTGTCAATATTAAACAGATCAATGAGACAGAAAATTAACAAGGATATTCAGGACTTGAACTCAGCTCTGCACCAAGTGGACCTAATAGACATCTACAGAACTCTCCATCCCAAATCAAAAGAATATACATTATTTTCAGTACCACATAGACGTATTCTAACATTGACAACATAATTGGAAGTAAAACACTCCTCAGCAAATGCAAAAGAATGGAAATCATAACAAACAGTCTCTTAGACCACAGTGCAATCAAATTAGAACTTAGGATTAAGAAACTCACTCAGAACCACACAACTACAGGGAAACTGAACAACCTGCTCCTGAATGGCTACTGGATAAATAACAAAATTAAGGCAGAAATAAGGAAGCTCTTTGGAACCAGTGAGAACAAAGACACAACTTACCAGAATTTCTGAGATACAGCTAAAGCAGCATTTAGAGGGAAATTTACAGCACTAAATACTCACAGGAGAAAGTGGGAAAGATCTGAAATTGACACCTTAACATCACAATGAAGAGAACTAGAGAAGCAAGAGCAAACAAATTCAAAGGCTAGCAGAAGACAAGAAATAACTAAGATCAGAGCAGAACTGAAGGAGACAGAGACATGAAAATCCCTTCAAAAAATCAATGAATCCAGAAGTTGGTTTTTTGAAAAGATTAACAAAATAGATAGAACACTAGCCAGACTAATAAAGAAGAAAAGAGAGATGAATCAAACAGACACAATACAAAATGAAAAAGGGAATATCACCACTGATCCCACAGAAATACAAACTACCATCAGAGAATACTATGAACATCTCTATGTAAATAAACTAGAAAATCTAGAAGAAATGGATGAATTCCTGGACACATACACCCTCCCAAGTCTAAACTAGGAAGAAGTCGAATCCCTGAATTGACCAATAACAAGTTCTGAAATTGAGGGAGTAATTAATAGCCTAGCAACCAAAAAAAGCCCAGGACCAGACAAATTCACAGCCAAATTCTACCAGAGGTACAAAGAGGAGCTGGTACCATTGCTTCTGAAACTATTCTAAACAATAGAAAAAGAGAGACTCCTCCTAACTCATTTTATGAGGCCATCATCATCCTGATACCAAAACCTGGCAGAGACACAACAAAAATATAAAATTTCAGGCCAATATCCCTGATGAACATCGATGTGAATATCCTCAATAAAATACTGGCAAACCAAATCCAGCAGCTCCTTAAAAAGCTTATTCACCATGATCAAGTCAGCTTCATCCCTGGGATGCAAGGATGGTTCAACACACACAAATCAATGAACATATTCCATCACATAAACAAAACCAATGACAAAAACCACATGATTATCTCAATAGTTGCAGAAAAGGCCTTCAATAAAATTCAGCAACCCTTCATGCTAAAAACTCAATAAACTAGATATTGATGGAATGTAACTCAAAATAATAAGAGCTATTTATGACAGACCCACAGCCAATATCATACTGCATGGGCAAAAGCTGGAAGCATTCCCTTTGAAAAGCAGCATAAGACAAGGATGCCCTCTCTCACCACTCCTATTCAACATAGTATTGGAAGTTCTGGCCATGGAAATCAGGCAAGAGAAAGAAATAAAGGATATTCAAATAGGAAGAGAGGAAGTCAAATTGTCTCTGCAGAGGACATGATTGTATATTTAGAAAATCCCATTGTCTCAGCCCAAAATCTTCTTAAGCTGATAAGCAACTTCCGCAAAGTCTCAGGATAGAAAATCAATGTGCAAAAATCACAAGCATTCTTATACACCAATAATAGATGAACAGCCAAATCATGAGTGAACTCCCATTCACAACTGCTACAAAGAGAATAAAATACCTAGGAATACAACTTACAAGGGATATGAAGGACCTCTTCAAGGAGAACTACAAACCACTGCTAAAGGAAATAGGAGAGGACACAAACAAATGGAAAAACATTCCATGCTCATGGATAGGAAGAATCCATATCATGAAAATAGCCATACTGCCCAAGGTAATTTATAGATTCAGTGCTATCCCCATCAAGCTAACATTGACTTTCTTCACAGAATAAGAAAAAATTACTTTAAATTTCATATGGAACCAAAAAAGAGCCCATATAGCCAAGACAATCCTAAGCAAAAAGAACAAAGCAGGAGGCAGCATGATACCTTCCTTCAAACTATACTACAAGCATAAGTTAACCAAAGAGCATGGTACTGGTAACAAAACAGATATATAGACCAATGGAACAGAAAAGAGGCCTCAGAACAAATGCCACACATCTGCAACCATCTGATCTTTGACAAACCTGACAAAAAGAAGGAATGGGGAAAGGGTTCCCTATTTAATAAACGGTTTTGGAAAAACTGGCTAGCCATATTCAGAAACTGAAACTGGACCCCCTTTTTACATCTTATACAAAAATTAACTCAAGATAGATTAAACACTTAAATGTAAGACCTAAAACCATAAAAAAAAAAAAAAAAAAAACCTACAAGGAAACCTAGGCAATACCATTTAGGACATAGGCATGGGCAAAGACTTCATGACTAAAACACCAAAAGCAATGGCAACAAAAGCCAAAATTGACAAATGGGATCTAATTAAACTAAAGAGCTTCTGCACAGCAAAAGAAACTACCATCAGAATGAACAGGCCACCTACAGAACGGGAGAAAATTTTGCAATCTATCCATCTGACAAGGAGTAATATCCAGAATCTACAAGGAACTTAAACACATTTACAATAAAAAATCAAACAACTCTGTCAAAAAGTTGTCAAAGCATATGAACAGGCATTTCTCAAAAGAAGACATTTATGCAGCCAACAAACATATGAAAAAAGCTCATCATCACTGGTCATTAGAAAAATGCAAATCAAAACAATAGTGGGATAACATCTCACGCTATTTAGAATGGTGATCATTAAAAAGTCAGGAAACCACAGATGCTAGAGAGGATGTGGAGGAACAGGAATGCTTTTACACTGATGGTGAGCGTGTAAGTTAGTTCAACCATTGTGGAAGACAGTGCAGTGATTCCTCAATGATCTAGAATCAGAAATACCATTTGACCCAGCCATCCCATTACTGGGTATATACCCAAAGGATTATAAATCATGCTACTATAAAGACACATGCACACGTATGTTTATTGCAGCACTATTCACAATAGCAAAGACTTGGAACCAACCCAAATGCACATCAGTGATAGACCGAATAAAGAAAATGTGGTATATACACCATGGAATGCTATGCAGCCATTAAAAAAAAATAAGTTCATGTCCTTTTCATGAACATGGATGAAGCTGGAAACCATCATTCTCAGCAAATTGACACAGAAACAGAAAACCCAACACCACATGTTCTCCCTCATAAGTAGAAGATGAACAATGAGAACACATGGACACAGGGAGGGGAACATCACACACCAGGGCCTGTCAGGTGGTGGGGTGCTAGGGGAGGGATAGCATTAGGAGAAAATCCTAGTGTAGATGACGGGTTGATGGGTGCAGAAAACCATCATGGCACATGTATACTTATGTAACAAACTTGCACATTCTGCACATGTATCCCAGAACTTAAAGTATTAAAAAAAAAAAGTACTGTTAGGGCTGGCTGGCATTCCCTTCTAGAGGCTGCAGGGAAGAAGCTGTTTCTTGCCTTTGCAGATTTTGGAGACTGCCACATTCCTGGTCTGGTGACCACCTTCCTCCATCTTCAACAGTGATCCTCAACCTTTCTGCAGCAGCGACCGGTTTTGTAGAAAACATTTTTTTTTCATGAACGAAGGCAGGGTGGGGATGGTTTGGGGATGATTCAAGTGCATTACATTTATTGTGGACTTTATGTCTATTATTATTACATTGTAAGATATAATGAAATAATTATACAACTCATCATAATATAGAATCAGTGGGAGCCCTGAGCTTATTTTCTCGCAACTAGACAGTCCCATCTGCGGGTGATGAGAGACAGTGACAGCTCATCAGGCATTAGATTCTCCTAATAAGCACACAGTCTAGATCCCTCACATCTACAGTTCACAATAGGCTTCATGCTCTTATAAGCATCTACTGCCATTACTGATCTGACAGGGGGCAGAGCTCAGACAATAATGAGTGATGGGGAGCTGCTGTAAATACAGACGAAGCTTTGTTCACTCACCCACTGCTCACACCCACTGTGTGGTGCAGTTCCTAACAGGCTATGCAAGCAGTACTGGAGACTGGGGAGCCCTGATCCTTAAAGGGCAGGTTGAGGCCTTCTCAGATCACTTCACTCTGACCTGCTCTACCTCCCCTTTCACTGTTAAGAACTCTGTGATCACGTCTGATCGGCTGATTAGCAACCTTAATTCCATATAGGACCTTATTTCCTCTTTACCATGTGATGTAACAGTTGCAGATTCCAGGGACTAGGATATGGACCTTTTATGGGGAGGGGAGCAAGTATTATCCCTACCGCCTCCTTAATCTAAACTACAGATTTACTATAAATTCCCCTATTCCTGAAACTATATGCAACCAGGAAGGAGGGGGATGCAGGCTGCATCTTGACGCAGCATCTGCATCTTATAGTGCACTAAGGGGAAGAAGAGGAGTCGGTGGCACAGGCAGAGTCTGCTATCTAGCCCTTCTGGGCATCACAGCACAGTACTGAGTTCCTAGAAGCTCTAGCATTCAAATTAAAATGTGGCTGCCCAGGTTGTTATAACTTATATTTGCCAAGGTAGGAGGGTAGAGCATGCAGTAAGTAGTCTCTTGGTATCCATTTGGGATGAGTTTCAGGACCTCCTGCAGATACCAAAATTTGTAAGTGCTCAAGTCCCTGATAAAAAACGGTGTAGAATTTGCATACGACCTACACATATCTTCCCATATATTTAAATCATCTCCAGATTACTTTACAATACCTAATACAATGTGAACGCTGCATAAATAGTTATATTGTATTGTTTAGGGAGTCATGACAAGATAAAAAAGTCTGTACAGGCTCAGTACAGACAAAATCATCCTTTTTTCTTCCAAATATTTTCCATCCACAGTTGGTTGAATTCACAATGTGATGGAACCTAAAGATATGAAGGGTCAACTGTATTTGAGAATTTGTTTGTTTGATTTATTACTTTTAAGTATTTATGCATAGAGTATATGGATGACCATTGGTACACTCCTGCCTTGGGTCTTCAGAATACCAGGGGTCAGTCTGTCTCAGATATCCTCATATTGATATTTTAATTCAAATTAAATTTGCACATCTATAAAACAAGTTAACATCTCCCCAGAAAACAGTTTGCTGCCAAATACTAAGATGTATGTAATTTATTTCGTCTTAATTTGAATTATTCTCTGAGACTACCAGCATTTGATAAATTCAGTATCTGAAGGACTTGGATGATCGTAACTTCATTTTCTTATTATTTATCTGTCTGTCTGTCTAATAAGGGTTCTGAGTTAGCTTATTTATAATGGAAAGCCAGGAGAAACCATGAGAACTCTGGGGACACAGGATGAGCTGAGCATAAAGGTTCTCGGCAGAGAATCTAAGAGGAGGAAAAACAAGTAGGGTCACTACAAGTAATGATAGCAGATTTTGATCATGTTTCACTGGTAGAATCATGACATAAAATCTGGAGAATCCAGGAATTTTACATAGGTGTTCATATTGATTCATTTAGTGAACAAAAGTTTAACTTGGCAAAAAGTATTTGCAGAAATGCAAATTCAAGGTCTTATTATAATAAAATATGAATCTGAAATCTCATGGGACATGCTAGGACATAATGACCAACAGCAAGTCTAATCATCCCTGATCATATGGACTAACACCATCTCTGATAAATGGGCATTAATCTCTAGTTGAAAACCAATCTTATTTTTAACATATTTTCTCACTGTTACTACATATTTAGCTATTTGTATTATTGAAAACAAAACAAAACACAAAAAACTTCCAAGTTGTTTTCTTATGTCCAACCTCTTTTTGGAGAGGAACTCCGGAAAAAATTAACATATTTCTAATTTTGTATTGATTATGAGTTCCGCTGATTATGGATAACAATTACATAAAGTTGACAAGGTTCATTCCTATTAGTTTGAGCCATAAAAAATCAATTAGTCTTTGTTTTATATAACTATTTTATAAACATACTATTGGATTGTTCTTTCTTGAAAGATTGTTTGATTATATCTTCTGCCAAAGAATGTGGGGAAATTACCTGCAAAAAATTACTGAATCTTAAGAAGTATTTTACAAAATGCCATTCTTTACTTAATAAAGGGCCAGCTCATATTTCATGAGTTTCCATTCATCTGACAGAGCTGTGGTGTTTGTAATTGTGTCTATAAAGTCATCAGTCTTCTAGAACCATCTTTAGCTGAGCAAGCCCCTAAGCATGGTCCATTCTGCTCCGATCTGATCAGCATCTTTATAGCATACCAGCCTTGGGGTTCAATTTTGTTTTGGATGCTTTTATAAATGAGCACAATCACTGGTGAATCTGTTCTTCCAGATTGCAAAGAGAAAAATTGAGAGAGGAACTTTAGTAGATTACTGTGTCATTGAGAATAAAGTACAAGCACAAATGCACCTAAAGTAGTCTCAGCGACGATTTTGTCGGGTGTACATTTTCAGTTTTATTTCAGTAAAATTAGATGATTGTCTTAGTTATTATTGTGTTTGAAGTTATGCACTAACCCCAGGCTAGGGGTATGATCAATGCACTATCTAAAAAAATCAATTTGTTCCAAAGTACTGTGTTTTCCTTAAAAGGAAGGAAAGGTAAAAGAAAAGAGAAGTAGCAATAGAAGAAAAGCGTAAGAATTATTTCAAGACTTTCTTCATTTAGACAGGTGTAGGATGCATTTAATACTTTTTACTAGCTAGATTCAACAGTATAGTTGTTCTTAGGAACCAAGACATCTGCAGAAATAGCAGAAACTAGGAGGAAATTTTAATCATTTTAATGGCTTTTGTACTTATAAAATTTTCTCAGAAAAGAGCTCATAATATTATTACCTTAATGAGTGTTTTAAGTCAGTAGAACAATTACAATATAACATTCAGGTGAAAGTTTTTTTATATATTTATAAAAACCTTTTGCTGTAGCCAATGTAGATCAAATAAAACATTGTTTTGTTAAATATTTTAATAGAAGAAATAATATTTCCAAAGGTCAGGATATCAAACCTTCAAGAGCTTATTTGTAATTTATGAAGCCTCAGAAAGACTATGAGGTTGTTAAAGAAATCCCAGTGCCCAGTCAGACATAATTTTCCCCTCTTATGCTAGAAATGTAGAGGAGTAATATCAGCATCAAAAATCCATGTCAATCCTGTCCTATTCCTGGAAACCTACATCCAGTTATTGTAAACTATAACTATATCCTAGAGATTTTACTCTGCATTGCAGGAGTGAACACTGACATGAATGAGCCTCAGAAAACATTTCGTTTGCCTGGTTTTTATCTACCCATTCTGTGCAGGGCAGCATATCCTATAGCATCTTTTAAAAATAACATTCACAAGACAGAACTGAAAAGTGGAACACACCATACAATCCAGCAATCACACTCTGGTACTTATCAAAATGAGTTGGAAACCTACACCCACACAAAACTTTCGCGTGGACACGTATAGCAGCTTTATTTATAATTGGCATAACTTGGAAGCAACCAAGATGTCCTCCAGTAGATGGCTGGATAAGTAAACTGCGGTACAACCAGACAATGAAATATTACTCAGTGCCATAAATGATGTGAGCCATCAGACTACGAAAATACATGAAGGACACAAATGCTTATTACTAAGTAAAAGAAGCTGCTCTAAAATGCTACCTACTGTACGATTCCAACTGTATGACATTTTGGAGACGACAAAACTATGGAGAGAATAAAAAGATCAATGGTTGTCAGGGGTTGGGGGAAAGAGAGAGAGAGAGTTGAATAGGCAGAGTACAGAGGATTTTTAGGGCAGTGAAACTACTCTGTATGATTATCTAATGGTGGACACATGACATTATACATTTGTCAAAAAACAGAGAATGTACAATACCAAGAGAAAACCCTAATGTAAACCGTGTGCTTTGAGAGATAATGATGTGCCAAAGCAGTTTCCCTAATTGTAACAAATTCTCGCTATGGCTAGGGATGATGATAACGGAGGAGACTGTGCATGGCGGGGGTAGGGGGTAGGTGGGACATCTCTGTATTTTCTCTTTCACTTTGCTGTGAACCTCAAACTGCTCTAAAAAATAAAGTATTTTTCCTCAACCTGAAACAAATCGCTGAGACCACTTCGGTGCATTTCTTCTCATAATTTATTCTCCGTCACACAGGAATCTACTAAAGTTTCCTTCTTGACTTTCACCCCCATCACAACATCTTTAGAGCTGACTGCATGTCTCACCATTTTGGCTGCTTTATAGTCACATAGGTTCACTTCTACACCAATCAGCAGTAGAGCCACAAATACCAGATCGACAGCCAAGACTTCTTGTTCCCCAGGCCCACGACTCATTATCTTGTCATTTTTATGTCAAACAGAAATTAGAAAAGAACTTTATAGAAGTTATGAATGATTTAAACTATTTTAATCTCTTTTTTTCTAAATAAAACAAAACTACTTCTGGTATTTCTCTAAAAATATAATGTACCACATCTCCCCACACCCACCCCATGGTTTTTTCCTCCTTTTTGGTAAATTTCAATTTCATGAAACTAAGTGTAGTTAAATGTAATTAACATGAAAAAATATTGATTTTTAAAGTAGCTGCCATTTCAGCCAGAGTACACTATACTTAGAAGTGTGTGGAGAGCTTCAGTGTTTAGTAAAACTGAACACATTTTGGGTTAGCTACAAAGGGAAAAGGTAAGGGATGAAATAGGATTTCTGAGTGTTGACTTTATGCATGAGTCAAATGGAGATAAGGAACTTCATTGCCAGCATTTGATTGGGTCACAAAAAGACACATTTGAAGAAAGGAAGAATTGTAAAAAATTTACTGCCTAGCTAGTAGAGATCTTTCGACCAGACTTCTCACCCTTGAAGGAGGGGGAAAGGAGACGTTAAGCACCACAGTAGAAAGACATTAATAAATAAAACTAAGCTAAAAAGAGCAGTATCTGAGAGAAAAAAAAATGGCAAAGAATGATAGACCCTCTAACAGCAGATTCAGAGCTAAGATACTTCAAGCCTAGGGCAGCTGCCCGCCCCCCCGGGCCCCCCCCGCCCCCGATGGAAAGAGATCGCAAAGTGCTTCCTGCCTGGGCTGGGCAGCTCAGGATTCAGGTACAGCTCAGCTCACTGTCACATCACAGATGGTGCTGAGGAAATAAGAGAAACACCATGTTTGAAAGGTTAAACAGACTCATAGAGAAAAATAAATTAGGAATATAGGCAATTATACGGAAACCAGAAATAGAAGTGTGAGTAGAAATATTGGTAAGAACTTTTAGACGCAGTAAGTATTCAAAAGTTCTTACCAATATTTTGCTGTTTGGTCTCTTGAAGAGATCTATGGTGAAAAAAAATTCCATATATGGGTATCTACCCAGAGGAAAAGAAGTCATTATGCAAAAAAGACACTTACACACACATGTTTATAGCAGCACGATTTGCAATTGCAAAAATATGGAAGCAGCCCAAATGCCCATCAGTCAGTAAGTGGATAAAGAAAATGGGATATATAATGGAATACTACTCAGCCATAAAAAGGAACAAAATAATGGCATTCACAGCAACCTGGATGGAGGTGGAGACTGTTATTCTAAGTGAAGGAACTCAGCAATGGAAAACTAAACATCATATGTTCTCACTCACATGTGGGAGCTAAGCCATGAGGATGCAAAGGCATAAGAATGATACCTTGGACTTTGGCGACTTGGGGGTAAGGGTATGGGCTGGGGAGGGATAAAAGACCACACATTGGTTAGAGCGTACACTGCTCGGATGATGGGTGCACCAAAATCTCAGAAATCACCACTAAAGAACGTATTCATATAACCAAACACTACCTGTTTCCCAAAAACCTATGGAAATAAAAAAATAATAATTTTTTAAAAATTATATACATGGGGATTAAATAGGAGAAAATAAATAGCTCCCAGTCTCTGTGCTGGTCAGATTTGAGAAACAGGTACAAGTTAAAGCCAATGGGGTGGTGGTGTTTGAAGCAAGGAAAGTGTGAAAGTTTTTTTTTTTATTAAATAAATATTTATTCTGTAATTGTATGTAATAGTATGAACCAGGAACTGTATTGTTAATCTCATTTGACAGAACTACTTTGTAACATAGATATTATTTTTTAATTTTTATTTTATTGTGGTAAAAACACTTAATATAAGATCCACCCTCTTAAGTCCTCAAGTGTACAATGCAGTGTTAATTATATGTACAATGTTGTACAGAAGATCTACAGAATGTATTCATCTTATTTAAATGAAACTTTATGCAGTTCATTAGAAACATACCATTTCCTCACTCCCTAGCCCCTCACAACCACATTCCCCTCTTTGATTCCAGGAATTTGACCATTTTAGATACTTCCTATAAGTAAAATCATGCAATATTTGTCTTTTCATGACTGGTGTATTTTACTTAACATAAGAGGATGAACCTCAAGATTCATCCATGTTGTCACATATTACAAAATTTCCTTCCTTTTAGGCTGAATAATATTCCTTTGTGTGTATATACCATATCTTCTTTACCCTACTCATGGGTCAATGAGCATTTATGTTGTTTCTACATCTTGAATATTGTGAATAGTGCTACATTGAACATAGGCTTGCAGATTATGTCTTGATGCTGATTACATTTTTGTTTTTTGGATAAATACCCAGAGTAAGATTACTGGATCATATAGGAATTCTACTTTTAATTTTTTGAGAACTCTACATACTGTTTTCCATAGCAACTGCACCATTTTGCATTTCCACTAAATATTGTGCAAGGGTTCCAATTTATTCACATCCTCACCAATACTAGTCATGTTTTCTGTTTTTTCAATAAGAGCCAACCTGACAGGTGTGAAGTGGTATCTCACTTTGGTTTTGATTTGCATTTCCCTGATGATTAGTGATGTTGAGCATTTTTTCATATATCTGATGGCAAGTTGTATGTCTTCTTTGGACAAATGGCTATTCAGGTCTTTAGCCCATCAACAGAGTGATAAGGCAACCTATGGAATGAAAAATATTTGCAAACATATATTTGACAAACATTAATTTCCAAGATATATAATGAACCCCTGTAACTCAAGAGCAAAAAGCCCAATAACCCAATTAAAAATGAGCAAGTTCCTTTTTAGAATTTAGGTCCAAAATGCTAATAGTTGCTTTCTTGAAATTTTATTGATACAGTGGAAGAATCAGAGTAAGATTAAAGTGCTCATCCTCACAGGACTGGATGGTATTTTCCTCACCAGCTGAAGTCTCCTCATTCACCTCCTCATCTCTAAGCAATGCCTTGGGATTTATTTCTTGAATTGATTCAGATGTGGGGTGTAAAAGTACATATCTATATGACATTTTTCTATATCATGAAATCTAAATTTATTAATAAACAGGAAAAGCTTTATATTTTGTATTATATGGACATAAATACTAGAGAAAATAAATAATTTTATACATTTTAATTTTTCAGATTGCATATTGTCTTCAGAATGAGGACTATCACAATCCTGGTATTACTATTCCCACATCCATTCTATTTGCCTTATCAAATTGGGGTAGTCTAAAACTGAACAAATGACATGAATAAGTTATGCCTCATGTCTGGCTGTTTAAAAGAAACACATGTCCTTTGTACTTGTCCAGTTATCTCTCTTGTTTGTCCATAATTTTAATAAGCACACTCACTTTATTATCAAGATCAATGAGGTGATATAATCCCCGGAAAATTGCAAGACTGCCCTCCCTGCAAGGCAGTCCCCAGCAATGAAACTTCTAATCACTTGTCTAAAAAGTGGAACGCATCAGGTCAGCAAGCATGTCAACGAAGGAGGATTTTAAATTAAAAATTTCCTTATTTTACCCTGTGCTACTCACTAAACCCTGGAATTTGGAAGGACTGACACTTTCATGAGTGGGCTATAATGCCAGCTCTGCTTGAAAATGTATTTTCCAAATGTTGAGGATTTTTGCCACCCATTTGTGAAGTTGGTAAAGGAACTGGCTCCTCAGAGAAAGGACTAGATTTGATACGAAGTATGTACAAAATAATAAATGGAGTCACTAAATAAGCATTCGAATAAGTTATAGACTCCTAGTCAAAATGATATTTTGATAAACATCGACAAATCTCATGTGTTTCAAACACATGCTAATGGTAGAGTGTGTGTGTATATATATGTCACTATAATATATATAGATTAAAAAAAAAACAGAAAGACATACACTAGCTCAAAAACCTCTCTGTGGACGGGAACTAGCAAGAAGCCCAGTGGAGAGCAAGACTGAAGGTACAGGCTGGCTGGGTTCCAGCAGAGAGAAAGGCACTGGGGCCAGGAGCTGGATTCCTACAGGGCATCAGAGGGCAGAATGGCTCACCTGAGATGTGGGAACAGAGCTCAACATACCCACCCACGAAAGGAAGCTAGAAAAACAACAGCTGCTGGTTGGGACTGGGATATCTGTAAGGCAGTGTGCCTGAGGAGGTGAGAGGACAGAGCCTCTGCCTCAGACCTAGTTGCTGAGTCATGCTACCTGCTGCTTGGTAACCACATCTGTGATGTCTCCACATGCCACCCAGGAGGTGCAGCAGAGAAACATTCGAATGCCAAGTTCTGAATCTGCGTCCTGGAGGGCCGGAAAAAAGGCATGTCACCAGTCAGAACATCCCACTAGTTGGGAAGAATGAGAGGGAGGAGAAAAGGAGAGAGAGAAAAAAAAAAAAAAACACAAATAACTTTCCATTCAAAATCAGTTTGCGAACCAAAATATCAAGGTACATAATGAAGAATTCTAATGAGAAAAAATAATATTCGCAGTCTAGAAGAGACTTTAACATATGTAGGAGACTTAAAGAGACAAATGAATGATTAGCATTCATTTAAAAGAAAAATAAATGATGGGACAAAAAATAGGGAGGAGAATGACAGAAAATAGATATTTTAAAAATGAAAATATATTTCAGACAATTAAAGATTTCAAAGTTACAGAATTAAAATAACAAAATTCTAGGCTGCACAGAGATACAGAATTTATGAGTTGAATAATGGTACAGTACTAAAGGATTTGCCCAGAATATGACTCAAATAGACAGAAAAATTACATTTTTAGGAATTTTGTAGGTATATTAAATGATAATTTTCCAAAACAAAAGAGAGACATTAGTTGGAAGATCAGAATGCATTTAGTATGTTAAGAAAAATAAATAACTACAAATCAACTCCAAAAAACACTGCAGCGAAACTATTAAAAAAAAGAGAAAAAGCAAAATCTTAAATACTATAAAAGAAAAGATAAACTACAAAGTAGTGAAAACCCAGCTTCCTATTAGTAATAATAGAGGCCAGAAAACAATGGAATAATAGTATCTTCAAAGCTAACAGAAAATAATTGTCAGCCTAGAATTTTATATCTAAACCTTATTCAAGAATGAATCCCAAATAAGTCATTTTAAACATAAACAGAGAACTACTACCCATAGTTCCTCAGTATTAAAAAATATTTCAAAGAAAGGTTAATCCAAAGTAAGAAATGGGAGTTAGGAAACAAAAGTGTTCTCAGCTATTTAAGAGACTGAGACAGGAGGCTCACTTGAACTTAGGAGTTTGAGTCCAGCAAAAACCCTTTGATAGCAAGACCCGTCAAAGAAACTGGCAGAGAAAAAGAGAGAGGAGAGAAAGGAAAGAAGAAAGAAAGAAAGAAAGAAAGAAAGAAAGAAAGAAAGAAAGAAAGAAAGAAAGGAAGGAAGGAAGGAAGGAAGGAAGGAAGGAAGGAAGGAAGGAAGGAAGGAAGGAAGGGGAGAAGGAGAGAAAGAGAGAAAGAAAGGAAAGGAAGAAAGAAAAGAAGAAAGAAAGGAAAGAAGAAGAAAGAAAGGAAGGAAGGAAGAAGGAAGGAAGGAAAGAAAGGAAAAGAAAAGAAAGAAAGAAGAAAGAAAGGAAAGAAGAAAGAAAGAAAAGAAAGGAGGAAGGAAGGAAAGAAAAGAAGAAAGAAAGGAAAGAAGGAGAAAGAAAGGAGGGAGGGAAGAAAGGAAGGAAGGAAAGAAAGGAAAAGAAAAGAAAGAAAGAAAAAAGAGGGAGAGAAGAGAAAGAAGAAAGGAAGGAAGGAAGGAAAGAAAAAGAAAGGAGGAAGGGAAGAGAAAGAAGCAAAGAAAGAAAGAAGAAAGAAGGGAGGGAGGGAGGAAGGAAGGAAGGAAGGTAGGAAGGAAGAAAGGGAGAGAGGGAGGGAGGGAGGGAGGAGGGAGGAGGCAGGGAGGGAAGGGAAGGAAGGAAAAGAAAGAGAGTGAGAGAAATAAAGGAGAGAAAGAGGGAAAAGAAACAAGCTAGGTGTGATGACTCATGCCTATAATAATCCTAACACTTTGGAAAGCTGAGTAAGGAGGACTTCTAGAGGCTAGGAGTTTGAGACCAGCTTGGGTCTCAAACACAGTGAGACCCCCATCTCTAAAAAAAGAAAAAATTAGCTGAGTGTGATGGTGTGCACCTGTGGTCCCAGCTACTAGGGAGGCTGAGGTGGGAGGATCACTTAAGCCCTGGAGGTTGAGGCTGCAGTGAGCCATGATTGTGCCACTGCACTCCAGCCTGGGTGAGAGAGTGAGATCCAGTCTCAAACAAACAAACAAACAACAAACAAAAAGAAAAACAGAAAGAAACAAATAAAGGTGTACAAATCTTAAAAACATATGCTAGTAAGAAGTATTTGTTTATTTATTCATTCATTCATTTATTATTTACTGATATTCTCTAAGAAGTGATCATCATATTTGCTTATGATTGTCAATTAAAAATAAAGTTGGGGACTGAGATCATCATGGTAGACGGGAGGCAGGACTAGATTGCCGCTCCGACTCAGATGGACAGAGCGGTTTGCAGAGACTTGCATTGTGAATTTTAGCTCCCGATCGACTGCAAGAACAAACCAGCAATCCCGAGAGGACCCACAGACCCTCCGAGGAAGTGGACTGCTCCTGCAGGACCCTGGAAACATCCCAGACACTGTGAGTGCCACAACTGTGGAAGTGGGAGAAGAAGAGCCTCCTCTCCCCACCACACAGCCCCGCTGGAGAAACTGAAGGTCTGTTTGCCAGAGAAGTTTCCTACCTGAACTGGAGCTGACTCAATTTAGAGAGCCGCGCAAAATACAGGGGTAGAGGAAGGAGCAGAAAGACCCTGGGAGCTCAGCTGGGTCCCCAAGCAGGCCATTCCTGCCTGGCACTACAGGCATCCACTGGGAGGGCAGCCAGAGGAGCAGGGCAGAGGGGAAAGCATCCGAGGGAGAAGGAAATGTCCAGCTGAATTTTGTAACAGTTTGAATGGGGTGAGACGCCTCCCGGCCAGAACTCCAGGAGGGTGTGAATCTGGAGTTTGTGTGCAGACTCCACCGGCAGGAGAAGAACCAAACCCTCTCCTTTCGCAGCTGGGAGGCAGGTCGCCTGGGGAAGTTCTCAAGTCCAGCTGGCCCACCGCCTGGAAACAAACTCCGGGCTGCTGGGGGGGCGCAGTGGGAGTGAGACCTGCCCTTCGGACTGTGTGGGAGCTCAGGGAGGCCTGTGACTGCCGGCGTTCCCCTACTTCCCTGACAACCTCCTAAGTACACAACTCCAGTGATCTGGGAATCTCACTCCCATCCCCACAGCAACTGCATCAAGACCCACCCAAGGAAAAAGCCTGAGCTCAGAAACGCCAAGTCAGCCCTGCCCCGACTTGATGGTCCTTCCCTATCCACCCTGGTAGCTGAAGACAAAGGTCATATCATCTTGGGAGTTCTAGGGCCCCACCCACCACCAGTTCCTCCCCATACTACCACAGCTGATGCTCTCTGGAAAGCGCTGCCTCCCAGCAGGAGGCCAACCAGCACAAAAATGGAGCATGAAACCACCCAAGCTAAGAACCCTCATGAAGTCCATTGCACCACCCTGCCATCTCCACCGGAACAGGCACTGATATCCATGGCCGAGAGACCCATAGATGGTTCACATCACAGGTCTCTGTGCAGACAACTCCCAGTACCAGCCTGGAAATGTGTAGACTTGCTGGGTGGCTAGACCCAGAAGAGAGACAACAATAATCGCTGCAGTTTGGCTCATAGTAAGCCACATCTATAGGAAAAGGCGGAGAGTAGTACATGAAGGGAATATCCCATGGGGCAAAAGAATCTGAACAACAACATTCAGCCCTAGACTTTCCCTCTGATGGAGCCTGCCTGAATAAGAAGGAACCAGAAAACCAACTCTCATAATATGACTAAACAAGTCTTTTTAACACCACCCAAAAAATCACACTAGTTCACCAGCAATTGATCCAAACCAAGAAGAAATCTTCGATTTACCCGAAAAAGAATTCAGAAGGTTAGTTATTAAGCTAATCAGGGAGGCACCAGAGAAAGGTAAAGCCCAATGCAAGGAAATCCAAAAAAAACTGTATAAGAAGTGAAGGGAGAAATATTCATGGAAATAGAGAGCTTAAAGAAAAAACAATCAAAAATTCAGGAAACATTGGACCCAAATAGAGAAATACAAAATGCTCTGGAAAGCCTCAGCAATAGACTTGAACAAGTAGAAGAAAGAAAGTCAGAGAATGAAGACAAGATCTTTGAATTAACCCAGTGCAACAAAGACAAAGAAAAAAGATAAGAATATATGAACAAAGCCTCCAAGAAGTCTGGGATAATGCTAAACAATCAAACTTAAGAATAATCAGTGTTCCTGAGGAAGAAGACAATTTTAAAAGCTTGGAAAACATATTTGGGAGAATATTTGAGGAAAATTTCCTTGGTCTTTCTACAGACCTAGACATACAAATACAAGAAGCACAGAGAACACCTGGAAAATTCATCGCAAAAAGATTATCACCTATGCACATTGTCATCAGATTATCCAAAGTTAAGATGAAGGAAAGAATCTTAAGAGCTATGAGACAGAAGTACCAGCTAAACTATAAAGGGAAACCTACGAGATTAACAGTAGGTTTCTCAGCAGAAACCCTACAAGAAAGAAGGGATTGGGGACCATCTTCAGCCTCCTCAAACAATTATCAGCCAAGAATTTTGTATCCAGCAAAACTAAGCACCATATATGAAGGAAAGATACAGTCTTTTGCAGACAAACAAAGGCTGAAGAGAATTCAACAGTACCAAGCCACCACTACAAGAACTGCTAAAAGGAGCTCTAAATCTTGAAACAAATCCTGGAAAATTATCAGAACAGAACCTCTTTAAAGCTTAAATCACACAGGACCTACAAAACAAAAATGCAAGTTAAAAAGCAAAAACAAAAAACAAAAAAAAAAACAAAGTACACAAGCAACAAACAGCATGATGAACAGAAGGGTACCTCACATCTCAATACTAACATTGAATGTAAATTGCCTGAATGCTCCACTTAAAAGATACAGACCAGCAGAATGGATAAGAACCCACCAACCATCTGCTGCCTTCAGGAGACTCAAGTAACATTTAAGGACTTATATAAACTTAAAGTACAGGGGTTGAAAAAGGCATTTCATGCAAATGGACACCACAAGCAAGCAGGGGAAGGTATTTTTATATCAGACAAAACAAACTTTAAAGCAACAGCAGTTAAAAGAGACAAAGAGGGACATTATATTATGGTAAAAGGCCTTGTCCAACAGGAAAATATCACAATTCTAAACATATATGCACCTAACACTGGAGCTCCCAAATTTATAAAACAATTACTAATAGACCTAAGCAATGAGATAGACAGCAACACAATAATAGTGGGGGACCTCAATACTCCACTGACAGCACTAGACAGGTCATCAGGACAGAAAGTCAACAAAGAAACAATGGATTTAAACTACACCTTGGATCAAATGGACTTAACAGATATATACAGAACATTTCATCCAACAACTGCAGAATACACATTCTATTGAACAGTGCATGGAACTTTCTCCAAGATAGACCATATGATAGGCCATAAAACAAGCCTCAATAAACTTAAGAAAATTGAAATGATATCAAGCACTCTCTCAGACCACAGTGGAATAAAACTGGAAGTGAACTCCAAAAGGAACCTTCAAAACCATGCAAATACACCTAAGTTAAATTACCTGCTCCTGAATGAGCACTGGGTCAAAAACAAAATCAAGATGGAAATTAAAAAATTATTCTAACTGAACAACAATAATGACACAACCTATCAAAACCCCTGGGATACAGCAAAGGTGGTGCTAAGCAGAAAGTTCATAGCCCTAAATGCCTACATTGAAAAGACTGGAAGAGCACAAACTGACATTCTAAGGTCACACCTCATGGAACTAGAGAAACAAGAACAAACCAAACCCAGAGAAGAACTACATGAAATTGAAACAAACAAACAAACCAAAATATATATAAATGATAAATGAACCAAAAAGTTGGTTCTTTGAAAAGATAAAACTGACAGACCATTAGCAAGACTAACCAAGGAGAGAGACAATCAAAATAACTTCATTAAGAAATGAAACAGGAGATATTACAACTGACACCACTGAAATACAAAAGATCATTCAAGGCTACTATGAACACCTTTATGCACATAAACTAGAAAACCTAGAAGAGATGGATAAATTTCTGGAAAAATACAACCCTTCTAGCATAAATTAGGAAGAACTGGATACTGTGAACAGACCAATAACAAGCAGCAAGATTGAAATGGTAATTTTAAAATTACCAACAACAACAACAAAAGTCCAGGACCAGACAGATTCACAGCAGAACTCTACTAGACATTCAAAGAATTGGTACCAACTCTTTTGACACTATTCCACAAGATAGAGAAAGAAGGAACCCTCCATAATTTATTCTATAAAGCCAGCATCACCCTAATATCAAAACCAGAAAAGGACATAACCAAAAAAAAAAAAAAAACTACAGACTGATATCCTTGATGAATATAGATGCTAAAATCTTTAACAAGATACTAGCTAACTGAATCCAACAACATGTCAAAAAGATAATCCACCATGATCAAGTGGGTTTCATACCAGGTATACAGGGAGGATTTAACATATGCAAGTCAAAAAATGTGATACACCACATAAACAGAATTAAAAACAACAAAAATCACAAGATCATCTCAATAGATGCAGAAAAAACATTTGACAAAATCCAGCATCCCTTTATGATTAAAACTCTCGGGCGGAGCAAGATGGCCGAATAGGAACAGCTCCAGTCTCCAACTCCCAGCGTGAGCGACACAGAAGACCGGTGATTTCTGCATTTTCAACTGAGGTACTGGGGTCATCTCTCTAGGGAGTGCCGGACAATCGGTGATGGTCAGCTGCTGCAGCCTGACCAGCGTGAGCTGAAGCAGGGCGAGGCATCGCCTCACTTGGAAGCGCAAGGGGGAAGGGAATCCCTTTTCCTAGCCAGGGGAACTGAGACACACAACACCTGGAAAATCGGGTAACTCCCACCCCAATACTGCGCTTTAAGGAAACAGGCACACCAGGAGAATATATCCCACACCTGGCCGGGAGGGTCCCACGCCCACGGAGCCTCCCTCACTGCTAACACAGCCGTCTGCGGCGATCTATCCGCAAGGCAGCAGCGAGGCTGGGGGAGGGGCGCCCGCCATTGCTGAGGCTTAAGTAGGTAAACAAAGCCGCTGGGAAGCTCGAACTGGGTGGAGCTCACAGCAGCTCAAGGAAGCCTGCCTGTCTCTGTAGACTCTACCTCTGCGGACAGCGCACAGCTGCAGTCCAATAGGGGAAGAGCGGGGCCGTTGCAGACGCGAACGACTCTGTCTGACAGCTTTGGGGAGAGCCGTGGATCTCCTAACGCGGAGGTTGAGATCTGAGAACGGACAGACTGCCTGCTCAGGTGGGTCCCTGACCCCTGAGTAGCCTAGCTGGGAGACATCCCCCACTAGGGGCAGTCTGACACCCCACACCTCACAGGGTGGAGTCACCCCTGAGAGGAAACTTCCAAAGAAAGAATCAGACAGGTACACTCGCTGTTCAGCAATATTCTATCTTCGGCAACCTCTGCTGCTGATACCCAGGCAAACAGGGTCTGGAGTGGACCTCAAGCAATCTCCAACAGACCAACAGACAGTCCTTCTGACTGTCAGACGGAAAACTATCAAACAGGAAGGACACCTATACCAAAACCCCATCAGTACGTCACCATCATCAAAGACCAGAGACAGATAAAACCACAAAGATGGGGAAGAAGCAGGGCAGAAAAGCTGGAAATTCAAAAAATAAGAGCGCATCTCCCCCTGCAAAGGAGCGCAGCCCATCGCCAGCAACGGATCAAAGCTGGTCAGAGAATGACTTTGACGAGATGAGAGAAGAAGGCTTCAGTCCATCAAACCTCTCAGAGCTAAAGGAGGAATTACGTACCCAGCGCAAAGAAACTAAAAATCTTGAAAAAAAAGTGGAAGAATTGACAGCTAGACTAATTAATGCAGAGAAGATCATAAACGAAATGACAGAGATGAAAACCATGACACGAGAAATACGTGACAAATGCACAAGCTTCAGTAACCGACTCGATCAACTGGAAGAAAGAGTATCAGCGATTGAGGATCAAATGAATGAAATGAAGCGAGAAGAGAAACCAAAAGAAAAAAGAAGAAAAAGAAATGAACAAAGCCTGCAAGAAGTATGGGATTATGTAAAAAGACCAAATCTACGTCTGATTGGGGTGCCTGAAAGTGAGGGGGAAAATGGAACCAAGTTGGAAAACACTCTTCAGGATATCATCCAGGAGAACTTCCCCAACCTAGTAGGGCAGGCCAACATTCAAATTCAGGAAATACAGAGAACGCCACAAAGATACTCCTCCAGAAGAGCAACTCCAAGACACATAATTGCCAGATTCACCAAAGTTGAAATGAAGGAAAAAATCTTAAGGGCAGCCAGAGAGAAAGGTCGGGTTACCCACAAAGGGAAGCCCATCAGACTAACAGCAGACCTCTCGGCAGAAACTCTACAAGCCAGAAGAGAGTGGGGGCCAATATTCAACGTTCTTAAAGAAAAGAATTTTCAACCCAGAATTTCATATCCAGCCAAACTAAGCTTCATCAGTGAAGGAGAAATAAAATCCTTTACAGATAAGCAAATGCTTAGAGATTTTGTCACCACCAGGCCTGCCTTACAAGAGACCCTGAAGGAAGCCCTAAACATGGAAAGGAACAACCGGTACCAGCCATTGCAAAAACATGCCAAAATGTAAAGACCATCGAGGCTAGGAAGAAACTGCATCAACTAACGAGCAAAATAACCAGTTAATATCATAATGACAGGATCAAGTTCACACATAACAATATTAACCTTAAATGTCAATGGACTAAATGCTCCAATTAAAAGACACAGACTGGCAAACTGGATAAAGAGTCAAGACCCATCAGTCTGCTGTATTCAGGAGACCCATCTCACATGCAGAGACATACATAGGCTCAAAATAAAGGGATGGAGGAAGATCTACCAAGCAAATGGAGAACAAAAAAAAGCAGGGGTTGCAATCCTAGTCTCTGATAAAACAGACTTTAAACCATCAAAGATCAAAAGAGACAAAGAAGGCCATTACATAATGGTAAAGGGATCAATTCAACAGGAAGAGCTAACTCTCCTAAATATATATGCACCCAATACAGGAGCACCCAGATTCATAAAGCAAGTCCTTAGAGACCTACAAAGAGACTTAGACTCCCATACAATAATAATGGGAGACTTCAACACTCCACTGTCAACATTAGACAGATCAACGAGACAGAAAGTTAACAAGGATATCCAGGAATTGAACTCATCTCTGCACCAAGCGGACCTAATAGACATCTATAGAACTCTCCACCCCAAATCAACAGAATATACATTCTTCTCAGCACCACATCGCACTTATTCCAAAATTGACCACATAATTGGAAGTAAAGCACTCCTCAGCAAATGTACAAGAACAGAAATTATAACAAACTGTCTCTCAGACCACAGTGCAATCAAACTAGAACTCAGGACTAAGAAACTCAATCCAAACCGCTCAACTACATGGAAACTGAACAACCTGCTCCTGAATGACTACTGGGTACATAACGAAATGAAAGCAGAAATAAAGATGTTCTTCAAACCAATGAGAACAAAGATACAACATACCAGAATCTCTGGGACACATTTAAAGCAGTGTGTAGAGGGAAATTTATAGCACTAAATGCCCACAAGAGAAAGCAGGAGAGATCTAAAATTGACACTCTAACATCACAATTAAAAGAACTAGAGAGGCAAGAGCAAACACATTCAAAAGCTAGCAGAAGGCAAGAAATAACTAAGATCAGAGCAGAACTGAAGGAGATAGAGACACAAAAAACCCTCCAAAAAATCAATGAATCCAGGAGTTGGTTTTTTGAAAAGATCAACAAAATTGACAGACCGCTAGCTAGACTAATAAAGAAGAAAAGAGAGAGGAATCAAATAGTCGCAATAAAAAATGATAAAGGGGATATCACCACCGACCCCACAGAAATACAAACTACCATCAGAGAATACTATAAATGCCTCTACGCAAATCAACTAGAAAATCTAGAAGAAATGGATAATTTCCTGGACACTTACACTCTCCCAAGACTAAACCAGGAAGAAGTTGAATCCCTGAATAGACCAATAGCAGGCTCTGAAATTGAGGCAACAATTAATAGCCTACCCACCAAAAAAGTCCAGGACCAGATGGATTCACAGCTGAATTCTACCAGAGGTACAAGGAGGAGCTGGTACCATTCCTTCTGAAACTATTTCAATCAATAGAAAAAGAGGGAATCCTCCCTAACTCTTTTTATGAGGCCAACATCATCCTGATACCAAAGCCTGGCAGAGACACAACAAAAAAAGAGAATTTTAGACCAATATCCCTGATGAACATCGATGCAAAAATCCTCAATAAAATACTGGCAAACCGGATTCAGCAGCACATCCAAAAGCTTATCCACCATGATCAAGTGGGCTTCATCCCTGGGATGCAAGGCTGGTTCAACATTCGCAAATCAATAAACGTAATCCAGCATATAAACAGAACCAAAGACAAGAACCACATGATTATCTCAATAGATGCAGAAAAGGCTTTTGACAAAATTCAACAGCCCTTTATGCTAAAAACGCTCAATAAATTCGGTATTGATGGAACGTACCTCAAAATAATAAGAGCTATTTATGACAAACCCACAGCTAATATCATACTGAATGGGCAAAAACTGGAAAAATTCCCTTTGAAAACTGGCACAAGACAGGGATGCCCTCTCTCACCACTCCTATTCAACATAGTGTTGGAAGTTCTGGCTAGGGCAATCAGGCAAGAGAAAGAAATCAAGGGTATCCAGTTAGGAAAAGAAGAAGTCAAATTGTCCCTGTTTGCAGATGACATGATTGTATATTTAGAAAACCCCATTGTCTCAGCCCAAAATCTCCTTAAGCTGATAAGCAACTTCAGCAAAGTCTCAGGATACAAAATTAATGTGCAAAAATCACAAGCATTCTTATACACCAGTAACAGACAAGCAGAGAGCCAAATCAGGAATGAACTTCCATTCACAATTGCTTCAAAGAGAATCAAATACCTAGGAATCCAGCTTACAAGGGATGTAAAGGACCTCTTCAAGGAGAACTACAACCACTGCTCAGTGAAATCAAAGAGGACACAAACAAATGGAAGAACATACCATGCTCATGGATAGGAAGAATCAATATCGTGAAAATGGCCATACTGCCCAAGGTGATTTATAGATTCAATGCCATCCCCATCAAGCTACCAATGACTTTCTTCACAGAATTGGAAAAAACGGCTTTAAAGTTCATATGGAACCAAAAAAGAGCCCGCATTGCCAAGACAATCCTAAGTCAAAAGGACAAAGCTGGAGGCGTCACGCTACCTGACTTCAAACTATACTACAAGGCTACAGTAACCAAAACAGCATGGTACTGGTACCACAACAGAGATATAGACCAATGGAACAGAACAGAGTCCTCAGAAATAATACCACACATCTACAGCCATCTGATCTTTGACAAACCTGACAAAAACAAGAAATGGGGAAAGGATTCCCTATTTAATAAATGGTGCTGGGAAAATTGGCTAGCCATAAGTAGAAAGCTGAAACTGGATCCTTTCCTTACCCCTTATACGAAAATTAATTCAAGATGGATTAGAGACTTAAATGTTAGACCTAATACCATAAAAACCCTAGAAGAAAATCTAGGTAGTACCATTCAGGACATAGGCATGGGCAAGGACTTCATGTCTAAAACACCAAAAGCAACGGCAGCAAAAGCCAAAATTGACACATGGGATCTAATTAAACTAAAGAGCTTTTGCACAGCAAAAGAAACTACCATCAGAGTGAACAGGCAACCTACAGAATGGGAGAAAATTTTTGCAACCTACTCATCTGACAAAGGGCTAATATCCAGAATCTACAAAGAACTCAAACAAATATACAAGAAAAAAACAAACAACCCCATCAAAAAGTGGGGAAAGGATATGAACAGACATTTCTCAAAAGAAGACATCCATACAGCCAACAGACACATGAAAAAGTGCTCAACATCACTCGCCATCAGAGAAATGCAAATCAAAACCACAATGAGATACCATCTCACACCAGTTAGAATGGCAATCATTAAGAAGTCAGGAAACAACAGGTGTTGGAGAGGATGTGGAGAAATAGGAACACTTTTACACTGTTGGTGGGATTGTAAACTAGTTCAACCATTATGGAAAACAGTATGGCGATTCCTCAAGGATCTAGAACTAGATGTACCATATGACCCAGCCATCCCACTACTGGGTATATACCCAAAGGATTATAAATTACTCTACTACAAAGACACATGCACACGTATGTTTATTGCGGCACTATTCACAATAGCAAAGACTTGGAATCAACCCAAATGTCCATCTGTGACAGACTGGATTAAGAAAATGTGGCACATATACACCATGGAATACTATGCAGCCATAAAAAAGGATGAGTTTGCGTCCTTTGTAGGGACATGGATGCAGCTGGAATCCATCATTCTTAGCAAACTATCACAAGAAGAGAAAACCAAACACCGCATGTTCTCACTCATAGGTGGGAACTGAACAATGAGATCACTTGGACTCGGGAAGGGGAACATCACACACTGGGGCCTATCATGGGGAGGGGGGAGGAGGGAGGGATTGCATTGGGGAGTTATACATAATATAAACGTCATGCACATGTACCCTAGAACTTAAAGTATAATAAAAAAAAAAAAAGATTAAAACTCTCAGCAAAAGTGGCATACAAGTGACATACCTCAATGTAATAAAAGCCATCTTTGACAAACCCATGGCCAATTTTATACTGAATAGGGAAAAGTTGAAAGCATTCCCTCTGAGAACTGGAACAAGGCAAGGATGTCCACTCTTACCACTCCTCTTCGACATAGTACTACAAGTCCTAGCCAGAGCAATCAGAAAAGAGAAAGAAACAAAAGGCATCCAGATTGGTAAAGAGGAAGTCAAACTGTCACTGTTTGCTGATGATACAGTTATCTACCTTGAAAACCCTAAATACTCCTCCAGAAAGCTCCTAGAACTGATAAAAGAAATCAGCAAAGTTTCCAGATACAAGAATAAAGTACACAAATCAGTAGTTCTACACACCAATAGCAACCGAGTGGAGAATCAAATCAATAAGTCAACCCCTTTTACAATAGCTGCAAAAAAAAAAAAAAAAACTTAGGAATATACTTAACAAAGGCGTCAAAAGACCTCTACAAGGAAAACTATGGAATCCTGCTGAAAGAAATCAGAGATGACACAAAAAAATGGAAACACATCCCATGCTCATCGATGGGTAGAATCAATATTGTTAAAACAACTATACTGCCAAAAGCAATCTACAAATTCAGTGCAATCCCCATCAAAATTCCACCATCATCCCTCACAGAATTAGAAAAAAAAAAAATTCTGAAATTCATATGGAACCATAAAAGAGCCCACAGAGCCAAAGCAAAACTAAACAGAAAGAACAAACCTGGAGGCATCACACTTTCTGATTTCAAACTATACTGTAAGGCCATAGTCACCAAAACAGCATGGTACTGGTATAAAAACTGATACATAAACCAATGAAACTGAATAGAGAACTCAGAAATAACTCAAATACTTACGGCCAACTGACCTTCGACAAAGCAAGCAAAAACATAAAGTGGGTAAAGTACGCCCTTTTCCACAGATGGTGGTGCGATAATTGGCTAGCCACATGTAGGAAAATGAAACTGGATCCTCACCTTTCACTTTATACAAAAATCAACTCAAGATGGATTAAGGATTTAAATCTAAGACCTGAAACTATAAAAATTCTGGAAGATAACATTGGAAAAATCCTTCTAGACATTGGCTTAGGCAAGGATTTCATGATCAAGAACGCAAAAGCAAATGCAATAAAAACAAAGATAGTTGGGACTTAATGAAACTAAAGAGATTTTGCAAGGCAAAAGAAACAGTCAGCAGAGTAAACACAGAATCCATAGAGTGGGAGAAAATCTTCACAATCTATCCATCTGACAAGGGACTAATAACCAGAATCTACAACAAACTCAAATCAGTAAGGAAAAAACAAACATTCACATCAAAAAGTGGGCTAAGGACGTGAATAGACAATTCTCTTTTTTTTTTTTTCTTACAACTTTTTTTATTCCTCCCACAGCATGCACATTGGTCTTTTAGATACATAAATCATATCACATCCTACTTGAAACAATTCAATGACCTGCCATTGCAAATATGACAGAATCCTTCCAAGGCCTGCTATTAGCTGACTTATACCTATGTTTGCCTCCGAACTTGAGTCACTCTCTCACTCAGTAAACTCTAGCCACATTTGGCCTCCTTTCTATTCCTCAAACATGCCAATACCGATCATGCCTTGGGCCTTTGTACTTGCCCTTCTTTCTTTTTTTTTTTTTTATTATTATACTTTAAGTTCTAGGGTACATGTGCATAACGTGCAGGTTTGTTACATATGTATATTTGTGCCATGTTGGTGTGCTGCACCCATCAACTCGTCAGCACCCATCAATTCGTCATTTATATCAGGTATAACTCCCAATGCAATCCCTCCCCCCTCCCCCCCATGATAGGCCCCGATGTGTGATGTTCCCCTTCCTGAGTCCAAGTGATCTCATTGTTCAGTTCCCACCTATGAGTGAGAACATGAGGTGTTTGGTTTTCTCTTCTTGTGATAGTTTGCTAAGAATGATGGTTTCCAGCTGCATCCATGTCCCTACAAAGGATGCAAACTCATCCTTTTTAATGGCTGCATAGTATTCCATGGTGTATATGTGCCACATTTTCTTAATCCAGTCTGTCACAGATGGACATTTGGGTTGATTCCAAGTCTTTGCTATTGTGAATAGTGCCGCAATAAACATATGTGTGCATGTGTCTTTATAGCAGCATGATTTATAATCCTTTGGGTATATACCCAGTAGTGGGATGGCTGGGTCATATGGTACATCTAGTTCTAGATCCTTGAGGAATTGCCATACTGTTTTCCATAATGGTTGAACTAGTTTACAATCTCACCAACAGTGTAAAAGTGTTCCTATTTCTCCACATCCTCTCCAGCACCTGTTGTTTCTGTTGTTTCCTGACTTTTTAATGATTGCCATTCTAACTGGTGTGAGATGGTATCTCATTGTGGTTTTGATTTGCATTTCTCTGATGGCGAGTGATGATGAGCATTTTTTCATGTGTCTGTTGGCTGTATGAATGTCTTCTTTTGAGAAATGTCTGTTCATATCCTTTGCCCACTTTTTGATGGGGTTGTTTTTTTCTTGTAAATTTGTTTGAGTTCTTTGTAGATTCTGGATATTAGCCCTTTGTCAGATGAGTAGATTGCAAAAATTTTCTCCCATTCTGTAGGTTGCCTGTTCACTCTGATGGTAGTTTCTTTAACTGGATCCTTTCCTTGCTCCTTATACGAAAATTAATTCAAGATGGATTAGAGACTTAAATTTTAGACCTAATACCATAAAAACCCTAGAAGAAAACCTAGGTAGTACCATTCAGGACATAGGCATGGGCAAGGACTTCATGTCTAAAACACCAAAAGCAACGGCAGCAAAAGCCAAAATTGACAAATGGGATATGATTAAACTAAAGAGCTTCTGCACAGTGAATAGACAATTCTCAAGAGAAGATACACAAATGGTCAACAAACATATGAAAAAATGCTCAACATCACTAATTATCAGAGAAATGCAAATCAAAATCACAGTGCAATATACCACCTTACTCCTGCAAGAATGACCATAATCAAAAAAATCAAAAAATGGTAGATGTTCGCATAGATGTGGTGATCAGGGAACACTTCTACGCTGCTGGTGGGAATGTAAACTAGTACAGCCACTGTAAAAACTGGTGATTCCTTAAAGAACGAAAAGTAGAACTACCACTTGATCCAGCAATCCCACTACTGGGTATCTACCCAGAGGAAAAGAAGTCATTATATGAAAAAGATAATGTGCATGCATGTTTATAGCAGCACAATTCACAATTGCAAAATCGTGGAACCAACCCAAATGCCCATCAATCCACCAGTGGATAAAGAAACTGTGGTGTGTGTGTGTGTACATATACACACATATATACATATACATATGTGTATCTATAAACATATATAAATATATGATGGAATACTACTCAGCCATAAAAAGGAATGAATTAACAGCATTTGCAGTGACATGGATGAGATTGGAGACTATTACTCTAAGTGAAGCAACTCAGGAATGGGAAACCAAATATTGTATGTTCTCACTAATAAGTGGGAGCTAAGCCATAAGGGTGCAAGGCATAAAAATGATACAATGGACTCTGGGGACTTGGGGGGAAGAGTGGGAGGCGGAGGGGTAAAAGACCTACAAACATGGTGCAGTGTATACTGTTCGGGTGATGCATGCACCAAAATCTCACAAATCACCACTAAAGAACTTACTCATGTAATCAAATACCATCTGTACTCCAATCACTTATGGAAAAATATAAAAATAAAAATTTTAAATACACCACAGAACTAAACTTCAAAAAAATTAATAAATAAAATAAAGTTGGAAATAGCAATGTAAAATGGAAGTTGTTTATTAGATAGTGAAATTTTTTAAAAAGGCCAAGATTCTTTTTTGTGTTTGATAGGTGATTGGATAATTTTGGAATTTTTGGAAGATTTTATAACTAGGTATGTGTACTAAAAATTAAAAGTAAATAATAAAATAAAAGTAAAATTGAATACAGATACAACAAATGTCTTTAAATTATTACAAGATGGGGGAAAAGAGAATATATAACCTTTATCAAACTAATGCAAGTCAGAAAAAGGAGGGAAAAAAGGAAGAAAAGGAAAAATGAATGATACAAATCCAAACATATCAGAATAAACATAAACAAAGTAAATCCATCTGTGATCAGATTATCAGATGGTATTAAATATTCAAACCCAATTTAAAACAGAATCAAAAAGACAAAAAATAAAAGAATGGAAAAAATTATGCAGCAAATCCTAATTAAATCTAATTAACTATAACTATTAGCTAACCATATTTTCTAACTATATTATAAAATCATTGAAGTATTATTTGAAGTCAGAAAAATTAACAAACAAGTAATATTAGAGCAAAACAAGTAATATTACATTACGAGCAAAAACAAGTAATATTATATACTTTATGCATTTAACAACTCGACTTTTAAAAATATAAAAAAATTAAGAATTATTTTAAAAATCACAAAAACAAAATCATTGTTTGGATATTTTAATATATTTGTCTCAGAAACAGAGAAAGATTTATTAAAAATATAGAGATTTGCAGAAAAAAATCATACACCTGATAATACATAATTTATCTGTGATAAAAATGTATAATTTATGTTTAAATATTTTGAATTAATCATTAAATATGCATTAATATCAAACCCATATGGAACATTTATAAAATATTTGAGCCACATAGTTGGTCATAAATTAAAACATACTTTTTTAAAAAAACCAATATCACACAGGTCATATTCTCAGAAAAAGAAACATAAAATGGAATTCAATAATAAATAAAGTTCCTCATATACTTGGAAATTTAAACAGGCATGTTTAAATAACTCATTAGTTTAAAAAGAAAATCACAATAAAAATTATAAAACACACTGGAAATAAAACCAAACAATGAAAGTAACATGAAAATGACAAAAGTAACGTATTTAAAACCGTAGAATGCAGCAAAAGTAATACCTAGTATTAAATTATGGTCTCAAAAGTGCTCATTTGAAAACAAAAAGAAAAACTGAGGAAAAAGAGTAGTAAAATGTTTAGATCAAAAGCTAAAAAAAGAGTAAGAGAAAATGGAAACCTTAGGAACAAATGCAAATACAGTGTTAAGAGTTAAAATGAATCCAATAGATCACTAATAAGCAACAGATCACCCAGAAAACCCTTAGTTGCCTTATGTAAACTTGTTATCAAATCAGACAAGGCTAGTGCAAGAGAAGAAAGTTCACATGAATCTAACACATAAACAGAAATGCAAAAATACAAAATAAAATGTTAGCCCAACAACTTCAGCAGCAGCAGTATACGATATACAGTACTGTACACATCCAGACACACACATACATTTTGGTGTAAGAAAGTTGGTTTCAAAATCAGAGGGCTGAATCTGAGTCCTGGATGATTATCCATTTACTAGGTAAGTATCCTTGAGCTTGGTGTTTATGGTGTCTGTTCTGTTCATGTAATTTTAATAGAAAGTATTGACATAGCTACACCCCAGATGTTTCTGAATTTACTCAAAATTATGAAAATCAAACATTTCTCTTCTTTTGAGAAAGGATCTTGCTCTGTTGCCCAAGCTGGAGTGCAGTGGTGCTATCTTGGCTTACTGCAGCCTTGACCTCCCTGGGCTCAAGTGATCCTCCCACCTCAGCTTTCCGCGTAGCTGGGATTACAGGTGCATACCACCATGCCTGGCTAATTATTTTTTGGGGGCTGGGGCATTTTTTTTGTAGAAATGGGGTTTCACCATGTTGCCCAGACTGGTCTCAAACTCCTGTACTCAAACGATCGGCCTCCCAGAGTGTTGGGATTACAGGCGTGAGCCACCACGCCCTGCAAAAATCAAACTTTTAATGGAATATTTTAGTGGAGAAAACATCACCTTTGTTTGAAGCTATTCTTTTGTCCCAAAAAGTGTTAATGCTGTAGCATTTTTGTTGAGTAAAAGTAAAGATTAACTAAAATAATTTTAAAGTATAAACACATTCCAAGTTTGGCAACTGAATGCTGTTTTGATTTTGTTTTGTTAAAAACAATGTTTTTGTGGTGGTGGTTTCCTTCGTGTAAGTTAAACATTACAAAAATATTGCTCATCTTGACTTTACTTTTTTATTGATACATAATTTTGCATATTTGTGGGGTACAAGTGATATTTTGATACATACACACAATGTGTAATGATCAAATGAGTGTAATTTATTATCCATCACTTCAAACATTAATCAATCATTGCTTTGTGTTTGGGAACGTTCCAAATCCACTCTTCGAGCTATTTTGAAATATATAATAAATTATTGTTAACTACTATCACCCTACTGTGCTATCAAACACTAAAACTTATTCCTTCTACCAAACTGTGTTTTTGTACCCATTAGCCAACCTCTCTTCATTCTCCCTTCCTCCTACACTTCTCAACCTCTGGTAACCATTATTCTACTCTCTACTTTCATGAGATTGACATTTTTAGCTCCCACATCTAAATGAGAATATGTGATAATTTATCTTTCTATTCTTGACTTATTTCACATAACAGAATATCCCCCAGTTCCATCTATGTTGCTGCAAATGATAGAATTTTTTTATGGCTGAATAATATTCCACTGTGTGTATATATATATATATATATATATATATATATATATCACATTTGCTTATCCATTCATCTGCTGATGGACACTTAAGAAGGTTCTATATCTCAGCTATTGTGAATTGTGGTGCAATAAACATGGGAGTAGAGAGCTCTCTTCAGTATACTGATTTCCTTTCTTTTGACACTGTACCAAGCAATGGGATTGCTGGATCATACAGTAGCTCTATTTTTAGTTTTTTGAGAAACGACACTGTTTTCCATAGTGGCTGTACTAAGTCACAATCCTACAAACAGTGTAGTAACATTCCCATTTCTCCAAATCCTCATCAAAATTTTTTTGTCTTTTTTATAATGGCCATTTTAACTAGGATGAGATGATATCTCAATGTGGTTTTACTTTGTATTTTCCTGACAATTATTGATGTTGTGCATTTTACATATACCTGTTGGCATTTGAATGTGTTCTTTTGAAAAATGTCTATTCATAGTTTTGTCCATTTTTTAAAAAAATCTGATTGTGTTTTGGCTATTAAGTTGTTTGAGTTCCTTATTACATTCTAGTTATTAATCTCCTGTCAGATAGATAGTTTGTAAATATTTTCTCCCATTCTGTAGGTTGTCTCTCCACTCTGTTTATTGTTTCCTTTGTTGTATAAAAACTTTTTAGCTTGAGGCAATCCCATTTGTCAATTCTTGCTTTTGTTGCCTGTGCTTTTGAGGTCTCACCCAGAAAGTCTTTGCCCAGACCAATGTCCTGAAGCATTTCCCCAATGTTTTCTTCTAGTTTTTTCATGGCTTCGGGTTTTGCATTTAAATCTTTAATCCATTTTTATTTGATTTTTATATGGTGAGAGATAGGAATCTAGTTTCATTCTTCTGCATATGGATATTTAGTTTTCCCAGAACCATCTATTGAAGGGATTGTCCTTTTCCCAATAAAATTTCATGGTGCCCTCGTCAAAAATAAGGTGGCTATCAATGTGTAGATTTATTGCTGGGTTCTCTATTCTGTTCCATTAATCTATGTGTCTGTTTTTATGCTGGCAGCATGCTGTTTTGGTTACTATAACTTTGTAGTATATTTTGAAGTCTGGTAGTGTGATCACTCTAACTTTGTTCTTTGTGCTCAGGATACTTTGGCTATTTGGGGTCTTCTGTGATTCCATACAAACTTTATGATTGTTTTTTCTATTTCTTTGAAGATTGTCTTTGGTGTTTTGATGACGATTGCATTGAATCTCGAGATCATTTGGGGTAGTATGGACATTTCACACAATATTAATTCCTCCAATACATTAGTATAGGATATCTTTACCTTTTTTTGTGTGTTTTCTTCAATTTCTTTCATCAGTATTTTATAGTTTAATTGCAGAGATCTTTCACTTCTTTGGTTAAATTTATTCCTGAGTATTTTAAGTTTTTTGTAGCTACTGTAAATAAGACTGCTTTCTTACTTTCTTTTTCAGATTATTTGCTGTTGGTGCATAAGAATGCTACTGGTGTATAGAAATGCTGATTTTTGCATGTTGATTTTGTACCCTGAAATTTAACCGAATTTGTTTATCAGTTCTGACAGGATTTTGCTTAAGTCTTCAGGTTTTTCTAAATATTGGATTAGTCTTGACATTTCTGATTGTGAACTGCTTCTTGGTTCCCTCAGGGGTTAGAACCAAGCACAGCATACAAATTCACAAACTCTACCCACTGCATCCAAATGTTACTTATGCAGGGATATACAGTGTCTGCTCTCACATGGTCTGAGTCCTCCACCAAGATCTTGATCCTGTAACTCATGAAAGCAATTAGGGTAGAGTCATTTTCAGGACAATCCAGCCCTCAAAATGAGACCATTTCCCTTATCTTATCATTGAAATCAATGCCATGATGCTGGAAGAGACCTTAAAGATTATAATCAACCCTCTCGGAAATTTGAAAGTCATAAATTTAGTGGCTGAGGTGCCAGAGAAAATTAGAATTAATGAACATGTCCATAAAAACAGATCAATTTCCAGCCAGCTGCCAGAAGTTGGCATGCTGGCACTGCGCCTGCAGCCCACCCCTGCAAAGTGTCCCTTCTCCTGCCAGTGGAAAATCCAACACTTACAGTTACCAAAACAAATGTGTTGTAACTTGCCTTTTAAGGCAAATTTTTACAGGTATAATGTATTCTATTAAAATGTCGCCACCTTAGAACACCTGGAGACTCTATAGAAAGTTGGCAATAGTTCTATAAGGAATCTAAGAGTTACAGTTCTGGGATTTCCCCCTATCTTCTCCTTTGGTCTATTTGCCATCCACCAAAAATGACCTTGTACTTTACATATTTATTTGTGTAAGACGATCAGACCATGTCTTACACACCTGAATACACATGGGGGTGGAGGGAAGGGAAGAATTTCTCCTTCAGAGCAAAAGATGGCATCTTCTCTTGCCATAAGATATGCTGAACTCAAATTTCTTCTAGGAACAACAGTAGTAATTAATGTGGATCTGATTGTCCCAACTAATGATGAAACTCAGATTTGTTGCTATTATATAGAATTTGTTTAAGGATCAACATTATATTATTACAGACCATAAGTAAAAGGTCAAGTACAATAAAATCTGTGTGGCTTACTCAAGATCACATAAGGAAAAAATCATATTCTTCTCTACACAATTTGCTTTATCTTCAATGTATTTCCGGTTTTTTTTTCACTCTTCCTCACAAGGACTACTGATTGAATTAAACCCAAACATTAGAAAACAACACCATAATAATTGTTAATACTGAAGCTGAAATATCCTAAGAGAAAAGAACCTTTGGGTTTTCAGTACTTTCTTATTGTTTTTGTGGTGGTGGAGGTGGTGATGATTTAAGTATTTTTAGTTGACCGGAGAGAAAGGAGAGATAAAAGGAAAAACATTTTTGGGTTTTTAAAAAAATTAATATTAATGTAATTATGGTAAAGACCAATTTTGAAAGAGGTTTCTAAGTAATTGAATATATATTATATATTTGTTACATATTAAATATTTATTATATATATAGTTTGGTATTTTAGACTTTTATCTGATCAAATGATACTTCTTCCAGAAAGATACAATTGAACCATATATATATTTATATTATATATATTTGTATATATCTATAATCATATATATTATATATCTTTATAACCTATATATGTGTGTATATATAATATATGTCTATATATATGGTTCAATTTTATCTTTCCAAAAGAGGTATCATTTGATAAAGTAAAAGGCTAAAATACCAAATTGGGAAGCAGAAATTTCAGCCGCCTATCTGGCCACCAAGGTGTACAATTTTTTTTTTCTTTTTTTTTTTTTGAGACGGAGTCTCGCTCTGTCGCCCAGGCTGGAGTGCAGTGGCCGGATCTCAGCTCACTGCAAGCTCCGCCTCCCGGGTTCACGCCATTCTCCTGCCTCAGCCTCCTGAGTAGCTGGGACTACAGGCGCCCGCCACCTCGCCCGGGTAATTTTTTGTATTTTTAGTACACACAGGGTTTTACCGTGTTAGCCAGGATGGTCTCGATCTCCTGACCTCGTGATCCGCCCGTCTCAGCCTCCCAAAGTGCTGGGATTACAGGTGTGAGCCACCGCACCCGGCCCAAGGTGTACATTTTTAAATGCCACAGGGGTGCAGCTTCTTTGTAAAATCGAATTAACTCCCAATCACCTATGAAACATCTTTGGATGTATTAGAGAAATATTTTAAAGGGAGAGATGCAGAAACCAAAGAGCTCAAAAAGTGCTGCAGCCCCAGCCCTAAGACGTTTCCTAGGTGCAGTTCATTCCTAGGTCTTGGGAGGACCCCAGAGAGAATTTGCATCTCCCCCAACCTCTGGGCCCCCCAGCCCCGCCCCCAGCAAGTCTATGTTAGAGCAAAATGGATTGGGGTGTGTGTGTGTGTGTGTGTGTGTGTGTGCACATGTGTAGGTAAAGATGAAAAGGTACACTTTAATTACTGAAATAAGTACAAGAAAAGCTTCAAAGAAATACTGAAACACGCTGGCAGACAGTCAAAAATATTTAACAGTTAGCAGGGCGACTGGAGTCTTGCTGCCTTATTCTTAATAACAGTTTAGAGAACTCTGCTCTCCTTCCCGTCGCTGAAACCCCTACCCATTTGCACATCATTCCTCTTCCCATACATAGAACACCAGCCAACGCTCACCCGAGCCCAGGCCCTGCCCTGCTGGAGGGGAACTAAGGAAATGCAACTTCAGCTGAGGGCTTCCTTTTTCATTGGTCACGGTCACGCTATTCAAATAGGAAGAAATCTGCAACCCATTAGACCTTTTCCTCCTGCATTAGTAGTCAGGAAAAAAAATTATAGTTTGTAGCCACTTCTATTATTGTTTTCTTTTCCGGTTGGAAAACATTCTCAAAGGGCTGTGCCTGGATAGCAACATGTAGAGTCAATTAGATGGTGTAAAAAGAAAATAACTAAAGGAGTGAGCAGATTTGTAGTCCTCTCCTGCAAAGAGAAGAGATAAGAGAGAGAAAATAGGAGAGAGGAAGGTGGCAAGAGAAAAAGGGGGCAAGGAATTTGGCTTACATGGTAACATGAAGTAATTTGCTACAGACTGGTCAGTTCAATAAAATTACTCTCAAATAACCAACCATGTGTTTTTGAAGCATTTCAAATTGATCAGGATAGGTACCCATTGTAATCCTTATCGACCTACCCTTGACTTTCATTCCTACTGGAAAGAAAAATTGAATCAAATTTCCTGTTCAAAATCACACGGCTGCTCTTGGAACATCTGAGAATTTAAATCTTTTAATATGCAGGTCACAGAAATAGCTACACAGTCACCTGTGTGTTTTCACAGTAGTTTGGACAGAATCAAGTAACCATATTAGATGCAGGGAATATTTAAAATACATGCTTCTGCCATTGGCAGTTTACCTAGTTCTCTTCCTCCCAAAAATAATATTTTATGACCTAGAATTTTCAAAACTTGCATAAATTGCAGGATTTTAGAACTGAAAGCAGTCTTATATAGCATCTAATTAAATTTCTTCAATTTCCAGATGAGGAAACTAGGCCTGAGGAGATGAGGTGACTTCATCCAAGGTAACAGCTAACTACTGACAGAGTGGGAATTGGGCTATGATCAATTTTTTCTTCTTAAAACACTAGTAATAAAAAAAAAAATCGAGAAACATACATTTGTTTCCACTACCTGAAATTCAACAATAGGTTTTCTGTATTTATTTTATATATTAATGTGTTTGTACTTGTACTTATTCACATACTTTTAGAACACTAAAAGGCAAATATATACATGTGACTTAAGTCTCAGTCTTAGAATAAGAAAGGAGATTTAAACGCAAGATTTTTCCTTAACAATATATTGTAGGGTGTTAAGTAACTTCATGATCTAAGAGTCATTCTTTTTCTCCTTTAAAATTGTTTTAACACTATCAGAACACTTATAATAACCATTCTTCTGTTTCAAAAATAGAAATAGATTTTTCTGTAAAGTGTCAGGTAATCATGAGAGTGGTATTATTTTACCATGATTATTTAAATTTATGACAGTGACATATAATAACTAATAGCAGGAAGCAACTAAAAAACGTTTAAATATGTCACTTTCATGAATATAGTGCTTTATGGTTTCCAAAGCATTTTCAACTTCTTAACAAACTGAGAATCCAAGTAAATGGCATTGGCACTTGAATTCTGGTCTTTTAAAAATAATCCTAGTCATAGAAATGTGAAGATAGTCAATTTATGAAAAAAACTATTATTTTTAAGTAATTTACAAACACGCACAATAAGTATTCGTTGTTTTCTGCTCTCAGGCTATCCTTCTTTTTGGTATCAGTACTTTGACTTAGCCCCTCTCAGTTCATGTGGTTCTGGGCATCTAAATCCCTTTCCCAACCACCACTACCATCCTCACCCTTATCTCTCACCAACCATATGGAATCATGAGCCACACCCAGCCAAGAAATCCCATCCCCTTCAACACAGACTGCTTTGGTGACAGGCACTGAGTAAAGTCTTAGCAGTAAGATTGAATCCTGGTGTGCTGCTGGATTTGGTTTGCCAGTATTTTATTGAGGATTTTTGCACTGATGGAATATTGGCCTGAAATTTTCTTTCTTTCTTTTTTTTTTTTTGTTGTGTCTCTGCCAGGTTTTGGTATCAGGATGATGCCGGCATCATAAAATGAGTTAAGGAAGAGTCCTTCTTTTTCTATTGTTTAGAATAGTTTCAGAAGGAATGATACCAGCTCCTCTTTGTACCTCTGGTAGAATTCGGCTGTGAATTTGTCTGGTCCTGGGCTTTTTTTGGTTGCTAGGCTATTAATTACTGCCTCAATTTCAGAACTTGTTATTGGTCTATTCAGGGATTCGACTTCTTCCTAGTTTAGACTTGGGAGGGTATATGAGTCCAGGAATTTATCCATTTCTTCTAGATTTTCTAGTTTATTTGCATAGAGGTGTTTATGTATTCTCTGATGGTAGTCTGTATTTCTGTCGGATCAGTGGTGATATACCTTTTTTTGATTTTGTATTGTGTCCATTTGATTCTTTTGTCTTCTTTATTAAACTGGCTAGTGGTCTATCTATTTTCTTGATCTTTTCAAAAAAACAGCTCCTGGATTCATTGATTTTTTGAAGGGTTTTTCATGTCTCTATCTCCTTCAGCTCTGCTCTGATCTTAGTTATTTCTTGTCTTCTGCTAGCTTTTGAATTTGTTTGCTCTTGCTTCTCTAGTTCTTTTAATTGTAATGCTAGGATGTCGATTTTAGATCTTTCTCGCTTTCTCCTGTGGGCATTTAGTGCTATAAATTTCCCTCTAAACACTGATCTAGCTGTGTCCCAGATATTCTGGTACATTGTGTCTTTGTTCTTATTGATTTCAAAGAACTTATTTATTTCTGCCTCAATTTCTTTTTTTTTTTTTTTGAGATGGAGTCTCGCTCTGTCACCCAAGCTGGAGTGCACTGGCCAGATCTCAGCTCACTGCAAGCTCCGCCTCCCGGGTTCACGCCATTCTCCTGCCTCAGCCTCCCGAGTAGCTGGGACTACAGGCGCCCACCACCTTGCCCGGCTAGTTTTTTGTATTTTTTAGTAGAGACGGGGTTTCACCGTGTTAGCCAGGATGGTCTTGATCTCCTGACCTTGTGATCCGCCCGCCTCGGCCTCCCAAAGTGCTGGGATTACAGGCTTGAGCCACCGCGCCCGGCCTATTTCTGCCTCAATTTCATTATTTACCCAGTGGTCATTCAGGAGCAGGCTGTTGAGTTTGCATTTAGTTGTGCAGTTTTGAGTGAGTATTTTGATCCTGAGTTCTAATTTGATTGCAAGGTGATCAGAGAGAATGTTTGTTATGATTTCCATTCTTTTGCATTTGCTGAGGAGTGTTTTACTTCCAATTATGTGGTGATTTTAGAATAAGTGCTATGTGGTGCTGAAAAGAATGTATATTCTGTTGATTTGGGGTGGAGAGTTCTGTAGATGTCTATTAGGTCCACTTGGTGCAGAGCTGAGTTTAAGTCCTGAATATCCTTGTTAATTTTCTGTCTCGTTGATCTGTCTAATATTGACAGTGGGGTGTTAAAATATCCCACTATTATTGTGTGGGAGTCTAAGTCTCTTTGTAGGTCTTTAAGAACTTGATTTATGAATCTGGGTGCTCCTGTATTGGGTGCATATATATTTAGGATAGTTAGCTCTTCTTGTTACATTGATCCCTTTATCATTATGTAATGCCCTTCTTTGTCTTTTTTGATCTCTGTTGGTTTAAAGTCTGTTTTATCAGAGTAGAATTGCAACCCCTGCTTTTTGTTTTTCTTTCTGTCTTTCCATTTGCTTGGTAAGTATTCCTCCATCTCTTTATTTTGAGCCTATGTGTGTCTTTACACATGAGATGGGTCTCCTGAACACCACATTGACGGGTCTTGACTCTTTATCCAATTTGCTGGTCCGTGTCTTTTAATTGGGGCATTTAGCCCATACATATTTAAGGTTAATATTGTTATATGTGAATTTGATCCTGTCTTTATGATGCTAGCTGGTTATTTTGCTATTAGTTATGCAGCTTCTTCAGAGTGTTGATGCTCTTTAGAATTTGGTATGTTTTTGCAGTGGCTGGTAGCGGTTTTTCCTTTCCATATTTAGTGCTTCCTTCAGGAGCTCTTGTAAGGTACAGCCGGTGATCACAAAATCTCTCAGCATTTGCTTGTCTATAAAGGATGTTATCTTTCCTTCGCTTATGAAGCTTAGTTTGTCTGGATATGAAATTCTGGGTTGAAAATTCTTTTCTTTAAGAATGTTGAATGTGGGCCCCCACTCTGTTCTGGCTTGTAAGGTTTCTGCAGAGAGATCCACTTTAGTCTGATGGGCTTCCCTTTGTGGGTAACCCACTCTTTCTCTCTGGCTGCCCTTAACATTTTTTCCTTCATTTCAACCTTGGTGAATCTGACGATTATGTGTCTTGGGGTTACTCTTCTCAAGGAGTATCTTTGTGGTGTTCTCTGTATTTCCTGAATTTGAATGTTGGCCTCTCTTGCTAGGTTAGGGAAGTTCTCCTGAGTAATATCACAAAGAGTGTTTTCCAACTTGGTTCCATTCTCCCCGTTAGTTTCAGGTACACCAATCAAATGTAGGTTTGGTCTTTACAACTTACAAGGAATATGAAGGACCTCTTCAAGGGGAACTACAAACCACTGTTCAAGGAAATAGGAGAGGACACAAATAAATGGAAAAACATTCCATGCTCATGGATAGGAAGAACCAACATCATGAAAATAGCCATACTGCCCAAAGTAATTTGTAGATTCAATGCCATCCTTATCAAGCTACTATTGACTTTCTTCACAGAATTAGAAAAAACTACTTTAAATTGTATATGGAACCAAAAAAAAGAGCCCGTATAGCCAAGACAATCCTAAGCAAAAAGAACAAAGCAGGAGGCATCATGATACCTTCCTTCAAACTATACTACAAGGATAAATTAACCAAAACAGCATGGTATTGGTACCAAACAGATATAGAAATCAATGGAACAGAACAGAAGCCTCAAAAATAATGTCACAGATCTACAACCATCTGATTTTTGACAAACCTGACAAAAATAAGCAATGGGGAAAGGGATCCCTTTTTAATGGTGTTGGGAAAACTGGCTAACCATATGCAGAAAACTGAAACTGGACCCCTTCCTTACACTTTATACAAAAATTAACTCAAGATGGATTAAAGACTTAAACATAAGACCTAAAACCATAAAAAATCCTAGAAGAAAACCTAGGCAATACCATTCAGGACATAGGCATGGGCAAAGACTTCATGACTAAAACACCAAAAGCAATGACAACAAAAGCCAAAATTGACAAATGGGATCTAATTAAACTAAGGAGGTTCTGCACAGCAAAAGAAACTATCATCAGAGTGAACAGGCAACCTATAGAAAATTTTTGCAATCTATCCATCTGACAAAGGGCTAATATCCAGAATCTATAAAGAAATTCAACAAATTTACAAGAATAAAACAATCAAAGAGTGGGCAAAGGACATGAATAGACATTTCTCAAAAGAGGACATTTATGCAGCCAAGAAACATAAGGAAAAAAAAGTTCATCATCACTGGTCATTAGAGAAATGCAAATCTAAACCACAATGAGGTACCATCTCATACCAGTTAGAATTAAAAAGTTAGGAGACAACAGATTCTGGAGATGATGTGGAGAAATAGGAATGCTTTTACACTGTTGGTGGGAAGGTAAATTAGTTCAACCATTGTGGAAGACAGTGTGGCGATTCCTCAAGGATCTAGAACCAGAAATACCATTTGACCCAGCAATCCCATTACTGGGTATATACCCATAGGATTATAAATCATTCTACTATAAAGACACATGAACACGTATGTTTACTGCAGCACTATTCACAATAGCAAACACCTGGAACCAACCCAAATGCCCATCAATGATAGACTGGATAAAGAAAATGTGGCACAGATACACAATGGAATACTACACGCCATAAAAAAGGATTAGATCATGTCCTTTGCAGGGACAAGGATGAAGCTGGAAACCATCATTCTCAGCAAACTAACCCAGGAACAGAAAACCCAACACCGCATGTTCTCACTCGTAAGTGGGAGTTGAACAATGAGAACATATGGACACAGGGAGAGGAAGATCACACACCAGGGCCTGTTTGGAGTGAGGGGCTAGGGGAGGGATAGCATTAGGAGAAATACCTAAGGTAGATGACAGGTTGATAGGTGCAGCAAACCACCATGACACGTGTATACCTATGTAACAAATCTGCACGTTCTGCACATGTATCCTAGAACTTAAAGTATAATGAAAAATAAAATAAACACACACACACACACACACACACACACACACAGAGAGAGAGAGATTGAATCCTGGAACTATCACTGGCCTGTCAAGAAAGTTTTTTGTTTCTGCTAGGAATTACTAAGCTTGGAGTACATGAATTAAGAGCAGCCATGTTGCTAGTTTATAAGAAGAGCCTGCCTGAAAAGATGAAACCACACAGAAGCCAGTGCAACCGAGAGATCACTACTGATACTTTTACTATTTTTTTTTTTTTTTTTTTGAGACGGAGTCTCGCTCTGTCACCCAGGCTGGAGTGCTGTGGCTGGATCTCAGCTCACTGCAAGCTCCGCCTCCCGGGTTCACGCCATTCTCCTGCCTCAGCCTCCCAGGTAGCTGAGACTACAGGCGCCGCCACCTCGCCCGGCTAGTTTTTTTTTTTTTTTTTGTAGTTTTTAGTAGAGACAGGGTTTCACCGTGTTAGCCAGGATGGTCTCGATCTCCTGACCTCGCGATCCGCCCGTCTTGGCCTCCCAAAGTGCTAGGATTACAAGCTTGAGCCACCGCGCCCGGCCGATACTTTTACTATTACCCACATCTTTGGATCTAGTAATGCCTGAATTCAGAGTAGCTCTTGGCAATTCAACGACAGGTGCCAGTGAGTCCCCCCACTACCTTCCCACCCTGCTTTTACTTGTTTTTGCTTCAACCAGCATAAGTTGGGTTTTATTCCCTTGCAGCTAAAAGACTTTTAACTCATATCAAAGAACAGAGGCTTAAACTAGAAAATGGCAGGAATCCTCAACTTTGTCCCTTGAGCTAATCTCATCCATTTAACTAGAAGCAGCAAACGAAGATTTAAGCAACCAGGACTACAAATTCTGAACTTAACGTTTTCTCAATCTAAACACTGCCATCGTTCATAGCCTACTTAGGGCTCACATCCTGGGATAGTGTTTGAGTTCTTGAGAATCCCAGATAATACTTAAAAATATACATGAACAGAAACTGAACAATATTTTCAATTCCTCTTCTTTCTTATTAGCAGATTGGCTGGCCCAAACAGAAGCATGAGAAGATAGGCCTAGTTAAATGGGATCTGTCAAGCTGGCAACGAAGGCCACAAAGACTTGACTGTTTCACCCAACTAGGAGGATTTGAGAGCTGTTAGAATGCTGATGTCAGGAAACACGAGTATTTTGGTCATAACATTTTTAGGGCTTTAAAATAAAATTATGTTTGAAAAAAGGACAGGAGTCATGTATATCTAAGTTCATAATTTTAGCAAGCTGGTTTATAATGGTATTTTAATATATCTAATGTAAATAATTATTTTAATTCTAGTAACGCATAGTGCTACAGTTCTTCCACATCTTCTCAAGTATCTGGACATTGAAATTTTTCAGCATTCGACATTGTTGTTTTTCTTGCCCCCTCCTCATCACCCTTTGGAGAAGTACATTTAAAAGTCACTGTTCTGGCCAGATGCAGTGGCTCACACCAGTAATTCCAGCACTTCGGGAGGCCAAGGCAGGAGGACCCCTTGAGCCCAGGAGTATAAGACCAGCCTGGGCAATAAAATGAGATGCTAAAAACTAAAAAAATTAGCCGGGTATGACGGTGTGGACCTGTAGTCCCAGCTACTCAGGAGGCTGAGGTGGGAGGATGGCTCAAGATGGAGGCTGCCGTGAGCCAAGGTTGTGCCACTGCACTCCAGCCTGGGTGACAGAGCAAGACCCTGTCTTAAAAAATGAGCAACAATAAAAAAGACACTGCTCTGGGACATCATATCAAAATGTAATTTAGTATTTTTTAGAAGATCGAGTAGGGAAAGTGGCACACCAGATAGTACACATAACAAGTATTAATGTCACAGATATGACTTATATAGTCTGCTACATGCTATAACATTTTGAATATTTCTGAGAACATAAGTTTAGGATCATAGTAAGATCAATTAATCTACGGTCTCAAAATAATGTATGTATAAACTACTACCCAAGCATTTGCTAGATTTTACTGATTAATTAACAATGAATAATAACACATATTATTTTTAATGAATAACCAAACCTTCCTCACCAGGACTAGGTGAAATGTGGTCATGAGTTGCCAGACATAGGTCTCAGTCATAGTCTCAGTATTCTTATACGTAAACCTGTTCGCCACAAGGATTTCTTCTTTTGTATTTAATAAAATTTTCATAAATATACTGGCTATAGAAGAAGTACCTTTACCTCTTTGTAAGAGGCCAATGAGCTCAGGGTCACAACTTAACCCTGATTTTCCTAATAACCACAGCCTCATTGATGACACTTAACCTGTCTTTCAAGTCTTTCAACCACTCTTCTCTGCTACTTGGGTCCTGGTGATCCTTCTAGTGCAAACTTCTCTTTCAAGCTAATGATTCCTTCGGTTTCCTTCAGTACCCTTGGAGGTTCCATTTATTCTAGCTTCACAGTTTGTATAGGTAGACACAGCTTGAATAAACTTCTTATTTACCTTTTCTAAACGTAATGGAGGAAAAACATATTAGAAATACTCATCTTTTTCTTTCTCATAATTTCTTTCTCTACGAGCCTAACCTACCCTTATCTCCACTCCTACTCAAGAATTTAGGCTATTGGCCGGGTGTCGTGGTTTACACTTGTAATACCAATAATTTGGGAGGCCTAGGAGAGTGGATCACCTAAGGTCAGGAGTTCGAGACCAGCCTGGCCAACATGGCGAAACCCCATCTCTACTAAAAATACAAAAATTAGCTGGCTATGGTGGCGTGCACCTGTAGTCCCAGTTACTTGGGAGTCTGAGACAGCAGAATTGCTTGAACCCGGGAGGAAGAGGTTGCTGTGAGCCAAGATTGTGCCACTGCACTCCAGCAGTGACAGCGTGAGACTGTCTCAAAAAAAAAAAGAAAAAGAAAAAGAAAAAAGAAGAATTTAGGCTATAACGTGTATGTTGTATGCTCCTCACCTTTTCATTTCTGGCTTTAAATTTTTTTAAAGGCCCTTAGAAAAATACTAAGGACTCTAGGAAGAAACACCCGCTACAGCAGGGGATTTGAGGAGGATCAGATTCTGCTCTGATCCCAAATTCAGAAATAATAAAATTAGATTATATTTCAGAGTTTAGATGGGAAATGTGATAGAAGAGATTTTGTTGAGTTGTAGAGAGAATCCCAGCACCTTTTCTTAGAAAGGACTTGTGTCCTTTATATTAGACACTGTGAAGAATACAAAGTAATACATAACATACAATCTCCTCCGTCAAGTGACTGATAACCTAATTGGGGACAGGGAGACATATTAATGTCATATATTGATATGTACCCAACAAGTTGTCGGAACAACAAAAGTTCTATGAGTTTAGACAAATGAAAGATCAGCGTGCTGGAATCGTCATGGAAAGCTTCACAGAGAAGTATTTTTCAAACAGTGGATAAAGACCCATTGGTGGTCATGAAATTATTTTAGGAAGTTACGACCAGGCTTTATAGGATAGAAGTATCAAATATAGTGCATGTACATATAATTTAATGAAGTTTTTGTTTCAGATGTCTGTGTGCATGCATTTTGTATTCACTGGGACTTGATATAAAATGCATTTCTTATTGTTGGTCATGACCAAAATGTTTAAAGCCACTGTCATATAGGAGATAGAGATCAAACAGTTCCTTGAAAGAAGAGTAGGACTGCCATGAGCAGAGGCGAAAGCAGAGGGGAAAGTGGTGAGAACTACATGGACCAAGTTGGAAATCAGGAAGACAGGTACAAACAAAAAGGAACCAACCAGCCTGGGTTTATGTAGGAACGTGAGTGAAAAGATTGTGAGAGGGATTTCTGGAAATGTTCTAATTAAACTATTTCTTCCTTGATACGTAAAGGCTAATTCTCTTTAGATATTTTTGGACAGTGAAACTGTATCACTCATCTTGAATCACTTTTAGTCATTCATTCCTAGCTTCAGTATCCTTTTTAGTGCCCTTTGAGAGCCTCTCTTTCTTCCATACCAACACTCAGTAATTCTGATAAAGCCAACTTCATACACACACACACACACACACATTTACACATACACTTAAGCATCACACACACAATCCTCTATAGGCTTAGATCTAGATGCAAGTAAATCTAACAACCTCCAACTCTGCATACATCCAGTAATTATCACAACCACAACACCTAACGCACAACCCAGACAACCTCCCAAATCCTTAAAATGCATTACTCCCATCCCCTTGCAAAACATATAGTTTGTTAGAGAGCTGGTGGGACAGGAAGGGGCAACACTGCTGCTACTTCCTTGAGTGCTTTGCCTCTCCACAAATGCTACAGCCATGTCAATGTCTGCTGATCAGAACCACCTTGTTCCCAAATTGTCTAGTAATATTCTGCTCAGCAGGAGAGAATGCCAGGAATCTCTGGAAGGGAGAAAAGGAAACTGGAAGAATTCCAGAACCCTTTTGTTATTGGCTCAATTGGCTCAACTGGTAGACATAGTGTTTCTGTCTTTAGCTGGAGGTGATTATATAAAGTCTGAGTCAGAAAAGAACAAAAGATTTCTTAAAAAAATTATTTAACACCCTGCATCCATTTTTGTTAAAACACCAAGGAGTCAACCAACAGAGGGAACTCTAGTGGCTTACTCATAATGCCAAGAGGCAAGTCATGAGTAGAAAATGAAGATCTTGAAAAAGAATGTGAAGATATTTTCATGAGAACAAATCAAATCCAATCAAGATAATTTTACCAACCCTACTATGTGTGAGACTGTGATGTCATTTCAAAATAGATTAGTGTGGCCAGGTGTGGTGGCTCACGCCTGTAATCCCAGCACTTCAGGAGGCTGAGGTGGGTAGATAACCTGAAGTCAGGAGTTCGAGACCAGCCAGACAAACATGGAGAAACCCTGTCTCTACCAAAAATATAAAATTAGCCAGGCGTGGTGGCACATGCCTGTAATCCCAGCTACTCAGGAGGCTGAGACAGGAGAATCGCTTGAACCTGGGAGGTGGAGGTTGCGGTGAGCCAAGATCGTTCCATTGTGCTCCAGCTTGGGCAACAAGAGCAAAACTTTGTCTCCAAAAAAAAAAATAGATTAGCATTGGGAAGCAAATACTACCATACAGAGATTGGATTCCTTTTTGAAACAATTACCCAATTGTTTCATGCCATATACATATACAGCCTGTGCTCTGATGTCACTGTCTATTTCATCTCACCATCTCTGGATCCATCACTAAGTGACTTAATACACTCTTTTCCAGATAAGAGAAATGGTGCTTAGTACCAGGGTAATGAAATTTTTGTGGTTATCATCTCCACATACATCTTTTTACCAAAGAATGTGTGGGTTTTAAATAAGCACATCAACCTCCATTCCTTGAGAAACCACGGTGAAATTCTTGAATTATTTCTGGTAGACACTTTATCTGTGAAATCCCTTCTAGTCTCTTTGCCATTTTTATAGATGTAATCAATTATTTTAGTCAAACAAAATACACTGCCAACTTTCCAGAATTCCTAGAACGATTTTAACTACTAGCTTGGGGTTTTATTCGACATGAGCATAAAAGTTATTATATTCTAATTGCTTGTGATTGTTACGACATTGAGATTTATTTTGGTTGGTTATTTCAAGAGACTCTTAAAATGAGTTTAGTGACTTCATTCTGGTTTTCCTGATTGATTCTATTATTAGGACTGTGGAAGCCTGGGGCCTTTTGGCCTGACTGAACATCTTGAACAGTTCTTTAAACAGTTTCGGTTTGGCAAAACCTATTTTGCCAAGAACATTACCCCTTAATTTTTAAAAACCATGTGCATTTTAAGGAAAATGTAACCCATATGTTCCTAATTCCTCTGTACTAAACACATCAAAATGTTTTGTAAGAACTGTTTGATTTCCAAGAAGCCTTATGAGCCTTCCTTATACGACCTTTTAAGTTATTTTCTTTTAAAACAGGAAGCTATTTCTGCCAAGGAAGAAGTTACTTAGACAGCAACTGTTTAAAAAAACTCATGAACTAAGTGGACAGATTTTGTTTCCGTGGGACATATTCGCCAAATAAAGTGGTAGAAAAACACATTCGCGTGCGTGCGCGCACACACACACAAACTAAGCTATGAGAAAAACAAATCATATAAAGAAACATTTAAATATATATTCATATATATATATTTCTGAATCCTCATACACTGAAATACTTGGTCATAGCTTTAGTATTTGACAAGAACACCTGCTTCAAAGGAGTTTTTGAGAGGTATCGTTTTATTTTGTTTTGCTTTGTTTTTTAGTTCTAGAGAAGGTATTCTAAAATCTTATCTGAATATCCCCTTTCATCATGTTACAAGTGAAATTTTACCAGGGGATTTGGAAATTTTAATTTGGTTTACTTTCATTTTAATATTTCTATCTCTAATCTCAACAGTAAGAATCAAAGAATTTTAACAAATCAGAACAGGTATATATTTTTACACGTCTGTACATATGTGTGTGTATATATGTAAATGTTTGTATGTATGTGATCCTAGAACTTCTTCTGGGTAGTCAGCTTCCCATATTAATCTCTCAATGAGACTCCAAATCATTGCACTGTTACCCCTCAAGATGGCAAAAATTGGTAATCATTCTTCCCTCCCATTCTAGATTCATGACTGGTGTGTCCAGAATACACGTGGCAGTTTGCAAGGGCAGGGCTCCCGCGCAAAACCCCCATGGAGAGGCCAAACACAAAATGGACAAGTCATTTCCATCTTCTCTAGGTTGCAGTTCTTCATCTATAAGTGATAGAAATGGACAGAATTGTTCCTAAAGTTATATTATGCACAAGCATGTTATGAACCAATTTTTAATATACTATCTAGCAATTCTGAAAGTGAAGGACCCAGCATTTGCAATAAGTATTCAGTGCACACATCGTTTCTTGATGGAAACATTTAGGCACTTTGCTAAGAATAAAAGAAAGAAGGGGAGGGGAGGGGAGGGGAGGAAATTCTTCTCTCAAACTTTAGAAAGTTTTAGATAAATAAACATCCAAACAGCTATAACCATGTCTGATTAAATTGTTCATTGATGAAGAAAGAAAGTAGAAGCTAGAAGTACTCAGAACTTGACGTGGAGATTTTAAAATTGGGATGATAAGGCTCAGGGGATCGCTGCCAAGGAGAGTGTCATTTCAGGAAAACTGCAAGAGAGCTGGTCAGAAGAAATAAGGCTGGATATCTTAAGGGGAGGGTAAAAAGGCATCTTTAAAAGGTTAAAGGAAATGTAATGCAAATAAAGGAATGTAGATTTCACTTATTTTGTACCCATTATGTACTTTCTGGCCTCTCTCTTTTTTTCTTTTTTGTTTTTTTTTTTGTTTTTTTTTTGTTTTTTTTTTTTTTTGAGGCGGAGTCTCGCTCTGTCGCCCGGGCTGGAGTGCAGTGGCCGGATCTCAGCTCACTGCAAGCTCCGCCTCCCGGGTTCCCACCATTCTCCTGCCTCAGCCTCCCGAGTCGCTGGGACTACAGGCGCCCGCCACCTCGCCCGGCTAGTTTTTTTGTCTTTTTTTCATTTTTAAAACTAAAGCTTTTATCAGTTTTGAAATAGAAATATGTAGTGATTGAACTCCTATTTGTTTTTTAATTCCTGTTGCTTTAGTTTGTATACCTGATTTCTATGTAATGTTTTCTTCTGATTTCTCTATCCCAATGGACTGCAACTACCACCAAAAATACAAAAAAAAAGAAGACAGGAAGAAAGGAGAGAGGAAGGAAGGAAGGAAGGGGAAAGAAAGAAAGGGAGGAGACAAAATTTTAAAAATCCAACAACTTGAGCTTTAAATATATTTAAAAACTGGAATCATTAGTCTATCTTGAGCTACAATATTTAGAAAGTTTTATTTGAAAAATTAAGAAAAGAGTGAAGAATACTACAAAATTCTGACTGCTTCAACTCCATTTTTATTTTTCACAAATCCATGTCTGGACTGGTTACTTTTAAAACTACTTTCACATAATTGACCTTGAAACTTTGCCTCTGGGGGAATTACAGTTCAATGTGTGAAGGAAGGTAATGAAGTAAAGGTAGAAAGTGAATGTAGATGATACCAATGCAAATTTTTCTAACTCATCAAATTTTTTAAAATTCAGAAATGTTAACTTATGATCTACAGATGAGCCATTATACTTTTCACCCATTCACAGTGACTCTGAAAGGTAAAATTAACTAGATTTGAAAAGCTTTCCATTACTAATCATATATTCCATTTGAAGCATGTGATCTCTGTGACCCACTCCCTATTCGTACTCCCCTCCCCTTTTGAAATCCCTAATAAAAACTTGCTGGTTTTGCAGCTCAAGTGGGCATCATGGAACCTGCTGACATGTGATGTCACCCCCGGAGACCCAGCTGTAAAATTTCTCTCTTTTGTACTGTTTCTCTTTACTTCTCAGACCAGCCGACACTTAGGGAAAATAGAAAAGAACCTACGTTGAAATATTGGGGGCTGGTTCCCCCGAAAACTTATTTGATGGTAATTCTAACATGTTTGGTCAACCTTTTCTATTAAGCTGTGCTGAAAAATACCCACTTAAGCAACGGTCTCCCACCACCTCATTCCAATCTGCAGTGATGTCTCCAGATTTGTGATAACAGCAATAACACAAAACAGGCTTTCTACTGTTGTGAGTAAACAGCAGAATTCATGGAGAAGCAAGCTGTCTACTCATGTGAGGTGAATGGGCTTTTCCAGAAGAGCAGGATTTAGTGCCCTCAAGGAGGCAATTTATTAAATGGAGCCAGAAATGTGTGCTCATTTCACTGGTCTGAATAGAGCAAAGGCATCATCATTAAATAGTTACTTTAGGGCACCAAGATTTCTGTATCAGGTATTATGGAAACTTTATTTGTACATGCACCCAGTCCTCCCAACCAGGAACAGCAACATGACAATACCTACTAGGCCATTCTGCAAGATAGTCATGTATTTATAGTGAGAGAGGAACACAGGCCTATTCTAGCAGTTAGGACACCTTCGTTTGTGTGACCTACTATGGGCAAAACACATAACAGTTCATTCATCTGTATACATGGCGGCTAAACAAGATGATCTCTAAAATCCCCTTCAATTCTAAAGTAAAATTATTGATTCATTTTCTTCTCAATATGTTAATTTATGTCTTCTAAGTTGTATTAAAAACATTTTAATTTCAGTAACGCCTCTTCCCTACTCAACCTAAATATATGCATAATTACCTTAAATTGAAACAAGATTTTTAGTGCAATGTTCTCTTTCCTGTCTCTCCAAAGCATATGGAGAAACCAAAGCAATGCAAAAGTTGTTCTATGGCTGTGGCAAAAATCACTGAACAAATAATTTCTATGCGCAAATAACATGAGTTGAAACCAGTTATCTCATTTCTCACCTCCTCTATTTTCAGTCCCCAAAACAGATGATTACTTGCTTATTTTGCAAAGTAGGTGTTTTCCTGGATAATGGGGTGAAAAAAAGACAAAACAGAGATGCAAAGCAAAATCTCTTTTTAAAAATGTGTAAATCTATTGTGGGAACTTGATGGACTCAGCCATCAGGTGTTTTGGAGAAAAAAAAAAAAATGAAGAGGAAGGCCTGGAACTATATTCAAGTCAGACTGACTTCAGATAAAATCCAACATGACAAATTTTAAACTATTATTGGAACAATAAAGGAGCTATGTTTACATGATTAATTTCCATAAGTCCCTAGTGTTGTATTTCAGGATTCAGGATTCAGTCGCTTAGAATTCTGTATCCTCTAATCCTACGTAAATGTCATCTATGAACGTCTATGTCACATATGCACTCCAAAAATATTAATTCACTGATTTCATTTTGTTTAGATAAAATTTTCCAAAAGACAAGGAATTATTATGCTTCACTCTTTGGACATGTACACAAGCACCCCAAACACAGCTAGGCTAGTACTTCTTTGAATATAAAAGATCTGCATTACTCCTCTTTGTTTCCAAGCACCTAACGCTATGTGCAACAGATTATTTACAAAAATGCTTTGTATGTGTAAGAATAAAGTATTTGGTGTGCAGTTTTTTTAAGGCAGAGCAAGAAATGAACACTAATAAAATAAAATATTTTCAATTTACTCAGTAGTCACTGGTGCCAGGCACTTTGCATATTTTACTTTTAATTCTTAAAATTACCCGCTGAGGCATTGTCACCCCCATTTCCCAGAAGAGGGCATTTCCAAGAGGTGAAGCAAATTGCCCACCATTATATCGCTAAGAATCGGTAGCTTGCTCTCAAGCTCTGTCTTGCTGGCAGCAATGCCTGTGCTCTCTGTTGCAGCCCAATTTCTCTTCTTAGTCACTGCTCAACCATAAGCTGTCCAACTTACTTGTAACTTTATGAATACTGTTATAGAAAAGCATGGAGAAAAGTGTGTTTTTGCTTCAGGGCTAGCTAATATCTTCCAACCAAATCTCCAACTAATAATCAGTTTGTCTCATGCCTGGGTTGTTTTGTTCTGTTTTACTAAAATGTCTTTAAAATCTTTTCTGTCAGAGGAAAAACTTGTCTGAGAAGACAGACCTATATAAGTACCAAAAAATCAAATACAAGGGCCATTAAATGTTCCACAGGTGACCTCTAAGCTACCCAGAGGAATAATGGAGGGATGAGGGAGATTGGAGGAAAGGAAGGACGACTGTCACAGTCTTCCTAATTTAAGTAAGTCCTCAAAACTCAGCTCTTGAACCAGAGGCCTAATCACTGGAGGTCAGTAGACATATACGTTTCCATCTTAATTAATTATTTGCCTGTAAGACAAGGCCTTGTGGCAGCCTGGGCTTCTTCCTCAGACTGGTGAGCTGGTGAAGGAGGTCACGGGAGTAACCAAGACCTCTGAGACTATGACTTGCTGACGTTGGGTCCCACCTTGTCCCACATTCCAAATGCTTGTGTTGCCAAAGCTGAAGAATCAGGTTAGAGCTCCAGGGTTGGCTCCATACCCAGCAAGCAGCATGTGGACCATAGCAGCTGTGGCCTTTGACCAGAGTTCAATCTTTTTATTGTATGTTCTTATAACTCTTGTCACCAGGAATGGGGCCTGCTCATTGGAAATGGGGCCTAACTCTTCTTGGCTGTACATCCGCCCAAAGGTTAGAGACTTTATCACAATACTTTGACCATTCACTCCAAAGCAAGCCATATACTGGAATTTGTCATTTGCTCCAATTCTTCATTCATGACACCAGAAACTCACATTTAACTTCTTAAAAATAGCACTTAGAAAATATAAACATCCTTATTACTTGATCTTGTTTCTTCAGCTTCCAAGAGGAATATGAAATATGAAATATGACTAATTTTTAACAATTCACTAAGCTTAAGTTTTATATTTATAACAGCTTTGCATACAGATGTATAACAAATGTCATATCCAAATTTGTCATAAATATATAATTAAGACGTTTTCCAAGGATTGTGCAAACTGGTCTACATAAATGACCTCACAGCAAACCTAGGAGATAGTAATGGGGGAAAAAGAAGACTTGGAGAGGTAAGCATGTCCAAAGTTGTGTAGCAATTTAAAAAAACTTTACAAATATCCGTAACTAAGTAGATCACTCTCATATCCATTGAGATAAATTAATTGTGTCTTCTGAAGTGGCAAGAACTTATCTGAATCATCATTTTTGCTCTGATAATATACTCATCTACATGATAGCCATTTGCTGTATGTGTCCAATTATATAGTCAAAGGTTTAAGGCTGTAGATTCTAATAAAAACTATGAAGTATTTCCCTAGAAAAAAAAAATGGCCATCCACGCATCTGCCACAGTTATTTCCACAATTTCAGGGTGCTGGAAGGCCTTCTGTAGCTTGTCTGTAGGCTTGAACACCCATGTATTTTAGAGGATCAGGAGCCCCAGACTTAGAACACCTCCCACACTATCCTACACTACTTCCTTTCTTTCGCAGGCTTTTGCCTTGCACACTTTTGGTGCTGGAGAAAAAGGCTAATGCTGAAAAAGGAAGACATTTGCTCTAAGTGTCTTTAAACTTTGAAACCTTTACAGTCTATGAGGCTATAAATATAGTTTACCAGGAAGCTTGTTTTTCCTTTTTTTTTTTTTAATCATATTCTTTAAAATATAAAACCCAGAAAAGACATAACTGTAACATGTACTCTCTGAGCCATGACTTTGGTAAGCACTTTGGGAACAGACATGTCTTTATTGGATTGTTTTTGTCTTACAACACAAAAGGCACTGATAGCTGCAGGAAATCCAGATATGTCTGCGTAGGTTGTTTCATGCTGTAGATATTTAAGGAGGTGTGAAAGTGGACATTAGCACTCTTTTTGGAAGGAAAAGACTCTTCTTGCTTGAACACTACTAACATTTAAACATAACTTAGCAGACCAAAATTCAAGGCTATTTAAAATACGTTCCCTTGGTAAGATCTAAAGTTCAGTTGTACATTTTTAGTCTCGGTATGAAATTCACATATTATCTCACTTCATGCTCCCTCCTAAAATGTTTTAAATTCTAAACATTCTATTTCTTTCTGGGATATGTAGCCAAAATATCTTAAATCTAATCCTCTGTCCCATCCTTTGTGCCATATTTTGGTACTTTATAATATTTTGCCTGGGTTTTTTAGAATAGCTTCCTGTCCCATAACTCCCTGACCAAGTCAGAGGGTATTGACAGACATTAGCTATTTCCCTAATTATTAAATCTGATGTCAACCACTTACTTTAAAATTCCTTTTGGTTCCTATTCCTTCCAGATTTAGACCCAAATTTCTTATTTTAGCTCTCAAGGCCCTTCCAATCTATTTCTGGCCTAATATCCCATTGGTAATTCTATCTAAACTCCTCTCCACTTCCATTAAACCACCAATATGCCTCTAAATTCATTCCAGTTATACTAAAGTCCTCATCATTTTTAAGCACATCAAGATCTGCTATAAAAGATATGGAATCGGCCAGGTGCAATGGCTCAGGCCTGTAATCCCAGAACTTTGGGAGACTAAGGGGGGCGTATCATGAGGTCAGTATATAGAGACCATCCTGGCCAACATGGTGAAACCCTGTCGCTACTAAAAATACAAAAATTAGCCAGGTGTGGTGGTGTGTGCCTGTAGCCCCAGCTACTCAGGAGGCGGAGGAAGGGGAATTGCTTGAACATGGGAGACAGAGGTTGCAGTGAGCCAAGATCACGCCACTGCACTCCAGCCTGATGACAGAGCAAGACTTCGTCTCAAAAAAAAAAAAAAAGAAAGAAAGATATGGAATCAACCTAGATGCCCATCAATGATAGGCTAGATCAAGCAAATGTGGTACATGTACACCATGGAAAACTACATAGCCATGAGAAAGAATGAGATCAAGTTCTTTGCAGCAACACGAATGGAGATGGAGGTCATTATTCTAAGCAAACTAACACAGGAACAGTAAGCCAAATACCATATGTTCTAACTTGTAAGTGGTAGCGCAACACTGAATACACATGGACACAAAGAAGGGATCAACAGACACCGGGCCTACTTGAGGGTAGAGGGAGGAAGGACAAGGAGGACCAAAAAGCTACCTCTTGGGTACTATGCTTATTATCTGGTGACAAAATAATCTGTACACCAAACCCCCACAACACACAATGTACCTGTATAACAAAACTGCACATGTACTCTTGAACCTAAAATAAAATCTAAACATTTTTTAAATTTAAAAAATACGTAAATAAAGACTTGCCATAATAAGAAGCATGCTCTCTCTCGGGATGTTCTTTCGCACCTTCATCAACTGAAGCTGCCTACTCATCTTCTAAGACTCAGTTCCAATGTCATCTCTTCTGAGGAGACTTTCAGGAACTCCTCATGTAGTTAGCCTATCTTTGTGCTCAATCCCATTTTCTTTGTAACTCTGTAAAAGCTAGCATCAGCCAGGTGCAGTGGTTCACGCCTATAATCTCAGCACTTTGGGAGGCCGAGGTGAGCGGATCACCTGAGGTCAGGAGTTTGAGACCAGCCTGGCCAACATGGTGAAACTCCATCTCTACCAAAACTACAAAAATTACCTGGGCGTGGTGGCACACCCCTGTAATCCCAGCTACTCAGGAGGCTGAGGTACGAGAATCGCTTGAACCCAGGAGGTGGAGGTTGCAGTGAGTCAAGATCACGCCACTACACTCCAGCCTGGGTGAAAGAGTGAGATTTTATCTCAAAAATAAAAAAAGAAAGAAAGCTGGTATCATTGAAAGTTTTATGCATGATAATCTGTCTCGCCAGGAAGATTATAAGGTCCTCAAAGACAGACAAATTTTATATTATCCTTATAGAGCCTGCACCAGGTCAATGACTGACATAGCTCATTAGTTCAGAAATTATTTGAATAATCAATAATATAGTAGAGTGAATGTGAGAATAAATTTTTACTGTATTACTATCAATCTCTAAATTGGATGTAAATAAATTACAGTAGAAAAATTTAGACATTTCTAAATGAATATTGTTAAAATATTTAAATATATGAGAAAGGAAAAAGGGAAAGTTGAATGTATTTGAACCTTGTAGTCTCTAGACAAAGATGAAATATCACATTTCTAAATTCCTAGAATTGTTCTTATTCAAGAAAGAAAATGACATTTTAGAAAAAGTAGCTTGGAATTTAAGAATCATAGGAACATTTTGGAGTCAATACATTCAAAAGGTAAGAAAGGAAGTATGATAACAATTCATAAAAAAATGAAAAAACAACAGGACTTCTCTCACATCTTACAGGAATTTGTCCTTGCTGTTACTGGATATAATCCTGGAAATGGATATTTATTATGACCTTTTATTTTCTTCCAAAAGAAAGCAATTTAGTGTGAAAAGTAATGTTGAATCTGTTTGTGCCTGTCCACCTTTAGTTTTCTCCAAGATTTAGCCCCCACATCAAGGCTCTGCGACTGGCTTACATATTTCCCCAAGACATCACTCAGTAACCTGTGGCTTATTCAAACTGATAAGTCTCTGGGATTCTAAATTTTATGGTGCAAGAGTTTTACAATATTTCTCTTAAAGTAAAAATTAAAGAAGTGTTTTTACAATATACTGGGGTGTGAAAAAAAGTCATCTATCACATTTTAGAAAGTGTGATTTTTCTGTCACACTTTAGAAAAAGACTTGAAATACTATGAAAGTTAGGTAGAGTAAAATCTTACGAAAAAAGCTTTGGGGCCGGGCGTGGTGGCTCAAGCCTGTAATCCCAGCACTTTGGGAGGCCGAGACGGGCGATCACAAGGTCAGGAGATCAAGACCATCCTGGCTAACATGGTGAAACCCCGTCTCTACTAAAAAATACAAAAAACTAGCTGGGCGAGGTGGCGGGCGCCTTTAGTCCCAGCTACTCGGGAGGCTGAGGCAGGAGAATGGCATGAACCCGGGAGGCGGAGCTTGCAGTGAGCTGAGATCTGGCCAGTGCACTCCAGCTTGGGTGACAGAGCGAGATTCCGTCTCAAAAAAAAAAAGCTTTGGTTCCTGCTGTTTCAATTTAATTAAGGTTTGACCTCCTCTCCTTTCTACCACAATTCCACAAGATGCCTTAAGTCTGACCATCCTCTTGCATATCCAGGACAACCTCAAATCCCCAGAAAGGCAAATCTCTCTTGCCCTCCTCAATCTCCACCTGCCTATCACTCCCACTGTCTTTCTCCCCTCCTTCCCCACAGAACCCCACAGTTAGCCCGTGTGGTGACTTCATGTAAGTCAAGCATAAGACAAAAGACAAGACACTTTATTGTCATGTGCTGGAAAATTTTTGCAATAACTTTGCAAAAATTTGATGACTGAGATACATAGTTTCTCCAAAATCATTCAATCTGTAAAACTACAAGCAAAGCCTCACTCACACACGTGCACATGCACACACATACCCCTACCAGGATCACTGACTTTACAATATCAATGAATCTGGTGGAATTTCAAAAAAGGAAATTTTTTTCTAGATTTTCCGTAAAAATACAGCGTTCAACTTACTCCATAAAATCCAGGAACATGACTTAGACATCATATGTTTCCTACTATGTCTGGCAGCTGCTGAATGAAAGAAAAGTATACTGTCAGCTCTGCAAAAAGTCTCCTTCCCTTCAGTTAGGAAGGAAGGAATTAGGCCACTAGGCAGCACCCCGGTACCTCTTTAGAGATCCCTTGGAGAAAGAGATCTGTCCTGCTTACTTTCAGTAAAAAGCATTCATAGTGCAAGCCTTTTTAGAAACCTTCAGGCAAGCAGTATTGTTGAAGGTAAGTTCTGTGATCTGGAGAATTTACTGTGAATCCTAGAATAGATCTGGACGAAGACGGGTCACCATGCTCCTCTAAAATTAGACTAAGAATTAGAAGACATTAGGTGAATGTATGAGAATATAGCCAGGCTCTTGAGAGAGGAGCAATTTCTAAGGTGAAGAATAATGGAAAATATTGTGAAGAAGAAATTACTTATTATTATATTACTAGCTAGCTAGCTGGATAGATAGACAGGTAAACTAAAGGGCAAATTTAGAAATTCATTTAACACTAATGAGATAATGATTACATATGGTTAATATAAAGAAGTCATACAAATAGATACAAAAAGACGAAAACACCAAAAAAAAAAGCTATAAAAGGTAGCTCATTCATTTATTTATTCATTCAAAACTACTAGAACATCTCCCACGTGGCAAGCGCCATCCTGGCTGTTATAAAGACAGCCATGAATAAAGACAAGTCTATGACATAGATATTCATTCTTAGTTGAGAAGACAGAAAATTAAACAAAAAAAAAAAATGTATAACATAATGGCCGAAATGTCAGATAATGACAAATGCTATGAAGTACTTTAAATAAATGATTAGGGAAAACCTTTGGTTTTTGAAGAGTTTTATACATTGAAGGACAATGTAGTCTATTCTGTAGAATATTACTCTGGCTCATGTGTGGTAAATCTATTCTAAGAGGGCAGGAGTGAAAACAAGAGGACCTGTCAGATCATGATACACTACAAGAAGTAAAATCTGATGGCTGTGCAGCTATGAGAAATGTCTGGATTCTAGATGTTTTTGAAGGTATCGTTGGCAGGATTTATTGATTCTATGTACTATATGATACTAAAAAAAAAAGATTCAAAAAACACTTTCAAGTTTGTTCCCTGAATAACTGGTAAATCACAGTTCCAAATATTAAGATTGATCATGTTAAGGGGTGGCAATTTTGGGGGGAAAAATTAACATTTGGTTTCAACTATATTAAGTTAATGATGCCTGATTGACATCCAAGTTGAGTTGTTGTATAGGCAATTACATACACAAATCCAGGGGCTAGGTGGAGTTCGATAAAAGAAGATTTGGGATTTGTCAGCAAAGAGATGATATTGAAAGCCAGGTGACACCTAAGATGTCAGCATAGGTGGAGAGGAGGGTCAGAAAGGAGCTAAGCATTCTATCTGCTGGCTGGATGTTGGTGCCTTAAAAACTGTCTGTTGAATACAACAGCTTGCTAATGTAGGTTGCTAAATGAATGCACAGAATAGAACCCCAGTCCCTCTATTAAGTTTTACATGAGCAAGAAACAAACATCTTAACATGTTAAGTCACTTAAATTTTGAGGTTTATCTGATGCTTTAATTGGTGTTATCTTAACTAAAATAGAAATTAGTACCAAGAACGGACACTAATAAAAACAAAAACCCTAAAATTGGTGGCATTGGCAGAACATAACTAGGAAACTAATAGCAGAGGCTGGAAAAAGGAAACCCCAAGTTAAGCAGAGGCAAGATGTTCAGTAACAATGATGCCCACGGTATCTTTGGAGGCAGGCCACTAACCTCCCTAGCCTGTGGCTGTAGCAAAAGATATTGTAAAATGGAATTATGTGAGCATGCATTAGATGTTACTAGCTTTATTTGGCAAGATATGAGAAAAAGAAATGACCACAGGAAAGAATTATCCAAAGTACACATAAAAATGAAAGGGAGTAAGAAAATATCCAGAAATTTTAAGCCTCAAAAGTTGGGAATGCTTACCTCAAACATTAATACATAATTTTTGAAATTGAATAATGAATAGTCTTAAGATATAATTACGTGACGAAATTCAGATTGAACCAGGCCTTCATCCCAAGTCTCATGGCCTTGGGGTAGATGTCACTGAGTTGAGAAAGAAAGAAACGGTGATGAGAAGAAAAACAAATACTACTACTTTAAGAATTATGTCTAAGAAAGAATTGTGGGTATGGTAGCTGGCATATTGAACTGATTGTAAGCAAAGAGATGAAAGTCTATTAGTTGCTTTCTACTTTTAATTTTTTAATGTTTATGGATACATAATAGTTACACATTTATGGGGTACATGTGATATTTTGATACAAGCAGACAATGTATAATGATCAATGCATAATGGTAATTGGGGGTATTCACCACCAATTACTACAAACATTTGTCATTTCTTTGTGCTGAAAACATCCCTCATTTATTCTTCTAGTTATTCTGAAATGTATCATAAATTATTTTTAACTATAGTAGCCCTATTGTGCTACCAAACACTAGATCTTATTCCTTCTATCTAACTGTATTTTGTAACTTTATCCCCTTACCCCCACAACCCTTCCCAGCCTCTGGTAGCCACCATTCTATTCACTACCTCCACGAGATCAATTTGTTTTAGCTCCTACATGTAAGTGAGAACATGCAACATTTGTCTTCCTGTGCCTGGAAGAGATGAAAGTCTTATTAATTTTAAAGAAAATTATATTGCAAAAACAACCATGAGCTAGGACGTAAAAGCCTTTGGCTGAGCCTGGAAGCAACTCTTAGGCCACCCAGCTCATACAGGCAGGAGGCAGGCAGCGAAACCTCTAGGGCCCTCAACTGCCATTGCGGCCACGGCAGATAATAGACAAGCAAAGCTTCCCAGATGGCAGAAGCAGGGGCCCCCCAGAACAATGGATGGGAAAATTCCTCCCTGAGAACAGAATCAAGTTCTGACCATGGCACTTCTCTCACTGCCAAGACTACATAACAGTTGTCCACAGGATTTCATCATTACCATGGACTAGTGACTATTGCATACATTGCAATTTTCTGCTTTCTGCCTGAGGTATTTATTCCAGTTATCCTGTCCTGGTGCCACCATGCATGTGGCTGGAGTAGAGGAGTTAGAAATTTTGCAACTAATCTAGTAATCTAATAAATAATTGGTAACTTTGCATATTAACAGGTTATAGTAAAGTATGAAATATTTTACAAAAATATTATGTATATATATACACATATATACACACATGCAAATATTATGGATAACTCCTAAATATATTTTGTCTTTAGCTTACTTCCAACAGACACTCAGCAGTTTTACTTTTTAATGCTTTAAGTTATGTCTAATATCAGGAATGTCTGAGACAAGACTCTAGTATTTTCACGTCATCTTTAGTACAAGCTTTTGTAATCAAAGTCTCCATTAAACTGCTCTAGGCAACCTTGCTTGTCTACACCTATTTCATCTTTATCTACCAAAAGTACTTACCCAAGGAACTTTGTGCTGCCATTACCTCTGAATTATACGTTTTTTCAAGTTCCATAATACAGTATAAGAAAAAGGAGGCCTGCTAGGGAAATAGCTCACTATGTTAGTTTTACTTGCTCAACAGCACACTCGAAGACAAAGATTTGAATTCATGTAGTTTGTTTGGAAACGGATCCCAAGAAACACTGATTAGAAAGTAGGGGAGTGGGGTAAAGATGGGAAGGAAGTCAGGAAAAGCTACTTTGTCAAGCAAGTTGCCCCTCAGGTGACTATAACTTTGTGCCCCTGGGAAGCTGTAAGATGGACGCTCAATGTGGTGCTCCTCCGTGTTGGTTCATCCACTGGGACCCACAGACCTAATCTTCTGTGTCTGTAATTGAGGGCTGCTCCTTGATGGCAGTCTTTCCTCCAGTACTCCCAGACTGCTGCAGGCCCCACTGGCCAGAGACACAGTCACCAGCAATTGGAAGTCAAACCAGATTGTACAAAAATGGTAAGGACGCAGGTGATGTGGGCGGCATGTGCTCTATCCACTATGCAATTTGTCAGAGAAAGCACTCACAGGTAGAAGCTGCTGAATTTAAAATATCTGAAACTTCTGTCCCATCAGCATTCCTCAGGGTATTCAGGAAACATTATCAGTTAATATTTAGGATTTATTCCCAACACTTTTTGCCTTTCAGTATTTAGACGAAAGTTTTCTCCCTATTAAGATATTAACAAACTAATGGCATGCTATATATCCAGAATAAAATCCAATATTCGACTTCCAAAACAGCTTATAACAAAACAACTTTCTTCTAAGCATAGATGAGGTTGCCATCTCCCTATAGTGCAATCAATTCTAAATTTGCACCTACAGTATGTGACATTATCCCACTTCTGCATAAATTACATGCATTTCCAAAGGTGCTAGATATTCATAATGTTTCTTTATGGTCCATTTAAAAATAGTAATACTACTGGAGGAAAAAGAATATAGTTAAGTTGTAGACTGAGTAATACATAATTTAATCATCCTAAAAATTGCCATAGATCAATTTAAGAGCAGATAATGTTCCTGCGAATAACGGTGAACTGATTGCATGTCTTTAGATCAATACTGTCTGTTTTAGATTGCAAACTCCTAGAGGGCAAGGATAATTTTGTTTAAATTTCCTTTACTAAAGGCTTAGTACCATACCATGCACTTAAAAAAAGCTTTTTTTTTTTAATGTAAGTAATAATATTTTGATCCTAACAAAGTTCAAAAATTCTTCTATGGTTTCATTCTGGTCAACTATATGGATTTGGCTTTCTTAAAGTTCTGGTACAAGTCGGGCATGGTGGTTCACGCCTGTAATCCTAGCACTTCGGGAGGTCAAGGCAGGCAGATCACCTGTTGTCAGGAGTTTGAGATCCGCCTGGCCAACATGGTGAAACCCTGCCTCTACTAAAAATACAAGAATTAGCGGGCATGGTGGCAGGCACCTGTAATCCCAGCTGCTTGGGAGGCTGAGGCATGACAATTGCTTGAACCCAGGAGGCAGAGATTGCAGTGAGCTGAGATCATGCCACCGCACTCCAGCCTGAGTGACAGATTAAGACTCTGTCTAAAAAATTAAAAATAAAAAAGCTTTTGCATAATCTACATATAGGCTCTGTTGAATATCATGCAAGTTGTTCAGAAGTTGTTTGTAAACTAAATTCTGCCTGAATTATTCTGCCAATCCATATCCCAGCTTTAAACTTAGGGACCAGCATGCTTTGAACAGAAAAGTTACCCATGGTGGTTATTCACACTGCTCAGTTTTATCACCTCCCCTTCTCGTTCCGGCACCTGGTAGAATTCAACTTTCGGACTCCCTGAAGCTTGCATAGGACCCTAAACTAGTTCTGGGTAAGTACAAATGACATAAATTATTTAAGACCAAAATGTATAATTACTGACTTGAGACTATCCCAAATTCTATTTCCCTCTATCAAAACAATTGGTTATATTCTGAAGAAATGTCTGCTCCATTCCTGAAGTTCTACAGTGCGGACACATGGAAACACTCCCTACTGATCCATGCTGGAATTTAGCATGAGTGAGAAGTAGGCCTTTGGGACTGTAAGCCGCCAAATTTGGGGAGTTGTTTGTTCCTCCAGATCACACTCTTCACCCTAGCTGGCTGCAGAAGGCCAGACTAAAGAGTCAGTCAATTAGATTTCTTGCCCTCTCGCTCCAGATTGGATTCTATTATTAGAGAGATCTGGCAGAAGATCAGAGGGAAGCAGGTGAATGAGGAAAGCGTATTCATATTCCCTTAGCTCACAAGTTCCCATTTCCCTACATGACAACCACGGCTCTTCTCAAGGTGGCCCCTGCATAGGAGCCTCTCTTTCCAGCTAACTCACCCCTTCAAGCCTAGGGTTGGAAATAGACCCTGTGTTACTAGTCTTGGATACACTGTATCTCATGGTTCCCCTATTTCCTATCTACACCTTTGCAAGCAGTCCCTTTATTGGATATTCTTTGAATTACTCTGTGGGAATGAGTCATCTGTTTCCTGCCATAACACCCATTGATAGGTTTTTACAGCCTGTACTGTCTGGTTTACTCATTCTACCAATAAAACATGACATTGTTCACATAGCGTTCTTCCTGAACGACTGTGGTTTCCTCTACATTCAACCTTGCCAAAATCAAGGAAGAGGCTGGAGATCTAAATTCCACTATCCTCTCAACAGTATTTATACAATAGAACTCTTTCCCCCAGACAATAATGCCTTTCGGTCTGAGAAAGCAGTGGCATTCCTAAATTACAATTTGTTGCTCCTCTGTCCAATTCCAGCCTATTTTAACACTGCAGTACTGATTCTTTCACATTTTAGGGAACTCTAAGAAAGCAAGGTCTTTGATATTATTCCTTCCTCCTCACATTACCTCCACACATCTTCCCCCAGGTTGAGTTTATTTTTGTTTAGTGTGCCAAAAGAAAAAATCTTCATAAAAATAATGTTCATAGACAGTTTATTAGTGATTCCAGATACTGGATATTGATAGGCCTGACATACCTTCAGTATCTTAATAAAGCAATTCATTGAGCTAGTTAAGAAATGAACAGATTACTTACCTACTTGGAATGCCAGGAACACTTGTTTCATCTTGCACTTAAGAGTTCAATGACATCACCTAAAAAAAAATCATAAAAGGATCTCAAATACATACATTAAAATTTCAAAAAGAGAGAGAAACTAGTAAATTACAGATTATCATCTATGAAATATGTTCAAAAGCACAGTTTAACAAGCCTATATTTAAAATTACTACAAATAAAAGTGATTAGAGGTAATTTATGTTTTATATATGTTTGACTTATCAAATTATCTCCTAAAAGTCCAATCCAAGTTTGTTGGAGATAGATAAACATTCTATCTCCCTAAAAATCACTGTTTTGTTTTCCTTTCCTGGATAGTGCTTCTTTACCCTTGATTTCTAACATGTATGTCGCATTTCACAATTTCATAACCTTTTCATATACGTTGATAGTTCTTAGCCTTTTGCAATTTGTGGAGACCTTTAAGGATCTGATGACAATAATGAACACTCTCACCAGAATGTTGTGCATGCAATGTTGGAGGGTTCATTGATGTCCTAAAATCCATCCAGGGTTACTAACTCCAGTAATCCATAGGTTAATCGTCACAACATCTCTATGAGGTAGGTATTGCTATCACCATTTTTTAATTAAGAAAATTAATCTGCATGGGGTTCAATTACTTGTCCAAAGCATGCAGGATAATCTGGTGTTAAACCAAAGCCTTTCGACATGATGACCATGTTTTTCCTTGTGTCTCATGACAGCCTCCTACTTTTGTTGATGTGAATCAACACCTATATTACACTATTTTATTTGATGAAGGTACAGTCAGAATGTACTAGACAAGAGTCCCAAACATACAAAATTTTCTAAATAAATCAGGCTAAAAATCTCATCTGATCTTCAAACCATAGATCTATTTTGCTTTTAGATTCAGTTAAATCTCTAATCTATAAAAGTCATTCACTCAGAAGCATTTTGAGTTTATCCCATGGTGCTATGCAAAATGAAAAGCAAACATCTATTCCTAAAACATAGATGTGGCTCACATTTTAAACAGCTCTCACTTTCTCTGTTGTCCTGTCAGTATCCACGTACATTCACCTTGGACTCTGGATCCAGGTAGTCCCTGCCTGCCTGGTCTTCCTTCATTTACTTCAACTAAATTCTCAGATTTTCTGACCAAGGATACCCAAAGCCTCTATTTTACTATCAGGTTGAGTCATATGAAACTGTAATCCACTAGAAAGAGTAGAATATTGTCAGTTTAATATCATTCAGTTTTATTTAGCTTTAGTGCCTGGACCTGTTGATGCTCAAGTCTTATGGGGAAAGGAAGAAGAACATGATTCCAAGAAGACCTGGTTCTAATCCACTGTGCCATTTAGCAGGTCAACTACTTCAAGAGAAACACTTAAACTCTCTAAGTAACAATTCCTCATCTGAAAATGAGGACAATACGGTTCACAATTGTGTCATAGGATTCTGGGGAAGTATTCCACGTGATAATATCACCTACAAAAGTGCTTCAAAAATTTTTAAAGCACTATACACATTTAGGTTGCCGTGATTATAGTCAGCAAAGATGCCTTCATGAGCAAAACCAGCATTAAATTTTTTAAAAGAGCAGTAGAATCATATGTCCACTAAATTACTCACTGCAAATGTCCAGACATCACTAGTACCCCTCACATGTTGGTGCTGGTTTATTTTTATATATTTATTTACATCACATTGGGATGACTCGCTTGGTCAGCCTTATAGAAGAGCTGATGACCTGGTTCCTACATTGCACATAAGCCAGCAGATGAGTCACTTAAGAGATACAGTGAAATTGCATGACGTAGTTATCTGCCCACTGAAATCACATAATGAATTTACTATCTGGTATTAAATTACCACTTCGCCATAAATAACACCAACCTAATGGTCTTAAAAAAATAACTGAAATAAAAAAGGAAAGTTATTTATAAATAGTATATGTGGGATTTTTAAAGATATTGTAGTAAAATTGTGTTTTTCCACAATTTTTAAAATGTGCTAGAGCTTATGTTTAACAATGTTCCTGCCTTCTAAAGGTTGAGTAAACAATATTGCAGTATGACTTTCAATATCAGGGCCAAGCCCTTCAGTAAATAAAGCCAAAATGAATTGTATCATTGACTACCAAATGTGCAAGGCAAATATAAACCTATATAAACCATGAGTAAAAATCAAGTGGAGGCAGCAAAGACCTTTCAGCAACTGTTTTCCAGGCTTGTAAAATTCAGCTGAAGAAACTGGTACAGATTAAGTTTACAAAATAATGAATTTCCTACTGTGTTATAGATCTTGAAGAAGAAATCGAAATAAAATGCAATTCCTCAAAAAGGCCAAGTTTTTGATGATTTGACACCTAACTTATGGCCCTAAAACCAACAATAACTGCTGTCACTTCAATAGCCTTGCTAAACATTTCATGGTCAGGTTCTCCTAGGATGCAAATCTGTAACAATTAAAAAGTTTATGAAAAAAACAACTCAGTACATAAAACTCAACTTTCAAATGTGCGTACAAATAATTTTTATCTTATCTTTTTTTACAATTCATTTCTGTCTTGAGCCCCCATTCTATTCAGTAGTCAAATTTCAGGTTAATCAGTTGGTGCAGTATTTCCTCAGTCTGTGACTAGCTTGACGATACTCTCTACTCACTCATTATCCAAGGGCTGTCACCTTAGTTTCAAGGAGTGTACTTGGTGCCACTGAGGTGCCATCCTCAGTGAGAATGGGAGAATGTCATCTTCTCTTCCCATGATCAGATGATAAGGCATTCACATTTTACCTGTTTCTGGCTGTTGGTATCTAACCATATCGCCATGTGCCCATTCTCATTGGGTCTTAGATCATTGCTTCATGGAAGTCACTTTGCATCTTTTAAGACTCTGCTATGAGGCCCCTTCATGTCCACTCTCTCTCTCTCTCTCCCCTCTATTTATGTTCCTCTGTAAGGAGGAAGTGGAGGGGAAGAATAAAATGTACAATGCTGTATGTTGGTAGATAGAGTTTAGAAAGCACTTCTTCCCTATATAGAGGATAAACCTAATAATTCTCTCTGCTTTTCTCATACTGGCCATCCTAAGCTTTACCCACTTGAGTATGGGCTTTGGATTCAGAGGGTGCATTCAATCCCAAAGTCCACCACTTTGGAAAAGTTTCTAATTTTATCTTGGATACTTCATCTATAAAACAAGTATAATAGTATCTCCCTCATAGGGTTGTTGCAAAGATTAAAGGAGATAATAAATGTAAAAATAATTAGAGCATCGTATGATGTATAATAATCATTCAATAAATGATATCTATTAACTTCATTATCTCTCCTCTCTCCATGAGGTCCTCCAGCTTCTCCTACTCATAGCAATGCATCAATTTATATGACTCCAGTGAAAAGACAGCACGGTCAACACTGAGTTTATAAGTAAGAGTGGAACACAATGTTGATTAGGAGAAGACATTTTTACAAGATCCCACGTGTTGGTCTCAACCCTTGCATACATGAATGTGTGGCATTCCTTATCACTGTAGAAAATGTCCCCACATGCCTAAAATATATCATTCTAATATCGGCATAGAGAGTTACTATTTGAATCCAGTCATTAATACCTATTTCATGTTATAACCACCACCCACAGCTGGATATTTTAAGTAAGAGAGGAGATCAGTATGAATTCTGTCAGCTTTCATCTGTGTCTTTTCCTGAAAGTATCCAATTTTAAATCCAAAGAACCAGTTCTTCCAAAGTATTTACAGTGAAAAAGCATCAAAGATTAAATCAATCCAGAATCACCTCATGAGTAGGTAGCCCGGTTAGTTAATTACAGGATTCTCTGTTGCTCTTTTTTATTGTGGGTAAGAGTTCTTGATGCAATATTTTTGGTTAATTGAAGATTTTCGTTAAAACTATGCAAGACAGCCAGCAAATAGTGCATTTATGTATGTAATAGAAATGGTTGTAATATATCATTAAGACACTTCAGGGCATGTTTTATTGGTTCATTAATACAGTACATGCCTTAGGTGTATTCAACCACTCGGGCCCTATATTAATGGACTAATAAAATGTACCCGGGAGTGCCTTAATGCTATCCTAATATGGCTAAGTTTAAATTAATTTTTTCAGGCTTATCTTTTTAAAAATTATTTTTTCCCACTTGGGAAGATAGATTCCTTCACAGGGGGGGAAAAGTTCATGGTGACAGAATAAGAAGAAGCAGGATAATAAAAATCTTTTGGTTTCATCAGTTTTCTAAAATGGCTCATCCTTTTGGATGGTTCCATTTCTAATCTCCTGGATTCCATTCCCAGTGTCTTCTCATATCTTTCATAGAAATTAATAATCTTGTGGCTAGGAGCAGAAAACTAAGAACTATTTCTTTTTAGAACTAGGAGATCAAGAACCAGGAAATGTCATAGCTACCTATAAAAGCCCTGTTACCTTTCAATCTTTCACCAGGTCAGAACAAATACTTACCTTGCTTCTTCATCTACCTCCTAGCACCTTCTGTAATCAAGGAATGATGCTTCCTCTCAAAAGGAAAATGATTCTTCCATCCTTCTCTTTCTGCTTATCATCCACATTATACTCCCTCGCTCAGCTTTTTAGAAATTCTTGGATTCTACCTTGGGTTATTTAGGAATCTACTTGATAGCAGAAATTTGAGGAAATCTGAGGAAGGTATAAAAGTGTTTAATTCAACTCCAAAGTGAATTAAAATCTTAGCCTTACTGTGGACTTGCTGGGTGGTATGGGTCTAAAAGTTTCCAGTTCCTCCTCAGAAAAAGGATAATATTGTCTGTCTTACAGGCAAAGCATGAACACTAAATGAGATAAGGCATGAAAAACACTAGGTATAAAGCCTGGCACATAGAGACCATGGGATGTTAGTGGTAGTTTTTGTTATTAACTTCTGAAATGCCACTGAAGAAATGAGGATGGATGACAACAGTTAAACAGTTTGGACTTCCCCAAGAAATGCTGACAATTTAGTCATCTAGAGTATACAAAGCTGATGCCCCTTCTCACCCTCCTTCTTTTTTTATCTATTACCACTAAAGCACAAGACCTTTAAGGGGTGCCTAAGAAACAGAGTATAGACTAGGGCTTCCTAATTTCTTTACCAACAGTTTAATTTTTGTTAAGACTGTAGTCATGTAGAGATGTTTATCACCACTGACGTCATGAGTGTCATAAATAAGTCCTACAATGTGGAAAAACACCATTCTTGAATAGAACTACAGTCTCTGTCTTCAAAGAAGTTATCTTTCAGTTGAAACAACCAAATATATGTAGAACTTTAAGTAACAATACAAGATAGATTGTAAGTGCCACAAGAGTTTTTATTCAACTTTAAAAATAATGGAAAAGGGTCCTATGAAAAAAGATTAATCTCAAAAGGAGTCAATCAGGATGCAGGATCTACACAGCACTCTTAGTTTATTGAGGAAAGGGGTAAATTTTGAACTGGGCATGATGAACTGAGAAGAGAGATTTAGAAGTAATTCACATTGGGGAATGGGGCCAAAAATAATGCAATTTTACCAGCGAGCTTTTGATGAACAATATCTGGGTCAGAGGAATCTTGGAGAGCACTAGTGGGGGATGCATTTGGGCTACTCCACCTTTCAGGTCTTAGAAAACGAATACAGGAATTTTGGTCAGGGAGATGACATAAAATAAAAGCAGTATTTTTAAAATATGTTAATTACTGTGAAGTCTAGTGTGAACTGGAGGGAGGTGAGAAGGTATCAGAGAGATCCGTTGAAAGAAGATTATCATATTCCATATTTGAAGTGGTTGGATCTTAAATAAGAAAAAGACGAAAGAAAATAGAAGAAGAAAGTTCAACAAAAGTTGATAAATATTTGATTGTAAATATGCAAGGGAGAGGAAAGACAAAGCAGACAAGAAAACTAAAAAGTGAAGAGATGGGAAAATTATGTAACTATTTGCTCCATTTAATTTGCTTAGCATAGAAAAAATAATTTTTCAAAATCTCATTCTATGAGCCTCACATGTTCCTAAAATAAAAAAGGCTGAGAAAGTAAAGGCATTATCATTATTAAAAAATACAATTAAAAAGTAAATAGCTCAACAAAGGTGGGCCAGTTGCGTGTGTTAATTTAATGTATGTAGAAAATTACACTTTGTCTATCGTCATAGCACAAAGTATAGCATCTCTGAAAAAACCTCATTTCTTTCATTTTGCTGAAATGATTTTCTTCATCAGAACCCTGACTTCTTCTTTCCACTTACTTAAATAACACTTATTCTTCAAGGCCCATCTTCTCTAAGAAACTTTCCCTGACTGCTCAAACACACATTGAGCACCCTTCCTTCCTTGAACTCCTGGAGCCTTTGCTGAATTAGCCACTTAATTTAGCACTATATTATGCAGGTCAGCAGCACACAAGTCAGCATGATTATAAGAGAAAGAGGCAACAGTAGGGAATAGATCTCACATTTCACAAAGTTTACCATGCCTACTCCCATTTCTCCAAAAAGAAGAATTCTATATACAGTTAGAAGAATGGTTGCATCATTGCAATGTGTATGTCTACTCTTAGGATAATTGCATTATAAAATACTACATCTCCATTTAGTGATGCAAGTAAAACATGAATTCATTAGATCGAAGTTACATCTCATTATACCCTAGATTTACATGTTTGAGAGATAGGAAGGGTGCCTTTTATTAATTTTTTTGCTCAATTTGCACAAAAGAAAATTACCATAAATATGTGATGATTTGTTGGGAAATTTCAATAATTATGTGAACGCTTTAAGAAACGATATACTCTAATTGTCCAAATATCTGCCCAAACTCAAGGATGGTATAGCCAAGGATGTCCCAGTCATGACTCCCAGGGCCATGTCTTCCAAGAAGCCATAGCAGGGTGAGATGGAGCATTTGGGGAAGAGAGGTCTGCCCATCAGAGGTCATACAGAGTAAGAAAATCCAGAAAGTCAAGAGAAGCCAAAATCCATTAAGGAAAGCAATGAGTAAAAGCTAGAGAGAATAGGATTTGGAACTAGAAGCCAAAGAGCCAGAGGCAGATCGAAGCTGGGGTATATTGCCAAGAGTCAGAGCTGGGATTAGTGAGAAAAAAAACTAGTGATAGCCTATCAGTCCTAGTGTTGAAAATTTAAAGCAATTGCTTAAAAATAGTTTTGGAACATTTGAGACTAGACTTAATCATACTGAGTTAAAGACATTTTTCTAATTTATCTTGACACCCTTTTGTTTTTGCATTTATTCCTACTATCTTTTGTGTGTTTAGAGACACAGTCTCGAAGATGATTGTTAATTTCAATAATTTGCCCCAAATTCAAATTTTAAGTTTTAGAGTCCCTATATTGTCTGTTTACTATGTACATTCGTTTTTAAATTCTACATTCTATACAAATTTTAAAAACTACACATTACCCATAAACCTTGAAGTCGACAATACATTTTCATGATCACTGCACAATGATATCATAGGAAAACAATGTCATTCTTAATTGAAAACCAAATAGGAAGACAGAAATTTTATAGATTTCCAGTCACATGGCTCAAATTCGATCATCAAATAAGAATCTTTAAGTAGACTTCAGTTTTGTCAATAACTATTCAAGGTCATATTTTAGAACCTGAAATTCTCCCCTCACCTCCCATTATCTCTGTAATTTAGGCTCAAAAACTGGATTACAGATGGTCTTCTACACTACCATGGAAATAACTGCACCAGCCTTTCTGGAAGGCAATTTGGCTATGCATACTAAAAGCTTGCAAATACTTTCCTTATGTCTTTATCAGAGAGATTCTGTCTGTGCTGTGTAAATTTTTCCTAAGGAAACAATCATGGATGTGTGAAAATATTTGTCTACAAGGAGATGTCCATCACATCACTGGTAATTACAGCTTTTTAAAAAAATCCAAAGGTACAAAATAAGAGTGTGGCTAAGTAAACTATTTAAAAAACTATGTAGTGAAAGTAACTAACCACAAAAAAAATTGTTGCGGAAAAACAAGTAATAAATATAGAATGATGCATTACTAAGTATAAGAAGAAATCATCTTATCACATAGTCTGATCCTCACCTAGCGTTTAACATCTGATCTTCTTAAAACATTGAAAAAGAACAAGCAAGAGGAACCTAGTTGGCATAAAAATGCTAGAATTCTTTATTTCTGTTCGTTCTTAGAATACAATATGAGCTCCTTCCTATATTAAACATCCCATGTGATTATCTAGTTCCTCTCATTCCAACTTATTATTTGCCACTTTCCCTTTTGCTCACTACTGTCCACTCATTTGTGCTCTGTTCCTGAAATGTGCCAGTGGTCTTGTAGCCTTGGGGCCTGGTCATTTGCAGTTCCTTCCATCCAGAATGTTGTTCTCCCATTCACCATCCCTACCACCTCCTCCTGACTCTCCCTCAGACCTCACATTAAAACACATCCTCACAGGAGCCCAACCCTCTTCCAGTTTAGAAAAAGTCCCGTTATTAGATATCCTCAAAGAACTCCGGACTCAGTTTCATAGCATTTAAATCTATTTTAATCATACAGTCATTTTGTGGCAATCTGTTTGGTATCAGTTATCTCTAATAGACCAAAAACTCCATTAAGGTATGAAATGTGTATTGCATCTATTAGGAACTCAATAAATTGTTGCTGAATGAATGAAGTTATGGGTATTATTTACTTTTTCCTCTTCTAAGTTTCTACAGCAAGCATGTGTAACTTTTATAATAAGAAAAAGCTTAGTTGCCAAAAGAGTCTAATTGAAATATTCTAATACTAAAGAACATCAGGATTAGGAAGGTCCTGGAATTTTTCAGTTTATATCCACATTCCATTTTCTTGCTAAGATAAATTAAATCATTTCTTTAAAATCAGGATTTAAATATCTCTGTTACATATTTTGAACTTGAATTTGATTTCCTATTTTTTCTCTGTAACCATTAGAAGCTCCTCAAAGTAAGAAGATAAAATACCAAGCAGGAAGTCTCCGTGTGTGTGTGTGTGGTGTGTGTGTGTGGTGTGTGTGTGGTGTGTGTGTGTGTGGTGTGTGTGGTGTGTGTGTGGGGTGTGTGTGTGTGTGGTGTGTGTGTGTGTGTTGTGGTGTGTGTGTGTGTGTGTGTGTGGTGTGTGTGTGTGGTTGTGTGTGTGTGTGGTGTGTGTGTGTGTGTGTGTGTGTGGTTGTGTGTGTGTGTGGGTGTGTGTGTGTGTGTGTGGTGTGTGTGGTATGTGTGTGTGGTGTGTGTGGTGTGTGTGTGTGGTGTGTGTGTGTGTGTGTGGTGCGTGTGTGTGTGTGTGGTGTGGTGTGTGTGTGGTGTGTGTGTGGTGTGTGGTGTGGTGTGTGTGTGGTGTGTGTGGTGTGTGTGTGTGGTGTGTGTGGTGTGTGTGTGTGGTGTGTGTGTGTGTGTGTGCTGAAAAGAATTTTGCCTTAAGAAGCTACACACACCGGGGCCTATCATGGGGAGGGGGGAGGGGGGAGGGATTGCATTGGGAGTTATACCTGATATAAATGATGAATTGAGGGGTGCTCACAAGTTGATGGGTGCAGCACACCAACATGGCACAAGTATACGTATGTAACAAACCTGCACGTTATGCACATGTACCCTAGAACTTAAAGTATAATAAAAAAAAAAAAAAGAAGCTACTTCTCAGATAGTAAGTACTAAAATAGGAATTTCATGGGTCAGATCAAAAGAAAAGATAACTCTTAAACAGTGGAATGGTCCACTGGTATGTGCGAACTGATAGTATCTTCTACTTCTTTCTTTCAGCCTTGACCTATGTAACAAAGAATTTGGTTTTCACTATTCAACCGACGTGAAAATGACTGCCAACCTTCTACATGATCCACAGTCTTAGTCTGTGATTCTTTTTTGATGAGAACAGATCCCTGTGTTTGTACTTGTCTTCCTTTTTTTTTTTTTTTTGTCTCAAGTTGCTTCTCTGTTTTTAAGCACATAAAATGTATTTCAACACTTAACAACACAAGAAGTGTAATCAAGAGCTACGAAAACGTTCCAGCTAAGTTTCCCTTTTGAAGTGATGACCAACTATTGCTATACAGTTGGGCCCCCATGGTAGCTTAATAGTATGTTATAAAAACCCTTTTCAACACTAAACAGGAAAGTAAACCTGCCAAATTTACTCTAAAATATGAAATTAATTTCCTGCCGCAGTCTCTCTGCCAAAATAATTTCATCTAATGTTGAAGGTTTGTAAGTTGAATCTTTTCCTAAAAATTGAAAATTAAATGCTGTGTTTCTAATTAAGCCTCAAGTTATGATTTCTACTTGAGAAAAAGAACAAATATAGTTACTTCCTCTTCAGGGGATCTGAATTGTTCAATATGTGTAAGGTTCTTGATAATATTTTACGTTTATTATTAACCTGGCAAAAACACTGTTTCATAACTGGGTGTAATTTTAATAAAACAAAATATAACTGCATTATTATAAACGCCTCTTCTTGACTTTCTCCTAATCTATCCAAATTCAGTGCTTCTGGCGGAAGCACTTGTGTTCACATAGATTTATCTCACCCTATAAAAGCACAATTCATTAAATAGACTAGTCTGTTTAAACTAAGGCAATTTTATCACAGTCAATTCAATTATTTAACACTGCTTTTTTAACACACTACTTAAAGCTTTCTTTTGACAAGTATTTCTTTAAATAAATGAGTTGTAATTTAAAGAATGAAAAAAGATCAAGTCCCCTTACAATATATGCAATTAGCCTATAGGGAGATGTTTTGCTGATACAAATCTAAGTTTGATTTGAAAGTTTAACTGAATCTCAAGTAACAGAAGCCACCAAGGTTATTTTTCAGCAGAAATAAACATAAAGAAACTTCCTATGTGCAATTAACTTTATTTTCCTGTGTTGGTTGCATTTTCATTTAAAGGGGTAACATTTTGGCCAAGTCTACATAATTAAACAATCAGTGATCATCTGAATAATTTATTTTAAAGATAATATAATCTGAAATATGCAGAACCGACTTTCTCATCCTACTAAATGATAATCTGGTTAGTGACTCTGTAAAGTAGTTATAAACCATGGAATGAAAAGTTTAATAATTGCCTAGCTGAGTACTAACAAAAACAAGATTTGCACTCCAGATTAAATGAGCTGAATAAGGAATGCTGCCATAATTAAAGAAAAAAGAAGTCAAATGTGTTTAGAGCATAGTGTGTTTGTCAAGTAGTGTCTTTATCAAGGTGATATCATTAATTTTTCATTTGTGTTATCCAAAAAAGAAAAGGTGAAAGGTTCGAAAGAACATGCTACATTGTCTGTCATTGTATGAAAGGATTACTGCGATGTACATGCTTCTTTTGATATGTGATTTATGAAATGAAGCTCATGACTTTTAGTCAGATTTCAGGTAGCCTTGCTCCTAAATAGAAATATTCAAAATATATTATTGTAACTCAAATATTTCAGGTAAAGGGAATTCTTGGTACTTGGCCTTTCATATTTTTTGTTTTTCTTTCTTTTTATTATTAAGAAATAGCTAAAGATGGCCTTCATTTATCTGGTATAGCCACTCCCCATATTTTAGTAAGCAACTCATTGGAGCAAATTACTTCTCTTAGTATAGATTAGAGAATCAGTAAGTTTGATCAAAAACAATTGAATAATTGTCCAGAAGTACACTCTTCATTATATTGGAATCACCTAGAAATTAAGTGCTGTACACTGAGATACATCCAAAAAGGCAATGTTAAACTTAAGGATAGCTCTGTATGCCCTCAGACCTACTTTGTCCTTCTATATCCTAAAAATGAAATACATACATTTTAATGACGCATGATAATATTTTCATAGGACCTAAGTTCCAAATTTAACCAATCACAGTTCATAAAACTAAGAGCTAGCCAGGCATGGTGGCTCACGCCTGTCATTCCAGTACTTCGGGAGGCCGAGGCGGGGGGATTCCTTGAGCTCAAGAGTTCAAGACCAACATGGTGAAACTCCTTCTCTACAAAAAAAAAAATATATACAAAAATTAGCTAGGCGTGGTGGCTCATACCTATAATTCCAGCTACTCAGGAGGCTGTGGCCGGAGGATCGCCTGAGCTCAGGAGGCTGAAGCTGCAGTGAGCTGAGATGGCACCACTGCACTCCAACCTGGGAGACAGATTGAGATCTTGTCTCAAATAAAGCAACAACAAAAATAAATAAATAAATAAAAGCCAAGTTGGAGATCATCCTGAAAGCTTCATTTGGATGTAAATTCACGTGTGTTAATTACCTCATTTAGGAGTACAAAAGTAAGCCAAGCTATATCTGGAGGAAAATGACAGAAAAGTCTACATGAAAATTTCCAAACAAAATGCAGTTGTAATTGTGTGTTTACTTTAGTGACCTGTTTCATGCCCACCGTTCGCCTTCCGCAGTAGACGTGTCCAGTGTCCCATCCCAGTCAGGTCTGTCTCTGCCCTAAACATTCAGTTTAGTCCTCCTATGCATCACCACACCACTGACAAACAGCGGCCAAGACAGAGGGCACCCCAGTGTGTGGCAAGATCCTTGCAGCTGACAAAGCTGATAATGGCAAAATGAACATTCACGAAATAGTTCTCCACAACAAGGACCTAAATTATTCATCCAGGTTCATCAGAAAGTACAAGGATGAATCTCTGTGAGCTATCTCTAAATTCCAATTCTATACCCTCACTCCACATTGCCCATGGTAACATTTCCTTGTGTAATTTCCTTTGGTAGCATGTAATAGATACATGTGATTGTTATTGCCATCTACCTAACATTGGACTTTCACCAATTCTCACAGCACTGGGAGTCTTGGGATGCACGAGAAAGATGAAAGTTGGGATTCAGACTAAGAGTATTTAGACAGACAAAAAGACATTTCAAAGAAGACACATTCACCAGTGTTTGCTGGCACAATGCTATCTTGACATAGTCAATATGGGACAAGAGGAACAAAAAATTCCTCAAGAGCGATGCAGCTTAGCAATCACTATCAAATGCTGCATTTTATAGATGAGGAAACTGAGGGACAAGAGGTTTTTTTTTGTTTGTTTGTTTGTTTGTTTGTTTGTTTTTTAGTAGAGACGGGGTTTCACCGTGTTAGCCAGGATGGTCTCGATCTCCTGACCTCGTGATCCGCCCGTCTCGGCCTCCCAAAGTGCTGGGATTACAGGCTTGAGCCACCGCGCCCGGCCAGGACAAGAGGTTTTAACTGCACCACTCACAGCCACTCAGCCATTTATTAACAAATCTCCCACCAAAACTCCAGCGCCCCCGATCCCCTGTTCAGTGATCTTTTATCTCACTAGAAAACATGCACATATTTTACAGAAAATAGATGTAGTTGTTTCTTCCAATCTTATGAAATATAAATTGTTAAATGTATCTGTAAACTATTTAATATCAAAAGATAAAGAACCAATAACAACTGAAAAGTAAGGATTGCAAAGGCCTTTCAACCATCACATTGAGCAACAAATGGCTTTAAAAAAGGCTTTTTGGATATACTTCATATTTAAAATATTACAATAATACATATTATAAATTTAATATTACTTGGGCAAATATGAATTTATCAGTGAATTCTCAATAGTATATCTTATTTAAAATGGTAGAATGGTTTTTTTTGCTTGTTTTTTGGTTTTATTTTGAGATGTAGTCTTATTTTGTTGCCCAGCCTGAAGTGCTGTGGTGCGACATCAGCTCACTGCAACCTCCACCTCCTGGGCTCAAGTGATTCTCCTGCCTCAGCCTCCCGAGTAGCTGGGATTACAGGCATGTGCCACAACGCCTAGCTAATATTTGTATTTTTAGTAGAGACAGGGTTTCACCATGTTAGCCAGGATGGTCTCGATCTCCTGACTGCGTGATCTGCCTGCCTTGGCCTCCCAAAGTGCTGGGATTACAGGCATGAGCCACCGTGTCTGGCCACAATTGTTTTAAACTACCTTTAAACGTGTACTAGTTATCTAATATAGGGTATATGGCTTACATCATGGCAAAAGGAGTTTGAATAACCCTGTTTGACTCAGATTGATGTAGTAAATGTAAATTATAAGTTACAGAAACGGGATTATAAATACATGTTAGCACTTTGACCTTTGTTCAGGTTTGTATTTCAAGAATTAAATGAAAATGAAGAAGAATTAGTATGTATAGCACAGAGCTTCCAAAGAATTACCCATTTAGAAATATTTACAAATGCTTTGCCATCTGATATAAATGAGGATGATCATTTCCAAAAAGAGATATCCTTTTATTCATTCATTCAACAAACATTTAAGGAGCAACCATAATGGCACGTCGCTATAGTGGGCACTATATTCTTATATTAAGAATATATTTATATTAAGGGACTGTCTCTCTCCTTATTTATATTCTTACTATATATAAAAGAATATATAATATTTAAGAATATACAATAGATTATAATAATTAATATTAATATAATATATAATAACATAAGTATATATTCTTTTATATAATATATTCTTTTATATAAGAATTTTTTATATAAGAATTCTTTTATATTAGTATATATAAAGAATATATAATTATATATTATATTAATATATAATATATTATATTAATTAATATCAATATAATATATAATGATAATATAATTATATCTAATATATTCTTATATATATAGTAAGAATGTAAATAAGGAGAGAGACAGTTCCTGCCCATGGAGAGCTTAGGTTCTAATAAGGGAGACAGACAGTAAATACTTGCACAGCCAATTATTTGTTAATATTATGTGTGCTACAAATGGTGTAGGATGGGTTTGGGATGGAGAGTAAAGAATGGGTTTCACTTTGAGATCAGACCTAGTCCAGAAGATCAAGGAAGTCTCCTTGGAGAGGTTCCATTTGAGATGAGTCCAAAAGTTGATAGGAATCCAGCAGAAAAGGGAAAGAAAGAGCATTCATGGCAGAATTGCTGGGTTCTTTACAGGAAAGCTGGCTGGCGAGTAGAGAGTTAGGAAGTTTTCCTCCAAAAAGATTGGTACAGTAGGCAGGGGCCTGGTCATGAAGGACCAGACTGAAAGGGTAGGTTTCAAGATTACAGCCCTGAAAATGAATTACACATGAGCAAAAAGCCAACTAAATGAGCTTGTAGAAGATGCAGACAAAACTGAGATTGGAGGGTGCAGAAGTGAGAGTGATGAGGAGGGGAGGGAGCTGCCTACAACCCTTCAGGAAAATCATGTTTTCTGTTGGCTTGCCAAGAGTCTGGCCTCGGGCCATCTTTGACTTCTGTGTCTTTGTAGCCTGAAATTATATATTCATGTCTCATCATTCTGTGGGTGCTTCCTGCCTACTCCTGGAGGTTAACCAACCAAGTCTACAGGAACCACACCATCTAGCTCTGTCCATGTAAATATACTAGAGAGGGTGGAAATGCACAATGCTTAAATCTTCACTTGTCCAATGGATGTTTAACTCATTCACTATTTCCATCCTCACACAATGAAGACAGGTGAGCCTTTGGACTCTGCTACTTCAAGATATTTAATTAATTAAACACCAAGGTATGTTATTAAGAATAAGGGGGAGGATGAAAGTTGTTTTGGTCAACTAAATGACAGACTCTCATTACCTTCCAAAGAACTAAATACCATTTTCCCCTTTCTTGTGAAATATGAATAGAGATATGACTCTCAAACCACTCCTGTCTTCAAGATTCAGGCAAGCTTTATAAGGCTTTGCATATGAAAGTCTGAGAAATTATATCCCAGTTTCTAATCTAGTCTGTGGTTATAATTTTTTCTATAAAAGGATATTAGAAAATTAGTTATCTATTTATCTCTCGTGGGTTTAACAGATAGGATACTGCATTTTTGAAATTAAAGGAAGCTCATAATTAAACATTCATCCTAATAAAAGACATCACTCTTGAAGCAAAGGTTACTCATTGTAGACTTTTTCAGTTTTTAGCTATCTGTGATTTCTTGAAAAGCCTGCAAGGAAATACGTAGCCTACTTTTTTATGTCTGCTTCCATTTGACTCCATATATCATAGTTCTAGGGAAAATCGCACCCAGGATATTTTATTACCTGGTTGGTGAATTAAACAGATATAAATTCCCAGCAGATGTTATGCATAAGTATAGTTGCTGATTACCATTTCAAAAAGTTGTAAACTAGCTATGGATGGTATTCTGGGATTGTGAAGAGGAGAGGAGAGGGTGTGTTTGTTTATTTGCTTGTTCTAACTTGAGTTTTAAAGGGTAGAGAGACTATGAAAAAGCAAAAGTTGAGTGTGTGACAAAAAGGCAATACTATTGCACCCTGAGAAATAGAAGGTTCTCTAAGGAAATTATCACACAAGGTGTTTGATTTAATTTTGTGAATAACTGATATAATGCAGCTATAGGCAGTTTTAAATGGTTGCCCTTTTAAAAGTTTATCTGTATATTATTTAGAATCCAAAAAGGCATAGTTCCAGTAAGAAACCATACAGTATTTGCAATTGTTAATTATCATGCCAGGTAAGTTTGACTCACAAATACAAGTAAACCCCATATTTCTCATATATGAGCATTTTTGTGCGGGATACATAAAATCATAGAAAACATAAGATTTTGAGTACATGATCCATTGTCATTCCTTTCCGTGAGATACAACGGCTTCATATATGTTTATTTCAATTCCCCATTCTTTGTTATAGGCTAACTTGAACTCAGCGTGCCGAGGCATATACAGGAAGCTGGGAATATTAATAAAGGAAAAGGAGGGACAAATTGAGTGACATCTTCGGCATCCCGGTGTTTCCTATATAGACATTCAGTACTCTTGTTTTTGCTCACCAAATCCTCTCATGACAGCAATCTATCCAGGCCTGCTCTGAGTTCCAGTTTTTATCAACTGCTTATCTTAATCAGTCCAGCATGGCTGATGTCTGCTGGGTATTTAAAACAAAATCATGCTAACATATGAACGTAGATGTAAGAAAGTTTAAAATACTAAAGAGTACTCTAATTTTTAAGAAAAGATTCCTTCGTAGCATAAATTGCTTTTCTAATTTGTTGAAATTCCTAAATTGTGCAAATTTAAAGAAAATGTTCAAGAAACATAGGGGCATGAGGGAAAGGTATTTGACACTGAGAATCTATCAACCACAAAGACACTGTCAAGAAATCTACTCCGTCAGTTTCCCTGAGCTAGGCAAGATTTTGACAACCCTTTTGCTGTCTCCACATTTAAACCAACTTCATTATGCACAACAGTTTATGGGTCCATGTATGTGTGATATTGTGATTTATAATAAGATTTATATATTTGGTCTTCATCCAGATTCCTGTCATATGACTTCTAAAGTGCTTGGAATCTCAGGAGTGGTAAGAGTATCTTTTGTATGTGAATGGAATGACTGGTTGCTGAGAGTCCCTAGATAACCTCAGAATGATGGCTGGCCACCAGAAGACAAAGGCTCGATCAGAGAGTTGGAATATATAGTCCCATCCCCCAAATCCTGGGAAGGGTGAAGGACTGAAAGTTAAGGTGATTGACACCAATGGTCAATGACTTAATTAACCAGGCCTACCTAATTAATCTTCCCTAAAAATCCAAAAGGACTAGGTTTAGAGAGATTCCAAATAGCTGAACACATGGAGGTTCCAAGAGGGTGGTGTGCCTAGAGAGGGCATGGAAGCTCTGCAACCCTTCCCAAACACCTTGCTCTAGGCATCTCTTCCATCTGCCTATTCATTTATATCTTTTGTAATATCCTTTACAATAAACCTGCAAACATAAGTAAAGTGTTTCCCTGAGTCCCATGAGCAACTCTAGCAAACTAACTGAACCCAAGGAGGAGGTCATGAAAATCCCAGGTTATAGCTGGTCAATCAGAAACCAAGCCAAAACCTGAGGCTTGCAATTGGCATCTGAAGTGGGAGACAGGCTTGTGAGATTGAGCGCTCAACCTGTGAGATCTGGCACTATCTCCAAGTAGGCCGCATCAGATTTAAATTGAATTGAATTGAATCGTGGAACACTCATCTGATGTCCACCTGGAGAATTCCTTGGTTAGTGAAGGGGGAAAACCCTCACACCTCTGTGGTCAGAAGTGTTGTGCTGGCTCTAGGACAGTAGGAAAAGGCACCCTGGCTTCTTCCTCTATCCAAAAGTGTGCATACTGGAAAGCAGGTGAAGGGAACAATCCTAGCAGTAGTCTCTTTTGTATGTAAATAATGTCATTCCAAAAGGTAGCAACATTGATATTTTCAACATGATTTATTTTTAATAAATTTTAAAATGCTCAGAAACTCAATACTCAGGAAAGGGCATAAAATGGTTAATTTCCTGTAATCTACTGTTTTAATTGATAGGAAGCAAAATTTCAGTAGTAGTGTGTTTTTATTAGTGTAATTAAGCTTCCATGTATTTTATCATGAGAGAATTCCAGATTTCTGATGAATCTTACAAATATACATATGACTAAATCTGAAGTGAAAACTAAGAATCATAGTTGCAAAATTTCTTTTTCTTTTTTTCTATTATTTTATTGTTAAAATGGAGATGTGTAGAATAGGTCAAAAACAGTTCCTGCTATTGCTTTTGCTATTTAGTTGATGAAAGAGGAGGAAGAGAACAGTCTAGTTTGTTTATACATTTACCAGATACTGGACATTTGTTTTTTTTCCAGTTGGGATAACTTAGGAACAAAGCTACTATAAACGTTTAGGTAGAGTTTTGGGGGCATTGCATGCATGTGTGTGTGTGTGTGTTTTCTTCTCTCTCATGTAAGTGTGTAGGACCAGAATTGTTTGGTTATATGGCAAGTATATATTTAAGTTTACATATGTTGCTAAACAATTTTCCAAAGTGACTGTATCATTTCACATTACCATCAGCAATATGTGAGGGTTATAGCCCGTCTCCGTCCAACCCAGCACCTGGTATTGTCTGCTACGGTATTTTGTTTTAACTATTCTTACAGGTATGTTGTGGCATCTTATGGTAGTTGCAATTTGCATTTCTCTAATAAAAAATGGTGTTGAGCATCTTTTCACGTGATTTCTTGCAATCAGTATCTGTAGAGTAGTGAACTATCTTTTCAAATATTTTGCTCATTTTTAAATTAGGTTGTTTTCTAATTATTGAGCCTTAAAAATTATTTATATATTCTATTAAAGACTGCTTCTCAGTTATATGTCTTGTAAATATTTTCTCCCAGTCTATGATATTTGCTTTTTCATTCCCTTAACATTGTCCTTCAAAGAAAGAAAGTTTTCAATTTGAAGAAGTCCTATTTATCATTTTTTTCCTTTTATGTTTTGGACTTTGTATTTTATGTCTATGAAATATTTCCCCAACACAAAGTCATAAATATTTCTCCTGTTTTCTCATTTAGTATCTTATGCAGTTTTAAAGTTCTGGATTTTACATTTAGTTCCATTTTTCATTTCAAGTTCTTTTTTTATACATAGTACAAAGTATAGGTTGAGACTTTCTGTTCTTATCTATTATATTTTCAATATTTCTTCAATCCATTTTCTATTCTTCTCTCACTCTTTTCTTTATGGGATCCATTAAAGATATGTTAGATTACTTGATATTGTCCCACAGCTCTTGAATTTACCCTCTCTTTTCATTTCCCACTCGTTTCTCTGTACGTGTTAGTTTAGATTATTTTAAAGACTAATGCTTTCCTGATTTTTTTCCTCACTAATATTTTCTTCAGCTATATCAAGTTACTGGCTGAGCTGTTCAAAGGCATAATTCATCTTTCATCTGTAGTAGTTTCTGTGTGCATACCTGTTTATGTTTCTAATTCTAGCATTTCCCTTTTACTCTATATTATAGTTTCTAACTCTTTGCTGAAATTTTACACTCCATCTTTTTCATTTTAAACCCTTTGACATTAATCACAGTTATTTTTAAATCTCTGATACTGACAACATTTTGATCATCTCTGAATCTGGTTCTGTTGACTGGTTTGTTTGTTGAAAAGTGATTGTTCTGCCTTGCCTTCTGTGAATCTTATAACTTTTATTAAACATTGTGTGTAATAGAGACATTATGTGTAATAATTGGACCATTCGTTTAAGGATTTGAGTCAAACTAGTCAAGAGTTGAGCTGTATTTGGGTTGTGATGCTGCTATGATTATTGGTTTTGCACCATAGGCTTCAAATTCTTCTAGTGGTGGACTGCTATAGCCTTGAGCTTAGAATCAATGTTGGGTTGTAAAAGGTTTTCTTTGCATTTCTCTTCTACCTGTTTTCATCATCCCTCCACGTATTGTCATTTGATGGTTATTTCTCCACCCTCTTGTGCTTCTCCTAGTGGTGGACCACTGCTGTTTGTTATTCCATGCTCTTGTTGGGAAGTGGAGAGTTTTCTGGATAGGATAACCTCAGACATGTGGCTTCCTTCTGCTATCCATGGTAGAAAAACTCTGACTTGTATCTCTGGTTAGCCTTAGGCAGAAATTTCCCCTAAATCAGCAGCAGCAGGCCTCTAATAATATAGATACGGATATAGCCATAAGATTCTGGAAAAAGAAGGGTTTATTATCTCCCACTTACTCCAGCCATGGAGTAGAAGGTGTTTTACTTCTATGCTCAGCCAGATCAGCTGCTACTTGTATTTGGTCTTACTCTGTTGCCACTTCCAGTCCTAGCTGCCTTCACTAAATAGACCCTGGCCCAGGAAATTTTTGTAGGTTGTCTGATTTTTCTCTCCTTGTAGGATGACAGCAAGAGTTTTAATCATCAGTATTTATTTAAATCTACTCTCTCTTGTGTATTTTGTAATGTAATCTTCATATCTTGTATTTTTTTTCTTTTTATTCTAATTCCTGAAATCAAGCAACTCTTGTTTAATTTCATCCTCTTTTTTGGACATTTATTTTCTTAGTTTTCAAACTTCTAATTTAAGGTATATTTTTTCAGTATCCCCAAATGCTTTTTGGAGAATATTCAATTTGAGAAGTTGTGTTATACTTCTCTTCTGCTTTGTGATTTTTTTTTTTTTTTTGGTTGGGGGAGAATATTCAACAGCTGAAATTATTCAGATTTTCTATTTTCTTTTTACAGCAGTTTTATGTGAATATGATTTGCTTTTTTCTAGTCCTTGTCAATGGGGTTACTAGTTCAAGAGTGCCCTCTTCTGTTAGTTTAATAAAATACAAATGATTTAATGGGTAATGATAGGGAGGAGAGAGTATTGTCATTTTCTTCCACTTTCTTTTCTGCAGGATCCTTAATTTTTTCACTCTTATCTCTTTCTTTGCCTTAATTGTGACATCTCCAAAAGCCACCACCTGTCCTATATATTTGATTTTCCCAAAGAGCAATGCTTCTCCAAGGATGTTATTGTTGGTCTGACTCTCTTTCAAGGCCCTTCCCTGTAGACAGAGCAATAAACTACCAAGTCCCAGCTCTGCGTTCAGAACTTTGGCACTTATTCTTGGACTTTTTCTTATAGAAGTAATTTCTGTGCTTGCTCTAAGAGTCTCCACTCATCTATTCTTTTTCATTAAACTTTTTAAGCCTTCTCTGCCTTTCTGCCCGTACTCTCAGTGTCAGGCACACTCTAGAATTTGGTTTATTACTCCACTTGTAAGTAATTCCAAAGTGTTGGTGTTTTGTATCCTATAATGCTAAAAGTGTGGGGCTTGCATAGCTTAATATATACTCCCAGTTTCTTATGTGTTCTTAGGCGGAAACTGTTTGGAGAAAAATAAAATCAGGTATTTATCATTAAATGATAGTGTATTCATAAAATTAAATATCATATAGTATTAAAACACAGTGAATTTCTGATAAACATAACATGGATGAACCTCAAAAACATGTTGAGTTGAAAGTAGCTAGATACAAAGGACTATACATACTACATGCTTTTATTTTTATGTTTTTGAACATTATTGAAATTCTACAACAGGCAAAATCAATTTATTGTGATAGAAATAAGACCAGTTGTTGCCTGAGATAGGCAGTACATGGAATTCACTGCAAAGGAGAATGAGAAATTTATTGTAACTTGTAATGATGAAAATATTCTCTATCTTCACTGGGGTGATAGTTATGTATATGCATATATTTCTCAAAACTTATCAACTGATGCACTTAAAATGTATGTATTTTGTTGTATATAAATTTTACCTCAGTTAATTTGATTTTTAATAAAACCCAATGTATTGGTTAAATAACATGTTAGACAGTGATGAAGAGAGAATTAATAAGTCAAAAGATCAGAAAAGCAAAATATGTAAAATATAAGAAGAAAGTAAAGAGATTTAGAAAATAGGCTGGGTATGGTGGCTCATGCCTATAATCCTAGCACTTTTTTACTTCCTAGCACTTTGGGAAGCCAAGAGGGAAGAATTGCTTGAGTCCAGGAGTTCAAGGCCAGCCCTGGTAATATAGCAAGACCCCATCTTTACAAAAACAAAAATGAAAATAATTAGCTGGGCATGGTGGCAAGCACTTGCAATCTCAGCTACTCTGGAGGCTGAGGTAGGAGGATTGCTTTAGCCTGGGAGGTTGAGGCTGAAGTGAGTTATGATCACACCACTACACTCCAGGCTGGGTGACAGAGTAAGAAACCCTGTCTCACACACACACACACACACACACACACACACACACACAAAAAAAAAAAAAAAAGGAGAGACTTAGAAAATAGAAAAATAATATCCAATATACATCTAGCAAAAATTCCAGAGAACAAGAATACGAAGAACAAAAGAGAAGCAACAAAGCAAAATGACTGTGAATTTTCCAGAATCAAAGAAAGAAATAAAGTTTTATTTGGCAAAAAGAAACACAAAGTGAGTAAGTTAATTTTTCTTCTTCATAATATATTGCAGTGAAACGGTAGAATTTCAAAAACAAAGAAAAAGTCTATACAGAAGGCATAAAAACAGAATGTCTAGAAGAAAAAGTTAAATAATGAGCAATATTCTTAAAAATCAAAACAGTTGCAAGAAAACCACTGAAGTGCTGTTAGCATAAAAGTTTATACCTAAATTATCACTTGAAACAAAGGCAAAAATAAATACAAATTCACATAAAGACAAGCTGAGAAAGTTTCCTATTCACTGTGAGTTGCTGAAATTTTTTCAAAAGATGTAATTCAGTAAGAAGCAAGGAAAGCAAGTAACAATGTTGGGAAAAAAATGAGATGAAGATATTTTGTCACAGCCTTGAAGATATGACTAAAAAACAAAGTATGAGGCCAGGCATGGTAGCTCACACCTATAATCCCAGCACTTAGGGAGGCCGAGGCAGTTAGATCACCTGAGGTCAGGAGTTCGACACCAGCCTGGCCAACATGGTGAAACCCCATCTCTACTAAAAATACAAAATTGGCCAGGTATGGTGGCACACGCCTGTAGTCTCAACTACTTGGAAGGCTGAGACCAGAGAATTGCTTGAACCCAGGAGGCGGAGGCTGCAATGAGCCGAGATAGCACCACCGCACTCCAGTCTGGGCAAGACAGAGAGAGACTCCATCTCAAGGAAAACACAAAGTAATTATCTGAAAAGGACAAGGAATGATATGATTATTTTTTAAAACTGAAAAGGAAGAAAGAGTAGGAAGGACTCTGGGAAAAAATATGACATAAAATAACATTAACTAAAGAATTTGTAAAGGCAATGGTGTTGTCCTTGTAGACATAGCAGTTTCTAAAGGCAAAATGCGTATGTTCCGTTCCGTTCCTATATGTCCAATGTTTTTACTTTGGGTAAGTTACTAAAATATCTCAATTTCCTCATCCGTTACATGAAAATAGTGACAGTACCATCTCAGAGGATTGTTGCAAGGAATAAATATAAACAGTTTTTCACGGAAGTTGTCATCATTCTTGGTTACTGATTGTATGTAGGCGTTTCGATTCTGAAAGCTAGTTGGAACTGAGTGGATTTCCTTTGATCAAGTGCGTTTCCTCCTAATAATAAAGTTTCTAGTAATCACTGTGTGATCTTTTGCTAGACAGGACCTTGGTTTCTTCACTTAATCGGCATGAGGCTCAGTTTGCTCATCCATAGAATGGGAATAATGCTGTCCATCTTTCATTGTTGTGATGCATAAATGAGTCAGCCAAAATGCATAACTAATCAAAAATATGAAGTCCCTACAATTACCCACATGAGCCAACATCATCCAGACATTCATTCATATTATTCTCCTCATAACAAGCTCCTCTCCTCCCTCACTCACCTCCTTGCCATTGCAGGAATGTGCCCGCACACTCCATGATCGGGACCTTTGCACTTGCTACTGTCCAAATATTGTCATGATTGCACCTCCCTTCTGTTAAGTCTTACTCAAAAGTGATCTTTGCAATAAAGAATCTCTTGACTACTCTCTATTCGAAACATTTCATATCCATGTTCCAGTTTGATCTTCCTCCAACATACCATATATTGTACTTATACATCTTACATTTTTTCTTTCTCTCCTACTAGAGTGTATGCTTCATGAAAGCAAAGATTTTTTAACTTTGTTTTCTTTCATTGACGCTTCTCCATCACCCATAACAGTGCCAGGCATACCCCTGGCATTTAATAAATATTAACTGAATGAATCATTTAAAGGTTCTATCAGACCCATCTTAGGTGTTTTCTCATATTTCCTTCACACTTCCCAATTTCTAAAATCTTTGCAGCTTCCTCCACTCATCCCCTGCAATTCAAATCACGCCTGGGCCTTCCAATAGCAGTTTTGGGTGTGCCAGGCTCTATCCACTAGCTTTCATTGAAGATCCATGCCTATAAGTCATTTCCAGACTTGGCTGAATTACCATATCCACACAAGATGTGAGATCTGGCATCTTGAGTGACTGCCCAACAGGCCAGATGACGCAACCCAGAAAGACCAAGAAGTTAACTCCTCTCTGTGGGAAAAACTTTGAACAACAGGAAATGAGGGAAGAAGGGGAGATGCAGACAGCTGTATTCCCACCCTTTCCTCACTCCAGCAACTACGTAGTGATATGAATTCTCCTTGCAACCAGTCTGGAGATAATCCTTGGGCTAGGCCAGCACATTTGCCAAGCAGCCTACAGTGTCTCTCTGTAGCATGTTCTGAAGCAAGAGGTAAGTGTGGTCACAACCTGTTCACATTGCTTCCCATTGCTCCTTGCTTCATTTCTCTCCCTTCCCCTTTTTCTCATCCTCATCATTTTGCCTGAGTTTTCGTCTTTCAAATCAGGTGCCAGCAGTGTAATCAGAGCCTCAGACTCCGTTTTCTGAAGAACCTGGGCTAAGACAAGGTTTTTGAAGTTTCCATTCCTTTGGATTCATGGGGCAAACCACATTAATTACTCAGTAGATGAGAATACAGTGATTATAATCCATGTCGTTAGAGTCAAACCGAACCAAGTTGAATCTCTGTGGTACCATTTCCTAGCCACATGACTCTGGGCAGTTCACTTAATCATTCAGATATTTAACATCCATGTGTAAAAAGGAATAATGTAGCTACCTCTTGCTGTTGTGGTGATAACAAAATGACAATGTCTGACATGAAATAATTTTCCATAACAGTGGTAAAACAAAACAAAACAAAAAAGCCATAGTACTCCTCACGACAGAGTAGGGAGAGGAGAGGATTCAAAGTATGTTGAGCCAAAAAAAGCTGTAAGCAATTTCTTACAATGTTGCAGAATATAGTGTTAATACACTTCCATACCAACTCATAGGTGCAAATGATTTGTTCCTGGGAGGCCAAGTGAGAGAACAATAAGAAATTATGGCAAATTTTGTGCATCTGGTTAGCACTATGAAACACTTTGTGATATGCCTTTTCATTTGAGGTTCCTAGCAACTCTGTGAGGTAGGTCTCCTCATTTTGCATTTACTTATATTGCAGCTTCTTGTTGCATTTAAGAGATGAAAAAAAAGCCAATGCCAAGATTTACATTGTATGTATTAGTTTGCACAGTAGTGTTAGCTGCTGTAGCAAATGCTAACGTTTCAGAACTCAAAACTGTGGTCAATGGTCAATGACCCCTTTCAACACTGATATTCATGACTTTTTGTGTCTTGTGGTTCTGCCCTCCTCTAAGGCCTCAAAATCCTCTGCCTTCAGGAAAACATGAAGAAAATGGGAGCATATATACCTGCATCTTAACTGGTTTGGCCCAGAGAAGACATCCATCACTTCTGCTCGCATTCCATAGTCTTGTGGTTGCAGTTCTATGCAAGGGGTAGAGGGACATGGGGGCATGGGCTCTGGCAGGGAACATCCTTATCGGTCACCACTCTATGATATGAAAGGTGGAATGAAAGACTGATGGACAGTAAGCCATCTCTGCATGAGAAAGTCGGATGACAGAGTTAGTTCACCAACCAAGGAACTGTGACACTAGAGCTTGTGTTCTCTCTACTATGCCATATCGCTTCTCAGCAGATATAACAGCTTCGTGACAACTCATCACAAAAACAGAATCAGATTGCATCCCTTCCTATCGTAGCCACTTTTATTTATAAAATATGGTATTTGGTTTTTAATAAAAAGCAATATCACATTCCTATTACCTAGTTGCACACATTCTAATAAAACTGTAAGGTCTATAAATATATAGCTCATTTGAGGACACGAATGATATCCAGGACATAGAATGTTTCATTCTAACAGCTTACAACACATTTTTAATGACCATGTCTACAAAATAAAATGAGGCAAAACTTGGAAAATTAAGACTAACCAATTATCAGTTTAGTTTGGCCTGCTGTCTTGATTTCTCCTTAGCCAAAACATTTTGAGGTGAATTTGTAAACATGCAAACAGAAGAGAGAACAATAAAACACAAAGACAGTGCCCTCTATGATATGCTAAAGTTTATTTAAAAATATAATTGTGGTTTACCCAATAGAAATTGAATCCATGAGGGTAGAAAACAAAAGAATCCATTTTTTTGTTTGAAATAGAAACATTTATGTTTGCAACCAAATTTTTTATTTAAAAAAATGAAACAAATTCATTTTGTCTTAGAATTCAACATGCTGGCGTATCTCAAAGTTACTGCAGGTTTGGTTCTAAACCACTGCAATAAGGGAATATTGCAATTAAATAAGTCACATGAGACCTTTGGTTTCCCAGTGAATATAAAAGTTATGTTTACACTATAGTCTATTAAGTGTGTAATAGCTATGTTTAACAAAATAGTATGTACACCTTAATTTTAAAATATTGCTAAGAAATGCCAAAAATCATCTGACCATTCAGTAAGTCGTAATCATTTTGCTGGTGGAGGGTCTTGCCTTGATATTCGTGGCTGCTGACTGATCGGGGTGGTGCTTGCTGAAGATTAGAGTTACTGTGACAATTTCTTAAAATAAGACAACAGTGAAATTTGCCACACTGACTCTTCCTTTCACGAAAAATGTCTCTGTAGCATGAGATGCTGTTTGATAGCATTTCACCCACGGAATGGATGCTGTGTTAGCAGGCACGAAAACAACATGAATCCCCTTGTACATCTCCATCTGAACTCTTAGGTGACCAGGTGCACAGTCAATGAGCTACTGCTACTAATATTTTAAAAGGCATTTATTTTTTGAGCAGTGGGTCTGGAAAGTGGGCTTCAAATATTCAGTAGTAAACCATGCTATAAACAGATGTGCTGTCATCCAAGCTGTGTTGTTGCATCTATGAAGTACAAGCAGAGGAGATTTAGCATCATTCTCAAGGTCCTTAAGATTTTCAAAATGGTCAGTGATCCCTGGCTCCAACTTAAAGTGATCAGCTACGTTCACCCGTAACAAGAAAGTCAGCCAGTCCTTTGAAGCTTTGAAGCCAAGCATTGACTTCTCCTCTTTAGCTATGCAATTCCTAGATGGCATCTCTTTCCAATATAAGGCTGTTTTGTCTACATTGAAAATCTGCTGTTTAATGTAGTCACCTTCCGGAAAACTTGTAGCTTCTACATCAACATTTACCGCTTGACCTTTCACTTTTATGTTATGGAGACGTCTTCTTTTCTTTTTTTTTTTTTTTTTTTTTTTTGAGACGGAGTCTCGCTCTGTAATTTTAATAACCAATGAGGTATTTTATTTTAATTTTTTTAATTAATTTTATTTTAATTTTTATTTTTTATTTTTTTTGAGACGGAGTCTTGTTCTGTCGCCCAGGCTGGAGTGCAGTGGCCGGATCTCAGCTCACTGCAAGCTCCGCCTCCCGGGTTTACGCCATTCTCCTGCCTTAGCCTCCCGAGTAGCTGGGACTATAGGCGCCCGCCACCGCGCCCGGCTAGTTTTTTGTATTTTTTAGTAGAGACGGGGTTTCACTGTGTTAGCCAGGGTGGTCTCGATCTCCTGACCTCGTGATCCGCCCGTCTCGGCCTCCCACAGTGCTGGGATTACAGGCTTGAGCCACCGCGCCCGGCCACGTCTTCTTTTCTTAAACCTCGTGAATCAACTCTGCTAGCTTCTATCTTTCTTCTGAAACTTTCTAACCTCTCTTAACCTCCATAGAATTGAAGAGACTTGGGGCCTCTGGATTAGGCTTGCCTTAAGGGAATGTTGTGGTTGGTTTGATCTATCCACACCACTCAAACTTTCTCCATATCAGCAATAAGCTTGTTTAACTTTCTTATCTTTCATGTGTTCGCTGGAGTAGCACTTTTAATTTCCTTCAAGAACTTGTCCTTTGCATTCACAAATTGGTTAACTGCTATATGAGGCCTAGCTTTCACTCTGTCTCAACTTTTAACACACCTTCCTCACTAAGCTTAATCATTTGCAGTTTTTGATGTAAGGTGAGAAATGTGAGACTCTTCCTTCCTTTCATTTGAACACGTAGAGGCCGTTGTAGGGTTATTAATTGTCCTCATTTTAACATTGTTATGTCTCAGGGAATAAGAAGTCCCAAGAAGAGGGAGAGAGATGGGGGAATACTCAGTGAGTCAGACAGTCAGAACACACATAGCACTGACTGATTAAGTCCACCATCTTATATGGGCACAGTTCATGGCACTCCAAAACAATAATAATAACATCAAAATCACTGATTACAGATCACCATCACCGATATAATAATAATAATAATTTTGAAATATTACTATAATTACCAAAATATAGTACAAAGACACAAAATTTACACATGCTGTCAGAAAAATGACACCAAGAGACTTGCTTGATGCAGGTTTGCCACAAACCTTCAAACTGTAAAAACACAATATCTGCAAAGTGCAATAACATGAAATATGCCTGTATTCATTGTCCATTTTTTCTTCCAATTTTCCCTCTAACCAATAGAGTTAGAGTTACGAGAAAAAAAACATACGTTTATTTAAATGGTGTTGACATATCCTGAGAATTTGTAAACGTGTTTGTTTCCACATGCTCCTTCCTCAGCCATATAGTCTTTGAAAAAGAGGGATTTACATAATGGTAGCATGGGCCACTTGTGTGGCATAAATATATATGTTGCTAAGTAAACATTATATACATAACACTAAGTCTTGCTTATACAAGAGCTAAAGTAAAGAGTGCCTTCTGGCTCAGCTCAGAAAATGTAATTTCTATAATAAATCATTTTTGTCCTTATATCTTGATAGTCAAGGCCCACACAATAAGATAAAACTTTCACACACAATAAGATAAAATTTTCTGTCTCTCTCACACACACACACACACACACACACACACACCACACACACACACACACACACACGAAAACTAGGGATAGCAACACTGTCAAAAACTAAATGGATCCCAAACCAGTGAATGCTAAATAGTCAAAAATCATCACAAAAAAAGTGTGTGTTGCTGTTTCTTTTATTTAAGCCACTTGGTTTTCAACATTCATCAGAATAAGAGAGAAGCTTCCATTAGATTTTTATGGATGGTAACTAGATCTGCTTTCTTTAACATTCCAAGCCGGCTGGGCCTGGCAATGCTTGTCATTGCTCTGATCAGCTGTAGGGGTCTAAAGACTCCCTGTGTCTGTCTTTCGCTTATCATTCTAAGGACACTAATCTCCAAATAATAATCTGGTATTGTTAACCTTAGGTTTGAGCTTTTTAGTTCATCAAGAAAGAAAGGGCAGTGTTCAGAATGATAGAGAAAATATCTACAGTTTATAAAGGAAAACTGAAACTGCTTTCCCAATGTAGCAAGTCCTCATCATCAAAAAATCACTCACTCCACAAGGAAAGGTCCATAGTAGAATACTGTTTTTACCTATCCTTTTTCACCTCTTCGCCCAGAAGTTACCTATTAATAATGATAGTCTCAGTGAGAAACATCCAAAAAATTCGGCAGAATTTTTTTAATTTTCTTTCCTATCCTTTCAGCTGTCTGCCCAGAATTTGACCATAATTGGAAGCAAGTTCTACGTTCGCAGCAATTCATCTTTCTACATCACCTGTTTCTAGGTGATAAATATGCCATTCTCAAATTAGTGTGGCATTTGTGCAGTTAATTATATGCATTAGAAATCATTGCAACAGTAATGTAATTTCCACCCCACACACACGAAAGCAGAAACCTTCCCTAAACGCACAAGTCCCATGCATTAAATTTCATGGCCAGTTCTTACTAAGTGAAATCTTAGAAAGATATTTTCTGAGAAAAATAATTAAAACTTTGAAGAAACAGTAAACGTTACCACCTCCCCAAAATGCCTAGGAATAAGAAAGAGAATACAGTTTTCTTACAAATCAAAGATAATCACCTAGAGACCCCCAGAAAAGGACGCTTCTTACCCTCAGGTAACTTAGAGCCTAAATTATGAATTTTGTAATGACTTATTTCAGGTTCAACCGTAAAGCTACATGTTAATTGTAACATAAGCTTATCAATCCTATATTACTTTCCATCTTTGTTACTTTTAATAAATTACAGATAATTACTAAAATCTTGATATATTTTTCCTTCATCTCAAATTTGGATAAGACCTTATTTTCTCTATACCATTTGGCTATAAAGAATTTTAAAAGTAAAGTGCTTATTAGCTGTTATAACAATAGCTGACTAAATGCCAACAAAAAAGCCACTCTTCACATTTTACTTTCATTTTTGGACTCAGTTAAAATACTTCCAAAACATGCCTGCTTTGACTTTGAGAAGATGTAATTGTGATATTAAATTTTATTGAAATTTCTCAGGTCCTGATTTGTGTACAGGCTGGTGCTCTGAGTTCCCACGAAGCAGTAAAACGTTTAAAATACTGTCTGTGCAAATGTAAAATTTATGAATTCACACATCTCTGGTTGATTTATGTGAAATAATAATGCACTATTTAATGCTTAAACATGGCTAGGAGCAATGCTAGGCTATCAAGATGTACAATGGAATAATAGATTTATAAGACGGATAACCTTCTTGCCTAGAGAAGCTTGTTTAAAGGTGTTGTACAGATATATTAAACTATATGTAATTTTATACTAACTTAATGCTGTAGGCCTGTACTGCAAGCAATAAAAGATTACAGTCATGGCATTTGCAATAATAAAATGATCTGGCTATTCAACATAAAGTATCTGAGGACTAAAAGGAGATAAGGAACTTGTTTAAAACTTTTGTCCCTTTTCATTCATTGCTCTTTACAAAATATTTTTCCCCTTTATGTGGCCAACATAAATCCATGGCCCAGTGGTTGGCTCTCATCACATAACTGGGGGGAAAGTTGTCCGTGAGGATAATAACTGGATGTTTTCAGGGGTCCTCCAGGCACATTTAATTCTCACATGATTTGCTTCAAAAAACTAACTAAAAACTTATTAAGATGAGACACAAGAGAGAATTATAATGGGCAGGTTTTGGGTAGTCTCTTTACACTTTTTCTTATAGTGCAAGTATTTTTTTAGTTAGAGAAGAATATATTTTTGTCATCTGAGTTTTTGTTCTTTCTATCTTTGTAAGGTAAACACCGATATACATGAGTCCAACTTTTATGCCCAAGGAGTTAAGAGATATTAAAAAAAACTTTAGAATTTTTAGTTGTTATTCTCATGATACAGTGCTTTGAATTTTGTAGTGATTTTCTTTCAAAGTTTAGTCTTCTTCCACATAGTGTGCTAAATTAATGACAAAATGTCTCTCTAAAATAGAGATATAAACAAGGTAATCAGTACCTTTAAAATATTTCCATTTGTATTGCAATTTCAACTAAATTTAACAGATGCATTCATTTATCTATACACAATTCAGCAAAGTAATTTTAATAACCAATGAGGTATTTTATTTAATTTTTATTTTTTATTTTTTTTGAGACGGAGTCTTGTTCTGTCGCCCAGGCTGGAGTGCAGTGGCCGGATCTCAGCTCACTGCAAGCTCCGCCTCCCGGGTTCATGCCATTCTCCTGTCTCAGCCTCCCGAGTAGCTGGGACTACAGGCGCCCGCCACCTCGCCCGGCTAGTTTTTTTTTTTTATTTTTTAGTAGAGACGGATTTTCACCGTGTTAGCCAGGATGGTCTTGATCTCCTGACCTCGTGATCCGCCCGCCTCAGCCTCCCAAAGTGCTGGGATTACAGGCTTGAGCCACCGCGCCCGGCTCCAATGAGGTATTTTAAATTTTGTGTTAACTAACGCAGAATTTTCATGCAATCTCTTGAAATCACCAATTTTTTGTCACATTGAAACGTCAATGCAATTCATTTTACATTGATTCGTGAAGTTACAAACCAAAAGAGCTATACAGGATAAATGACCAGCTATAAGGAAATACAGATTGGTCCTGTATTTTCTAATTACATTGCAAAAGGTCCAGTTGAAATCAAATTAAAATTTGGTGACATTTTCAAAATACTTAAAATGAAGAATTTTTTTCTTTCAGCTAGGAAAACTCCATTGTATCTCTGTGACTCCATTGCCTATTTAAGAGAACATTTTAAAAGTATGACAGTAATATCAATTATATGACCTTCAAGTCAGCTCTGTGGTCAGAAAATAGCCCAATCGCCTATTGACCAGGAAATGTTCCACTCTCTTTCTGTGTATATAGTTTCAAAACAGCAACATTTCCGCAGCTATTGTTAATGGCATTTCAGCAACTTTTATTCCCTATTTACACATACAGTGGAAACACATATAATTAAGAAATAGCTCAGTGCTGAAATATCATCTTATGTGGGGCTCTAACTGTTGAATGATTTTCAGTATTTTCAACATTGCCCTTAGGAGATGTACAGTATCTGGACAGCCAGAAATCTAGTAACCAGTTGAAACTTGCCAAAATATGCGGTCAGTCTGAGCTTTGAAAAGGCAGAGGATATAACTTGTGTCCATTTTAACCAGGTTTCCTGTAAGTAACATCTGCCTAGCTTCCTGAGGTGTGATCAGCAGAAACACTGTGAAAACACGTAATTGTAGTACCCTTTATAAAAAGAAGAGAGGAAAGAAACTGTGGCATTATTCAACCTTGATTCCTAAAGGGATACAAAGGCATTCTTATTCAGAAAAACATGAATTCAAATACAAAAGATACAAATATAATTAGAAAAACATATTAAATTTGATATTTGAATGTTTTGGATTGGAAGTTAAGAGAACGTTCAAGTTTCTGCTTAAATGGCACCAATATAAACAGCACAGCCTCCCCCGTCCTATCCCACCTACATTATTTTCTATCTTCTTACCCTGCTTTTTTTGGTCATAACACCTTTAATACCCAAATTATTATGTATTCATTTGTTTCTCGGTTTATTGTCTCATGCCCTCTACCAAAATGTAAGCTCCGTGAGTGCAGAAAGTGACTCCATTTTGTTCATTGCTGTATCTAATGCACCTTGGACCAACAGCACCCAGTAGAACCCAATAAATATTCATTGAGCAAATCAGTCATCTCTTTCACTAAATAATTCTTTAGCCTTGAATAAGTCATTCAATTCTTCTAGGTTTCAGTCTTCCTCTACTTTCTAGAATGAGAGATTGGACAATCTTTCAGATTATAATACTTTAATTTTATTAATATGCTTTAATTTGACCCCATAGACTTTCCCCTATAAATTATGGCATGTTTCCATGAATCTATTTAGACAAATATTAATTTCCCAAACAACACCAGCTATGGTTATTCCATAGCCATAACCAGATTAGAGCTGTAATAAGTGTCATACTTTTCCACTTTAATAATTCAAATTCCTCTTCAGTTACTTAAATTTTTTTTAAAAAAGCATAGTTTTGTGCCTGCTATCTATTTATTGCTCCTCAAGTCCAAATCCCTCATCATACTGCCTTGTGAAACTGCAGCTGGACCCTCTAATCATTTCTCCTTCTGTCGACTCCATTTGTCGATTGGCACAGTTTTAAGCATTATCAGTGGAGGGCGATAGTGGAACACTGGCGAAGAAAAGAATGTCTCCTCACTCAAGTGTTTTCTCCCTTCTGGCTCCTGCAGTGTCCGCCAGCATGTGGGATGCTGGTAGTGCTCAGTTACCCAGCAATCCAGCAGCAACCCTGCAGGCAGCTTCCTAGCAAGTTCGACTGGTACCCCAGTCAGCAACCCAGAGAGTCTGGCAGGAACCTCATGGTTTCCAACAGTGTTCTGCCTGTGTTCTAGCTGATTTCCCAGTAAGTTTCACTGGCATCCCAGCAAGAAGTTTTGTGTTTGTCCTACCATCCCACATCAGGGAGCTTCTCCTCCATCCAGTGGGCTGCAGCTATGCCCTCTCCAACAGGACTGAATCTCAGCATGGAAGCAGGGGCTGCTTCCAGATTCAGTTCTTCCCTCAGTACTTGGACTTAGCCATGGCATCAGTGACTGCATTCTCTGCTGTTCCTGTATTCCTAGAAGTTCTCTTTACCTCTTAGTAATTAGTCCCTAGCTACTAATTGATAATTATCTATAAGAAACTTTAATTATTCAGATTACTGTGTGTTTTCTGTCTCCTAGCTGGACCCTGAATGATAATAGTGGTTAAAAGGAAGTGTTTCCCAAACACTGCGGCTAGATTAGTCTGAATTTTCTACAATACTATTTGTGCAGAAAGAAGGCAAGAGCTCCATACAGAAGTTCGGTGGGTCTTGGGGAAGTCAGAGAAACTTAATAAAACTAAATAATATATCTACTATGACCTCAAATTATGCTAACATCTCTATTTGTATTTTCTAAAGTTATGGGAGTTCTTGTCATTTTGAGACTTATTATTCCTCAAAATGCTAAAAAACAGAAAAGTCTACAATTTAAAAGTATGCTTCTGTAGTTTCTAGTTTTATACAAGGGAATTATTTAAAAAGAAGGACAGATTTTTAATGAGCAAGTGAGGGAAATGGAATTTAATAAATACACATGCCCCTAGAGTCCAATTTCCTTTATATAAGAGGATGAAAATTGGTCAGTAAAACGCCTTCATGTAGATTGTTATAGACTTTACACATGGTTGCTCATATGTATAAACCATCAGGGTCTTACATATCCGATGATAGTAGCTTAACCAGGATTAGGCATGAGTACTTTCTGGTTAGAATATAGTATTTCATAGACCCCATGAACCTTATGGAATGCTTTATGGTTTAATGCAAAACATACACAATAGACCTTCACACCATGATTTCTTTTCTCCTTTTAAAAGACTCCCTTAAATTGTACAACAAATATATCTTCTTTTGAGTCCCCTTCCTTAACTTTCAAAAGCTGAATAAGATCCTCAATACTTGTCCACCTTGTCCTTTCACTTAGCCGAAAGAGATGATGTCATCTGACACAAATACACATACTTTCTTATATTCCTCAGAAGCTGTACAGATGTCCTTCACTCTTTTTAAGAAACTATTAAAGTCAGAGTTGGAAATAGGTACCCTGTTTAACTAAATATGAGCAGTAGTTTCTGGAAAAAAAAAAAAAAAACAGCATTTAAAAAATTTTAGTTGATGTTATTCTTTAACTGCTACTTGTTAAATATTTTGAAAGCGTTGTCCGTATTGAAGAAAAGAAATAGAGCCATGATGGGAAATAATTTCCACATAAACTATATTGCACATTGAGGGCAGGCTGGACGGGAGAATAAGAGAGGGAAGATGATGAAATTGTAACCTATAAGCCTGAGTATATGTGGAAGTAGAGATTGTTCTTGCCTGGCAAGACAGATACGTTTCCTCAGGTATGTTTTAACTATCAGAGACTGTTCCACTCCCCTCTCTACAGCTTTCCTGCTATCTCAGTCCTGGTGTAAGCCCCTTATTTTACAAACCAAAAAACTAAGCTATATATAGGTTAAGTCCAAAGTTACATGGCTCATTGCTGAACTGAGCTTTAATGCATTGAGAATTGCAGTACTTGTAACCAAAATCAGTTCACAGACACTGTAGCAGAGGCTGCTAGTTGCCTCCCAAAGTCCAGCCTCCCGTCTTGAAACAGAATTCCACTTTGTAGATGAGCACATTGCTACCCAGTCTCCCTTGCAGCTAGGTGTGGCTATGAGACCACTTGACCTGTAAGATGGAAATAGAATTTGTCTATGTAGTTTCCAAGAATTATTACTAAAGGTAAAAGTTACAGCTTTTTCTGCCACCTCAGTGTTCTTGCAGACTCAATTAAAATTAAGCAGCTGACAAATAGTCATCTTGGACCCCAAAGTGATATGCTAAATATGACTGACCAACAAGAGAGAAAGACCATGGGTCTTGATGCAATGATGCCACCATACCAGGCCTGGACTCCCTACTTCAAGAAAGAAATTATCTTGTCTAAGCCACTAATAGGCACCTACGGCTAATCCTAATCCTAACTGCCACAGACAATTTCAGGTCCATGACTTGTATGGCTGCTCTTTGAGACAGAACAACAAATCCTCACATCTCAGGAAGAGTCCAACAAAAATCTGAGGTCTTGCTACTCAAAATGTGATTCCCTGACCAGTAGCAATGACATCAGCTGCAAGTTCAATAGCAACTCAGAATGCCAGTCCTCTCCATATGAAACCCGAATCTGCATGTTTACAGGATTCCTGGGTATCTGCACTCACACTGAAGAAGCACTATTTGAAGGTAACTGACATAACCTTCCCATGAAAATTGCTACTGGACCTAGTGGGTGTGGGCAGTTTTATTGTAGGATCTTTCTGCTAAAACCAACAAATTCCATGGTCTCTGGCAAGATATCCAAAATCTGATTCAGGTCTTCCAGTCACTTGAAGCCAGCCATCAGGTGAGGATCTATATTTTAAATTTAATAATCATCAAAAAGCAATTTTAAACATAATTTTGTATGTCTCGGTAAACCCTAGGAACACAAAATGTCAACAAATCAGTTAAAATATGAAGAAATATTGGTCTCTGTTTTCTTCTTGTGATTGTATAATAGTCCTTTGCAGAAGTGGACACAGTTGATCCTGAGGCATGTTTCTTAATCCCAGTCTAGAGTTTTCTCCACACACTGTGGTTTATTTATGCAGGAAGGAGGAAAGAGCTTCATACAAGAGTTTGGTGTGTCTTGGAGATGTCTGAGAAGCTTGCTTCTGGTTACAGTGAATCAGAGGTAGAAGTTGGACTGCCATGGGTCCTAAATATAAGATTCCCTTTGACAAAAAAAAAAAAAAAATCCATTACACAATTTTTACTCTGAAAACATTCTTCAAAAAGGTTTTTATAAGGTGAAGATTCAAAGTTGTATAATGTCCATTTTGAGTAACTCCAATTGTTTAAAAATGATTTATCTTGGTATCTTGGGTTCTGTAATTATTTTAAAAATAATTATGATCTAAAGTATAGTAAGTTTAAGGATGGACACTAATAACTTTAACAAACCAGAAAGAGTGGCTGTCCAAACAACTGAACATGTTCTTGTATATTCTTACTCCTGTACTGACAATGTTTGGAATTAGTGCTAGTTCTCATTGTTCTGTCCAGTGCTTTAAAAAAAAAATTTTTTTTAATTTTTATTTTGTTTGATTTTACTTTAAATTACAGGATATATGTGCAGAATGTGCACATTTGTTATGTAGGTATATGTGTGCCGTGGTGGTTTGCTGCACCTATTGACCCATCCTCTAGGTTCCCTCCTCTCAGCCCCCCACCCCGCAACAGGCCTCAGTGTGTGACGTTCCCCTCCTTGTGTCCATGTGTTCTCATTGTTCAACTCCCACTTATGAGTGCAAACATGCAGTGTTTGGTTTTCTGTACCTGTGTTAGTTTGCTGAGGATGATGGCTTCCAGCTTCATCCATGTCCCTGCAAAGGGCATGATCTCATTCTTTTCTATGGCTGCATAGTATTCCATGGTGTATGTTTTTGTTATCCAGTCTATCATTGATAGGCATTTGGGTTGCTTTCATATCTTTGCTACTGTGAATAGTGCTGCAATAAACATACATGTGTATGCGTCTCTATAGTAGAATGATCTATATTCCTTTGGTTATATACACAGTAATGGGATTGCCGGGTCAAATGGTATTTCTGGTTCTAAATCCTTGAGGAATCGCCACCCTGGTTGAACTAATTTACATTCCCACCAACACTGTAAAAGCGTTCCTATTTCTCCACAGCCTCATCCATATCTGTTTTTTTTTTTTGACTTTTTAATAATCACCATTCTGACTGGTATGAGATGATATCTCATTGTGGTTTTGATTTGCATTTCTCTAATAATCAGTGATGTTGAGCTTTTTTTCTTATGTTTTTTTACCACATAAATGTCTTCTTTTGAGAAGTGTCTGTCCATATATTTTGCCCACATTTGATGGAATTGTTTGTGGGGTTTTTTGTAAATTTGTTTAAGTTCCTTGTAGATTTGGGATATTACACCTTTGTCAGATGGGTAGATTGCAAAAATTTTCTCCCATTCTGTAGGTTGCCTGTTCACTCTGATGATAATTTCTTTTGCTGGGCAGAACCTCTTTAGTTTAATTAGATCCCATTTGTCAATTTTGGCTTTTTCTATCATTGCTTTTGGTGTTTTAGTCATGAAGTATTTGCCCATGCCTATGTCCTGAATGGTATTGCTTAGGTTTTCTCCTAGAGTTTTTATGGTTTGGGGTTTTACATTTAAGTTTTTAATCCACCTTGAGTTAATTTTTGTATAAGGTGTAAGAAGGGGGTGAGTGTCAGTTTTCTGCATATGGCTATCTAGTTTTCCCAGCACCATTTTTTGAATAGAAAATCCTTTCTCCATTGCTTGTTTTTGTCAGGTTTGTCAAAGATCAGATGGTTGTAAATGTGTGGTGTTATGTCTGAGGTCTAGTGTTCTGTTCCATTGGTCTATATATCTGTTTTGGTACCAGTACCATGCTGTTTTGGTTACTGTAGCCTTGTAGTATAGTTTGAAGTCAGGTAGCATGATGACTCCAGCATTGTTCTTTTTGCTTAGGAGTCTCTTGGCTATACAGGCTCTTCTTTGATTCCATATGAAATTTAAAGTAGTTTTTTCTAATTCTGTGAAGAAAGTCAATGGTAGTTTGATGGGAATAGCACTGAATCTATAGATTACTTTGGGGAGTATGGCCACTTTCATGACATGGATTCTTCCTATCCATGAGGATGGAATATGTTTCCATTTGTTTGTGTCCTTTCGTATTTCCTTGAGCAGTGGTTTGTAGTTCTCCTTGAAGATGTCCTTCACATCCCTTGTTAGCTGTATTCCTAGGTATTTTATTCGCTTTGTAGCAATTGTGAATGGGAGTTCATTCATGATTTGGCTCTCTGCTTGTCTACTTTTGGTGTATAGGAATGCTTGCAATTTTTGCACGTTGATTTTGTATCCTGAGACTTTGCTCAAGTTGCTTATCAGCTTATGGAGTTTTGGGACTGAGATGATGGAGTTTTCTAAATATAGAAACATGTCATTTTCAAACAGAGACCATTTGACTTCCTCTCTTCCTATCTGAATACCCTTTATTTCTTTCTCTTGCCTGATTGCAAGATGTTGAATTTTATCAAAGGCCTTTTCTGCACCTATTGAGATGACCATGTGGTTTTTGTCACTGGTTCTGTTTATGTGATGCATTACATTTACTGATTTGCACATGTTGAACCAGCCTTGCATCCCAGGGATGAAGTTGACTTGATAACGGTGGATAAGTTTTTTGATGTGCTGCTCTGTCCAATGCTTTCAATGGAGTTTCAAGCAGTTATAGTTACAGACACAATGGAATTCAAGTCAAACATACCTAAGAATATAATTCAAGATTTTCAAATGAATTAAATAGAGTAATATATGTTTGTCTCTTATACATTTATCTGTGGCTTTATTTAATATAATAAACATATAATAAATCCCACATATTTAAAACGTGTCATATAATAACTTATGATACATGTATACACTCATGAAACCATTACCAGAATCAAGGCAATAAACCACTCTTAAAAGTGTCCTTATGTACTTTTTTTTTTTTCTTTTGAGACAGAGTCTTGCTCTGTTGCCAGGCTGGAGTGCAGTGACATGATCTCGACTCACTGCAACCTCCGCCTTCCGGGTTCAAGCGATTCTCCTGCCTCAGCCTCCTGAGAAGCTGGGACTATAGGCGCCTGCCACCATGCCCAGCTAATTTTTTTGTATTTTTAGTAGAGACGGGGTTTCACCATGTTGGCCAGGATGGTCTCAATCTCTTGACCTCATGATCCGCCTGCCTTGGCCTCCCAGAGTGCTAGGATTACAGGCATGAGCCACTGTGCCTGGCCTATGCTACCTTTTAATCCCTCCCACCTGTACCTCCCCACCCCCTGATCCCTTTCTAGAGATAATCACTGTTTCTGCTTTCTGTCATGAGATTAGTTTGAATTTTTTATGATACTATTTGTCTAGCTTTTTCCACTCTGCATAACAATTCTGATAATCATCGATGTTGCTGCATAGATTAATAGTTGTTGCTTTTTATTGCTGAGTAGTATTCATTATAAGGATATATAACAGCAAACATGTACATATAATAGCAAATGTCCACATAGCAATGGACATTTGGGTCGATTCCAATTTTCAGCTATTATAAATAAAGTTGCTAAGAACATTCATGTAAAAGTCTTTGTGTGGACATACAATTTCATTTCTCCTGGGGGAATGTTTGGAACTTGTGGTAGATCAATGTTTACATTTTTAAGAAACTGCCAAACTATTTTATTTTAAATCCCACCAGCAATAACAAAGTTCAAGTTTCTACACATAATCACCAACTCTGTTGTCTGTCTTGCTGATTATAGTCATTTCAGTGGGTGTGTAGTGGTGTCTAACTGTAGTTTTAATTTATATTTCCCTAATGGTTAATGATGTTGAGCATATTTTCATATGTTTATTTTCCATCCATATATCTTTTGGTAAATGATCTGTTTAAATCTTTTCGCTTTTAAAAATTGGTTTATTTGCTGTCTTATTATCATATTTTGGAGTTCTTTTAATACTCTGGATATAAGTGCTTTAACAAATGTAATTTGCAAATATATTTTCCCAGTCCATGGCTAATTTTTGCATTCTCTTAATAGTGTCTTTCAAATAATTTTTTAAATTGTGACCCAGGCCAATATATCACTTTTTTCTTTTTGCGTTGTATTTTTTGATGCTATGTTTAAATACTCATGATCTAACCCAAGACCACAAAGACTTCTAAATGTTTATCTCCAGTTGTTTCATGTTTTTTAGATTTCACACTTAAGTCTAGAGACCATTTCAAGTTAATTTTTACATGTTGCAATATATGGTCAATTTCTTTTTTTTACAGATGGCTGACCAATTGTTCCAGCATCATTTACTGGAATTATTATCCTTTATTCATAGAATTGTCTTTGTTGAAAATCATTTCACTATGTATTTTGAGCTTGTTTCTGGGTTTTTTATGCCTTTCCATTGATCTAGTTCTCTATACTTATGCCAATACCACATTATTTGATTCCTGTAATAAGTCTTGAAAAACAGACATTGTAAGTCTTCCAACTTCATATAGAAATAAAACTGAATTTTATTCTTCTACCATTTCAATTTTGATTTATTTTGTCTTTCCTTATAGCATTGGCTAGAACTGCTAGTATAATGTTGAATAGAAGGAATTAAAGAGAATACCCTGCCTTGATCTTAGGAAAAAGGCACTCAGACTTTTGGTATTAAGGATGACATAGCTGTAGGCTTTTCATAGATCCTTTCATCAGGTTGAGAAATATCCTTTTCATTCATAGTTTTCAGAGAATTTTTATCAGGGATAAATATTTAATTTTGTCAGTGGCTTTTCTAGTCTCTATCAATTTAACCTATGCATTTTTTGTTTATTAATATGATACATTAAACTGATTGATTTTCAAATGTTAAATGAAACTTGCATTCCCAGGATCATCCTCACTTGATCAAGTTTTATTACCTTTTTAAAAAATGTTAATGAATTCTATTTAGAAAATTTTATTAACTGTTTTTGCATCTATGTTCATGAAGGTTATTGGTCTGTCATCTTTTTGTCCTCTAACATCTTTTTCTGGTTTTGTAATCATGGTAATGCTATTCTCATAGAATAAGTTGGTAAGTATTCCATTTTCTTCAATTTTCTACATCTGTGTAGACTTAGTATTATTTATTCCTCCAAAGTTTGTAGAATTGCCTAGTGAAGCCACCTCAGCCTGGAGCTTTCTTTGTGGGAAGGTTGTAGCAAATTCAATTTCTCTTGTAGACATAAGCCTATTCTGGCTACCTATTCCTTCTAAAGTGAACTTTGGTAGTTTATGTCTTTCAAGAAATGTGTCCATTTTATCTAAACCATCAAATTTAGAGACATAAAGCTCTTTGCACTATCCATTTATTGTCCTTTTAACATAGGTAGCATGGTATCTATGTCAGCTCTAGAATTTCTGATATTGATAATTTGTGTTCCCTCTCTGTTTTTCTAGTCAGTCTGGCTAGAGGTTTATCAAGTTTGTAAATTCATTCAAAGAACTAGCTTTCAGTGTCTGTCATTGATTTTCAGTATCATTGATTTTCTGTTTTTAAAATTTATTTCTGCTCACATAGTATTTTTCTTGTATCTGTTAACTTTGGCATTAGCTTGCACTTTTTCCTAGTCTCTTAAAATAGAATCAGAGGTCAATGATTTCAACTTTTCTTCTTTTCTAATTTAGACATTTCTGGCTATAAAATTTTCTCTAATCACTGCTTTGGCTATAGTCTACAAATTTTGATATGTGGTGTTTTCACTTTCATACTGATTTCACTTTTGATTTCTTCTTTAACTTATGGGATATGTAGAATTATATAATTTATTTTCCAAATATTTATGAACTTTTTAGGAATTTTTTGGTTAATGATTCCCAATTTAATCATATTTTTAAAGAATATACTTTATTAGATTTGAATTTAATGAAACTTGTTTTATGATCCCAAATATAGTTTACTTTAATAAATGTATTGGGTACACTAGAAAAGAATGTGTATTCTGCTCACTGAGTCTAGGGTTCTAGAAATAAAAGATCAGGTTTGTTGATGGAGTTATGAGAATATTCTACATCCTGTAGATATTCTATTTACTTATTCTATAATTATTGATAAGAAATATTGAAATCTCTGATGCTAATTGAGGATTTTTCTATTTCTTCTTGAAGTTCTGTCAGCTTTTTTTCTATTTTGAAATGTTTGTCTCTGTTATTAACTTGCTATTAACCTTTGTTATTCAATGCATAAACAATTTGGCTTATTATATGTTCAGAAATCTACTTCAATGGATATTAATATAACTACTCCAGCTTTCTTGTGATCAGTGGTAGTATGTCTTTTTCCATTATTTCACTTCTATTTATTTCTTTATATTTAAAGTGGATTTCTTGTAGACAATATAAGGTTTAGCCTTGCTTTTTTAATCCAAATTGCCAATCTCACCTCTTAATGTGAAAATTAGAGTATTCACATTCATCATGATAATTTATATTCTTGGGTTTAAATTTACCATCTTGCTATTCGTTTCCTATTTGGTTCATCTGATTTTTGCTCTCTTTTTTCTACCTTTTTTGGATTAATTTTTTTCATGATTGTACTTTATCCTCTTTGTTAGTTTATTAACTAACAAAGACTTACATATTTGTATTTATCCTTTTAGTGGTGGTACTTTAGTTTTATAGTATAGATCTTTAACTTACCACAGTCTACTTTCAAGTAATATAATCACACTTTAGGTACAATGTAAGAAGCTCACAAAGTTTACTTCAGTTTCTATCTCCAGGACTTTGTGCTACTTCTATCAAATGTTTTCCTTCTACATGTTATAAACCCTACAATACATTATTTCTATTTAAACAATAAGGGATCAACAAACTGAACAAAAATCAAAAAAAAAGTATTTTACATTTAACTACATATTTATTATTTCCAGTGTTCTTTATTCTCTTACGTGGATGTAGGTTTTCATCTAGTATCATTTTCCAAAGGACTTTTTTGTTTTAACATTTTTTATACCATGGATCTAATGACTATGAATTCTTTTGGCTTTTTTAATATTTGAAAAAATGTGTCTTTTTTTAAACATATTTTTACTATATAGAGAATTCTAAAATAACCATTTATTTCTTTCAGTAGTTTAAATATGATGTTCTGCTATCTTCTGACTTGCATTATTTCTGATAAGAAATATGCTATCATGCTTACCTTTTTTCAGCAAAATATATATAATGTTTCTTTTTTATCCTTGCCTTTAATATTTTATTTTATCACTTGTTTTAAGCAATTTGCATTGGAGCAATTATCTTCACGTTTCTTTTTTTTTTTTTTTTTTTTTTTGGAGGCAGAGTCTCGCTCTGTCGCCCGGACTGGAGTGCAGTGGCCGGATCTCAGCTCACTGCAAGCTCCACCTCCCGGGTTTACGCCATTCTCCTGCCTCAGCCTCCCGAGTAGCTGGGACTACAGGCGCCCGCCACCTCGCCCGGCTAGTTTTTGTATTTTTAGTAGAGACGGGGTTTCACTGTGTTAGCCAGGATGGTCTCGATCTCTTGACCTCGTGATCCGCCCGTCTCGGCCTCCCAAAGTGCTGGGATTACAGGCTTGAGCCACCGCGCCCGGCTCTTCATGTTTCTTATGCTTAAGGTTTTTTCATCTTCTTGGATCTCTGGATTTATGGCTTTCATTATATTTGGAAATTTTTCAGATTTTTTTTCTTTTTTTTTTTTTTTTTGTGGAGGCAGAGGTTGCTTCAGGTGGGAGTATAAATATTGTCCCTGTTATTCCATTATATCTGAAAGGAAAAATCTTATTTTAAAATCTCTCTGATATAAAAGAAAATAGAACCGAATTTGAATCTAAGCTTTACCACCTACTAATTGTTATTTAATCTCTTTAAGCTTTATTTCTCCATTTCTGAAAAAAATATGAGAATTAAATGAGATAATGTAAACAATGCATTTATAGTGCACCACATATACAAATCATGCAATAAATACTAGAAATTATATCTCTAAAACCGAAGAATCTTTCAAGGCATCAAAAACAAAGTTTAATTAATGAAAATTATTAAGAACATTTTATGAACACATCCATGCTATTTTTTGTTGTTGTTGCATGTTTTACAGAATTATCCGTTATTTCTTGCTGTGACCTAAAATCTCCTCATGTTTCAGAAAGCGACTTACTATTTTGCATTGTACTTGATCCAGAATGTGGTTGGATTTTGTCAGCTATGGAGAACATGAATGTTTTAGAATTTGTTTCTCTGAGCTTTCTCACCCTCCCCTGCCCCTTGAAAATGGTAATGACAATAGCATCTTAGAAATTCAGTGTTATTTCTTCAGAATGCTACACATGGCAGAAAAGCCCAACCCCAACCCTGGGCATCTATTCCCATCCTAATTAAAATTCCCATTACCTGTGACAGCAACTTCTTGTTTACGCTCTAGCTCAACTTCTTTGGGGCAAAGTTCGCCTTATTAAACTTTGACAGATAGTTATAGCAAATGGAAAATACACAGAATTCTTAGTTAGTAGTTTCTAAAATAATCAATTTTACTATCTTAGAAACTTTCATTTATTCAAGCTAATCTGTCAGAGCATTTGTTCTATCTTTTAAAAATTAATTATGATGCTGTCTTGTTATATTCTAAAATATGCCAAGTCCTTTGTGATTAAGAATTCTTTATTTCTGACTTGGGGAGTAATCCTTAACTCAGAAGAAAGGGAAGAAACAGCTGTGCTCCTGACAGCTAACAGCTGATTAAGAGGCTGAAAATATTTTGGAAGAAAGTCTCTTTATGAAAAAAACAAAACGCCAGCAAGATGCCAACAGCAAAGAATACTAGTAATTAGGGCTGAAATATCTTTGTTTCGTGATATAATAGATAGTGGAGGAAACTAAGGGAGAAATTGCCTGGATGTCACTCAATATGAAGAATTCATGTTTTGAGTTTTAAAATGGCCATCAGTGCAGAGTTTTTGGGTGGTAGTAGTTGTTGATAATGATGATGCACTTTCTTCTCTAGGTTGAAAAGTTTGCTATTTTATAAGCACAATGGTTGATACTCTATTAAATCCAACAGAAGAAGGTTCTATGCCAAAGCTTTCTTTTGTAAGCACCTTGTCTGTAACTTTGGTCAGATTTAGTCATCTTTTCGGAAACTTGCCACAGTTATTAAATTTAACTCAGATCACTAATTGATAAGTATTAATCTGTTGGAAAAATGTGATAAAACAAATTAAGAGAGAACTGAGCTAGAATGTAGTTTCAGGGAAGGAGAATTTTTGGAAGAAAATGAACCCTAAGATAGATTTAAAGCCTTGTATATAATTTTACCATAATTTAGGTAATTTAAAGATTTAATAATTTAGAGAATTTGGTTAATGGTATCATTAATTAAAACTAATTTTGTGAAACCCCTCATATAATAAAATAGAAGCTCCAGACTATTATGACCTGGGAAATAATTGAACAATATATTATCCATTTCTAAATTTTTAAGACGAATATAAAATTCAATTAAATAAACTGAAATAATTACCATAAAAATAATGATAATAATAATGTATTGAGAAACTATGAGATTTTTATAAGAAATTAAGCCTTATCTATAAATTTTAGAAATACCTATTACTATTTTTCATTTCCATAAAACATACTGTATTTTCAAATAAAATTAAAAATTAAAGATGTTCGTAAGTTAGAAAAAAATTTTAAGAACATCTTAATTAAGACAATGTAACTTATTGGTAAGTCTTAAAAATTGTGCAAACTAAACATTTTGTCTTGGAAACTGTAAGACAAAGGCTTAATTTTTTTATTATACTTTAAGTTCTAGGGTACATGTGCACAACATGCAGGTTTGTTACATATGTATACTTGTGTCATGTTGGTGTGCTGCACCCATCAACTCGTCATTTACATCAGGTATATTTTTTTAATTATCAAAGGTTATATTAACATACTAAACAGTGATGTTTTATTTCGTGAGATTATGTGTCATTTTAAGATACAAGCCCCTTCTAATCAGAACCAAGCTAACACAATCCATGTAAGTGGATTAATAGTCATTCCTTCATTGAGTAATTGGCCAAAAGTCTTTGGGCAAGAAAAAGACATTTTCTTGTCAATTTAAATAGAAAAATACAGGGAATATGCTGTAAAAACACAAGTACAAAATACAAGAGTGGTCTTTTTAATATTTTTATTTTCTAAAAAATTTTTATATCAATAAAAGCTATATGTAAGATATCTCATCATTAAATAATCTATAAATGTTGCCACTATGTTAGCAAGAATATATTTTGATAATTACATATAGCCAAGTAATGAGTTTTGAAACTTGACCATATTCTATAGTTCAAATTTAAAATATAAATTAAGTCTTTTTGTTAAAAACAGAAATGGGGTCTCACCATGTTGCCCAGGCTAGTCTTAAAATCCTAGGCTCAAGCAACTCTCCTACTTTGGCCTCCCAGAGTGAGGAGATGACAGGCATGAGCCACGGCACCCAGCCTGAATTAAGTCTTTCAAATAAATTCTTAGTGGATGTTGCAGTAAAATTAGTGAGGAACAGGCAACAACACAAGAACCCTTCATTGTTATAGAGTCCACTTTTGATTAATCCCATGCTAAATCATATCTGCCTGGAACTAACACTCTAGCATAGGATCCCCAGCCTTCTCATGCACACAGCACATCTCCTGGCTACCTACTACAACTTTCTCTGTCAAGGTTGCCTGTGAGTTACAGGAGCCTATGAAGAAATATCAGCTCACCCCAATTCAGCAGTTACCAGATCTTGAGAATCTTTGTTCCTTTCATGTATATATTGGTGGTGACTTCTCAGAGCCGGTAGCTCAGTACAAACTTCAGGTAGCCCAAAAAAGGGATACAAATTGGAGGCCAGTGAGCTGGATTTAGATGAAAAAGGAGTTTTTGTTTGGCTAGTACTGTGTTCTTGAAAAACATCTAAACTGGCATGGCTGTATGGGAAGCACCCAGATCCTGTTCTCTATAGCCTCTTTCATGCTCTGTTGCCTCACCCCCAGGTGAGTTCCACATGTATGTGCTTGCCCAGCTTGAAGGTACTGACATTCAGAACACCTGCAGAAGGAGCATGGTTCCAGTCCATCTCCTTAGCAAGTGATCAAGTAGATGCCACAGTGACTTTTCTGCCCTCCAGATCTCATGGCCCCATAAATTCAATCACAGAAACAGAAATTCACTTGAGGCTACCTAACAGCAACATCATAAAATGATTCATGGTGGAATCTACTAGAGGTAAACACAACTAATAAACATTATTAAAAATATAAATAAAACATAACATAAAAGGCCTTAATAAGTAAAGATATGAAGTTTCTGGATAGAAAGCTCATTTAAAAAAAATAGCTCAACTGAGGTATACTTTAAGGATACCACAATTAATAAAATGGATAAAATTATTCCATTTTAAGTATACAGTTTGAACAAAATTAATTCATTTTAAGTGTACAACTCAATAATTTTTAGTAAACTCACACAGTTTGACTAGCATAACCCAAGTTCATTTTTAGGCTTTTTTTATTTATTTTTTTTTTTGGAGACAGAGTCTCACTCTGTTGCCCAGCCTGGAGTGCTGTGGTACAATCTTGATTCACTGCAACGTCTGCCTCCCAGGTTCAAGTGATTCTCCTGCCTCATCCTCTTGAGTAGTTGGGATTACAGGTGTGCACCACCACACCCAGCTAATTTTTGTATTTTTCGTAGAGGCGGGGTTTGCTCCATGTTGGCCAGGCTGGTCTTGAACTCCTGACCTCAAGTGATCTGCCTGCCTCAGCCTTCCAAAGTCCTGGGATTACAGGCATGAGCCACCAGCACCTGGCTTTATGTTTAGGCTTAATATAATTTTATTTAAACTCGTAGCAGGAATGGTTTTTAGGAAATAGAATAGGAACTTGACAAAACTCTTCTAAGGTTCGTTTGAGAGAACGATGTGTAAAAGTGAACAAAAACGTTTAGGAAAAGAAGAGTGATGAGGGCTAATTTACCCCCAAAATTAACACATTTACAAAATGTTACCTTTATATTCTAAAGGTAGTGTGGTACTGGCCCAAAATTGATCAGTAGAGTCTATAGTCAAGGAGTGGATCCTACAAGATATACATATATTTTGTACGTTTGCTTGTTTTGTAGAGACGGTCTCATTCTGTCACCCAGGCTAGAGTATAGTGGTGCAATCATAGCCCACTGGACTCAAGCAATCCTCCCGCCTCAGCCTCTTGAGTAGCTGGGACTACACGGTTGCATATAATAATTTTTAATAGATAAATATCACTTTTCAAATTAGTAAAGGGAATTTTATTTAATAAATAGTGTGTGTTTCATTAATTTTTGGAAAAATTTTTAACCTTAACTTACATCAGACCTAATAGTACTCCAAATGGTTTAAAGACTTAAAATTACAATAAGGATTTTTTAAAACACAAGAGCAATGTAAGTCATAGATTTGATAACATAAGCATTGAAAATTCATATATATGAATTTTTATTTTAGGGAGGTGTCTAATACACTTATACTAAAATGGATATAAATTATCCATTTTAAATGTACAATTATACACAAAATGGATCAATTCTATCCATTTTGTTAATGGAGGCACATTTATAAACAATGACCATATGATTATTAAGTGACAGAACTAGGGTCTGTGCTCTCAACCAATATCCTAATCACCTCCCTAAGATAAAAATTGTATCAAGTCTAAAAGTGAACTTGGGTTATACTGGTCAAATTGTGTAAGTTTACTAAAAATTATTGAATTGTACATTTAAAACGCATTCATTTTGTACATTTTATTAGAGGCACACTGAAAAACAAAATTAAACAAAAAAAAAAGGTAGAAAGAGTTTTCATAAGTAGGACAAATGTTTATAAGCCTAATATAGAGAAAACTCCAACAAGTCAACAAGAGAAATACAGATCCAGATAGAAAACTGAGTGTCACTTTTTGGATTCTCCAGAAAGCAACATGGAGATGAAGTTCAGTGTTTAAGACATTTATTTGCAAGTGTGGAAGATGGGACAGGATAGCACAATGAGGCAGGAGAAATTGAGATGTGATATGCGGTCTGATAGCTTCAGCTAATCCCACGGTGAGGCTGAGAGGAAGGATTGGGCTCTAGATCTAGAATGGCCATACACGATTGTCTCAAACTGGCCCAAGATGTTCCTTCCTGTTTACAGTCATGTACTACATTAAGGACACTTTGGTTAACAACAAATACCATATATAACGGTGGTACCACAAGATTATAATGGAGCTGCCCTGTTCGGGAGTGCCATATGTTATCTTTTATATTACATTTTTACTATACCTTTTCTACGTTTAGATACACAAATCCTTACCATTGTGTTACAGTTGCCCACAGTATTCAATACAGGAACATGCTGTACAGGATTGTAGCCTTAGAGCAACAGTCTGCCATCCAGCCGAGGTGTGTAGTAGGCTTTACCATCTAGGGTCGTGTAAGCACACTCTGTGGTGTTCACAGAATGACAAAATGGCCTAATGACACTTTTCTCAAAATACATTCACGGCATCAAGCAACATATGACTCTACTTCCATATCTATCATTCATTGTACTTCAGCTACCCTAAGAAGGGGCATGATCTCAGGCCAGGCAGCCTCTGCAGTCAAATAATCCCTGAAGGCACTAACACCGAAGGATGTCCACTCTTAGATCTTGGGGCACAAAAGTTTGCTTGACATTGGTCCTTGGGCAGCTCATCTCCATGCCTACCACAATGGATACATAATATGACCAGAAAACTGGTAATCATACACAAAAATAAAGAGGGCCAGGCGCGGTGGCTCACACCTGTAATCCCAGCACTTTGGGAGGCCAAGGCAGGTGGATCACGATGTCAGGAGTTCAAGACCAGCCTGACCAACATGATGAAACCCCGTCTCTACTGAAAATACAAAAATTAGCCGGGTGTGGTGGCACGTGTCTGTAATCTCAGCTACTCAGGAGGCTAAGGCAGGAGAATCGCTTGAACCTGGGAGGCAGAGGTTGCAATGAACCAACATCATGCCATTGCACTCCAGCCTGGGAGAGAGAGGGAGACTGTGTCTCAAAATAAATAAATAAATAGGAAGAAACAGAAGTAACAATGTTCAATTTCACTAATAATAAAAGTAATGCAAATCAAAATAATGGTAATATACCACCTTGCCTATCAAGTTGCCAGTCATTTACAATATTAATAATAGCAAACACGTATCATGTAGTTGGTATGTGCCAGGGGCTACATTAAGAGCTACAGATCTACTATCTCACTTAGTTCTCACAACACCATAAAATCTGCACTATTGTTTCAATCTTAATATTGCAGATAAAGAAAGTAATACACAAAAAGCTTAAATAAGTTGGTAAAGACCACACAGTTACTAAGTGACAGAATTGGGGTCTGTGCTCTTAACCAATATCCTCATCACCTCCCTAAAATAATAACTGGCAATCATTGCAGGGAGCAGCAAGGCCAGTGCTGGCTAATCTACCACTGGGGAAAGTGCACGCAGAGACAAACTTTCTTAACAATAATTAAATAATATTGCCTTGAAAATGTTCCTATCCAATAATCCTACTTCCAGAAAATTGTTCTAAGAAAATAATCAGAATTGTGGTCAGTTATTTCTGCATAAGAATATTTCTAGCAACATTATTTCTGTTATTGAAGAAAGTTTAGACATCTAATAAATAAAATATGGTACATCCACATGATGAAATATCCTGCAACCATTAGAAATATTATATTAAAGAATATTTGAAGTTGAGGAAATACTTAGGATTGAATGTTTAGTTTTTTTGTTTTTGTTTTTTTAAGGCAAGAGGTAAACTAACACGTGCATTCTGGTCCTAACTATGTACATACATGTGCATACACACACACAAAATTAGAAGAAAATATACTAAAAGTTAATGGATATATCTTAATAGTAGGATTACAAGTCATTCCTGCTTTATTTTTTGTATTTCTCTTTTTCAATTTTCTGCAATAAATTTAAATTGCCTTCATAATAAGAATAAAATGCTATATGTTGGTATACAACTAATCTTGTGATTTTAAAAAATGGGAATATTCACAGAAAAAGTATCCAGAATATATTAATAGTTTGATAAGTCTGTAGCTAAATCTCACCAGATGGATGCAAATACTGACATAGAGCCATATTAGTAAGCTGACATTTTCACCATGCCATATTGAAGGACAAGAAACCTAAACATTTCTTCGGCCAGTCTTCTCCAGGTCATCTCAGGGTGTGTTTTTGGCCTGATTACACTATGTGGGACTGACAGGCGGCTTCTTGGTGAGGCACCTGAAGAATCTTGTTCTCTGAACTCCGATTCTCTGTTATATAAGCACTTAGTTATCAGGGTAGAGACAATTAGCGCAAGATTGAGACTTTTTTTTCAGACAGGTTGAAGATAAACCCAGAAACCTTTCAAGTTTTCTTTAAAATATTACTGTAATGATCAAGAAGTTTTGTTGTTGTTGTTGTTGCTGCTGCTGCTGCTGCTGCTATTGATCTTAACCATAGAACCAGTCTGGAGAATAAAATTCTCCAGTCTGGAGAATAAAGTTCATGATAAAAATTAGATGTCTTTGACAATGAGCTGAGCCACCACACATATCTGATATCCCTTTATGACATTTTCAATAATGAGATAAATTCAAGGTTATGAGATAACTGCCAGGCCAGCCAATGCTTTCATGTGAACGGTTAGTTTTCAAATATACTGCATGTAATATACCCAATACAATGTAACAAACACTTTTCTGGAATAACAATGTAATTCCTAGATAAAGCACCAATGTTAAAAGATACACCTTGTCCTATGTTCACCTCCTTCACATACTATTTTAACCCATATCAGATACTGTTCAGTTTCTCATTCAAACAATTCTAAAAGGTAGGTTAGGTTGATGTTAAAATTCCTGGGAACTGTGGGATAGGATAAGTTTGTGTATTAACAGCAAACCCTTAGATAATGATAATTATGTCTGAGGCATGCTTCTAGTACCATTGTATGCATTAACTCATGTAAGCTTCACAATCACCGTATGAGGAAAAGGATATTACAGATGGGGAAACTGAGTCACAAAATGGTTAAGTAACTTGTCCAGCAGGAAATCCAGGCAGTTTAATGCCAGAGCCCATACTTTTACCCACTTATTATGCTGCAATCTACAAGTTTAAAATAATAATTCAATTTAGGATCTTCAGGGACAGCTAAAAGCAGTAATGTTAGATTACCATCCTTAATTCTCAAATATTGACTCCGGCAATAACACCTAACGTCTCTTAGCAACATGTATACCATTCTTTTCTGTAGATGACATTTTTCATAACAGTCAGCCTATGAGATACACATTCAAGGGAAGTGGATTTCATTAACAGGTTGGCTCTTACTCCACTTATCTACTAGAACAAAAGGAATGTTCCAAGCTCTGCAGGTAAGATGTAGCAGTACTGAACCAGGTGGCATGACCTGCCACCCCCAATTCTTGGGAAGTCAGTCAGTTATGTGGTGCCCACTCTGAAGTGACAAACTTAGACCGAGTCCTGATGGCTTCAGCCAGCTCTCGTTTTTGAGCTGCCCGTTGTATTAATCTTTCGATGTTCCCCAGAGACTTTCGATGTTCCCCAAGCTGCCTGCTCCTCCCACGTCTGCCAGTGATAACTACTATGCTCATCATCAGACTCTGGAAAACTACCCAGAGTCCCAGAAACTGTTCCAATAAAATTGTGAGAGTATGTTGTGGAAATGACATTTATTACTATTTGGTAAACTTTATCAGGGACATTTTCTATTTTCATTACTTTCAATAGCAAAAGCTGCAATTACTTTTGCACCAAACTGTACTCTTGAACTTTTTCTTCTTTTGTTTTGTTTTACCTGAACTACTACATTTTCACAAGGCAAAACATTAAAAGTGCTCGCTTGTCAATAATAACCCTTTAGTTCTTTCTGTATTCATCCATTCTCACACTGCTACAAAGAACTACCTGAGACTGGGTAATTTATAAAGAAAAGTGGTTTAATTGACTCACAGTTCCACACACTGTACAGGAAGCATGGCTGGGAGGCCTCAAGAAACTTACAATCATGGCAAAAAGGAAAGGGGAAGCAAGCGTGCCTTCACATGGCGGCAGGAGAAAGAGAGAGAGCAAAGGGAGAAGTGTCACTCACTTTTAAACCATCAGATTTGGCGAGAACTCACTCACTATCATGAGAACAGCAAGGGCAAAATCTGTCCCTGGGATCCAATCACCTCCCACGAGGTCCCTTCCCCAACACTGGGGATTACAATTCAACATGAGATTTCGATGAGAACACAGATCCAAACCACACCAGTTCTACTTCCTAAATTTCACACTGATGGACCTGAAACATCACCCTATCTCAAGGTTGCACTTTTTGAGGGTAGAATCTGTATTTCGCACCCATTAGCCTACAAGTACATGATGAGTATCACCCCTCATAAACTGAACTGATTTGAAAATGGTGTGAAAATGTCCTGTGTTCCCCTGACTCTCAGGCAAGAACAATTGAACAGGCACAATGGCTAAATCCAAACAGAGTCCTACTTCTCAGGTATTTTTGAGACACACTTTAAGGCAGTACCCTAGATAGAGTCTTTACTGGGATTAATAAAAATATCAATCTTGATTAAACCAAGAGGTGCCATTGGAAGGTTTCAAAGTAAACTTTATATATAATGCAATCCTACAATATAGCTCAGAAGAAAAAATTAATTTCAGTGTTAACCCAAATAGCTTTGCAGTTCAAGCAGTAAAAATCATGTCCAGATTTGCCCCTGTACTCCTAGACATGGCCAAACAATTCCTTCTTGGTAGAGCTGCTCTTTGAAAAGATAAAGAGCTCTGTCTGTCACTGCCAATAAATATCTCTACAAAAGCTCTAATTCCAGGAAGTACTTTAGAGCCCCTAGGAAGATAAAAGCAACTCCCCATTGAGGAGAGAATCTTAAAAATGCCCAGCAGCACCCTGGAGAGCAGCTCAGGAGTCCAAGCTACTGGAAACTGTGTTCTGAGGGATTTTAGGAAGAAACATCCCCCTCTAGGACTCTAAGACCTTAAGGAGCCACCCAACAGGCCATTTGGATATTAAGAGGATCTTTTACTTGGAAACTTCTGTTTCTTACTTGGTAAGAGAGTGGGGAAAACATCAGGAGCAAGAAAAAGAAAAAGATTAAAAAGGGAAAAGAGGAAAAACCGAAGGGAGAGCACCCATTATTTCCAGGCACTATGTGAGACGCTTTACAAGTCTTGCTTCATTTAATCCTCATATCACTGCTATGTGAGGATTGGTATAAACTCCATCTTATGCATGAGGAAATTGACAACCAAAAGGATTAAAAAGAAAAAAAAAAAAAACTTGCCCTATGTGAAATATCTTGTAAGAGTCAATGTCAGGTCTGTGAATTTTTTACCATACTACATTGCCTTTCCCATCTGCCTTATTTGTCTCTATATGACCAGAAATCTGTTTGCTTTTTTCCCCTTACACATTATGCTGCAGGAGCAGAAAATTAATTATCTTCTTGGAAGTCTACCTGGTAAGATTGGTGTTTTAGAAAAACTGAATTGTCGGCAAAGGAAGAGTCCCTGAAATGCAGTACCCATTGGCATGGCTGTGATCTGGGTGTATCGAAATATTTAAACCTAATTTTCAATCTCCATTGCCCAGCTAATGCCATTGACTTGAGCTTTTTTCCAGGGCCTCCCTGACACTCGTTACCCACATCCTTCAGCTCAAAGCTTCCTATCTCAGTCTTACTGTTGATATAACAAATAGCTCCACCAGAACATCATTTCCCAATCCCAGACATTTATCACTTCTTTGAATTGTATCTTTACCATTCTCCATCTCTTCTTGTAAGCTTTTAACATAAGTTTCTCATGTGTTATACTAATATAATTTATTCACTTTTATTAAAGGCAGGATTCATAAGCTAAACAACTAAGGAAAAGAAGGAAGGAAGGGAGAAAGATAAAAACATTTCCTGAATTTTTGCAGTGTTTTCCCTCCTGTGGATCTGTTTACTTATTTAATCATGGAAATTTTAGAAATTGAATTTTAGATATATAGTTCAATTCCTTTGCTATATATATGCAGAAACTTCAGCAAAATTATACAACTAAAGGTGGGGTTGAAGCTATTTTGTCACAATTACATCACTGATTTTTCTCCCTATTATGATTGTATTCCCAGAAACAAACCACCTGAGTTATGTATAGCCAAGGTTTATGATACAGATATTTTGTTAGCTATGTAGATATTATGAAATATGTTACTTAATACTATAACTCAAGAAATTATTGCTTTATTCAATCATATACATTGAATTTCTAATTATAATAATCTCAAAAGTATTTTAAGCTTAATCATCAATAATGTCTTCTTTATAGAAGTAAAGCTGGTGTCACTGGAATTCTGAGTAAACTTACAGACACATAGAATCAGTTTCTCAAGACCTATGGCTGTTTAATCAAACGGCCATAGAAGACCTTCTGGATTCTTTCTGCTTTTCTGAATTCTAAAATGCAATAGAAATAAGAGACACAGTATTTCTATCTTTGAAGCAAGCAAAGCACCTTAGTGTACATTTTTTAAATTTCTGTTTTGTGCTTCTCACTTTTTATATAAACTATTTTTAAAACTAAAATGGAGAGAAGATCAGATTTTTGCAGAGTGCACAATTCTGAGATGAAAAGTGAAGGTTAGTTGCAAAGGATGTTCCCTGCTTCACACTTCCTTTGTAATTAAGTAAGGTGAACCTCAAACAGAAGCTGTAGAATAACAGCCGCGTGCGCGCATGCACACACACACACACACACACACACACACACACACACCCCTGACATAAACTACTGCATTCCATTGTCATCAAAAATGTAAGGCTTAGCTGTCCCGAGGGCAAGCAAAATGAGCTTCTCAGCTACTCATCTGGGTTTCAGAATGGCATCTTGACAAGTGGATATTCTTCAGTACACAAAACAGCTCCACAAGTAAAAACCAGTTCAAAGACACCCTTTGCAGAAAGACGTCCTTTGCAGAAAGCCAGTTCACTATTTTGACAAAAGGATTATTTAAACACTAAATTACAGTCGAGATTTGTGAAAGATGTTAGTGAAATTCTCTCCTGCTGCTCCTTTTACAGAATTTCTTTGTTTCTGGTACTCTAATTAAATTAATTACATTTTAAAAAGTTGTCATAATTTTGGGGTGTTACTATTTACCCTTCTTGCAATGTCAAATGGCACCATTATATTGCTAAGAGTTAAGCATATTCTACCCACAAATAAGTGTGTGAATATTCTTTGATCCAAAGAGGTTATAAAATATACTGTTATGGTGCCTATGTTTAGCTATTAAATCTTAGTAAATGATTTAAACAGCTCCATTTGAAGTCATATTAACACACCAAAGATTGTGCACTTCCTGAGGATTCTGACTTGTTGAGCTACTACAGCAATAGACTTTCTTTCATCATACTGAACTCTTTTTATTTTCTTCCTGTTCACTATGTCTTTATATTCTATTTGAAATACAGACTATTTTATCATTTCTAAATCATTTTCTTGCTTTATGGATTTACCTAAAACATTCCTTGCTTCAAAATTGAGATGCCTTTCTTATTTAAGATATGTGTTTCATATATATAGATGAAAATCATATATATATAGAATGTTTTATTTTCTAATATGTCGGCCTGATACATAGAAAAGAGACTAATGCTAAAACTTTAGGTGCCATGATCATTTTTCAGTTTCATGCATTTTTGTATTATTTGTTTATATAGTAGTTGTGCCTCTGCTTTTAGTTCCTGTTAATTTATCCATCTTTTTTTCCTATCTGAGGAAGAAGGAAGTTTTTCTTTTGAAGTGAGCATTATATTTTTGGGAGGGGGGTAACTGTGATGTGCAGCTCCTCTATTGCCCATGAAGCAGTTCGAAATTCTACAAAAAACAATTAGTTTCTAACATACTCAAGTTGATTAATATGATTTGGCATTACTTCATATTGAAATTTTATTTTAAAGTGCCATTTCTGTTTTAAGCTACATATGCAGTTTCACATTAGTTGAAGTAAAATAACTCTCACCAAACAACATCAATTCAAAATTTAGTAATGACAATATATTGAGCATAGTTGAGATTCATTAAGAGTACAGATTATTTAAAATCACTAAAATGAATAGTCTTGAAAAATTTTCCCCCCATTTTTCCTTTTTCTAATCAATTATGATGAGAAAATGTTGAAAATCCCAACAAAATGCAAACCAAGCCACTTTTTAACAACAAACAAATAACACACACAATAAAACCACTTCCATACACTGGGTAACACACAAATATTTGTTAAAAACAAAACTATATTATTATCTTCTATCCTCAAATTTACTTTCTTGAAAGCGAAACTACGTCATTGCCTATTTTCTATAACTCAAGCTTTCATTTTTGTAATAAAAACTGCTGTTTCAACCTTTTCTTAGTTTCTTGGGTTATTCTCTCTGTCTGTAAGAATTGTTCAGCTTCTACTGACCTAGGTAACACCTGCTCATGTCAAAACTTAACTCAGGAGTCATCTCCTACAAGAAGTTCTCCATAAACCCCAAGAGTAGGTGATTTTTCTCCTATTTGTCCCCATATGACCCCACATTTCTCCTCACCCAGGGTATGAGCTCTTCAAACCTACCACAGTGTCTAGTTCATAGTAGGCATTCAAGGAATGTTTACTGTTTATTAACAATTCTAAACTCGGTACCTTAGGTAATAGTAACAGCTAAGCTCTCACTTTTAGGTAGCTGTGACTGTACAAATCATTCATTACATATTAGTTTTTCTAATTCAGTGGTTCTCAATGTGTGTTCTCCACATCAACATCAACATTGCCTGGAAACCTGTTACAAATGTAAATTCTTGGGCCCTACCCCAGACCTAACAAATCAGCAGCTCTGTGATTGGGTCTTTTTAATCAACGTTTCAACAAGCTCTCCAGATGATTCTGATACCTGCTAAAGTTTCAGAAATACTGCTCCAACTAGAAATGAATATTTGTTCCTTAAAAGGAGTTGTTTTATAAAAACAAATCAGTGTGAAAATGAGAATTTACCTTCTAAAACAATAAAAGGATGACCCAGGCTGGAGTGCAGTGGCATGATCTCGGTTCACTGCAACTTCTGCCTCTCAGGTTCAGGTGATTCTCCTGCCCCAGCCTCCCAAGTAGCTGGGATTACAGGCGCCTGCCACCACACCAGTTAATTTTTATATGTTTAGAAGAGATGGGGTTTCACCATGTTGCCCATGCTGGTGTCAGACTCCTGACCTCAGATGATCCACCTGTCGCAGCCTTGCAACGTGCTGGCATTAGAGGCATGAGCCACCACGCCCGGCCACTAATGCCATTTTGAGACTTCTTTGGGTATATGTTCTAATTTTAGGCCCTTTACTAAAGTGCTCGTAATATGAGAATTTAATCAGGGTGAAATGAAGAAAAAATTTAAAAACTAAATATATTCAGGAATAAAAAAAAATACAGTGAAGAAAATGAATACCCGCATCACGTTACTAAAACAAGGTCTGTAACAGAACAGTGAGTGACAAATTCACTATGGATCATCTAGCAACCCTATTTCTGTGAGGCCTAGATGAATACAACGTACCATGATGGCAAGTGGACTGAGTTCTTACCATTCATTTATCATAAAGTGTCTGGTTATATAAACAGAGCTAGCATCAACTCAAAATGAAAAAGGAAATGTGTACAATTATCAACACAGAAATATTTAAATTCTCATGTTTACTCAATGATAGGGGCTTCATTTGTGTTTTGTTTTTTGTTTTAATTGAATTATCCAGAAAACTTTTCCTCAGTGCTCTACTCCACATGGCCTTTGGAGCACAAACTAATTCGGGGAAACATTTTAGATGAGCCTGAAGTTCATCCAGTACATTACCAAAAATAACAGAGATAAGGCAAGAACAAGACAATAAAAGAGCTATTTAAGGGAGTGATCACATCCTAAGTAAGAAAAAATTAAAATAATACCCTAATATTAATATAAGCAATTGTAGAGGTAAACATATATTATCCCATGTTGCCAGGAGCTTGCATTTAACTCTGTGGAACAATTAGGAAATAACTTTCTCATTTCAGAGGCAAAAGTTGAGACCAATAAGGCAGGTCTTCTGGTTGTTTGGTTATTGATTTTCTAATCCAATCGTAAAGCTCTGACTTAAAGCAGAGATTGACTATCAGTTAGCAGTGTTCATTAAGTTTCACAAACACAGAGTCTAAGAAGCTAAGTAATTTCAAGACATAAATTAATGAAAAGAAAATACATACCTCATACATTTCCTTTAATTTCACAAAGTGACATTTGAGAGCTATGCATTATTTTAACTATTACATTATTGAGTGGTAATTAATTTGAAGTGCAAAAGTTTGCTGGAATTCGTGAACAGATGCCTCAGATGCAGTCGACTGCTTCCCTCTTCTGGCCAAAAGTGGAGGGAAGTTTGACTTTTATTACTGGAATCTGAACAGAATTGTCTTCATGAGCGACTCTAAAATCAGGTCTTAAACAATGAAAATTTACTATACTTTCTATCAGCAGGATAAAATGCAATATAATTCAGAAAGCATAGGTTAAACTATCCAGAAATTATTTGTAGGCAATTTCTTTGAGCTTTTCATTGGTAAAAAATTTTCAAGTGTAAAGAGATTTAAATCTGTGTTTGCCGAACAGTCTTCAGAATAGGAAATGGTGGATTTCATCGTTCTTGGGTCACTGGGGGTTAATATATTTTGATTGTCAACTAAAATTATTCATAGATAGTGGAATGAGCATTGGTGATTCTTACAGGGGAAAAAATGAGAAATTACAAAGATAAACTCCAGAGATTTCTATCACAGGTTCCAGAATAAAATGCAATTTCTCTTCATGATCTTGCTAAGCTTTGCAAATGTTATGAAGCGCAATGACAAGATTAAATCATCAGATCAAGAGACTCAAAAATATCCCCTTAATTGGGATAATTTAAATAATTTAAATCTCCCTATAGGTTGTAATATAGACATAGACCCCCCCCAATGACTGAAAAAAAATCTATTACAGAAAATTTTGAGAAAAAATAAACTCTTATAAAAAGGCTTTCATAAAATATTCTTTGCCTAATTTATACAATTACAAATCTGTATGCATATAGACAAATCTATGGACAAATCTCATTCCAGATTTCATTTAAAAGGATGAAGACTGGAGATATATATATGTATATTTAACTTGGAAAGGAGATTTTTTATATATATAACATATACAATATTAATTTGGAAAGGAGAGCTGTATTTCCCATAAAGGGTTGCAGCCTGCAGGGTGGCCAGGCTGTCTGATGGGCTGGGAAGCACAGCATCTGGCCAGAAGCCAGAAAAGACATTTTGAGGGAGGAGAAAGGGGGACAAGAATTCATGCTGAATGGGGTGGCTAAATATACATATTTAATGAGCTATAGGAGGTGAATGAATATTTATGATAGGAGAAACATGTGCACGTGCAATAGAGCGATATGCTCCTTCATGGGTCCCATGTACCAAAAATGGCAGCATTAGCATGATCTCAGGGAGTTTTCCACCCTGGGATGGCAAAAGGTGAAGAGAGGGCAAAAAAGCATCATTTTTTGAGGACAGCATCATCCTGATACCAAAACCTGGCAGAGACACAACAAAAAAAGAAAACTTCAGGCCAATATCCCTGATGAGCATCAGTGCAAAAATCCTCAACAAAATAAGGGCAAACTGAATCCAGCAGCACATCAAGAAGCTTATCCACCACGATCAAGTTGGCTTCATCCCTGGGATACAAGACTGATTCAACATATGCAAATCTATAAACATAACCCATCACATAAACAGAACCAATGTCAAAAACCACATGATTATCTCAACAGATGCAGAAAAGGCTTTCAATAAAATTTGACATTCCTTTATGTTAAAAACTCTCAATAAACTAGGTATTGATGTAACATATCACAAAATAATAGAAGCTATTTATGACAACTGCACAACCAATATCATACTGAATGAGCAAAAGCTGGAAAGCATTCCTTTTGACAACCAGTACAAGACAAGGATGCCCTCTCTCACCAGTCCTATTCAACATAGTATTGGAAGTTCTGGACCCGGGCAATCAGGCAAGTGAAAGAAAGAAAGGGTATTCAAATAGGAAGAGCAGCAGTCAAACTGTCTCTGTTTGAAGATGACATGTTTCTATATTTAGAAAACCCCATCATCTCAGCCCAAAAACTCTTTAAGCTGATAAGCAACTTCAGCAAAGTCTCAGGATACAAAATCAATGTGCAAAAATCACAAGCATTCCTATACACCAATAAGTGGTGTAGAGTTAATTTTTGTATAAGGTGTAAGGAAGGGGTCCAGTTTCAGTTTTCTGCATATGGGTAGCCAGTTTTCCCAGCACCATTATTAAGTAGGAAATCCTTTTCCCATTCCTTGTTTGTGTCATGTTTGTCAAAGATCAGATGGTTATAGATGTGTGGTGTTATTTCTGAAGTTTCTCTTCTGTTCCATTGATCTATATGTCTGTTTTGGCACCAGCACCATGCTGTTTTGATTACTGTAACCCTGTAGTATAGTTTTAAGTTAGGTAGCATGATGCCTCTCACTAGTCAAAGCATGTTGAGAGAGCAGAGAGCCAAATCATGAATGAATTCCCATTCACAATTGATACAAAGAGAATAAAATACCTAGGAATACAGCTAACATGGGATGTGAAGGACCTCTTCAAGGAGAACTACAGACCGCTGCTCAATAAATAAGAGAGGACATAAACAAATGGAAAAACATTTTGTCCTCATGAATAGGAATAATCCATATCATGAAAATGGCTATACTGTCCAAAGTAATTTACAGATTCAACACTATTCCCATCAAACTACCACTGACATTCTTCACAGAATTAGAAAATTTCATATGAAACCAAAAAACAGCCCATATAGCCAAGACAATCCTAAGCAAAAAGAACAAAGCTGGAGACATCATGCTACCTAACTTAAAACCATACTACAAGACTACACTAACCAAAACAGCCTGGTACTGGTGCCAAAACAGACATATGGATCAATGGAACAGAAGAGAAACTTCGGAAATAACATCACACATCTACAGCCATCTGATCTTTGACAAACCTGACAAAGACAAGGAATGGGAAAAGGATTTCCTACCTAATAAGGTGCTGGGAAAACTGGCTACTCATATGCAAAAACCTGAAACTGGACCCCTTCCTTACACCTTATACAAAAATTAACTCAAGATGGATTAAAGATTTAAATGTAAAACTCAAAAACCATAAAAACCCTAGGCAATACCATTCAGGAAATAGGCATAGGCAAGAATTTCATGACAAAAACAGCTAAAGCAATTGTAACAAAAGCCAAAATTGACAAATGGGATCTAGTTAAACTAAAGAGCTTCTGTACAGCAAAAGAATCTATCATCATAATTAACAGGCAACCTACAGAATGGGAGAAAAGTTTTGCAATGTACCCATCTGACAAAGGTCTAATATCTAGAATCTACAGGGAACTTAAACAAACAACCCCATCAAAAAGTGGGCAAAGGATATGAGCAGACACTTCCCAAAAGAATTTATGCAGCCAACAAACATATGAAAAAAAGCTCAACATCACCGATCATTAGAGAAATGCACATCAAAACCACAATGAGATACCATCTCACACCAGTCAGCATGGTGATTATGAAAAAGTCACCAAACAATAGATGGTGGCGACACTGTAGAGAAATAGGAACACTTTTACACTGTTGGTGGGAATGTAAATTAGTTCAACCATTGTGGAAGACAGTGTGGCGATTCCTCAAGGATCTAGAACCAGAAATACCATTTGATCCAGCAATCCCATTACTGGGTATATACCCAAAGGAATATAAATCATTCTACTATGAAGACACATGCACACGTATGTTTATTGCAGCACTGTTTACAATAGCAAAGACATAGAACCAACCCAAATGCCCATCAATGATAGACCAAATGAAGAAAATGGTACATAAACACCATGGACTACTATGCAGCCATAGAAAGAAATGAGATCATGTCCTTTGCAGGGACATGGATGAAGCTGGAAGCCATCATTCTCCACAAACTAACACAGAAAACAGAAAACCAAACATCACATGTTCTCACTCATAAGTGAGAGTTGAACAATGAGAACACACGGACACAGGGAGGGGAACACCACACACTGGGGCCAGTTAGGGGATGGGGGAGAGGGGAAGGAGAACATGAAGATAAATAGCTATTGCATGCAGGGCCTAAAACCTAGATGATAGGTTGATAGGTGCCGCAAACCACCATGGCACACATACATAACAAACCTGCATGTTCTGCACATGTATCCCAGAACTTAAAGTAAATTTAAAAATAAATAAATACAATAGCAAAATAAAAAAAGTCTGACAGCCAATTTAAATGTTCTAGGCCAGATGGGAATGGAGTTGGACAGGCAGGCATCAACCTTTAAAACAAGGTAATGAATTTTAAAGATTTGTGATTGATGTAAGAACCAAAAAAAAAAAAAAAAAAAGCCAAAAAGCAAGGTTTTTGAAGTTATATGCGAGAATAAGAAATTGTATTAAAATTAAAATTTGTGGAAACAAGTGCTTTGAAATATTGATAAGAAACATAAAGCAACTAAAGGAACTCAACTTACTGATTGCAGAATATCTGAATGCAAAGAACAACCAAAATTTGAATCCCTCTGTTTCATATTTACTTTTCAAAAATTAAATTTAAAAACTCCCAAAGAAGCAAATGAATGATTTAAAAATTAACACGATAAAATTGCACTGGGTATTCAAGGGATAATAATATGGAATCAAATATATACAAGTCCTCATAACATTTTATAAAGTAATTTAAAACATTCCTAATAATGAGGGACTTCTCAGTTTCTCTGATGACCCTGATGGCTATTACCAAAATTAGCTGCCAGTAGATTAAAAGGGGATTTTGTGCATTATGAAAAAGGTAACCTTTCCTTTTTCTTAACTGCATAAAGTGCAATTAAGAAAAAATCACCACTGTACAAATCTGCAGTGACTTGGAGGTGAACGGCACCCCTAGAGTTCTGCAATGCACTGCTTGCACAACTGTCTATTTACAATGTGACAACCAATGGGGCATTCCAAAATCCATTAGCAGATCCTGTATGCAGAGCTTGCAAAGTTGTGGTTGGAAACCAAGATACAGAAGTCTAAAACATTCAAGAAGGTGGTTACATTTGAACTGAGAGAGTTTTCTCGAAGACAGCTGTGCATGTCCCTGCTCCAAAGGGAGGGGGTTAAATGTGCTTACTCCTTATCTTTAGCCAGAAAAAAAAGAAAAATTAGTAGGGCCATTTGGAGACTGGGCTGTGCAGTGGGCAAGGGTCTGACGCAGGCCTGAGAAATCTAGTGTGAGAATCAATAACATGTTATCTACCCTGATAGCGGACAAAAGAGACATTCCTCCATTGGAAATAGCCTAGTGTTACAGTATGTGTCTGGGCAAAGAATGTATGAGGTTTCTCCTATGGACCCAATGAGATCCACTCAAGAAACAGAGCAAGGCTGGGGATGTCTTAGGTCTTCCCTAAGTAGATCCTTCTGGAAGGCAGAAATGCAGCAGAAGGAACCTGGAGGCTAACAATGCTAACAAAATAGACTCTCAGTTTCACCTAAATGCCGAGAAAAAAGATGGCCAACCTCAGTGGCCACAAGATCAAAAGATGATTTTATGCAGAAAAGTGAATGTGTGGGGAAATAAAGAAGCCAAGTTGAAAGAACTGCAAATCAGAGATTTCCCATGATGCAGAGGATGGAAGAGTATCCTGCACAAAAGCCCCATAAGAATGAGACAGCCAGCTGCAGGCCCAACAACAACAAGGTCACTCCAGTACCGGGAGGAAGAACTTTAAATAAAGTAGAATATCCAAATTTCACCACTGAACATATTAAAAATTGAATTGAGACGTTCAAAAAAAAAAACTAGAATTGTTTTATATTGAAGTAACTCCACTCTCAAGAGACTTTATCAGGCTCAAAGCACAAACCACAGACTAGCAGCATTAGCATCATGGAGGACCTCCTTAGACATGCAGATACTCCAGACCTACTGAATCACAATCTTCATTTTAACAAAACCCTGAGTGAGCTGCATGCACATCAACGTTTAAGAAGTACAGTGACCTTACCACCTCTGGCTTTCCGGGCTGCTTGGCTTCTCATCATTCTTCCTTCTCCCTTCTTTTCCTTCTCCCTCTTCCCCTTGCTTCCAGAAAGAAACCGACCTCGCCCTCCAATAGTTGGCCCTAACACACACAGGTCCAGAGGGTTGCTCACCATTTACTTTCTTCCTGCCTGGAACGGTGTTACACCACCAGGAGCTGCAGCAACTGTGGGGTAACCAGAATGTGAATTAAAATCAATGTCCTAGGAATGGCAGAGGAAACAGAAAGAACCCAGTTTTTAGACGGTTGAGCTCCTGCACCAGCCCTCAACGGTCTTCCTCTAGACTTCATGCTATGTGAGAAAAAATAAGTAAATAAACCTGTACTCATTTAAGCCACTTTAGTCAGGCATTCTGTTCTTTTCGATTATTTATATAACTGTATCATAAGGTATGAAATCAATGTTACCATTGCGGAGTGAACAGAGAGCTCTGAAAAAGAGGGAGAATCGCTTCTGAGAAGCGGCCTTCTTTATTGCAGCCAAAGTGTCCCTTTCCCTTTGAAAATTCTGATACAATATTTTGATCATACACTAAACTTTTATATGTTAGCTATCAGAACTCAACTCTCTCTTTTTAACAGCCATGCCTATTTTGAGGTATTCAAACAAGTTTTTTAAAAAGCATTTCAATCAGAAGAACACCAAGAAATATTGGCATATGACATCCCCTACAGTGAGACTCGTGGAATGTCCTAAGATAAGACTGTCTGAGATAAGCTTTTACAGTAATCGTGTAAACTAGAAATAATACAACTTCTTTGGTCCTCTCCTAGTAAACACCATTTCCCCTTATCCACACAATAAAGAAGAGGAAATGAGGCATAGCGAATGCAAGCTTGTCCAGAGATCGTCTCTCTTTACAAATGCCTCCAATTTATACCACCACCAATAGGTTCTTCATTATATTTGTAAAAGCTAGTTGCCTACATTTGACAAATTGTTAAAGCTGGTATGTAGAAGAGGACAGAAAAGCCATTATTCAGATGTCTTAGTCATGTATAGGCATTTTGCCATTAAAAAAGAAGAGAGGGAGAAAACCTCAGACAGGAAATATTAGTTATTGGACCACTTCATGATTAATAATGACCTTTTAAAACAGTTCTTAATGTTCCACAACATGTGATTCTCAGTATGGTTGCTTTTGGCATCTGGGGCTGGACAGCTCCTTACTATGTGGGAATGTCCCATGCCATGAAGGATTTTTGCATCCCCGGCGGCACCCACTAACTAAATATCAGTAACAACACCGCCCATCACTGTGATAGTATCTGCCCCGCCGCCCATTTCCTGTCTTGCCCACATATTTGCAAATATAAGGAGTAACATATGTATTTAAACCTACTGGGTTAGTACCTGCAGGACAAAAGTAAAACAATCTTCCATCCCAAAATCATGTAAAAGCTTCTTTATACTTGCTTTTCGTCATTTTATAGCTTCATTTCTTACATTAAGATTTTAATACATCTGAATTTTCTTTTGGGATAAGATCTGAAATAGGGTTGGAATATTATATTTTCCTTATGTTTTTTTTTTCCAATAGCATTTTAAAGAAGTATCCTTTCTTCAGTGATAGAACACAAAATCAATTTATATCCTAAGATAAACTTTTCATCATCATTAGGTTTCCTTATGGACTTCTCTTTCTGTTGAAAATATGTCTGGTCCTGTACTGTTATCTTATTATTTTAATTATTAGAACCCTCACATGTTTAATTTCTAGGAGGCCAAAGAGTGCCTTAGTACCCTTTTTAATCAAAATTATCTTTACTATTCTTATCTGTTTGTTCTTCCTATGAGTTCAAGAATAGTCTGTCAAGTTTTTTTTTTTTTTTTTTTTTTTTTTTTTGTTTGAGACGGAGTCTCGCTCTGTTGCCCAGGCTGGAGTGCAGTGGCCAGATCTCAGCTCACCGCAAGCTCCGCCTCCTGGGTTTACGCCATTCTCCTGCCTCAACCTCCCGAGTAGCTGGGACTACAGGCGCCCACCACCTCGCCCGGCTAGTTTTTTGTATTTTTTAGTAGAGACGGGGTTTCACCGTGTTAGCCAGGATGGTCTCGATCTCCTGACCTCGTGATCCGCCCGTCTCGGCCTCCCAAAGTGCTGGGATTACAGGCTTGAGCCACCGCGCCCGGCCTAGTCTGTCAAGTTTTTAAAAGAAATCCCAATAGAATTTAATCAAAACATATTAGATTTATAGGCTAATTAGGAAAAAGCATTATTTTTCTAATGTTAGGTCTTGCCTATGAACAACATAGATGGCTTCCATGTCTGTTCAAGTCTTCCGTTACATTATTCTGGGAAGTTTAAAACGTTTCCTGAACAGATTCTACATCTATTTGTATTTGTCAGGTTAACGCCTAGGTTATATTTGGTATTGAATTGGGATTTTGTATTTATCGTGCTTTCAAACTACTGATTTCTTATTAATGTTTATATATTTCTGCATGACTAGCTAATATGCTATAGTAGGCTTATTCCACAGTCTATGGAAATTTTCAGATACCTGAGCATATCATTAACAACTGATGATTTTTGCCTCTGTCCTCAAACTCACTTATTTTAAGGATAAAAGAACATTGGTGATAGTGTGGGCCTTATTGTCTTGTTCCTGACTTTAACAGAAATGTCACTGACTATAAAGGTGGCCATTGCTGGTTTTGGACACGCTTTATAATATTAGAGAAGAATCTTTAAGTAGGAGTAACTAGGAATTTTTGTGGAAAAAAATCATTTTTCACATTTTATCTGCTGATGAGATGAATTATACAAATAGATATCCAATTATTTAACCATTCCTTAATTCCAGAAATAAACCCTTAATCACAGCTTGTTATTGTTAATTTTCATGCTGAGATGTATTTACTTTTATTTATTTAGCATTTTTATCTCTATGAATAAATAAGTTTGGCCTGTGTTTTATTTTTCTTTGAGCAAGTTTTGTAAGGTAGCAAGATTTGCCATTTTTGAAATACAAAGAGGTATTTCTTATCTTTTTGCATCCTCTGGAACCTTTTAAAAAAATAGAAATATATTCTCAAAGAATTAAAAAGCAAATCTTCCGTTATTTTGAATCAAGGAAATATATACACATATATTTACATATAAATATATTTCTTTGACGGCTATTCCATTTCTTACAATATTTTAATTTGTGTACATTAAAATTATTTATACCTCCTATGAAAGACACTGCTGGTTACCTATGCAATGTCTGTTGCTTCTTCTCCTTTGTCAGCATTTTGTTAGGCATAGCACTGTGTTCAACTAAGAATCCTTAATCTCCCAGCCTCCTTTGCAATTAGCATTAGCTGTACAACCTATTTCTGATCAGTGAGAATTCAGTGGGAGAACTCTCGTCGCAAATCAAAAGGCACAGTTCCAAAAATATAAAGCTTTTTGATCTCCCTTCTTTCCTCCTGGAATGCAGATGCAATGCCTGGATGTGTACCAGCAATTTTTTTTTTTTTTAGAGGGAGTCTCTCTCTGTCACCCACGCTCAAGTGCAGTGGCAAGATCTCGGCTCACTGCAACCTCTGCCTCCCAGGTTCAAGCAATTCTCCTGCCTCAGCCCCCTGAGTATCTGGGATTACAGACACATGCCACCACACCTGGTTAATTTTTGTATTCTTAGTAGAGACAGGCTTTCGCCACATAAGGATGATCTCGAACTCTTGACCTCAGGTCATCCACCCGCCTGCCTTGGCCTCCCAAAGTGCTAGGATTAGAGGTGTGAGCCACCGCACCTGGCCTGTACCAGCAATCTTGTGGTCATGAGGCTGATAGAGAAGAAGGATAGGAAAACAGGAAGTTATGAGAAGTCTTAGTGCCTGACAGTATTGTTGTGCTGCAATTCCAGTCCTAGACTGCTTACTTCTGGAGCTCTCGTTGTATGAGGAAAACAGAAGTATTTGTTTATTTAAATCACTCACTACTAGGTGAAGTTATTTGCTTTAAACATAGTTCTAAAAATACACTTTCTACCTGTAGTTCAAAACTGACTTTTATTGAGGGCTTACCTTATGATACGTATTTCTGTAAGCATTTTACAAATTTATCACATAAAATCTTCACACGCTCCTATAAAGCAGGTGCTACTATTTATCCTAATCAGTGGCCAGTAAGTGGGTGAAGTTGGTGATGTTATTGTTAATTATAATGCTATTATCATGTCTATACTAAAATTATAGATCTATGCTTCCTAATTTTCCTATTAGTCTTGGGTAGAAGCCTCTCTTTTTCCTTCTTTTTTTTTTTTTTTTTTTTTTTTTTTTTTTTTGAGATGGAGTCTTACTCTGTCACTAGGCTGGAGTACTGTGGGGCGATCCCCAATCACTGCACTCTCCGCCTCCTGGGTTCAAGCGATTCTCCTGCCTAAGCCTCCCAAGTAGCTGGTGGTGCCCGCCACCACGCCCAGCTAATTTTTGTATTTTTAGTACAGATGGGGTTTCTCCATGTTGGTCAGGCTGGTCTTGAACTCTGGACCTCACTTCAGACCTCAGGTTATCTGCCCGCCTCAGCCTCCCAAAGTGCTGCGATTATAGGCATGAGCCACCGTGCTCAGCCAGAAGCTTCTCTCTTAATTGGATATTTTAAGAAAATCATTCTTGGAATATTTTTATCAAGTGAACTAAAGAATTAACTAAAGAACTAAGAATTAAAGTAAAGCTAATTTCAAATGATTAAGTTGTGATTTTGAGGGAGTTAAATCTTTGTTACTAATTTTCATTTTAACTCTATTATAATAAAATGATTATTCTTCGGGGAACTTACTGAATTATCAATTTTCGTGACTACTCCATTGGCTTAGGAAGAGGTATATTTGCTTTCATTAGCCACAATGTTTCATATGTATCTGTTAAATTAACCTCATAAGTTACATTCCTGAGATCTTCTATATGCTTACTTGACCTCATAGAGTAGGAAAGGTTAAAATCTCTGACATTTCCATTATTTCTTCCTTGTATTTTAATGATTTTACTTTACATATTTTGATGATATGTTATTTGGCACATAACGATTGTTACTTTTATCATCATTGTGAATCAGCGATATAAAGATGTTCTCTTTATATTAAGATATTCTAAATTATAAATAATTACATCAAGGTATTTATATTAAGATATTAATATAAACGTCTTTTGCAGTATAAAGACCTAATTATTTTGGTCTTGGTCTGATTTTAATGTTTCAAGTACTGTTTTCTTTTTTGTTTTGTTTCTTTTCATTTGCCTGATTCAATTTGTGCCTTTGTATTTTTAAGGCATTCATATTTATAGTTATAAAGTCTATATTTGGTTTTATTTTGTCTTCATGTTCTGTTTTCTGTTTTGATGTTCCTTTGATATTTGCTATTTGCTTTATACATGGCAGTATTTGTCTGCTGCTTTGCCTGATTTTTCTTTTGAAAGGTTTTTTTTTTCTTATTTTCAACTCAGTGATTATCCTTAAGATTTTTCTAAACATTTTAACCTATATTTACATAATGGTTAGGATAACAAGTGAAAACGAACTTTGCTTGATTTCGTCTTCTGTTTGAAAAACCTCCTCCACCTGGTTCACTCTTTGTGAATTTTATCTCAGACTAGGTCCAGATTTTCACTACACAATTTTTAATGTTTATATCTATCTTTTAAGAATAAATTTTTACATGTGCCTTTTTAAATCTACAATCTTACACTATTTTAACTGGCTCCAGTGTTCATGGACTGTGTTTCCATATCATAATCATGGTCTGACCTCTTAATTTTTATCATCTTCAATTGGCAAGAATAGATCTGCAAAGCTGTAAATTACCATTACACTTGAAATAGAGTGGACCTCTGTAAAACATGCTAAGTTGACAACTTTTTCACCTTACCATTAATACTTTTAATACAATAGTAGAGAATTTGAGTCAAATTGGTCTGAGCTAATTTTCCTAGGTTATTCATTTTTTGAATTTTTTGATACATACAGTTCACCATTGAAAGTCTACATTTCAGTGGTCTTGAGTACATTCAAAAGAATGTGCAACAATAACCACTATCTAATGCCAAATGCTTTCATCATCCTCAAAAAGAAACCCCACTCCCCACTTCCCCTTTTCCTCATCCCCTGGAAATCGTTAATATACCTTCTGTCTCTATGCACTTGCTTTTGCTAAACATTGTATACAAATGAAATCATATGGTATGTGGCCTTTGTGTCTGGCTTATATTAGGCATAATGTTTCCAATATTCATACACACTGTAGCATATAACAGTACTTCATTTCTTTTCATGGGTAAGTAATATTCCATTGTATAACTATACCTCATTTTGTTCATCCATTCATCAGTCGTTGTACATTTCTGTGGTTTCCACTTTGGCTATTATGAGTAATGCTGCTATAAATATTCATGTACAAGTTTTGATATAAATGTATGTTTTCATTTCTCTTGGGTTTTCATTTCTCTTGGGTATATAATAAGAATGGAATTGCTGGGTCATATGATAATTGCATGTTTAAATTTTAAGGGACTGCCAGGCTGTTTTCCAAAGTGGCTATACCATTTTACGTTAGCACCAGCAACATATGATGGTTCTAGTAGCTCCACATCCTTGCTAATACTTGTTAATTTCTGTGATTTTTAATTTATTATTATAGCCATACTAGTGCAGGGGTATGAAGTGGTATCTCACTGTGGTGTTGACTTGCATCCCCAAATGCAGTCGAGCATCATTTTATGTACTTATTGGCCATCTGCATATCATCTTTGCAGAAATGTCTACTCAAAACTGTTGCACATTGTTCAATTAGATTATTTCCCTTTTTATTACTGTTATGGGTCTTTTATACGCTTTATAAAATAGACCCTTATCAAATACATGATTTGCAAATATTGTCTGCCATTCTGCAAAATGTCTTTTTGCTTTCTTGGTAGTGCTCTTTGATGTGCAAAAACAGGTTTTTAATGTTGATGAATTTCAATGGATATATTCTTTTCTTTGATTACTTTTGTTTTTGGTGTCACACCTAAGTAACTGTTGCCTAATTGAAGGTAGAGAAAATATACACCTATTTTCTTCCATTCTAGATTAATTTTTATATATAGTGTAAGACAGTCATTCAAATTCATTCTTTAGCATGTGGACATTCTTTAGCATGGCACCATTTTAAAAAAGACTATTCTTTCCCCCATTGAATGATCTTGGCACTCTTGAGTGAAAATCAACTGACCAACTGACTGTGTTAGGGTTTATTTCTGTACTCTCAGTTCCATTCCATTGAACTATATATGTCTATTATTCCTGCCAGTACCACACTGGCTTGATTAATCTCACTTTTTAACAGGCTTGAAATCAGTAAATGTGAGTCCTACAACTTTGTTCTATTTTTTTCAAGATCATTTTGACTATTCAGGATGTTTACTATCTCTTATGAAGTTTTGGATAGGCTCTGCCATTTCTGTTATTTTAAAAAAAGGCAATTGACATTTTAATAAATACTGCATCAAACTTATAGATCAATTTGGCGTCTTTTACCATCTTAACAATATAAAGTCTTTTCATTCACAAATATAGAATGTGTTTCCATTTATTCTTTAAATAAAAGACATTTATTTAATGTCTTTCGACAATGTTTTGTACCTTTCAGAATACAAATCTTGATTTATTCCTATGTATCCTAGGTTTTTTTTTTTTTTTTTTGATGCTATTGTAAATGGTTTTGTTTTCTTAATTTTATTTGTGGGTTGTTTATTGCTAGTATACTGAATTACAAGTGCTTTTGTAAATTGGTCTTATATCCTGCAATTTACTACCTTCATTTATTAACTCTAATAGCTTTCCATGAATTTTTTAATGGTTTTATATAAGTAAGAAAGAGCTTCCTATGTGTTTTCTATCATGTCATCTGGAATAAAAATAATTTTACTTCTTTCTAATCTGTGCACCTTTTATTTCCTTTTCTTGCCAATATATCCCTAACTAGAACTTCTAGCACAATGTTTAGCAGAAGCAGTGAAAGCGGACATCCTTGTCTTGTTCCTCATCTCAGGGGGAAGCTTCAGGCTTTTACCATTGAGCATATTACTAGCTGTGGGTTTTTTGTAGGTGCCCTTTATGAGATTACAGACCTTTCCATTCCTAGTATGTTGCCTTGTTTTTCTCTTTTTTAAACCATAAAAGGGTGTCAGATTTTGGCAAATGCTTTTTCTGCATTTATTGAGATAATCGTATGGGTTTTTCTCTTTTATTCTATGAATATGGTGTATTACATTGATTGATATTCATGGGTTTTACCAACTTTGCATTCCTGGGATAAATCTCACATGGTCACAGTATAGATTTACTTTTATATGCTGTAAGGTGTTGGTGGCTAGTATTTTGTTGAGGGGTGTGTGTGTGTGTGTGTGTGTGTGTGTGTGTTTTCAAGCTTGTTTTTAAGTACACCAAGATTCTGTCTAGCATTGTGGCTGAGATCCAAAAGCAAACCTGGATTTAAATTTGCAAAGCACTTACATACAGTCTAGTATAAAGCACTTTTATTTTCTTTTTCTCCACCTGAAAGCCTATAGGATTTGTTTTAATGGATAGTAGTTCATAGAGTAGAATCACAACTTGGAGAACAAATATTGGAAATCTTTCCTTTTGTGATGATCAAAGCCCGGAGAGTATAAATAACACAAGGTCAATTACAAATGGACTAAGATATACATAAACTAACAATAATCTGTATTCTACATGCTTTAACATATCCATAACCTAGTTTAGATTGTATTTTTATTTAACTTTTTAAACACTTAACATGTTTTATCTGCTAATCTGCAAATGTCAAGCTTTCAGCATATGTGCCTATTTCCTGTATTCAGGCATTAATATTGTCATTTTTTACATTTTTCACTTTAGTTTTTGACAATAGATTGTAATTATGGGTTATATTAAAGTTAAAAATTCAGCATCTTTGCTATAATCGTTTTTCCTTTTTTGATTTTGTAATGTACAAAAAATAATATGGTAACAAAATTTTCCCAACGTGTTTTCACACAAAAACTTTTGGCTCTTTCATCTTATATTCTTCACCAATCATCCACTTGTTATTCCACAAACACTTTAGGGTGTCTTAATTCATTCCATTCATTTTGTTAGGGACAACAGTATCTTTAATTTTATAATACAATGAAAGGACCATTGTATGGACTCTGCCTGCAGGGTTGGAGAAGACACTACAGAAAATGTAACATTTTCACCTAGTAATGAAAGAAGGGCAGAAATTTGGCAGGTTAGAAGGAGTGAAAGTAAGCATTTCAGTTACATTATTTTTGAAAGTAAAAACCATCTCCAAAATTGTTCAGACTAATAATGTCATGATTAGTTATTTGGAGTAATATTATAACCCCGACAAAAGCATGGCCTAAATTTTAGACAGAAGATGCTGAAGTAAACAGTAATTATCTTGATTTTTACTTTTATATTATCTCTATTTGCACCAGGAAAAAAAGCTGACTCTCCTTTTAAAATTCTGGGAAAATATTTGCAAGTGACATTTACAGTTATTTTATCACCAAACAAATCATCTACAAACATGGGTGATTCAGGAAGAGGTTAACCATGCTGGTGTGTCATTCTAAGACTGTCAATGAATAAAGACTGAAACCAGTGATAACCTGAACCCTCAACTTCAGGACACAGATCAGCTTTGACACCATGTGACCTAACACAAATCATGTTGGGTCTCAGTTTTCACATCTACCAAAAAAAAAAAAAAAAACAGATAATTCCATTATCTGTCTAGTCTTCTGTAATATGAAAAGCCTATTATTTTAAAATCATTAACATATCAGTGAACTAAAATTCAGATTTCAGGCAATTTTAACTGTTTGAAACATATTGGCCTGTAAATAGATAAAGAATGCCCTAGAGCTGGCTGAAGTATTTCCCAAAAGAAACTGCATTTTAAATAGACTTCTCATAGGCTTGATTATCTGATTTCTCAACCTACAATAAATTACAAAACTAGGGAAGAAGGATCATTCAGAATAAAATATAGAGAGACAAGAGACCAGCAAGAAGTTACAGGTGAAGTGGACAATAAATTTAAACTGAATAAATTAATAACTTAAAGTCCCACTAAACTGCATGCTGTGAAACTTATGCGAAAAATCTATTCTGAAGGAGCACACAAACCACCCCAGGTACACTAGACTCAACATAACAAACAAATCCTACTGAAGATGATCTCATAATCAAAGATAATAAGTAACTGAAAGAACAATAATGCATAAGGAAGCTATATTTCATAGGATGTGAAAATGGCCATAAGATAAATGTAGTATTTTTAAATGAATAAGGATACAAAGAAGCAATAGAACCATGATAAAAGAATCAGGAATTATGAAAAAAAAAAAAAGACAATTTGAGAAAAGAAACAACCACAACTTTTACAAATGAAAAACACAGTTACTAAAATTAAAACTCAATTTCTGAGTTTTAACCAGCATATTAGAAACAGCTGAAGATACATTTCTCAGATGAACTGAAAAACAGATTTGAAATGATAACCATAAAATGTAACAGATTTTTAAAGGAAGTAGAAAAACACGAAGAAAAAATATTTAGAAACATAAAAGATAGAATGAGAAAATTCAGCATATATTCAATGGGATCACTAGAAGAAAGAAAGGATAAAATAAGAGGACACCATATTTTTAAACATGATTAAGGATTCTACAATACTAAAGAAAAACAAGTCTCCTAGATCTATATTTTAAAAATAATTCAGTCCTGAACAAGATAAATATAAAAAAGTCCACACCTAGATTTGCGATAGTAAAACTATAAAACATTAAAATGAAGAAAACAATTATCACAAGCAACTGAACAAAATAAATAACTACACCAAGAAAAAACTAGTTAGATGGACAGCAGACATCATATAAACAGATGTCTGCTTATAATGCCAGAATTCCATGGAATGAAATGATTTCAAGTGATGAAATAAAATAACTGAAGCCCTAGAATGTATACTCACCTAAAATATCACCCAAGTGGTAACCTAATAAAGATACTGTCAGACAACTGAACACAGAGCATGTCACTCTGGCATAAACACAAGCAAAACATTAGAGGAAAGATAGATAGATAGATAGATAGATAGATAGATAGATAGACAGACAGACAGATACACAGATACACAGTAAACCTACTACAATTGAAAGGTAATTGAAATGAGAAGTTAATTGGAAGAAATTGAAACCAGAAGGGGAAAAGTGACAATGCAAGAAGCAAGGAAGGACTTCTACTTTCAACCAGGATGGATTAAAAATGAGAGGATTTACCTTCTGCCTTAAATAACTAGAAAACCAGACAAAATGTTTGACGCAACAGTTTTTAAGACTGAACGGCAGAGAAACATGGGAGGTGAGTGCCACAATTGTCCCAGGTTTCTGCCTGAAGAGAATTTCCAAGTTGCAGCACAGGAAAGAGAAACCCAAGCAGGATCCCAAAACCTACGAGACAGATGGGAGGCCAGAAGGCTGAAATTTGGGGTTGAGTGGATAGGCAAACTATGAGAGGGAACTAGACAAGGAAAGAGCTCCCTTTAGAGATCTTAAGAGGAATCCATAAAGATTGTGGCTAAGAACTGACACAAGGATATACACAAGGCCAAACAAAGAGCCATCTGTAAGGAGTAGGAGGAATAACCCTATGAAGTTCAAAAAAGTCTGGGAATAATTCATTTCCCCAGAAGCCAATCTGGGAAGACATTCTATTATACAGGGCATTAGGTTAATTACTAAAGAAGGTGTTGCATTAGGAGTGAAGTCAAATTCGCTCTAGACCAAAGACTTCTCTGGAACAACCCTAACAAAGCTTAAAAGCTAGATCACAAAGCATAAAACTAGTTCAAAGTTACTTAATTTCATCCCAGAATCAACCCCAGTAATAGTTGATGGAATATAAAAAAATCAACAGCAAAAAACACTAAATTCACATTGTCTAGTATCCATTCAAAAATTACCAGGCATGCTCTCTCTTTCCAGGAAAAGACGGTATAAACACACTTCTTCCTATTCTTCCAATGGGATACAGCTTGAAACCCTGGACATTCTTTATAAATCAAGCATAAGAAGACTGAACATGACAGTAGGTTAATTATGTGGATTTTATTTTTGCTTAATATATCCCAGTTTGAGTGCTGGAGAAGCCAGCAAATCAAAAATACCAACAGATGCAAACAAACAAAAGCCCCAAGAAAAGCCTGCTCATTTTCTCTAGCCAAAGGACCCAGAGAGTGGTGGTCAAGCAAGGTAGAGAAACTTTTAGACAACTACCACCCTATTCTAGTCAAACACTATGAAAAAACACATCAGCCCCACGCCCTCCCTCAGAAAATGCTGAGTAGGGAGCCTAGATTTCCACCTTCACTTGACTGTAATGAGGCCAGGCTGGTCCTAGTTTCTGAGTCAGGACCCAGGAATATCACCACTGCCCAGCAGTAATAAGCCTCTCTTCCCTCATGGTATTAGTCGAGGCTACATGGGGAAGGAAATTATTTGAGCAAAAACATTTATATTCATTTTCTACCTAAAAATGTTAACATCAATTTGATATACAACAATGATTTCTACATTTGCAAAGTTGGGACATTCTACTGATATTCTTGCCCTTTAATAATTTCATGATGTTTTAAAAATTAAATCATATTAAAATAAATTTGTTTGAATTTTTAAATAAATTATCATGTGTGTAAAGAAGAACAAAAATATCACTTATATACAAATAAAAATGTAACCAATAGAAACAGATGCAGAAATGACATAGATGATAGAATTAGTAAAGAGTACTTTAAAATAGGTATCATAAATATACTTCATATGTGCAAGAAGGTGTACAATAGGATGAAGAGAGAGTTAAAAGATATGTTTAAAGACCCAGATGGAACTTCTAGAGAAAAGGAATACAATATCTAAAACAGAAAATATACTCAATGGGATTAACAGCACATTAGACACTGAAGAAGAAATATTAGTGAACTTGAACACACAGCAGTAGAAACTGTATCAAAAGCAAAACACACAGAGAAAAAAGAATGAAAAAAATTAACAGAGCATTAATGACCTTTGAGAAAATATTGAGCTGTGTAACATATGTTAAAACAAAAACCAAGAAAACACAGGGAGGCAGATAATATTTCTCAATAAATAATATTAATAGGTAAAAAATATTTGAATGAGATGGAAATTGTAAACCAACATGTCTAAGAAGTTCAATGATGTCTAAGCAAAAGAAATGTTAAGAAACATCACACCAGGTACAAAATAATCAATTTTTGAAAACAAGTAATAAAAAAAATCTTAAAAGCAAGCAGAGAAAAAACGTGCACTACATAGAGAGGAACATTTAAAAGAATGTAAATAGACCTCTCATCAGAAACTATGCAAGTTGGAAAGCAATGGAGAGATATCTTTAAAATATTAAGAAAAACTGCCAGCCTAGAATTATAAACACAAAGAAAATACTTTTCAAAAATAAAGATGAAATAAAGAACTTTTCAGACTAATAGCAACTGAGTGAAATCATCACGAGCAGTACTGCACTATAAAAATGTTAAGGAAATTTCTTCAAGCAAAAGAAGAAAAAGAAGGAGAAGGAGTAGCAGCAGCAGCAGCTGCTGCCACCTGGAAATCTGGATCTAAACAGAGGAATGAAGAACAATGGAAGTGATAAACATGTGATAAATGAATATAAAATACATTTACTCTTTTTTTTTTTTTTTAGATGGAGTTTCGCTCTTGTCGCCTAGGCCGAAGTCCAATGGCGCCATCTGGGCTCGCCACAACCTCCACCTCCCGGGTTCACGCGATTCTCCTGCCTCAGCCTCCTGAGTAGCTGGGGTTACATGCAAGTGCTACCAAGCCCGGCTATTTTTTGTATTTTTAGTAGCAATAGGGTTTTGCCATTTTGGCCACGCTTGTCTCAAACTCCTGACCTCAAGTGATCCACCCGCCTAGGCCTCCCAAAGTGCTGGGATTACAGTAATGAGCCACAGCACCCGGCCCATTTACTCATTTTTTTTTAAATCACTTTAAATAATAATTCACGGTTGGGGGAATGACTATGGCTAATGACTTTTAAACAATAGTGAGCACGAATAAGATCTAGTGTTTGATAGCACAACAGGGCTGACTACAGTCAACAACAATTTATTGTACATGTTAAAATAACTAAAAGAGTACAATGAGATTGTTTGTAACACAAAGAAAGGATAAATGCTTGAGGCAGTGAATATCCCATTTACCCTGATGTGATTATTATGCATTGTATGCCTGTATCAAAATATCTCATGTACCCTATAACCATATGTGCCTACTATGTACCCACAAAGATTAAAAATAAACAAATAAATATACATAATTCATATTTTAATATAATTCATTCTTTATGTTAATATAATTAATATTATTAATACTCATGTTAATGTAATTCATGTTTTAAAGAAAAATAAAAATGAATTATGAAATTTGTATGTAGAATATAAATAAAAAGAGTCCAAAGACTAGAAAGTGCAAATGAAGTACAGTGTTTTAAGATTCTTAGAATATATGTAAAGAATGGGGTAAGTTAAAAATGTATACTGTAAATTCAAAAGCAACCACAAAAAAATATATATATTTTTTAATAAGCTAATATTTTAAAAAGTAATATTAAAAAAACTGTTAACTCTAAACAAGACAGAGAAAAATCTGTTAACTCAAAAGAAGACAGAAAAAGAGAACAAAGGAGCAGAATAATAATAGATGTATTAAATAGAAAACAAATCCAACAAAAATGATGCAATAAATAAAAATGGTCTGAACATTCCAAATAAGAGGGAGAGATTATTAGGTTAGATTTTAAAAAGCAAGACCCAATTGTGCAATGTCTACAAGAAAGCCATTTTAAATATAAAGAATACAAATAAATAAAACATAAAATAAAACAAAAGGAGGGGAAATATTTCATAACATAAAACATTATATAAATAATACTCGATATCAATAACAGACAAAGAAAACTTTGGAACAAAGACTACTTCCAGGGAAAAATAGGGTTGTTACTGTTTGTTTGCTTTTTTAATAGTAAAGAGGTCAATTAGTAAAGACCAGAACAATCTTAAATTTGTATGCACCTACAAAAACAGCTTCATAATACATGAAGCAAAATTGATAGACCTGAAAAGAGAAACAGAAAAACCCACAACTATAGTTGGAGATTTTGACACTCTTTTCTTAATAATTGATAAACAAGCAGAAAGAAAATCAGTAAAGGTATTAAAAAGTTAATCAATACTGTCAATAAATTTGACCTAATTAATATTAACAGGATATTCTACCCCAAAGCTGAATACACATTCTTTCTAAGCATAAATAAAAACTTCATCCAGATACACCATATTCTAGGTCATAAAACAGGTCACAAATACTGTAAAATGATTAAAATCACAGAAAAATATGTTCTCTGGTCAAAACAGAATTAAAATACAAACCAATGCACAAAAGGTATCTAGCATATTTGGAAAATAAACCACATACTTATAAATAATAGACCAAAGAAGACATCACATGGGAAATTTTTAAATATTTTCTTTTTTATATATATTTTTTGAGACAAGGTCTCACTCTGTCACCCAGGCTGGGGTGCTGTGGCACAATCTCGGCTCACTGCAGCTTCAACCTCCAAGGCTCAAGTGATCCTCCCACCTCAGCCTCCCCAGTAGCTGAGACCACAGGTGTGCACTATCACACCCAGCTAATTTTTATATTTTTTTGTAGAGATGGGTTTTTGTCATATTACCCAGGCTGATCTGGAACTCCTGGGCTCAAGGGATACACCCACTTTGGCCTCCCAAAATGCTTAGATTATGGCATAAACCACCACACCCAAACTTTTAACATATTTTAAACTGAATTAAAAAGACAACACAGAACATCAGAATTTGTCTGAAACAAAATAGTGCTCACAGAGATGTTCAAAGTATTAAATACTTATAAAAGGAAAAAAGTCTCAAATCAATGATCTAAGTGTCCACCTTAGGAAACTAGAAAAGATTAAAAAGAACAAATTAAACCAAAAGCAAAGAGAAGCCAATAAATAGTGAAAACAAATGCTGAAGGAAAGAGAGATCATCACCACAGATCCTACAGACATTCAGACGAGTAATAAATATTATAAATGTGTGTTCAGAAAATTCCACAACTTGGATACAATAAAAATTCCCTCAAAAACAAACTAGCAAAGCTTCCTCAAGAACGAATCTCTCTACATCTCTTAAAGAAATTTAGCTTGCAGAAAAAAATCTTTACCTCAAAAAAATTCCAAGATCAGCTGGCTTCAGTAGTGAATTTTACAAATATAAGAAAGTAACAGCACAAATACGACACCCTCAAAATCATTTTATGAGATCATAATTAACATAATATCAAAACTGTAAGATGACTATGTGGTAAAGAATTTGGTCTTGCCCTAAGAGAGGTCTAGTTTTGTCCACAGTTCCTGGGGGTGACCTCTAAACCCTTGGAATTTACCAAGTGATAGAACTGTCTTTGTTTTCTATGATTGGCCCCTCAGACCACACCTAATAGCTTATGTTAATGAGATGACTCATAGTGGGTCCGTCAGACTGCACTGTCCTTAGAGACTTGTCTTGTCACTTCTTGCTGTTGTCTTTAAAATTTAAAAGCAATTTTAAGTTTTGATAAAGTTCAGTGTGTTAATTTTTATTTTTTTAAGACAGAGTCTCTCTGTGTCCCCCAGGCTGGAGTTCAGTGGCAGAATCTTGGCTCACTGCAACCTCTGCCTCCTGGTTTGGAGCGATTCTCTTAGAACCCAGTCTCTAAGGACAGTGGGGCTAAATCAATCAATCATGTCTACATAACGAATTCTGCACATAGAAACTCAGGTGAATTTTCCTGGTTGTCAATACTCCATGTGTATTGTAACACATTGATCTGGGAAGATGATGCATCCTGAGGACAATAGAAGGTTCATGTTTAGAATTCTCCCAGACTGCGCCCTGCATGTCTCTTCTATTGGATGATTTTAATGTGTCCTTTCCCTGTTATAAACTGCAACTGTGAGTACAATCACTTTCAGTAAGTTCTGTGAGTCCTAGTGATTGTCAGATCTGAAGGTGATTTGGGGAAACCCTTGAACTTGCAGTTGGTGTCAGAAGTCTTGGGAGGACTTTGGGGTCAGGAGGAATATGCCCTCAAACCTCAAAGTTTGACTAACTCCAGGTAACAACATTAGTAGAACAGTGCAAATCACTACTCCTCATAAATACATATGCAAAAATCTTTAACAAAGTTTGAGAAAATAATCTTAAATATGTATGGTCAACTGATTTTCAATAAAGGTTTCAAGGCAATTAAATGGGGAAAGTAAAGTTTCTTCAACATAAAATACTAGAATTATTGGATAACCATATGCAGAAGGAAGAAAGGACCCTTACCTCACAAAAATGAACTCAAGTTGTACCATATAACTTATAAGCTAAAACTATCAAAAGTCTAAAAAAATACATATGGGAGAAAAATTTTGTGAACTTAGGTTAAGCAAATTTTTTTCTTAGGGTGAGAGATACAGAAAGTATAAACCATTTAAAAAATAACACATTGAGGCCAGGTGAGGTGGCTCATGCCTGTACTCCCAGCACTATGAGAGGCAAAGGCAGGTAGATCACTTGATGCTAGGAGTTCGAGACCAGCCTGACCAATATGGCAAAACCCCATCTCTATCAAACAATACAAAAATTAGCCTGGCATGGTGGTGCAAGCCTGTAGTTCCAACTACCCAGGAGGCTGAGGCATGAGAATCGCTTCAAACCAGGAGGTAGAGGTTGAAGTGAGGCAAGATTGTGCCACTGAACTCCAGACTGGGGGACACAGAGAGACTCTGTCTCAAAAAAAATAAAAAGCAACACATTGAACTTTATCAAAACTTAAAACTGCTTTTAAATTTTAAAGACAACATCAAGAAGTGAAAAGACAAGCCACAGACTGGGAGAAAATATTTACAACTCATATATCTAACAGAAGGCTTGTATTCAGAATACACAAAGAGCAATTACAAATTAATAATCATAAGATGAACAACTCATTTTTCAAATATTGTCAAACTATTTGAACTCACATTTCACCAAAGTAAATATATGGACTGTGAATAAGTCCATAAAAAAAAGTCTGTGTCATTAGGTAAGTGCAAATTAAAACCAAAATTTAATACTTCTACACATACATTAGATTGAAGAAAATTTAAAGTCTGACAAAGCATTGGTGAGGATATTGAGCATCTGGTACCCTTATCCATACCACTGTTGGAATATAAAATGGCACACTTTCGAAAACAGCTTGGCAATTTCTTATACATTTAAATATATACTTAACATATGTGCCGGTTATCAATTTACTGCCTCTTAGTTTCAGATTCATCTTTCAGAACCTGCTCTGCAAAAACAGACTGAGCTAGTTTACCAGTAGAGAGAACTTGAGAGCCACTGGAGCGAAAAAAGGTTTATCTTCTCGGTTCTAGTCAGCTGTGTTTGGCTTGTTCTTGCTCTTTCTTTCCATAGCTCTACAGCCCTGCCTGTGTGGAGGAACCTCCAGTGATGGATTCCCCAGCTGAGTGCCCAAAACATGCAACCCTTTAGCAGCCTCTTAGCAACCTGGGCTGAATTACTACCTTTCCATGGCCTTCCTAACGTGAACACCAAATTCTGAAGGCCTCACGCTCACAATGGCAACCCTATATTCCGTGTCCACCCACCTTACAGCTTCAGCTCATTGGTACCCTCAGAAGTTTATTTCCTGCTTGCCTGAAACATGTAAACCAGCTCTAGCCACAGCAACTCAACAAACTTCTCTGCCGTCTAGCAGGCTGCCATGACACCTTCTTTACTGAGGTCTAACTCCAACTCTGGGAAGTTCCCATTCTTCCAGCTTTGTCATTCCTTGGATATTCTCCCTCAGCGCCAGGGTATCCTTAGAAATCCTATTATGTCTCCTGTTACAGCTGAATAATTCTTTATAGTACATTGCCCCAGCAAACTTACTGTGTGATTTCTTCTGATTGGACCCTGACTGATATACCATATGATTACCAAACCCATTCCTAAGTATTTCTCTCATGAAATGACTTGTTATTCTTTGGCTACTTTCAAGATTTTCTTTCTACTTTTGGTTTTCAGCAATTTGACTAATTGTGGGGTTTTTTGTGTTTATCTTGCTGGAGTTTGTGAACCTCTTGAATATGTATATTTAGGTATTTTGATAAATTTGTAAATTTTCAGCCCTAGTTTCAACACTTTTTTTTTTTTTTTTTTTGGCCACATCCTCTTTCTCCTCTCTTTCCTGAACTCGAATTACATATATTTTAGATATTTTTATATTGTCTCTAATAAGGGGACTGGCTCCATTTTTTGATGTTTAACTGGTGACAACTTTTAAGCCACACCCTTCCTCTTCCCTTTCTTCCCTACATATGGACAAGCTGATAAAAAAGCCTGAGTATTTCCTCCTTAGGCACCAGCAGGAGATTCCAACTACTGTCCAGCCCTTGTTTTCTTTAGCTGTTTTCAGACCAGCTTGGGAGACCTGTCCAGCTCTTCCAAACAGCCCTGATAGGTGAGTAATAAACCTTTACATATCTTCTTAGTGTGTGTGTGGTGTCATCAGTCTTAACATCTGGATCAAATTTGGTGTGGGGGGTCCATCTGTCATATCAAGATGACTATAAGAGTCTTACAAGGACTTGTTCACTTTTCTATTTTTCTCTCTGATTTATAGATTGAATAAGTTATATTTATCATTATTCAAGTAAATTGATTCATATTTTAAGTCATGTATGATATTATGACACTTAAAGAATTATTTTTTAATTCAAATGTTGTATTTTCTATTCAAGGTGTTCCACTTAGTTATTTTTCATAATTTCAATTTCTCTCCTGAGATTTGCTACACTTTAGTTTGCTTTGAGCATTTTCATTCATTGTGGACATATTCTCCTTTACTGTCAACATAGAATTCTATACAAAGTCAAGCTATCTTTCTTTAAGAATGAGGCAGACATAAGGATCTTATCAAACAAAAAGGTAAAGAGAGAATTTATCACCAGAAGACTTTCAATAAAGGAAATTCTCATAAACTTTTGAATAGAAGGGAAATTATCCAGAAAAAAATCAGCTCTGCAAGAATTATTGGTAAGCAAAAATATTAGAAAATATGTGAGAAAAGTCTTCAAAAACTGACAAAATGGAGCAATAACACTGCTTTGGAATTTAGCCAGAATTAAAATACCTAACAAAAATTGCATGTAATTTCAAAGGTGCTAATCAAAACTAACATATTCTGAGATGCTTATATAATTCAGGAGTAGGGAGAAATTATTAATTCCCTTTAGGCTTTAAGAATGCATATAAAGTAGTCAAGTTACAGATTGAAAAGTAGACACTGAATAAATAACTTCCAAACACGCTGAGAAGAAAAATTGAAAGAGAATAAACAAAGAAACTAAATCAATACAAAAGAAGGCAAGAAAGTGGAGATACAATAATAGAAAAGGCAAGACGTAATAAAAAGCAAAGATGACATAACCAAACTCAAATGTATCAATACAATAAATGTAAATGTACTGCAACATCTATATCAAAGACAAAGATGATCAGATAAGAATAAAACTAAAAATATATGCTATTTTTAAAAGGCACAACTAAAACATAAAGACACAAAAAAGCAGAAACATAATAATAAAAAAGGTATGTCAAGAAAATAATAGTAAAAGAAAGCTGACATAACTATATTAACACCCAGCTAAATAGATTATAAAGCCAAACACATTATCAGAGACAAAGAGGTTGCTCAATATTGGTAAGAGGATCAGTTTACCAGGAAGAGATAAGAAGTCTAAAGGTCTAATAAATAATAGCATCGTCTCCAAATATATAAACATATATTTAAAATATATAAACTTTACATTGTAAAATCCATACTCACAGTGAGAGATTTTAGCCTAACTGCCTATAAAATATTAATAAAGGTTCAAAAGGTATGAACTGAACAATTAACAACCTTAAGCTAATGGATATATGGCACTTTACCCTAGATATGTACAAGACACATTCTTCACAAGCAATATATGGAATATCTATGCTCTGAGACACTGTGAACCATACATAAGACTGTAAATCTAGCCTACACAAGTTTTAAAGTACCTGAATCATATAGAACATTTCCCTGATGACAATAAAATTATTCTAATATGTGGTACAAACAGATACTAAGAAAACACCACGTTGGAAAATTTAAAATATTATTCTAAATAACTAATTGACCAAAAGAGAATTCATAAGGAAACTGGAGAATACTTAAGGTTTAATAATAACAAACAGATCACAAAATGAAAATGTATAGTATATGGTTAGTAACACAGTAATTAGTGGGAAATTTATGGTGTTAAATAGTACAACACAAAAAGGCCCAAAGAATGTAGAATGTAGTTGATGAATGCTATAGAAAATATACTATGGAAAAGATGAACTGCAATAAGTTGGTTCTTTGAAAAAAAGTAATTAACAGACCACTGGCAAGAGTAATTATGATAAGAGTTAGTTTTTTAACACTATTAAAAATTAAAAGCGAGAAATAACTTGAACTATATATTGAATAGATAATAAAAAAATATTATGAACAGTTTTATGCCCATAAATGTGCAAACCAGATGAAATGGGTAAATTCCTTAAAAATACAACTTACCAAAACTAATATATACAAAAAATTTATTAATAGCCCTATTACAATTAACTAAATTAATTTATAAACAAAATTCTTTCCACAAATAAAACATCAAGCCCAGATGGCTTTACACGGATTTCTACCAAACAGTCAAATAAAATGTAAGTCTAATATACAAACTCAGAAAATAAAATGAGGAAATGTACCCATATTTATTTTATGAGGCTACCATAACTTTGATAACGACACTACACACTCACACATGTGCACATGCAAAAATATAAGGGCAATCTCAGTCATGAAGATCAACACCAAATTCATAAGCTAAATATTATTCAATCCAATTCAGCAATGAAATATAACTGTGTTCATTTCCTAGGACTCCCATAACAAAATAACATAAACATAAACAACAGAAATGTATTCTCTGAAGTTCCAGAGGCTGGAAGTCCAGGATCCAGGTGTTGGTGGTCATGCTCCCTCAGAAGCCTCTAAAGTAGGATCATTCCTGGCTTCTTCCAGCTTCTGGTGGCCCCAGGCGTTCCTCGGCAGCATCACCCCAGCCTCTGCCTCTGTCTTCACATGGCCATCATCTCCCTGTCTCTGTGTCTTCACATGTTCTTCTCCTCTCTTATAAGAACACCAGTCATATTGGATTAGGGCCCACCTTAATGACCTCATCTTAACTTTATTATATCTACAAAGACTCTATTTCCAAATGAAGTTACATTTACAGGCACCAGCAGTTAGGGCTTTAACATGTCTGTTTCGGGGGACACAATTCAACCTATAATAACCAAGATGAGTTTATCCTAGGAATACAAAGCAAGTTTCATATCAGAAACTCAATTACCATAAATCATTCATATTAACAGATTAAAGGAGATCAATCTTTGTGTATGCAGAAAAAGTAATAAAATTCAACATCCACTTGTGACTACTAAAGTAAAGAAAAAAGAAAGAGAAAACTTAGTCAATGAGGGACAGAACAGAACTTTCTAAACCTGATAAAGGTATATTTTAAAAATCAGAGTAAGCATTATATTTAATAATCAAATGCTAAAAGTAATCTAGAGATACCTGTCATTACCATTCATTTTCACACTTTCGTGGCTGTCCTAGCCAGTGCAGTAAGATAAAAAGAAAAGGGCAAAAGATGAAAAGAATTGGAAAAACAGAAAAAAAACTTATAATTAATTACTCATGACTGTTTTATTTTCTTCAAGAAAATCCAAAGGCATCTACAAATAATTTTTATATTGGTGATAGCACAAACAATTTGGGGACAAAAAATCAGTACAAAAAATTCAAATGCAAATCTTTACACCAGCAACAATCAAAAATATAACTTTTTAATGTGTACAATAGAAATTAAAATAACATGTAACAAGAAATAAATTCAACAAAATACCGGCATGCCTTTATGGATTAAATTATAAGGTTTTATTGAGAGACATTAGAGATTCCTAAGCAAGCAGACAAACATCCCCTGCTGTTGAGTAGACCCTATCATGAATATGTATATTCTCCCAAAATTAACCTATAGAGAATTCAATTTGAATCCCAACGGGATGTGTCATTGTTGTTATTATTTTTGAAATTAAAGTTGATTTTATAATTTATTTGTAAGAACAAAAGCCCCCAAATAGCCACCAACTTGGAGAGGAATGTTAAGCAAATGGATTTTAAGATTTACTATAAAGCTACATAATTAAGAACTGTAGTCTATATATATGCACAGATAAATAGACCCATGAATGGAATAGAAAGCCCAGAAACAAATGCACACAAAAATGGTTTGTAAGGATGTATAATACATATGAAACTGCAGATCAGTGGGAAAAAGATGAGGTATTCCAAAGCTACTAGGCATTTTAATTATCCTTGTCAAAAACTGTTATCTGATTCCTATATGACATCATGCACATATCAAAAAGAAACAAATAGTTACTGATCGATTGACAATCAATATGAAAGGCAAAAACATAAAGTCTTTAACAAATAATATAAGAGAGCATCCTTATGACCTAAGGTAGAAAGTATTTATTAAGCAAGACACAAAATAAATCTATAAAGAAAATATTGATAAGTTCATCTACATTAAAAAGAAAGATGTCTGATCATCAAAAGTTACCATAGAGTAAAAACACAGACTCTAAGCTAGAAGAAGATATTTGTGACACATTATTGAAAAAATCTTATATAGAGAATACATAAAGAATCCTGTGGGCCAGATGTGGGACTCATGCCTATAATCTCACCACTTTGGGAGGCCAAGGTGGAAGGATTACCTGAGGCCAGGATTTTGAGACCAGCCTGGCCATTATGGCAAGATACCATCTCTACAAATATTTTTTTAATAAGCCAGGTGATATGGTTAAGCTTTGTGTCCCCAACCAAATCTCATCTTGAATTGTAATCCCCACAATCCCCATAATCCCCACATGTGAAGAGAGAGACCAGGTGGTGGTAATTGAATCATGGGGGAAATTTCCCCCATGCTATTCTCGTGATAGTGACTGAGTTCTCACAAGATCTGATGGTTTCATAAGGAGCTCTTCCCCCTTCACTCGGCACTTCTTCCTACTGACTTGTGAAGAAGGTGCCTTTCTTCTCCTTCACATTCCACCATGACTGTAAGTTTCCTGAGGCCTCCCCAGCCACGCTGAATTATGAGTCAATTAAACCTTTTTCCTTTATAAATTACCCAGTCTCATGCAGTTATTTATAGCCAGGTGTGGTGGTGTACACCTGTGGTCCTGCTACTCAGAACGCTAAGGCAGGAGGACCACTTGAGCCTTGAAGGTCAAGGCTGCAGTGAACCATGATCATGCCATTGCACTCCGATCTGGACAACAGAATGGGACCCTGCCTCAAAAAACAAACAAACAAACAACAACAACAACAAAAACTAAGAATCAAGAAAAAAAGACAACCCCAAATTAAAATGACTTAGTTCTTCATAGAAGAGAAAAAAGTGTGTGTGTGTGTGATTTTACATGTACATATGTATATACACCAAAAAGTGCTCAACCTCACTACCTCAATAGTAATCAGAGAAATAAAAATTAATCATAATGCAACATTGTTTTATACCAATGAATTGAAAAAATTAAAATCAGACAATACAGCATTAACAAAATGTAGATATATAATATATATTGCTGGCAGGCATATAAATTGGTACAACATCTTTGGAAAACAGTTTGACATTACCTAATAAATTTGAACATGCGCCTACCTTATGATTCAGCAAGTCAACCCCTAAGAGTATACTTAGAAACTCTTGCACATGCATACTAGAGTATTTGTATAAACATTGTCATAGCAGCCTTGCTCATAATTGTAAAACCTGAAATGGCTATAATACCAATCAATAGTACAATGGAAAAATAATTTATCATATTCATACAATGAAATAGTATGCAGCAGTGAAAATAAATTAGTTACATATATTTATACCAACATGGATGAATCAAAAACATAACACTGAACAAAATAAGTTAGAAAAAATTTGTACAATTTGTTTTCATTATGTAAATATCATCAATGGAGGCCAGGTGTGGTGGTTCACGCCTGTAATCCCAGCACTTTGGGAGGCTGAGGCAGGTGAATCACTTGAGGTCAGGAGTTCCAGACCAGCCTGGCCAACATGGTGAAATCCCATCTCTGCCAAAAATAAAAAATTAGCCAGGTGCAGGGGCATGTGTCTGTAGTCCCAGCTACTCGGGAAGTTGAGGCATGAGAATCGCTTGAACCAATATTGTGCCACTGCACTCCAGTCTGGGTGACAGAGCAAGACTCCATGTCAAAATACATACATACATACATAAATATCATCAATGGATAAGCCTAAATCATATATTATTCATATAATAGGAAAACTATAAAGAAAAGCAAGGAAAAAGTGAACACAACCACCATTATCCTGTGACCACTGGGAGGATGGGAGAGGTTGGGAGGAGAATGAAATCAAGAAGGGTCGGTCACAAGAGTAACTTCAAGGCAATATTTTATGTCTTGACCTGGGTAATGAATTTGTGGTAGCTCTTTTTATTATTACTCTTTGCACTGGACATAAACTTTTGTGTATTCTTTTGTGTACACAATAAATTTCACAATAAAAAAAAACAAAAGTAAAAAGCCCAAAACAGAATACATATTTTCAATAAGAAAACAATAGTGTGTGTATGCATGTGTGTTTATATATATGTATATGTTATGTGTATGTGTGTGCGTGTGTGATGCAATCAGACATTAAAACTTCTATACAATCCTAACAATGAAAACTGTGGAAATAGGGTAGGAATAGACAAAAAAAAAAAAACAAAGGAATTATACAGATTATCTAAGAACAAACATAGCCTAAAAACAGTTGCATGTATGTGTGGAACTTGTTATGTGATAGAGGGACATTGCAAATCTCTGGGAAAATGATTTAATAAATGGTACTCAGACAATACATAAACAGAATGGTTAATTCTTACTTGGAATAATGTATGTGCCTTCCCAAAGAGCAGAGAGTTAGTGATGAATGCCCCATCCTCGGAGTCAAGGGGCCGTATTACAATCCCTCCTACAGGTACCGAGAGTAAGGGCCTGGGTCCCTTCACCTCCCTGTGGAGCACTTCACTCAGCAGTAAAGTGGGGGTGTAGAATGATAGTCCTTGCCTCATGGCCTTGTTAAGATTAAGTGAAGCAATCCACTTCCAGTATTTAAAGAAGTGCCTGCCCTTGAACAAATGCTCAATAAATTGCTAGCTCCCAACCTTATTTAACAGTCCCAAAGTTACGGACTTAATGCGATAAGAGGTAAAAAGGCTTTTAAAAATCATTATTGGTTACTTCTCTGTCTCAAGCAACTGACTTTGACTTTGAACAGCTTGAGAGCAGCAATTATGCCTATTCGACTTCACATATTCAGTCCCCACCACAAAATTTGCCATGTAATGGATGCTCAAGAAATAGACTTTGTGTTGATTTGAACTAAGAAGCAAAGAAAAAGTAGCATTACTGAAAAAAGGGGAAGAGTCATGGTGGGTGTTGGAAAATGCCACCGCTTTTCACTACTGTGTGGAGAAAAACAAAGCAGAGTTTTAAAGGCCAAATTTAATGGATTCCCAAGGTTATGCTACTGTGAAATTATGCTACTGTGGAAGAGGAATTAGAATCAGTCATTCCAAAATGTAAAATACCATGGAAGATAAAGACATAAAACAGAGTATGCTTTAAGCAAATAGCCCAATTAGCCAAACACCAGGGAGAACTTAAATCAGAATGTACCTTTATGTAAGCAGAACAAGGAGCAATGATTAATACTCAAAGTAAAAAGGAAAAAGCACCAAAAAACTACAGCAATTAAGCAGTAATCTGCTATCTCATAGAAAAATCGCAGAAGAAAAATCACAAAGAAAAATCTATAGTTAAATGCATCCACATAATTTATTTATGAGATACTTATAGATTTCCATAATTAACATAATCCACATTAGCAAAAATCAAAACAGATGAAAAAATGTATATTGTCCATCTTCAAAGAATATCTGTGCCTAATTTAGTAAATGTTATAGCAAAATAATGTTCAGGGTTGCTTAATTCTAATATTTTGATAATCACTGATTTGTGGTTTCATCAAAATTCAATGTCTTGGAAGAAATGTGAGTTCCTTAGTGAATTAATTGATATCATCATTACTAAAAATATTGAAGAAAATCTATTTTATTTGAAATTCACATCATAGACATTCCTTCAGGTGACACAAAAAATTGCATAATCTTTCATTTTTTAAATGAGATATAAATCCACAAGATATAAAAATTTATAGCAACATTTTCAAAACAGTTTGTCTTCTTTTAAAAATATATAGCCAAGCAGTTTAAATGTCAGGAGAACTATGATGAGACATTTCTCTCTAAAAAGGTGTATTTTCGATTTCATGACCAAAAAAGAGAATCTAAAAAGCTCTGTTGATTTTGCTTTGTCACGATCATTCCAGAAATGATGTACTGTATATCAAAACTATATCTTCCAAGCTATTACATTTCACCATCTGGTTAACCTTATCAGCAAAGCACTAGAAAACAAATCCCACACATTAGAATTTCATCCACTCTGCAGAGTTATCCTGACTATAAAGAGTTGCCCAAAACTAAGATAAATTATTATGGAGACCAGAAATGGGCTACATTAACTGTGCATGATTGGATTCAACTAGAAGAATTGAACCTATAACAAATCCTATCGTGTAATGCTGGTGATAGTGGCACAAATATAGACTAGAAAATGCTGGTTTACCTTTACCCAACACAGCACAAGTCCATTAAAAATATATCCAGATACAGACACATTTAGACTTTTAGAGTTTTTAAAAATAAGTATGTTTGATCCACAAGGATATCTTCATGTTTTACAACACTTCTCATACTCTTCTCTAATGTTTCTGAATCAAGACAGATTTGATGCAAAAATCATTATGATCCTAGCATAGTGACAAAACTAACACCTCCATAAGTAACAGAACTCATGAAAATTTAGGACTGAATTTAGATTTAGGCCAAGAGCCTAAAACATTATTCAAAGTATGGTCCTAGGAAATATATATTTTAGCCTGAAGAATTTATAGAATGGTCCCAGAAGATTTAACTGGTACATAGAAGCTAGCATCCCCATGCCTATACCTTTTTCATCTTTGCTTGGATTACGTGCAGGCAGGAGGTGGCTTTACAAGTGAAATTGTGGCACAAGAAAATTATTTGTGATCTAAAACATTCTGAGGATAATACTCAAAGAATGTAAGACTCAGTAAATATTCATGTTTACTTTGAAGAATGTAATGATCGTTGCTATGATTATGACTTCTGGTAGTTCAAAAGCTCTTCTCATTTCTCTCCACACGTTACGAAATCAGTTTGGAGTTTCACCCACAAGAGTATTCCATGCCACTCCTCACAGTTTTTTCCTTTCATTCCCATAGAATGCCAAAATCTTCCAAAATGTATTACCATGCAAATGTCTTGGGTGCCTTTACTACACATTTATATTGCAAGGTAATCAATAAATTATTATTTCAATATTTATTGGAATCTCAGAATAAGAAAGAAGATAGATTACACAAATTCGTCTTCTGTGATTAATGGATGTTCCAGCAGAAGGCATACACTGATGGAGTAGGTCAGTATGCAGACTATATTACTGAATATTTCAACTCGGGCTGTAAATATAGTATCTGTTTCTCTTAGGGACTGTCACACTGAGTGCAGTATAAAAGGCAATAAATTTCAACAGATTAATTAACTCTTTGGTTACTGGGGCTGTGTGTCACCTATCCTGGCACCTAATAAAAATTCCTTTAATGCCAAGACATAAAGAAGGGCCTCTTTGGAAATGAGTTATTAACAGCATTTCGTGAATAGATGGAGAAATTGTAGCCGAGCCATTTAAGTGTCATAAAGTGCAGCAAAGGCTGCTGGAGGCCTCTGAGGGACGCCAGGCAATACCATAACAATCAAATCTGAGATGGAAGAGGGATTGAGCTGTCCACTCAGAATTTTTATATTGTCAAAGAGCAGCGAGGAAATAATGTGATCAAGAAGTGAATTAACCTTGTGTGTGAAAGAAAGGGGATGATCTGATGGAAAAGGCAGTAAAGTAAAAATCACTCCATAATGCCTACATTGCAGCAGAGCCATGAGGGGCCCCTAATGTCTGCAGGCTGTCAGAGAACAGATCCAGACCTCTAAGTACTATAAACCCATTACCTGCATTAGCCTATAATTGGAATACATTTATTCATGCTTTTTTTAGTTCTTCAGGGTCTCCACATTGTATACCCACAGAGCATTAATTCCTATAAATGTTCTATCTTTGCAGCCTCCTGAAAATGGCTACACAGTCTTGGGTGGAAATTAACATTCAGTAAGAGAGGAAGAAAGTGCTGCATATGTAGTACAAGGCTCATATCCATTATCCAGCTCGTACTGTGTTGTTTAATTTAGCACCTGGACTGCTCCACCCAAATAATCTTTGGATGCTTTCTGATGAATTTCTAGATATCACATTTTTAATATTTTTCTATTTCAATGCAAGAGCTCCAATAGGCAGAAGATAATAAATATCAACTACTAACCCATGACTTTACTAATGGTCAGATGACTGTTTTTGAAACTGTAAATTTCGTTTCATCTCTTGAGGTTGCATCTCAATATATGGCACTTTTTATAAAGGTCCACACATAACAATCCAAAAAGCATGCAGAAATAACAATAAAATTTAAATCAATACTTTCTTTCTGAAGATAACACCTCGCCCTAAGTTACTTAGAACCAAACCCAGCAAACACTAGCAAGTAGGTGCCTAGCACACAGAGAATTTTCCCTGTACCAGCACTGCTCTGAATACTTTACATATATTAACTAAGGTCACTTTGACAACTCTATGAGGCAGGTATTGTTATTACTATCTTCATTTTATTGATGAGGAAACTGGAGCACAGAGAGGTTAAGTAAATAACCCAAATACCCCAAGTTCACACAGCTGATTTAAAAATCTCTGTTTAGGGGTCTGGGTTCTTAGCCACTTTGCAAAATTGCCTTGCCAAAAAAATAGTTAATACACCCAACATACAAATATTGTATTTGTACTTTACTAATTAATCTTAAAGTTAGGTATGACTATGCATAGATGTGTGTGCATATTGTTCGCAGGGATTTTACTCCTTCCGCTGTCCCTCATTCCTCCTGCATTATCAATCATTCTCTCTGTATGGGAACGTTCCCACTGGCAGAAGGTGTGCTCTAATCTCTCCTTGATCCAACACCCCACTGTAGCAACCCTAGCTCCTTCCCAGGACAACTTCTCCAAGCAATTGTATTCACACACTGTCTCTACTTCCTCATGTCCTATTCATTCATCATCCCCTTAGGAATCTGCCTCTTTCCCCACCATCCCACAGAAACTGCTCTGCTAAATCCAAAGGTCACTTTTATATCTTCATTCTGTGTAACCTTTTGGCAAATGGGAAATAATTACCATTCCCCCCTTCTTGGAAATTGCTCCCTTTGTGGCTTCCCTGGCAACATTACTTTCTGCCTTTCTTCCTCCTGCCCACTTTCCTGGTCTCCCTTTGCTGCCACCTCCTCCTTTCCCCAAGCTAGGGTATGGGGGTTCTTCAGAGCCTGGCTCTGGGCCTCCTCTGCCACCTCTCATCCACTCCCCCGCAGTTGAGTCATCCACTACATGGATTCAAAAACCATCTTTTGGCTCATTACGTCTTTACCTCCTCTTTTCATTCCAAATGTAAATATCCAACTGTGTCCTGACATCTCAATTTAGATGTCTGACAGACCTCTCAGATTTAACATATATATAATAGAACTCTTGACCAGGAACGGTGGCCCATGCCTATAATCCCAGCACTTTGGGAAGCCAAGGTGGGTGGATCACCTGAGGTCAGGAGCTCGAGACCAGCCTGGCTAACATGGCAAAGCCCCATCTCTACTAAAAATACAAAAATTATCCAGGCATGGTTGTGGGCACCTGTAATCCCAGCTACTTGGGAGTCTAAGGCAGGAGAATCGCTTGAACCCAGGAGGCGTAGGTTGCAGTAAGCCGAGATCATGCCAGTGCACTCCAGCCTGGTGCAGTGCAATGAAGCCGCACATAATCAAATGAGATAGACTCTGTCTCAAAATAATAATAATAATAATAATAAATAGAATAAAACTCTTAATTTTTCCACACAAATCTGATCTTCCCACCAAAACAAAACAAAACAAGATACTACCTTCCACGCAGTTGCGTAAACCAGAAATCCAGGTCATCCTCGTCCTCTCCATTTCTTCTCATGCTCCACATCCAGTCTGTCAGCATGTTCTGTTTACTCTGATCTGTGTCACTTGTCTGATATTGGTTGAAGGGTGGATATTTTATCCAGCTCTGACCACCAGGAATGAGGGGAAGATTTTCTTCATCTATGAAAACACACAGGAGGAAATGCCTATCTAGCCCAGGGTATGGCTGAAGCCGCTGCTGCTTTGTGGTTCTGTGAGGAGACATCATCAACAAGGCAAGAATAACAGAGCAGGAAGATGGTGAAGACCTGGGTATTGACTGGGCCACTGACTTGGCCAATGCTGCAGGTATACTACCTGTGCACTTCCTATTATGGGACAAAATAAACTCCTCATAACTTTAGTTGCGTCTTGTGTTATTTGAAGCCAGAAGCAAACCAAGTGCCATATCTCTTCTCTATCATTTATCTGCATAACAAATTACCTCGACATTTAGTGGCTTAAAATGACAATAAATATCTCCTAGTTCCTTCGGGTCAGGAATTCAGAAGTGGCTTCGCTGGGTGGTCCTGGTTTGGGAGGTGTCTCATGAGGTTGTAGACGTGATGTCAACTGGGGCTACAGTCAATGGAAAGCTTAACTGGAGCAGGTGGATCCACTTCCACGGTGGTTCATTCACATTCACAAATTAATGTTTGCTGTTGGCAGAGGCCTCAAGCTCCTTGCATGTGAGATACTCCACAGGCTGCTGTGAGTCCCCACACCATAGCAGCCGACTTTTCCCAGAATGAGAGCTACAACAGCAAGCAAGTCAAGTAGAAGCTGTTCTTTTTAATGGCCTAACCTCAGAAATCACAAAGGATCACTTCTACCACATTCTATTCACTAGGAAAGAACCACTGAGTCCAGCCCAGATATAAGAGATGGAAATTAGGTGCCATCTTAGGAAAGAATTTATGGACATTTTTACAATTTCTTTTTATTTTTTAATTGAAAACTAATCGTGCATACTCATGAGGTATATAGTGATGTTTCAATACGTATAATGTATAGTGGTCATTATTTCAAAGCCACCACACGCACCTGTTCTCACTGCATTCTAGTCCCAGTGATCTTCTTTCAGTTCCCAGAATTTGCTAAACTCCTTTTTAGCTCCAAGTTCTTCCACATGCCCACACATCTGTCCGGGAGGCCCCTCCTGGCTCACCTTGCCTGAGTACCTTGCTTCCCCCACCCCATTCATCTCTGTCTTTGTCCCTTGCATGTTGCACGATGGAAGGGCCAGTTGTTGTCTAGCTTAGCATTATATGCCCAATTCTTTTTTTTTTTGAGAAGGAGTCTTGCTCTGCCGCCCGGGCTGGAGTGCAGTGGCTGGATCTCAGCTCACTTCAGCTCACTGCAAGCTCCGCCTCCCGGGTTGACGCCATTCTCCTGCCTCAGCCTCCCAAGTAGCTGGGACTACAGGCGCCCGCCACCTCGCCCGGCTAGTTTTTTGTATTTTTTTAGTAGAGACGGGGTTTCACCGTGTTAGCCAGGATGGTCTCGATCTCCTGACCTCGTGATCCACCCGTCTCGGCCTCCCAAAGTGCTGGGATTACAGGCTTGAGCCACCGCGCCCGGCCCCAATTCTTAATACAGTATCTGGCAGGTAGCAGGCACTCAAAAAGTAGTTACTGAATGAATGAATGAAAAAAAGAATATAGGTATGCATCCACAAAATGCTTTTAGAGAGCTGCAAAAACCGTTCAGCAAAATCATTCAGGCAAAAATGTCTAACATGATAAGGTGCTTAAGAAGTTTAATATGGAAAGTGCCATTCTAGCTATCTTTTGAATATTTAAAGGACTATCATTGGGGAAAAGATTAAATTTGTCCTTTATTATTCATGGAGTAGAATTAGAATGAATGGTTAGAAATTATGGGAAAACAGTTTAGTTGAATAAAAGAAAGACCTTTCTAACAATTAGAGTTATCTAAAAAAGTAAAACCAGTTGACTTACAAGAGAGTAATTTTCCTGTCATTGGAAATGTCCAAACATATATTATAAGACCACCTGCCTACCATGTCAGAGAAGAAATTCAGATATTGGATACCAAATGGACCAGATGGCCCTAGGCCACCCACCTTTTTTTTTTTTTTTTTTTTGCATTCTTGGATTCTGTAATACAAGCCTTAACGAAATATACATTTGTCTCAGTTCATTTGTGCTTTTATAACAGAATGCTACAGACTGAGTAATTTATAATAATAGAAGTTTATTTTATCACAGTTCTAGAGGCTGAGCAGTCCAAGATCAAGGCACTTGCAGATTCAGTATCTGCTGAGGTACCATTCTTCATTGATGACACTTTGCTACTGCATCCTCACATGGGGGAAGACGAAGGGAAAGACAGTCAGGTAGCTCTCTGAAGCCTCTTTTACAACCGCATTAACCCATTCATAAGGGCTACCCCTTTGCGAATTAATCACTTCCCAAAGACTCTCATCTTTTAACACCATCATATTGGGGATTCAGTTTCAACACACAAATCCTGGGTGGGACAAAACATTCAAACCATATATTTTAAAAGTTCTAACTTTTTTGTGGAACATAATAAAGAGATAAACATTAATTTTAAAAAAATTCTCTCTATACTGTCATGCTTTGGGAAATTTTGTTTAGGCAGAAAATTTAAAAAAAAATTAAATGTTTCTATTTCTAATTATTATAATAACACATTTGTTTTTAAAATGTAAATATTGTTATGTATTGATGCAATATAGGCATTGACCCCAGAAGAGCTAAAGCAATTTTAACTGAATGCTTCACTATATGGCATATTTTCTGATTTCTCCGGTTTCTAGAAATAAGTTTTAGTTTCTACTCCTGCACTAAAGCAATTTTTAAACCGTGCATTAAAAAAAAAAGAGTATTCTTCAAGAAATAACACAACTATCCTTTAACAGGTGAATACACAAACAGTAGTACATCCATGCCGTGGAATTTTATTCAACAATAAAAAGGAATGAACCATCAAGCCAGCAAAAGACATGTAGGAATTTTAAATGCATATTGCTAAGCAAAAAAAAAAAAAGCCTATCTAAAAGAGATATATACTGTATGATTCCAACTATATGACCTTCTGAACAAGGCAAAACTATGGAGACAGTAAACAGATCAGTTGTTGTCAAGGGTTCAGGGGAAGGAGGGATAAATAGGTGGGGCGCAAGAAATTTTTAGGGCAACGAAACTATTTTGTATGATACTGTACTGATGAATACATGTCACTATACATTTGTCCAAACGTATAATGTAAAACAGTGGACTCTAACATAAACTTTAGTTAATAACAATGGATCAGCATTGGTTCATCAATTTTAACAAATGTACCACACTTATGCAAGATGTTAATAATAGAGGAAAATAGATGAAAGGGAGTATATGGGAACTCTGTACTTTCTGCTCACACTTTGTGCAAATCACTACACAGTTTCCATATGAGATATATATATATATATACACACACACACACGTATACATATATGCAATATATTTATTTTATTATATATATAAATGATTGCAGTGATGTTTATGTACAAATTGTAAGAAACAAGTACTAAGGTATTTGAATCAGGCACAGAAAGGGGCAATGATTAGGTATAAAATAGTTGATCCAAACTTTGGAGGATCGTAGAATTTGGAGGAAAAAAAAAAAAAACAGAAAAAAAGATACAATGTGAGCTAGTGAAGCAAAACAAAGAAAGGCACAAAACGGGAAGCACTACTCGCAGGGGCACTTCTACCAACGGGAAGCACTACTCGCAGGGGCACTTCTACCAACGGGAAGCACTACTCGCAGGGGCACTTCTACCAACGGGAAGCACTACTCGCAGGGGCACTTCTACCAACGGGAAGCACTACTCGCAGGGGCACTTCTACCAACGGGAAGCACTACTCGTAGGGGCACTTCTACCAACGGGAAGCACTACTCGTAGGGGCACTTCTACCAACGGGAAGCACTACTCGCAGGGGCACTTCTACCAACGGGAAGCACTACTCGTAGGGGCACTTCTACCAATAATAATGAATATTATAAATATTCCTACATGACACTGCAGAAATTGGCCTTGACTGGGCTTGTGATTTGATGAATTCAAAAAATAATTTAATTGACCAAGACACTGCGATAGGGTGACAACGTTTCCAGATGTTCCTAGTCCTCAACTCTGCCCTCAAAAGGCTTGCTGGATGGCACGTACTACCACTCTTCAAAGTCATAAGGATGAGAATTCATGATTGCGTAAAACAAAGAGTAAATCAAGGAAGTAGTGTAAACATTTGGATAACAGACTGCACAACTCTACCAACCCCCGCTACTGCTAGCCAGGCGGAACTTGCTGGCTTAGGCGTCAGCACAGCAGCCCCACTCCTACCTGCACTCTGCCAAGAGACACAGTCCTGGGTTCTTCTGGGAAACACCTGGACAACAGTCCATGCTATTTCATCCACCCCTGCTGCTCCTAGCCAGACAAGACTTATTGGTATGGGTGGCACCCAAGCAGGGGAGGAGCCCCCACTCCCAGAACACTGAGAGGAGTGAGACATGTGAATTCATGGGCAGATGGGGGAACAAGATATGCCTCCTTCTGCAGGGCCAGTCGGGAAAAGGTGTGGCCTGTCTGCCAGCCATGGCCTCTCCCTGAGGGAAAGCAACGTGAGTGTGGCACCAGTGATCAGAGGAGGCTCCTCCAAGGCTTTGGAGCAAACCTGTGAGGATGTCATCTCTCTCCCCACATCACACAGCACTACTGAGAATGTGCTAAAATACAAAAGAGCCACATGACTGAGTAAGAGCCTATCTGCCAGCCTTTACTGTTAAGTGTCATCTACTGGATCACAGCCCAAATGAGAATGACAAAAATATTTTGCCAGTATACAGTGCCTGTGAAACCCTAGGCAAAAATCCAGCCACAAATAAAAATCCTATACAGAGCCTTGGCACTCTGAAAGTACCTAGAAATGAAGCCAACTGACTATATTTATCTTACATCACAGTTAAAGGAACACCAGCTCTCTCAGATGAGAAAGAATAAATGCAACACACTCTGGCTTTTTCCAGCCACTTAAAAAGCCAGAGTGTCCCCTTACCTCCAAACAAATGCACTAGTCTCCCAGCAATGGTTGTTAACCAGACTGAAATTATTGTAATGACAGAGATAGAATTCAGAATCTAGATGGCAAGGAAGCTAATCGAGACCTAGGAGAAAGTTGAAAAACAATCCAAGGAATCCAGTAAAATGATTCAAGACATGAGAGGTAAAATAGTCATTTTAAGAAACAATCAAACTGAACTTCTGGAATTAAAGAATTCTCTACAAAAATGTCGTAATACAGTCAGAAACATTAATGACAGAATAGACCAAACTGACAAAAGAATCTCAGAGCTCAAAAACCAGCTCCTCAAGTCAATTCAGTCAGAAAAAAATACGGAAAAAGGAATTTCATTAAATGAACAAAACCTCCAATAAATATGAGATTATGGAAACAGGACAAATACATGACTCATTGACATATCTGAGAGAGAAGAGAGAGTAAACAACTTGACAAACATATTTAAGGATATAGTCAATGAAAATTTCCTCAGTCTCACTAGAGGGGTGGACACACAAATTCAAATACAGAGAACCCCTGTGAGCTACTGTACAAGATGACCATCCCCAAGATACATAGTCATAAGATTCATCAAGGTCAATGCAAAAGAGAAAATCTTAAAGGCATGTAGAGAGAAAGGTCAGGTCACTTATAAAGAGAGTCTCAGCCGGGCACAGTGGCTCACGCCTGTAACCCCAACACTTTGGGAGGCCAAGGCAGGTAGATTACCTGAGCTCAGGGGTTTGAGATCAGTCTGAGCAACATGGCAAAACCCTGTCTCTACTAAAAATACAAAAATTAGCGGGGCATGGTGGCACATGCCTGTAATCCCAGCTTCTTGGGAGGCTGAGGCAGGAGAATTGCCTGAACCCAGGCGGCAAAGTTTGCAGTGAGCCAAGATCGCGCAGCTGCATCCCAGCATGGGCGACAGAGAAAGACTCAATCTCAAAACAAACAAACAAAAAGAGAATCTCAGGAAACCATCAGCAGGCATCTCAGCAGAAGCTTTATAAGCCATAAAGGAAACATCCTCAAAGAAAAGAAATTCCAGCCAAGAATTTCATATCCCTCCAAACTAAGCTCCATACGCAAATGAGAAATAAAATTCTTCTCAGAAAAGCAAACATTTAGGGATTCATTGCCATGAGACCAACCTTACGAGAGGTCCTTAAGGGAGTGCTAAACATGGAAATGAAAGATTGATACCTGCTAGCATAAAAACACTCAAGTACATAGCCCACAGAAAATACAAAGCAATTACACAACCAAGTCTACAAAACAACCAGCTAACAACATGATGACAGAATCAAAACCTCACATATCAATACTAATCCTGAATGTAAATGGTCTAAATGTCCCACTTCAAAGGCATAGGATGGCAAGGTAGATAAAAACACAAGACCCAAAGTAAAGGGATGGAGAAAGATCTACCACACAAACAGAAAACAAACAAACAAAAAAAAAAGAGCAGGAATCACTATATTTACATCACATAAAACAGACTTTAAATCAATAACAGTCAAGAAGTACAAAGAAGGGCATTACAAAATGATAAAGGGTTCCAGACAAATAGAAGACTTAACTATCCTAAATACATATCCACCAAACACCGGAGCACCGAGATTCATAAAAAAAGATCTTCTTGACCTACGAAAAGACTTGACCAGCCACAAAATAATAATAGGGGACTTTAACACTATTTGACAGCATTGGACAGACCATTGAGGCAGAAAGCTAACAAAGAAATTCTGGTCATAAACCTGACACTTGAACAACTGGACCTAACAGACGTCTACAGAATACTCCACCATAAAAACCACAGAAAATATATTCTTCTCATCTGCACACAGAACATATTCTAAGATTGACCACATGCTTGGTCATAAAGCAAGTCTTGACTTCCAAAAAAATTGAAATCATACCAAGCACACTCTCGGACTAGTGCAATAAAAGTCGAAATCGATACCAAGACGATCTCTCAAAACTACACAAAAACATGAAAGTTAAACAAACTTCTCATGAATAACTCTTGGATGAACAATGAAATCAAGGCAGAAATAAAAAACATTATTTAAAATTAATGAAAACTGAGACACAACTTACCAATATATTTGGGGTACAGCTAAAGCAGTGTTAAGAGGAAAATTTAGTGCTAAACACCTTCATCAAGAAGCAGAAAGAGGCTGGGCATAGTGGCTCAGGCCTGTAATCCCAGCACTTTGGGAGGCAGAGGCAGTTTGATCATTTGAGGTCAGGAGTTCAAGAGCAGTCTGGCTAACATGGTGAAACCTCGTCTCTACCAGAAATACAAAAATTACCTGGGCATGGCAATGGGTGCCTGTAATCCCAGCTACTCAGGAGGCTGAGGCAGGAGAATCACTTGAATCTAAGAGGCAGAGTTTGCAGTGAGCCAAGAGTGCGCCACTCCACTCCAGCCTGGGCAACAGAGGGAGACTTTCTCAAAAAAAAAGTTAGATCTAAATCACATCTAAAGGAACTGGAAAAAAAAGAAAAAGAAAAACCAATTCCAACACTAGTAGAAGAAAAGAAATAACTAAAATCAGAATCAGAAAAGAACTACACAAAATTGAGATGTAAAAGTCCATACAAAAGAGCAACGAAACTAAGTTTGTAATTCAAAAGAAAAAACAAGATTCAAAGACTGCCAACTAGATTAACTAAGAAAAAAACAGAGGAGATCCAAATAAATGCAATCAGAAATGACAAGACTGATCCCACAGAAATACAAAAGATCTTCGGAGACTATTATGAATATCTCTATGCACACAAATTAGAAAATCTAGAGGAAATTGATAAATTCTTGAAAACACACAACCTTTAAAGATTGAAAAGGGAGAAAGTGAAAACATGAACAGACCAATAACAAACTCCAAAATTGAATCAGTAATAAAAATCTAACAGCCAACAAAAGCCCTAGAACAGATGGATTCACAGCCAAATTCTATAAGACATACACAGAACTGGTACCAATCCTACTAAAACTATTCCAAAAAATCAAATAGGAAGGGCTCCTCCCTAACTCATTCTATGAAGCCAGTATCATCCTCATGCTAACATCTGTCAATTTCCATCTGAAAATATGAAACTTCATGTGAAATTTCAACAAATTTCAATCTGTTTTTTCATCTATCAATGAAAAACAAAACAAACAAAAAAAACTTGAAGCCAATATCCGTGACAAACATAGATGCAAAAAACCTCAACAATATATTAGCAAACTGAATCTAGCAGCACATCAAAAAGCTAATTCACAACCAGGCATGGTGGCTCATGCCCGTAATCCCAGTACTTTGGGAGGCCAAGGTGGGCACATCACTTGAGGTCAGGTGTTCAAGACAAGCTTGGCCAACATGGTGAAACCCTGTATCTACTAAAACTACAAAAAATTAGCTGGGGGTGGTGGTGTGTGCCTGTTATCCCAGCTACCCGGGAGGCTGAGGTGGGAGGATCGCTTGAGCCCAGGAGGCAGGAGGATTACTTGAGCCCAGGAGGCAGAGGTTGAGGCGAGCTGCGATTGCACCACCGCACCCCAAGCCGGGCGACAGAGCAAGACCCTGTTTCCAAAAAAGAAAAAAAAAGGTGAGTTCACTAGGATCAAGTAGGCTTTATGTCTGGTTTGCAAGGTTGGTTCAACATACACAAATCAATAAATGTGATTGACCACATAAACAGAAAAGCAGAAACTGTACAATCATCTCAATAGATGTATTAAAAGCTTTTGATAAAACTCAACATCCCTTCATTATAAAAACCCTCAACAGACTAGGCATTGAAGGAACACACGTCAAAATAATAAGAGGCAACTATGACAAACCCACAGCCAGCATCATACTGAATGGGGAAAATGCCAGAACCACTCCCCTTGAGAACTGGAACAAGACAAATATGCCCACTCTCTCTACCCCTATTCAAACATAGTACTGGAAGTCCTAGTCATAGAAATCAGGCAAGATAAATAAATAAAAGGCATCCAAGTAGGAAAAGAAGTCATCAAACTATCTCTCTTCACTGACAACATGATTCTATACTTGGAAAACCCTCAATACTCCATCAGAAGAGTCTTAGAACTGACAAACAACTTTAATAAAGTTTCAGGATACAAAATCAATGTAGAAAAATCAGTAGCATTTCTATACACCAATAATGTCCAGGCAGAGAGTCGAATCAAGAATACAATCCCACTTAACAAAAGCCACAAAGAAAATGAAATACCCAGGAATACGACTAACCAAGGAAGTGAAAGATCTCTACAAGGAGAACTACAAAACATTGCTGATAGAAATCAGAGACAACACAGATAAATGTAAAAACATTCCATGCTCATAGATGGGAAGAATCAATATTGTTAAAATAGCCATACTGCCCAAAGCAATTTACAGATTCAATGCTCTTCCCATTAAACTACCAATTGTCATTCTTCATAGAATTAGAAAAAAACTATCCCCAAACGGAAACAAAAAGGAGGCTGAATAGCCAAAGTAATCCTAAGCAAAAATAACAAAGCCAAAGGTATCACACTATCTGACTTCAAACTATACTATAAGACTATAGTAACCAAACTTGTACAAAACAGACCCATAGACCAATGGGTCTTGTACAAAAAAATTGGTACTTGTACAAAAACAGACCCATAGACCAATGAAACAGAATAGGGAACTCAGAAATAAAGCTGTACACCTATAGCCATCTGATCTTCAACAAGGTCAACCAAAACAAGCACTATAGAAAGGAATTTGTATTTAATAAATGGTGCTAGAATAACTGGCTAGAAATATGCAGAAGAAGGAAACTGGACCCATACATTTCACCATATACAAAAATTAACTCAAAATGTATTGAAGATTTAAATATAAGACCTCAAACTATAAAATCCCTAGAAGAAAACCTAGGAAATGCCCTTCTCAGCACAGGACTTAGCCAAGAACTTTTGACTAAGTCCCCAAAAAGAATTGCAAAAAAAAAACAACCAAACATTGATAAGTGGGATTTAATTGAACTAAAGAGCTTCTGTACAGCCAAAAGAAACTATCAACAGAGCAAAGAGACAACTTACAGAGTGGGAGAAAACATTCACAAACTACATACCCAACAAAGGTCTAATAACAAGAATCTATAAGGAATTTAAACAGATCAACCAGCAAAAACCAAATAGCCCCATTAAGAAAATGGGCAAAGGATGTAACAGTCACTTCTCAAAATAAAACATACAAGCAACCACAAACAGATGAAAAAATGCTCATCATCACTAATCATCAGACAAGTACAAACTAAAACCACAATGAGATACCTACTCACACCAGTTAGAATGGCTATTAGTAAAAAGTTAAAAATCAACACATGCTGGCATGCCTGTGGAGAAAAGGGAATGCTTATACATTTTTAGTGGGGATGTAGATCAGTTCAACCATTGTGGGAAGCAGCTTGGAGATTTCTCAAGCAACTTAAAATAAAGCTACCATCAGGCCCAGCAATCCCATTGCTGAGCATAAACCCAAGGAAAATTAAACCATTATACCAAAAAGATATACGCACTTGTATGTTCATAGTCAGCTACCCACAATAGCAAAGACATGGAATCAACCCAGGTGCCCATCAACGGTGGGTTAGATAAAGAAAATGTGGTACATATACATAATGGAATTTCATGTAGACATAAAAAAGAACAAACTCATATCCTTTGCAACAACATAGATGGAGCTGGAGGTCATAATCCTAAGCCAATTAATGCTGGAACAGAAAACCAAATACCACATGTTGTCACTTGTATGTGGGAGCTAAATAATGAGCACATCACAAAAATGGGAATAAAACACACTGCGGATTACTAGAGTGGGGAAGATGTGGATTGAAAAACTACCTCGTGGGTACTATGCTCACTACCTGGGTACAATATACCCATGTAACAAACCTGCACATGTACCCCCTGTATCTAAAATAAAAGCTGAAAAGAAACTAGTCATTCCTGACTTTCTTGTCCTACTACTCACTATATACGCATTACGATTGACATATACAGCTATGTGCTCTTAATGGGGAAAACTGTTTCTGCTTGAACTGTTTCCTTCAGCAAGAAATGACACTGTTTGGGTCTGAAATGCTTCATACGCTTTTATTTCTGTTCTACTTATTGTTGGTATGTAACCATTCACCTCAGCCTACAGGTGTAAGTAGCCATTGACATGGGTGCTCGCTCTGTATTGCTCCTTCTATAGGGAATTGCATGACCAAGAAGGAGCAGTTTTAGCCATTAATAGCCCCAAGATTTGGCAAGGCCTGATACGGAGCACAGGTCTGGAGTAGGGTTTCTGAGGGTTGAGAACCTTAAATGGTTGTCTAGTTCACTTCTATGATACAGGGATCCCTTGTATAATAAGGTCTCAGAAAAGTGACTATTCTCATGTCTGCTCTGTAGTTCACGAGACAACCCATTCCATTTTGGAAAATTACTATGCTTAAAGTCAGGGGAACAAGAAATTATGTATTCCATACCTCAGTTTAGTTCTAGCTATGCCTTCCAGAGGCACATAAGTCTAATTCCTTTTTATCTAATAGACATTAAATTACTTGAGGACAATAATTGCATGCTCATTTCTTTCAATGACTCTTCACTACGTTATAGTTTCTGGATCCTAGAATAACATAGTCATTCTGTTCTGAATAGAAATTTGGGTTTGGAAGCCTAAAGTTTAAGCTTACACCATGCCTACAAACACTTGGCCTTTGCTTCCCTTCCCCACAATCAATTTGAAAGGAAAAGTTGATTTACTGAATTATACTGAATATGACTAAATGCACGATGATTAAATAGACCAAAAAATATACAGATATAAATGTGAACAAAATATAAATGTAAGAATAAGAGCTATAAATACAAATATATATGAATAGGCCACCAAAAAGTCATATATTTTATACAGCCTAATCCTCTGTTTTGGCTGAATCTAGTTTTTTCAGCTATAAAATCTAAGAAATCTCTAATATATATCATTAGATTTAAAAGGCAGAAGCAGAAAATCATGTATTATGTTACTATTTTAAGTTTTTTAAAAGAAGAAAATAGATGTTTGTGTGTGGATGTAACTATTATGGATATAATACTGCTGGAAATACATAAAGACACTGTTAACAACGTTAGTTGCCTGAGAAGAGGGGAAGTTAGTGAATGAATAAGGCCAAGGGTGTGTAACCAACTTTACAGAAGCTTTTGCAACTTTTGAACTCTTGATTGTGTGGATATATTTCATAATCATAAGTAACATTAAAACTTAAATAAGACAATAAAAAAAAATAAAGAAATTAAAACAAGAATCACACAAATGCCAGAATAAAACGTGTCTGGTGGATTTTCTCTCACCAGTATTATGATGCATAGCCCATTAATTAAGTACATGGGAAAATGAAATAATCCAAGTATTGAATTCAGTCCCCAAATTGCTGACTGTCTTCCAAGGTTCACATCCAGACCAAGATTCATCCCTATATATACACAGACATGAAGGATGTCAAGTAAAAATCCTTGTGTTCAAGTTTCAAAATTACAGTTCTATATTAAATATAATTATTTTTTTAATTTTCATGCCTTTAAATATTTAATCACATACTGGATTGTGCATGTACATCTTGGTTGGAAGTTTCAAACAATTTAAAATGATGACATAATTGCTCATTTTAGCAATGTCAGTAACTAACATGATCAATGGTTTGATGAGATTGATAATCAGAAATATATTTTTAAAGGTATAATAAAATTACCTTCAAATTGTAGTATTTGTTTCATAAAGCCATGAACAAATACACTTTCTTCCATTGTTGAGATTCAGAATGTGACTGAATCATTATTTTTCAGTAAGTCAAAAACTAAGGGAATAACACACAGATGTCCATTACAAGCACAGTCATGTTAGGAATTTGTAACCTAGCATAATCCAATGAGAGGTTTAGAAGTCATTCTTTCAACTAAATATATGACAGATCAATTGTATCAAATAACTGCCCCTACTAAATATCAAGTTATAGCAGAAATCATTGATTCATTAAAGATACTCTATTCTAGCTCTCACATACAAATCTGTTCATTTAGCATATATTCACTGATTGCCCTCTATATGGCAAGACAGTGAGAATAAACAGAAAACATGGTCACTACCTTCAAAGAGTTCCTATCCCAGTAAAGGAGGGAGACAGAGAAATGTACCAACACTGCAAAACACTGTAATTACTGCTCTAATAGAAGCAAATAGATGTGAGTACAAAAATTTTGTGGTGGCCCAAGAGAGGGAACTGTGAATCTACTTGGCAAAGGTGAATGGGGAGGGATCTTTAGGAAGATGCTACTTCTCATGGTAATAAAGCTTGGCGATGGCAGAGCCTTCATTCAAATTTAGATCTCTGGATTTCCAGGTAGTATTCATTGTGCTACGCTGTTCCCTAACAAACTGATCAAAGATCATGAATACTATTAGCTACAGCACACACGCATATGAGTAAGATTTAATTTAAGCAGTGTTTTGAGCATTGTCTTGCTAACAATTACCTACTACACAGAATGAAGACCTTTCCAACAACTCAGACTTTATACCTAAAGCACTTAACACTCATACACATCCATACTGGGATATGCATATGTGTGTGTACACACAGTTTCACACAGAAGCTAACAGATATCAATAGCTAGTGATTAAGTATTATTTCAAAGCTACAAGTCCAATTCTGTTTATTTACAATTACTTTGGTGCTGAAAGCTTATTAACTAACCAACTGTTAGACTATGCTGCTGCAAAACCATTATCCCAGCAGGATACTATACTTGGATTGGAACCAAAGATGAATCTTCATTATCACCTTCTTTCTTATTAACAAAAAAACATTTCAGAGGGATTACCTGGCTTAATCAGCTAATTCAATACATAACTAACTTGGCTACTTAGATTATTCAAATATACTACCCTCCTCAAATGTATGCAAAGAAAGCAATTAAAACCTCTGATGCTACGTGTGACAGGTCGGAAGTAAGTACTAGAGCACACCAAATGTCAATTCCCATCAGGTGGTGAAAGACTAAGTTTGGCACTGCAATGAATAACTCTTACTCTTCCACACAACTGAAAATGCTATAGTAATTTAGAGCCTCAAATTGGCTTTAAAGAAAGAATGACACAATATTCAGGCTCAGAGATAATAGCAATAATAATAGTTAAAGATCAGTGGACACTGTCACCCAAACAATCTTAAATGAGAAGATGCAGCTTGTGCCCAAGTCTTGTATTCTCAAAGGTCATTTAACAGGGTGTGGTGGCTCACACCTGTAATCCCAGCACTTTGAGAGGCTGAGGAGGGTGGATCATTTGAGGTCAGGAGTTAGAGAGCAGCCTGGCCAACATGGTGAAACCCCATCTCTATTTGAAAATACGAAAATTAGCCAGACATGGTGGCACGTGCCTGTAGTCTCAGCCATTCAGGAGGCTGAGGCAGGAGAATCCCTTAAGCCCAGGAGGTGGAGGTTGCAGTGAGTCGACATCGTGCCACTGCATGCCAGCCTGGGTGACAGAGTGAGATCACTCTCAAAAAAAAAAAAGAAAAAAGAAAAAAGAAAAAGAATGGACTTTAAGATAATATGAAAATTTTCGTTAAAGTGAAGCATCTATCCTCCCAGAATCAGGCATTCTTCACAGAGGTTATATTCAGCAGCATGCTCTTAGAAATAGAGCTGGTGTCTAACATTTCAGTGGTGCCAGCCAGGCTCATTCCCCAGTCCCTCAGTTATTTATGCTGCCACACATGTAACTAAAACTTCTCCTGTTATGTCACAAGCCTGGAAAAATACACTGTTATTATTCCATTATTTTTATCAACTTAAGACCACACAAGTTTTGTTAAAGGGTAAAAAATAACACCATCTTCTTTCTACGTCATGACATGCTAAGATGGAAGAAACCAAAATGCTACTATTTTTCTTCAGGCTATGCTGGTCCTGACAGGCTTTTTATCCTCCCTGATGAATCCAATAGGCTACTGTTATAAGAAGACATCTAAAGTAATATTTCTTTTCCATATGAGTTATATAATTCTAAACATCCAAACGAATTAAAGTTAGCCATTCTATTTCTAAAAGAAGTTAGATTACTGTTAAGACCTAAATCACGTCAAAATAATCACACAGAGTATAAATAGAAAAACAGAAGATATGTGTACACACACACACACACACACACATATATATGCATACACGCAAAAAAGCTTATTTTAGGAAAGACTACTGTGATGAAAGCAACTAAAGGCAGCTGAACCATGGTCACAAATTATTTCATTGTGATGAAAAGTGATCCAAAGAACTTCAGAGGTGGGGAAGGGAGTTGGTAAAGGGATTGTTGAGAAAACAGACAAGATTGTTTCTTTAAATTCAATAGTCATATTAGCAATTTATGAACTTGATTATACCTTTGAAATGAACAATAACTCAGTAACAACTCCAATAGAAAGACAGTATATTTTTATGATATGGAATAACCATATTTGCAATTAAGAGATGTAATAAACATGACTCAAAGAAGAAACAATGCATAATAAACATAAGCTGAGTACAAGTTTCTTATAAGACAAAGTTTTTTTAAAAAACTAATTCCAAAAGCCATAAAAAACCTTCATCATATTAAATCTCATTCTCAGAAAATACAAGGAAAATTCTTGTATTTTCCTCTTCCTCCATATAGAAATAACAAGAATCTTAGGACTTATAATAATACAATAAAGTAAACTAGGATTGCTAAGTTATTAGTAACATAAGTGACTCATGAAAAAGTGAGCTAATATTCTTCTAGAGTTATGCATTTATCATTATGGTTTTTTGGATTGCTTTTCTGGTCATTGATTATTGTCTTTATGTTTAAGAACTTTAGCTTTAAATCTTAAAGAAGTAATTATGTCTTTAAATCTTATATTCAAATACCTTAAAAGATTAAAAGAAATAGGTGCAACATATACCTCTTCAGACTTCATTTAACTGTATCTATTCAATGGTAGAAACTTTTTTTCTGGCGTACAGAGGATAGAGAAATAGTTATTTCCACCTATCTTTCTGTCATGAGTTAGTCCAGTATTAGCTATAAACAGAAATTGAACAAATTCTTTACAAGTTCTTTGACTCTTTGTTTCATTAAAATGCAAAAATACAATATATTTTGAAAGCAGTGTTATATCAATTATATAAATATTATTTCATACATTTATTTACATGTTATGTATATTTAATGTATGTATATGTTATGCTATTAATTTCTTTGCAAAAACAATCAAATGCATTTCACATGTTGATTTTAGATTTTTGCATACTTTCTAGTACTAAATGTAGCAAACTGCCTTTAACTGCAATTACAACTAACCAAAAATAAGTATGATTTCCACATATCAGGCTAATACTATAACAAAATATTTTAATGTATTGATTACTAAGTCACTTTTAAAAGATCTAAAATAACAAATTTAACGTATGTTATAACCAAATGAAAGCTTTGAAAATAACTATAAATTTTACTTTATTCAATTATATAAATGAATTGAAACTTGCATTTCCATAACAGCATCTGAGATGAAATTTGTTGATAAAGATTTATTTTCTTTTAATACTTCTTCCTTTCAAACAGGTACAAGACTGATTTGTCTAACCCTGGGTTCTGCTAAGTAGCAATCGTTTTATTCCAAAGATGCAGAATGGCTATCTAATCTCTGCTGCAATATCGTCTCCTAGGACACCAACATGAAGTTTCTAGAATTTATGATACATTGTCCTGGATCAACTACTACAACAAAAATTGAAAGTTTTTTATATCTCTGGAAGACCATGTCTATTGAATTCATCTGGAAATATCAAACAATTACTTTTAGACAGGAATTTACATTTCACTTGTTTTAAAAATCATATACTTCCAGTTGGCAAATGGTCACAATCTGTGTCCAGAAAATAGATGAACAACAACAAAACTCCAAAACAGTAATTTTCATCTTTAATGTGTCCTAAGAGCAGATTTCTCACTGGAAACAATGCAAGCAAGAGGAGAGTGCAGCAACATTATGAAAGTATTGAATGAAAAACATCCATCATCCTAGAAGTTAAAATCCAATGAAAATAACTTTCCAAAACAAAGGTGAACTACAGACCTCAAAATACATGTGATAATTTTTTTTTTTACATGTGATAATTAACTCAAAATGGATCACAGACCTAAATGTAGAACCGAAAACTGAAAACTTCTAAAGTAAAATAGGAAATATCTTTGTGACACTGAGGCAAAGATACATTATTAGATTTGTGCAAGTAATTGCAGTTTTTCCCATGGAAAGTAATGGCCAAAACCACAACTACTTTTGCACTAACCTAATAGCTATGACACAAAAAGCACGATCTATCAAAAATGATTAAATTAATATTATATACCCCCAAATTAAGAACTTCTCTTCAAAGGACATCATGAAAAGAATGATAAAACAAGCATCAGCATGGAGTAAAATATTTGCAAGCTGCATTTCTGATAAAATGGCTTGGATCTAGAATACATAAAGAATTCACAAAATGTGATAATAAAAAAGCTTACTATGTGAGGTTATAAATATGCTAATATGCTTGACTGAAGTAATCATTTCACTATGTAAATATATATGAAAACATTAGGTTTTACATCCTAACTGTAGAAAATATTTAAAAGGAAATAAAACAGTTGAAAAACTTTTAAAAACAATTTTTTTAAATGGGCAAAAAATGTGAATAAATGCTTCACCAAAGAAGATCTACAGAAGTCAATAAAGCATATGAAAAGATGCTCAGTAAGTCAACAAGCATATGGGAAGTATTTAATATTATTAGACATTATAGAACTGCAAACTAAAACCACAGTGTGATACTACTAAGCCTTTTAAAATGGTTAAAATGAAAAAGACTGGACCAGTCTTTCGGCTAGGATGGGAAGTGAATAGAATTCTCATCTACTGCTGTTGAGAATGTAAAATGGTATAAGCATTTTGGAAAATAGTTTAGCAGTTTCTTTTTCCCTTTTTTTTTTTTTTTTTTTTTGAGATGAAGTCTCGCTCTTGTTCCCCAGGCTGAAGTGTAATGGAATGATCTCAGCTCACTGCAACCTACACCACCCGGGCTCCAGCGATTCTCCTGCCTCAGCCTCCCAAGTAGCTGGGATTGCAGGCGCCTGCCACCACACCCAGCTAATTTTTGTATTTTTATTAGAGACAGGGTTTCACCATGTTGGCCAGGCTGGTCTCAAACTCCTGACCTCAGATGATCCACCCACCTCGGCCTCCCAAAGTTCTGGGATTACAGGTGTGAGCCACCATGCCTGACCAGCAGTTTCCTAAAAAGTTAAATACACAGCTATATGACAAAACTAGCCCATTTCTAGGTATTACTATTTACCCAATAGAAATAGCAACATAGGTCCACACAAACACTTATAACATGAATGCTCAACAGCATCCTGATGAGTAACAGCCAAAACCTGGAAACGGCCTAAATTTCCATTAACAGTGAAATGATAAATAATATTTCATGCAATGGCATTTTACTTCAGCAATAACAATAAATGCTTTATTGATTAATGCAAAAATGTGAATGACTTGAAATAATCTGAGTTTAAAATGTGATATTATATGGCAAAAGGGATTTTTTTCCAACATCATTAAGGTTACTAATCAGTTGATCTGACTTAATCAAAAGGGAGATTATCCTTGTAGACCTAACTTAATCTCATGAGCCCTTTAGATCTGGGTCTAGCAGTCAGAGACAGAGAAAATCAGGGTTTTCAAATACAAGAAGGTTTTGACACACCCGACTTTGTACACAGAGTGAACCACTTGGTAAGAATCACAGGCAGCCTCCAGAAGCGGAGAGAGGCACCTCAGCTAACAGCCAGCAAGGAAACAGGGCCTTCAGTCTAATAACTGCAAAGAATTGGATTTGCCTAGCAACCTGAATGAGCTTGAAGAAAGACTCTCAGCTCTAGATAAGGTGACAGTCCTAGCCAACACCTTGATTCGTTTTATGAGACCCAGAGCAGAGAATCCAGTCAACCCATATCCAGACTTCTCATCTACAAAACTATGAGCTCATAGTTGTTGTTTTAAGCTGCTAAGTTTGCAGTAACTTATTTTGCACTAATGAAAACTAATACACATGGTAAAACTATGGTAAAAGAAATATTGTAAAAGTATCAATACCTACCCAGCAGCAGTCTATAGAATGGAAGAAAGTGAAAAGTAGTGGATGCTGTAGAAGTCTCACTAGTTTTGACACTCACCATGCCAGTACATGACCATAGCAGTGAGAAAAAGAAAAGCAGTTCCTGATAGCTGGGAGCTTGACTGGTACTATCCAATAAGACACAGTGTCCTTCTGTTGATCACAACAGTTTCACAGAACACCAATAGCGGACAAGTCCACTCCATGACAATGACGGATCAAAATAAACACAAGACCACTTGGTGATCATGTATGAACTCAGACAAAAACAAGAACATTGTCTAAACTCCCAAAATGAACAAACATCTCTCTATCTGGGCTAATACAAGTAAGAATTACTTCCTTACCAATTACAGTTGTAGCTTCCTTTTGTTCTTCTCTCCTTCAAGCTAAGAATTCTAGGCCGGGAATGAGGGCTCAAGCCTGTAATCCCAGCACTTTGGGAGGACAACGTGGGCAGATCACGAGGTCAGGAGTTTGAGACCAGCCTGACCAACGTGGTGAAACCCCCATCTCTACTAAAAATACAAATTAGCCAGTCGTGGTGGCACATGCCTGTAATCCCAGTTACTCAGGAGGCTGAGGCAGGAAAATCACTTGAACCCGGGAAGCAGAGGTTGTAGTGAGCCGAGATCACGCCACTGCACTCCAGTCTGAGGAACAGAGCGAGACTCGGTCTAAAAAAAAAAAAAAAAGAAGAAAGAATTCTACAGATATCCAGCCATAGGATGATCTATGTTTCCAGGCAACAGAAAATCCCAGAGCAAATCCCCACTTCCTAGAACCTCTTCCTTGTTACCTGACATGAGAACAAATCCTGTAAATTCGTTCTAATACTTGCTTACTGAGATGCCCCACAGTTCCCCCACAGCATGCACTCTCATTCACTGCAATGAGTCAATCAACAGAGAGTTCTTCAACCACAGGAGGGCCCCTGGTATCCTACTGACCCCCTGCCTGGGTGCTTTCTCCTAGATTTGCTTGCTGGAATGGGGAAGGGTAGAAATAAACTGTTGGGGAGTTAACAGACTTACAAAAAGTCCTCACTCAATGGGAGGAGATGGAGAATAATATCCAAGCTTCCACACCCCTTAAAGGAGATAACTCAGAGGTCCCCAGTGGAACAGGGCCTCAAAATGTATGGATGGGCTTCAATCAACTTGTGCAGGCCAGGTCTTCATAAAGGCTGAACATGCAAGCCTCCATAACAACGGTTTCAGCACTGACCAAGTGATGAAGTTAAATATTAAAAGCTGAGACAGCCAGTGCCCTTACACAAAGGCTAGAATGTAATGAAAGCCCATCAAGAGTTCTGCCTAGGCGTGTTCTGGGCCTTGAAGCGTGAGGAGATAACGGAGGAATTCTTAACGGGACCCATTTAAGATTAAACAAGTTTTACTGAGGGTCTGAAGAAACTCCCCAGGCCTCCACAAACAAGTTTATTTGGGGCCTGAAGAAACTCCCCAAACCTCCATGATTTGGCAGGAGACAAGATAAGGGAATCATCTCAGCATCTGGACCCATTTAGATTAAGTAAATGTACTGAGGCTCCAGAGGAAGGTCTTCAGGACTCAGATCTTAGTTATAGATTTGAAGAAGTTAATCACTTATCACTTTAGATGAATGTACACTTACATGTAGACATATAGCTTAGAAGGTATATAAGCTCTGGAAAACTGTATAATTTTGAGTTGGTCTGGCGATATCTTACAGGCCTTCTCCCAGTACCTGGTTACAGAAATAAACCCCCTCTTGCCCAGTTCATCTGCATCCTGAAGGAAGCACTAAACATGGAAAGGAATAACTGTTACCAGTCACTGCAAAAACATGCCAAATTGTAAAGACCATTGACGCTAGGAAGAAAATGCATCAACTAACAGGCAAAATAACCAGCTAAAATCATAATGAGAGGATCAAATTAACACATAACAATATTAACCTTAAATGTAAATGGGCTAAATGCCCCAATTAAAAGACACAGACTGGCAAATTGGATAAAGAGTCAAGACCCATCAGTGTGCTATATTCAGGAGACCCAACTCACGTGTAGAGACACACATAGGCTCAAAATAAAGCGATGGAGGAAGATCTACCAAGTGAATGGAAAGCAAAAGAAAACCAGGGATTGCAAATCTAGACTCTGATAAAATAGACTTTAAACCAACAAATATCAAAAGAGACAAAGAAAGACATTACATAATGGTAAAGGGATCAATTCAACAAGAAAAGCTAACTATCCCAAACATATATGCACCCAATACAGGAGCACCCAGATTCATAAAGCAAGTCCTGAGAGACCTAAAAAGAAACTTAGATTCCCACACAATAATAGTGGAAGATTTTAACACCCCACTGTCAACATTAGACAGATCAATGAGACAGAAGGTTAACAAGGATACCCAAGACTTGAACTCAGCTCTGCACCAAGCAGACCTAATAGACACCTACAGAACTCTCCACCCCAAATCAACAGAATGTATATTCTTCTCAGCACCACATCGCACTTATTCCAAAATTGACCACATTGTTGGAAGTAAAGCACTCCTCAGCAAATGTAAAAGAACATAAATCACAATCAACTGTCTCTCAGACCACAGTGCAATCAAATTAGAACTTAGGATTAAGAAACTCACTCAAAACTGCACAACAGCATGGAAATTGAACAACCTGCTCCTGAATGACTACTGGGTAAATAACGAAAAGAAGGCAGAAATAAAGATGTTATTTGAAACCAATGAGAACAGACACAACGTACCAGAATCTCTGGGACACAATTAAAGCAGTGTGTAGAGGGAAATTTATAGCACTAAATGCCCACAAGAGAAAGCAGGAAACATCTAAAATCGACACCCTAACATCGCAATTAAAAGAACTAGAGAAGCAAGAGCAAACAAATTCAAAAGCTAGCAGAAGGCAAGAAATAACTAAGATCAGAGCAGAACTGAAGGAGATAGAGACACAAAAACCCCTTCAAAAAATCAAGGATTTTTTGAAAATCCAGGAGCTGGTATTTTGAAAAGATCAACAAAACTGATAGACCACTAGCAAGACTAATACAGAAGAAAAGAGAGAAGAAGCAAATAGATGCAATAAAAAATGGTAAAGGGGATATCACCACCGATCCCACAGAAATACAAACTACCATCAGAGAATACTATAAACACCTCTATGCAAATATACTACAAAATCTAGAAGAAATGGATAAATTCCTGGACACATACACCCTCCCAAGACTAAACCAGGAAGAAATTGAATCTCTGAATAGACCAAGAGCAGGCTCTGAAATTGAGGCAATAATTAATAGCCTACCAACCAAAAAAATTCCAGGACCAGATGGATTCACACCCGAATTCTACCAGAGGTACAAAGAGAAGCTGGTACCATCCCTTCCGAAACTATTCCATTCAATAGAAAAAGAGGGAATCCTCCCTAACTCATTTTATGAGGCCAGCATCATCCTGATACCACAGCCTGGCAGAGACATGACAAAAAAAAAAGAGAATTTTGGACTAATAACCCTGATGAACATAAACGCGAAAATCCTCAGTAAAACACTGGCAAACCAAATCCAGCAGCACATCAAAAAGTTTATCCACCACGATCAAGTTAGATTCATCCCTGGGATGCAAGACTGGTTCAACATACACAAATCAATAAACGTAATACATCACATAAACAGAACCAAAGACAAAAACCATATGATTATCTCAATAGATGCAGAAAAGGCCTTTGACAAAATTCAGCAGCCCTTCATGCTAAAAACTCTCAATAAACTAGGTATTGATGGAACGTATCTCAAAATAATAAGAGCTATTTATGACAAACCCACAGCCAGTATCATACTGAATGGGCAAAAACTAGAAGTATTCCCTTTGAAAAATGGCACAAGACCAGGATGCCCTCTCTCACCACTCCTATTCAACATAGTGTTGGAAGTTCTGGACAGGGCAATCAGACAAGAGAAAGAAATAAAGGGTATTCAATTAGGAAAAGAGGAAGTCAAATTGTCCCTCTTTGCAGATGATATGATTGTACATTTAGAAAACCCAATCATCTCAGCCCAAAATCTCCTTAAGCTGATAAGCAACTTCACCAAAGTCTCAGGATACAAAACCAAGGGCAAAAATCACAAGCATTCTTATACACCAATAACAGACTAATAGAGAGCCAAATCATGAGTGAACTCCTATTCACGAATACCTAGGAATCCAACTTACAAGGGATATGAAGGACCTCTTCAAGGAGAACTACAAACCACTGCTCAAGGAAATAAAAGAGGACACAAACAAATGGAAGAACATTCCATGCTCATGGATAGGAAGAATCAATATCGTGAAAATGGCCATACTGCCCAAGGTAATTTATAGATTCAATGCCATCCCCATCAAGCTACCAATGACTTTCTTCACAGAATTGGAAAAAACTACTTTCAAGTTCATATGGAACCAAAAAAGAGCCCGCATTGTCAAGACAATCCTAAGCAAAAAGAACAAAGCTGGAGGCATCATGCTACCTGACTTCAAACTATATGACAAGGCTACCACAACCAAAACAGCATGGTACTGGTACCAAAACAGAGATACAGACCAATGGAACAGAACAGAGGCCTCAGAAATAACACCACACATCTACAACCATCTGATCTTTGACAAACCTGACAAAAACAAGCAATGGGGAAAGGATTCCCTATTTAATAAATGGTGCTGGGAAAATTGGCTAGCCATATGTAGAAAGCTGAAACTGGATCTCTTCCTTACACCTCACACAAAAATTAATTCAAGATACATTAAAGACTTAAATGTTAGACATAAAACCATAAAAATTCTAGAAGAAAATCTAGGCAATATCGTTCAGGACATAGGTATGCGCATGGACTTCATGACTAAAACACCAAAAGCAATGGCAACAAAAGCCAAAATAGACAAATGGGATATAATTAAACTAAAGAGCTTCTGCACAGCAAAAAAAACTACCACATCACAGTGAACAGGCAACCTACAGAATGGGAGAAATTTTTTGCAATCTACCCATCTGACAAAGGGCTAATATCCAGAACCTACAACGAACTCAAACAACTTTAGAAGAAAAAATCAAACAACTCCATCAAAAAGTGGGCAAAGGATATGAACAGACACTTTTCAAAAGAAGACACTCATGCAGCCAACAGACACATGAAAAAATGCTCATCATCACTTGCCATCAGAGAAATGCAAATCAAAACCACAATGAGATACCATCTCACGCCAGTTAAAATGGCGATCATTAAAAAGTCAGGAAACAACAGGTGATGGAGAGGATGTGGAGAAACAGGAACACTTTTACACTGTTGGTGGGAGTATAAATTAGTTCAACCATTGTGGAAGACAGTGTGGTGATTCCTCAAGGATCTAGAACTAGAAATACCATTTGAGTCAGCCATCCCATTACTGAGTAGATACCCAAATGATTATAAATCATGCTACTATAAAGACACATGCACACATATGTTTACTGCATCACTATTCACAATAACAAAGACTTGAAACCAACCCAAATGTCCATCAATGACAGACTGGATTAAGAAAATGTGGCACATGTACACCATAGAATACTATGCAGCCATAATAAAGGATGAGTTCATGTCCTTTGTAGGGACATGGATGAAGCTGGAAACCATCATTCTCAGCAAACTATTGCAAGGACAGAAAACTAAACACCACATGTTCTCCCTCATAGGTGGGAATTGAACAATGAGAACACTTGGACACAGGGAGGGGAACATCACACACTGGGGCCTGTCGTGGGGTGGGGGGATGGGGGAGGGATAGCATTAGGAGAAATATCTAATGTAAATGACGAGTTAATGGGTGCAGCAAACCAACATGGTACGTGTATACTTATGTAACAAACCTGCGTATTGTGCACATGTACCCTAGAACTTAAAGTATAATAAAAAAAAAAGGAGATTATCCTGGATTATCTGAGGGAGCCCAGTCTAATCACAAGGATCTTTAAAATGTATAAGAGGAGGTGAAAAAGTCAGTACACACTGAAGCCATGTGAGAAAGACTCAAACGGCTTTGCTGGCTTTGAAAATGGAAAGGGACAACAAGCCAAGGAATGGGGACAACCTCTGGAAGATGGAGAAGGCAAGAATATGAACTCTCCCCTAGAGCCCTTAGAAAGTGATATAGGAGTTAAGGTATCACTTAGGCAGATAGTAACGGTATGGGAGTCCTCGGTAAGGCTTTTCTTTTTCATGAAAAGCAGCCCCAAATCATTTTCTAACAAAAAGCAGCCTGTAAAGTTGAGCCATAGACAGAATAGACAAGCAAGCTGGGAGCTTCCATGGGTGAATGCCGTCAGGAACTAGGGACTAGTGACATGTTCAAGATGGCATCTCCATCTACCCTTCTCTGCCAGCCATGTGTACAGTAAGAAGCAGACAAGATGGCACTGGCCAAGGGGAGAGTTCATTTGCATAGTAAGATTAGGGTGGGGCAACCAGCCTTCCTCTTGTGCTATGTAAACATCATACCTGATTAAACCAATCTGTGAGCCCTACATACATCAGACACCACCTCCTCAAGCCGGACTATAAAATCTGGCACATTCACTGCCAGTTCGTCCTTTCTGCTCAGAAGAACCCTCTCTATAGATAGAGAGCTGTTTTTTTCTCTTTTCTTCTGCCTACTAAGCCTCCATCACTAAACTCTTTGTGAGGGTCTGTGTCCTAAATTTTCCTGGTGTGAGACTACAAACCCCAGGTATATATCCCAGACAACTTAGCTGCTTCAAGAGGAATGCAGCACTGTTGACCATTTGATTGCATCCCAGTGAGGCTCATTATGTTTGTGTGTAATGTATGTATGTATGTATTTAGTAGAGATGGGGTCTCTCTATGTTACTCAGGCTGGTGTCAAACTCTTGTCCTCAAGCTATCCTCCCACCTCAGCCTCCCAAAGCTCTAGGATTATAGGCATGAGCCCCTGTACCCAGCTAAGACCCACTTTGAAATTCTGTCCTATAGAATTGTAAAATAAAAAAACTGTGCTGTTTTCAAACTACTAAGCTTGCAGTAATTTGTTATAGCAGCAATAGAAAGCTAATACAGTTACTTATATGCACAAGATGGACCAAAGTGTGCTAATACAAGTTAAACATCCTTAATCTGAAAATCTGAAATCTGAATTGCTCCAAAATCCAAAACTTTTGAGCACTGACATAATATCACAAGTGGAAAATTCCACACATAAGTACTTAACACAAACTTTGTTTCATGTACAAAGTTATTAAAAATACCTTCAGGCTATGTGTATAAGGTATTTATAAGGCATAAATGAATTTTGTGTTTAGACTTGGGCCTAAGCCTCACGATATCTTATTATGTATATGCAAATATTTCAAAATTTAAAAAAAATCTAAACTCTGTGAAACACTTCTGGTCCCACACATTTCATATAAGGGATACTCAAACTCTAGAACGGATGGGAAAAAAGAAATAGTGATAACAAATAATGAGACTTTTATTGACAGGAAAAGAAAGGAAAAGAAAGGAGGAAGGAAAATACTGCCTTGTGAAAGAAACCAAGTTCACGCTTAGGATGACTATAGGGTTATATCACTGCATCCAATGTCTAACAAGCAGCCTGAAAAATGAGAATAAAGCATAGGTGAATAGTTAATTACACAGATATAAACGTAGGGGACAAGTCTGTAATCTTAAATTAAATTGATTTCCTAAAGAGGAGTTTACATAAAAGATCAGGAAAACAGACTGAAACATGAACATTTTGAGGACGGGACAAGGAACGGTGAGGTAGGAGAACCAGTCAGTGCAGTAGTACAGAAGTCAAGAAAGAACGAAGTTGCAAAATGCAGCTGGTTCTCAAAAGTTCTAATTGCAGCCATAAAGAACGGGCCTAATAAATGTTTATTTAGGTTGAACAATTAGTGTCATAAACCCTTCAAGACTTCACAGTAGAGGAGTGGAGGAAGTTAAATGCTTATCTTATGTAAAAACAGGCTTTAGCAGTTCCCACCCACTTGCTCCTATGCTCCTACATCCCTGAGTCCCTGCGAGCCATCTTTATTTTTACTCCACACCCATCTGGCCACAGAATTTAGCCTTCTTTAAATTCATCTGAAATCATGCACCTATGCAGGGGAATTAACAAACAATGCAGAGTTACTGAAGCTTTTTAAGAATATGAAGTGGTAGAATTATAAATCACAGCCTCCATAAAACAACTTAAAGACTCCAATTAGATACAGAACCTATAGTCTCCCAAAAGCTCCCTTCTCAGCCACACCACACTGGTGATTCTCTTTATTCTCTCTCTCCTTTGTTCTTTTTTTTTGAGACAGGGTCTCACTCTGTCACCCAGGCTGGAGTGCAGTGGTGTGATCTGGGATCACCGCAACCTCCACCTCCCAAGCTCAAAGGATCCTCCCACCTCAGTCTCCTGAGTAGCTGGGACTACAGGCATGCACCACCATACTCAGCTAATTTTTGTTTTGTTTATTTGTTTGTTTGTTTTCTAGAGGCAGGGTTTTGCCATGTTACCCAGACTGGTCTTGAACTCCTGGACTCAGGAGATCTGCCTGCCTTGACCTTCCAAAGTGCTGGGATTACAGGCAATGTGAGCCACTGCACTCAGCCTGGATTTTCTCTAGCACTTTAAACTCCATCACCTTCCAAATGGTGAACAAGAATTAAAGTGCTCTAAAATTCCATTGTCCCGAGTGGTAGATAGTAGTCATATGTGCTACTGAGCACTTGAAATGTGGCTGGACCAAACCAAAATGTGCTGGAAGTGTGAAATACACACTGGATTTCCAAGATTTTGTATAAAAAAAGGATGTTAAGGTATCTCATTAACAACTTTTTATATTGATTGCATGTTGAAATGATAATATTTTGGTTATACTGAGTTAAATAAATATATTATTAAATTAATTTCACCTTTTTTTTGGGGGGGGGGACAGAGACTCAGTCTGTTGCCCAGGTTGTCTCAGCTCACTGCAACCTCTGCCTTGCTGATTCAAGCCATTCTCCTGCCTCAGCCTCCTGAGCAGCTGGGATTACAGGTGCCCACCACCACACCCTGCTAATTTTTTTTTATTTTTAGTAGAGATGAGGTTTCACCATGTTGGCCAGGCTGGTCTTGAACTCCTGACCTCAAGTGATCCACCTGCCTTGGCCTCCCAAAGCGTTGGGATTAGAGGCGTAAGCCACCATTCCCGGCCTCCTTTCACCTTTTTAATGTAGCTAGCAGAAAATTTAAAGTAGCCGCCATGGCTTATATTATATTCCTATTAGACAGCACTGTTCTGGAAGTAAAAAGAACTTCATGTTAATAAGACTAACCCTCCATGGAATGCAGTTTAAGAATAATCTTCTAAGAGGCTAATCAAGTTACTTCTTACAAAAAGAAAACAAAACACAGAAACTTTGACCCAAAAGGGATTTAAAAGCCAGGTGTTAAACGAGCAAAATATTTCTCCATCTCATTACATATGCCACCTCTTTATGAAGAATTTTGCCCCATGCCAATTATCAGTACTGGGAAAGAAGAGGAGTCAGGGCTGGTGTCCACGTGGCCCAGTTCTGTGAACCTCTATCCATTTAGGAGACAGCAGAGAAAAGCTGATAGCCCTGGAAGTCAAGCAACCTATAGGGGAACTGAATCTATAGTCATAGCCTCATTAGCACAGCCTATAGCTCCCATTGCATCCTGTAGTTAATTCCCTTATCATTAACACAAATCACACTGTAATTACTTGTATAATTAATTATCTCCACCACACAAGGCTGTGAGCTTTGTGAGGGCAGGGATCCATGTCTGTCTTGTCATCCACATATCCACAATACACAGTAGCATGCAGAATAAGTGCTCAATAAGTATTTATTAAATGGATATTTAATGAAAATCAAATAAACTAGTTTTTCTGCTCAGTGCATCTGGAACCATATATCTATCAATGAACTTCCTAGTTTGAAAATGCTATATAACCTATTCCTTATGGAAGAGCTAGAAAAGTGACAACTGATGACTATATATAAATGGATGATTCCAATGATAGTAGATGATATTAATAAGAATATTAATAGCTAACTGTTACTAAGTGTTTGTCAGGTAATAGGTGTTGTGCTAACCATTTAACTATCTTTAAACGTCTTTCACTTACTCATTACCACAATTTACCACGTAGATACTACTGTCATTCCCATTTCACAGATGGGGAGATTGAGACTTAGAGAATTTAAGCAATTTGCACAAAGACACTCAAAGAGCAAGGGGTGGTGCAAGGATTTAAATTTAATCTGACACTAGAACCTGAGGCTTAACTATGTGAGATGATTCTTCACAGACACGTGACTAAGTAACATCAATTGACACGAACGACATTGTTGATCACTCCTTCCTCCTTTAAACACTGTCTTCATCTGGCTTTTAGACTATACATTCCTGGACCCATCCTATGTCAATAGCTGCTTCTTCTAAGTCTCCACTGTTGGTTTCTCTTTCTCTCTTCAGCAAGTCACAAGACTTGATTACCTAGGACATCCTAAAATACATAAAAAACACGTCCCAAAAATTGCCCCTGGGAAATGGAAGGCAGGCATTTAGCCACAGGTGCCCATTCCCCATTGGTGGATCATTGCCTGGGGGTGTTAACTCCACCAAACTTTCCAAGGGCCAGGTGTGTGTGTGCGTCACGAGTGATGGCATCTCAACCCTATCTGAGCACTGTTCCTGAACAGGAGACTTGCTGATGTTCACAAAACAATGTCACTGTTCTATCAGGCCAATTGCCTCCAGTTGACACAATATACGGTAGGAGCAGTGGAATCCCATGGTCATGTGCCATTGTCACACTTCTTTTACCATAAAGTGTATCCTTCAGTTGGAGGCAATACTTCAGAAAATCATGTGTTTGGGCTGGGTGTGGTGGCTCATGCCTGTAATTGCACCATTTTAGGAGGCTGAGGTAGGCAGATCACTTGAGGTCAGGAGTTCACAACCAGCCTGGCCACCATGGTGAAACTGTGTCTCTACCAAAAACACAAAAAAATTAGCCAGGTGTGGTGGTGGGCGCTTGTAATTCCAGCTATTCGGGAGGCCGAGGCAGGAGAATGGCTTGAACCTGGGAGGCAGAGGTTGCAGTGAACTAAGATTGCGCCACTGCACTCGAGCCTGGGCAACAGAGTGAGCCTCTGTGTCAAGGAAGGAAGGAAGGGAGGAAGGAAGGAAGGGAGGGAGGGAGGGAGGGAGGGAGGGAAGGTGGGAGGGGAGAGGAGGGAAGAAGGGGAGAGAGAGAGAGAGAGAAAAGAAAAGAAAAAAGAAAGAGGGAGCGAGAGAGGAAGGCAGGGAGGAAGAAAGAAAGAAAGTCAGTCAATCATGTGCTTGTAACTCTATTAGATAATGGCACTGGCAGAAGCACCGTGAACAAGACCAGTCATATCAAGAGAAGTGTCAGTTCCGTAAGTACAAACCACGACTCTCTCCAAGAAGGAAGGACTTTTGTGTAATCAGTCAGCAACTGTCTGCTCTCCTTATGGAATTTACCATCAATCTTTGCTGCTGATGGGCTAGACATCCAAAGAGGCAGTAGTCATATCAGCTTTAGTAAGAAAGAGCCTTAATTGTTAGGTCATGCACATGTCCTCCCCTTAATATCACTAAGAAAGTCCTTGTTGTCTTCTGACTGCAAAGGAACCCACTTCCAGAGTTCTGAGGAGCTGCATTTTAGACTTTCTTCTTACATCAAATTTCTTAGCTTGGTTTCCCTCAAAACCTGAGACAACTACTTATGTGGGGACAGGTAATTTGGGATGTGATCCTAGTGAGAAACAATGAGAGAATGGAAAGGAGAATATAGACACAATACAAGAATGTGTTATTGAAGTTGCTGTTGTGAGAAACCAGAATTCAATTTCACTGGTACTTTCTGAAAAACACACAGAATGGCCTACAAAACTGATCTTGCTCAAGCGTAAGAAGCAGGAGAATTTATCCATCAGCGACTGTCACCCCTTGGTTGAAGCGCCCCAGATGTGTTGACTTACCAGCACTTCAAAGCTGTGCAGGGCAGGAGCTGAGAGAGCTACTGCTGGAATCTGTGAAGTCCGAAGAACCTCAGGGAAGAAAGCAAAGAGGCCTGGTAAATGTGGGAGAGGAGAAGCTGTCAGGGGGATGAATGTGGAAGATTGCATGAAACTGCACCCCCCACAACCAAGACAGAAATGAGAGGTGATGCTCAGAAGATGTGAGTCAAGACACCAAAGGTTTCTGACACTACAGGATTATTAATTTCTTAAAAATTTAAAACCAATTCATAGGGCCAGGCGCGGTGGCTCACACCTATAATCCTAGCACTTTGGGAGGCCGAGTGGGTGGATCACTTGAGGTCAGGAGTTTGAGACCAGCCTGGCCAACATGGTGAAACCCCATCTCTACTAAAAATACAAAAATTAGCTGGGCATGATGACAGGCGCCTATAATCCCAGCTACTTGGGAGGCTGAGACAGGAGAATGGCTTGAACCCAGAAGGCAGAGGTTGCAGTGAGCCGAGATGCGCCACTGCACTCCAGCCTGAGCGACAGAGTGAGCCTCTGCCTCAATCAATCAATCAATCAATCAGTAAAAAACCAATTCATAGCTGCAAGTCTTTTTTTTTACCACATGGTTATCACAAGAGTAAATGAGAAGTATCGTAAGAGAGTCGATATTTATTAAACACCTACTCTGTAATAAGTACTACTCCAGATAGTCTCTCGTACATTTCACATTTGACATGTAAAAGTATTTCACTGACTTGGTAGTCAGAGAAGAGCCAGGTGACATTTGAGCAGTGACTGGAAAACAATGAGGAAGCAAGCTCTGTGGACATCTGAGAGGGCAGTGTTCCATGCAGAAGGAACACCAGCTACAAAGCACTGATGCTTGCTGTGCTTGGAGACAATTAGAAAAGCTCCGCAGTGTAGCTTGAATGTGACCCCTCAAGAACAAGTTCAGTCTTAAAAGTCAGAATAAGAATTTTGAACTTTAATGTGCTGGTAAGCCACTAAAAGGTTCTGCACAGAGGAGTGGCATATTCAAGTTCTAACGGGATCACTCTAGCTGCTGAAGGCAACTATGTAGAGAAATAAAGGGAATGTAGAAAGCTATGCTCACAGCTACTGCAGTAGTCCAGGCATGAGCAGATGGTACTTCGTAACACCTCTTGGACCTTAAGTTTTTTATACTGCCATTTACTTTCTCATGGAAACCCCTAATTTCTTCAGGGCAGGAAGCTCATATGCATAGTTTATGAATATGACCTATACATATGCCCATTTAATAGATGCTTGATAAATAACTATCATATAAATGGCTAACAGTGGTACTAAATCCACATTATACAGTGACGATATGACATCACTGAAAGGTTTTGTCATTTACTATCTCTTGAGGAAATTTAAGTTCTCTAAGCCTCCATTTCAACCTTCCTAAATGTTGCTAACACCAGCCTAACAAGGTTGGCAAGTATTAAATGAAAATGTCTACCCAGACCTTTTTTTCTCACCACCAAAGTAGGTGCCTTGCTTTATTACAAACTCTCAATCCCAATACAAGGCACAAATGCTACCCTTTCTGAAGAGTGCCTATAAAATTTTAAAAGTTGTACATAACTGACTGGATTCTAACATATATATTAATCCAATTTATCCCTTTCTGGTATCCAAGGCATGCTTTCAAAAATTGTCCATCTTCGTTACAGTAATATTTTCCTTAAGTGTTCTCTGAAAACGGCTCATCCCCAAACCGTCTTGGATTTTACATTATTACATCTCAGTAGTGATAGATGTGGCCCTAAATGCGGGGAAAACGTTTACAAACATTTTGATGGCTGGTCCTCAAGCTTTGAGATTTACCTTCCAAGAATTAAGCAGCACTATCAAAACCATGCTGCAAGGACCACGGTTGCTGCAGCTACAGGATGAGTAATAACGGCAGAAGCAACACAAGCTTTACTTCGGCCCATCTTCACCGGAGAAGCCCGTATGAACCCGGCAAAAACATAAAAACAGGTACTGTGACTTTGCCGTATCTCATTTACATCAAGTAGCAAGAATAAGGAAGCCAAGGATTTTAAAATCTGGCTCCAACATTCTCCACTTGGTCGCGTTCTCAAATCTCAGCCCAGGGCCGCTGACGTAAAGCCGCCTCTCGTGGGCACCACGGGCTCGGGGGTAGCCGGCAGCTGAAATCCGGGGGGCTTCAGAGGCTTGGAGGCCAGGAGCAGGCAGAGCGCCGATGGGATAACGAGATTCTCCAGCAGATCGGCGCTCACCGCCCTACTCCATTTCAGCGGGTAGAGGTAAGGGCTGAAAGGTGACCCTCGCACCGCCGGGCCCACCTTGGCAGTGCCGGCCTTGCAGCTCTACCCGATAGAGCATGCGCGGGAGGTAACGGCGAGCACGCTGGCGGCAGCCACAGGCCTGTCGGGAGGCGGGGCCACGCGTGTGCGCACGCGCGCAGGGACACATAGGCGGAAGTGTCCCGCGGCCGCCGGAGTAGAGAGTGGTTTCCGGGGAGGCGACCGCCGCGGTGAAAGTGCAGGAGTGGGAGAGGAGGAAGAGGAGGTGATGGCGACAGACCTGGGGAGGGGGAGATGCTCCGTCTGGCTGAGGTGCCACCCAGGCTGCGGTCATCCTTCCGGGTGACATACCGGCCTTGGGGTACGCGTGCCTTCGGGGCCTTTCCTGTGTTTGGGACCCAGATCTCCTCTCCTCCAGAAAACTTTGACACTGCCCATCTTCCTCATCCAGAAGGAGCATTCGAGGAGTGGATGAGGTCGGGATGGAAGGAACGGGTGACTCCCTTTTTTTAAAGAGCGGAAACCAGCCGGGCGGTTTCCAGGGAGGAGCATCTGTACCTCCTCGCCCGTTTCTCGCCCTCGGGCTGGCGAGAACTCCCTCAGATCCCAATCCGTGGACTCGCAGGGGTGAGGTGACCTCAAGGGGTCTTTTACGCTGTTCTCGGGGTCTCTGGAGAACTGTCATTCACCTGGATACCTCCAGACTGTATTTGCAGTTAACTGTTTCCTGGTTCCGTGTTTATTAAGTAGGGGCACTCCAAGATACTCTTATCTTCATTTGGCTTTATGTAGAATGTGATTGTTCTGGCTGGGCTATTAAATTTATGGCATAAACTTCCACTAGAAGTTCTGCAGGTTTCCTCCAGTCTTTGCAACTGAATTTTCTCTCCCGTCTTTTTATGATTTTTTAAGGAATATTGAAAGTAAAAGATGGAATGATTTGATGTGCTAACAAAATCTTAAGTGTTGAGTATCTGCATTTTTTCTACATTAGGATATCAGAAGGCTAGAACTGTTTTTTAATTAAGCAAATTGAGATAGTTTGGAACTTGGAAGAGAGACAGCATTTCAAAATAATTTATACAGCGTTATTTTTACGTAATTACTTAATATATAGATTAAGTCCTAGTGTTAACTTTTTCTCTTGGGAAGAGAAAAAAAGAATAGTCTTCAAAAATTAGCACAGGGTTTCTCCACCTTTGTACAAAGAAATGAGATGGAACTTTGTTTTTTTCTGTTTTATAATCGTACACCATAGGCCATGATTGATTCCGGAGCGCAGTTAATCAAGGCATAATGGCATGGTAAGATTCTTTTATTTGTAACGTTGAGCGTGGCAAAATATAGTTAAAATCACGTTTTTTCAGGTTAATGACACCGTAATGACATTTTTTTTCATATTCTACCTTGTTTGTTGTGGGACTTTTGTCCTTCAGATTGGAAAACTCAAAAACTGAAATAATTGTGACTTCAATAGGTTATTGTAACTCAACATTATCACTAATTTTCATTTTTAAATATACACTGATGCCGGAAACGGTACCTTTTTATTCCATTTTAGCAATTGAAGTTGATTATCTGTTGAATTTAGGAAGAGGTCTCAGGCAATGATACACATCTGTGATTTTTTAATATATATATATATATATATTAGTTTCAAGGATTACTGTGAGCTTCAAAAGCAAAGCACAATCTTGATCATTTAGTCTGAAAACTAATTTTAATTCCATGCTTCATTTTTGCCCCCTGCACCACAAGGAGTTTGGCCCATTTTTTTTTAGATGAAGGTTAATATCAATCATTAATGTTTGAAGTGGAAGGGATATGGCAAACATTCCCCAATGATCCTAGTTGTTAGATATCAGCAGTCTTCATCAGTCACACTTTCTCACTAGTGATGTTCTTATTAATAAAACAGCATTCTAAAGGCAAGGCTTTGGTGGGCAAGTTTTATGAGACTGATGCCTCAAGCAAAGGAAAAGCAAATTTATTTTCATGTTCATTTCAAATGTTTTGTGGGGAGTTTCAGTAGCGATGTCGGTATTTTGGCACACATGTAGAAAAGACAGTGATAGAGAGATTTCATTCTGCACATGTGGCCTAGATCTGCAGCACGTAAAGTTGCCAAGAAGTGTATTAGAAGTGGTAAAGTGTTGGAAAGGAGCTGAATAACGTTGATTAAATAAATGTTGCTTGCTGGCCTGGCGCGGTGGCTCACGCCTGTAATCCCAGCACTTTAGGAGGCCGAGGAGGGCGGATCATGAGGTCAGGAGATCAAGACCATCCTGGCTAACATGGTGAAACCCCGTCTCTACTTAAAATACAAAAAATTAGCCGGGCGTGGTGGTGGGTGCATGTAGTCCCAGCTGCTCAGGAGGCTGAGGCAGGAGAATGGCATGAACCCGGGAGGAGGAAGTTGCAGTGAGCCGAGATTGCGCCACTGTACTCCAGCCTGGGCGATGAGGGAGACTCCGTCTCAAAAAAAATAAATAAATAAAATAAAAAAATAAATGGTGCTTGCTAAAGAGCGGTAGAGTCCTTCATTTAATCTTACATTTTTGTTATGTGCTAGAACACCATATGAAGATACCTCTTGCTTTAAGGATTTCATAGGCTTTTAGGAGAAACAAGTATAAAAACAAAAAAGCTATACCATTATAATTTAGGAATTTGAAAAATATGTATAATATGATATTAGGGTACAGGACATCAACTTGTTTTTAACTTCGAGGCCTTATTCATGGATGCAGCACGATCAGACTTCACGTTGAGCCATGCGACAGATGGGTCAGAAAGGGAAGAATTAATTATAAACTGTCTAGTAATCTAGGCAAGAGAGAATGGCTGCCTGATGGAGTAGGGTCCAAAACAGATTTTAGATATAGTTATAGATGTAGAGTTAACAGGAATCTTGGCAAAGTAAAGAACGTGAGGAAAAGCAAAGATTGTTAAGATAACTCCCAGATTTTTAGCTTATGTTTCATATTAGGTACTGTTAAGTGAGATTGGGAATATAGGAACCAACAGTAGATTTGTTTTGAGGGGAAAATAATCAGCTTTGGCCATTTTAAATATGAGATGCCAGCAGAGCCTATGAGTGGAGGTATCAAAGAAGCATTTAGACACAGAACTCTGGATCTCAGGAGAGAAGGCAGCGTTGGAAATTCAGGTCTGTATTTCCAGCTGCACATTAAAGGGGTGAGTCATCTTGAGCACACCGTATCACCCTAGCAATATTTCTAAATACCATATCACCCTAGCAGTATTTCTAAAAAGTTGAAGGATGACAACTAACACACTTTTTGGACTGTCATATGCCAGGCAATGTTACATTTATTTTGTACAGTCCTAACCAAAATCCTGTGATAGACACATTTTTAACTCCTCCCACTTTTGAAGGTACAGAACCTAAAGCTCAGAAAAGTTAAACGATTTGCCCAAGGCTTCTCAGCTAATAAGTAGCAAAGCCAGAACTTGAACTCATATCTGTCAAAATTCCAAAGCATGGGGAAAGCATTATGTTATACTGCTTTCTTATACTATTACCTATAATTGTATTGAGTCGTTACAATATGCTTGGCAGTTTGCTAAATTATAAACATCTCAGAAGAAGGTGACTTTGGGAAAGCGTGACCTTCTGGAGAAATGTTTTGATGCCAATAAAAGCAGGAAAGATATTTTCTAGTTTTCTTTATTCTGTATGTATGTGTAAATATATAAGCATTGTTTGTAAATTTCCCCACTCTTTTTCTATAATATTTTCAGTTTTACTGATAAAGTTTGCCAGTACCACCATCCATTTCAAAAATCATATCCAAGCAGAAGGTGAGTGACTGCAAGCTGAAGTTTGAAGGTATCAAGAGGAAGGATCAGTTTATTTGGTTCATCTGAATATCACATCAGAGTATATGCCAGGTATCAAGGACACAGAGACAAATAAGATTTGAATCTTGCCTTTCAAGTTCTGTTTTCTAATAACTGGGAGGATTAGTGATGGTGTCACAAAGGAGGGGATAGTAAAGCTGAACTTCAAACCTGACCTTGAGAAAGAAGACCTCAGACTGAAAGGACATCATGAACAGAAGGCAGGGGTGTTTGAAAGTCTCTGGTGTATTTCAGGAGTGAAACATGGGTGGTTGATGGCTTTATTGAGAGTGGAGGGAGAGCAAACTTAGAAACCTATGTGAGGCCGGGTTTATTTGAATGGTACTCTATATCCATGCCCACACAGAGAAAGGAGTAAATCGTTAAGGTTTTCATCTCTTCGTTTTGAATGTAGATTCAAGGACAGATTTGACCAAATATTTAGGAGAGATCATTTAAAGCATGGTTTTAAAAGAAAGTCACATCTCAAAGATGTTCTGCGAGATGACATAAAAAGTCTTACAGATGACAGTGATTGAAACATAATGTGGGGAGCAAGAACAAAGGAAAGCGAAGAATAAACAAGAGGAGCGCAGTAAACTTCATGAAATTACTTTCCTCTTTAGGAATATGGCAGGTGCTCTATAAAATGTTATGGTGACTGCGTGTTTTTAGTGACAAGTGGTATTCAGATCCTTGACCCCTCCTTTAATTCCTAAGGATGACCTGGCTAACCTCTGTAAATTAGCACACTAGAAGTGATCGTGAAGAGGCGACTCTAATTTTGGCCATTGTAAACCATCTTTTAACAGTTTTTTAAAAAAAATTACCAAAGGAAAACACTGTCAAAATTATTCTTATTTCTCTTTATGCTGCAGAGTTTAAATTTTTGTTCCCACTGGAATTAAAAACAGATCAGTCATTTCTAAGAAAATAACTTCTTTTACATAGGTTTGTTCTATACTTTGTCATAATTCTTCAGTCTGTCCTCAGTCTTTACATGGAGTTCAGTTTATATAAATCCAAAGAGAAATTGGTGGCTTCATAACTTTTTTTAAACTGACCAAAAATGACTTATTTTCTCCAGCCTTTTACATCCCAGAAGAATGTAAATTAAATTAAAATGATTTGCTCCAGAGGAAGAAAACGTTTTTTAACCTAAGAGAAGCTACTGCTGAAGCATATTGTGCTTTCTGTAGTCTGTGATAAATCTAGCTTTGTAAGGACCTTAGTTTTGGGGGTTTTGTTTGTTTGTTTGTTTGTTTGTTTCCATTTATTTTCTAGAGACAGGGTCTGGCTCTGTCGCCCAGGCTGGAGTGCAGTGGTGCAATCATAGATTACTGCAGCCTCAAACTCCTGGACTCAAGTGATCCTCCTGCCTCAGCCTCCTGAGTACCTAGGACTACAGGTGTGCACCACCATGCCCAGCTAATTTTTTTATTTTATTTTATTTTATTTTGTAGAGAGAGCATCTTGCTATGTTGCCCAGGCTGGTCTTGAACTTCTGGTCTCAAGCAATCTCTCTGCTTCAGCCTCCCAAAATGTTGGGATTACAGGCATGAGCCACCACACCCAGCCTTTGTTTTTTTAGTTTATTTTTTAAATGTCATTAGCAAATATATCTTAGAATTATCTTAGTATTTAAAGGAGAATTACTTTGTTTTTACTCTTCTACAAATAAAGATTGACTTTAATGTTGAAGATGTTATGCATCAACTATATATATAGATGCAAAGGCATGTTCTTTGATGAAATACTAGCTTTTGTTGCTGTGGAAATAAGTATGGTTTATATTCAGTTTAGTGATGTACTAATCGTTATCAACTGTAGACAAATTGTTTAAAGATTGTAGGCATATTGTTTTTGATGGTTTGGAACCTAGAATACAGGAATTAATATACTAATATCCAGAGAGAAGCAGACATTTGTATAATTTTAAAGTATGATTTGGAATATTATTTGGAGGATTACACTTTATCATCTAAATGTTTTCTTTTACTTGCTATTTCCTTCTCTAGGACTTGACACAGCAAGCAAGAGACATACAGGACAAAAGAGTCCAGGAAACCCACAAAGATAACTCTGAAAGCATTGAATGCAGCAAAATAACAATGGATCTAAAGTTCAACAATTCCAGGAAATATATTTCTATCACTGTGCCATCCAAAACCCAAGCAATGTCACCACACATCAAGTCAATTGACGACATCGTGGTACTTGGCATGAATCTCAGCAAGTTTAACAAACTTACTCAGTTTTTCATATGTGTTGCTGGAGTTTTTGTATTTTACCTAATTTATGGGTATTTACAGGTAAAAAAGTTATATGTTTGTAATATGTTAATTATTTATAATAATTGCAGTCAGTATGGGCACTTAACAGTTTTGCCCGAGATAGTCACTTACGGGATACTGACTGATTCATAAATTTGAGTTTTTTAGTATAGTAGTAGAAAAGAGCTTCTTAAAACAGAAAACAGATCAAAATTTAAGAGTTAAATATTTTAAGTGGGGAGGAGTTACATGTAGAGACTACCTTGAAAAATTGTAATTATGAAAATTAATTTTTAAATATTTAACAAAATGTCGGTAATAATTGCAACCACGTGTTTCCAAGAGAAATAAATGATTCAAATACTGATTGATGTCTTGGAACGTTATTGAATGATAGTGTACTTTACTCGATTCTTGGAGCTCAATAATAAAAGATCATTTTTGCAAAAATATATCAGGATATTTTATGGTTTTCTAAAGGTATCTCTTTAATCCTATAATATTTGAATTATTTCTTTTTTAAACACCCCTTATATTCTCATTCTTATTTGCTTTGTCTTCTAATTTTGCCAGAATCTTATTGTTCTGTGATTTTTTGCTGTCACAAAACATTTCTAACACTGCAACAATTTGTCTCATATTTACATTATATTTGGAGAAGTTGTATACCTTTGGCCAGGAGCAAATTTCTGACCTTCAAAGACATGGGCTGGATGGGTGAGGATCTGGGCTAGTGAAAACAGGATGTTGGAATGGGTTCTAATTTTATTAATGGTCATTTAATTCATGAATATTTTCCCATAACAAGAGAAAGCCTTTGTAATTCAAGGAAAGGAAAATGATGTATTTTCTTAAAACACAGATAATATTTCCAGTATTCTTTAGTACTAAAAAGTTAGTGAATTTAAAAATTGTATTCTTTTTCATTGTCTTGTAGAGATGAAATATCAAGGGAAATGTAAGTGAACATGGAATTGTGACTTTTTTAGTTAGCTAGCTTGCAAGAATGCTATGAAGAATTTTAATGTAAAACAAAAATGAATTACAAATTTTAATATTTATAATAACTGATATTCCACTAGTAGGTGATATAAAACTTGAGATGCCACAATGAAGAACAATTAAAAATAGAGATTAGACTTTCTTGTTGAGAAACATTTTAGAAACATTTTTTTCTTCAGTATACCACTGTTACCAAATAGCTTGGGAACAGAGTTAGCCATTGCAATGGAAAATGAATTTGAAATTTGCCCTGTAAGTTTAATTAAATACATTTTCTCTAAATAATCATATATTTTAGTTTCTAATTAGTTTATGCAAAGTTTTTTTAAGTTACACAAACCCCTGCTAATTATGTTTATAACTTAACCACTTTCATTTTGTGAAAACTGACATTGCTACTGTTACATATAATTACATATCAAAATAGTTCAGAGAAAATGGTTAGGGTTTGGTAATGAAGTGTTTTTTAATAGATGTACACATATTCATACATACACTTCATTTATTTGGTTTGATTTATTGATCAATTTGATTTATTCAATTACAAAAACCAGATAACTATTAGAATACCTCATAGTGACTTGTTAAGAATGGCTTATTAATAACGGATATAAATATTAATAATATGTTTAGGCAAATTAACCATTTCCTCTAAAAGAAGGTTTATATCATCTATGGCACAAGAATTTCAAAAAATAACATTGTCAATATGAAAGAGCTTCTGACCTCTCTAATTTACATTTTGTTGTTGTTGGAGTTGGGGCTTGGTTTCTTTAAAAATGGTGTGTTTATAAGAATGTAATTTTAGGAAATTAATGTGCTACCTTGGACTTAACAGTGTTCATGTGTCTTTTGACAGGAATTAATATTTTCAGTGGAGGGTTTTAAGTCCTATGGCTGGTACCTTACCTTAGTGCAGTTTGCCTTTTACTCCATATTTGGCCTAATAGAACTTCAGCTTATTCAGGACAAAAGGAGGAGGTATGTGGTTTGTTTTTATTTTTTGATATTTCACTCGTATTAGTTGAATTTTTTTGGCATACTGAATATGCATGAAATTTCTACTTCTATTAACAAAATATCTAATAAGCACAATCTCTTGTCGGTATAACCAACTTAATACTAAATACATTTTATTCATTTATACACTGAAAAAAATGAAGTCGCTCCTTAAATGCGGTATTACAAAAAAAAAAATAATAGCTTTAGGCTCAACTTACAGTGTTGCATCTTCTTAAAACGTGATAAAAAACAGGATGTACATACTTGGTTTTTATAAATCTGCTGAAGTAGGTGCAGTTACTGATTTATAGTGCAACTAGCATCACTATAGTGGTGAAATGAAATAGCAGGACGGGTTGAGCATCCCTAATCCAAAAATCCAAAATCTAGAAATGCTCCAAAATTAGAAAAGTTTTGAGTGCCAATGTGACACAAGTAGAAACTTCCAAACATAAGTACTTAACACAGATTTTGTTTTGGGCACAAAATTATATAAAATGTGCACCGTGACCAGCTCTGGGACAGTTGGGATGTAGGGCACCAAGTTCTTAAGCTGCACATAGTTTAGTGACCCTGAGCCCGGCCCACGAAACCATTTTTTCCTCCTAGACTTCCTGGCCTGTGATGGGAGTGGCTGCCATGAAGACCTATGACATGTTCTAGAGACATTTTCCCAATTGTCTTGGGAATTAACATTCAGATCCTTGTTACTTATGCAAATTTCTGCAGCCAGCTTGAATTTCTTCTCAAACAATGGGTTTTTCTTTTCTACTGCATCATCAGGCTGCAAATTTTCTGAACCTTTTTGCTCTGTTTCCCTTTTAAAATGGAATGCTTTCAGCAGCACCCAAGTTACCTTTTGAATGCTTTGCTGCTTAGAAATTTCTTCCACCAGATACCCTAAATCATCTCAAAGTTCCAAAGATCTCTAGGGCAGGGGCAAATGCCACCAGTCTCTTTGCTAAAACATAACAAGAGTCACATTTGCTCTAGTTCCCAACAAGTTCCTCATCTCCGAGACCACCTCAGCCTGGACCTTATTGTTCATATCACTATCAGCTTTTTTGCCAAAGCCATTCAACAAGTCTCTAGGTGGTTCCAAACTGTCCTACATTTTCCCGTCTTCTTAGTCCTCCAAACTCTTCCAGCCTCTGCCTGATACCCAGTTCCAAAGTTGCTTCCACATTTTTGGGTCTCATTTCAGCAACACCTCACTCCCGGTACCAATGTACTGTTATTAGTCCATTTTCACGTTGCTCATAAAGACATACCCAAGACTGGGAAGAAAAAGAGGTTTAATTGGACTTATAGTTCCACATGGCTGGGGAGTCCTCAGAATCATGGCAGGAGTCAAAAGGCACTTCTTACATGGTGGTGGCAAGAGAAAATGAGGAAGAGGCAAAAGTGGAAACCCCTGATAAAACCATCAGATTTTGTGAGACTTATTCACTACCATGAGAACAGTATGGGGGAACCACCCCCATGATTCAAATTATCTCCCACTGGGTCCCTCCCACAACACATGGAAATTATGGGAGTACAATTCAAGATGAGATTTAAGTGGGGACACAGAGCCAAACCATATCAAAAATGTTCTATAAAATTACCTTCAGATTATGTGTATAATGCATATATGAAACATAAATAAATCTCATATTAAGACCTGTGTCCCATTTCCCAAGATACCTTACTGTGCAGATGCAAATATTCCAAAATCTGAAAAAAAATTGATATTTGAAACACTTCTGGTCCATCCCCAGCAATTTGGATGAGGGATACCAAGTCTGTATCTGTTATAATGCTTTTTTAGAATGTGAAGTTTTTGTGGGATATGCCCCAGCTGACATTGCCATATGATGTCTGATAACTGAGGTTGCATTCTTAAGCATTAGAGAAACATATTTCATTCCTTTTCATCAAGACCAAATGTGCTTGTTTGACAATATCATTTCAGTTAGCAACCATCTAGATTTGAGAAATATCTTGATGTATTTTTAATGGCATATAGAACAGTATGCAATAAAACTTAGTCTCTGATTATAAACAGAAAGTGGTTAAGAATTTGAATATAAAATTTTCTTGGTTAATGTAAGAAGTGTGCTCATTCTGTCATACCCTAATGTGTGTATATATCATGTATCTATTGTGCAGTTTAAATGTAATAACAACTGTAATACTGACATACCTTGATACAAATGTTTAATCCTTTAGTGAAGATTTCAAAAATTGTGCAGCTTTTTTTTTTAATCATAAAATGGTTTTGAAGTTTGTATCAAGGTAACTACAGATTTACATATTTAAATCTATATAACAGGTTTCTTCATGGGTCTAATTTTGCCTCTCAACTTGTCTTTATTGCCAGTAAATTACAGTTGCAATTGTAAAAATATTTGAACCTTAGAGTATCATCTTCGTTATTTTTTTGTTTTATCATGATTCTCCATGATAGAATCATGGAGGCAAGCCAATGAAATCCAACTTCCTCATTTTACCAATGAGAAAACAAAAGACCTAGAGGAGTACTGGGAATAGCCATAGGTGATAGAATAGGAAGTAATTAAATATATCTGTCAAGACTAATACATAAGGAAGCTTGATGATGATTCACTACTTATTGCAAACTATGGGCCTTCTAAGGTAAGATTGCTTCTAAGGTAAAGACACTAATACTGTCTTTGTACGTGAAAAATGATACAATGACGATGCATGTCCTGTTACATTTCAGAAAGAAATACCTCCCTATCAGCTACCCAGATGAGAGGGGAGGGGGCCTCAGTCCATGTTTATCCCAACTTTTAAATCACATGACCATAACATATTTAAAAAATAATAATAATTTATAAGTGAAACAATTTGGGAGAAGAATTTATGTATTTATAATAAATGTAATGAATTGAAACCTTTCTGAATTTATTTCTGCATATACACCCATATCTGAATTTATTCAATGGTACTGCTACTCAGACCTTTAATTAGCTAAACTCTTTGCTGTTGTTATTTTGTTCTTCTTCCTATTATGAATACCGACATACTGGAATAAGTACATCAATACTCATTGAGAATTTGGAGTTAGAAACATGGGTTTGGGTCTTGGCACTTGGGTCTTATTACATCTGTCAAGACCTCAGAGAAGTTTCTATAATACTCTAAATTTTATTTTGAGGATCATATGTGGTAATGTGTGCTAAAGTACATCATAAACTGTAATATCCTGAATATACTGCTAATTATTTTTCATCAAAGAATACCTTGTAACGTTATTATTAATTATTATGAGTTTTTAATTAAGGAGAGCTCTCAGATTTGTCTTGAAGAGGTTTTTAAAGTTAAAATTTTCTCCCAGCCAGGCACGGTGGCTCACATCTGTAATCCTAGCACTTTGGGAGGCCAAAGCAGGTTGATCACCTGAGGTTAGGAGTTTGAGACCAACCTGGCCAACATGGTGAAGCCCCGTCTCTACCAAAAATATATAATTAGCTGGACGTGGTGGCAGGCACTTGTAATCCTAGCTATTCAGGAGGCTGAGGCAGGAGAATGATTTGAACCCGGGAGGTGGAGGTTGCACTGAGCCAAGATGGTGCCACTGCACTCCAGCCTGGGCAACAAGAGCGAGACTCAGTCTCAAAAAAAATTTTCTCCCCATTTCTAAGGAAGCAATCAACATGTTAAATAAAATAGAAATAGTGAGTATTCTGGAGGCAAGCTGATCAAATCTAATGTCTTCATTTTACCAGTGAGAAAACAAAGACCTAGAGGACTGCTGAGAATTTTTTGAGCTCCTTTTGGAGCTACTTTTGGATTTAGTTCCCCTGAGTTTCAGGCTGGTTTTCTTTCTACCTGTACTGTGCTACTTTTCTACTCATTCCTTGTAATTTTTCTGACTTGAATTTTTATTCTTTGCCAATGATTTGCCATTTATCTTTGAGGAAATCTGACCACCATGACTTTCATCATTTTACCTGGAGAAGTGGTGCTCCACCATCACTGATGATATCCCAGTGAGGGTCAAACCCCATGGATGGCATGAACACATTTACACTGATGCATATGGGCATGCCAAGTTGTTCCCACGTGGATTTTCATGGTTAACTACTCTATTAGTACTTAAGTAGAAAAAAAAACCCTCAGAATCGAAATGTAAATGATGCATTTTAATTGACTTTTTCCAGTACATTATTTTACCTTATATCTAACCATATAAAAGATGAGGAATTTTGTTGCCTTAATTTCAATGTCAACACAAATTCTAAAATGGAAATTACATCTAACTCTCCAGCATTGTTAGTATGAATAGTGCCTCATTGTGTTTGTGTTCATCATACCAGCGTACAAGATTATTAGTTTAGACCATTAAATATCTAATCAAAGTGAGCATATGCTCACAGTAATGGCTCAAAATTCTGAAGATGCTGAATTAAGAATCTCCTTTAGGAACTTTAGATAGAGCCAAAGTTAAAAGACTTGAAATCATGAGGAGAGAGTCAGATACCTCATCTTAAAAGTTGGTTATTATAACATGGAATACAGAGAGATGATCTATAAGATATTATAATAAAAATTATATCTAGGGTTTTAAACCACATGAACTTTTCCTAGAGAAATTCTTCTTGGGTTATTTTAACAGAATGGATAGATGTATTTTTCCTAATGCTAGATGGAAACATTAGGAAACAGAATAACAATTCAAGAGTTAAAAATTCGTTTTAAAATAGTTAATGTACCTTTTACCGTTATGGAGGCCAACATTAGCTGGGCATGGTGGTGCACACGTGTAGTCCCAGCTACTCAAGAGGCTAAGGCAAAAGAATTTCTGAACCCATGAGGCAGAGGTTGCAGTTAGCTGAGATTGTGCCACTGCATTCCAGCCTGGGCAACAAAGCGAGAGCTTGTCTCAAGCAAACAAAAAAAGAAACTGTTTTTTTCTAACTTTGGTTAAGATGGTTTTTATTTGTGGCTAGAACTGCTGTTTAAAAAAAAAAAAAAAACTTTTTGTCAACATTTATACCTTCAGTAAAAATCTAAACTCTTTTTTACATAATTGAGTGGCCTCATTTATGATTGATTAAATAAAGGTAAATTGTTATTTTTATAAATTTTTTTATACAAGAGCATTACAGTTTTAAAATAGTGGTATTTTTACTAATATTTCCAGAAATAGTAACCAGAAATTAGAAAAGTAATTAGACATTTACACATTTTGAACACATTATCTTTTAGTAGTATGAATTGGGTCCCAAAATGAAGGTTTTAAAAATTGTCTTTTACAGAATACCAGGAAAAACCTACATGATAATAGCTTTTCTAACTGTGGGTACTATGGGGTTATCAAACACTTCCTTGGGCTACCTGAATTACCCTACCCAAGTCATCTTCAAGTGCTGCAAATTGATTCCTGTTATGCTAGGAGGAGTTTTTATTCAAGGTATAGTAATTACATGTTTTTTATACTCTTTAAAACTAATAGGCTATGTTATGGCATCTAGCATTAGGAAAAACATTAAACTTCTATTATATTTTCAATGAGCATTCTAGGTATTGTAACAATTCTGAATGATGTCTTACCAAAATAAGGTATTCTAAAAACACTGATGGCCGCGCACAGTGGCTCATGCCTGTAATCCCAACACTGTGGGATGCCAGGGTATGCGGATCACAAGATCAGGAGTTCAAGACCAGCCTGGCCAATATGGTGAAACCTTGTCTCTACTAAAAATACAAAAAGTAGCCAGGCATAGTGGTGTACGACTGTAGTCCCAGCTACTCTGGAGGTTGAGGCAGAAGAATTGCTTGAACCCAGAAGGCAGAAGTTGCAGTGAGCTGAGGTCGCACCACTGCACTGCAGCCTGGGTGACACAGCGAGACTTGTCTCAAAAAAAAACACTGATATGCCTTAGTGTCTGAAGTTAGTAATTAGGACTTAAGAAAAAGAAAAGATAATACTTCATTTTATTATTTTATTTTAGAATCTACCACATTTCCAGGAATACTATATTTACGTATTAAAGGTCTAGCTCAGAAGTACCTGGAAAAGTCCCTTTTTTCAGTTCCTTCATTCTACTCTCCAGGGCTCCACACTTCACCTGCATTGTACATGGGCAGTTCTCATATTGAAGTAAAGTTTAATCTGAGCAGAACTGCGTTTTTACCAACCCTGCTGGCTTAGTGATTTTTAGAGCCCCAGCTAAGTGATGAGTTTTGTAGAAATAGGAGTAAAAGAGGAGGTACTGATAGCAACAAACAGTGAAAGTAGCTTCTGTTGTTCTTATTAATTGTCATCAGGAATATTCGTGTTTTAATAGTCAGGTGTTTCTGTATCACTGAAGTTCTTATACAGCCTGATTTCATTTATGCATTAGATACTATCCCAGAATAAACCTTTAAAAATGAAAGTGTTTTCAACTACTTCATGTATCACTTCAGGATAACTTCATGTAGGAAAAAATAATTGACCTCAATCCCTATTAAAAATCACATTTATTGTCCCAACTGACTAGGCATATATAATATTGTCCTTATAAACCTTACAAAAAAGTCATACTATATTTTATTTTTAAAATAAGGCTATATTAAAATAATTTTCACCTGCCTGGAAGTTAATCTCATTATGATATTTGCAAACTTAGTTATGTAACCAGATTCATTATTCTGGTTACTTTGTAAACTTACAAACTACAAGAAAATTAGTAACCTTTTATTATGCATAAAGTAAAATAGGCACTAAATTTCCAGGAAACTTTTTAAATGTTTGTGGATGTGCATTATTCTTGCTGTCAGTTTTTGCCAAAGTATGTATTTTAGTGTCACTATTATACCAGATAAAGTAGCTCTTGTTTCTAACGTATAGGGACATATTGCTTCCCATTGGTAGTTTTCAGAAGCCCTCTTGTGACTGCTGCCTTGACCCAAGTGTTCACGTTTTTGGCATTGGATATAAAAAAACGAATCCATGTTCTACTTAACACCTAGAGCAAACACAAAGCTGGGTGGGTATTTGCATAATGAAGCCGACTTACATTTGTTTTATACAGGAAAGCGTTATAATGTTGCAGATGTGTCTGCTGCCATATGTATGAGCCTCGGCCTGATATGGTTTACCCTTGCTGACAGCACAATTGCACCAAATTTCAACCTGACAGGTAAGCAATTTATATTTCTAGCTTTTATAGGCATTTTAGCTTAGAATACGAATTTCGAATATTTTGTAAGCATTTTAAATGATAGTATGACAGCTGCAATTTTCATATCTAACATAAAGCTTTTGGACTTTCCATATAAGGTGTAGTGAAAGTATCACAGCTCTGTAGATAAAGCAATTTGTTTGTTTGTTTTTTAGTGTGCTTGCATTTTGACAGGAGAGGACACTATTTGCCCAGTCAAAATCTTTGATAAGCTGAATTGGAAATAGGCATATGAGTTATAGGGGAATAGCAGTAGTAATTGTTTTCAACTATCATTTGAAAAAAAACTTTGAAACTTGCACATTTGCATGTAACTGTTTTAGCTAAAGAAGGAAAGGTGTGCTGTGCTGTTATATTAAACAGTTTAATATAAATATAGACATTACCTTAAAGTGCTTGAAGTTTCTACTGTAAGTAAGTTTTCTCTATAGTGTGCTGTGTGAAATTTTGTAAATTAAATTTAGGTTTTTCAAAAGCAGACTAGTTATTGCAGTATTTTTAGAAATGATAATTAAGTATTGGAATTCTATTTTTATTTTTATTTGAAAAAGAAATTGGGAGTACTTTGGTGTTTATATATGCAGTATTGTCAGTTTTACTAATAAGACTAACTTAGTGACATTCCATCTCCTAATCTGACAAAAATAGAATTTAAAATATCTGGGACTCTATAGAAACTGAGAGAACAGCAATGATCATAGTAACATCAGCAAGTACAAAGTATGTTTGAGAAAAAGTCCAAACTATTACATAATGAAAAAACTATTCACATCAGCTTCACTATTCTTCCTAAGAATCAGAACCTCTCACCAGTTGTCAATCTTACTTACTAACCTGGTTAACCAAACTGAATGAATGTATTTAACCAGTTCTGCATCTTGGAGCAACCCTTTAGCAACCCCAAGGTTCTGGTTGCTACCAGAACTCACTCACTGCTTGATTTTAGAGAAAGTGTATAGTTACAAATGTTTCTAACATGGTCTAGATCAGCAGTCCCTAACCTTCTTGGCACCAGGGACTGGTTCCATGGAAGACAGTTTTTCAACAGGGAGTGGTGGGGGAGGATGGTTTCAGATGAAACTACTCTCCCACCACAGATCATTAGGCATTAGATTTTCATAAGGAGTGCAACCTAGATCCCTCACATGTGCAGTTCACAGTAGTGTCCCCGCTCCTATGAGAATCTACTGTCACAGCTGATCTGACAGGAGGCAGAGCTCAGGCGGTAATGCTCGCTCACTGGCTGCTTATCCCCGACTCTGCAGCCGGGTTCCTAATAGGCCGGGGACTGGGGCTTGGGAACCCATGGTCTAGATCTTTCAGGATTGCTTCAAGGAAGATTATACTTGAAAACTGAGAGAAGTGACTCTTGTACTTATGAAAAGGCAATATTAGAGAAGGCACCAAATTAGCAGTGAGAGACGTGGCTTCAAATTCTATTTGAATTACTTAAAAATATAGCCCCAGGTAAATTGCCACACCCTTTTGTGCTTCACCCATAAAACAGAGAATAATAACTCCCCACATGGAAAGATAGTGGGAGGACAGACTGAGATGAAGGAATAATGAATGGGAAATTACATACACAGGATGGCAGAGGGCGTGGTGATGGTGACAGCGATGGAAAGAGCTGAATCCAGTGGTTCTGTACCTTCTCACTGTAACTGAAGTGCTAACCCTGTCTGAGTTTCATAGACATATTTTTGTAGAGAATTAGAACCCAACCATACTTCATCATTAAGAATAATCCATGAGCACTTAAATCCCTATCCTGATCTATTAGAGTATATTATCTAAAGGAGAGGAGGTTAACTGTTAAAATGGTTATTTAAGATAGATATAAATAAAACTTTGAATGTATAAAGTATATATGTGTGTATGTGTATATATATATCAGAAGTTAGATGATACAAAGTTGAATAAGTATAAAAACTTACATCTTAATTGACTGAGGTGCATACACACGTGTCCGTACACTTTTCTGCTACCTATGGTTGCTTATGCGTTAACAAAAGGGAAGAAAAAATTTCTCTAAACCCCATCAGACTCATAGATACAACTAAGACTGCTCTTGACTCCTTCTGTAAAGCACAGTGACCGATGACCCCGCGTCCTAGGTGTTGTCAGTTACTAGCCTGCTTCCCAAGTACACATGCGCACTTGGTGCTCCTCAGGAATGAATAGTGTTGACTCTCAGATTTGTTTATGTCAGTTGTACCTTTATTATAATTATGTCATAACTCAGTATTAAGTTTTTCAAAAATGAGTATGAACAAAGAATTGTTTTTGTGAAAACTGAGTTAACTGACACAACTTGATTGACAAGCAATAAAATCACTATTGAATGAGGTGTGGGTACAAACACTGTGAATATTGGAGGGAAGCTCATAAACATATGAAAGGATTCTGTACTCTGCAGGGCACTTTTAAACAAAAACACCTTGGAAATCATGGAAAATGTGTGCTATTAGTGTGTTTATACAAAGGAGAAAATACGGAATTCTATTCAGGACCCATGCTCAAAGAAAAAGGCCCTGACAGCTGCGAGCATATTTATGTGATTTAAATTAAACATTTTAGTAATAATAGGGTTTTTCAAAAATGGCTTTTCTCTTCATCTGTTTTTTTTTTTTAAATTAACTGATTAGCCACCAATCCCAATAGACAGATATCCTAAGAGTTTCTTCTACACTTTCAGAACTAGTGGAACTATTAGACTAGTGGAATATTTGTGGAACTGTTACTTGATACGCTGTTGAAATGTGATAATGGTGACAGAACTAACTCAGTTTATTAGTGTATCTTTTTTAATATCATCACCTTTGTACTTGTTACAACTGATTGTGAATAAGAATATTCTGGATTACCAAACAAACGTGGTTGAAGATCTGCTTTTGTTTTTTAGACCAATGAAATTTCTGATAAAGCTTGAATATAGTTCATATGTTTAAATAAGGAGTTTTTTTTGTTTTTTTAATACCTTCTTGAAGGTGTGGTGCTTATTTCCCTGGCCTTATGTGCAGATGCTGTCATTGGAAATGTTCAAGAGAAAGCTATGAAACTTCATAATGCTTCTAATTCTGAAATGGTAAATACTCTAGTGTTTTTTCTTCAAATTAGACAGACTTAAAAAATGGTGATGTACATAATTTGATGAAATAATTATAATATCATTATAACTAGCATTGCATTTTTAAGCTGTCATTTTTATAAAAGTAACACATTCAAACATTATAGGAAAGTAAAAACTAAAACTACAACTAGCAGTGCTAACCACTTGTTGCATAGTTAACAAATTTTTTCCTCATTGATTTAGTTTTTATGTATTAAAATAAAATCTCTTGTTATGTCATTTCTCTTATCTCTTTCTAGTGGGTAGTATTTTTCCATGTAGAAGTTTGTCATTTTTATATGGCCCAGTTTGTCTTTTCCTTGCTGGCTTCTGGCTAAGTCTCATGGTTGAAAAGAGCTTTCCCAACCCTGAGATTTAGAACATTTCATCCCTCTCGCCTACTAGTTTTGTGTTTTCCTTTTTTATTAAGCCCTTGATCCAATCTAAAACTTTTTAAAAAGAACTTTTCTTTCAAATGACTACCCATTTTTTCCAATATCATTTATTGAATAATCCACTGTCAGCTCATTTTAAATGCCCTCTTTATCATATCACACTCTAGTGTGGCATTCAGAATTGTATTTGAATTTATTTTTGCAATAGTACATATAATGACAGCAGCTTTATCATACATTTATTATCTGTTAGGACTAGCTACCATTGTTCCTTTTCTTTTGCAGAATATTACTACCAGTAGTTATTCTGGGGTGTTTATATTCCCAAATAAACTAAAAATTCCATTGGTATTGTGATTGGTATGGCATTGAATTATAAATTAATTTAGGGAGAATGGCATCTTGATTATTTCAGTCCAAGAATAAGGTATGACTTTTCTTTTACTCAAGTGGTCTTTTTTTCAATGTCCATTAGAGTTTAAAGTTTTCTTCATGTAAATCCAGCACATTTCTTATTAAAGGTATTGTTAATAATAACTTACTAAAGTTATTTCATCTTTTTGTAGTTATTGCAAATAATATCTTTCTGTATGTTTTGTAACTGGTGTTTTTTGCAAATAATGTCTTTTTGTATATCTTGTAACTGGTTTTTATATAGGAAAATTGTGTGTGTGTGTGTCTGTGTGTGTGTGTGTGTTTACATTAATTTTATAACCAGCCACCTTGCTAGACAGAAAGAGCATACTGAATTAAGGATAGACAGGACTATTCTTTCCTGTTATTTTCTTGACACAGAATGGGGCAACTTAAGTACTTTCTAATAACACAGGAACTTGGTTAAGAATTTTCTTCATCATCATCATTACTCGTAGATAAGGTCAGGATGGGCGCAGAGAGAATTGAGGGAGTGTAGGTTGTTCGAAAGTTAATATAATGCAGTGGTTATGATGGTAGGCTCTGGAATGAGATAGCTTAGTTCATATCCTGGCTTAACTAGCACTCATTTGGGGAAAATTGCTTAATATCTCTAAGTTATAGTTTCTTCATCTGGAAATTGGATTATGATGACTAAGAATACCCATCTCTAGGATGGTTGTGAGAAGTAAATGGAATAATCCGTGCCAAGCTTCAGCACAGTACCTGACACACAGCAGATATTTAGGTTTGCTGCTGCTGCTCTGCTGCTGCTGATTCTGTTTATGAAAAGCATAGTAAATTGGGATTAAAAGGTTGGTTGGAAAATAGAGAAGTTAAGCAGTAGATATGCCATATACTGCTTATTTTCATTATATTTTAATGTCTTTTAGAACTTAATGTTTGGGTTTTTTTAGGTTTTATAAGTAGCTTTAAAGCTTTTTGTTTCCTTTCATTTAAGAATTTTTTTTTAGAACTCTAATATGAAAATCTGGTTTGATTTCAGTAATTAAGTCTAGAAAAAAATGAATATGTAAGCATATATGAAAGGATTAATATTACTAGGTGTTATTTTGTACATAAAATTGAGGCATAGACTTATAAAACATGAGAATCAAATATCATTTCTGGAAATTTAGGCCATATTGAAATGATAATGTTTCTTTTAAAATGTTTGTTCTGCAAACCTAATTGAGCCATAGAGTTAAAAACCTTAGTCTTCTACTTTCTGTTTGATAGTACTTTTTTCTTCTTTATTTTTATCTGCTCTAGGTATTGTATTCGTATTCAATTGGTTTTGTATACATTTTACTGGGCTTGACATGCACTAGTGGATTAGGCCCTGCAGTAACATTTTGTGCAAAGGTAAACACTAATCACATTTTTTAAAAAAATAAACATCTTCTGTTAAATAATTTTCTGTATATTTCTAATTTCCCTTGTTCACAAGAGGCTATCATAATGATACCTCCTTTAATATAACGTATGCCAATCAGAAATTAATTTCAGAAATGATTCATATTTAAATTTATTTTATCCTTGCTGTACCCTATGAGTTGATTTTTAAGCTGTTCATAATGTAGAAAAGTTGAGGATCTTTAATTTCAACATTATTTTTTCATTAAATCGAAATAAGAATCTTTGCTTGACTGCATTGTCAAACAGCTTATTATTGCTCAAGAAGTTGATTAAAATCTGTAGTTTTATTTTATTTGTAATACCTCGGGGTTTGTTTCACATTTTTCTAACAGGCTTTTTTATTTTTTGCAGAATCCAATTCGGACCTATGGTTATGCGTTCCTTTTTTCCCTCACTGGATATTTTGGAATCTCCTTTGTTCTGGCTTTGATTAAAATTTTTGGTGCACTTATTGCTGTAACAGGTAGGAGGGATTTACTTGCTTTGATTATAAAATAAGCATTCACATTTTCTCTGATGCTCTTTTTCAAAACATAAGGGCAACATCTCCTTTACATTAAAACGAAAATTATCCTATTTCACCAATTTATTCTTTGGCTTATGGCCTTTCTTTAGAATGCTAAAGAAACTTATTTTTGGTCTTAATTTCTTATTTTGATGGTTTAATTTTAAAATCAATCATATACATTTATCAGAACAGTAACCCTTAAATGCATTAAAAGAACTTTCTATAAAATTATGATGAGATGAAGACCTCCAGAGAAAGTACTACCTTTATATTCTTCTAACCTATAACTGAAAATTTCAATTTTGTTGCATTTCAAGTATGAGAGGTATACTTTAAATAAGCTTTTTAGCTTATTTATACATTTTCTAGGACACCAACCAGGTTAGCTTCCCTTTTCACCAGTAAGCACTATGCCTCTGCTCTGTGCAGGGTCTTTGCTAGGTCCTATAGAAAAATCAGTTGTATTTGTTCTGCTTTGGAGGAGTGTACAGCCTAGTGAGAGGAACAGATGAGTCAGTGTGTCACCTGTGTCATTTGCCAAAACTCTAAGGTACAGCCTTTGCCTTAGAGGTGCAGGCAGGAGTTTTTCTTTCTCACGTAAAAGAAAGCCAGAGTTGGCAATAATCATAGCTAATGTGTACATAGCCCTAGTATGTACCACACACCATTATTTTAATCTCACAACAGTCCTATAAATTAGGCACTATGATTGTTCCATTTTGCAGATGGATAAACTGAGGTACAGGGAGGTTAAGTGACTTGTCTCATAGTCAACCAGACCCAGGTTCCAGTGATGGCAGTCTGGCTGCACACCTGTGCTCTTCACCATACATTATACTGCCTCTAAGCTGGTATGGTGACTCCCTGCTCCTGAGAAACCCACATGCTTTCTGTCCGCTGTGCCATCTTCATCCTCATGCTATGCAGTAGGATGGAGTAAGAGAAGATGAAAATCCTAAAAGTCATACTCCGAGAAACAACACTTCTGCTCACATTTCACCACAGCCTGGACACATGACCAAACCTAGTAGCAGGAGAAGCGGAACATATACCCAGCTTAAAATAGGGGTCCTCTTACTATAGAAATGAAAACAGACATTGGGAATCTGACTCGGGCATGTTTCCAGAACAGCTTCTTCCTTTGGAATTCATTCATTCATGCATAAATTACTAAGTGCCAGGAACTGTAGAGTCTTGGAATATACAGATGAATAAAGCAAGAAACTAAGTAAAGCACATAGTCTAGTGGGAAGACGGCAGCTGATGTGCAGTGAGGAGGAAAGGGCTGTCATGGAGATCTATGCAGAACTCCCCGCTCTGCCTGGGACCAGGGAGGAAGGCTTCCAGCCTTACGGCAGACTTCAAAGTGTAGTACTTCAAAGGACAGAAGAAAGTTAATACAGATGTGTAAAGAAGATTGGAATGATTACTTATAGTCTTATCCAGAGATGACTCCTGTTAAGATATGAGTATATCCTTTGGATTACTGTGTTTAAAGAATAACCCCTGACTCTAGCTAATCATAGCTTCCATAGGAAAGCCTTTCTCTAAGACTTACTGTGGCTACATAATACCATGGTCTCCATCAAGTATTTATTACAGTTATACTTTAACATTTAACTGTATTAATTATTTAATGTCTGCTTCCCTACAAGACTAAACTCCATAGCAACAGGGAACATTGACTTTTGTGCATTTGTTTGGTTGGTTGGCTTTTACTTTCCATTGTTACCTTGGCACCTCACACAGATTCTGGCTGTAAGTCAGCTCTGTAAATATTTGCTGAATAAATGATTTCTAAAATATTATCAAGATAATAGGCACATTCTAAACTAATTTGTTGCTCCTACAGTGACAACGGGAAGAAAAGCAATGACCATTGTACTTTCGTTTATATTCTTTGCTAAACCATTCACATTTCAGTAAGTACTTTTTACTCAGTTTTTAGGTACTGGGTTTCACATTTCCTCTTAATCTTAATTTGAACTTTTCTACTTTTTCTCTTTTGTAGTAAGTGTATTTATTTTTATATAAATTAATGTGGTTTTTTTTTCCTGTTATGCTTTATAAAGAAACTTTGTCATCTTGATCTCTTAACTATCAGTGTGTCTTCTGCTATCTTGGAAATGTCGGTAGTTTATTATTTTGAATTTATCATTTTTATGCTTAAATTGCCTAACCAGAGTCCAGTGCAAATGTGACCTGTTTCCATTATGAGTGAATGTGAGTGATGTGATTGTTGAGATTAAGGGATTCCGCTTTGCCCTACTGCAAATATATAAATTACGTATTTATAGCACATGCTTTTAAAAAGTATTAGTTTATTTGATGCCTGTTTCCACAAAGGATTTAAGGCAGAGAAGTATTCTGTAAGTTACATCCCAAAGACTTACTTAGCTTGTATTTTTTGTGTGTGCCAAAGTGTTTACTCTCATATTTACTATCTTTACTGTTTGTTTGACATTAGCATCATTTAAACTTACATTGGTCAAGATTGTGAAGTTTCAAACCAAAATCTTAACAATCTGTAAGTTTAGAGGGAAACATAAAATTAATTTCCATCAATGTATTACAGATTGTTATTTGTCTATAAGCTAGTTTTTCTTTCTATGTGTACTAGGTATAATACATATAGTATTATGTCATACATAAATATAATTATAATGATTCCCCTACTTTCTCAGGGATGTTTCTCTTTTTATACCTTTATATTCTACCCAACTGAGACAACGAGTTGGACAGCTGAGTTTAATTCCCAAAATGGCCTTTGGTAGATATACATATCCAATGCTTTAAGTGTACTCTTCAGACTTTTGGTAGGGGGTTGTACTTTGAATATGCTGTTATCTCCAAAGCTCAAATGAACTATGTCATATAAAATTTTATAAAATATCTTTCTCTATATATACTCAATGTATTAATAAAAGATACAGGATTCTATCTAATCTCATCTAAGAATACTATTTTTATTTTAATGCTATTATTGTAGAATAGCAGAATTTTACTTCACTGAAGAATTATTATGGACAAATTACCAAATTCTGTGGTTAACAGTAGATTGTTATTTTGCTAATTTTAATTTTTTTTTTCCTTATTTCTTTCTCTTAGGTATGTATGGTCTGGTTTCTTAGTTGTCCTTGGTATATTTCTCAATGTTTACAGCAAAAATATGGATAAAATAAGACTACCATCACTGTATGATTTGATAAACAAATCAGTGGAAGCAAGAAAGTCAAGGACACTGGCACAAACTGTATAGACAGTGATTTGTCCTATTTAAAATAGAATTTTAAGGGAACAATCAATCAACTTTCCAAAGGGACTGATAAAAACCAAAGGATCTGGAGCCATTGCTATCCCGTTTGTGGATGGATTTCATATGAAGTTGTTTTGTAGTGTCAGCCTTGTCTTCAGAGCACTTGTTTGACTGACTTCCAAAGCAATCAAGACAGCCACATCTAGCACGCTTTACAATAAAATGTCAATATGAAGGACTGTAATTCCTAGCATTTTATTGAGAATTTCACTGGAAATGGACCACGTGTTGCAAGACTAACTGGCTATAATTATGACATATCAAAGAAATCGATATGTAATAGCAGATTGTTTTATATTCATTCCATTTTGATGGTGTTATTTAAATTGGTTCTCTGTTATAAGAGTAAAGTGATGGGTTGAAGTCTGGAGAGAATAACATTCATTATAAATAAAATTATTCTGTGATCTTTTTTCAAGATGTGTTAATAGAATTTTGTTATAAAGAGAGAAATGGAAGTTGGAGTAAGGCTTAACATGAACTTTAAAACTCGAGTTTTCTCTCATGTAAAATTATTCTTTTTTTTTTTTTTTTTTTTTTTTGAGACAGAGTCTGGCTCTGTTGCCCGGGCTGGAGTGCAGTGGCCGGATCTCAGCTCACTGCAAGCTCCGCCTCCTGGGTTACGCCATTCTCCTGCCTCAGCCTCCCCAGTAGCTGGGCCTACAGGCACCCGCCACCTCGCCCAGCTAGTTTTTGGTATTTTTTTTAGTAGAGACGGGGTTTCATCGTGTTAGCCAGGATGGTCTCGAACTCCTGACCTCGTGATCCGCCCGTCTCGGCAATCTCAGCTCACTGCAACTTCCGCCTCCTGGGTTCGAGCGATTCTTCTGCCTCAGCCTATGGAGTAGCTGGGACTACAGGCGCGCACCACTACACCTGGCTAATTTTTTTGGTATTTTTAGTAGAGACAGGATGTTGGCTAGGCTGGCCTCAAATTCCTGACCTCAGGTGATCCACCTGCCTCGGCCTCCCAAAGTGCTGGGATTACAGGTGTGAGCCACCGCGCCCGGCCTAAAATTATTCTTTAGAGCAGGAGCTCCCAACCCCCGAGGCCGTGGACTGGTACTGGTCCGTGGCCTGTTAGGAAGCAGACTGCGCAGCAGAAGGTGAGAAGCTGACAAGTTAGCATTACCATCTGAGCTCCACCTCCTGTCAGACCAGTGGCAGCGTTAGATTCTCATAGTAGCATGAACCCTGTTAGGAACTGCATATGCGAGGGGTTTGGGTTGTACGCTCCTTATGAGAATCTAATGCCTGATAATCTGAAGTGGAACAGTTTCATAGTTTTATCCTGAAACCATCCCCTGCCCCAGTCCATGGGAAAATTGTCTTCCACGAAACTGGTCCCTGCTGCCAGAAGGGTTGGGGACCACTGTTTTAGAGAAGACATGCTTTTAAGTTTTATGTAGAATATAGGCAAGGTAGTAAAAACAGACATCATTCTGCATCGTGGAAGTATGTATCATAAGAAAAATTTGCTACAGTTTGCCCAAGTAATACCAAAGGATTCATGATGGGATGTTTTTTAATTGAAGAAAAAGTAATTGATGTCTCAATATTATAGTAAAATAATTATAAAATTATCCTAGTTTTTTCCATAAAAGTGAGATTTAATTTGGAAGTTTGAGGACAAAATAGAATAAATTTAAGAAACTCAAGTAGAGTTAGCAAATTGGGACAATATTTTCTCCCTTAGCACATTCAGGCTGCTATGTAAAATACCACAAATGGGTAGCTTGTAAACAATGGAAATTTATTTCCCACAGTTCTGATGTCTGGAAGTCCAAGTTGGAGGTTCTGGCAGATTTGGTGAGGGCCTGCTTTCTGGTTCATAGGAGGAGGCTTCTTCTTATGTCCTTATATGATGAAGGGCCAAACAGGCTCCCTTGGGTGCTAATCCCATTTTCAAGGACTCTGCCCCCATGACCTGATCACCTCCCAAAAGGCCCCACCACTTAATACAATCACTTTGGGAGTTAGGATTTCAACATATGAATTTCAGGGGGACACAAATATTCAGACCATAGCAATGTGGCATGGATAGTTTTGAGTCTAAATTCAAAGATTTGGGCATTTATTTTCAGCAGTGATTTTTAGAATTGCTTCTATTGTATTTTTTTTAATTCTGTTATTCTTCATTTTCAATATAAATAATATTGGTTTAAAAAGCTTAGTGCTCTTGGGGACACTTTTTGTTTTGTGAGTATAATATACTTGGAATAGTTACTCTCATTCTTAAAATTCTGTTGTATTCTGATGGCTGCTTTAACCTGTTATGTGCATATGCAGGTACAACAGAGCCTGTATCATGGAGGGGTCCAGCATGAGGAATCCTGACTGGTTTTCATTTGCCCATTTGCTAAAATACAGTTGTTGTTTTTTCCCTAGTGGAAATCATTTTAAATTTTTCCTGTCTTAAGATAGAAGGGATCTTAGTGCATATTTCATTATGCTGCCTTAAACTTTTAAGAAAAAAGGGTCTGTGCTTGAAAAAAAAACCTTATCAGCTTTCTCAGATCTTTGATAAAATATAAATTTGACTTATCAAAGCATTATTTTGCCTCTATACTTCCCTAATATTTTACCTCTATCTCCCTATTATCAACATCATTCCACCCTTCAATTTTAAACAATTTAGCACTGTTTAAAAATCACTACTTGCCAATCTTACCCTTTAAACTCCATTTCTTCTGTCATTTGCCATTAGATGGAAGTAAACTTCACCTCACTAATTTGTAATGAATAGTCTGAAATATGGAATGATTTCTGTAGTAAAGGAAATCAACATTTGAAAGTATACTGAGAGTGGAGGCCTTGTGAATGGGATTAGAGCCTTTATAAAAGAGACCGCAGAGAGCTCTCTTGCCCTCTTCACACCATGTGATGATACAAGAAGTCAGCAGTCTGCAACCCAGAAGAGAGCCCTCACCTGAACATAACCATGATGGCACCCTGGTCTTGGACTTCCGGTCTCCAGAACTGAGAAGTAAGTTTCTGTTGTCTTAGACCCCCAGCCCATGGTGCTTTCTTGTATCAACCTGAGCAGCCCAAACTAAGACAACACATAAGAAAGCATTTCTAAGTAAAGAATTTGTGAGATCATTTGATTGAGACATTACAATATAGGTAGATGTGTTTGTTTTAAGCAGTATGTAGATAGAAACTATTTCTTCAGCTGTGTTTACATTAGGTGCCTGTCAGTAGGTACTCAGTAAATATCAGTCATGCAAGACTAATCAAAGAACAAGCACCAGTAGATCAAAAATATTCTGGAGAAATGATGTTCTAAATTCTGCCATATCATATTTTATTTTATGGCATAATATTCAGTGCAACAACAACAAAAACAGAAACTGGCCAGCTTCTGCGGATCACTATGTTAAGACTGACCTAGAGGTCAGCCAGCCAAGCCAGAATTCTCAGTACAACCATGTTGCATAACAAGGAGTTTGGCTGACCATTGTCCCTAGTTCTTGGGAGGGAGCCTATAAGTCCTTGGCATTTTCCACTTGATAGGAGTGTGGTTATTCATGGTTGGTCCCCCTAGATAGTTTCAGTGTTGGGGCTGGCCATGCTGAAAAGACTAAGGATGTGACTGTGGGGTTGGGGCTTTGAGCCATGTCATATCTGCCCAACATTCAGGGGTGGAAGGGAAACTGAAGATTAAGTTTAGTCACATGGACAATGATTTAATCAGTCAGTCCTATGGGCTACATAGTGAAACTCCGGTAGAAACTGTACACTGAGGTTGGAAGAGCTTCCCTGGTTCATGATACACATGGGTGTTCCAGGAGGGTGATGTGTCTCCTCAGGACACAAAAGCTTACTGTTTGCAAGCCTCCCGGACCTTGCCCTATGGATCTCTTCTTTTGGCTGGTCCTGGTTTGTATTCTTTATAATAAAATTGAAATTTAAAGTACAATGCTTTCATGAGTTTTGTAAGGCATTCTCATGAATTGTTGAACCTCAAAAGATAACGAGAACCCTTGAATTTGCAGTCGATTTGTCAGAAGTGTGAATGGCCTGGGAACCCCAAAGCTTGCAACTGTTCTCTGAAGTGAGGGCAGTCTCATGGAGAGTGTGTCCTTCACCTGTGATGTGATGGTTAATACTGAGTGTCAACTTGATTGGATTGAAGGATGCAAAGTATTGATGCTGGGTGTGTCTGTGAGGGTGTTGCCAAAGGAGATTAACATTTAAGTCAGTGGGCTGGGGAAGGCACACCCACCTTTAATCTGGTGGTCACCATCTAATCAGCTGCCAGCAAATATAAAGCAGGCAGAGAAATGTGCAAGACTGGCCTAGCCTCCCAGGAAAAGGTGAGACTGGCCTAACCTCCCAGCCTACATCTTTCTCCCATGCGGGATGCTTCCCGCTCTCGAACATCAGACTCCAGGATCTTCAGTTTTGAGACTTGGACTTGCTCCTCAAGCTTGCAGACAAGACAGCCTATTGTGGGACTTTGTGTTTGTGTAAGTTAATACTTAACAAGCTCCCTATTTTATATATATATATGAAATACTATATTCTATTAGTTCTATTAGTTCTGTACCTCTAGAGAACCATGACTAATACAGATTTTGGTACTAGGAATGGTTCTAGAGGAACAGAATATTAAGGATGGAGTTCTTTCGTTGGTTTTAGGGTTTCTGGAGTTGGCTGCTTAATATGATTAAACCCAAAAATGCTAAGGACTCTACTTCCAATAGTGTGGAGAACACTAATAGTCCTTTTGGCCTGAACTGTTTAAAGAGTTATGCAAAATAAATGCATTTGACACTCCTGATTCACCACCCATGAGAGGCAAGGAGTTTAGTGACTCTGTACATAATACCTTTGACCACATGTGGAGAACCAAGGAACATAATGAAGCTGGTTGGTTCCTCCTAAGTTCAGTGGACAATGTGATGAAAGAAAATGATGAACTCAGAGACTCTGTCTTCTGGCTTCAGAAGCAGATACTGAGCCTCAAATCTGCTAAGATTGCACTGAGTCAGAATCTTATCTCCTGTAGAGATAGAGCTGAAATTGTGGAAAAATGAACACAAGCTTTTTTCATGTCACTGGCTGACCTGCGGTGAAAGGTGCATGCACAGCCTTGCCAGGTGTCTACTGTTAAAGTGAGGCATTTATTGGAAAGGAATGGGATCCTGCAACTTGGAATGGGGATGTGTAGGAGGACCCTGATGAAGTTGGGAACACTGAGTTTGTAAACACTGAGGAACCTTTTTTGCTACAAGGAATGGCTTCCCCATCCCCAGTAGTAGCAACATCTCGCTGACCCATGCTGCCATCAGCATTTCCACCTTTGTCTGAGGAGATAAGTCCTGCGCTACTTGATGCAACAATGATGGCCTCCCTTGAAGCAGTTGCCAGGCAAAATAATGTCTATTCTCCTCCGGAGCCACCCCTAATACCCCTGTTTGCTTCTAGACCTATAACTAGAATAAAGTTCCAGCAGGCCTCTAGAGGTGAGGTTGAGAGTGTGACCCATGAGGAGGTGTGCTACACTCGAACTGTTTTGAGTTCTTTATATAAACAAATCTGGAAAACAGGTATGGGAATGGATATTAAGGGTATGGGATAATGGTGGAAGGAACATAAAGTTGGATCAGGCTGAATTTATTGATTTGGGCCCACTAAGTAAGGACTATGATTTAATGTTGCAGCTTGGGGAGTTAAAAAAGGTTCTAGTAGTTTATTTGCTTGGTTAGCTGAAATATGGATTAAAAGATGGCCCACTGTGAATGAGTTGGAAATGCCTGATGTCCCTTGGTTTAATGGAGAGGAAGGGATCCAAAGGCTTAGGGAGTGTGGGATGGTGGAGTGGATTAGCCACTTTAGATCTACTCATTCCAGCTGGGAGGGTCCAGAATATATACCCTTGACCAATGCCTTGCAAAATAGATTTGTGAGGGTAGCACCTGCATCTTTGAAGATTCCTGTAATTGCTCTTCTCTGTATGCCAGATCTAAAAGTGGGAACCGCAGTCACTCAACTACAAAATTTAAATACATTGAGAATACGTAATGGACAGCAGAGGCAAAGCAACAATGAGAATAGTCTGACTTGTGTAGAGCTGTGGCACTGGCTAATTAATCACGGTGTTCCTAGAAGTGAAATTGATAGGAAGCCTACTGCATTTCTACTTAATTTATACAAGGAGAAAACTTCTAGATCAAATGGATAAAAGACTAATTTTAATTATAAAAACAGAGAATCATGGCCTCTCAATCAATTTCCAGACTTGAGCCAGTTTACAGACCTAGAACCCCTTGAATGAAGGGAAGGTCCTTCTTGAGGAAGGACCCCACTACATACCAACAATTTATGCAGTGATTCTTTCTCCCATCCTTCCCCTAGGAGACCTCTGGCCTTTGACCAGGGTAACTGTGCACTGGGGAAGGGAAATGATCAGACATTTCTGGGACTAGTGGACACTAGCTCTGAGCTGACATTGATTCCAGGGAATCCAAAACGTCATTGTGGTCTTCCAGTTAGAAGTAGGAGCTTATGGAGATCAGGTAATTAATGGAGTTTCATAAAGCTCAGCTCTGACTTACAGTGAGTCCAGTGGGTCCCTGAACTCATCCTTTGGTCATTTCACCAGTGCCAGAATGCATAATTGGCATAGACGTACTTAGCAGCTGGCAGAACCCTCACATTGGCGCCCTGACTGGTAGGGTGAGAGCTCTTATGGTGGGAAAGGCCAAATGCAAGCCATTAGAGCTGACTTTACCTAGAAAAATAGTAAATGAAAAACAATATCACATTCCCGAAGGGATTGAAGAGATTAGCGCCACCATCAAGGACTTGAAAGATGCAGGTGGCCGGGCGCGGTGGCTCAAGCCTGTAATCCCAGCACTTTGGGAGGCGGAGATGGGCGGATCACGAGGTCAGGAGATCGAGACCATCCTGGCTAATACGGTGAAACCCCTTCTCTACTAAAAATACAAAAACTAGCCGGGCGAGGTGGCGGGCACCTGTAGTCCCAGCTACTCGGGAGGCTGAGGCAGGAGAATGGCGGAAACCTGGGAGGCGGAGCTTGCAGTGAGCTGAGATCTGGCCACTGCACTCCAGTCCGGGCGACAGAGCGAGACTCCGCCTCAAAAAAAAAAAAAAAGAAAGAAAGATGCAGGAGTGGTGATTCCCCACCACATCCCCATTCAAATCTCTCCCATTTGGCATTTGCAGAAGACAGATGAATCTTGGAGAATGACAGTGGATTATCATAAGCTTAACCAAGTGGTGACTCCAATTGCAGCTGCTGTACCAGATGTGGTTTCATTGCTTGAGTAAATTAACGCATCTCCTAGTACCTGGTATGCAGCCATTGACTTGGCAAATGCCTTTTTCTCCATTCCTGTCCATAAGGCTCACCAGAAACAATTTGCCTTCGGCTGCCAAGGCCAACAATATACCTTTACTGTCCTACCTCAGGGGTATGTCAATTCTCAGGCTTTGTGTCAGAATCTTATTTGGAGAGCCCTTGATTGCTTTTGGCTTCCACAAGATATCACACAGGTCCATTACATTGATGACATTATGCTGATTGGATCCAGTGAGCAAGAAGTAACAAACACACTGGACTTATTGGTGAAACATTTGCATGCCAGAGTATGCGAAATAAATCCAACTAAAATTCAGGGACCTTCTACTTCAGTCAAATTTCAAGGGGTCCAGTGGTGTGGGGCCTGTGGAGATATTCCTTCAAAGGTGAAGGATAAGTTGCTGCATTTCCTGCCCCCTCACCCCCCAACACTCCCCAACCAAGAAAGAGGCACAAGGCCTAGTGAGTGTATTTGGATTTTGGAGGCAACACATTCCTCATTTGGGTGTGTTACTCTGGCCCATTTATCGAGTGACCCAAAATGCTGCCAGTTTTTAGTGGGATCTAGAACAGGAGAAGGGTCTGCAACAGGTCCAAGCTGCTAGGCAAGCTGCTGTGCCACTTGGGCCACATGACCCAGCAGATCCAATGGTGCTTGAGGTGTCAGTGACAGATAGGGATGCTGTTTGGAGCCTTTGGCAGTCTCTGTGGGTGAATCACAGTGGAGGCCTCTAGGATTTCGGAGCAAGGCCCTGCCATCTTCTGCAGATAACTACTCTCCTTTTGAGAGACAGCTCTTGGCCTGTTACAGGGCTTTGGTGGAAATTGAATGTTTGACTATGAGTTATCAAGTCACCATGCAACCTGAACTGCCTATCATGAACTGGGTGCTTTCTGACCCATCTAGCCATAAAGTGGGTCGTGCACAGCAGCATTCCATCATCAAATGGAAGTGGTATATATGTGATTGGATTTGAGCAGGTCCTGAAGGCACGAGTAAGTTACATGAGGAAGTGGCTCAAATGGCCATGGTCTCCACTCCTGCCACCCTGCCTTCCCTCCTCCAGCCTGCATTGATGGCCTCATGGGGAGTTTCCTATGATCAGTTGACAGAGGAAGAGAAGACTAGGGTCTGGTTCACAGCTGGTTCTGCACAATATGCAAGCACCACCTGACAGTGGACAGCGGCAGCACTACAGCCCTTTTCTAGGACGTCCCTGAAGGACAGCAGTGAAGGAAAAATCTTCCCAGTGGGCAGAACTTCTAGCAGTGCACCTGGTTGTGCACTTTGCATGGAAGGAAAAGTGGCCAGATGTAGGATTATATACTGATTCATGGGCTGTAGCCAATGGTTTGGCTGGATGGTCAAGGACTTGGAAGCAGCATGATTGGAAAATTGGTGACAAAGAAATTTGGGGAAGAGGTATGTGAATGGACTTCTCTGAGTGGTCAAAAACTGAAGATATTTGTATCCTATGTGAGTGCTCACCAACAGGTGACCTCAATGGAGGAGGAGTTTAATAATCAAGTGGATAGGATGACCCGTTCTGTGGACACCACTCAGCCTCTTTCCCCAGCCTCCTCTGTCATGAATAAAGTGGCCATGGTGACAGGGATGGAGGTTACTCATGGACTTAGCAACACGGACTACCACTCACCAAGGCCGACCTTGCTATGGTCACTGCTCAGTGCCAAATTTGCCAGCAGCAGAGACAAATACTGAGCCCTAGATATGGCACCATTTCTCAGCGTGATCAGCCAGCTACCTGGTGGCAGGATGATTATATTGACCTCTTCCATCATGGAAAGGGCAGAGGTTTGTCCTCACTGGAATAGACATTCACTCTGGATATGGGTTTGCCTATCCTTCACATAATTCTTCTGCCAAGACTGCCATCCGTGGACTCACAGAATACCTTATCCACTGTCATGGTATTCCACACAGCATTGCCTCTGATCAAGGCACTCACTTTACAGCTAAAGGAGTGTGGCAGTGGGCTCATGCTCATGGAATTCACTGGTCTTACCATGTTGCCCATCTTCTTGAAGAAGCTGGATTGATAGAAGGTGGAATGACCTTCTGAAGTCACAATTACAACCCTAACTAGGTGATAATACTTTGCAGGGCTGGGGCAAAGTTCTCCAAAAGTCCGTGTATGCTCTGAATCAGTATCCAATATATGGTACAATTTCTCCCATAGCCAGGATTCACGGGTCCAGGAATCAAGGGATGGAAGTGGAAGTGGCACCACTCACCATCACCCCTAGTGATCCACTAGCAAAATTTTTGCTTCCTGTTCTGGTGACATTACGTTCTGCTGGCCTAAAGTTCTTAGTACCAGAGGGAGGAATGCTGCCACCAGGAGACACAACAACGATCCATTAAACTGGAAGTTAAGATTGCCACCTGGACACTTTGGGTTCCTCCTACCTTTAAGTCAACAGACTAAGAAGGGAGTTATAGTGTTGACTGGGGTGATTGACCCAGACTATCAAGATGAAATCAGTCTATTACTTCATAACAGAGGTAAGGAAGAGTATGCATGGAATACAGGAGATCGGTGTCTCTTAGTATTACCATCCCCTGTGATTAAGGTCAATGGGAAACTACAACAGCCCAATCCAAGCAGCACTACAAATGGTCCAGACCCCTCAGGAATGAAGATTTGGGTCACTCCACCAGGAAAAAAGCCACAATCTGCTGAGGTGCTTGCTGAAGGCAAAAGGAATACAGAATGGGTAGTAGAAGGTAGTCAGCAACACCAGCTACAACCACATGACCAGCTACAGAAGCAAGGACTGTAACTGTCATGAATATTTCCTCCTTCTTTTGTGAAAAACATGTTTATGCATGTATACACTTGTATTAAGAAAGTATCTTCATTTTATTTTCCTTTCCTTTATCATGTGACATAAGATTTATTGACTTCATATCAGCATTTAAGTATTGTTAACTTTATGTAATAGTATTTGGGTTGGGGACTGGTGCATGTCCAGTTGTATGAAGGACAGTTGTATTGTGTTAGGCATAATTATGACTTTATTATTGTCTTTATTTGAAGATTATGTATGATCTCAGGAGATACGTATGGGTTCAAGTTAACAAGGGGTAGACTTGTGGTGGTTAATACTGAGTGTCAACTTGATTGGATTAAATGATGCAAAGTATTGATCCTGTGTGTGTCTGTGAAGGTGTTGCCAAAGGAGATTCACATTTGAGTCAATGGGCTGGGGAAGGAAGACCCACCCTCAATCTAGTGGGTACCATCTAATCAGCTGCCAGCGAATATAAAGCAGGCAGAAAAATGTCCAAGACTGGCCTAGCCTCCCAGAAAAAGGCGAGACTGGCCTAGCCTCCCAGCTTACATCTTTCTCCCATGCTCTCCTGCCCTGGAACATCAGACTCCAAGTTCTTCAGTTTTGGAACTCGGACTGTCTCTCCTTGCTCCTCAGCCTGCAGATGGCCTATTGTGGGACCTTGTGATCATGTAAGTTAATGCTTAATAAACTCCCCTTTTCATAGATATATAATATATAAATATATATTATACATACATATATTATATATTATATTTTTTATATATATCCTATTAGTTCTGTCCCTCTGAGAGCCCTGACTAATACATGTGACATTTGACCTAATTCTGGGTAGTAAGGATCAGAACTGTACTGCAGGCATTATACTTGTTAACTATCATTAAAGAACTATTAGCTAAAGAACATTGTCTGAACTGTTATCAAATGCTTTTAATTTTCCCAAGTGTTTTTACCTTAAACCTACTTTATATTCTAGATTTTGAACCCACTTTACATTCTAGATTCTTATTTGATCAGTAAGCATAGAATTTGAGTAAAACTTGACCAGCAATGGGCCAGTAATGTGGCTTAGCACACTGCAAATATGTATGCATTACAAAATCACATTTGCTCTTATATAGATAGTTGCAAACACTAGCTTCCATATCCTTATGATGCATCACCCTCCTGGTACATCCATGTGTTCAAGCCAGGGAAGCTCTCCCAAGTCTTGGTATATGGTTTTTATTGGAGTTTCACTATATAGCCCATAGGATTGATTAAATCATTGGCCACGTGACTGAACTTTATCTTCAGCTTTCCTTCCTTCCCCAGAAGTTGGCTTGGTATTGCATGGCTCAAAGTCCCAAACTTCATGGCTCAAAGTTCCAGACCGATGGTCTCATCATTAGTCTTTCCAGCATGGCCAGCCCCAACTCTAAAACTAATTACATGGTTATCAAATCATCAGATTATGCATTTTGACACTCAAAACCTTTGCTGTGTGTTTTCTTCCGGATTAAACACTTGATACGTTTTCTCTATAATGTGTTTGAGCAAAAATATTTTACATTTTCACTTATTCTGCTTTATTGTTCCTATTGAATGTCCCTATTCTTGCCCATTGAACCAGCTGTCTTAACATTTGTAAATAGCTAATGTAGCCTCACTGACATGACTGCTCTATTTTTACTATAATGGCATTTATTCATTCATCTTCACTGGGCCAAATATGAGCCAGGCATTATACTAGATGCTGAGCATGCAAAAAGAATAAACTACAACCCATACTATTGAAAAACTTCCAGTCTAGGGAAGATTTGCTATGATTGTTATATAAAAACACATCACATTAACCCTAAGTTTTCAGAATATTTCGCCATGGTGGTAGTGCTTCTAAAACCTCAGTGTGCACATGTACCACCTGAGGATCTAGTTTTTTAAAAAGAAAAAACAGGATGTGAATTCAGTAGGGTTGGGTGGGGCATGAGATTCTGTTCCAACACACTTGCAAGTGATGCTAATGTTGCTGGTCCATGGACCATACTTGGAGTGTCTAGGGTGTAGCATACAAACTTTCAGAAGTTTTCAATATCAGGACATCTGAAATTATCAAAATAATTTTCACCCCAGTTTGTTCCGTTTGCTTTTCAAACTTCACATTCTCTGTGGCCTGCCGTAGCAAACTGAACAGCAATCTTATGTTGGAGAGTTGCTGGCATAAGCAGAAAGAGTTTTTTAATCATTTCAGGTGTTTGAAAGATTTAATATTCATGAACTTTCTCCATAAATGTTACCTTTTTAAAAATCTTCATGAAAGTAAGATAAACCTGTAGTTCCCTCCCAGTCATGGTCTGTTGTTTTAATTTCATGGCATGTAGTTAAGATAGTTTTTATGCTGTTTTCTAGTGACATTATGAAGAAAATGTTCACGTCAGTGATTTACTGCTGTTTCAGAATGAACTGTGAATTACAGGTCGTTAGGGAAGTAGGTCTTAACACTTAAGGGATTCTTCTGAGTCTTTAATCACAAAAATGTGTTTTATTAAATACCCTATGATAACCCCCCAAATTTCTAAAATATAGACCATTTTAATCAGTTTTTACACAATTGATAAGATTTAAATAGATAAGTAAAGAAATGTGGATAATTTTTCACAATAGAAAATAACAGCAATAAGACTTTGGAGTCTGATTATTGTAGATCTCATTATAGGGCTCTCCCCCCATTATTCTTCTCCTAGTACAGGTTCCAGTGAAAGAAATAAAAAGCAGATCAATTAAAATGTTTATTCTCTTTCATTTCTGACTCAACAGTATATAAGCACATAGGAATTGATTTTTTCATACATTCCAAAATTCATTGATAGATAGATCTTAATTGTAATTGTTCAGTATAATTTTTGTATATAAACCAGAGACATTTCATACACACAAGTCATCATCTAATCATCTTTTTCTCTAGTGTCTAACTATATTTTAATTGATGATGTTGGTCTATAATATCTGTGTTAAACAACACAGAATCATAAAATCTCAGGACTGTTTGGATGCTGGGGCACCTGTCTTTAAATCAAAGAAGATATTTGAAAACTCTTAAGGTTTGATCTAACAGGGTGAGGCTGGGGGAATTTACTGTAAGATGCGTATGAACCATAGCCAATTTGAATCATCCATAGCCAGTTTGCGTCACAGACATGTCCATCTCTAAACAACTAGGAGTTATGCTGGATTCAGGAGAAGCATAGAATCAGAACAGTGCTGCTGCACTGTTTACACAGGGGATGGATTAGGCCTAACTAGGTCCATGGCTAGGGGACCAGTAAGAGTGTAGAATCACAGGCTGATAGTCACACACTGAATTAAGAGATTTATTGTTTTAAATGTCCCAGCTGTTTGGTAAATTCTGCAAACTAATCTTACTAACATACACTTTATTTGTTCAGTTATTTCTTAGCAGTTTGCCATTCTCATAAAACCAAAGCGTGCGTAGTGATTTTTTTTTTTTCATAATTCTAACGGGTTATCTCTTAACACAGTTTCTAGGAATATCTAATAGTTTGATTATTTTTTCTCCTCCACCTCTGGGACTCCTATACATGTTGGCAGTTCTACTTTCGTCTACATATCCCTGAGCTATTCTCTCATGGTTTCCATCTCTGCTGTTTCTTGCTGCTTCTGAGTGAGTTTCTCAGTCTGGTCTTTCAGTGTACTAATTTGTTCTTCATCTGTTCAACCTACTGTTTATCCCCTTTGTCGTGGTGATGTTTTTTATATTTCAACTGTTATGTATTCAGACCTAATATTGCTACCTGGATTTTTTAAATGATTTATCGGTTCTGCTTTATGCTACCAGTATTGTTCCTAACTGTGTTATCTTTATTGTGGTTATTTTAAATTCTTGGGCTCTCTTCTAATTATTCTGTTTCCAATGGTAGATATTTTTCAGTCGTCTTTATTTATTTATTTTTTTTTAACAGTAATTACATACTTGAGCATAGCGGCAGTTTCTCTCCAAGCCTTCTCACTGCCTTCTGCACCTTGCTGCCTTCTGTGCTTCTAGTCCATAACTCCAAGGTTAAGACAGCCTCAGTCTCCCCAGAACATCTCACTTTTGTATTGTTTTGTTTTTTCCTAGAATTCACGTCTGTCTGTCTGAATCAATATGTCTGTCTTCCTCTACCTCTCCCTCTCTCTCTCCCTCTCACTCTCTCTCACCCTCTCTCCCTTCCTTTCTCCCTACTTCGCCACCCTCCCCCATCTCCTAGTTCCTCTAGGATTGTTTTGGGAAGAAGCCAGCAGCCTATCCAAGCTCACCATCTTGACAGGAGTCAAAACTAATTAAAGGAGAATTTCCCCCAACTCTTTGTCTTAGTGATTTATACTGCTAATGATTCTCAGATTTGCCTTTCTGATACAAATGAAAACTTGCTGGCTGCTATCTTGATTCAATCTGTTTCAGAAATATTGGTTCATTTACCAGTTTTAATTGGTAAAATTCAAATTTCGGCAGTAAGATTTGTAATGTTTTATTACAAATCTAATTACTAATTAAAATGTAATTTTGAAATATTTTACTAGCTGAAATATAGATTTCAAATCTTCTAGAAGAAGACTAAGTAATAGAAATATAAAACAGAATTCAGTCCTAATAACCAGAAATATATGTCCCATATTATGGCTAATCAGGTAAGATTGTTTTTAATACATAGGCATAATTGTTTGTGATTGGAAAACTTCATCATAAAGCTTTGATTATTTGAGATGATACCAATGAGTATACTTTGTAAGATTTCCTAATTTTCCTGTTGTCTAATGTATATCATTTGTAAAAATCATGTGGAACAGGCAGGGAGGAAGTAGTTTGTATTTTGAAGACATGGAAACAGACCTCAAGAAGACAAGTGATGTACCCAAGGCTAACACATAGTAAATGGCAAAACGCACCTAAATCGGTTTCTTTGACTCTGATGCCTAGCTGATAACCCACGATTCTTCAACTCCTGCTCTTTCCAGCCACAACAGCACCAGGTTAGGAGTGGCACCCTCTTCAGCTGTTTGTGTCCTCTCAAAATCCTGACACTGCTTTCCTTCTCAGGACCACGTAAAGGGAGCAAGACTTTTTCCAAGGAAAGACTTTTGTGGACAGTCCTGCTGTCATACTTGCTAACACGCCTAAGAAAATTAGCATCTTCAACCAGTCTTTAAGAGAATGCACAGAGGTGAAAGAAGAAGGGATTTCCTGCCTGACATCCCCAGTCAGCCAAATCCACCTGTGCATGAGTGAGATGGCCCATATAGGTAAACACTTCAAGTCATTTACCAGCAGGTAGTGGGACTCAACCATGAAGAGAGGTGTTGAAATGGGGCAACTGGGAGTAAGGGATAAAATCCAAGGACCAGTCAGGATTTTACAATGAATTGAAGTGAGATACTTTGTAAAGGAGCCAAGGCAAATGTGGTCAAGACAGAGAGGACATCACTGGAAGTACAAGGTAAGACAGAAGCTTAATCTTGGGGGAAAAAAAATAGAGAGTGTAGGCTTCGAAGTCAGAGAAGAAGCAAAGGGAATCTGGCTTGCTTAGCTGTGAACTCCTAGGTCATTTTGTCTCTCTTAGCAAGAGATCCAGTTGGGACTACAGATGGTCCCCAATTCACTATGGTTCGACTTTTGATTTCTTGGCTTTATGATCAAGAATGTGAAAGCGACACACATTCTGTAGAAACTGCACTTTGAGTACCCATGCAACCATTCTGCTTTCACTTTCAGTACAGTATTCAATAAATTACACAGAATATTCAAGACCTTATTACAAAATGGACTTTGTGCTATGTGACTTTTCCCAACTGTAGACTAATGCAAATATCTAAGCACATTTATGTCAGGCTGGGCTAAGCTATGATGTTCCATAGGTCAAGTGTAGTAAGTGCATTTTCAAATTAGGATATTTTCAACTTATGATGGGTTTATAAGGATGTAACCTGTCATAAGTCGAGGAACACCTATAAACTTAAAGTTGGAGCAGGGATTAAAAATAATTAACACTGGAAATTTTTAAAATATGGGATGTAAGTGCCAGATCAGAAGTTGTACTTAAGGATTTTATGTGACTCTCCTGTGTTAGCTGGAAATGTCACCACAATAAGAAAGAGGAGCCTCTAGAATTAGGAAGCAATACTTCTGAATTATTGTCAGTAATGTGATAAGAGTTAGCATAAAGTGCTTGATTTTACTGTGCTTCACTCACCACACTGAAAATGGGGTGATTAAAAATAGCTTCTTTGTAGAATTGAGTTTTCTTCTTTATGATAGTTTTGTTAGTAAGTGGTATGTAATTTGAAATTATAATATTCAAAACTCAAATTCCACAATCCTAAGCCTTTCTAAGCATACAACTTTGCTTATGAATAGACATGACTGTTCAAGTGATGTGGTTATAGTAGCAGAAGGCTTTATTATATGACCTTATGAACAGACTTTTCCTGGATGGCAGAGCGCTATCTTAAAGGGTCCAGCTCTATTTCTATGTGACATTGACACAAGGCCACTCAATAGTTCCATCTAAACTAACTCTTTCAGAAGGATTAATAGTAACACTCCGTGGACCCACTTGACCTCTCCACTTAATTTTGAAAAGTATGAATTATCCACAATTGTAGCAACCACTGAGAAAATCATATGCTTTCCTTTCCATTTCTTTTTCCTATGACAACCATTCACCACATATGTATCAAGTAATTTGCAAGTCTCTTTGGAGATATGTAAATACATATATATGTATATGAGATAGACTATATATCTGTTTCACAGCTCCTTCACTTAATTATCTCAAAGTTTAGTGAGAAGCAGGCATAGAGTTATGGTGTTTTAATTTCTATAATGTGAATATATATGAAGCGTAATAGGACTATTCTGAAAGACTTTTTCTAAGAGGTAGCATTTAAGCAAGTCCAGGTAAGACATCGTGAGTATCTAAATACACACTCAGGCATTGGATCTGGTGAGGAGGGAACCAATAATAGGGATATCCAAAGGGTAATTGATAGGGAGGGGATGAGGGAGAGGAAGCATGTTAGAATGACTTTTGCAGTTCTGACTTGGAAAACTGGATGAATGTTACTTGCTGAGATACGCAATTCAGGAGGAAGGGTTTATTTGTCAGTGGGGAGAGCAAGTTGAAGCATAGTTTGGACATGATTGAGTTTAAAGTCTTACTTTGGAACCTCCAGATGAACAATTTCAGAAAGCAATGATAATATGTAGTTTCAGAGGCCTGGGAATCTGGATTTGGGAGTTAAAATAATGAGCATGGGTAAGATTGCCAATGTGGTTTTTTTTAAGTGAAGAGAGTGTTTACAAAGACCAAGGAACACTGATGTTCAGTGGTGAACAGAGCAAGGGGGACCTGCACAGGGGCTGAAAATGAGAGGTCAGAGGAGGAGGAAAGCGTGATCTCAAGGAGCCAAAAGAAGGAGAAACAGGTCAAAAGGGAGGAAATTGTCAGTGCCGTTTTTGAGATACATGAAAAAATGTTTAAACATGATCCGCAAAAAGACTGATTTATAACAATTAGATTTCTTTACTGACCCTAGATTCTTTATAATGCAAACAAATATTTACCATATTCTAAATATTTACCATTTTTCTTTAATTACAAAATAGAATTTTTGAAAAAGATAATGTATTTTATACTAATCATATGTGAATTCAAGATATTTAAAAAGAATATAGACTTTCTATATAAACAGACCTAATTTGAATTCCAGCTTCATAATTAACCTGGAGCAAATTAGTTACCTTCTCATTTTCTTCATCCACAAAAAAAGGAATTAGCACACCTTTACAAGATGATTTTGAAGATCAAACAAAATAATGCACATAAAAGAACAGCCTATTTTTATAAACATTTATTATGTTTTAAGCATCTATTTTTAAAAGTGAGGAAAATATTCAGCACATGAAGACCAAAGAAAGCAGAAAGAAGTGTGTAATAAGACTGGAAATTAAATAGTAAATAAAAATATGCAGTTAAAAAAATTAAGGCCAGGCCCAATGGCTCACCCCTGTGACCTCATCAGTTTGAGAGGCCAAGGTGGGAGGATTGCTTGAGGCCAGGAGTTTGAGACCAGCCTGGGCAGCACAATGAGACCCCATCTCTACAAAACATAAGAATTTTTTTTTTTTAAACAGCAAGGCACAATGGTGTATGCCTGTAGTCCCAGCTCCATGGAATGCTGAGGCAGGAGCATCATTTGAACCCAGGAGATCAAGACTACAATAAGCTGTGATTGTGCCACTGCACTCCAGCTTGGGTGACAGAATGAGATTCTGTCTCAAAAAAAAAGAAAGAAAGAAAAAAAAAGTTATTTTTTTAAGAATTAAAATTAATAAACTTCTGGGTTGTCTGATTATGAAATTAAAAAGATTAAAATGTGTAGTATATCTGAAATGAAAAAAGGATATTACTGCGCATTCTCTGAACATTTAGGAAGAAGAAAAGACTATCTTAAAGCATTTTATAGCAATAAATTTGAAAATTTAGACAATAACAACTAATTTCTACAAAAATACAGTCTACCAAAACTGACATAGGAAGACACAAAATTTGAATAGTTCCATATATGTAAGTACCTACAAAGAAACGTACTGTGAGCATGATACTTAATGATAAATTGTACAAAGTATTTGCTTTGATTTCAGAAATAAGTGGGTATTCCTTTATTAGTACATTTATTCAACACTGTACTAGAGGTCCTATCCTGTACAGAAAAAGCCAAAAAATAAGGAAGAAAAAATAACTGTAAGAAAAAAAAAGTATATTCAAAACTGACACAATTACGTACACACAAAATCTGAAGCAATCTACAAATACACTATTAAAATTAAAAAGGACTTAGGGGAGTCTCAATATAAGATCAATATGCAAAAATTGTATTTCTATATACAGCAGCAAACAACTAGAAAAACTGAATTTTAAAAGTGATTCCAGGCTTGGTGCAGTGGCTCACACCTGTAATTCCAGCACTTTGGGAGTCCAAGGCAGTTGGATCACCTGAGGTCAGAAGTTCAAGACCAGCCTGGGCAATATGGTGAAACCCTGACTCTACTAAAAATACAAAAATTAGCCAGGCATGATGGTGGGCGCCTGTAGTCCCTGCTACTCGGGAGGTTGAGGCAAGAGAATACCTTGAACCCAGGAGGCAGAGGTTGCCGTGAGCCAAGGTCACACCATTGCACTCCAGCCTGAGTGACAGAGCGACTTTGTCTCAAAAAAAAAAAGTGATTCTATTCACAGTAGTATTAAATATCATGAAATTCTTTGAAATAAATATAAGATGTGCACAATCTCTACCCGTAAACTATAGTTATTGAGCAAAATTATAGAATCCCTACGTAAATGAAGGTATATTCACGTTCATCTACTGGCAGTTGCAATATAGTAAACTGTCATTCCCAAATGATTTATGGATTCAGTTCAAGTCCCGCATGCCTGTGTATGTAGGTGTATATAAGAAAATAAGCTGATTCCAGAATTTATAAAGAAATGAGAAGTGCTGAAATGGCCAATGATCTCTTGAACAAAATATGTACCACAAGATGTCAAGACTTATTATGGGCTCCGGTATTTAGTGCAGTGCATTATGGCGCAAGAAGAGACAAATAGACTATTGGAACAGCATGGAGAGCTCAGAAGCAAATCTACACACACAGGACATTTGATTTGCCTCAAAGATGGGACTACAGATAAGCGAGGGAACTTTTTTTTTTTCAATAATTGATGTTTGATGGGTTAGATATGGAAACTATGGGACTTGGCCTAAACTTACAAACTACATACGAACGGTGAAACAGTGGCTTTGACAAGATATGCAAGGCAAAATAGGCTCTGTGGGGAGGGGAAGTTATTGTAAAAGGAGACAAAAAGCATTAATATAAAGGAGAAGATTGACAAACTATATTACATTAAAAATTAGTGAATTCATCTAATCATGAGAAAACATTGGAGAAGTCCAAATTGAGGTTTATTCTCAAAATACCTGACCAATACTATTAAAGTGTTAAAGAAATGAAAAATATGAACTGAGACAATTGCCACAGATTGAGGGAGACTAAGGAGACTGACCGCTGAACGCAGCATGGTATTCTGGATTGGATCCTGGAACAGTTAAAGGATAACAGCGGAAAACAGGTATAATCTGAATAAATTGTGTTGTTTATGTAATAGTGTTGTACCTATATTAATATCTGAGTTTGATAAGTGTTAGTTATGTTTGATAAATGGTGATGGAATGGGTTAACAATAGAGGAAGCCGGATGGAGGATATATTGGAGCTCTCTGTACTCTTTTCTACTCTTCTGTAAATCTAAAATTAATTCAAAATAAAATGTTTACAAACTTAAAAATTATATTCACCAAAAGACATCACTAAGAAAGTAAAAAAGCAAGCCACAAGTAGGAGAAGAAATTTCCCATATATGTCATCAAAATCAGCTTGTATCTAGAATACATAAAGAGCCTCTACAAATCAATAAGGACAGCATAATACAAAAGTTGGGAAATGGGCCGGGCGCGGTGGCTCAAGCCTGTAATCCCAGCACTTTGGGAGGCCGAGACGGGCGGATCACAAGGTCAGGAGATCGAGACCATCCTGGCTAACACGGTGAAACCCCGTCTCTACTAAAAAATACAAAAAAAAAAACTAGCCAAGCGAAGTGGCGGGCGCCTGTAGCCCCAGCTACTCAGGAGGCTGAGGCAGGAGAATGGCGTGAACCTGGGAGGTGTTGCAGTGAGCTGAGATCCGGCCACTGCACTCCAGCCCCGGGGGACAGAGCAAGACTCTGTCTCAAAAAAAAAAAAAAAAAGTTGGGAAATGACTTGAAGCATTTTACAAAAGAGGATAGCCAAATAACCATAAACATTTGAAAAGCCTCATTATGCTTTAGTGATAACACAGATTTAACCCTGAGTAAAAATCTACTACAACTTTACCAGAAAGGCTAAATATTGACAATTCTCATATGCTGCTATTAGAAGTGCAAATTGCTATAACCAGTTCAGAAAACTATTCAGCATTATCTGAAAAATTTGAATGTACATCCAGTGACCCAGAAATTCCACTCACAAGCACATACAACAGAAATGTAGGCACGTGTATATCAAAAGACACAAAAATATTTGTAGCAGAATCATTCAGAAAAGCAGAAACTGAGTCACCCAAATACAGTAGTCACCTACAGTCCGATAGGTCAAAAAAATATTGTGCTATATGCCTATAATTGGGTGAATAGGAAAGACTTACCACTACTCATAGCAACAATAATTTGACATAATGTCACATGAAAAAGCATAAATAAAAAGAGTATAAACTATATGATTCTGTTTACGTAAAGTTCCAAAAAAAAAAAAAAGGCAAAGCAAAACTACAATGGTTAGGGATCCATGTTTTGATGGTAAAATTATCAAGAAAAGCAAAGAAATGATAACATAAAAGACAATTGTATTTTGAGGGAAAGGAGAGATTAAGGCTGGGGAGGACTGGCCTGAGGAGGCTTCTGTGGTGTGGCAATGTTTTATTGGCCTGTGTTGTGTTTACACTGGTGTGCCCTTTGAGAAATATAATTGAACTGTGTGTTTTTGTCGGGTAGAGTTTTTGTGTTACCTTCCACAATAAAAGAGTTTTCTAAAAGAGGAAGTGGGCTGGGGGAAGAAAAGAAACATTCTTTAGAATAACTCAGCAGCTCTCTAAAAACGGAGACTCAGATCAACCTATGCTTATTTCTTCGTCTTAAATCTTGCTTTCCTCTTCCAGGAAAAGATCCATTCCTTCCTTTTGGGCTGCATCAGACATTTTTAATAAAATATGAGATTTTCTTTTAACAGTACTTACTCTTAATTGGAGTAATTTTAACAAGCTCAAGTTGTGTGCTTGGTTAATGACAGTAGCAGCTGATTAAATGGATGTAATTTACACCCCACACATGCCTACCTTCCCATACATACTTATTTTTTAAACCCTCCTTTAAAGACAGTGTCTTTGACTTTAAGGGATGTATTCAGTCATTACATGGTTTTTCATCACATGCTGCATTTAGTGTTTTCCATTTAGAAGACAGATCTGAAACACTAGCCTTATCATTCTTGGGTCTGCAATTGAAGTATAAAGTCTTGCCAGGGTTGCAGCCATTAAAATAAAACAGTCTTGGAAATTAAGCACTAATTTCCCCTTCAAATGGCCATTTCTGGTTTTTTCTTTCTAATTACCACTGTAATGAAGTGGCCAATATTATGGTAGGAAGTGATTTCAAAGGCAGCAATCTCTTATTATGAATTATAGGCGTTATTTTCCACCCTAATGGGAGTCGACCTTAGTTATAGAAAATGCATGTGCAAACTCCATCTCTGCTGAGACTAAAATAGTTTTGAAATAACAAATCATACTCAGTTCAGAGAGAGAGCAGGCTTTCAAGCATTTCACTAAAGCAAAGATGAAGAGGAAACCCATTATATTTTCACTACAGGATCATTTCCGACCACTCTGTTGCTCTCTGTAGCAGACTTTCAGCATATCAAAACACTGCTATATTAATAACATCTGATAAGGACAATTTGTATCAAGATAGATATGAGGAAAGGCACTTAGAAAACCATAAAGCACTCTAAATGTATTACTTTTTGTTAAGCCATTAACCTGACCACAGGGATTCCTATGGGTCCTGCAGTCCACTCTGTTTCTAATATGGGCAGTTGCCTTTTGTGTTTCCTATCAACGTGAGGTTTGACCTAAATATCTTGCTTTCATTTGTTGAAAAGGAAACTCTCTTTTAACTTTGATCATATCCCATGTGGACTTTCAATTTTTCTATGTCCCTTTGATATTCTTTCCTGTCAAATGATTACAATGTGCCACTGCTTCTTGCCTGTGAGTTGGCGCACAGGTAACGCCACAATCATGCACCAAGCATTTAGCAGCTTTGTTAAGTGGGTATTGTAATTGTTTAGTCCGAAATAAGTAGTGATAAGCATTCCCCCCGTTCTTTGGTGTCAGTGCTATCAAATTTAAATGGGAAGGGGTTCTAGAGGTGAGTTGTTCTCCATCTGAAAAAGCCATGCTGGACTCTGTAATTTAAACCACTGGCTTTTTTTCTGATGGCAAAATAGAAAAGATGATCATGCTGATCATTTCAATTGCCTACATTGTATATCAGATTATTTTTCCTTCTCATATGTAGGAGAATGATAACTTCTTACTCTGATGTCAACAGTAGCAATTTGGTAATAGACAAGAGAAATCAATTTCCCTCATGGGCATTTCTGGGTCTAAGTTTGGACCCACATGTGTTTCCTGGGAATCTTTCTTCATCCTGTAACTTTGGTTGACCAATGATGTATTCACTGTAGGTTAATGGGAGTAGAAAATGCAAACTGGATCTTGAGGAAAAAAAGGATTACCAACTTTAAAAATTCAATCTGTGAACACTTTGTGACTATGCAGAATAACTCATGTTTCATGAAGACATTCTTTCTTCATTTTAAAACAAATAGAAGTCTGCCTAAAAAGGTGACGGAAACTTTGGCTCAAAATACAATAATTACTGTCGGTGTTGAAAAACTATACAGACTGTCTATGTTGAAAAACTATATAATCCCAGCACTTTGGGAGGCTGAGGTGGCCAGATCACTTGAGGTCAGGAGTTCAAGTCCAGCCTGGCCAACATGGCGAAACCCCATCTCCACTAAAGTCCAAAAAAAATAATAATAATTAGCTGGGCATGGTGGTGCACACCTGTAATCCCAGCTATTTGGGAGGCTGAGGCAGGAGGATTGCTTGAACCCAGGAGGCAGAGGTTGCAGTGGGCTGAGATTGGGCCACTGCACTCCAGCCTGGGTGACAGAATGAGACTCTGTCTCCAAAAATAAAAAACAAAACTATACAGATAGTAAAAAGATGAGAGTGGCCATGGGCTGGGTGGGGTGGGGAAGGGAAGGGGAGGATGGCTAGGCAAAGCACAGGTGAGACTATTCTGTGTGATACTACACTAGCAGATAGATACATGACATTATACATGTGTCAAAACCTGTAGAAGCATAACTAAGAGTGAACCTGAAAGTAAACTATGGACCAGAGTTAATAATATATTGATATTGGTACATTAGTTGTAACAAATGTACCACACTAGTGATAGATGTTAATAATAGAGAAACTATATATGGGGTGGGAATGGGATGCATATATGGAACTGTACTCAATTTTTCTGTAAACCTTAAACTCTACTAATAAAAACTCTCTTAATTATTTTATTAAAAAGAAAGGGATGGAAACACCTACACAGCAGGAAAGGAATACCCAGTTCTCTTAATGGAGATATGGGTGTAAACCCTCAGCCCCAAAACTTGCCCCAAAATGGTATGAGTTATTCATAAAATTGAAAACCTTGCACATATGACTAGACCTAAAACAATAAGTTTTTTGAAGTTTTACAATTCCTATATTCATCTGGATTATATCATAAAAATAAAGTAGAAAAAGGAGAAAGCCGTTCCCTGTTCACCTAGGTATTTTAATAAATGTTAGATGTTCTCCTTAAAAATGATTTGCTTGGTCATTGTGAAAAATTCAGAGAGTAAAAGGTGAAAATAAAAGAAAATCATTTTAAATATTAAAAGATATACAAATCCATAATGACAAGGACATTAAAGGCAAAGATCTAACAAACCAGCAGTAAGAGGTTGGGCGGAGTGAGCAGCTTAGGCATATAATTGCAGACGATTAACAGCAAAGGGTGTTTAGATAGCTGCAGGTAGTTTGGTGCAGCTGAAACTCAGATTTCAATTAGGGTTCGGCTGCAGATGGAAGCAGGGGGGCCTTGGAGTTTGCATTTGGTTCTTTGGGAGTACACAGCTATTGTAAGGCCTTTGGCTGGAAGTAACATGTTTCAGAGGTATCCCTCAGGAATGAGGACAGGGACAAAGCTGAGGGGGACTAGTGAGGAGATTAACTAGAATAAGGCAGATTACACTGGATGAGGGTTGTACTGAAGGGATATCCAGAGGAGAAGACTTAGAGAGAATGATGGCAGAACAATAAGCCTAGATGGATACTCGGATGTGAAGAGGAAAAGCACTTGAGCCTGACTCCCAGCTCATTTACGATGTCATTAAATTTATGACACTGGAAATTTAGGGGAGGGTGGGCAGATGGGAAGGGCAGAGAGCGGAGTGTAGGGAAGGCAGCGAAATTCAACTGGGGCATGTTGAGATTGAGTTCTCTGTAGTCATTCAGACAGAACTCTCCACTAAGAAGAAATGGAATCTATGGTTCTGCAGGTCAGAATGGTCTGTACCAGAGATGAAGTCATCGGTCTACAGATGGTCATGGAATTGAGTGAAAGCAATCATCCAGAGCCAGGCAGTGTCAGAGCCCCAACATCAGAAGGTGGTCGAATAGTGGGTTGGTAAGAAGAATTTACCACTGACCATATAGGACTGAAAAAGGAAAGGTTTATTAGGTAGAAAGAATGCTGTCGCAGAGTGCAGCTGCAGCGGGGCACCTCAGCAAGAGAGGACCGAGTGCAACACAGTGGATTCTTCCTCAGGGGTATTTATGGACCTTAAAGTGGGAGCTGAAGGTAATTTGGACCATATTAGCAACATAAGTCATGATAAATAATTACATTTGTAGACATTTTTGTGCTTAATGTCAGCCAGGTTTGCACAATGGGTTTCGTTTCGGCATGTATTTTGGAGATGTACAGAAATTCTAGTTACTTATAAATGTATAAGTAAATAAATAAAATAAATTTATAAGTAACCAGAATTTGTGAGTAACTTCTATCTGGTACGAAAGAGGCTTCGTACCAGATGCCAGCTTTAGATAATAGGCAAGTCCAATTGATACAGGAGATAGAAATTATTTAGGCAGATAGTAAGGACAACAGAGTCCTTGGCGGAATTTCCCTTTTAACAAAAAGCAGCCCCGAAATGATTTCTTTCCTAACAAAGAGCAGCCTGAAAAATGGAGCTGCAGACATAAATAAGCAAGCTGGAAACTTGCACTGGCGCATGCCGGCAGCTGAGCCAATAAAAAAGGGCTACCTGAGGGCCAGGCAAGTTCAACATGGAGGCTCCGTCTTCCCTTTCTTCCTCACCACGTGTACAGTCAAGAACCAGGCAACATGGCGCCAGCCGGGTAGCGAGCCTATCTGCATAATAAAAGATTAGGGCGGGGCAGCCAGCTTCTTCCTGTGCTATGCATTTGAGACACCTGGTCCGACCAATCTTTCGTGTCTTATGTAAATCAGACACTGTCCCCTCGAGCTCCTCCATAAAACCTGCATTCCACTGCGGAAGCCACAACCCGTTTTCTCTGGGACTCACTGCACAGAGACCTCTTACCTTTCTTTCGCCTATTAAACTTCTGCTCTTAGTCGCCCGCTTTGTGTGCCCACATCCTAGTTCTCCATGGCTATAAGACAACGAATCTCTGGTATATACCCCAGACAAGGAAACCGCTTCATAATTACTTCTAAATTCCTCAGATAAGGAGTTTTGTCTTCGGGTGGCCTGCTTGATGGTCACCAGGTGATCTTTGGTCTCCTCACTGAGGAGGCGTCACATACACTGGGAAGAAAGGAGACCGAAGGACAGAACTCTGGAAACACAGCCTCCAATGGGCAAGCAGAGGGAGATGATCCTCCAAGGGGCTTAAAGAGAACTGGAAAGAGAGAGCTAGGAGGCTGCTGCCATGGAAGGCAAGAGAAAGGAGTTTTATGTTCTGGTGAACAATGTTACTAAGTATTTTCCTTCTTCATTTCTAGCGTATTTTAAAAAATCGTAAGAGAAGATGAAATCAGGTGTCATATATCTTCTATCTTTGAAATATTAAAAATGTGGCTGAGTTAAATCAATCTAATGACAATGGAGTGCCAAGTAAGAATTAATTTACAGATTGTTGTGTTCAACTTCTCAGCACTGGAGTCTAGAGAAGAAATACTGCTGGCATCTCCTGGTGTGATTTACCACACCATCATGGCTTATACATTTGTGAACTTTTGAGAGAAAAATTAAAGCAATATAATCTGCACTCGCCTTAGAGTCAGAGGACCTGAGTTTAAAGTATTCCTGTCACTTACCAGTTGTGGACATATCATTTAACCTCTCTGAGGTCCTATTAGGAGATGGCAAATTCTGGAAATTAAATATGTTGGATGTAACATTTTAATAATTCAATTCGTATTCCTCAACTCTTTTGTATTCATTGCATACTTCCAAATATTAGAAAGTTTGATGGCATTCTGGAGATTAGCTAGTATTTTCTTTTAGCATGAGGCAGAGGCAGCACACAGGTGCCCCTGAGATCATAGAAGTTCTTCCCCTCTTGGTGAAGATTCCGTTGCAAGTGTATGCAGAGGTCAAATGTCTGAGAAACCCTTAACTATGCCCATTTTAAGTATAATAATTGGTGTGCAACTTAGCATTTTAGTTAGATCCTAGATTTTTTTAATTGAAATTTCCCCAAAATTATTATCTATAGGATTGTTGAATGTTTACTTCAACATGTTGACAGAATGTTTACAGAAACATATACAAACAAAACATAAACAGGTTTTCTGATATATAGTAGAAACATAACAATGGTCTTCCTCTCCCCCATCAATCCCAGTCTGTTAATGTCTCACTGCAGCTGGAAGGTGACCTCCACATTATATCCTAAACCTGTGTAATAAATAATAGTAGATGTCTAAAGCCCATCACAACAGCAAATAGCGTGGCACATAGCACACTGTCCTCTCGAAATTTCCACGTTAGAGGACACTGGCAGACCATTTGTTACCTTAGTCATTTGGAAGGGGGAAAAAGATAATTTGATTCTTAGAAAGGATCAACCTGAAAGCAAAGTACATATCCCTTGACACACCAAACTGGAACTTTGCTTTTTATTATGTTTTTCTTTTTAGACAGGTTTATTGAGATATAGGCATATTTAGTAAAATCACTCTTTTTCACATAAAATTCTACGGATTTTGACAAACACACACAGCAGTACAGCCTCTTCACTACATACAGCCTCTTCACTACAAAGGACTGAGTACTGTAAGATCTTTGTGCCTTTGTAATCAACCTTTCTATCCAATCAGCTCCTGGAAACCAATGATATGGTTTCTGCCTCTGTAGTTTTGCCTTTTCCAGAATGTCATATAAAATAGAATCAAAGAGTGTGTCTGGCCTTTGAGCTGGCTTCTTTCATTTAGCATAAGGCATTTGAAATTCATCCGTATCACATCATGTGTCAGTGGCATGTCCTTTTTCATTGCTGAGTAGTATTTCATTGTACAAATGTATCACAGTTTATCATTCTGCCTGTTGATGAACATTTGGGGTGTTTCCAATTTTGGTAATTACAAATAAAGTTGCTATAAACATTTATAAGTAGGTTTAACATGTTTCATTTCCCTTAAATACCTAGGAGCGGGAGTTTCATGTCAAATGTTTCACTTTATCAGAAGCTTCCAAACTGTTTTCCTGAGTGGCATTCCCTTCAACCCTGTGGGAGGGTTCCGGTTGCTCAGCATCCTTACCAACACTTGATATTATACAGTTTTTATATCTTAGCCATTCTGATAGGTATGCAATGGTATCATCTCATTGATGTTTTCATATGAATTTCCCTAATAAATGTGATGTTGAGTATTTTTCATGTGTTTATTGTCCATCTGTATATCTTTTTTGGTAAAGTCTTTGTTCAAATCCTTACCTATTTGTTGTTTCCTCGTTATTGATTTTTAGGCATTCTTGGTCTATTCTACATGCAAGTTTTTTTTATCAGATACATATTTTGCAAATATTTTTACAAATATTTTCCAAATATTGTCTCCCAGTGCGTGGCTTTTCATTTTTCATAAGCATGTTCTTCAAAAAGCAGAAGCTTTTAATTTTAATTTTGATGTAGTCTAGTTTATCATGTTTTTCTTTTGTAGATCATGATTTTTATCATCTCCAAGAAATATTTTTACCCAAGACCATGAAGTTTTTCATCTATGTTTTCTTCTAGAATTGTTTTTTAGAAGACAATTCTAATCATCGAATAATTTAGAAATTATTAAACTTTTACATTTAGGTCTGTTACACTTGTTGAGCTAATGTTTCCATATAATATGAAGTATAGGTCAAAGTTCACTATTTTGCATATGGATATTCAATTGTTCCAGCATCATTTGTTTCCAAAACATTCCTTTCTCACTAAATTGTCCCTGCATTTTGGTAAAAATCAATTGACTATTCATGCATGGGTCTACTTCTGAACTGCCTGCTCTGTTTCATTCATCTCTGTGTCTGTCATTTTATCATCACTGCACTGTCTGGTAATTGTAGCTTTATAATAAGTCTTAAAATCAGGTAGTGTGAGACCTTCCCTTTTGTTCTGCTTTTTCAAGATTTTTTAGGCTATTCTAGTTCCTTTGTCTTGTACAATTTAGAATCAGCTTGTCAATTTCTTTTTAAAAATTGCTTCTGAGATTTTGCTTGGGATGGAGTTGAAATTATAGACCTCTCTATATATGATTATAGATTAATGAGAATTGACATCTTAATATTAAATTTGCCAATCCATGAATATTGTATAAATATTCATTTATTTAGGTCTTCTTTGATTTCTTTCATCAATATATTGTTGAATACATTGATTCAATAATATTCCAGCACATATATCTTGCACATGTTGTCAGATTTATATCTAAGTATTTCATGTTTTGAAGGTTATTATAAATTGTACTTTTTGAAATGTTAATTTCTGATTGTTCATTGCTGGTATGTAGAAATACAATTGATTTTTCTATATTGATTGAAGTTTGAATTTCAGTTGCAAGTTTCCTCCTAGACATTATATATACTAGAACAGTGATCTTCCAACATGATTGATCTTCAAAATGGCCTGGAGAATCATCAATGTACAAATAAATAGATTCCCAGACCTCATCTCCCACAGGTTCTTATTTCATAGTTCCTGGGATAGGCCTAGGAATTTGTATTTAAAAAGCTTCCTTGGGTAGTTCTGTCTTTGGTGAGGTTTAAGAATCACTGTTAAGCATTTGTGGAAATCAGTTATTTAATAAATAAGGCAGATATGGCAAGTGACATAATTCATTTCTTGTACTGACACTACAACCTATACTCATTAGTCATTTCCAGTTGGATTTCTGATGATGGATTTGTAGTGATATACGTGTTCTGAAACTTAACCCGTCCTTTTTAGCCAGTGGCACATATTTGTTGGAAATTGTGCCATATTACTAACTGGGGTTAGAAGCTCATTAAAATTCAGTCTATGGTCACACTTGGCCAGATTTTCATAATAATGAGCATACTATGTAGTATTGCTTTGGGGAGGGACAAATAAAAGGACACTGGCTGGAAAAAAAAATGTAATAAAAATTTGGTTAAATTCTAGAGTGGTCTGCCAAGATGAAGAATGTGATAAAGGGATTTTTGAGTACAAGTGCTACAAAGTCACCTTTAAATAGTTTTGGTGGGGGCTGGTCGGGGGGCGAGCAAGGTAGGAGGCAAATTTATTACCAGGGCATTGCGGTATCTCTTTCGAAGAACCTAAGAGCAGTAATTCCAGATTAGCCTCCCAGGGGACCAGAAGAAAGACAAAGACAGCCATCAGGGTTCCAGAAAGATCCTGTGTTCCTTCTGTTCCTGTGAGTGCTTCTTGCTTCTCTCTTATTTTCTTTCCTGCAAAGTGGCTTTCTCTGCTCCCTTTTAATCAAGAATGTCCCGAAATGAGACCCCAACTTTGAAGTCTACATGACCCCAGAAGTCACACAGATGTGCAACTCACCAAGAAGCTCAGAATAGGAGAATTGATCTTATTCGTATTAAGGAACCACCCATTGATAATATTGACTGATGAGGGCTATGGTAAATGATCTTCAGAGAAAGAAAAGGATTCTCTGAGAAAGATTCACTAAGGCATGCAATTTGATTGACACCTGCCATAAATGGATGCCATGTTTGGAATCTCTCCTCTAAAGTATGAATGATAGCCATATAGTGATAATTACATATAGTGATATTTGTAATTGGTAATTACAAATAAAGTTGCTATAAACATTTATAAGTAGGTTTTTATGTGAACATGTTTCATTTCCCTTAAATACCTAGGAGCGGGATTTTCATGTCATATGTTTCACTTTATCAGAAGCTTCCAAACTGTTTTCCTGAGTGGCATTCCCTTCAACCCTGTGGGAGGGTTCCGGTCTTTTTATCTGTGATAACAACATGGCATGTCCCACGTAAGTGAACATATTTTGAATTGTCTAATAAACTAAAAACAGCATTTGCTAAATAAAATTCTAATGCTGGTAAAGAAAACATTCTATCCTGAACGCATAAAACTTGAATTTAGTCTATCCTTTTTAACATGAGCATTACAGAAACAGTATTGGGGTAATTAAAACTAAACTACTTCTAAATAAACAAGCTAACTACATAATGGCACCATGGAAATAAGGCCATTTACTTGGATTTTATACTATGTTTTTCTTCTTCACTACTTCTCAGAGTGTAGTGGTTTCCAGATTGTACTCAAGAGTTTAATCAAGTTGTGCATAAGTGTTGACATTACACAGCTACCTGCATCGCAGAGAAGATTCCCATGTGTTATACAGAAGTGTTGTAGAAACATTGGACCCAGCGTATACATTTTCCAGAAGTAAGTCCTAGAGTCATAGAAATCAGGCTGTTAAAATGCAGTCTTATAGTGATCTATACCTCACTTTATAGAAGAGGAAATTCAGGGCTCTGGAGATTAAGCAAACTGTCTAGGTCTCACTCTGAGTTACTGGCAGGACTGGCCTGGGATTTCTGATTCTCAGCTGAGCTGCCTTCTGTGAAACACATTTTCCCACTTGAAAGCTCAAGACAGAGAAAATAATAAAAGTGAGCTTTTTAACGCCAAGCCTATTGTTCTTCCTGAAGAAACAAGTCTGAACAGCGTTTCTCAGGTCTCACCTTGCTTCTGATTCCCACATCTAGCTGTATCTCTCTTTTATTACACTTCTCCGTCTGGGAGACCCAGCTTAGATTTCATATTCGCTGCTTTATTAGAATGCTACTTTATCTCCAAAGACTATTTCTGTGTTGCTGATAGTTTTATAAATGCACCTGGGGTTTACAAGTGATACCTGGTGTAAGGATTTATGTGACTAAAACTATTTAGGTGTAAATACAGCAGCAGAAGAAAATGTCTTAGATTTCTAATAATGCAAGTTGTGGTTTAGCTCTTCTCAGAGTTGACATTGATGAGCGAATGAACTGAATGGTTTCCCCCATACCTCACCAGCAAAATAAACTACTTTTATTTATATATAAAACAACATATATATGTTGAAGCCCTAACTTCTACTACCTAGAGGTAGGTGGGGTCTGGGAGAAGGTGATAAAGGTTAAATGAGGTCATAAGGATGTGGACTTAATTTGATAGGATTGTTGTCCTTGTAAGAAGAGAAAGAGACATTGGAGAGCTTTCTCCCTCTCCACGTGCACACAGAGGAAAGCCCATGTGAAGATCCAAAAAGAAGGTATCCCAGGAAGAGAGCGCTCCCAGAAACCAACCCTGGCACCTTGATCTTGGACTTCCATCCTTCAGAACTATGAAAAAATAAATGTTTTTTGGTTTAGCCACCCAGGCTTTAGCCACCACAGTGTTCTGTTATGGCAACCTGAGCAGACTGATAGAATGAACAGGACTGTGCAGTGTATTGTAAAAATGTTTTCTAAACTCACATGCAAGGTGCCTCTAATGAGACAGTTAACAAACATATCTCCAGAACTGATATGTATCTTTTAAAGTTTATCATTGTTCTCTAGCATCAGCACTTTTAAACATTATTAGAGTGTAATATCTGTATTTGCATATGCTTCCTTCTGCCATAACACTTATTGCCAGATTTTTCTAACAACCTAGAACAAATTGAACATGTTTATGTTTACCTCTTGCATTTATTTCAGAAATACCATTTACTAACACTTTCCTATGCCACCACCTTTTGTATTATTTTTTCCAACTATTTCTTTGGAGATTTCATAAACTATTGTGACATCTCAACTGCTTTTTCTAAATTCTTTTTTTCTGTGACCGAGTCTTGCTCTGTCACCTAGGCTAGAGTGCAGTGGTGTGATCTTGGCTTACTGCATGCAACCTCCACTTCCTGGGTTCAAGCGATTCTCGTGCCTCAGCCTCCTGAGTAGTTGAGATTACAGGCATGCACCACCACGCCGGTTTTTGTATTTTTAGTGGAGACAGGGTTACACCATGTTGGCCAGATTGGTTTCGAACTCCTGGCCTCAAGCTGCCCACCTGCCTCAGCCTCCCAAAGTGCTGGGATTACAGGTGTGAGCTATCGCACCCAGCCATGCTTTTTCTAAATACTTAAGTACTATGTTTTTAAAAAAATTTATAAATTTTACATTATATACACTTTTTAGGCAGTTTAGATTATTTTTCATTTTACCTTAATCATTAAGATACCCTGAAATAAGTTTCTGTCTGTTTCATAAGCCTATTAAAGAGATTCTAATGTCTCATCTTTCATCATATTTATCATATTCAGACCCCACTCCTATGTTGTAAGAGGACACATATTGACAATATTTATGTACTTATTCCTGCAGTATATAAAATCTCTAAAACAAGTATATTTCATTTTCACCAATAAATCCTGACGTAATAAAGAAATTTGCCACTAGTTTCGTTATCCATCCCCAGGTGTTTGCATAGAAAAGCTTTAAGGGCATTTTACAGGCTGGTAAACTGAATGGCAAGATGGTGTGAATTTATTTTCAGAATCATGCTGTAGGGTCACAACGAAATATTCCATTCCTAGTTTCTCTTGTACATTTCCATTTTCTATTACCTTATTGTTAAAAGCCATCCAAAATATTCTTGGTTGATTGAAATCCAGAAAGGAAGACAATGTTCATGGACTTTTCACAGTTATAGTGCCAGTTTAAAGCAACTCTCTAAGATTTTTTAATCTGTAAGTAGAGACTTAAAAAAAATTTTTAAGTACCAGTTACAATGTTCAGATTTACTTTAGTACAAGTTATTTTATATAACGAATTTAAACACATCAGAAATTGGGACAAAACCCATTATTTGAGAAAGATTGTCATTCATTGAGCTTATTAAGGACATAACCTTAATTTTCTGCCTGTCATCATTTAGTGATGTTTGTTAAATCAGAGAGTATGACTTTGATTGCCCCCATTCACACAATCTGGTGTGATTATTTTGACTGCATATCATCATGTACGTGAGACTCACACCAAATGAGTCTGTCTCTCTCACACACACACAAAATCAGAACAAGAACACAAACCTACACTGATGTCGCATTACCTCCCAGGTCAAATCCAAACTTCTCGTGAAGGACAAGTAAAGCCTTCTCTTACCTCCTCTCACCCCCCGCCCCTTTTATTTTCCTCCACGGAAGCTTGTGCTCCAACCAGACCCTCTTCCTTCTTGCTGTTCTTTGAGTGTGATATCTGTCCCATGTTGCTTTCAGAGTAAAATCAGAATTCCTTAGTATGATTTGCCAGTTTCTCCCCAGCCTCACCCCTGCCTGTGTCTCCAACCTCATCATTCCCTGTTCCCTGGCACACAAACCTCCCTCCAGCCAAACTGAGGCACTGGAGAAGTGTGTCTCTTCTCTTTCCTCCTCACCCTCACCGTATGATTCCCTCTGCACAGAATGGCCTTCCCTCCTGCTTGCTCTGGCTAATCTCTTCTTGTTTTAAGATTCCTCTTAGGTGCATACGCTTTTTGTTGTCCTCTTATCTTTCCTCCGCTGTGTCATGCGGCCTTCCTCTGAGGTCAATTAGCATGCCATGTTTAGTTCTAGTATGGCATTTGTTGCACCGTATGTGTGACCTTTAACTCTAGAACAGGGACCGTGTCTTTTATCTAAGTGATGAAGATGAGTGGAAAGATGCATGTTTATTGAACTCATACCAATAATGTGCCTTCATTTATATTTTTTCTTCTCGCCTCAAATCCTTTTGTCAAAGCATCCCAATCTTTCTTTTTAATAAAAATCTCACTCAACCTTTTTCTCTCTATAAACCCCTTTCCCTTCTCCCTTTCCCCAGAGCAAGTGATTTGTACTTTTATTTATTCTCTGGAAGTCGTTTATAGCCAAATCAGACTAGAACATTTTCTAGATAGAAGTTGCATCTTTGTACTTCTGCAGTCTCATGCCAGGCATGTAGAGAGTTTCTAATACTCATTGATTAATTTGCTTGAATGGGGAATAAAATGCTCTGGAAATAAAGCAAAAGGTTGACTCCTTCAAAAGAATAATGACCTGTACAGGGTCATGGCACCATTTTAAAATAAAATAATTCCCTTTGTTTAGTAGAAGCACTATCATCATCATCATCATTATTTTCCAAATAAAACACATCTATCCTGAAGCTAAGAAAAGCAATAAGACTAGTGACATGCTTTGAGCGCATTTATTAGTCAGAACACTGTTCTATTACATGCTCAAGTCTTTAATATGCATGAAACAATATTCTCTGATGCAACAGATGATTAAAGAAATATATTAAAGCATTCATTTTGAATGAAAATACATGGACAAGGTAATTCCCAAGGCTCAGAGCAACTACAGGGAGGAATATAAGCTGAAGTAGGTCATTTCTCCCCAGAGAAATTCTATGGAGATTGCTTTCAATTTTGGGTTTTAAATCTAAGAAGTTGCTATATAGAGAGCTGAAAAATAAGGTTTCTGGCTTGTTCATATGCAAGCTCTGGGTTTTCCCTTTTTTACAGGGGTGAAGAAGGATGATGAAAGGGCCTTTTCTTTTCGCTTCTATGAAGACCACTCATTGACGACATCATCGCAGGGCTGGTTTACTATCAGAGCTCCAGGAGCCTCCTATCTGCCATGCAAGACTCTACAAGCTAGCTAGTGTCCTTGGCTAAGCCTCTCGACCTTTCTGGTTTTTTAATTGACAAATAAAAATTGTATATATTTGTCATATACAACATGACATTTTGAAATATGTATGTATACTTTGTGGAATGGCTAAGTCGAGCTAAATCACATATGCATTACTTTACATACTTAGCATTTTCTGTGGTCAGAACATTTAAATCTACTCTCTCAGCAATTTCTAAGAGAACAATCCATTGTTACTAACTATAGTCACCATGTCAGCCTCTTGACCTTTCTGAACCTCAGATTTTCTCTTTCATGTAGGAACAATAACATATTTTCTTATTTCACATTGAAGTAGAGCTGGGAGCTCGAATAAGATGAGTTAAAAATTTTCAAAGGAAATTCAAAGGCAAGATATTACGATTCATTTATTCCCACAGTTTGGGATACTGCAAATTGAACTTATACACAGAACATCTGTAATATATCATGAGACCAGTGCCAATATATGTTCAATGCAGGCTGAATGCAAAATCAGCTTTGCTTATCTAGAGGCAGAAGTATCTTCCTACGCTAGCTGGCAGCCTTGACTGGGAATATGAAGTCCTGAGTCGTATTCTTCTTTCAACCAATCAACAAGTATATATTGATTCACTGACATTCACAGGCAGATAGGATAGGCATTGAATAGAATTTTCCCAGCCTCCAGAATCATAATACATATTTGAAGACGTATGGCATGTATGTGTGTCAAGTTCAGTAAGAACCCACCCACTGCAGTCATGCAGCACTGGGCAGGGGGATCCAGGAAGCTGGAGAATGGAGCACATAAGCTGGAACAAGGGAAGACAATGCGGCAGTTTGCTAGGGCTGCCCTAGCAAAAGTCAGCAGTACCCGCCTATGCCAGGGGAGATGCATTCCAAGATTCCCAGTGGATGTCAAAACCAAGGATAATACCGAATCTTATTTGTACTGTTTTTTTATCTGATCACCTAGATGGCTCCCAAGTGACTAACAAGAGGATAGCATCAATGGCATGGAGACCCAGGACAAAGGAAAATTGACATCCCAGGCAGGACAGAGAGGAATGGCGGCAGATCGCGACATGCTACACAGAACAGTGTGCAATTTAAGTCTCAGGTATTATTTGTATCTGGAAGTTTCCATTTAATATTTTCGGACCATGGTTGACCACCAAGGAAAGTGAAATGGCAGATAAGGGGGACTACTGTACCCTAGACAGGGTTGGGGGGAGAAGGGGTTAACTGAGAGAAATGTATCCCTTCACAGTTTTGGAGTTCAGAAGTCTGAGATCCAGGTATGGGCAGGGTTGGTGTCTCCTGAGGTCTCTCTCCTTTGCTTGCAGATGGCATCTTCTTTCTGTGTCCTCACGTGGTCGTCCCTCTGGGTCTGTGTCCTCATCTCCTCTTCTTATAGGGACACAATCATAGTGGATTAGGGCTCACCATAATGACCTCATTTAACCTAAATTATCTCTTTAGTGATCCTGTCTCCAAATACACTCACACTCTGGTACTGCAGGTTAGGACTTTAACATATGAATCTTGTGGGGAACACAATTCAGCCCAAAGCAGACAGGTGTGATTCAAATACTTAGAGGGCATGGAAGGAAATGTTCCAGGCAGCCAGAAAGTTCAGATGCGTAAAGGTGCATGGGTGTGTAGGGACAGTGAGTGAACCAGCGTGATATAGCTCCAATCAGCAAAATGCTTCACGGTTACCAGCAGACATTGTTTTACTTAATCCATACAACAGTTCTATGAGAAAGAGATTCTTCTTTACAAATTGGAAAACTGAGATTTGAGTTGCTTGCCTCTTGCCAGTGCCCTTGAGACTTAGTGTGCAAACATATCATCCGGGGATCTTATTCAAATGCAGGTTCTTGTTCCTTAGGTTTGGAGCAGGGCCTGAGAATCAGCATCTTGAGTCAGCTGTTTATGCGATGTTGATGCTGCTGGTCTGTGACCACACTCTGAGTAGCGAAGTATTGAGTTGCAAGTGCACAGGGAGGGCAGAGTAGGGGAAGGGTGTGTTTTCAAAGAATATGACAGGAACAGGCCACCAGTTTGGTTGACCTCGTGGTATTATCACAAATCATGAGTTAGCTTGTATCATCTTGTGAAAATCAAACAGTAGTGATATTTTCCCGATTTATAGAAAAACAAATAAATTAAGTTGATGGCGTTGTCTCAATTAAAAGTTTTCAGCCATAACATTTTCTTTAACAATGTAACACTTTGACTAAAATGAAAATTCAAGAAGCAGGAAATTTCCAGAAAAAAAAAAAAAAGTCTGGAAGCAGCTAGCTGTACTTACTTTGACAACATGTTCTTAAGTGAGATGTGCTCATGTCAGTGATTTGTATATTACATGCAATAGAAAATTCTCCTCCTACAAATATTATTCTTAATGTGCTTAATGGAATTAAATATATCAGTACTCCATGCGGTTCTGCAACACCCAGACATCCAGATGAATAAGCTGGCAATGACTCTGTAGGAAGAAGACCACTGAGGTTTATTGACCAAGGTGTGGTCTGGGGAGGCTGGCTGTGGGAGCGTATGTAGGATGGTCGAAAGGAGGAAGAGAGTTTGAAAGCAAAAGAATTCAGCATGAAGTTATGAAGCTCTGGGCAACAGTGGCAATAAAAAGCAGAGGATGGAGGCTGAATCATCCAGCTTGGGGGCCTGAGTTCAAACTGAGTTCAGTCTTCCAAGCTTTATGTGTCAAAGGCATGAATGAAGTACCACCTGCTCATACTTATCAAGAAGCTTCAACTAAGAAACTGGGCCAGGCACAGCGGCTCACACCTGTAATCCCAGCACTTGAAGAGGCTGAGGCAGGAGGATCAGTTGAGCCCAGGAGTTTAAGACCAGCCGGGGCAACATGGTAAGACTGTGTCCCTACCAAAAATTTAAAATAAATTATCCAGGCCTGGTGATGTATGCCTGTTGTCACAGCCACTTGGGAGGCTAAGGTGTAAGGATCACTTAAGCCAGGAAGGTCAAGGATATAGTGAGCCATGTTTGTGCCACTGCATGCCCACCTTGGTGACAGATCAAGACCTGTCTCAAAAAATAAACCAACAAAACAAACAAAAAAAGAAACTGACATTGGAGAAAATGGCTTAAGAAGATTTTAAGATCCATTACCAATTCATGGTCAGAACTACCTTGGGAAACAAATGTATTGAAAATACTCTTATAACTAACTGTAAATCTACTTTCTAAATTACTATTTCCCTAGTTGTCTTAAGACAGGCTCCACAAAAAAAGGGAGTGGGAAGATTCAGAAGAGGCATCCATGATCAATTAAATTTGAAAAATGTTAGATATCATAGCCCCTCTTTAGAGATTTGCCATGCACATTTGTTTATTAAAAGTTCTGAGAGTCCCACTATTAAAACACGTATACACTAAAAACTCTGTTGAGCTCTAAGTCAACTTTTCTTTCACTGGCCAGATAATCCTGTTTTAATAAACATTCCATTAATATCATGCTCAGCTAGTGTTCCAAGGAATACATCTTAGAAAACACTGTTGTGAATCAACTAGCTAAATAAATACTTTTGTTCTTTGTAGTTTGTAAACTCGTACATAATTCCTCCACTTAACAATTTGGGAGAAAAATTCATCATTGTGTAAAATTTTGGTGAAGAAAGGGGACTGCAGAGAATACTGGCTTTCTGCTAAAACTTAGGGGTCTCAAAATCCTTACACTGGTGATACATCTTCCCTTTGAACTTTTAGTTGGTCAGTTATTTATTATTCAACCCATAGTTATTAATTTACTTCTGAGCAAGGCATTGTTCTTGGTACCTTGGTGGCATCTAATGTAGCACAGTCTCTGTGCTTAAAAACATAAGAAGAAAAAAGAGGTCTAGAAATAACTCTAACTGGGAGCCTAAGAGAGGAAGGAGGAAAGTCGATGTGGTTTTGGAAAGGGATAGATTGCAGCGAGTCAAAAGGATCAGAAGAGGCTTTATATGCAGGTAGCTCATGAATGAGAAGATTCTGGCCAACGGGAGTGAAAGGGGGTAAAGGTAAAGTAATAGTATACCTTATCATCCAAGCCCACATGCTTTTAAGAATGAAAGGGGGTGCCATCGATGGTGCCACTGACTCCAGGAAAACAGGCATAAGCTGGTCAATTCAGATTAGGGAGAAGAAACAAGTCAGTTCATTGGCAGAGATCCTGGGGAGGGCAGAGAATTAGGAATGGTCCCGCCAGGCTAGGACGTTAGGCAGGGTATCTGGCCCCCAGCTCCCTCCAGGGCTCATCTTCTACCTTCAGTATGAAAGGATAGATATGACAGGCCTTTGGCACCTGCTATATATGAGAGGAAGGAAAAGTGGGGAATCTACATAAATGGTGAAACTGCCTTTGCAAAAATTATGGCAGTGAGAGAAATCTGACATAGAAAAGTTAGGACAGTAAGAGAAATCTGACCTAACTGACTCCATCTTGTTTCTTACCTCCAAGAACTCCTTGTTCGTTCCTGGGCGTATGCCAAGCCATCTATGGGAGGAATTTAGCTTAACATTGAAATAAAGATAATAACAGCTTCTTCCCAAAACTAACCCCCTCCTTGTAAACTAAGAAATAGGCTACAAGGAGATTTTGGGCTGAGACAATGGGGTTTTCTAAATATACAATCATGTCATCTGCAAACAGGGACAATTTGACTTCTTCTTTTCCTAACTGGATACCCTTGATTTCTTTCTCTTGCCTGATTGCCCTAGCCAGAACTTCCAACACGATGTTGAATAGGAGTGGTGAGAGAGGGCATCCCTGTCTTGTGCCAGTTTTCAAAGGGAATTTTTCCAGTTTTTGCCCATTCAGTATGATATTAGCTGTGGGTTTGTCATAAATAGCTCTTATTATTTTGAGGTACGTTCCATCAATACCGAATTTATTGAGCGTTTTTAGCATAAAGGGCTGTTGAATTTTGTCAAAAGCCTTTTCTGCATCTATTGAGATAATCATGTGGTTCTTGACTTTGGTTCTGTTTATATGCTGGATTACGTTTATTGATTTGCGAATGTTGAACCAGCCTTGCATCCCAGGGATGAAGCCCACTTGATCATGGTGGATAAGCTTTTTGATGTGCTGCTGAATCCGGTTTGCCAGTATTTTATTGAGAATTTTTGCATCGATGTTCATCAGGGATATTGGTCTAAAATTCTCTTTTTTTGTTGTGTCTCTGCCAGGCTTTGGTATCAGGATGATGTTGGCCTCATAAAAAGAGTTGGGGAGGATTCCCTCTTTTTCTATTGATTGAAATAGTTTCAGAAGGAATGGTACCAGCTCCTCCTTGTACCTCTGGTAGAATTCAGCTGTGAATCCATCTGGTCCTGGACTTTTTTTCGTGGGTAGGCTATTAATTGTTGCCTCAATTTCAGAGCCTGCTATTGGTCTATTCAGGGATTCAACTTCTTCCTGGTTTAGTCTTGGGAGAGTGTAAGTGTCCAGGAAATTATCCATTTCTTCTAGATTTTCTAGTTGATTTGCGTAGAGGCATTTATAGTATTCTCTGGTGGTTGTTTGTATTTCTGTGGGGTCGGTGGTGATATCCCCTTTATCATTTTTTATTGCAACTATTTGATTCCTCTCTCTTTTCTTCTTTATTAGTCTTGCTAGCGGTCTGTCAATTTTGTTGATCTTTTCAAAAAACCAACTCCTGGATTCATTGATTTTTTGGAGGGTTTTTTGTGTCTCTATCTCCTTCAGTTCTGCTCTGATCTTAGTTATTTCTTGCCTTCTGCTAGCTTTTGAATGTGTTTGCTCTTGCCTCTCTAGTTCTTTTAATTGTGATGTTAGAGTGTCCATTTTAGATCTCTCCTGCTTTCTCTTGTGGGCATTTAGTGCTATAAATTTCCCTCTACACACTGCTTTAAATGTGTCCCAGAGATTCTGGTATGTTGTATCTTTGTTCTCATTGGTTTCGAAGAACATCTTTATTTCTGCTTTCATTTCGTTATGTACCCAGTAGTCATTCAGGAGCAGGTTGTTCAGTTTCCATGTAGTTGAGCGGTTTTGATTGAGTTTCTTAGTCCTAAGTCTCAGGATACACAATTAATGTGCAAAAATCACAAGCATTCTTATACACCAGTAACAGACAAGCAGAGAGCCAAATCAGGAATGAACTTCCATTCACAATTGCTTCAAAGAGAATAAAATACCTAGGAATCCAGCTTACAAGGGATATAAAGGACCTCTTCAAGGAGAACTACAAACCACTGCTCAGTGAAATCAAAGAGGACACAAACAAATGGAAGAACATACCATGCTCATGGATAGGAAGAATCAATATCGTGAAAATGGCCATACTGCCCAAGGTGATTTATAGATTCAATGCCATCCCCATCAAGCTACCAATGAGTTTCTTCACAGAATTGGAAAAAACTGCTTTAAAGTTCATATGGAACCAAAAAAGAGCCCGCATTGCCAAGACAATCCTAAGTCAAAAGGACAAAGCTGGAGGCGTCACGCTACCTGACTTCAAACTATACTACAAGGCTACAGTAACCAAAACAGCATGGTACTGGTACCACAACAGAGATATAGACCAATGGAACAGAACAGAGTCCTCAGAAATAATACCACACATCTACAGCCATCTGATCTTTGACAAACCTGACAAAAACAAGAATTGGGGAAAGGATTCCCTATTAATAAATGGTGCTGGGAAAATTGGCTAGCCATAAGTAGAAAGCTGAAACTGGATCCTTTCCTTACCCCTTATACGAAAATTAATTCAAGATGGATCAGAGACTTAAATGTTAGACCTAATACCATAAAAACCCTAGAAGAAAATCTAGGTAGTACCATTCAGGACATAGGCATGGGCAAGGACTTCATGTCTAAAACACCAAAAGCAACGGCAGCAAAAGCAAAAATTGACACATGGGATCTAATTAAACTAAAGAGCTTTTGCACAGCAAAAGAAACTACCATCAGAGTGAACAGGCAACCTACAGAATGGGAGAAAATTTTTGCAACCTACTCATCTGACAAAGGGCTAATATCCAGAATCTACAAAGAACTCAAACAAATATACAAGAAAAAAACAAACACCCCATCAAAAAGTGGGCAAAGGATATGAACAGACATTTCTCAAAAGAAGACATCCATACAGCCAACAGACACATGAAAAAATGCTCGTCATCACTCGCCATCAGAGAAATGCAAATCAAAACCACAATGAGATACCATCTCACACCAGTTAGAATGGCAATCATTAAGAAGTCAGGAAACAACAGGTGTTGGAGAGGATGTGGAGAAATAGGAACACTTTTACACTGTTGGTGGGATTGTAAACTAGTTCAACCATTATGGAAAACAGTATGGCGATTCCTCAAGGATCTAGAACTAGATGTACCCTATGACCCAGCCATCCCACTACTGGGTATATACCCAAAGGATTATAAATTACTCTACTACAAAGACACATGCACACGTATGTTTATTGCGGCACTATTCACAATAGCAAAGACTTGGAATCAACCCAAATGTCCATCTGTGACAGACTGGATTAAGAAAATGTGGCACATATACACCATGGAATACTATGCAGCCATAAAAAAGGATGAGTTTGTGTCCTTTGTAGGGACATGGATGCAGCTGGAATCCATCATTCTTAGCAAACTATCACAAGAAGAGAAAACCAAACACCGCATGTTCTCACTCATAGGTGGGAACTGAACAATGAGATCACTTGGACTCGGGAAGGGGAACATCACACACTGGGGCCTATCATGGGGAGGGGGGAGGAGGAGGGATTGCATTGGGGAGTTATACATGATATAAACGTCATGCACATGTACCCTAGAACTTAAAGTATAATAAAAAAATAAAATAAAATAAAATAAAATAAAATAAAATAAAATAAAATAAAATAAAAAAAAAAAAGAAATAGGCTACAAGGTTAGAATTATGGTTCAGAAGCCATGTAGCCAGAATTCACAAGATTTGTAAACTCCGCAGTTGCTCTTATAGATAACATCACTATTGTAAAATGTAAGATTGGTGTTTGAGATATTTTTTAGACCCTGCATTCTGATGACTGGCTGGCACGACCTGCTTTGGTAAATTGGCTCAATTGGTCTTGTGATCCTACCCAGGAACTGAAAATAGTAAGAAGACAGCTTCGACCTCCTATGATGTCATCTCTAACCCAACCAATCAGCATTCCCTATTCCCTAGCCCCCTGCCTGCTAAATTGTCCTAAAAAAAATCCTAGTCACCTAAATTTTCAGGGAGACAGATTTGAGTAGTAACTCCCATCCTTCTATTTAGCTGCCATGTGACAAACTCTTTCTCTACTGCAATAGCACTCTCTTGGTGAATTGGGTTTATCTGTGCAGTGGTCAAGAAGAACCTGTTGGGCAATTAGAATACAAAAACCCTAGAAGAAAATCTAGGTAGTACCATTCAGGACATAGGCATGGGCAAGGACTTCATGTCTAAAACACCAAAAGCAACGGCAGCAAAAGCAAAAATTGACACATGGGATCTAATTAAACTAAGAGCTTTTGCACAGCAAAAGAAACTACCATCAGAGTGAACAGGCAACCTACAGAATGGGAGAAAATTTTTGCAACCTACTCATCTGACAAAGGGCTAATATCCAGAATCTACAAGAACTCAAACAAATATACAAGAAAAAAACAAACAACCCCATCAAAAAGTGGGGAAAGGATATGAACAGACATTTCTCAAAAGAAGACATCCATACAGCCAACAGACACATGAAAAAATGCTCGTCATCACTCGCCATCAGAGAAATGCAAATCAAAACCACAATGAGATACCATCTCACACCAGTTAGAATGGCAATCATTAAGAAGTCAGGAAACAATAGATGTTGGAGAGGATGTGGAGAAATAGGAACACTTTTACACTGTTGGTGGGATTGTAAACTAGTTCAACCATTATGGAAAACAGTATGGTGATTCCTCAAGGATCTAGAACTAGATGTACCATATGACCCAGCCATCCCACTACTGGGTATATACCCAAAGGATTATAAATTACTCTACTACAAAGACACATGCACACGTATGTTTATTGCGGCACTATTCACAATAGCAAAGACTTGGAATCAACCCAAATGTCCATCTGTGACAGACTGGATTAAGAAAATGTGGCACATATACACCATGGAATACTATGCAGCCATCAAAAAGGATGAGTTTGTGTCCTTTGTAGGGACATGGATGCAGCTGGAAACCATCATTCTTAGCAAACTATCACAAGAAGAGAAAACCAAACACCGCATGTTCTCACTCATAGGTGGGAACTGAACAATGAGATCACTTGGACTCAGGAAGGGGAACATCACACACTGGGGCCTATCATGGGGAGGGGGGAGGAGGGAGGGATTGCACTGGGGAGTTATACATGATATAAACGTTATGCACATGTACCCTAGAACTTAAAGTATAATAAAAAAGAAAAAAGAAAAAAAAAAAGAAAAAAAAAAAAAAAAAAAAAGAATACCAAGACAGAATCCTCCAAAGTGTTCCTGAGAAATGCTTCTCAGGAAGACCCTTGCTCCAGATGTTTGTCAAATCCATTGAGAAACACTGTAGTCTAGACCTCCTCTTGACAGTCTTTAAAAATGTGTTTGAGAGTGCACATTTAAAAAAAACACAAGTGGACTTATGGACATCCTACCGGAGCCCCCTTTTACCAGTTGGCAAGAGCTGACAGTTAAATTTTTATTAATTTAGTGAACCACAATTATTAGTGGCTTGAAATCAACCATGGTGGGGCTGGGTACTACAGGCATCAGCAAACTCCTGCCTGTCTGCTTTTGTATGACTGCAAGGTAAGAATGGTCTTTACATTCTTAAATAATTGAAAAAATTTAGAAGATTTTTTTTGGGACATATGATATGACAAAAATATATGAATTTCAACTTTCAGGTCCATAGATAACATTGTACTGGAACACAGCCATGCTTATGCATTTAGGCATTGTCTGTGGCTGCTTTCACTTACAACAGCAGTTGAGTTGTACTTGCAACAGAGACCATGCGACCTAAAAGCCTAGAACCTGAAAGCCTAGAATATTTACTATCTAGTTCTTTACAGAAAAATTTACCAACCTCTAATTTACACTATGGAAAGCAGCAAATACTGTAAATCAGGGCTATTTACCAGCACACCACTGGAACATTTTCTTCTAAGAGTTCTAGCACAGGTGGTTAGGGAGATGCGAAAAGGATGACTTGGTTAGGGAACAGGTGGTATCTGGTCTGGGTTATGACAAGACTGAGCTGCTGGGGCTAGACATAAACATTTGGGACCACACACACAGACATGATTGTCAAGGAAGTGTGGGCGGAAGAGATCTGAGGGCAAAGCTGTGAGTGAGACCAAAGTTTGGGGAGTTTGGTTGAAGGTGAAACAAAAAGGTACAAGGAAAACCAGGCTGTGCTCAGCGTGTGAGAAGTATCTGAAGGAAGGATGAGAAAACCCATTTGACTCGGTGATTACGTCGGTTTTTTGGGTGATTTGAGCCAGATTGCAAGGCAACTAAGGAATGGGGAAGAGTCAAAAAGCATGAAGTGATGATAGCTTGAAGGAGAAGGTAAGGTTTTTAAAAACAAAATAAATAATATTTGATTGTGGGAATATCTGAGTTGGCTTGAAGTCTGAAAGGAAATAGGGAAATTGTTGACAAAAAGGAACACTTGAAGTAAGAGAGGTGAGACAGATGATGGAGCAGGTCTCAGGGAAAGTGGGGACAACATGAGTATCAGTGGTGGTGGAGGGGATAGTGGAAAGCAGACACTTCTTTCTCTAAGACAAGGGAGGGGAGAGAAGGAAGGAAAGGCAACATAAGGAAAGCTGAAGGTAGAGAGGGTTGGAGTTGAGAATTTCTGCATTGTCTTAAAGAAATGACATGTGAGTGATTTGTAGGGTGGGAAGATGCGAGAGTACAGCTTGGAGCTCCAAGTAAATGGAGAGGGAGAGAGTGGGCAGATGTTGGCCAAATCCATGGAGAAACATTGATAGTCTTGACAGTCTTTAAAAATGTGTTTGAAAGTGGACATTTTTTAAAAAAACAAATGAACCTATGAACCTCCTACTGGAGCCCCCTTTTACTAGTTGGCAAGAACTGATAGTTAAATTTTTATTAATTTAGTGAGCCACAATTATTAGTAGCTTGAAACCAACCATGGTGGGACTGGGTGCAACAGAGATCTGCAAACTCCTGCCTGCCTGCTCTCCTATGTGCGTATGTGTGTGCGCCACTTATACTGTGTTATGTATTCCGGATACAAGCCTGCTTCTCAACCAACAGGGGAACTCTGTGCATCAATATATGAAATACCATCCTCCTTAGGGGAAAAAGAAGAGGAGGGATGCAACAAATGCTTGCTGATCCATTTTCTAAGACCTAAAAATGAAGGCTTTAGGAAGTAACCTAACCTACCCATCATTCATAATGTGATTGGCACCAGGCTGACCTCAGAAGCTACAAAGATGGATATCGACACAGTCTCCACCATCAGGAAGCTCACGGTCTAGCCCAATTTGAGTTCGAGCATTTGCTCAGGTCTTCGATGGTTTACCATAGAATTTAGCACTCCAGAGAAAAAAGCTATCAGCAGTGCAAAGTACACAGGAATAGCATTTGTAAATTCCTTGATGGCAAAGCTGGGCATTGTGGCACACGGACCACCTAGATTGTATTTTTTAGACTGTATTTTATTACGTATTAAATAATGGCAAGTTAAATGTATTAATTTGCACTGCAGCTCACTGAAGCTCTTTTTAAAATATGCCATTTATGTAAATAATGCCATCTTTATCTTTACTCTGCTGGTCCTCTCCACTGTAAAACATTTTTCTGTGTGCTTCAGAAAAATAGCACAGTAGAAAAGTTAATTGAAAATAGCCCTAAGAGTGAATTGTGAATTAAGATTGGCTGTAAAGTGCCTTCTGATTTCAAAAAAATATGTATCTGGACCATTAAATGAAATATTTAAATAAATAGAAATCTCACCAAATATAGCCTCATCCTACAAATATCTAGCAAATAAGGGAAACACAAATATTAAGTTTCAAATATAAAATTAAAAGGAAATGTAAAACATTTATGATATTAGCCTATAATAACAAGTAATTTCTAGTTAACCAAAGACCCACTCTCTTTTTTTCCTCAATGAGAAAACAAATATATTACCTATTTTTTAAGAAAGCAGTTTAGACATGCCATAACTTGGAGGGGGGATACCCCTATTTTGGGTGCACCATTGTGTATTATAATTTAAACCATGAGGTGTTCCAGTGGCAATCCTTCTGGATCTTTCCAGACCAAAATTCAACATGATGCAGTAAATTCTGGTACGATAGCAAAATTGCTTTTAGTATTCATAATTTAGATCTCTCTGGGGTGCTATTGCCAGTGACTTTTTTATTTTATTTTATTTTTTTGAGACAAGATCTCATTCTGTCACTCACTGGCACAATCATGGCTTGCCAGAGCCTGGACTTCTTAAGCTCCTGAGATCCTTCCACCTCAGTCTCCCAAGGAGCTGGGCCCACACAGGCATGTGCCACCACTCCTGTCTAATCTATTGTTGTTGTTATTTGTAGACACAGCATTTTGCCATGTTGGCCAGGCTGGTCTCGAACTCTTGGACTCAACTGATCCTCCCTCTCAAAGTGCTGGGATTACAGGCGTGAGCCACCACACCTGGCCCAGCCAGGGATTTTTTGATTTGTGTTCTAATGTAGAAAGATCTAACGTGTGCCTATACCTGGGTTGACAGCTGGGTTAAAAATTATTTTTATTATTTATGAAAGTATTATTTAATAACAGCTTCAGAAATGCCAAGTGCCCCAGTACTCCTTGCTCTGTTCTGAGTTAAAAGGCAGCCCCTCTATGTGTTTTTGCTATAAAGAAATCTATCACCTATTTTGGTCAGCTGGCTTGTCAGTTTTACACACACACACACACACACACACACACACACAGAGAAACAAATGAGCTCCCCACACTTCATTCATGTCAGAACCCAACAGCTTGAGTAGCGCAAATATTCTGCAGTCACTCATGAAAAGAAATTTTTAATAATAAATATCTAACAATTAATGGGCTGGTAGCTGCAATTGTCTTCAGGGCATAATATCTAATTTCCTTGCAATGTTTCATATCCTTACTTTTCACACTGCAACAGTCTATCATTAAAACCAAATGCAGGTTTCTATCACTTTTATTTATTTTTCAAATCAACTTATAAATCAGTGCCAGGCCTTGTTACAGATGAGTTCCAATAAATTATCGGCTGTGGACAAATTCTGAATGTTAAACACTTCCTTTCTCTTCCTCCTGCCCTGGGTCCCTGTCTGTCTCTTTCTGTCTATTGTTTTTCCTCCCTCCTTCTCTGAGAGGCGATGCCTCTCTGCAGCCCTCTAGGCCTCCATACCTCACTGGGCTCTGCCTTGGGTGCAAGTAACAGAGAGCTCTTAGTATTTAATTATGTGCTATTTAAATAATGCAAAAAGACATTTATTTTTTCAGAGAAAAATATCAATATAGTAGACAAGAGTAGCTTTACAGTCATTGGGAAATTTACCTTTCTCAGTTCTAAAAGTGAAAGCACTCTTGTTAGAGGCTTTTCTTACATCCTCCTGGAAGCCTGAGGAGGAATATCTGAGGTCTGAGGTCTACGTTTTTTTTTTAATTGAGACAGAGTCTCGCTGTGTCACCCAGCATAGAGTGCAGTGGCATGATCTCAGCTCACAGCAACCTCTGCCTACTGGGTTCAAACAATTCTCCTGCCTCAGCCTCCCAAGTAGCTGGGACTACAGGTGTCCAGCTAATTTTTGTATTTTTAGTAAAGATGGGGTTTCACCATGTTGGTCAGGCTGGTCTCGAATTCCTGGCCTCAGGTGGTCTGCCCGCCTTGGCCTCCCAAAGTGCTGGGATTACAGGTGTGAGCCACTGCACCCGGCTGTGAGGTCTATTTTTCACATACATCAGTCTGTGAAGAAGCCCATCTGCCTTTGTCAAAGTGCCTTGTCACCTCTAAGGAGTCCTTTTGCATTCCTTGACAGGTTCCTGTGGAGTCTGCCTGGAAGGGTCTATGGTCACAGCTTCTGGCATTCTGCTCCCATGGACAGGAACATACAGGAACATATAGAACATACAGGAGACATGAGACACCCTTCCCATAAGACTAAGGAACAAAGATTCTAAAGAGACAGCCTGTTAGGATAACTCATGACTGTCTCATTCTTAAACTCATGCACACATTCAAAAATTTGTCTGAAATACTCATGTCTTAGCTGCAAACTGGCAATAGCACTTTAAGATCCCACAAACAGTGAGACCTTTTATTAAAAGCCACTTCTAAAGTTGCCTACCTTGTTGCGTTGTCAGTAGACAATAGCGTGCATTTTACTTTATTACCTTTCTTGGCCATAATTTTGACTACTGATCCATTGTATGGCAGATAAGACTATGTAGAGACTTCTTGAAATTGTTCATTTGACAAACTCAAGAAAGCTCTCTAAAATGTCATCTGTAAAAACTTTGAAGTTCCAGTAGGTTTCTGGAATGGACTTCCAATGTTCTGTCTTTTATTTTTTTTATGTTTATTATTATTATTATTATTTTGAGACAGAGTCTTATGCTGTCACCCAGGCTGAAGTGCAATGATGTGATCTTGGTTCACTGCAACCTCTGCCTCCCAGGCTCAAGCGATTCTCCTGCCTCAGCCTCCCGAGTAGCTGGGATTATAGGCACCTGGCACTGCTCCCAGATAATTTTTGTATTTTTAGTAAAGACGGAGTTTCACCATGTTGGCCAGGCTGGTCTCGAACTCCTGACCTCGGGTGATCCACCCGCCTCAGCCTCCCAAAGTGCTGGGATTACAGGCGTGAGCCACCGCGCCCAGCCTGTTCCATTTTTCAATATTTAGCAAAGTCTTCCTAATGGAAGTCTACAGACACATGGGTACAGGGACCATCTGACAAGCTGGGGTCTGGAGGGTAATCCTAGAAGGTTGGGGACAAGTCCCGATTATTAATAGAGCCCTGCGAGGCCTCACCCATGAGATGTGAAGTGAAGAGCTGGGCAGGATGCCCCTTGCCTTTCCTCCCTAGGACTGGAAGTTTCTACCTCAAGAATCACATATTTGGCCGGGCGCGGTGGCTCAAGCCTGTAATCCCAGCACTTTGGGAGGCCGAGACGGGCGGATCACGAGGTCAGGAGATCGAGACCATCCTGGCTAACATGGTGAAACCCCGTCTCTACTAAAAAATACAAAAAAATAAATAGCCGGGCGAGGTGGCGGGCACCTGTAGTCCCAGCTACTTGGGAGGCTGAGGCAGGAGAATGTCGTAAACCTGGGAGGCGGAGCTTGCAGTGAGCCGTGATTGCACCACTGCACTCCAGCCTGGGCGACAGAGCGAGACTCCGTCTCAAAAAAAAAAAAAAAAAAGAGTCACATATTTGAGTGAAAGTGCTGCCTTCAGAAGGTGCACCTGGGAGGGACCATTCCAGATACGTGGGTGCTCTTTCACCTTGCCTACAAAACCCTGTCTGCACCTGCAATGGTTTTTATTTTCATTCTCCATTCTATTAGTGCGAAGACTCTTTGAAACAGAGAATGTTTATTCATTTCTGTTTTCCTCACAGTGCCTTAGCACTGTATACAGACATTGCTTGGTGTTTGGGAGAGGACTGGTATATTTGACAGGGAAATGCAGTAAAAAAAAACTTTGGAGGATGTTCTAGTTGATTTTGTAAGTAAGAAGTACTGGCCATCTTGGAGGAAAATGGGAGGAGCCCATATCAAACACTGTCATTTTATCATTTTGACCACGGCTAGCCTTTTACTTGCAATATATTTTTAAAAATTCATTAAACACATGTGTGTCCACCGTTATGCCTAAAATGAAGATGGACAAAACAAAATCTTTGCCTTCCTGTAGATTAGAGCCCAAAGCAAGACACAAGTGAACAATCACAAAGCAATCTTTTCCATGCTATGCTGTAGGCTTGTACACAATGACATATGACATTGGAGAAAAGATGAGAGGGAGACTCAAAAAGAGAAGTAATGATTCGGCAAAGGAGTGAGACCTGACCTCAGTCTTAAAGAACACCTGGAGCTCAAATGATTGGCCAGAAGACAGACGGACAACTCGGGGAAATCACACACACAAACACACACGTACCACTACATGATCATGTCCGGGCCCAGCCCAGGTCTATCTCCTGAGCCTCACCTGTGTATTTCACTGCCCACTGGACATGTTCATTTGGATGTCCCATAGGCATTTTAAGATTAACTTAACCAAAATTGAGCACACAGTCTTTTTCCCCCCAAACCAATTTCCCCTCCTATCTACCTTCCCCACTGGAGGGAACCAATATCCAACCAGTTTCCCAAGCCATAAGCCTGGAGTCTTCCTTAATTCTCTTCTTCTCTCTCCCCTCCAACAGCAAATCTATCATCAACTTCTATAAATTCTACTTTCTAGGTATTTTCAAGCTCATCCATTTCCCTAATCCTAAAGGCCATCACTAACTTTCATCTAGGCTATTGAAGCTACTCATAACGAGTCTCCCTGAATCTATTCTTGACTACTTCCACCTCCAAGTCATTTTCCATCTTGGAGAGGGGAAAAACACTTTTTATGGTATTGTGTCGAGTCCTCACACTTTCACATAAGCCATAGGACCTGGATGACCAGGTCTGAGCTTCCCCACCAGCCGTGACACTGGCAACCAACCCTACTAAACTTTGTTTGGCTCCTTGACTTCACAGCTCTCTATTGTTTACAAGCATTGTGTAAGCTCTTCTCTCTGCCTGGAACATTTATATCCCCACTTCCTGCCCCGTCCCTACCCCAGCCTCCCTAGCTCCTACTTATCCTCCTTGTCTTAGCATAGACCTCACTTCCACCATGAAGCTACCTTTGATTCTTCAGTTACAATGAGGAGCCTTCCTTGCACTTTCACGTACCCATATTTCTCTCTTGTAACACTTAATCCATGATTTTATAATAGATTCAGTGTTGTCTCAATTCCCCACTAGACCATGAGCCCCATGAACTTTGTTCACTGTTGAATTCCCAGTGCTTGGTACCTAGCAGTTTCTTCGTAAGTACTATTGACTCCCCAAGGAGAGGAAGGAAGGGAGGGAGAGAAATGTGAGAAAATTAGCTGTTTTTGGTAAACTGAAATAACTACAGTAATGCATTAGTGGGAGTGGAAGGGATGAAACTAAGCCAGTAGATCCTGCCTTATGAACAGATAACAGGAATATATTTGAAGTCATTTAGAGGTACAACTGAAACTTGCAAGCATAAAATGATGCCTTTAGATGATGCCTATAATTCCCAGAAGAAAATGTAATATCATACCCACTGGGGAGACTGAACACACAACTGCTGGAGAATTTGAGAACAAAATGAGAATGATTAAGTCGTGTGGTAGATACTGTCAGTGCAACGAAACTTCCTAGAGGGGAAATAACAGAATTGGAACCACCATGGAAGAAATGTGACTTGTTCGAGTTTGAGTAGGGCATCTGGCTCAAGAGTTGGAGCAATGCATCGTAACAACAATAATAACAACAGCAACTAATTAGATTGAGAATATGTGCCTACCATTTATACCGAGCTCCTTTAGAACCATAGCCCATGAGGCAGGCATTACCATTCTCCCCTACTTGATAACTAGAACACCTGAACACCTGAACATTGGACATATCATGAATGATGGAGTTAGTTCTCAAACCCTGGTCTGCCTGTCCACAAAAGGACATAGCTTGGCCACTCGGCTGCAATGCCTCTAGTATGTAGAGCATAGACTTTGCTGAAAGACAAAGCAAACTTTATCTGTCAGCTCCTGAGTTTGTATCTCAGCTCCACCACTGCTGTGGGATTTGGGAGAAGCTGCTAAACTCCTCTGAGTCCCCAGGGAATAACTTCTCTTGTCCCCATTTCACAGATTCCCAGAGCTCCTTATAAAATGGTGATAATAATAACGATTTTTTGAACTTGATTTGAAGAGTAATTAATGTCGTATTTCTAAAGCCCTATCATGGTCCCGATACATTGGAGGCACACAATGTACAATAACTATTTCTAGAACAACTTGACAAGTGGATAGGATTTGGTTATACAGTAGGTAGGGGAGGCTTTTCAGGCTGAGAACGCATTATGAACTAAGGTATTAGTGATACATCTCCGTACAGAGAGAGGATGGATACCTGCCCCACTAGAACAGAGCTTAGAGAAAACTGCAAAAGTCACGAGGCAGAAAGAACTGACAGCAAAGAGAAATAAGGCTGAGAAGCCAAAGGGGAGGCAGAAACAAGACCAAGTTCACAGAATGTTGGGAAAACCAAGAAGGAAGAGCAAGGTCTTAGCCCATTCTGGCTGCTGTAACAAAAATACCAGTCTGGGTGGCTTAAACAAGTTTCCACAGTTCTGGAGGCTGGAAGGCCCAGGATCAAGGTGCAGCAGATTCAGTGTCTGCTGAGGGTTCTCTTCCTTATTGTAGATGGTGCCTTCTTGCTGTGTCCTCATATGGAAGAAGGGGCAAAGAAGTGCTCTGGGCTCTCAAAATATGAATTTTGGACAGATATAGGCATTTGGTCTATAGCCAGATAGCTAAGAAATCTGACCATCAGCAGAATTAAGCACCACAGGAAAGCAAATGAAAGTGAAGACAGAGGAGAGACCTTCAAGTTTGGAATTGAGGAAGTCCATGGTGAATTTTCAGAGAAACTTCAAATTGGAGAGGCAGAAATCACAAAGGTAGAATGTATTTAAGTATTCTCACTAATTTTAAGAAAACCAGTTTGCTTGCTTCTAATTCCCGATAAAGAAACAGGAGCGAGAGCTTTTTCACCAGATTTGTCCAGGATGCTGGCTGGTACGCTCAGCTGGTGGCTGTGTGCAATCCAGGCACACAACAAGGGCCGCAGGGAACTCCTGTCACCTGTGCAGGCCCTCGCAGGTACCACAGAAAGAGCAGCTGCCTGAGTTTCCCCATTACTATACTGACCTACTAATTTTAATAGGGGACAATCACATGATTAATGTCTACGGTGAGGACCGAGAGCCAAGAACTCAGCGTGCAGTGTCTCTTGGAGAAATAGGTTGCATATGTTAATCCTAAGTCCCCGAAACGGAAGGCAATTGTGTTTGATTAACTAACCCACTAGCATAGTCCGCAAATACAACCAGGAAGAAGAAAATATATGTAAGTTCTATCAGCAAAGAGATCTTGTGGGTTTATGTCCCTCAAGTGCATGACTTTCTTCATAGAACAGAAAAGCCAAAAGCGCCAAATTGTAGTTTAATGTAAGATGTATTTATTGAACCTTCCACCATAGGCCAGTTCCCCACAATGTGTGCAAGATCCCATGAAAAGCAGTAGGTCTTTGCTACTTGGAGACTTCTGCTGTGGTTGAAGCGGGTTCCCAAAGCAGAACATCTGTAGCCACCACACCTGGGGGAGTGCGGACTGCTGAACAGCTGTAATCCAGGGTGGTGCTGACCATGTGTAAGGAGTTGCACCTCCCATTTTTCAGCAATCTGTACTCATCCAACTTACTAAAAACGGTTTTTCCGTATTTTTTCCATTTTGATAATTAAGTGAGTAAACTTTCATCTTGCTTTGAGTTTGCAAAACCAGGACTGGGAATCTGACGTCTGACTCACCTGACATCTTGAGCCTGAGGGCTGTGAAACTGGAATTAGGTCTATGGGCTGGTCACTTAAACACTTAAAAATATTCAGCAACTCAGTCTCTACTAAGATAAAGATGCCTTAACTGGGGAAATTAGAAGGAGTGAATAATTATGTGCTCTTACATGGGCTAAGGAGGATAGAAAGTTATTTACTCTGAAATGATTCTCAAACTTTCTGTTATACACTTTAAATTCAATGTCAGAAGATTTCACATCTGGCTCCTAGTGTACAGCCTTTACTCAGGAAAACAGAAGACTCTAAAACTCTCCAAATCCCTCCAGCTCACTTCTGATGAAGCACATCAGCAGGGGAGGCAAGGAGAATGTTACACATTTTAGAGGGAAGGGGAAAGCAGGCAAATTACCAAAGTAAATACCTAGCAGCTCATTACTGTTCCCCTTGCTTTTTCTAGGAGGCATTATTAAGAGAATGAAGGTTAACATTGATTCAGTTTCCAGTGTTTAATTTGAACATCAACAACATTACCATTTATTGAACACCTACTAGGTGCCATGTTCTGACAGAAACAGTCTCTCTCTTTGTGAGGGAGATTGTTAATTGAGTAGACACTACATGACAGGCAAAGGAAAATGTATGAAATCCTGGAGCCTTCTGTCTAATGCAGGAGGCTGGAAACAAACTCCTAATTACATAAATAGTAGTTGCATTTGTGTATAATGTTATGAGGGAAAACTAGAGTTGAAAATGAAAGTGCAACACAGGGAGACCTAACCTTTTGTGCAGGTCTGATAAGGCTGATGAAGGACCGTTTATACTGAAACCCAGAGGAGTAGGAGTTAGAAAGGCAGCCACTTCTAAACAAGTGAACGAGGGGACAGTGGTGTAAGATGATGCACATAGGTCACACGGGGTCTTCTGGGCCATAGGAAAAACTTTGGACATTGTGGGGAAGGGGAACGGTTTTAAGTAGAAGAGTGTTTAACCTTTAGGTTTCTACAAGATCATTCTGGTTTCCAAGCGGAGGATGGAGAGGCGGGTGGGGGTTCCTACAACTTATGGAGATGCAGTAGGGCTTTCTCAGTAGTTAGTCTAAGTGAGAGACACTGGTGGGTGTGGAGGCTGACAGAAGTGAACAGGCTTGAAAACTATTTTGGAAGTGAAATTGACAAAACTGGATGATGGATAGGTTGAGGGGAGATGAAGAGTGCAGAGGATGACACCTCGAGTTCTAGAATGAGCGCTGAGAAGATAGTGGTGGCGTTCACCAAGATAGTAATGCTGAAAAGGAACAGACTGGGGGAAAAGATCATGAGCTCCATTCTGAACACGGTGAATTCTAAGAGTCTGTAAGTAGAGGTGTGATGGTTAATTTTGAATGTCAACTTGATTGGATTGAAGGACACAAAATATTGTTCCTGGGTATGTCTGTGAGAGTGTTGCCAAACGAAATTAACATTTGAGTCAGTGGACTGGGAGAGACAGACCCACCCTCAATCTGGGTGGGCACCATCTAATCAGCTCCCAGTGTAGCTAGAATAAAGCAGGCAGCAGGCAAGAGAAGATGGAAAGGCAGAGTAGCTGAGTCTTCCAGCCTTCATCTTTCTCTCGTGCTGGATGCTTCCTGCCCTCGAACATCGGACCCCAAGATTTTTAGCTTTTGGACTCTTGGACTTACACCAGTGGTTTGCCAGGGACTCTCTGGCCTTTAGCCACAGACTGAAGGCTACGCTGTTGGCTTCCCTATCTTTGAGGTTTTAAAACTCAGCCTGATCCACCACTGGCTTCCTTGCTCCTCAGCTTGCAGACAGCCTATCATGAGACTTTATCTTTGTATCATGTAAGTCAATTGTCCTTAATAAGCTTCCTTTCATATATACATATATCCGATTAGTTCTGACCCTCTAGAGAAACCTGACTAATACAGGAGGTGTTGACTAGAGATATGTATTACAGTTTGATATGTGAGTGTGGAACTCATTGGAGAAGTCTGGGCTGAAGACATATGAGGAGTCACCAGAGTGCATGTGATAACTGAACTCAATGTGTCACTGAGGAAGAGAGTGTGGAGTGAGAAGATCGTGGGACCAAGAGTGGAACCCAAGAACTCCGTATTTGGAGGTCAGATAGGATGAGGTGCTGGCAGCAGAACTGAGCTGGGGCAGGCAATGGAGAAACAGGGAGAGATGCAGTGTCAGCAAAACCAGGGGGAGATATTTCAGAAAAGTGGAAGCGGTCAAATGCGTCAAAGTCTGCTTGGAAGTCATGTAAGATGAACACAAGTTTTCATTGGGATTTATTAACTGGGGATCATTAGAACCTTGAGGAGGACCGTTTCTGTGGGAGTAGAAATGGACATTGTAAACAGCTTAAAAAAATTATTATGAAAATATCAAGCCTAAAAAAGTGGGAAAAAAATAGTATCATAAGCCCTAATGCAGCCAGAACTCAGACTCAGCTGTTATCAACCTCTTGCCACACTTGCTTCATCTACCCTTTTGTTGCTATTTGTTCCTCCACTGTGCATTTTTACTGTTTGACCGCTCACTCATTCGTTGCTTCACTCTACACATATTTCACAGCATTGTTGACTAATTGCTGTGAGGCATTTGTACTTCTTTCACCTTAATTACCCACATCATGCAATTGTAAGATGAATGGCTAATCTAGTGGTATCATCCATGACTTTCTTTTAATATGAAGACAATTGTAAGGAAGGGATCCAGTTTCAGCTTTCTACATATGGCTAGCCAGTTTCCCCAGCACCATTTATTAAATAGGCAATCCTTTCCCCATTTCTTGTTTCTGTCAGGTTTGTCAAAGATCAGATGGTTGTAGATGTGTGGTATTATTTCTGAGAGTTCTGTTCTGTTCCATTGGTCCATATCTCTGTTTTGGTACCAGTACCATGCTGTTTTGGTTACTGTAGCCTTGTAGTATAGTTTGAAGTCAGGTAGCATGATGCCTCCAGCTTTGTTCTTTTTACTTAGGATTCTCTTGGCAATGGGGGCTCTTTTTTGGTTCCATATGAACTTGAAAGTAGTTTTTCTAAGTCTGTGAAGAAAGTCATTGGTAGTTGATGGAGATGGCATTGAATCTATAAATTATCTTGGGCAGTATGGCCATTTTCACCATATTGATTCTTCCTATCCATGAGCGTGGAATGTTCTTCCATTTGTTTCTGTCTTCTTTTATTTCGTTGAGCAGTGGTTTGCAGTTCTCCTTGAAGAGGTCCTTTACATCCCTTGTAAGTTGGATTCCTAGGTATTGTATTTTCTTTGAAGCAATTGTGAATGGGAGTTCACTCATGATTTGGCTCTCTGTTAGTCTGTTATTGGTGTATAAGAATGCTTGTGATTTTTGCACAATGATTTTGTATCCTGAGACTTTGCTGAAGTTGCTTATCAGCTTAAGGAGATTTTGGGCTGAGACAATAGGGTTTTCTAAATATACAATCATGTCATCTGCAAACAGGGACAACCAGCCATTCCATTACTGGGTATATGCCCAAAGGATTATAAATCATGCTGCTATAAAGACACATGCACACATATGTTTATTGCAGCATTATTCATAATAGCAAAGACTTGGAACCAACCCAAATGTCTATCAATGAAAGACTGGATTAAGAAAATGTGGCACATATATACCGTGGAATACTACGCAGCCATAAAAAAGGATGAGTTCATGTCCTTTATAGGGACATGGATGAAGCTGGAAACCATCATTCTCAGCAAACTATCGCAAGGACAAAAAACCAAATACTGCATGTTCTCACTCATAGGTGGGAATTGAACAATGCGAACACTTGGACACAGGAAGGGGAACGTCACACACCGGGGCCTGTCGTGGGGTGGGGGGAGGGGGGAGGGATAGTATTAGGAGATATACCTAATGTAAATGACGAGTTAATGGGTGCAGCACACCAACATGGCACATGTATACTTATGTAACAAACCTGCACGTTGTGCACATGTACCCTAGTACTTAAAGTATAATAAAAAATATAAAAGTATGAAGACAGAAACGCCAGTAGAGGAGATTGCTTTTTTACTTCTGTGTATGATCTTCACACACCATAGACTTTCTAACCTCTGCCCCTTTTACCCATACCATTTCCCTTGTTAGAATTACCTATCCTTGAAAGCCTGCATCTATTAAAATTCTCCCCAATACCAAAAAGATAATACTATCTTTTCCAAGAAGACTTTTCTGACCACTCCAACCAGAAGAGCTTCCTCTATCTACTGAAACCCTATTGTTTTCTTAGCATGCAACCTTTCTTCATGCTTCTGATCAGAGCATTCCCTTTACCTAACGGTGAGCTTCTTGAAGTTAGCATCTTGAAAGTCTTCACATTCTCTTTAGTGTGTAGTATACTACTACACACCATTATAGTTTAGTTCTCAATAAACATTTAAGTGGATAAGTAAAAATGTGTAAAGCACCTTAAGCATATGGTCCTGTGCTAAGCTCTGTATTACCTACTTCTGTTTTGCTCTTTTCTGCCCCCCAAATTTGTTCTAGCCTCTGCAATCAGAATTCATCACAGCCATGGGAGCGGAGCAACCCTTTTATATAAATCTGTGCATCATTAAATTACTTACCAAATTGGTATTTTGTATGCTCAGAAACTTTTTTCCCTATATGTTAATATATTTTAAAGATTATTTTCTTTTACCCCTAGTATCTCTGAAAGATAGACTTCTAAAATTATACATTACCTCTGCATAAAACAGATTTGAAATGTCAATTATGATCAGTCGATACAGAACCCAGAAATGTTACAGAAATACGGAAAGTGTGAGTATATAACCCCTAAAGTTCTTCCAACCTAAAAATAATCATTTGATATGCTTGAACCAGACTTGGCATAATCTGATATACATAAAAGTCACATATTAGCCACAGTTGAGAAAACTCATAAAAATATGTACAACATCAGATTCAGCACCAGAATATGGTCTGTAGATGGGACAAATAAATAGGTATAAAATAAAGGCAAACAAAAAGCACTTCAACAACGATTTTATTTAGGCATTGTCTATGTAGCAGAGGTAATTTATATATACCTTCAGAATGGACACAGAAGATAATAAGATGCTGTATAATTAAATTAGATCTACAGTTTTAGGATTTGCTGAGGTATCCTCAGGGCTGTTCTTGACAGATTTTTTTTTTTACAATAAAATCTTGTGATTTCAATTGTCTGTCTATGGAGGGAAAATAAACAAACATGGATGCCATTGCACACCTCAGCGGGAACAATGAACTTCTCAGTTATCTTCCCCCTCCCCCTAAAAAGCAATTTAATGCACCACTGGAGGTTGCCTATTAATTGGACTAGAAATAAAGTAGTCTGCGAGGATTGACCCAGGAAAAAACAGTTTGCATGTGTGTATGTGTGCGTGTGTGTGTGTGTGTCTATAAACATATATGTGTGTATATATATACACATATACATCTGTGTGTATAATATTTCACCCACAAAGTAAACAAGCAACACTAGTACATCATTTTCTAATTACAGGGCTGTTTCATAAACTGTAAATGCTAACATGGGAGACGTAAATCATAGCAATTTAATTAATAAAACAGTTTAGACACTTAAACCCATATGTGTACCCCTGGGGGCAACACATCAATAAGAGAACCTTGCAGGCATATTTTAGAAATTTTATGCAATCATTTGCAGTTCTTGTAGTCAATAATTATTACAAACTGCATTAACTCTTCTCTTGCCATACCCAAGGAGTGAATTGGCATTTGTTAAATGTTCTTTCCACTTTAGATAGCCTCTCAGGGTTGCTAGGAGTAGAGAAGCACAGGGTTGCTTTCCCTGAATTAGCAGGACTAAATGAGGTGAGGGAGCCCCCATCCAGCTAAACAGCAAAATATGGGAAATGAGAATCTGAGGAAGGCAGGGGAAGGATTCTCCCTGTCCTTTCATTAAAGGGGAGTCTAGAAGATAACCAGTGTCAGAGAACGGACATTCAGCACTTGAATTCATGTATTTTTAGATCTTCTTTCTATTTTGACCTCTAAAATTAGACCTGTAGAAACTTCACACATTGCTGGTGGGAATGTAAAATGGTGCAATCACTGTAGAAAACAGTTTAGTAGTTTTAAAAAGTTAAATATAAATGTGCTATATTCACTTATATGTATCTACCCAAGAGAAATAAAAACATAAGTCCACCCAAAAACTTGTACACAAATGTTCATAGCGACATTATTCATAATAGCTAAAAGGTGGGCACAACCAACTGTCCATCCATTGTTGAATGGATAAACCATGGTATATCCGTACAATGGAATACAGTTCACCAGTACAAAGGAACACATACTGATATGTACGTCACTGTACGTAGATCTTTAAAACATTATGTTAACTGAAAGAAGTCAGATACAAAAGACCACGTACTGCATAATCCATTTATATGAAGTGTCCAGAAAAAGCAAAGTCATACAGACAGAGAGTAGTAGATTAGTAGTAGCTCTGGTGCCCCAGAGCTGGGAATAGGAACTAGGGTTAACTGCAAACAGGCAGGAGGGAGCTTCTTAGGGTGATATAAATGTTCTGAAACTGGGTAGTGGTGATGGTTGCACAGCTTGATAAATTTACTAAAACTCATTTACTTGTATTCTTAAAATGGATACATTTTCATTTTTAAAAATTTGTATTTACTTATTTATTTGTTTTTAGAAACAAGGTCTCACTCTGTCACCCAGGCTGGAGTACAGTGGTGGGATCATAGCTCATTGCAGCCTCCAACTCCTGGACTCAAGCAATCCTCTTACCTCAGCCTCTTGAGTAGCTGGGACTTTAGGTGCACACCACCACACCTGGCTATTAAAATATATATATGTGTGTGTGTGTATATATATATATGTGTGTGTGTGTATATATATATGTGTGTGTTGGTGTATATATATATGTGTGGTGTGGTATATATATAGTGTGTGTGTGTGTGTATATATATATGTGTGTGTGTGGTGTATAATATAGTAAAGACAGCTTTTGCTTTGTTGCCCAAGCTGGTCTTAAACTTTGGCCTCAAGTACATGTATATATAAAATATAACATTAACATATATATTATATTAAACATGGATATATATAAATATATACATACACGTATATATACACATATATGTGTGTGTGTGTGTATATATATAGTAAAGACAGGCTTTTGCTTTGTTGCCCAAGCTGGTCTTAAACTTTGGCCTCAAGTACCATGTATATATATAAAATAAACATGTAACATATATATATTATATTAAACTGGATATATATAAATATATACATACACGTATATAATACATTATGTGTGTGTGTGTGTATATATATAGTAAAGACAGGCTTTTGCTTTGTTGCCCAAGCTGGTCTTAAACTTTGCCTCAAGTAACATGTATAATATAAATATAACATGTAACTATATATATTATATTAAACATGGATCTATATATAATATATACATACACGTATATATACATATATGTGTGTGTGTGTATATATATATAGTAAGACAGGCTTTTGCTTTGTTGCCCAAACTGGTCTTAGAGTTTGGCCTCAAGTAACATGTATAATATATAAAATATAACATGTAACATATATATATTAACCAGGATCTATATAAATATATACATACACGTATATATCAATATATATGTGCGTGTGGTGGTGTATATATATAGTAAAGACAGGCTTTTGCTTTGTTGCCCAACTGGTCTTAAACTTTGGCCTCAAGTAACATGTATATATAAAATATAACATGTAACATATATATATTAAACATGGATCTATATAATATATACATACACGTATATACATATATGTGCGTGTGTGTGATATATATATAGTAAGACAGGCTTTTGCTTTGTTGCCCAAGCTGGTCTTAAACTTTGGCCTCAATAACATGTATATATATAAAATATAACATGTAACATATATATATTAAACATGGATCTATATAAATATATACATACACGTATATATACAATATGTCGTGTGTGTGTATATTATATATAGTAAAGACAGGCTTTTGCTTTGTTGCCCAAGCTGGTCTTAAACTTTGGCCTCAAGTAACATGTATATATATAAAATATAACATGTAACATATATATATTAAACATGGATCTATATAAATATATACATACACGTATATATACATATATGTGCGTGTGTGTGTATATATATATAGTAAAGACAGGCTTTTGCTTTGTTGCCCAAGCTGGTCTTAAACTTTGGCCTCAAGTAACATGTATATATATAAAATATAACATGTAACATATATATTATATTAAACATGGATCTATATAAATATATACATACACGTATATATACATATATGTGCGTGTGTGTGTATATATATAGTAAAGACAGGCTTTTGCTTTGTTGCCCAAACTGGTCTTAGAGTTTGGCCTCAAGTAACACCCCTGCCTTGGCCTCCCAAAGTGTTGGGATTACAGGCATGAGCCACTGCACCCGACCAGTAAATTTTAATTATTCTTCAATAAAATTGTTTAAAATTATGCCTATAATTTTATTGATATTCTTTATTATTCCTGAATAACAGAAAAAGAATTAATATTAAATTCTAGCCATATAAGAGAATCAATAGATGAAGTGCTTTGCGACTGTGTAACACTAAGCCTACACAAATGTAGTTTTTTTGTGATTGTGGTTATCATTGGTACAGTTTGTATATACTCAGATCCCCAGTTACCAAAGGGCCATTCTTTTCACTTTTGTTGCTCCCACAAGAAAGAAAATAATAGTATCTACCATTTATTGAGTGCTTACTAACTGCTATGCATGCTGTATTGCATTAACTTCCTAATCAATATAATAATCCATATGTGATATTTTAATATCTCCATTTACATGAGTCAATTAAGGCAGAGAAAAGCTGAATCATCTGCTCCAGTTATGCAGCAAGTGGTGAAGTGGGATTTGTACACAGTCAGCTCCAGGCTGTGCTTTGACCTGCCACCTTCTCTGGCCCTTCTAACAACAGGGGCTGAGTTCTCTGTTCCGGAATCCGAGATTGATCCTCATCTGCTTGTGAGCAACTTTAAAGGAGTCAAGTGTAGACTAAATAAGGCTTGTTCAAGAGACAGTGCGGAAACACACAAGCCTGCTTGTCAATGTTGGCTGCCTTGGAGAGCTACGCTACAGAAGAGTGAATGAATGACTCCGAACTTCATATCTGCAGGCCTCTCCATGGATTGGCTTGTTATAATTAGCACATATTATTTTTATAACTAAAGAAAGAAACCAGAAAATCATTTTTTCTCTGAAAAAGAAGTAAGCAGCTAACAAAGTCACTTTTTCCAGCTGTGGTTGTTTCTAAACTTAACCCAGTTCACCATCTTCAGCAAGAAAAATGGAACAACTGTTTCAATCATGTAGCCTGTCGTTCCTGGAGATTGCAAAAACCTAAAAGAAATCAGACCATGAATAAAAGCACGTAATTTTAATAGAAATGGAAAATTCTCTCTATGCCATGAGCCCTGCATTTTCTTAGCATATGACTGCTCTCTGCATCAGACAGCTCAGTGCTGTGCAACTCTCTAAAAGGAGCTGTGCTTCATGGCTACTGAGGGACACCTTTAAAGTTTGGAAGCATCTCTGAAAATGCCCGCAAATTTGTATTTTTGCATATAAAGTCTCAGTTTACAAGTACATTACAAATGTATTGCAAACATTTGTCACTGAATGGAACATACTTTAATCTAAGAGTAATAACATAAAACGGTAGTTAGGTTGTCCACAAAGGCTATATAGACTGAAATAAAGAAATATGTTGACCATAAAAATGGTGGAGGAGAGTGCTATTTCAATGTTGGTAAATAAAGAAACAGAAAAGAAATTTAAATCAATAAGTATTCTTTTATTATTATTATACTTTAAGTTCTAGGGTACATGTGCCCTAGACAGGTCTGGGTGTGTGATGTTCCCCACCCTGTGTCCATGTGTTCTCATTGTTCAACTCCCACTTATGAGTGAGAACATGCAGTGTTTGGTTTTCTGTCCTTGTGATAGTTTCCAGCTTCATCCATGTCCCTGCAAAGGACATGAACTCATCCTTTTTTATGGCTGCATAGTATTCCATGGTGTATACATGCCACAGTTTCTTAATCCAGTCTATCATTGATGGACATTTGGGTTGATTCCAAGTCTTTGCTATTGTGAATAGTGCTGCAATAAACATACGTGTGCATGTGTCTTTATAGTAGCATGATTTATAATCCTTTGGGTATATACCCAGTAATGAGATCGCTGGGTCATATGGTATTTCTAGTTTTAGATCCTTGAGGAATGGCCATATTGTCTTCCACAATGGTTGAACTAATTTACACTCCCACCAACAGTGTAAAAGTGTTCCTATTTCTCCACACCCTCTCCAGCACCTGTTGTTTCCTGACTTTTTAATGATTGCCATTCTAACTGGTGTGAGATTGTATCTCATTGTGGTTTTCATTTGCATTTCTCTGATGACCAATGATGATGAGCATTTTTTCATGTGTCTGTTGGCTGCATAAATGTCTTCTTTTGAGAAGTGTCTGTTCATACCCTTTGCCCACTTTTTGATGGGATTGTTTGTTATTTTCTTATAAATTTGTTTGAGTTCTTTGTAGAGTCTGGATATTAGCCCTTTGTCAGATAGGTAGATTCTCCCATTCTTAGGTTGCCTGTTCACTCTTATGATAGTTTATTTTGCTGTGCAGAAGCTCTTTAGTTTAATTAGATCCCATTTGTCTATTTTGGCTTTTGTTGCCATTGCTTTTTGTGTTTTAATCATGAAGTCTTTGCCCATACCTATGTCCTAAATGGTATTGCCTAGGTTTTCTTCTAGGGTTTTTATGGTTTTATGTCTTACATTTAAGTCTTCAATCCAAGGTGTAAGGAAGGGATCCAGTTTCAGCTTTCTACCTATGGCTAACCAGTTTTCCCAGCACCATTTATTAAATAGGGAATCCTTTCCCCATTGCTTGTTTTTTGTCAATAAGTATTCTTTAAATTGGATTGAAGGCTCACAGTTGAGGATTTTGTCATGACCTGAACCTGCTCTACAGTGAGGTGTAATTGTAATGTCCTCTTTGTGACCACACATTCTGACATTTCTCTGATTTTCTCCCAGGCACCAAATCTGCTCTTTTCCTCTCAGCCACTTCCGGTTTTTTTTAACCCTTCTGAACTCCAAATCCGTCCATTCATCCATCCATTTTTCATCCTTCTATCCTTTTCTGGCCCTAGTTGTCTCCTTTTACAGAATGAACCATATAATTTTTCAGGATGTCCTCACCGACACCCCAAGGTTCCTCACCCATTGTCTTTCTGCTGTGCCCTACACAATATAGGCACTCAATAAGTATTTGCTGACTACTGGCTGATGTCCCACCTTGCCACTACTTGGTGGTGCGGAAAGTCATAAAACTGGCTTGATTGAATCCAGTAAAGTCTAACATCAGCAGGGCACTTCTTCCAAAATCCTTCCATTCAACTCCAGATGACTTGATGCTGATTTTACAATAAGAGTATAACATGTTTATACTAAGCCCTGTCTGCCATTAAAAAGTACCAACCCTGGGAGGTCGAGGTGGGTGGATCCCCTGAGGTCAGGAGTTTGAGACCAGCCCGGCCAACATGGTGAAACTTTGTCTCTAATAAAAACACAAAAATTAGCTGGACATGGTGGTGCATGCCTGTAGTCCCAGCTACTTGAGAGGCTGAGGCAGGAAAATGGTTTGAACCTGGGAGGTGGAGGTTGCTGTGAGCTCAGATGATGCCATTGTACTCCAGCCTGAGCAACAGAGTGAGACTCCATCTCAAAACAAAAAACAAACAAGCAAACAAACAAACAGCAACAAAAAAAAACACCCCAGGTCCCATCAACCAATTGCTAAACCAGAAATATCTTGAGGTTGGGATCAAGACAACAGTATATGTAAAAACTTTCTAGTGGAGTCTCCTGTGTAGCCAAGGTACCAAAGCCTGAACCCCATTTTCACGTCCCTCACTTTGAGTAGTGAGAGGAGCAAAAGAGGTTCCTCCTGTGTTACTGAGATGATGAGAGATACCTGGATTCTTCAAATTCCCTCTCCCCTCTCCTAAAATGTCTCGTTAGAGCAACGGTAAGTGAACTTCTTTTCTGTGAAGGGACAAATAGTAAATATTTTAGGCTTTCAGACCAAGAAACAATATACTCAACTATTCCAGCAGCTGTTATCACTGGTAAATACTTTTTTTATTTAGAAACGTTGAAACCTTTCAGAGTTTGGGGGCCATACAAAAGCAGCCAACAGCCATAGTTTTCCAACCCCTGTTTTGATGTCACTGCTGATCTCCAAAATGACAAAACAAGGGCCTTTTTGAATATTTTATGCACCTTGACTTTTTTTTTAATAAAGTGGTCTTGCTCTGTCACTCAGGCCAGAGTGCAGTAGTGCTATCGTGGCTCACTGCAACCTTTAACTCCTGGGTTCAAGTGATTCTCACACCACAGCCTCCTGAGTGGCTGGGGCCACAGGCCTGCACCAGTAAGCCCAGCTAATTTTTGTTTGTAGAGACAGGGGTCTTGCTATTTTGCCCAGGCTGGTCTTAAACTCCTGGATTCCAGCAATATTCCCTCCTCGGCTTCCCAAAGTGATAGGATTACAGGCGTGAGCCACCATGCCCGGCCACCTTGACCATTTTGCAAACCTTGATGGCATTAATCACCCTTTTCCTCTTAGTGTTTGACTTTCATGTCGTTAAACCATCTTGGCCATCCTACCTCTAGCCTATTCCTTCTGTGTCTCATTTACCAGTTCCCATGCTGTATGTGCATGTGCGTGTATGTGTGCATGTGTGTGTGTGTGTGTATGTGTGTGTGTGCGTGTATGTGTGCATGTGTGTGTGTGTGTATGTGCATGTGCGTGTATGTGTGCATGTGTGTGTGTGTGTGTGTGTGTGTATGTGTATTTGTTTGTATCTGCGCCTGCATATGTGGCCCAAGTTGTTGGCCCAAGTTGCTTCTATGGCCCTGTTGTCTATCAAGCTGGAGATATCTTTTTAAAAAAAAATCAGCTTGCAGCTCACCCCTGGAGCCTGACAATGCTGGCTCCAACTGCTCCTCCGATAAACTGCTCTCCTCAAGCTGTGCCTCTCCTGCAAGGAAGAACAGCACTGTCCCCCTCTGTAGTGTGCACTATAACCTAAGGCTGCTTTGCCCAGCATTTACTGCTCTGCCAAATTGAATCCCAAGGCCATGGGTATACAACCATAGCTGGTGAGGACAGTAGTGGCATCTCCGTACCCCATGCTGCAAGAGTTTATATTCTTATCAAGGTCAGTCAAATGAACAAAATGTATTTTCCTAATGTGGAAAAACTGACTTAAAATGTGGACTGAGAATAGTTGTCAGTTGCTCAATATGTTCAAATCTATATTCAAATGCCATCTCTGCCTCGAACAGTTAGTAGCAGGGACAGCTGTGCTGGGGAAACTACCCTTCCAACTGGAAGCTGAGCCTCAGAAAGGACTGTAGCCTAATTTTGAAACTACTAAGCATCCTAATGAAGTTGACTTGATTTACATTTTAACAATACCACACAAATGTACTACATGGCACTTTTCCAATAACCACTTCTACATCATTCATTTTGACGCCTCCCATTGTATGAAAAGCAGAAGGAATAAAGCAGTATTCTGTGATGAGATGCCTGGGGAGGGGAGCTGGGTTTTCATTTTATTTTCTAATTAGGTAATCTTTTGGGATGTGCAGAGTTCTCCCAACTGAAATCCCATGATGTTCCTTCCCACCTGCATGAACATGAGGCCTGAACTCTGTCCACTGGGCCTCCAGGACAGCTGTGCAGTACTTAACACTGAGTATCTGACTCTGATCCATTCTGGGGACCAAGAGTATCCTAATTCCCCTAACATCCCAACAACAACTAGTTTTGGTTAAATGTATATAAGCTTTGGGATAGTTCCCTTCTTCTAATGGAATGACCTGGTGATATGGTTTGCCTGTGTCCCCACCCAAATCTCATCTTGTAGTTCCCATAATCCCCATGTGTTGTGGGAGGGACTAGGTGGAAACAATTGAATCATGGGGGTGGTTTCCCCCATCCTTTTCTCATTTTATAAGGGCCTCCTCCCTTCACTGGGCACTCATTTTTCTCCTTCCTGATGTGAGGAAGGACATATTTGCTTGCCCCTGCCACCGTGATTGTACATTTCCTGAGACGTCCCCACCCCTGCGGAACTGTGAGTCAATTAAACCTCTTTCCTTTGTACATTACCCAGTCTCAGGTATGGTCTTATAGCAGTGGGAGGATGGACTAACACACCTGGTCAAGGCTTCTTGCTTCTTGTCCATGTTCTGGTCAGAAATTGAAGAGCCAATGCTACTTCCCTATTGGCAATATTCAGATCACTTTAAATATGGCCCCTGGGAGGGTTGATCAGAAATTTTCACAAGGCACGCTATTCCTAAAGAAGCAGTCCTCTTGGCACTGATGGATTTTGTGTTAAACTTTGTTAAGAAGGGAATCCTCCTGTGTTTCCTTACTATTCTCTCTCTAGTCCTGGAGGAAGGTATTATTTATCATGCCTTGGGATATTCCATTTGGATGTTCCTAAGCTTTAAGACATCAACAGCCAAGCTCAACATCTTCTGCACGCCACAGTCAAGTGTCTGCCTCTAACAGCTATGAATAGCCCCACTGACAACAGAGGGTTAAATTTTGACTGTTTCTTTGTTTCCTTCTTTTCCCTTACGGATCTGGAAATTTAATATTTGTGCACTGACTCCGTGTTGACTAGCTGGAACCTGTATCAGCATTAAATGGGACTGATATAGTGATGGGTAGGTCACCAACCAGGTGATGGGTAGGTCACCTGATTAATTCCTCATGCAGAGCATCAGTTTCCTCTACAGTATCCATGGTTAAGTAAATAGTGATTGAACGTGTGCCTGTAGTACCCCCAGCAATGAAAAAAACCCTGCAGTGTGAGGTGTCACTCAGATTTCTGACAGCACCATCTTCTTTCCAGTCTTTCCTGATGGAAAAAAAGGAGATTTTTCTTTCAATAATATTTCTTATGAAAAAAGAATAATATAAAATGGGCCCTGCAATGTGTTATAATTAAATGAACATTAGCGTCAAGGCAAACCCAGGTTCATATTTTGCAACCCCACAACATAGGTATGTCACTTTTGGCAAAGTCAAATATTTTTCATCTTTAAAAAAGTAAAATTGCATTGCCTATTTATCTTATTTATTTATTAATTCTTACAACAAGTTTTAATGAATACATGGTATGTGCCAGGCACACTCCTTGATACTGAGGATACAGGAGTAAGTAAAACAGACAAAATCCCTGCCATCATGGAGCTAGCATTCCATTAGGTAGGGAAGGATTCAGAAACAAAGCAAATATATGAGCAAATTATATACTATGTAAATTAGGTGATAGGAGCTATGCAAAAAAATGGAGCCAGGAAAGAGAATAAGAAATAAGAAATCGATACTTAAGTAAATATTTAAAGAAGAGGAGTTAAGCTATCAGGATATCTGGAAGAAGAGTGTCTCAGACCAGGGGACAGCAAGCACAAAGACCCTGAACTTGGAGAGTGCCTGGTATGATGCAGGAATGGTAAAGAGGTCCATATGGCAGGAGCAGACAGAATGAGGATAACAGCAGGAGATGAAGTCAAGGGGGCAACAGCGTTTTTAGCTTTAAATTTGAGAGTTTTGAGCACAGAAGTTACATAATCTGACTTATACTTTAACAAGTTCACTCTAATTGCTGTCCTGGTAAATGAGACAAGGGTAGAATTAGGGAAACCAGTTAAGAAGATGTTGCAAAACCCAGGTAAGACATAATAGTTCCTAATATTTTGGCAGTACAATTAAGGTAGTTGGATTCTGAACATATTTTGAAGATAAAGACAAACAGCTTTGCTGATGGATTGGATATGGGGTATATTAGTTATCTATTGCTTCAGGACAGTTTAGCTCAACACTTACTGGATTCATGCAAACATTTATTATTTCATAATTCTTGTGGGTCAGAAAGTCAAGAGCAGCTTAGGTGGGTAGTTTTGGCTCAGCATGTCTTATTAGGTTGCAATTAGGGTGCTGTCAGGGGCTGCCATTATCTGAAGGCTTGACTGGGTCTGGATGATCTGCTTCTAAGATGGATCGTTGCATGGCTGTTGGCAGGAAACCCCAGTCCTTTGCCACATGGACCTCTCCATTGGGTGCTTGTGTGTCGTCATGATAAGATCACTAACTTCCCCCAGTGTTATGGTGTAATATGTGGGCATCTGCCAACCCCAAAATTCATCTGTTGAAACCCCAACCTCCAATGTGACTGTATTTGGAGATAAGGCCTTTGGGGATGTGATTAAGGTTAGATGAGATTATAAGAATGGGGTCCTGATCCAGTAAGATAAGTGCCTTTAAAGAAGAGATACCAGAGAACTTGTTCTCTTTCTCCACCAGTGAGAAGGTGGCATCTGCAAGCCAGGAAGAGAACTCTCACCAGAAACTGATTGTGCTGGACCTTGATCTTGGACTCCTAGCCTTCAGAACTGTGAGAAAATTTGTTGTTTAAGCCACCCAGCAGCTTTTATTATGGCAGCCAGAGCATACTAACACAGTCAGGGTGAGAAAAGAGAAACAAAAAAGAAACCACAATGTCATTTACAACCTAGTCTTCAAAGTTGCACATCTTCACTTCCATTTTTTTTTATTAGAGGCAAGTCAATAAGACCAACTCTCACTCAAGGGGTGTGAAATTAGGCTCCACTATTTGAAGGGAGAAGTATAAAAAATAGTGGGCATATTTTAAGACCACCATATAGGTATGAAATAAATAGAAGCAAAAACAATCATGCCAAGATTTCTGGACTCAGTCGTTGGAGGAACAGAGCTAGCACTAATGGAAATGTAAGCAACAATGAGTGAGTAGCAACATGAGTTTAGTTTTGTACATGTTAAGTTTGAGTTGCCTAAAACACCTCCAAATGGAGATGTCAAGTAGGCAGTGGAATATGTGAATCTGGAATTAATGAGTAATCTGTGCTATAAATACAGATTTGGGAGTTATGAGCATACAAATGGCATTTGAAGACATGATACTTAGTGTGGAAAGAAGAGATGAGGAGGGTAGTAAAAAGGGAAGGGAGGGTAAAAATGAGGGAAGGGGAGAAGAGAGAAGAGCGAGAAGAGCTATGCCTGAGCCCTGGAACATTCTTACATTAAGGGAAAGAGGTATGAGAAGGAGCCAGAAAAGGAGTTGTCAGTGAGGTAAGAAGAAAACAAGGAGAGTGATGTTTTGAAAGCTGAGTGTAGAAAGTGTTTCAAGGAATACAACAGAGTGGTCAACTAATGCCACTGATGATATAGGATGAAGTCTGAAAACTGACCATTGGATTTAGTAATATGGAGGTTATCAGTGACCTTAATGAGAACAGCTTTACTGGAATGTAAAGAGGAAAGTGTACTTGTGTGAAATTTAAGAGAATATGAGAAGAGAGGAATTACCTCAGTGATTCAAGTCATCTAGTATATGTTTTCTCAGATTCTCTCTTTACTGAGATTTCCTTGTAGAGTGACTGATCGTCTCTTAATTGATAAAGCCAAGAGTTTTCTTAAACGGTTTATACACCTTGATATTTTCACAGCCCTTGACACCATCAATGTACTTTCTTCATCCTGTTCATCAGCTTGTGTATGTGTATGGTGCATGTGTGTTTGCATGTGTGTGTGTGTGTGCTGCATCTACATCTGCACGAATATGTCTGTATCTAGTCCCATCTGCTGATCTGAGCTGCTTCTGTGACCATGCTTTCTGTCTGTCAAGCTTGGGATCTACTTATTTTCTTTCCCTTTTTAAAATTTTTTTTATACTGTAAGTTCTACAGTACATGTACACAATATGCAGGTTTGTTACATATGTATACATGTGCCGTGTTGGTTTGTTGTACCCATTAACTCGTCATTTACATTAGGTATTTCCCTTAATGCTGTCCCTCCCCCAGTCCCCCACCACTCCACAACAGGCCCCGGTGTGTGAGGCTCCCCACCCTGTGTCCAAGTGTTCTCATTGTTCAGTTCCCACCTATGAGTGAGAACATGAGGTGTTTGGTTTTCTGTCCTTGAGACAGTTTGCTCAGAATGATGGTTTCCAGCTTCGTCCATGTCCCTACAAAGGACATGAACTCGTCCTTTTTGGGATCTACTTATTTTCTTAACCCAACTGCAGCTCACCACTGGAGCCTCTTTTGAAGAGTTTCGGTTATAAGGAGAAACAGAGGAGTGGGACAGTAGCTGGGAAAAGTGGAGTCAAAGCAAAATTCCTTTCAGATGGGAGAAATACTGAAGGTTTGAAAATTGATATATTATAGAGGATTAATGCAGTAGAGAAAATAATGGTGCGTGGAAGAGAGAAGGGGGCATCAATTGTCATGGTGACTATATTAAATGAGATAATATTAGCCTTCATTTAAACCCCGTGTGTTAGACATTATATAAAATACTCTAGGTACATTATCCCATTTCATCCTACCTGAAGTCCTGTAAGTTAAAGCATTATTATACTCATGTTATGGATGCTGATTCCAAGGCTAGTCAAGTAATGTGCCCAAGGTCACCCAGATAACAAACACTAAAGCTGATGCTCTTGTCTACCTGATGCCACACTCTACACAGTGCCTGGCATGGACTAAAATGTGGTGAACATCTTTTTGTTTGCTTCATTTATCTTCCTTCCTAGATACCTATTACAGTGTGGTACATAGAGTAAATGCCCAGTAAATGCTTGCCAGGTGTATTAGTTCATTTTCATGCTGCTATAAAGAACTGCTTGAGACCGAATAATTTATAAAGGAAGGAGGTTTAACTGACTCACAGTTCCTTATGGCTGGGAGACCTCAGAAAACCTACAATCACAGCAGAAGACAACTCTTCACAGGGCAGCAGGAGAAGAATGAGAACCAAGGGAAGGGGGAAGCCCCTTATAAAACCATCAGATCTCATGAGAACCTAGTCACTACCATGAGAATAGCATGGGGGAAACCATCCCATGATTCAGCTACCTCCCACTTCCCACAACATGTGGGGGTTATGCAAACTACAATTCAAGATGAGATTTGGATTTGGGTGGGGACACAGCCAAACTATATTATTCCACCCCACCCCAAATCTCATGTCCTCACATTTCAAAACACAATCATGCCTTTCCAACAGTCCCCCAAAGTCTCAACTCATTCCAGCATTAACCCAAAAGTCCAAGTCCAAGGTCTCATCTGAGACAAGGCAAGTCCCTTCAGCCTATGAGTCTGTAAAATCAAAAGCAAGTTAGTTAGTTCTGAGATACGATGGAGGTACAGGCATTAGGTAAATACACCTGTTCCAAATGGGAGAAATCGGCTAAAACAAAGGGGCTACAGACCCCATGCAAGTCTGAAATCCAACTAGGCAGTAATTAAATCTTAAAACTCCAAAATAATCTCCTTTGACTCCATGTCTCATATCCAGGCCACACCGATGCAAGAGGTGGGCTCCCTGGCCTTAGGTAACTCCACCCCTGTGGTTTTTCAGGGTAAAGCCCCCTTTCCAGCTGCTTTCCCAGGCTGGCATTGAGTGCCTGTGGCTTTTCCAGGTGCCCAGTGCAAGCTGTTGGTGGATCTACCATTCTGGAGTCTGGAGGATGGTGGCCCTATTCTCACAGTTCCACTAGGCAGTGCCCCAGTGGGGGCTTCAACCCCACATTTCCTTTCCACACTGCCCTAGCAGAGGTTCTCCACAAGGGCCCTGCTCCTGCAGCAAACTTCTGCCTAGACATCCAAGCATTTCCATACATCCTCTGAAATCTAGTTGGAGGTTCCTAATCCTCAATTCTTGACTACTGGGCACCTGCAGGCTCAACACCATGTGGAAGCTGCCAAGGCTTGGGTCTTTCACCCTCTGAAGCCACAGCCCAAGCTGTACCTTGGCCCCTTTTAACCATGACTAGAGCAGCTGGGACACAGGATACCAAAGCCCTAGACTCCACACAGAAGGGGGACCCTGGACCCAGCCCAGGAAAACATATTTTCCTCCTAGGCCTCCAGGCCTATAATGGGAGGGGCTGCTGCAAAGGTCTCTGATATGCCCTGGAGACATTTTCCCCATTGTCTTGGTGATTTACCTTTGGCTTCTCATTAGTTACGCAAATTTTTGCAGCTGGCTTGAATTTCTCCTCAGAAAATGGTTTTTTCTTTTCTATTGCATCTTCAGGCTGCAAATTTTCCAAACTTTTATGCTGTGCTTCCTTTTTAAATATAAGTTCCAATTCCAAACCATATCTTTGTGAATACATAAAACTTTTAACAGCACCCAAGTCACATCTTGAGCACTTTCCTGCTTAGAAATTTCTTCCGCCAGATACCCTAAATCATCTCTCTCAAATTCAAAGTTCTACAAATCTCTGGGGCAGGTGCAAAATCCTGCCAGTCTCTTTGCTAAAACATAGCAAGAGTCACCTTTATTCCAGTTCCCAAAAAGTTCTCCATCTCCATGGGAGACCATCTCAGCCTGGACTTCATTGTCCATATCACTATTAGCATTTCAGTCTAAGCCACTTGACAAGTCTCTAGAAAGTTCCAAATTTTCCCACATCTTCCTGTCTTCTTCTGAGCCCTCCAAACCGTTCCAACGTCTGCCTGTTACCCAGTTCCAAAGTCACTTCTATGTTTTTGGGTATCTTTACAGCGGTGCCCCACTACCCAGTACCAATCTACTGTATTAATTCATTTTCATGCTGCTATGAAGAACTGCCTGAGACTGGGTAATTTATAAAGGAAAGAGGTTTAATTGACTCACAGTTTCCCATGGCTAGGGAGGCCTCTGAAAACTTACAATCATGGCAGAAGGTACCTCTTCAGAGGGTGGCAGAAGAGAAAATGAGAACCAAGCAAAGGGGTAAGACCCTTATAAAATCATCAGATCTCATGAGAACTCACTCATTATCATGGGAATAGCATGGGGGAACCACCTCCATGATTCACTTACCTCCCACCAGGTTCCTCCCACAACATGTGGGGATATGGGAACTACAACTGAAGATGAGATTTGGGTGGGGAAACAGCCAAACCATATCACTAAGTAAATTTTTTTAATGAAAATGAAAATTTATTTAGAAAATGAATATAAATATTGAACCGTTTTTATGCAGTCCTTAAAAGATACCCTGCTATTCAAGAGTTGCCCCTAAATTATATCTTTCTTATAAACAAATTAAAATAATTCAGAAAATTATCAGTTAATTTTGAGAATTTATATTAGATTCCTTAATGTATACTTTCATATTCAACAGCCACGCAATTCAACTTATAGAATGAAATTTCTAACATTGGTATGACAAGTAATTATTTCTCTAGAATCATTGGGCATCAGAGAATCCAGTTGATTGAATAATACAAACGACGATTTTATACCATCTGAAGATTACTAATTAAAAAAATCAAAAACTGTCCTTAGCACCAAAACTTGCCTTAAGATCTTGCTTTGCTGCCTGTCAATGAGGTATTTCGTGGTTTCCTCATGCCTCAGGGCTGAGGTTATGAAAATGAATTATCATCACATGTTTCAATGGAAAAGCAGCCAGACGGTTTAACCTTCCTAGTTTTCTGAATTCTGAATCAGTGGAATTCTGAGGTAATGTCAGAAGAAAGTTTTATTAGGAAACAAAGATAGGAAACCAAAGTAGCCTGGAAGTGCATTTAAAAGATACCATACATCATTCTGAGTAGACTTCAGCAAACCCACGGAGTAAAAAACGTGTATCCAAAGAGCAGCAGGATCTCCCAAAAGCAGCTAGTTCTTCCTGGACCAATATTTCTGCCAAGAACCCCACCTTGGATGTCCTGAATGTTGGAAGGTTTTGCATCAAGTCACAATCTCTTGTAATCTTACCAATAATAATAATGATAATCATAACTTCTGTGGCATCTCATTTGAGCCCATTGTGGCAATGGAATGTCTATGTGTATATTTAAGCATTTTTACAGCAATGCTGTGTTGATAAGCACCATCCATTCCAATAGTCCTGATCCATTCAACAATAAGTGCCATTCTGCTGAAATGTTTCCTTCCTTGTCTCAGTCCAAAGGCAACTATGCTGGAAAAGCCTCAGCCAAATTTCTTGAACTGCATTTGAGTTATACATGAACGCTGGAAAAAAACTACACTTTTCCTGTATTTAAAATTTGTTCAGAATTATTCCTTTGTTTTTATCTATAGCATTATAAGGTAGTGGCACATTTAACTGCATTGAATTTTTTTCCTAATATTTCCTTAGCTTTATAAATTCACTATTTAAAAAAATTTGAAATATATGCTAAGCTGTTCAATGAAGCTAATTTTAATGACATTCAAAAGATTTTTCTTCGGTTCCCCAGCCGATGTCCATGCTCCTCAATGAGGAAGGAAAAATCAATTCAATTATCAAAGCACGGTTAATTGCTTTCAAGATTAGGGTGATTTAAAGAGCAGCAAACTATTTTATCTGTACTCAGCAGTTTTGGCTAAGAATATTCTCCTAAGCGCACTGGAAGAGAAATTTAAAATTCCATGAGTTCATATGTGACATCCTTCCCAGATCTTGCCTTGCTTGTCATTAATAGTGTTAATGGCAGGGGCTCTTATACCAAAGAGCCACAGCATGGGGACATTATTTTCAACTAGTATTATCTGTTTTGTCTCTCAAAAGACAGATATTTTTAGGCCTTGGTGCTTGGCAGTCCCAATTTGAATATTTAGTCAAAGTAGATTTGTGAACATGCATAGAATAGAAAGAAAGCTTGTTTATCTACTTTATATATTCGCTGTGGACCAGAGGTCTCTTACTTCTAGTGTCACTTGAGTTTAGTTCAGTTTTTGAAGCCTGTATCATGTTGGCAGAACCTTCTAGAAGCTATGATATGAAGATAGTAAAATGTGGCTTCTGCTCTTTGGGAGCTTACAGTCCAGAAAGGAGGGTAGACAGAAGGACAAATCATTTCATCTTCAGGGTAAAATGCAATTAGGATCCATGGAAGGCTCAACCAGAAAAGTTCCTGGGCAGCTGTGCCTGCTCTGAGGAGAGAAGGGTGGTATGAAGGTCACCAGGAGAAGGGAAATTATCTTCCAGGTGGAGGCAGACATGTGAGCACAGACAAAGAGATGTGAATCAGCTGGGTGTGCACAGGAAGCACTCTGGTACTATTAGGGCGTCAGCTACAAGTGAGAGAGAGGTGGGAAGTGAGGAGAGGAAGCTCTTAGGCTGAACATCAAGTGTCATCCTGCAGGCCATGGAGAACCATGAGAAGGCTTTAAATGGGGATGTAAAATGTATATAGATCATGGTTTAAATTTCAACATCTTTTGATGATTAAAAACATATATGGATCACAGAAAATTAGGAAATTACAGAAGATTATAGAAAAAATATATAATCTCACCACCTAGAGACAACCAGCACTAACACTACCATTGTGCTGTTTTTCCTAACAATTTTCCATATGCATGTGTGCACAGGTATATATATAATGCATATGTACGTATATGTAATATATATAATGCATGTATATGTGGTAGTGATTTTCCTAACAATCTTTCATTGTATAAACATATATATAATGCACATGTATATTAAATTAACGAAAAGAAAGATGTATTTTCTTAACATATGATCTGTGGAAGGGAGAGAGCAGCGTGCTGGAGGGGATGCTTTGTCAAGTCTGCTGAAGAACACAAGCGAGCCTCGACCGCTCCCGAGCGTGGAAGAAGGAAGGCAATAAATACTGCAAAGGAGGACGAGGAAGGAGCACTGAGTTCTATGTGGAAAGAAAGGGTCAGAAAGAGGAAAATGCCTATTCACATGCATGGCGTTTAACAGATTTATCAGCTATTTTGCTGTGTGATGTAAATATCCTCCTCTCTCTCTTTGAAATTTCTTGAGTGAATTCTACATTGTTCATCCATTCACGTTTATGTGCCAGCAAGCTTTGGAGCACCGTAAAAATAAAAAAGGTTAGACCACTGTTAGACATCTGGGAAACATCTATGTTACAGAAGGACTATATATTAATTTGTCTCATTTGTGGGAAGGAAATACTATGATTAGAGAAGGTACATCTCTCTCTTTTATGAATGGAGTACATCTTATTTTTCTAAAATTTGTATTTGAACGTATTTATTTCTAATTGTCAAAAATGTGAAGAGAGAAATTTAAAAACTTTTTAGTTTCTCTTGTCCCACCATTTTATGTACTTCCAGGTTGTCAAGAAATTTGGAATTTTAGACTTCGATAATTTTCTAATGTATATTATAGATCTTTTATTTCAAGAATGTTTATATTTTAATTAAATTTCATTACTGCATTAAAATATACTTAACTATGTTTTTCTAGTTTTATTATTTAGTTTTTCATTTAGGAAATATTTATGTTTGTGTGTATGTGTGTATATATACACATATATATGTACATACATATATAGTTGCCCTTCTAGAATTCTTTAGTTTGATTGCATCGCTATTGACTAGATAATGGTATATGTCTTATTTATTTATTTATTTATTTATTTTTAAGACAGTCTCATTCTGTCACCCAGGCTGGAGTGCAGTGGCACAATCTCAGCTCACTGTGACCTCGATCTCCTGGGTTCAAGTGATTCTCCTGCCTCAGCCTCCTGAGTAGCTGGGACTACAGGCATATGCCAGCACGCCCAGCTAATTTTTGCATTTTTAGTAGAGATGGTTTTTCACCATGTTGGTCAGGCTGGTCTGGAACTCCTGACCTCAGGGGATCCGTCTGTCTCCACCTCCCAAAGGGCTGGAATTATAGGTGTGAGCCACCACGCCCAGCCAGTATATGTCTTTGGATAAAATTTTTTCGGAAAGAGTGAATGAACCATGATAACTAATCTTTACTTAGCACTTCCCATGTGCCAGTCACTATTCTTTATCTGTATTAACTCATTTAATCTAGACAACAACCCCATGAGTAAGTTACCATTACCCAAGTAGTGAGTCTTGGGATGGGTTGAAGGAAGGATGACTAGGTATAGGGAGATCAATCGGAGGCGATTACAAGAAACCTGGTGAGGGACAAGGGAGGCCTCAGTGAGAAAGAGACAGATGTGAGAAATGTCATGGAACTGAAAATGAAACAATTATGGGCTGAATAGGTATGAAAGCAAGAATAGTGAGTAGGGGCCAGCTGACCCGGTTGGCCAGGGACTCTTGTGGTTTTAGCATGGATAGACCCACTCCTGGGAGGCCTTTCGATCCCAGACAAACAGGGATGGTTGGTCACTCTAGAAGGCAGTGACAGTCCTGAAATTTCAGTTCTGAGTAGCTCAAAGAATTATGGTGTCTTTAACAAAAACAGGATGCACTGGTGGAAAGAGGCCTACGGGAGAAAAATAACCAGTTAGGTTTAGCATGGTAAGTGGGGGGTTCCCGTGGGGCAGCTGGCCATGGGACCCAAGCTCATAGCAGACTCGGTCAGAATGAGAGTCACAGGTGGGGAGCTGCTCACCTGGAAGCAGCTGAAGCTCTGATATTAGGTAAACTTTCCCCGGGAGAGAGTTCAGAGAGAACAGTAATAAGAGAAACAGCGGGTCCTTGAGTGGCTCTATTTAAGGGACAACCACTATCATCTACTTTATGCAAACACAGAAGTGATGACACGAAAAAGTAACTCACCTAAAATCCCACAGCTATCAAGTGGCAGAACTGAGATTTGAGCCCAGTCATTATGATGCCAAAATGCACATACTTAACTGTTTCACTGTACTCTGTGGTGTCACTTAAGAACCCTTACGTACTCAAGAAGACTTCTACTGTGACCACCACTTTTAAACAATAAAAGTAGGCACAATCAAGAGGAAAACTGAAAAGTTTTCATTGAATTTGTCAATTAGGAAGTCATTGAATGCTAGAGCTATTTTCAGAGGAATCAAGAGGTAGAACCAGGTTAGAGTTAGTTGAAGATGGGAGGGAACTACTAATTGGAGTATGTTCTAGGTTCAAAGAAGAAAGTGTGTTTAGATACATAAATATCTACCTATCTCTGTCTAAATATATATATATATATATATATATATTATATGCCCACACACTCATATATATATGAGTGTGTGGGCATGTGGCATATAACTGGCCCCTTTCCTATAAAGAGATTGAGACTGAAAGGCATCGGTATATGAGAGGAGACAGCCTAGCATGTTTATAGGCTGAAAGCACCATAAGAAAAGAGAAAGAGAAAAGTAAACAATTGAGGGAGTAAGTCTGAGGGAAATCAGAAAGTAGTGGAATCACAAGCATAAAGAGAAAAACTGGCCTTAAATAATAGGTTGGTGCAAAAGTAATTGTGGATTTGCCATTACTTTTAAGACTCTTTTCTCCTAAGCCTGGAAATAAGTGGTTAAGGTGGGCCCAGGTGGAGTCTACAGCTGGGGTTGACCAGAAGCTGAGTGAACACTGCACTGCATGGGTGCCAAGTTTGTTGCAAATAAGAGACATAGGGATTGGATGAGGGCTTCCGGGGGGTGCTGAATGCTTGGAAGACACTCTGGGGAGAATGGCAGGTGCTGCAACATAGATAAAAAAAAGATGACCAAGTTGTACTGCAGACTTAGCTGAGACCAGAGAACAGGCATATGGAGGGAATTATTTTCAGTGGGGGTTTGCAGTTCTGTTATCATACTAATATTTGTGAAACATTATTATGTGGGCAGCTTGGAACTAAGTGCTCTTTCAGCAGTATTACACTTAACAACTCCATGAGGCATGAGTCCTTCCTCCCATTTTGAAGATTCAGGAAACTGAGGCATAGAAATTTTTAAATGAATATACTGTATATCTATAGTTAGTAAGAATAGGAGTAAGAAAGTCAACCATGAAACTTAATATTCCCCTTAGTGCCTGAAGGAGGCTAAAATCAGAAAGCATTAAATTCAGAATAAATTATAGTTTACTAGATTTATCAGAACAAACTGTTAGGAAACGTCGGCTGAAAAGAAGGCAACATGGTGTGCTAAGTAATAAGGACCATCACGAGTCTTTTCTAACAGAAACTTCAGGACTTTAAGGGACTGGGCCACTCATGATGGCAAGTTTTTACAGAATCACTTACACAAGCATCATGTAGGCATGTGGTGCAAGACCCTGCCCACCCTGGCCTCGACACCTTGCCAGCCTCATCGAGCTCTAACTGATCTGCTTATTAACACACGTTAGCCAAAATCCTGGGGAACACCAACAGCTAAGGGTGCAATCCTCAAGGACGAGTCCATGTAATATTTCGAACGGATTTCTGGTTATTCATGTGGGCCATTTGGCCATCAGAACTGGATAACCGCAGGATTGTTTAACGAGGCTTCTTGGTAGTTGCGGCCTTCTCTGTGACCCTTCAGTATCTTGCGCCACACTTGCTATTTCAGATCCCATCACATTTTCTTACGGTTGTTGGTTTGCACACATTTCTCCCCAACTCACAGAGAATGGACAAAATACGATGACAGCCACAGGACTATCAGACTATCGGCTACATACTAGGTGATTTGTATATATTTAAAGAATGAGGAAATGATGAAAGGAATGAATGGGCAAGCCAATTGTAGGTTTCATTTGAATGAAACGTGGTTGCACAGGTGATGGTCAGCATACATTGGTGACTACTTTCAGTTAATGGCATCTTTACAATGTAGCACAGTGTATAAAGTAGTTTCACATTTAATGTTGATGAAGAGGTTACCAAGTAGAAGTTCTGATAGGCTTGCAATAAAGAAGAGTTCATTCTTTATTCCATCATTTGAGATCCTACAAGATTTAATCCCAAACTACCTTTTTTATGACATTTCTCTATATTTTCCTTAAAATACCCATCATTTCAAACAACTCTTAACTGATCCTTGTTTAAACCCCTACTTGTCTATGTTCTTCCCACCACCTGAATTGACTTTCCTTTCTATATTTGCAATTTAAAATCTTCCCAAGCTCCAAGCTAAGCTCCCATCTCCTTCTTGACAGCGTGTAACATTACTGTGGTTAGAAGAAATCTCCCCTTTTTCCTTTTTTTAAAATAATTTCCATGTTTATTTTAGATTCAGGGGGTACACATGCAGGTTTGTTACATGGGTATACTGTGTGACACTGAGGTTTGGGGTACGAGCGATCCCATCACCCAGAGAGTGAGCACAGTACCCAACAGGTAGTTTTTGAGCCCTTGCCCCTCCCTTCCCCTCTCACCCCTCTAGTCAGTAGTCACCAGTTCCTATTGTTCCCATCTTTTTGTCCACAATTATCCAATGTCTGGCTCCCACTTATAAGTGAGAACTAACCCTTAACCTCTTCCACCTATTGCAGTTAGAAATCTCATTGTGACATCCACAAGGCAAGTGAATATTTGAATATTGTCTCAATCATTAACTAATTTTGTGACCTTAGAAAAGTCGCTTAGCCTTTCTGAGTCTCATAATCTTCATCTGCAAATGGAAACATAGTAATTCCTGCCTCTCGTTGTTACTATGAACACTGTAATATTGAATATAATTAAATACTCTTCCTCATCCTTCTTATAATTGCTTGTGTTTGGGTAAGCTGGTCTACTAGACACAAGTTCCTCGAAGGCAGAAGTACTCTTCAATGAATCTTCACAATACTCCAAACACGTAATACTCAATAAAAATTAAAATGAATATGTAATCTGTCTGTGTCCTTTCTGTGCAAATAGAGACTGCGAAGATAATTAGAAACAGGGTTTTTTCCCCTTAGTTATGTTAGCTGTTTTCTCCTATACACTTGCTCTTATTTCATTTTTTATTAAAGACCTAAATAAAAAAAGCTAGACTGTGTTTAGTCAGTCACTAATTCTAGATTAGTAGTAATTTTAGTTATGCGATTTTGATTGAGTATATCCTCCAACACTGATATAATTATAAAATAGCTGCACATTCATGTTACTACATATTTTACACATACATGGAAACAACTTAGAACAGTGCCTAGTACATAGTAACTGACTGATCAAAGTTAGCTATTATTATAATTGTTAGTGCAGAAAACAATGATTAGGAATTGTTTGTTGTTCTTTTGTTGCAAGCAGCAGAAATTAATTGTCAACCTTTAACAAGAAAAAAAGTCCCATGAAATGGTTCCTTATCATTTACAGAATTAGAGGAAGAATGGAAAAATTATGAAAAGCATAGAACATTGCTGGAGGGCATTGCTATTGGATGACAAGCACCAATGTCTTTCCGGAAACAATCTTTGGTCAAGATTTTTCTTTTCCTGGAAAGGAGAAATGGACTTCAAATGAATTTTGGACCACCCCAGAGGATCATGGGCTAATGATTGGCAGCCCTTCTGAGCCCGATACTAGGACTAGCAATGGGCAAGCAGGAGGAATATATGTTCCGTACAAAACTTAAAGAGGAACTCATCATTATATCATGCTCGGCTTTGTGAATTTTTCTAGACTCTCTTTGTAGTTTTTTTAATTTTACCATTTGCCAATTTATGGGAATCAATATGTGGGGAACTGTAGACTACAAATATGGGCTTTGTTCTAATTAGGAATTTTGTTAAATATTATTTAAGCAAAGGAAAAATAACCCTAAAGCTCCAAGCCAGGTTATCCCTACAGGTTATTAAACAAATAGGGAGATGTACAACTAACCTCATAAATACATTATTCTTGTTCTCTGCATTTGACAATTCAATTTTTATTGATTATTATCTGTGGCACAAAGGTTTTGAGGCAAAGTCTGTTCAGTGATAGGTAAATACGTGGAATGCTTCCTGTCAGGTTCATTCATTCATTCAACATGTATTACAAGCCCTGGCCTGGGGCTAGGGAGACAAAGGTAAACAAAGCTCACAGACCAATGCTGGAGAGGAGACATACTCATCATCACACAGGTAAGTATATGGCTACAGAGGAGGACAAATTCTACCAAAAAAAAAAGAAAACTTCCTATGAAAAATATAATTGGAAATTCTCCTTTATATTGAGTAATCAAAAAAGCCTTTGCTGAATAAGTGAGAGATGATAACAATGGCAGAGATGAAGATATGGATTCCAGATACATTGCAGAAGAGAGAATTTACAGGACTTCACACAACCTGATTGAGAAAAGGTGAGTCCCAGGTTCCTGGCATGAGAAACCAGGAACATGGGGATGCCACTTACTGAGATGTGGTCACTGGAGTAGCAGTAAATCCAGAGGGGATGGTGAAGTGTTAAAGTTGTTAAATTTGAGCTGCTACATGATATTCAAGTGGAAATATCAGGAAATTCAGCAGGAAGATACAGTGGTCTGAGCATAAAAGAGCCAGGGATGAAGATATACTTTTGGATGTTGTCATATATAGATGTTAATTGGAGTTGTGGACAAGGGCAAAATTGCTGAAAGAGAACATGGACAATGAGATGAAGTGGAAACTCAGGGCACAGCACTGGAAATTCCAACTTTCGGTAATGAATAAGCTGGAGAAACCCCCAGAAGAGACTGAGAGTGTCCCAAGATGTGAACAGAAGAAAGTTGCATACACACGATCAGAAAATGAGAAACATCACAGGAGATGCATGTAATCTGGAAATTTAGAGGAGAGAAATTGTGTCCAATCATGGAACCAGCTTTAGACAAATCAGTTTTCAAGTGCAACTGCCTTTTCCAGCCTATCCTGGCTAGAAACCAGCTGCACTGAAATATAAACTTGTAATAAGTTGTTTTTTCAGAACATGTTGGTGGCATTGTCAATCTTGGAAAACAAGAGGATGAGACAACACCTCTGGATGACAAAGAATCAGAAAACTGTCCTAACTCTTTCAGTGACATGATTATGGGAACTGACTTGTGTTGGAAGCAGCTGGGAAAGTTAAACCATCTTTGTGAAAAGGTCTCTCTCCGTATTGGGCTTGCACCAAGACTTTCCTCACCTCTCTTGAGTGACAACAACATAATGTTCCATGATGTTTTCTTAAAACCGAGACTCTCAAAAGGCTGTGGCCCCTATGCAAAAGGGGAATGGTTTCTATTATCTGTGGCTTAGACATCAATGAAGAGATTTCACATAAGCTATAATTGGAATCATGGGTGGGCTGGGACCTGCAGAGACAGGAGTGAAACAAAAACGGACAAAGACGTCTGCAAGGTGTTTGCATGTGCAAACATGTGTGTGTGGAAAGGCAGAGGACAATCACAGAGGAGAGGGAGCTGCTTATAGTGGCCAGAGCATCAGTGGCCTGAATGAGGGCAGAGTGAGATAAGGCAGCAGAAGTCATATAAAGCCTGGCCTATGAACAATATTAAATTCCAGACCAAGAACGTTGTCAATGGGAGAGGATATTCTTTGTGGAGGGCTGAGCTAGGGAACTCTGTGTGTGTGTGTGTGTTTAATTGATCTGCATTTTACTGTTCTCTGTTCCTACTCCTTAATATGGAGAAAGAAAAGTAAATCCTCAGGAAAATAATGTCTGCGAATAAAGCTCTCTTGTCCCAAAAAGGCTAGCGATGAAGGAGGAGGAAGAAGACCTGCAAAGCAACAAAGACCTGGCAGCAGAGGGAGGTAATCAGCAGGAAAATCTCCACTTGCCAAATCCTCACACCAGCGACGACAGGCTGGAGTCACTCCCCAAATCTAACGATTTGACGCCTGAGACCTCCGGACCCAGAAAGAATGAAACAAACCTCTGCTCTTCCACAGGACATTTGCTCTTACTTCGCTCTTCAGAGCAGGTGCCTGACTTTTGTTTCCAGTCTCCTTCTGTCCCTTCCCCAAGTCCTCAGGGAATATTTTAGAATTAAAAAAAAAATTACATGATTAAGCTGAGTTATAGAAGAATGGCCAAGTAGTGGGTCTTGGGCTGGGTTGAAGGAAGGATGACTAGGTATAGGGAGATCAATTAGGAGGTGATTACAAGAAACCTGGTGAGGGACAAGGGAGGCCTCAGTGAGAAAGAGACAGATGTGAGAAATGTCGTGGAACTGAAAATGAAACAATTATGGGCTGATTAGACATGAAAGCAAGAATAGTGAGTAGAGCCAGCTGACCCGGTTGGCCAGGGACTCTTGAGGTTTTAGCACAGATAGACCCACTCCTGAGAGGCCTTTCGATCCCAGACAAACAGGGATGGTTGGTCACTCTAGAAGGCAGTGACAGTCCTGAAATTTCAGTTCTGAGTAGCTCATAGAATTATGGTGTCTTTAACAAAAACAGGATGCACCGGTGGAAAGAAGCCTACGGGAGAAAAATAACCAGTTAGGTTTAGCATGGTAAGTGTCGGGTTCCCGCGGGGCAGCTGGCCATGGGACCCAAGCTCATAGCAGACTCGGTCAGAATGAGAGTCACAGGTGGGGAGCTGCTCACCTGGAAGCAGCTGAAGCTCTGATATTAGGTAAACTTCCCCTACCTTCCCCTCTCTGAACGGAGAGAGTTCAGAGAGAACAGTAATAAGAGAAACAGCGGGTCCTTGAGTGACTCTATTTAAGGGACAAAGGAAGGTAGAGGAACTGGAGAGGGAGACGACAGTGGAGCAGAAGACAGGACTGAAGGGAAAGGAAAGAAAGGAAGGCGTGTGCAGGCAGCTGTTCTTCAATGCTCCAAGATTCAAGAGGAGAGATTGCAACATAGAAGATTAGGCCTTTGGATTTAGCGGCTAAGATGTGATTGACGGCCTTGGAGAAGAAATTTTAGTGGTAGTAAGGCTTGAAACTCTGCATCCAGAAATTGCAGGGTAAATGGGCAGAGACACAGAGGAAATGCAAAAATAGCCTCTCAAGGAGCTTGGCAATGTAGAAAAGAAGGATGATGGCAGGGTGCGGTGGCGCATACCTGTAATTCCAGCACTTTGGGAGGCCAAGGAGGGCAGATCACCCGAGACCAGCCTGACCAACATGCTAAAACCCATCTCTACTAAAAGTACCAAAAAAAAAAAAAAATTAAGCGGGCATGTTCGGGCACCTGTAATCCCAGCTATCCAGGAGACTGAGGCAGGAGAATCGTTTGCACCCGGGGGGTGGAGGTTGCAGTGAGCGAGATCGCACCACTGCACTCTGACCTGGGCAACAAGAGAGAGACTCTGCCTCAGGAAAAAAAAAAAAGGGATGACAAGCTAGTAAGCTATTTTAGCATCACATTAACTTTGAAAACACTAATGGACAGTTGATAAGCAGCCGTGGTATGGAAAAGCACTCTGCAAAATTATCAAATATTTACCAGTAACCAGTGATGGGACTTGGTGAGGCACTAGCCCCCCAATCCACTGTCCCTGAGGTCTGTGACTGGATAACTCAGCTCAGACATTTTCCAGGGTTTCTTCCACCTTCGCTGGACTTTCTAGAATTTCAGACCATGAAACAAACAACCATTCTTCTGTGAGGCCAAACTGATTTTCCCCAATTATCTAAAGCAGCATCGTCTGATAGAACGTACCATAAGGATGGAAATGCTCTATTTCAGCGGCATCAAATGCCATGACCACGAGCCACATGTGGCTACTGAGCGCTCGAAATGTGGCCAGTGTGATGGATTAACTGAATTTTTAATTTTATTTAATTTTAATGAATTTAAATTTAAATGGCCGCATATGGCTGGAACCTAATGTATGCGATAGTGCAGCCCTGAGGAACCATCATGAAATTCTCAGAAAATTTCAAACTCAATTTAGAATATTTGCATACCATATGCTATATTTTGCTGGACTGTGAAACAGACAAGCTCTTGAGTACATTACCTGCCAAAATGTTATACCAAATAAATGTACGATGAAAGAAAGCTGGGTTGGCTACTACCAGGGTAAGTTCCTGGCAGAGAATGAGTTTCACCACGAAAGAAAAATGCCTCTGAAAAGGTTAGTTTCACTTTCTGTTACTAAACAAAGTAGCCCCAAATGCGTTAGGAGAAACTTGCTGAGTGGGAGACAGGCTCAGAAGCATGTTGGAATGAGATCACTGCATCTAGAGCTGGTGTGTACCTAACTTACTAAATTAGTCCTAATTGGTTAACTGGTTTAACTGATTATGTTTAGAATAAAAGCTGCTGAAGGCTAGATAAAGCAAAGTTTATTATCTAAATAACACCATTTAAAAAAAATTAGCACATGTCATAATGTAGTATAAAAGATATTGAACTAGTAGACTTGGATTGTGGTAGACTTGGATTGTGGTCCTGATCATAGCATTTATTAGTTACAAAGTAAAGTTAAGATAGCTATGCTACCTGGGCCTCAGTTGGCTCATTTATAAAATGAATCAGATCCTACACTAACAGCAATAATGATAATCATTACTACAATAAGTCCTGAGATGGCCAACTTTGAAATTTTATTAAATAGGCCACCTCTCACATACATTACATTAATGATTCTCTGATGAAACATTTACAATTAAAAGTGGCACCCCAGTGTGGCAGTTTCCCAATAAGTTAAACATGGAATTACCATATGACTCAGCAATTCCACTCAAAAGAATTGTAAACATGTTCAAACAAAAACTTGTACAAGAATGTTCATAGCATCACTATTCATAATAGCCAAAAGGTGGATAAATGAATTGTGGCATATTCATATAACAGAGTATCATGACCATATAAAGGAATATAGAATTGATACATGCTTCAACCAGGATGAATCCTGAAAACCTCATGTGAAGTACAGAAGCCAGACACAAAAGACAATGTATGATATAAAATGTCTAGGACGGGCAAACTCACACAGACAGAAGCAGATAATTTGTTGCTGGAGTACAGGGGAGGACTAGTGGGAGTGACTGCTGATGAGATGGGGTTTTCTTTGGGGATGATGAGAACATTCTGGAACTAGACAGCAGCTTGCACCACACTGTGGATGTACTAAATGCCTCTGAATTTACACTTTAAAATGGTTAAAATGGTAAATTTTATGTTACGTGTCTCATGCCACAATTTTTTTGAATGCTAGAGAAAGAGTGGAATCGCTCATTTGAAAACTGATTAAACTCAAAAAAATAAGATTCTTCTATGAGTTGACAACCATTTCATGAAATACTCACCTAATAATCTAGTAATTCACTCTAAACTTCCTCTAGATCTACAGCCCCATGTATAAAAAGAGGACAGTGAATTCGCTAGATCAGTGGTTCCAGCCATGATGTCAGACACACTGGTTTCTGTCAGTCAGTTGTATGAAAAGGGAAGAACTACATCTAATAGCATAGCGTTGGGTATAGTCTACAGTCCATGTCACCCATGAAAAAGTCCCAAACTCAAAACCTGGCTACCTAGTAGGGTGCATCCTCATGGAAGAAAGGTTTGGACTCACTCATTTAAATGATTCAGTATGAAATAGCTGCAGCCCATAAGCACCTCAGAATGGTGCTAGAATAATGTCAGGCCATTTTCTTAAAGAGAACACCATGAAATGATCACCAATAATATTTTTTAAATGTGAGTTTTAGGCCAACACCTTTTCCCAGGTATACTCCATGCTATAGCAAGGGATTTCAGAATAAATCTTCCATCTGGCCCACTGGGATATTCTACAATGAGCAGGCCACAGATGCTTTAATAATCTCTACCAGTCATTCATGACCTGCTAAAGACCAAAGTAAGGACAGTTTACAAGGAAAATAATAAAGTAGATGAGACCAAGGCCCCACCAGCAACTCAAGGAAAATGGAAGAAGCAACTAGGAAAAAGGAGAAGAGAATGTCAGAGGCACCAAAAGAATGATTCAAAAATTTGGCTGTATCACTGGAATTTTTCCCTAGAGAAAATTTTCAGCATGGATATGACTAATTTCCTAAGGTATGGATTTTCTCCCCTGATATATAACTTGCACCAAATGCTTTACCATTAACTCAAGTATAGTAAACATATTTATAAATGTCTTCTACCTCTTTGAATACGAAACTAAAAAATCTCTCAATAGTGAGTCAACATGTAACTAAATTTGTACCATTTTCGAGTAGATGTTAACATTTAGAAACACATTTTATTCCCTATGTTGACTTTAGATCTTTTAGATGCATACATCCCGGGAGAATGGTTTAGGTACTTCGAGAAAGTTATTACACATCCTGGGCACCCTGTAAACTTTTAGTCAAAATGCAAACACTCAAAGCATCTGAGACAGACGAGAATTTGTTGTGCAATCCTCTTAAAATTAAAATGCCCCAATGCAACATTTTTCAGTTGAAGGATACAGAATACACACTAGGCATTTAAAACACTGCGTTGAGTAAGAAAAGCTTCATGTTGGGCTTTTCCTCTTTTTTAAACTTCGATTTTTCCATTCATACAAAAGCCAGATTTGGTAAAAATCTCAGGCAGTCCTTCCTGTAGACTCAAACCTTCACTCAGGGAAGGGAGACATCTACTGGTGGATAAAATAAAAAATTTAGATCGATCTACCGATCTATCTATCTATGCAGATGTATATATATAAATAATATATAGAGAATATAGATTATATATTCTATAAATACATACACACACATAGATACACATATAAATACTTACATACACATACCACATCCTGTAATCACAAAACAAGTACCCAACCAAAGGCATTTTGTAGATATTAAAAGGACACAGTTAAAATCTACTTTAATCTGAAGATCATGGCCTGAAGCAGAAAGTTACAAAGGAATGACGCAGGCAAGCACAGTTGATTAATGTGACGTAGAGAAAATACAGCGCAGCAACCTCTGTGGAGGAATTAGGTAATTATACAGTTCGTTTCTCACTGAAAATTCCAATATTATTTCAACTTAGCAAATTCTCATTTTTAATGTGATTTATTTTACTCTAACATAGTAACTACCCCAGATTATTATTGTGTGTGTGTGTGTGTGTGTGTGAACCACTGACATTATTTTGGGTCATTTCTAAATTTTATTTTGGTCTCAATCTATGTAAAGATCATCCTGAATTCTTATTTATTCATTCATTTATTTTATTTGAACCATTAATGCTCAGTTGGGTCATGTTTTCTGGCATGGTGTCAAAGAATATCACTGGACCTGCTTATGCGGATGTCACTATCATCTGCTGACTGATGAGTGAAGCAAGAGAGAGAATTTCTTCTCAGCACACGAAGGCCCCGTGCCTTCTTGCTATTTCTCTTTCTTCTCTAAAAAGGAAAGAACAAAAAAAAAAAATCCTTTCCCCAATCAGCAGTAATCTCTCCAAAGGTCTTTTAATTTCAAAAGTCATAAGTGTTAATTAGCTATTATTAAGTGCCCTCTGTATAAATTAACATGATTGATGAAAAAATTAAGGCTAATGAAAAATGTAGCAATGCATGTATTTTTAAGCGACTGTATTAAAAGATGGCGGTCCCTCTGGACGGAAACTAAGGCCTTCTGTTCTGTATCCCGACTTTATTATCTCTTGCTATCTTTCCGCCAACACTTTTTTTTTTTTTTTTTGGCACTAGGAAAAAAATGCTGAATCTTTGACTTTAATTCAGTAGTTTGATCCTTTCTTTCTTTTTTCTTTTTTTTTTTTAACTTGGCACACTAAATTTCACACCTTTATTTAATATTGTCCCATGGGGTACAAAGTCCCTCTTTTAACACTCCAAGTGGAAGTGAAATGTCATTCCTATTTAGAAAAGATCAAGTCCAACTCCTCTCCAGAGTGGAACTGGGGTGCGAAGCGGCCGATGAGACCACCCTGAAGGCCACCCACGCTGTGGCGCGGAACCAGGAGGGCTGATGAGTCACTGCCTTGCCTCCTTCCATTTCCTTACCTCACTCTTTTGAGTATTTGGGACCTAGTTCAAAATTAACAAAAGTTTTTCACAAAAATTAAAAAAGAACCTACAAACCTATATCTTCTCTTGAAAGTTAAATAATGTAAATTCCACACTGACTATTGCTAGAACTTTTTTACTACAGGCAAGATTGTCACAATGACAACAGCTCCACAAATGAAGATTTGGGGTGTACAATGAGCACCCTGCGACTTAATTCAAAGCAAATATTGGTGAGAAATTTCAAGAATAGAAGGTGTTCAAAAGTCATGAAATAAAATTACCGAAATGTGCAGAAAGAAATAATTGGTCATTTAAAGCTATCAACAGAAATCTTTTCAGACAAGGCATGACATAGATTCTATCTCCTACAGATAATTAGAAAGGGAGTCACGACAGGTACTCATGATCGTAAACATTTTAAAATATCACACTTTGATCCTGTATCGAATCTAACCCTGAGAAGATAAAAATCCCTGCATCTTTCCTTTAAAAGAAAATAGGAAAACCACTATTTTATGTTCACTTCATAAAGGATTACAGAATGTTGCAAATGTGCAGAACTTCTAATGCCATCAAAATAACTTCAAATTTGCACCTCCAAATTTCCTGACATGTCTCTAAATATGCACAATGTCTTCATGAGGTCCAAACATGATATATAATCTATGCAGGCCATAAGCAAGTTAGCTTGCCCGTCTGCTCTTAGTAACGGCTTGGGCAGGTGTGTTTTCATCCTCTTTATCAATTTCCCGCCCTGCATCTCATAGAAATCTCTCTCCTTATGAATACATAAGAAGCCAGTGATAGTAAACCCAGCCTCGTGTCTGACCTTTGGGGCAATGTTTACTTTGCCAACTTGCAGTTGAGACGATTGTGACTTGCATCCTTTCATTCTGTTCCATTGCATTTTTATGTTCTCTAGGAGCTCTGTGCTCTCTGCAGACTGTCATTCATTGTTCAAAGGTGTTCCAGCGTGCATCCAGGGGTGACTGGTGCAGACGCTGTCGAGGTGGCTGTGCTAATTAGCTCCCTGCCTTTCAGCAGGAGAATGTTCAGCAGCTGAGAGCAGAGCATTTATGAGATGCATTCACATATCGCTTGCAGGGACAAAAGGAGGAAAGAAAACCCAGTGGTAAAAATCAGAAATGGGTTCAAAATCATCTTCACAATTATTGACTGATCTATTATACAAGAAGGTGCGACGACATTCAGTGTTAGAAGGATTTCATGGTTGGTGCCAGCCTCTTTTGCCAAACAAGGAGAGAAGATCCTATTTAAATTAGGAAGCTGTAAAAGACTAAGTTTAATACTGAGGTTTGGAAACCTGTAGATCGACAATTGTGCATGATTACCAGAACAGATAGAGCAAGATGGGTGTGGAATGTGCTAAATGTCACCCTGCAAATCCCTGTAAAAGCAGAAGCACCAAACGGCCTTTTATAGAAAGATTTAGTGATGGACACGATGCTGTTTTTAAAAAAGACCAGATTGGCTGTATTGTGACTTGGCATTCAAATCTGAAAAATGCTTCTTGGTTTTCTCAAATATTTTCATTAACATTTTCCTCCCCAGGGAGTCATAATTAAGTGATCAATGACGTCGCTCTGTTTGCTACCATGAAAAAGTGGAAGAAAATCTTCCAAAGCAGGAACATACATTTATGCTAAATTTTTGTTTTATTTTATTTCAAGTTCCAGGCTAAATGTGCAGGATGTGCAGGTTTGTTACATAAATAAACATGTGCCATGGTGGTTGCTGCACCTATCCACCTATCACCTAGATATTAAGCCCAGCATGCAGTAGTTATTTTTCCTGATGCTCTCCCTCCCCGTCTTCCTCACTCCGCCTCCAACAGGCCCCATATGTGTTGTTTCCCTCCCTGTGTCCACGTGTTTTCATTGTCCAGCTCCCAGTTATAAATGAGAACATGCAGTGTTTGGTTTTCTGTTCCTGCATTATTTGCTGGGGATAATGGCTTCCAGCTTCATCTATGTCCCTGCATAAGACGTGATCTCATTCTTGTTTATGGCTGCATAATATTCCATTGTGTATATGTACCACATTTTCTTTATCCAGTCTATCGCTGATGGGCATTTGGGTTGATTCCATGTCTTTGCTATGTGCTAAATTTCACTTAAGTATAATTTAAAATGAAACCTAGAAAAAAACTGAAATTTTAAAAAAAGTTACAGTAGATAAATTATCATGGTGAAAGAACATGTCATAGAAATCTCAGTTAAGCAAAGAAGGTATCTGTGTCTTGGAAACAGGCAGATCTCAGATGCAAAACAGAAAGGATGGTTTCTTTTAAATTTCATATTGTTAAACTATACTCAACTGAAATAAGCAGGTAGTTGGATCTGGTGCTTTTCAGTGAGTTTGTTAAGAGGGATAAAAGTAAAAACTCATGTGCCTTCCTATCTTACCTCCTCACACAGAAACCCTCTCTCTGGTCAGCCCAAGGTATCCTCCTGGTGAGCATGAGGTGTCAGGTGGCTGGGACTAGGATGGCATAGACTAATGGGTTTCCACTGGTGATCCCTGGACCGGAAACATCAGCACCACTGGAAATCGCTAGAAATGAAAATTCTTAGTCCTCACCCTGCCCCTACTGAATCAGAAACTCAAGGGTGAAGCCCAGCAACCTGTTTTCATGAGCTCTCCAGGTGACTCCTACATGCTCTCAAGCTGGATAACCACTGCTACAGAAAGAATCAGAGAATGGAGGAATGAATGAAGAATCACTATTTCATTTCTGACATCAGATATAAAGTTTAACTGTAGAAAATCGGCCTAAAAGGATAATATTCTTGAGGACAAAAAGATTTTCTAAATTTCTTTAGCTCTCATATTTAACATTTCAAGGGCTAAGCCAAGTGAGTAGTTCATAACATTTTTTATTAGGAAAATAACAAAATCCCACTCCTTGCCACTCAGAGAGACAGTGGAAAGAGAAAATCAGACAGAAGAGAGGAGAGAGAAGACATATATGCCTTGCTATCGCCATCCTGAGACTTCTGCATAGGTGACCTTTTGAATGCTGGAGACCGGGTGCTGTTGCTATAGAGGGTGATGCTCACCAACTGGAGTGGTCCAACCATAGTTAGGAGGGAAGAACGTTGTGGCCAAGCAGGGGGACGTTCTAGTTTGCATACCCAAGCCACCCTGATTTCCATAAGGAATTGACACTGGTTGGAGAGCCAGAGAAGCCATCGTGGCGGAGAATATGGTGAGCCCAAAGTTGAGGCTGCAGGGTGTGTAGCCTGGGACACAGCAGTCACTTGGAAGAGTCTGCAGCATCTGTAAGGCCAGGAGCAGGCTGGGTCCCTGGGGAAGGTGCCAGGTTCCAGTCCCGACCTTAGACCTGGACAAGAGGCACCCAAGGCCAAGTGCCTCAGGCCCCATGTTTTAGCAGGCACAGCATGTCACACACACACACACATACACACCCACATACACATCCAAGCGAATACATTGGTTGAATAAGGAATAAAAATAAAATATTCAGAATTAAATCATATAAAACTATTATCATGAGTTCATGTCCTTTGCAGGGCCACAGATGAAGCTGGAAACCATCATTCTCAGCAAACTAGCACAGGAACAGAAAACCAAACACCACATGTTCTCATTCATAAGGGGGAGTTGAACAATGAGAACACGTGGACACAGGGAGGGGAACATCACACACAGGACCTATTGGGGGTGGGAGGCCAAGGGGAGGGAGAGCATTAGGACAAATACCTAATGCATGTGGGCCTTAAAACCTAGATGACAGGTTAATAGGTACAGCAAACCACCATGGCACATGTATACCTGTGTAACAAACCTGCACGTTCTGCACATGTATCCCAGAACTTAAGGTAAAATACATAAATAGATAAATAAAATAATTATCTAAAATAGTATACATGACCAAGCAAATATAATGGTATTATATATGGAATTTAGGAATGAAAAACTGGAACATATGCATCCACCTAATTCTTCCAATGACACTTTCCCAGAGTCATAAAAAGCCAAGTGCCTATGTGGATGGTTTTGTGGGATAAGAACACATGGGCATCTCCATCGCTTGTGATCCAGTGCCCAGGGCTGGCACAGCATGCCCACAACCTATCTACTCTCGTGACTAGCACCGTTCAGATGCCAGGTATACACCTCACATACTTTGTGATCTCAAAACAAGATGACTGCTTCTCAGTGCCGTTATGAGGTAGCCCCACTGCTGATGTTACAGATTGGCACCGCTTCAAAGCAGAGGGGCTTTGAGCAGAGGAAGCACTCAGTGTATGAAATTCTTTCTCTCAGCAGGAATACAATAGAATTATGCTATGAGTGCTAAATGTTCATTTTCTTGCTTCTCTTTACGTTCCAGTTTGGAATCCCAGGGGAACTCACGGACAAGATCAGTATTCACAACAGATGTGTATGACTCTGGAGGCAGGACTTCAACTGTGCCGTGGCAATGACATTCTCCAGAAAAATCATAGCTCATATACAGTATTTTCTAGATTGGCTTAAAGGAGGGAAAAATATTGGTGAAACGCATGTTAACTTTGACATTACAACCACTTTAGTACATACAATGTTCTGTAAATCAACACAAGACGATCAAGAGAAGATGCTCATATAAAGAGTACATTGAGCCCAGCGTGGTGGCTCATGTCTGTAATCCTAGCACTTTGGGAGGCCAAGGCAGGTGGATCATGAGGTCAGGAGTTAGACCAGCCTGACCGACACGTTGAAACCCTGTCTCTACTAAAAATACAAAAAATTAGCCAAGCATGGTGGTGTGCGCCTGTAATCCCAGCTACTCAGGAGGCTGAGGCAGGAGAATCACTTGAAACCAGGAGGTGGAGGTTGCAGTGAGCTGAGATCACACCACTGCACCCCACCCTGGGCAACAGAGCGAGACTCCATTTCAAAAAAAAAAAAAAAAAAAGAGTGCATTGGCTCATACAAACATGAAATTAATTTTTAATTTGCACTATTCATGGAATGTGGTTGGAACTGTTGCTTGCTATAAATATTAGCACAAACAAAAACTTAACTTTGGTTATTTTATTTTTTGAAAGATCAATTTTTTTTTAATTTCGGAAAAATACAGTTTGTCTAAATTGAAAGAGGCTGCATGTGAAATGTAGAAAATTATAACACTTCAATTAAAACTAAAATTAAAATAAGGAAACAAAACTGTTTGATTGTGAAGAAGATTTATGTAGAAATAATCTCCAAACTATTTCTATAGACACCATTTTTGGCCCTTATGGATCAAGGCATAGTTTCCACTAAAGAGAGGTCTGCACATTTTGAGCAGGGCATAGCTATTTTCACTTTTTAAAATATAGTATCTAAGAATTGAAAAGTTGAAAGGAGAAAAGCTGAAGACAAACTGTATGGAACAAAAGACAAGGTGGCGACCGCCTTACTTATGGTATAAGTAGTAATATTTATATGATGAAATTGAATAACTGGCAATAATGTCTTTAGTAACAATTTTAGTATACTATTATACAACAATTTCATTACAATGTTTCAACATGCATAAAAAAGTCATGGATTCATTCCAAATCAAATGTTGCTTTAAAATTTTTATTGACAATTCTGTTTGCTAAACTTTCTGCAAAGCAAGGTATCTCCCGATTTCTCCAGATTGAAGCTAAGGGAAAATATATAAAAAGTATAATGATTCAGGAAATGTTATCTCATTTGGCATTACTATCAATGAAACCAAATTATGAAAATCTTGATCATAAAAAATGTAGTTAATGATTGAGCTAAAATGAAACCAAGAAAAATAAATGAATGAAATAGACAACAAAATTTATTGAATTATGTGTTCATTGTATGTCACGTAAATATCATCAACCCATCAACAGAACACTCCGATGTATAATTATATATAAATTTGTCAAAATTTTACTGACTTTCCAATTTACAAAAGCTGTAGTTTTAAATATATTTTTCAATTTTGTCATTATAAAGATATATATTTGTCAAGGCAAGGTAAAGGTATGGAACATATTTAAGTGTGTTAGCTTGATTGCTAACTTTTAGGTATCCATACATCATGGAAGCCTTGCCCCAGGCCTTGCAAATGTTAGGGGTAAGCTGGCCAGGCCCTGACAGAGTCTGAGAAACAATAGACCATGAGATTAGCAGCCACAGATGTCACGGGTGGATACTGTAGAATGACCAGGGATATGGGCACACTAAACATCCCTCAGCAGATGCCAGCCAGAATGCCCTAAGAACCAATATGAGGCTAGGCAACCCCTTCCTCCAAAACCAGGCAGTCATGGGCACCTCTCCCCAGGCGCCATATTGGAAAGGCAGAGTGGAATCTAAAAGAATGGGAAAATATCATAAAATCCTAAATTAAACCTTTAAAAAAAAGTTAAACAATTGAATCAGACAAAGGGTTCAACTGGATTGTATTGGGTTACCTGTCAGCACCATCATCACCAAGTGCTGATAAGGAAGGTCAGGTTGATGTCTGAAAAATAAGGGAATTAAAATTTCTTTGTATATCCAAATGATAGTGACAGTAAATAAACCCCACTGCAAGTGTAAATGAAGGCAGGTGGCAGAAGGCAGACAACCACCAAGGGACATTGCTGCTGAAGGCAGGCCCAGTGTGGCAGCAGGGCAGGACACAACCAGAGGCCCTGCCATTGACTTTCTGTCTTCAGACCTCATTAGACAACTTCCTTGTTGCAAGCACACAGAGACTTTTACCTTTGATCAGACATCTGTGTTGGCCTCTAACTGTATAGCCCTTGCACTTGATATGGAGGAATGATCTACTTTCACCCCATCTTAGGTTAGATTCTCTTCATTCCTGGGTCCATTCACAGGGAAACAAAACATTAGCCAAAGCAGCTAATTGATTGACCTCCCAGTGTGTGTTGTGCTCTTTCCCCTGCTAATAGAAATTAAAGCTGCTGAGGCAGAAATAATTTGAAGCCAGGCACAGTGGTTCATGCCTGTAATTCCAGCTCTTTGGGAGGCAGAGGTGGGAGGATCACTTGAGGCCAGGAGTTGGAGACCAATCCAGGCAATATAGTAAGACCCTGTTTCTACAAAAAATTAAAAGTACGAAAATAGGGGGAAAAAATGAGCCAGGTGCAGCATTGCACACCTGCAGTCCTAGCTACTCCTACTCAGGAAGCTGAGGCAGGAGGATCACTTGAGCCCAGGAGTTCAAAGCTGGAATGAGCTATGATTGTGACAGTCTGAGTGACAGGAAAACCTGTCATAAAAGGAAAGAAAAAGGAAGGAAGGAAGGAAAGGAGGGAGGGAGAGAGGGAGGAAAATGAACAGAAGTCAGGGAAATACTGGGTAGAAGAGGGCTGTTCACCGGCAAAGGCCCCACCCTCAAGCCTGGAAACCCACAGCCCTAAATGAGAACAGGCATTCCTGTTTTCAACCCAAATGCTGCTTTTTGGCCTGCCATGCCCCCACCTCCCATCCTGTGCCCATATAAACCCTAAACCCCAGACTTCTTGAGGAAAAGAGCAACAGAGTGGAGCGACAGAGAAGGAGAAAAGAGAGGAAACATCTGAACATCCAGGGGAGTTCGGCTAGGGGTGGTCAGAGAAGAGATGGGCTGTGGGATGGCCGAACTCCAGGAGAAGATTATCTTCCCACTCCATCCCCTCTCCAGCTCCCCATCCTGCTGAGAGACACCTCCAGCACTCAATAAAATCCCTGCATTCACCATCCTTCAAGTCCTTGTGACCTGATTCTTCCTGGACATTGGACTAGAATTTGGGGTGCAGGAATCCAAAAAGGCTGTCACACCGACTCTTCACTGAGCTGTTTAACACTCAAGCAATCCCCGGATGGCAGGGCTAAAACAGCATCATAATACTCCTAAACACTGCCATGGGACCGCAGCCCAAAAGCACTCGCCCTGGCTCCTGCATTTGCTCACCTGCATGCTTCCCCTCCCATAAGGGTTTTGAGCACATGGTGTCCCAATAAACGAGCCAAACCCCTATTGCACATTCTGTGAGGGGGTTCAGGGAACTCTTCTGTTTCAGCAGGAAGGAAGGAAGGAAGGAAGGAAGGAAGGAAAACAGAAGGGAAGGGAAGAGAAGGGAAAGGAAGGGAAGGGAAGAGAAGGGGGAGGAAGGGAGAGGGATGGAGGAAGGAAGGGGAGAGAGAGGAAGGAAAGGAGAGAGGGAGGGAGGGAGGAAGGAAAGGGAGAGAGAAAAAGGAAAGAAGGAAGGAAGGAAGGAGAAGGAAAGGAGGGAGGGAGGGAGGGAGGAAGGAAAGAGAGGATAAAAGGAAGGAAGGAGAAGAGGAGAAGAAAAGAGAAGGGAAGGGAAGGGAGAGGGAGGAAGGAAAGGGAGAGAGAAAAAGAAGGGAAGGAAGGAAGGAGGGAAGGAAGGAAGGAAATTAATAAAGTTTTATTGGAACTCAAATGTGAGGATGGGCCCAGGAAAACACACCAACAAAATTGGGAGTGTTCCAGAATCTGTTATAAGTTGGACAGGCTTTCATAGGAGAGTTAGAAGGGAGGACTCCTCACCCTGCAGTTGTCCATTTCCACTGGAGGGCATAATATAGAAATTGCAATCATTGGTTACAGATTGCTACCTAGGTTCTAAAATGTCTGCCTGTATGACAATGAGTAAACCTCATGACTCAGAAATAAATCCGTGTCCTTTGTTCTTTGTCAGTAGGTTTTACGTTAATGAGTACGTCAACAATTTGAGTCACTAGGGATAAGATTCCTTACTCAGGAACTGGGTGTCATAATGAATCACAAGACTTCCCCAAGATGGGTTAATTTGAAAGCCTGTTTACTCTTCAAGTAAACTGACAAATGCAATTTGTAGGTTATCACCACTGTGTGTATATACTTTCCTCTCCCAGGTGATCAATGTAGACTGGAGCAGAGGACCCTTCCCCAAATGTTCTGCGGTGCTGAAGCACTGTCCCCTAAGTTTTTATGTAGCATGAGGGAGACCCACTAATGAATCTGTCTGTGGAGCAGGATTAACTGGAAATTAATTGCATTAAAGAAAGAACTAGTGTGAGGTTTTTTTGCATCTTAGCGTTTTGGACTAAAATGTGTATCCGCGACACTGTCATTCACATGATAGGAGACTCCTAAAGACTGAGAAGCTCTTAAGTCCAACAGCAGAGAGTGAGGTACAATTGGGTGAAGACGGTGGGTGGAAAACTCTCTGAATCAAAGCACATAATTGGTCCTATTTGCTCCTAACTTTAAAAAAAAAAAAAAAAATCCATGCTGCAAAACAAATGCCTTTGCAGTACAATCTCAAATAGAACTTTAGGACTAATTGGCTCATTCCAAGGGCTCCAGATATAATAAGCGAATGTGTTGACAGGATATTGCTCCCATCTTTTTTGTTGTTTCTTTTTTCCCTTTGCAGCCTGGAAATGTTTAGAAATCTAGTTGGCGTAATAAACAAACAAACAACTAAAAGCAACAGTCGTCTTCATTTTTAGTACTAAAAATTTAAACCCTGACCTTTAAACACAAAAGAAATCAAAGTGAATAAAAACAGACCGTGGAGCCAGGCTGATTAATAAAAAGCTCAGCATATAATGAAGAAGGAATTGCATGAATCCAATCCCCAAGACTGTCTAGAGTGTATTCTTTCCATTATAAAATGAGCCCTTAAAACAACAACATATGTGATCATTAAAATGGTCTCTTATTATGAACACAGCATTCCAATGAGTTTCAGCATTTGCTTTTTAAAAAAACTTAAAACAACAATTCCACATGGTGGTATGGAAAGAGTTTGCAACTTTGATGTAATAATGTTTATCTGGTTTTCTTTCAGACTTCTTTTAGAAAGAAATGTTTTAAGAAACCACGACTATACAGATTTGGGGAAGAAAATCTGGAAGAACTAAGAAACCTGGGGACTATCATGCGCTAATAGTACTTATTAAAATCCTAAAGTGTAGAGAATCCTAAGAGATCCTAATTAAGCCTCTGCAAATTACAATATCTCTGGAAGAGGCAGAGAGCGAGAAACAATTGCTGGAATTTTTATGAAGGGCCTAAAAAAAAAAAGCTGTCTAAATAAAAAACAGGATTGCATCTGGAAAATGGAACAACAGAAGAAGAACCAGAATAGGAAAATGCTGTCAAGAAAATCAATTAAAGCTAAGAGATGTCACTGGCAGAAAGGAAGATTGCATTTATAATAAAGGGAATAGCTACATGAAAATAGAGAAAGAGGCAAATGAAAGTTCGTGCAGTGAACTGAATGTTCATGGTCCTCCAAAATTCATGTATTGAAATCCTAACCTCCAAGATGATAGTATGAGGAGGTGGGGCCTTTGGGAGGTGGTTAGGCCATGTGGGTGGAGCCCTCATAATAAGATCAGTGCCCTTATAAAAGAAGCCCTAGAGGGCTAGCCACTCCCTTCCCTGTGAAGACACAGCAAGAAGGCACCATCTATAAACCAGGAAGCCGGCACTTACCAGACACCAAATCTGCCAGTGCCTAGATCTTGGACTTCCCAGCCCAACTATGAGAAACAAATTTCTGTTGTTTATAAGCCACCTAGTCTATGGTATTTGGTTACAGTAGTCCTAATGGACTAAGATAGTCCATTAATGTCTACAACAGTAGGCTCTATTTTTTAATGGAATTATTCTTTTTGTTTCTCTTGAGCCTTTCTTAATTTTAATACATTTTTCTAAAACTGCTGTTAGTATAAGTTGGAACCTACTGGTTAATATGGAGGTATTAAATGAATGTCACTATTATTAAGGAAGAGAAACATCATCAGTTGCATCAATTAGTATAATAAAAAAGGAGAGCTTATAAAATGAACTATTACCACCTTCCTTAATGCATCTATTATGATGTGGACCAGAATGCTTAAATAGTACCTTGTGCACCACTGCTAAATCTGCTTAGCTTTCTTAGAAGTTCACCGCCTCCACAGCCCAAAAGAGGGACCAGTGTCTCATGCAGGAGTAGAGAAAATTCATGCCATCTCTGTGTTCAGATTTCTAGAATGTAAGACTTTTGCTTGGCCAAACACTTAACTCTCGTACTTGCCATCTATATCATGAAATATCAGCATTACAGCTTCATTGCTCAGCGTCAGGTTTTGAATAGGTTACCACGCAAACTCTTCATCTAAACTGTTGTCAGTTGCACTTCAGTGTGAATGAACTTACCAAGTCCTTTGCTAAGAGCAGATTTTCAAGAGAGAGAAGACAACCTGAGGGCAATGGACAGCAACCAGTTGGGACTAGAAAGACATCAAAAGTGACCAAACCAACAAAACTTCCTTTTATTTTGTGAGGCAAGTTCCATGACTCTAAATCTTTATCCTAGAAATAGTTTGCCAGGGCAGAAACAGAAGCTAGCCACTCCCAAAGCTGTGGCTTCCTAATGTCAGCTAAACATCTCAAGGATGAGTGTTGCAGGAAAGTCACTAGTGGACTAATACCAAGTGAGGGCTTCCAAGACGCAGGTCCTGTGCGCAAGGCAGTGAGAGCGGGAGATGAAAAGACAGGGTCATCCACGTCAAAGAGCTTAACACTCACTACAAAAAAAAAGTAAATTAAATGAACTTCAAAATAGAAGCAGAGAGGGAATGCAAAAAAATATGTCCTGATAATTCTTATGGGATTGTAATATTATAGAATTCACTAGGTGTGACATAGAAAAATAAATAGGGTCGAGCTATTTATTCTCAATAATCCACTCTTTGGCAGGAAAGTATACCACTTGCTTCGAGATTCCAAGAGGCACCAGAGGTAAAACTTAATTATAGAATCAAGAACTATCCTAATGAGAAAGAGAAGATATATGTGTGTGTGGAGGGAGAGGGGGTGGCAGTGGGTGAGACCATTTAAGGAAACCAGTATCTTGGCAGGGAGCTTCCCCACGAGCTCAAAAATTTGTAGGCAGTTCAGAGAAAAAGAAACACAAATGACTTTTAAACATGAGAAAAAATATTTTAAGTGGTTTTCACAGATCACTTAAAATACACATGAAAACAATACCACAACCAATGACCTGACTGGCAAAAGTCAAAAAGTGTGATACAATATATTGGGTGAGGGGGCTAGGACATGGGAATATTTGGCATATTCATTACAATATTGGCAGGCATATAAATTGGAATACTCTTTGTGGAAGGCAATTTGACACTGTCAAGATATAGAATCCTTTCATCACCACAAGGATCCCTTGTGTTAGCCTTTTATAGCCATTCCATCGCCCCCCTCATACCCATTCTCCTCTTAACTCCTACAAATACTAATCTGTTCTCCATCTCTGTAATTTTTGTCATTACAAGGATATTATATACATGGAATAATATAGTGTGTGAAGGCTTTTGAGATTGACTTTTCTCTCTTTCAGTGTAATTCTCTAGAAATTTATTCAAAGTTGATTTTTTTGTTTGTTTGTTTGTTCGTTTGAGACGGAGTTTTGCTCTTGTTGCCAGGTTGGAGTGCAATGGTGCAATCTCGGCTCACTGCAACCTCTGTTTCCTGGGTTCAGGCCATTCTCCTGCCTCAGTCTCTAAGTTGCTGGGATTATAGGTGCCCGCCACCACGCCCGGATAATTTTTCGGATTTTTAGTAGAGACGGGGTTTTGCCATGTTGGCCAGGCTGGTCTCAAACTCCTGACCTCAGATGATCGTCCTCCCAAAGTGCTGGGATTACAGGCATAAGCCACCATGCCCAGCCTCAAGTTGCATTTTAATAGTGTGTTTCATGTTCTTTTCATAGTTCTTTTTATTGCTGAGAAATATTTTATGGCATCAATGTACCATAGTTTGTTGAACCATTCACCTATTGAAGGATATATGGGTTGTTGTCAGTTTCAGGATATTATGAATAAAGACTCTATAAACAATTACTTAAAGAAATTCAGAATGTTTTGTGAAGGTAAGTTTTCATTTCTCTGGGATAAATGCCCAGGATAGCAATCACTCAATCATATAGTAGTTGCATGCTTCAGTTTTTAAGAAAGTGCCCAACTTTTTCAGAGTGGCTGCACTATTACATTCCTGCTGTGTGAGAGATCCTGTTTCTCCATACCCTAGCTAGCATTTAATGTTAGCCTTTTATTTTATTTTCTTTTATTTATTTTAGCCTTTCTCATAGGTTTTAATTTTGGTTTCCATAATGGCTGGTGATGCTGAACATCATTTCAGGTGATTTTCCATCTGTAATCTTGCTTAATGAAATATTTATTCATATCTCTTCATGTCTTTTGCCCATTTTCTAATCGAAACATTTGTTACTGTTGAGGTTGTTTGTTTGTTTGTTTGTTCTAGAGATGGGATCTCATGCTGTCCCCAGGTCTGGAGTGGTGTGATCATAGCTCCCTGCAGCCTCAAACTCCTGGGCTCAAGCAATCCTCCTACCTCAGCCTCCCAAGTAGCTGGGACTACAGGTGCTTACAACCATGCCCAGATTTTTACTGTTGAGTTTTGAGATTTATTTATATATCCCAGTCCTGAAGAGCTAGTCTAGACATAGTCATTTGTTGAAGATGTGGTTTGCAAATATTTTCCCCCAGTCTGAAACCTGTCTTTTCATCATAAGAGAGACTTTTGCAGGCACAATTTCTAATTTTAGTGAAGCCTAATTTATCTACTCTTCTTTTTATGAATCATGTTTGGTCTCAGGTATAAGAACACTTTGCTTAACCCTAAATCTTAAAGATTTTCTCTTGTTATTTTTCTAAAAGTTTTTGTTGTCATTGTAACTGTTGTTGCTTTAGAGACAAGGTCTCTCTCTGTCGCCCCCGGCTAGAGTTCAATAGTGTGATCATAGCTTGTTGTAACCTCATACTCCTGGGCTTAAATGATCCCCCTCCCTCAGCCTCCAAGTACCTAGGACAACAGGCATGAGCCACCACAGCCGGCTAATGTTTTAAATTGTTTTTGGAGAGATGGGGTTTCACTATGTTGCCCAGGGTGGTCTTGAACTTCTGGCCTCAAGTAATTGTCCCAACTTGGTCTCTCAAAGGACTGGTATTACAGGCACCTTGCCCTGCCTCAAAGTTTTACAATTTTATATTTTCATTTAAGCCCATGATCCTTTTTTTAAAAAATTTTAAATATAAAATATGAGGCTTAGGTCAGGTTTTTGGTCTCTGCTTTTTGTTTTTTTGCCTATGGTTGTAGAATTCACATTTTTCTCATCTGCACATAGAATATTCTCCAGGATAGATCATATGTCAGGACACAAGACAAGTCTTAACAAATTAAAAAAGATAAATTATATCAAGTATCTTTTTTGACCATAATAGAATAAAACTAGAAATCAACAACAGGAGGAACTTTGGAAATTATACAAATACATGGAGATTAACTAACATACTCCTAAACAATCAACGGGTCACTGAATAAATTTAACATTTTTTGAGACCAATGAAAATGGAAACACAGCATACCCAGAACTTATAGGATTCAGCAAAGCAGTCCTTAGAGAGGAGTTTATTGCAATAAATGCCCTACATCAAAAACAAAGAAAGATTTCACATAAACAACCCAACAATTCATCTCAAAGAACTAGATAAACAAGAACAAACTAAACCCAAAATTACTATAAGGAAAGAAATAATAAAGATCAGAGCACAAATAAATAAAATGGATGCTAAAAAGATAACATAAAAGATCAACAAAACATAGTTTTTTTTTGAAAAAAAATTAACAAAATTTACAAACCCTCAGCCAGACTAAGAAAAAAAAGAAGAGACTCAAATGAATAAAATCAGAGATAAAAAAGGAGACTTTACAACTGACAACACAGAAATAAAAAGGATTATAAGAAACTACTATGGAGGCAGGGGGAAGATGGCTGACTGGAAGCAGTGGCATTCAGAGGCTCCCATCAAAAAAACACTGTAAGCGTGTGAATCCCTCATCACCAAACAAAGTATCCAGGTTCCCTCTTCAAAATTGACTAGAAGGCTGGCATGACCCACAGAGAGAATGAAGAACAGTGTGGTACGTGGCCCACCTGAGAACCACATGGGGTAGGGTACCCCCTCCCCCCAGCCAAGGGAGGTGGTGAGTGAGCATGCTACACAGCCAGGGAAACTGTGCTTCTTCCATGGAACTGTGCCACCTACAGATTGGAAGATACCACTCATGAACCCACGCCACCAGGGCCTAGCGTCCCAACCCTGGAACATGCAGATTCTCAGAGCCTCTCAGCTGGAATCTAGGTAAGCCTACCCAACTCCCGGGGAGAGGAGTAGTCAGCACCACAGCTGCCACTGCCTGCTGTCTAAGCAGTCTGAGCTCTTTGGAGGAAGGGCAGCAGCCAGCACTGGGACTCACAACTGCATAACTCGCTAAGATGCCTGGGTGGGGGAAGGGTGGCAGCCATGTCTATAGCTCCATGCTACACTTCTCCACTGCTGGAGCCAAGGAGGCTATATTTGGTCCCAAGACTTGTCCCCACAGCCCAACACACCAGCTGTGGCAGTCTGCAGCCAGAGTGCCTCTTCAGGCCTTACCCTGACCCATCCTTCCTCATTGGGCAGGGCTTCCCTGCAGGAAAGCCAGTAACTCCAGCTGGAGACTCAGGGACAGAATTTAGATCTAGCTAGGCCTGATCCCCTAAGAAGAGGGGTGGCCGCAGTCTCTAGACCGGCCAACTTAGCCTCTCTTCCTGGTAGTTCTGAGGAATCCAGGCAGCCCAGATGAATGAATTTCCCCCCAGAGAACGGGTTTCACCCCCTCCAACAAGGGGCAAAGTACTTCATTAAATGGGTCCTGTTCCCTGTGCCACCCAACTAGGTGAGACCCTCCAACAGGGGTTGTCAGACACCCTATACTGGAGCGATCCTACTGCTATCAGTCTGGTGCCCCTCAAGGTCAGAGTTCCCAGAAGAAGGAGTGAGCACCCACCTTTACTGTTTTCCAGTCTCCTTGAGTAATATCTCCAGGCACAGGAGCAAATCAGATGAATAGGGCCTGAAGTAAACCCCCAGCAAACTGCAGCAGCCCTACAGAATCGGGACATGACTATCAAAAGAAAAGCAAACAAGCAGGAAGCAACAACAACAGATCAACAACAACAAAAATGCCAACAACAAAAAAAAATTAATAAACCCCAACCAAGAGTCAGCAGCCTCAAAGACCAAAACGAGACAAACTCATGAAGATGAGAAAGAATCAACAACAAAATGCTGAAACCCCAAAAGGACAGAGTACCTCTTCTCCTCCAAATGATTGCAACGTCTCTCCTTCAAGAGCACAGAACTGGACGAAGAATCAGATGGACGAATTGACAGAAGTAGGCTTCAGAAGATGGGTAGTAAAAAAACTATGCTGAGCTAAAGGAGCATGTTCTAACCCAATGCAAAGAAGCTAAGAACCTTGATAAAAGGTTAGAGGAATTGCTAACTAGAACAACCAGTTTAAAGAGGAATATAAACCACCTGATGGAGCTGAAAAACACAGCACGAGAACGTCATAAAGCATACGCAAGTAGCAACAGCTGAATCGACCAAGCGGAAAAAAAGATATCAGAGTTTGAAGACTACCTTGCTGAAATAAGGCATGCAGACAAGAATAGAGAAAAAAAGAATGAAAAGGAATGAACAAAGCCTCCAAGAAATGTGGGACTTCATAAAAAGACCAAACCCGCGATTGATTGGAGTACTAGAAGGAGATGGGGAGAATGGAAATAAGGTGGAAAACACAGTTCAGGATTACCCAGGAGAGCTTCCCCAACCTAGCAAGACAGACCAACATGCAAATTCAGGAAATACAGAGAACACCACTAAGATACTCCACAAGAAGATCAACCACAAGACAAATAATCATCAGATTCTCCAAGGTCGAAATGAAGGAAAAACTGTTAAGGGCAGCCACAGAGAAAGGCCAGGTCACCCACAAAGAGAAGCCCATCAGACTAATGGTGGACCTTCCAACAGAAACTCTACAAGCCAGAAGAGAGTGGGGGCCAATATTCAATATTCTTAAAAGAATTTTCCCCCCAGAATTTGATATCCAGCCAAACAAAGCTTCATAAGTGAAGGAGAAATAAAATCCTTTCCAGACAAGCAAATGCTGAGGGATTTCATTACCACCAGGCCTGCCCTGCAAGAGTTCCTGAAAGAAGCACTAAATATGGAAAGGAAAAACCAGTACCAGCCACCACAAAAAACACACGAATATATGTTTTCCATACCATATTAGTACCATAGTTCCAATGACACTATGAAGAAACTGCATCAACTAGTGTGCAAAATAACCAAATAGCATCATGATGACAGGATCAAATTCACACATAACAATACTAATCTTAAATGTAAATGGGCTAAATGCCCCAATTAAAAGACACAGACTGGCAAATTGCATAAAGAGTCAAGATCCATTGGTGTGTGGTGTATTCAGGAGACCCATCTTACAGGCAGAGACACACATAGACTCAAAATAAAGGGATGGAGGAAAATTTAACAAGCAAATGGAAAGCAAAAATAAAAGCAGGGGTTGCAATCTTAGTCTCTGACAAAACAGACTTTGAGCCCACAAAGATCAAAAAAGACAAAGAAGGACATTACATAATGATAAAGTTAACAATTCAACAAGAAGAGCTAACTATTCTAAATGTATACGCACCCAATACGGGAGCATCTAGATTCATAAAACAAGTTCCTAGAGACCTACAAAGAGACTCAGACTCCCACACAATAATAGTCAGAGACATTAACAGCCCATGGTCAGCATTAGACAGATCAATGAGACAGACAATTAGCAAGGATATGCAGAACTCGAACCGAAATCTGGATCAGGTGGACCTAGTAGACATCTACAGAACTCTCTATCCCAAATCAACAGAATATACATTCTTCTCAGTGCCACACATTCTTCTCAGTGCCACACGGCACTTATTCTAACATAGACCACATATTTGGAAGTAAAACACTCCTCAACAAATGCAAAAGAATTGGAATCATAACAAACAGTCTCTCAGACCACAGTACAATCTAATTAGAACTCAGTATTAAGAAACTCAAAACCACACAATTACATGGAAATTGATCAACCTGCTCCTGAATGACTCCCGGGTAAACAATGAAATTAAGGCAGAAATCAAGAAGATCTTTGAAACCAATGAGAACAAAGAGACAACGTAGCAGAATCTCTAGGACACAGCTAAAGCACTGTTAAGAGGGAAATTTATAGCACTAACTGCCTGCATCAGAAACCTAGAAAGATCTCAAATCGACACCCGAACATCACACTTAAAAGAGCTAGAGAGGCCAGAGCAAACTAATCCAAAAGGTAGCAGAAGGCAAGAAATAACTAAGATCAGAGAAGAATTAAAGGAGATAGGGACATGAAAAAGCCTCCAAAAAATCAGTGAATCCAGGAACCATTTTGTTGTTGTTGTTGTTGTTGTTTTGTTTTGTTTGTTTTTTTTAGACGGAGTCTCACTCTGTCGCCCAGGCTGGAGTGCAGTGGCACGATCTCGGCTCACTGCAAGCTCTGCCTCCCAGGTTCACACCATTCTCCTGCCTCAGCCTCCCAAGTAGCTGGGACAGGCGCCCGCCACCACGCCCAGCTAATTTTTTTGTATTTTTAGTAGAGATGGGGTTTCACCATGTTAGCCAAGATGGTCTCGACCTCCTGACCTCGTGATCTGCCCGCCTAGGCCTCCCAAAGGGCTGGGATTATAGGTATGAGCCACCACATCCAGCCCAGGAGCTGTTTTTTTAAAAAAAAATTAACAAAATAGATAGACCACTAGCTATACGAAAAAAGAAGAAGAGAGAGAAGAATCAAATAGACACAGTAAAAAATGATAAAGGAGAATCACCACTGACCCCACAGAAATGCAAACTACCATCAGAGAATATTGTAAACACCTCTATGCAAACAAACTAGAAAACCTGGAAGAAATTGATAAATTTCTGGACACATACAGCCTCCCCAGACTAAACCAGGAAGAACTTGAATCTCTGAATAGACCAATAGCAAGTTCTGAAATTGAGGCAGTAAATAATAGCCTACCAACCCAAAAAAACCCAGGGCCAGGTGGATTCACAGCTGAATTCTACCAGAAATACAAAGAGGAGCTAGTATCAATCCTTCTGAAACTATTCCAAACAATTGAAAAAGATGGACTCCTCCCTAACTCATTTTATAAAGCCAATATCATCCTGATACCAAAACCAGGAAGAGACACACAAGAAAAGGAAATTTTGTCCAGGCGCAGTGGCTCACTCCTGTAATCCCAGCACTTTGCGAGGCTGAGGCAGGTGAATCACGAGGTCAGGCGATCGAGACCATCCTGGCTAACACAGTGAAATCCCATCTCTACTAAAAATACAAAAAATTAGCCGGGCACCTGTAGCCCCAGCTACTTGGGAGGCTGATGCAGGAGAATGGCGTGAACCCGGGAGGCGGAGCTTGCAGTGAACCAAGATCGCGCCACTGCACTCCAGCCTGGGGGACAGAGCAAGACTTCGTCTCAAAAAAAAAAAAGGAGATTTCAGGCCAATAGCCCTGACTAATATTGTTGTGAATATCCTCAATAAAATACTGGTAAACTGAATCCAGCAGCACATCAAGAAACGTATCCACCACGATCAAGTTGGCTTCATCCCTGGGATGCAGGGCTGGTTCAACATATGCAAATCAATAAAGGTAATCCATCACATAAATAGAACAAAAGATTGAAACCACATGATTAGCTCAATAGATGCAGAAAAGGCCTTTGATAAAATTTAACATCCCTTCATATTAAAAACTCTCAATAAAATAGATATTGATGGAACATATCTCAAAATAATAACTATTTACTACAAACCCACAGCCAATATCATATTGAATGAGCAAAAGCTGGAAGCATTCCCTTTGAAAACCCATACAAGACAAGGATGCCTTCTCTTACTGCTCTTACTTGATATAGTATTGGAAGTTCTGGACCAGGGCAATCAGGCAAGAGAAAGAAATAAAGCATATTCAAATAGGAAGAGAGAAAGTCAAATTGTGTTTGTTTGCAGATTACATGATTTTATATTTAGGAAACCCCATCATCTCAGCCCAAAAACTCCTTGAACTGATAAGCCACTTCAGCAAAGTCTCAGGTCACAAAATCAATGTGAAAAAATCACAAGCATTCCTTTACACCAACAATAGACAAACAGAGAGCCAAATCATGGATGAACTTCTATTCATAATTGCTACAAAGAGAATAAAATACCTAGGAATACAGCTAACAAGGGATATGAAGGATGTCTTCAAGGAGAACAACAAACCACCGCTCAAGGAAATAAGAGAGGACACAAATGGGAAAACATTTCATCCTGATGGATAGGAGGAATCAATATCATTAAAATGGCCATACTGCCCAAAGTAATTTATAGATTCAATGCTATTCCCATCAAACTACCATTGATATTCTTCACAGAATTAGAAAAAAAACTCTTTTAAATTTCATATGGAATCAAAGAAGACCCAGTGTAACCAAGACAATCCTATGCATAAAAAACAAAGCTGTGGGCATCATGCTACCAACTTCAAACTATACTACAAGGCTACAGTAACCAAAACAGCATGGTACTTATACCAAAACAGACATATAGACCAATGGAGCAGAACGGAAACCTCAGAAATAACACCACACATCTACAATCATCTGATCTTCAACAAACCTGACAAAAACAAGCAATGGGGAATGGATCTCCTAGTCAGTAAATGGTGCTGGGAAAACTGAAACTGAACCCCTTCCTTGCACCTTATACAAAAATTAACTCAAAATGGATTACAGACTTAAATGTAAAACACAAAATCGTAAAAAACTCTTGAAGAAAATCTAGGCAATACAACTCAGGACACAGGCATGGGCAAAGATTTCATGACAAAAACACCAAAAACAATTGCAAGAAAAGCCAAAATTGACAAATAGAACTTAATTAAACTAAAGTGCATCTGCACAGCAAAAGAAACTATCATCAGAGTGAACAGGCAACCTACAGAATGGGAGAAAATTTTTGCGATCTACCCATCTGACAAAGGTCTAACATCCAGAATTTGCAAGGAACTTAAACATATTTACGAGAAAAAGACAAACAACTCCATCGAGAAGTGGGCAAAGGATACAAACAGACACTTCTCCAAAGAAGACATTTACACAGCCAACAAACATATGAAAAAATAAAACCTTAACATCACTGATCATCAGGGAAATGCAAATCAAAGCCACAATGACATAATATCTCACACCAGTCAGAATGGTGATTAGTAAAAAGTCAGGAAACAATAGATGCTGGTGAGGCTGTGGAGAAATAGGAACGCTTTTACACTCTTGGTAGGAATGTAAATTAGTTCAACAATTGTAGAAGACAGTGTGTTGATTCCTCAAGGATCCAGAACCAGAAAAACCATTTGACCCAGAAATACCGTTAGGGGTTATATATATCCAAAGGAATATAAATCATTCTACTATAAAGATACACGCACACATATGTTTATTACAGCACTATTTACAATAACAAAGACATAGAACCAACCCAAATGCCCATCAATGATAGACTGGATAAAGAAAATGTGATACATATATACCATGGAATATTATGCAGCCATAAAAAGGAATGAGTTATGTCCTTTGCAGAGACATGGTTGAAACTGTAAGCCATCATCCTCAGCAAACTAACACAGGAACAGAAAACCAAACACCACATGTTCTCACTCATAGTGGGAGTTGAACATTGAGTACACATGGACACAGACAGGGGAACAACACACACCAGGGTCTGTTGGGGGGTGGGGGGTGGGGGATGAGGGGAGGAAACGTAGAGGATGGGTCAATAGGTGCAGCAAACCACCATGGCACATGTATACCTATGTAACAAACTTGCACGTTCTGCACATGTGTGTTGTGTTTTCTTTTAGAAGAAATAAAAATTAAAAAAGAAACTACTATGAACAATTTTATACCAAGAAATTGGAAAATCTAGAATAAATGAATAAATTCCTGGATACATACAACCTACCAAGATTGAATCAAGAAGAAATAGAAAATCTAAACATATGAATAATGAGCAACAAGATTAAAGCCATAATAAAAAGTCTCCCCTCAAAGAAAAATCCAGGACCTGACGGTTTTACTGCAGAATACTGCAAAATATTTAAAGAACTAATACCAATTCTTCACAGACTATTCTAAACATTGAAAAAGAGGAAAGACTTCCAAATTCATTCTACATGGCCAGCATAACTCTGATACCAAAACCAGACAAAAACACAACAACACCAACAAACTACAAGCAAATATTCCAGATGAACATGAATGCAAGGATTCTCAACAAAATACTAGTGGTCAGATTTTGACAGCACATTAAAGAGATCATTCACCATGATTCAGTAGGATACATCTCAAGGATGGTTTAACATATGCAAATTAATAAATGTGATATACCACAACAGACAGAAGAAATGACAACAACTATGTGATCATTTCAATAGATATCAAAAAGACATTTGACAACAGTCAACATTCTTTCATGATGAAAATACTCAACAAATTGGGCACAAAAGAAGCATACCTCTTCCAGTTAAATGGCTTGTTAAAAAAAATGCCTCAACATAATAAAGACCATATATGATAAACTGACAGCCAACATTATACGAAATGTGGAAAAGTTGTAGCTTCTCCTCTAAGATCTGAAACAAGGATGGCCACTTTCACCAGTCATAGTACTGGGAGCAATTAGACAGGAGGAAGAAACAAAAGGCATCCAGATTGGAGAGGAGAAATTAAACTGTCTTGTTTGCAGATTAGAAAATCCTAAAGACTCCAGGAAAAAAAACTATTAGAACTGATAAACAAATACAGCAAAATGGCAGAATATGAAATCAACATAGAAAAATCAGTAATGTTTCTAGACTTTACCATAATGCAATATATCAAGGTAGCAAAATTGCACTTGTACCCCATGATAATGTACAAACATTTTTTAAAATAAGATTTTAAAAACAAAGATCACAGAGCACAGAGCACTATAAAGGATATAAAAATAATAAAGAATTTTGAAATATTATGAGAATTACCAAAATGTGACACAGAGACATGAAGCGAGCACATGCTGTTGGAAAACTTGCTCAATGCAGGGTTTCACACACCTTCAATTTATCAAAATGCAGTACCTGTGAAGCCAAATTAAGCAAAGAGTAATACAATGAAACATGACTAAAAAATCAATAGTGTTTATAAATGCTAGTAGTGAACTATCTGAAAAAGAAATCAAGAAATCAATCCCATTTACAATAGCTACAAAAAAATACCTAGGACTAAATCTAAAGTGAGAGATTTCCAAAATGAAAACTATAACACATTAATTTAAAAAATTGGAAAGGACATAAATAAATGGAAAGATATTTCATGCCCATGAAAGAGTTGATATTGTTAAAATGTCCACACGATCCAAAGTGATATACAGATTCAATGTGATACTATCAAAATTCCAGTGACACTCTACAGAAATAGAAATAGCAATTCTAAAATTTTTATGAAACTGCAAAAGTCCCCGAGTAGCTTAAGCAACCTGAGCAAAAAGAACAAAGTCGGAGGCATCACACTATTGATTTCAAAATATACTGCAAACCTATACACCACATACCAAAAACAGCATGGTATTGGCATGTAGATCAATAGAACAAAATAGTGAACCCAGAAGTAAATCCATACATTTACAGTCAACTGAATTTTTACAAAGGCACCAAGAACACACAAAGGAAGAAGGACAGTCTCTTCAACAAATAGTGCTGGGAAAACTGGATATTCACATGTGAAAGTATAAAATTAGACCCCTAATTGTCCCCATGTACAAAAATCTATTCAAAATGGATTAAAGACTCAAATAAAGACCTGAAACTATGAAACTACTAAAAGAAAACATCAGGGAAACATGACGTTGGTCTAGGCAATGATATTTTGACAAGAACTCAAAAGCACAAGCAACAAAAGCAAAAGTAAACATATGTAATTACATCAAACTAACAAGCTTCTGTACAACAAAGAAAACCATCAACAGAGTGAAGAAATAACCTACAGAATGGTAGAAAATATTTGAAAATTATGTATCTGACAAGGAATTAATATGTAGAATTTATAAGGAACTCAAACTCAAAAGCAAAAATAAATAAATAATCTGATTTTTAAATGAGCAAAACACCTAAATAGATATATCTCCAAAGAAGACATATAAATGACCAATAAGTATATGAAAAATGCTCACATCATTAACTTTCAGGTAAAGACAAATCACAACCACAATAAGAAATCACTTCACCCCAGTTAGAATGGCTACTATCAAAAAGACAAAAAAAAAAAAAAAATTAGTGAATGCTGGCAAGGATGTGGAGAAAGAGGAACCCATGTACACTGTTGGAGGGAATGTAAATTGGTACAGCAATTATGGAAAACAGTATGGAGGTTTTTCAAAATGTTAAAAATAGCTCTTCCATAAGAACCAGCAATCCCACTACTGGGTATATGTCCAAAGGAAATAATATCAGTATGTACATCTACAATCTCCCATTTATTGCAGCACTATTCATGAAAACCAAGACTTGGAATTAATCTAGGTGCCCATCAATAGATGATGGACAAAGAAAATGTGGTATATATACACAGTGGGATACTATTCAACCATAAGAAAGGATGGAATCCTGTCATTTGCAACAACATATATTAACCTAGAGGACATTAGGTTAAGTGAAATAAGCCAACCACAGAAAGACAAATACTGCATGATCTCACTCATTTGGAATCTAAAAAAAAAAGATCTCATAGAAGTTGAGCGTAGAATAGTGGTTACCAGGAATGGGGGAGAGTAAGGAGAAGGGAGAGATGGGGAGATGTCAGTCAGTGGGTACAATGTTACAGTTAGGAGGAATAAGTTCTTATATTCTATTCACAGTAGGTTACAATAATGTGCTATATATTTCAAATAGCTAGAAACGAGGATTTTGAATGTTCTTACAACAAAGAAATGATAAATGTTTAAGGTAATTGATGTGCAAATTATAATGATTTGATCAGTATACATACATGTATTGGAACACCACATTGTACTCCATAAATGTGTACAATTATTGTGTGTCAATTTAAAAAATAATAATTTAAAAAAATAATTTGAGAAATTAAAAATTTAGCCAGTTCCAGAACCACGCCCCCACCAACACATGGAGGAAACTAACACTTCTGTTTCCCATTCCAGAACCTTGCCATGCCTGCTATAATCTTCCCTTCCCAATGATATGATGGTTCTTTGGCTTTCCAAACCAACGCAGCTCGTGACTGAAGTCCGAGATCTCTGAGAACCACAGAGAAACTAAACTGCCGCCATGATGGTGTTGCCAAGAACAAACAACACACGAGCAGCTTTGCCTCTTCCAAGTCTTACATAAGTGCACCTGATTTTCAAAACCTAAATCTCACTTGGAATACCAGTGCAAGGATGTCTAGAAAATCTGCTTTTACCTTGCCAGCCTCTTCAGTGCATATGGGAACATTTGACAGATGGATGAGTGTTGAGAGCCAAGCCTATGCCCAAAACAAAGGCTCCTTGCAAGGCCTCCACAGCACTCGCCCATCTCATAACAATATAGCTGAATGATCCACATTTATCTTCTATGCTTGATGGCTAGGCTTATGGGGTTTTTTTCAACAGACAAATGGTCTGATACGGAGCTAGAGATAGTCCACAACCTTTGTTTTGGTTGCATATTTATTGAGTAGGATATTGGACTTGATCTCCAATTGTCCTTTACCCTAATGAAGCGGGTATGGAGGGAGCAATGTGTGATTTTTATGGAGTTTTATTTCACTTTTAGTCCTGAAATTACTAGCTAATATTAAATCAGGCTAAGGTGGGATCTTTTTGTCCATAAATCTTCCTTTTTTATTCTTTAATGAAGATAATTCATCTGAAATCCCAAACACATGGTTTTCAATTATGTATATTAGTAATAAATAAATGCCTTTGGAATATCCCCACTGTCCTTTGGTACAAGGTAACTTCAACTGTGATACCTGGACCTAACAAGACATGTTCATTTATTCAGCAAACATATCCTGATCACTTGGTATGTAGCTGATACTGTGTAGGACATCCTTCGTTTTCTATTTCTCACTTATTAATCCCAAACTCAAATTCCAATAAGTCACTTACCATAACTGGTTAGAGAATTGGTTCATTTGTGTGTATTTGCAAATTCAAGGTCAGAGAAATTCTGAAAATCTCAACTCCCTTAAAAATCCATGTAGCATCCACTTTGATCAGCACCAACAGCATAAGGTAATAGCAATTCCAGTAATACTATTGCTATTACCTTATGCTGTTCCAGGTCCTCCAACGTGATATCACCTTTCTCCAAAATAGAATATTTTCAAACCACCCCCTCTCATTACTTCTCATGTTCAATAAAATCTGGAGGAGTTATAGCTCTTGCTTAGTTTGTAAAGATTCTGGAGCTAACTTGGTTCTTTATTTGCCAACAGTCCCTAATATTTTGTAAAATTTGATGAATTCCTCTCTCATTCAATTTACATAAGCCATCAAAGACCACAAATGTAATGGAAAGAAGCAGAGAACATCAACAAGACATCTCAATAAAGGACAAACCTAGAATAAATCATGAAGTCTCTGTCAATAGAAATTTAAAGCATAAGATGTTATTTTGTTTTTAATCTGTTGCTATAAAGTATCAGCCATATTCAGAAACAGAGTGAATCTGACAGTTTTGTGTTGACTCTCACATTTCCCATTATGGATCCCTCTCATGTCTGTCCCGAAGCAAAAATAAATTTCCCTTTTTAAGCTTTTGATGATAAAAATCTCATCTGAAGCCTCATAAATGATCCTTTATTATCTATATTAATAATGAATAAATGTCTTTTGAATACTCCTGATCTTTTGCATTAATAGCACCAGATGTATTATAGATAACCTTTTGATTTAACAGCACAAACTCGGAAACAATATTAAACACTAAAGGACTGAGCTTACTGGAGTCACTGAGGTCAGAATTATAAACAATTCTTTCAGTTCTATGTGCCCATTAGGTGACACTAACACCTCTCAGTATTTATTTTTGGAATGCGTGTGTAAGTGTGTGTGTGTGCATAGAAGAGAGACTGCCCTAGAAACTCATAAATTTTTATTTTCTGCAGCCCTTTAATTCTCACACATTTCATGTTCTTTCCTCAACTTTTTTCTAGTGCAAGCTGAAGAACTCAACAGAGAAACTATTTAAAGCATCCCTGTAATGCTTTTAAATGCATTTCTAGCCTCCTTTTTAAAAAACAAAATTAATCTCATATTATTGCATTTCCAGTTGGAAAGACTCCAGTTGGAAAGATTCTAATGCATATTACAAAAAAATTAAATGAAAGAATCATTAATGAGAATCTTAGCCATTCCTTCTTCAGACATTTTATTAAACTTTATTAATTACCTGTCTATTACTAAATGCCCTTTTACTCCATCACAGACTCCCACAGATGAAGAAGTGTCAGGGGCCACAGTGAACTCTGCCATATCACAGAGATCCTCAGGGCAGAGCCTCAACAGTAACCCAGATTCTTCACTCATGGTCAGCTTTCCATACCATAGTTCAGCTTCATCCCCTTCTGTATGCCTCCATTCTTGGATTGGGAGCTAGAATACTAAAGAAAACAGTTATGGGTTTGTGGGTTCCCTCTGGGAATCAAGGACAAGGAAGAGAAGGGAACAGGGACAAAGGAGAGCAGTCGCATGTTCCCTCTGGAAACCCGTGCCTGATAAGTGGTCTGATACCTTCTCTTACATTCAGACTCTAGCATGCTTATATCTACTATCTAGGAATACAATCTATCAGAATGTTTGAGAAACTGACTTATTAATAAGAACGGGATTTATGAACATGGGATTTGTGTTCTACTTTTAGTAAAGTATCAATGGGAAAAACAGGAATTAAGGTCTTTTATACTTTCTCTTTGATACTTCCCTACACTAAAGCTCCAAGAAAAAAACTGGAATTCAGAGTAAATTTAGCTCAGAATACATTTAAATCAGTGTGCTGCCTCTCTCAAGGCTACTCACTTTTAAAAATTTACCTTTTAAATAAATTATTTATTTTAGAATAGATTTAGATTTACAGAAAGGCTGTAAAAGTAGTTGTATTAATCAGTATTCTCCAAAGAAATAGAACTAATAGGATGTGAATACACACACAGAAAGAAATTTATTAAAGGGAATTGGCTTATGCAGTTATTGAGGCTGGCAAATCCAAAATCCATAGCGTGGGCTGGCAGGCTGAAAACCCAGGAGAGCTACATCCCACTTCAAGTCTAAAGGTAGTCTGCTGTATGAACCAGGAAGAATTGATGTCGCAAGTAAAGTCTGAAGACAGTATGTTGCAGAATTCTCTCTTGCTCGGGGAGGCTAATCTTTCAGGCCTTCAACTGATTGGAGGAGACCCATCTATATTATGGAAGACAATCTGCTTGACTCAAAATCCACCAATGTAAATGTTAATCTCATCCAAAACACCCTCACAGAATCACCCAGAATAATGTTTGACTAAATATCTGGGCACCCAAAGCCCAGCCAAGTTGACACATAAAATTAGCCATCACAGTAGGGCAGAGTTCTCATATACTCCATACCCAGTTAACATCTTAACATTAGCATGTTACATGTATTACAATTAACAAACCAATAATGACACATTATTACTAAATAGGGTCTATACTTTATTCAGATTTCCTTAGCTTTTATTTAATGTCTGTTTTCTACTCCAAGATCTCATCCAAGACTTCACAGTACATTTAGTAATCATGTGTTCTCAGGCACCTCTGGGTTGTAACACTTTTTCAGACATTCCCTGTTTTTGATGACCTTGACAGTTTTGAGGAATGCTGGTCAGTATATTGTTACAATGTCGCTTTATTGAAATTTGTCTGGTCTCATGATTAGACTGGGAGTATGAGGTTTTGGAAGGATGATTATAGAGGGAAATTGGCATTTTTCACTGAATGATTTCAAAGGTCCACCAAATCAATATTATTTGTGATGTTGATCCCAATTGCCTCGCTGAAGTAGTATTTGTCAGGTTTGCCCAGTGTGAAGCTGTTCTTTGTTCTCTTCTTTCCATACTGTTCTTTTTAGCAGGAGGTCTCTGTGACTTTCATACTTAACAAGTGGTGCGTTCTGTTCCATCTTCTTGAGATCAGAGTATTTATATACAAGTAAATTATTTTTAATTCTTCCACATTGGAAATGTGTCTATTTTTGGCAAGGTGCTTTTAAGGATACCAATTTCTTATGAAATGAAAACTTCCCTCTCTTTTCCAAAAACTTCAGGTTTGGGTCAGTGGATGGGGGTAGGAGCAGGGAGATCTAAAATTCAACCATGTGGGAAGCTGCCCACTCCTGTTCCTAAAGCTGACTTTACTGCCCCACCACTGAGTAAGCATCCCAGGCAGACACTTGTATGCTCAAGGATGAAATCAAGGAGAAAGGCTTAGAGTTTTGGTTGATTATAAGCTATCTAAAATTCTTTTGAAAGTAGGTAGGGCAAAATCAATGTAGTACCTGAATTAGTCTAACTACACCTGGAGTGCTAGACTGAGTTCCAGACATCAAACATTAAGAGCGAAATAACCAAATGAATATGACCAGAGAAAAGCGACCAGCGTCGGGGAGTGAGAACACTGCACAATAGAAATAACAGGTCCTACATGTCTGGCTTTCCACAGTTTACAAAGTGCAATTGTGCACGCTATGTCATTTAGTCACTGTTCGAAATTGCAAGTCTCCAATTTGGTATTCCCCATCCCCACTTTTCTGCTTTGCTTTGCTTTATTTTCTGTCCCCTACCCTCAGAGAATCTAAGCTCCAAGAGGGTAAAAGTGTTTGTCTGCTTTGTTTATTATTTTATTCCCAGCCTAATGGGTGCTCAATAAATATTTATTATTTTGAAATCTAAAAATACACGCAAGAAATGGCATTATGTTTAATCTTATGATAAACAGACTCTCAGGGTAAAGAGATCTGCCTATTTTCACAACACCAACAAATAAAAGAGCTGGGACTGGAATCTGGACAGATCCAGGCTATATAGGGAATCTGTATAGAGGAAACATCCAGCTATATGTTTTCTCCATACAGATAAAATGCTATTAAGAAAAGTGAGATATTTTATTCAAAAAAAAATTTTCAAAACCATTATGAACTACAGAGCAGTCTTCAGCTATGAAAAGACTTGTCATCTAGAAAGGGGCCTGTGTTCCTTCTGTATGACCCCAGAAGGCTCAACTGGAAGTAGCCAGTGGAAATTACAAAGAGGAGATTTTAATCTCAATATTAGGAAGACCTCTCGAACTCTGAGAGCTCACGTGCCCTGCCCCAAGTTGAACAGGCCTCCTGGAATGACCTGTTTGAACTGGAATAATTCAGAAGGAGGCTCCATGTTTACTCTGGGGGAGTGAGGCAGAGGGGGTTTAGGCATTAGGTCATCCAGGTGGATAACATTTAAAGACCCTTTCCAGTGCTGAAACCAATTATTCTTATTACACAGGGTTTCCTGAACAGGGCAACACAGGGCTTCCTGAACAGGGTGGCACAGAGTAAAGAACAGACAGAAGATCTATATGTGTGTATATATACACTATATATATATAGACTATATATACACTATATACACACACTATATGCTACATACATATACACTATATATATACACACACAGAGAGTGTGTGTGTGTGTCTGTGTGTCTGTGTGTATGTGTGTTGAAATGCCTTAGAGCCCAATTTTAGGTCATAAAAATAACTGTGGTACCAGATAATTTGTAGTGAGGATTCTGTGTGCTTCACACAGAAGAGGAAAAGTAGGAAGGTGATACAGCCCTTCCCAGATTGTAACTTGAAAGTATTTTCTAATAACAAAGAGTTCATGCAGAAAAAAATAATAATGACGCTGGGCACGGTGGCTCATGCCTGTAATTCCAGCACTTTGGGAGGCCGAGGCAGGCAGATCACCTGAGGTCAAAAGTTTGAAACCAGCCTGGCCAACATGAGGAAATCCCATCTCTACTAAAAGTACAAAACTTAGCTGGGCGTGGTGGTGTACGCTTGTAATCCCAGCTACTCAGGAGGCTGAGAACCTGGGAGGCAGAGGTTGTGGTAAGCTGAGATCATGCCACTGCACTCCTGCCTGGGCAACAGAGCAGACTCCATATCAAAAAAAAAAAAGAAAAGAAAAGAAAAAGAGAGAGAGAGAGAGAAAGAAAAAGAAAGAAAGAAAGAAAGAAAGAAAGAAAGAAAGAAAGAAAGAAAGAAAGAAAGAAAGAGAGAGAGAAAGGAAGAGGAAGAAAGAAAATAATGACACCTGTTACCACCTCTGTGATTTGCCATCTTTGCTTTAAGCCCACAGTCCCTGTGAAGCACGTAAGCACCTGTAAACTGCACCTGTAGGCAAAGCTCCTTGTCCCTGGTCTCCCTAGAGCCAAATCATTTACACTTTGTACTTTCTCTACTTCTGCAAAACTCAATCTTAAATTAGTTTCTTCTGCTTCCCACCAAAGATAATGCCTGAAAACTGTGTTAGGGAGAGAAGTATATCTTCTCAATTTGGCCACCGATCCCATATTGGCTACAGTTGTAAAAAAAGAAAATAAAACAAAAAGTAATGTTTGCTTTTGCATGACATACCCAATAGACTAAAGAGTATTTTTTTCTGAAAATAGTTAGAAATGATGCTTCTTAGCTATAAGAATGACCAGGAGAGGAAAACATATACAAAGTGGAACAGGAGAACTTGTTTATGTAGTATTCGAAAACACAGGCTCTACTAAAAGACTAATATTTAATAGAAATTTTTTATTTCCTTAGGAAGTTTTTCTAAAGTAGAAATTTCAAATTGCTTATCTTACTCCATTTTATCCAAAGCTATAGAGATATCTTTCATGATGTTTTGTTTGATACACGGAGAAAATAAACTAGTATTCTGTTGCTATCATAGTCATCCATTGGTTATGGTTATTTTGAGTGGTTTCTAAACACATGGTGTTTTCAGAGGGTGTGGAGGCCAGCTGGGAGACTAGGCAGGGATTAGCAACTGGGGAGATCTGGATGCAGTGGCTCACGCCTGTAATCCCAGCACTTTTGGAGGCCAAGGTGGGCAGATCACCTGAGGTCAGGAGTTTGAAACCAGCCTGGTCAACATAGTGAAACCCCATGTCTATTAAAAATACAAAAATTAGCTGGGCGTAGTGGTGTGCACCTGTAATCCCAGCTACTTGGAAGGCTGAGGCAGGAGAATCGCTTGAACCCTGGAGGCAGAGGTTGCAGTGAGCCGAGATCGCACTCCAGCCTGGGCGACAGAAGGAGACTTTGTTTCTTTTTTTTTTCTTTTTCTTTTTCTTTTTTTTTTTTTGAGACGGAGTCTCGCTCTGTCGCCCAGGCTGGAGTGCAGTGGCCGGATCTCAGCTCACTGCAAGCTCCGCCTCCCGGGTTTACACCATTCTCCTGCCTCAGCCTCCCGAGTAGCTGGGACTACAGGCGCCCGCCATCTCGCCCGGCTAGTTTTTTGTATTTTTTAGTAGAGGCGGGGTTTCACCGTGTAGACCAGGATGGTCTCGATCTCCTGACCTCGTGATCCACCCGTCTCGGCCTCCCAAAGTGCTGGGATTACAGGCTTGAGCCACCGCGCCCTGCGGACAGGAGACTTTGACTCAAAAAAAGGAATTGGGAGAAGAGGGGAGCACAGAAACAGATGGCTCCTATGAGCTGCTGTTAAAGTGGGTTGACACATCAACGTTAACCCTCCTCTTGCCATCCTCCTCACCACAGATGGACAGCATATGGTATTTGTCATCTCCCTACAGACACTCTTCTGGAACTGAGCTGCTTAGGTGTTTCGATAGGAGATTTTTTTAATCTTAAATTTCAGTACTAAATAACTGAATAAGAGTATCCAAGGTTATTGTGTGCCAGACAGCAAGATACACGAGAGAGAGAAATAAATAAATGAATAAATAAACCCAGGTCCTGCCCTCAAGGATCTCAGAGTTTAGGTGGGGAGACAGAAATATAAACCGATCAATTCAATATATTGCCCTGAGGACTATGAGATAGAATGTGGATTGGCTGCAATTGATCATTCCAGTATGGGTTAGGAGAGATTGAAGGATTAATCAAAGTTCTACAGGTGAATACAGTTTGGGAATAATATTCTGGGAAAAGGGAAGGGAAAGACCAAGGACAAAGGACGGGAACTGCATGACCACCTTGAGGAACTGCATACAGTAGATGTAATAGATGTTCCTTGGTAAATAACCCAACCTAAAAAACAGTTGGAAGGCCCAGAGATTTGTTTCAAAGGCAACGGCTTGACCCATCTTCAGAGGAGAAAGAGGGACTCTGAGAGGCACAAGATATATGAAGAGGGGAAGCAATGGAAAAGGAATTAAATAATAAAGGGAATATTTTTCTACATCTTTGTAGGTCACTGGGCACCAGAGGCACCATTGGTGACAATAGGGGTGACAGCACTGGTGACAGCCATAGTCTCAGCACTGGTGGCTCTGAGAGCAGCCATCACTAGGGTGTAGAACTAATAATGTTGACATCAGAGCTTCCACTTCTGATGCCAGTATCCACCAAGACACAAAGACCTTTAGAACATGAGGGAAAAGCAAAGATGAAGCCCCTGCGGTACAAAGCCAGCTTTCAGAGCACACGTTGAACGCCGCCGGGGCCCTCCCAGAGCCATTTGGGAGAACCATGGGCATTTGGAGTTTGTGTAGGGAAGGTGGGGACAGAGTCAGAAAACATTTTTTAGTGATTGTTTTTGTCAACCAATTCACAAAATGTCTTTTCAAGACTTAAAAAGTATGAGATCTGAAGCAGTAATAGAAAAAAAACTAGACAATGGATATTGGAAGATATATATTTTTGTCAACACAATACCCACTTCCCCTTCCTAGTAACGTCTTTGTTTCAGTTTAGGAAATCACTTCTTCCCCATTGTGTGGGGTCTTCGTGGGACAATACTGTAGATGCTGTATGGTAGATGTACCTGACAGCAGTAATTTGACTTGTGCATACCCTGAGGATTGCCCTGTGTGGCACTCACACCTGAATGTGTGTTTGGGGTTCCAAGCTAAGGGATCCAGGAGTGCCCAACATGGAGATCCATTCCTTGTCTGTGAGGAACACTTGAGCCCCCAGCCCGTATCATAGAATGTGGGCCATACAGGGTATCGAGGCCCTTTGTCTTGGGTTAAATGAAGGTCTCTTGATGGAGATTGTTAGGGAGAGGGTGCTAAGTGAAGATGATGCATGAACTTCAGGGTACAATGGCTATGCCTGTAATCCCAGTACTGTGGGAGCCGGGGTGGGTGGATCACTTGAGCCCAGGAGTTTGAGACCATCCTGGGCAACATGGCGAAACTCCATCTCTTCAAAAAAAATACAAAAAATTACCTGAGTGTGGTAACATTCCACCTGTAGTCCCAGTTACTCAGGAGGCTGAGGTAGGAGAAACACCTGAACCTCAGAGGTTGAGGCTGCAGTGAGCAGAGATCACACCACTGCACTCCAGCCTGGACTTTAAAGTGAGAACCTGTCTCAAAAAATAGAAAAGCCATGGGTAACATCTAGGAGTCCTCATGAGTTGTCCTCAACCCACCATTAAAATTGTATGTCTTTTTACCCCCATATCCTATCTATCCCTTGGCCAAACTAAACTATGGATGTTCTCTAAGCACCCTCTCATTTTCTAACTTTTCTTCCATTTTCTATTACTATTTCTGCCTTACTCCTACAGTATTGGCTTGACAAAATTTTTCCAGTTCTACAAGGCTGACTTCAAATTCCATGTCTTCATAAAGGCTTTCTGGATTCAACACATAAATTCACACTTGAATGGGCATTGAATTCGTCCTTCTCTGAATTTGCACATCATTCTCTCTGGGCTTTCTGACCTCACTTCATATTCTGTTCTATAATGGAGTTATTTGCATATGCCAAGTTGATAGTTTCCATACAGCTGACACAGCACTTACTAGGAGCAGTGCAGTATGCCTCCTATTTGCTGCCACTTGATCACATCCTTCCCAACAGCACGGGTTGTTTGTCCTGCAAGGATTTAGAGACCCATCAGGTGACTCGGGGCCACATTGTGAGAGCCAAATCGATGTGAATTAATTCAATATTCATTCTATTGCTGTTTCTTTGATTCCTGTCTCTGACATGCTTTCCTTGGTTAGGGAATGGGGGGAGTTTCTCTGACTTTTTGACCCTTAACTCTTCTTCCTGATCTCAATGCTGCATGACTGTTCTTTCTAATGGGTGTTGTTGGGTTTGCTTTGCTGCCTCCCACAGTTTCCTCCCTTCCTCCGCATTAACCTGCCCTTTCTGGGTAATGGCGCAGTCATCAGCAGCACTCAAGCTCTCAGGCCTGTTTGCATAACTCCTCTCTTCTTGCCATGCTCCCAGTGGGACTTCGCTGGAATTAGCCAAGTAGGAACTCAGAGGTGAGGCTCCACACAAGCAAAACCGAAGGGAGAACTGATTCAGCTGGACAGTTCAGGCCCTCAATCTTCATCTCCAATGAAAAGGCAATTAAGTGGGCCAAAAGTGTAAACTGTTCATCTGAAATCACAAATCTGTTGGACTACTGAGGAATTCTTGTGTATATACATGAAGCCATTAGAACAAAATCACTTGGTCAACATTATTTTCATATATTACATGCTAAGGTTATGGAAATACATCAAATTGAAAAGAACAAACTACTGACTCCATATTTTTACTTTGGGAAATTTTTCTTTGGGAAAATGTAGAGCAACATTTTCATATAACCAGATAGCAAAATATCTGAAGCAGAAATACTTGTAGATAGCTACATGGCGATATATAATTATGTTCACTTATAAAGTAGCCACTGGATTATAGGAGTGGCCAGAGATGGAGGGGAGGTGGTCTGAATAAGGGAGGTAAGTTTTAAGTAATTTTTAAAGTGAAGTATCTAGCATTTTAGAATCAAAACTTGAAACTCTCAATTTATACATTTAAAAACTGAGGCATAAAAAAATAGCACTGGGTCACACAGCAAATGACAGAGCAAGATTTGACCTACAGTCTTATAAATTCTAAGAATGGTAGAATTTTACGTGCAGTCATTGGAAAAGCATTCAGAGGCAAAAGTAAAAGAAGTCCTACAGGAATTAGACAAGTTTCAATTCACAGGTAAGGCTACTTGCCCACAGCCAAAAATCAGATGGCAGTGACAATTAACTAGATCATTCAGAACCAAAGCTTTTACCTCTTGCAGAGTTTGTATGAGTGCAAATGGCATTTTGCTCTTTGGAAGTGCCCAAATTCATTGGATGATTGGGCGGAGAAAGAAACCATGGACAGATGCGCTTCTTAGGAACAAGGAACCAAGTTGTAACTGGAGGTGGGGACAATTCAAAAGAGGAGACTTGATTAATGGAAGCCCCTATAATTTCCACCACTTTGGCACTAGTTTCACAACTCCATATTAGTCTATTTGTTTCTCTGTATCCACCACTGGGCTATAAGGTGCATGAGGGCAGGGATGGAATCTGCCTTTGTTGCAGTTTACATGGCATGTGGTAAAACTCAAAAAACATTGGATAAATGAACTGAATGACCTAAATGAATTTGGTTTGATATTTGAGATGAGAATCTAGGAGTGACTATAGAGGTAACTCTCAGTGAGGCACACATTAGATAGAAGAGAGGAGGTATTCATGCTACCTCCTTGCTGTAATTAATCCAGAGATGTGATATGAGCACTTAACGAAAAAAAAGTTAGATGAAGAGGGGTACATAGCAAAAATAAATAAATAAATAAGAAAACAACAACTGTCAGTTAGACTCAAAGAAAGAGCTCCATGTGGACCTTGGGCATGGGGCCAAAGCTAGCCAAGCCACAGACTGGCCCCAACCATCATCATGAAGTTTGGTCCTAAGGCTAAGCTCTACTCAGCAAAGTATTGGCCAGAGCAGCTGTAACCAGTGCATAGCCAGTGTGTAACCAGCTGTAATCAGTGTAATTGTTAACCATCAAGGAGAGGTCCCAAGTATCACGCCTAAGGTATAATCATGAGACTATAAAATAAAAAGCAACCTCTCTCCCCCTAAAAATGAACTTTGGTTCATACCTCATACCATATACAAGATTAACTCAAAGATTATAGACCTAAATGTAAAACCTAAAAGTATAAAACTTTTAGAAGAAAACATGAGAGAAAATTTTTTTGATCTTGGGTTATGCAAAAATGTCTTAGATATGACACTACATGCACTATCCATTAAAAAATTGATGAGTTGGACTTAATCAAAATGAAAAACACCTGCCCATCAAAAAATACTGCTAAAAGAATGAAAAGACAAACTATGGACTGGGTGAAAATCTTTGCAGAGTACATGTCTGATAAAACATTTATATCCAGAACATATAAAGAACTCTTAAAACTCAAGGAGATACAAATTAAAGCTATAATGAGATACCACTATTTACCTATGAGAATGATTAAAGTTAGAAAGACTGACAATAGCAAGTTTTGGGGAGAATGTGGAGGAACTGGAACTCTCAAACATCACTGGTGGAAATATAACATGGTGCAACCATTTTGGAAAAAAAGTTTAGCAGCTTCTGAAAAAAGAGAAGCATATCTCTGTCATATGATCCAGCCATTGCACTCCTGAATATTTATTCAAAGAAATATACAGCCATATGAATATTTGTGTGCCAACGTTCATAATAGTTATATATATATAATATATATATTTTTTTTTTTTTTTTTTGAGACAGAGTACCGCTCTGTCGCCCAGGCTGGAGTGCAGTGGCCGGATCTCAGCTCACTGCAAGCTCCGCCTCCCGGGTTTACGCCATTCTCCTGCCTCCGCCTCCCAAGTAGCTGGGACTACAGGCTCCCGCTTCGTGGCCCGGCTAGTTTTTTGTATTCTTTAGTAGAGACGGGGTTTCACCATATTAGCCAGGATGGTCTCGATCTCCTGACCTTGTGATCTGCCCATCTCGGCCTCCCAAAGTGCTGGGATGACAGGCTTGAGCCACCGCGCCGGGCCCATAATGGTTATATTTTTAACAGGCCAAAACAAGACAATCCAAATTTCCATTCACAAGGGAAGTGATAAGGCACAAACATGAATGAATCTCAAGATAATTATGATGAGATGCCAGATGAAACTGAATACACACTGTATTATTCTCTTGATAAAAAGTCTAACATATGCCAACTAATTGATAGTGGCAGAAATTAAATTGGTGGTTTTGTGGATTTGGGATCTGGGGAAGGACAACAGGGGGATTATGAAGGAGCATGAGAAAACTCTGGGCTGATGCACATATTCACTATATTGATCATGATGCTAGTTTCATGGGTACAGAAGTATGTATGTCAAAACTCATCAAATCACACCCTTTAAATATGCATAATTTATTATTGTGTTAATTGTATCTCAGTAAAACACTTTTTTAAGTGAGACAGCTGCAGAATCTACAAATTGGAAAAGGCTAGAAATAGAAGGCAAAAATGTTGAGATGGCAGAGTTCAGAACATGAGCTGCAAGGCAAAAAGGTGTTGGCAATGGTTTTTGCTGATGAGTTTAGCAGATACCAGAGCAGCATGGCCTGCTAGCCAGGTCAAGATAGACAGAAATGACAGAAAGATAGAAAAAGGGTAGACTGGCATCAGACTTGGGTCCTAAAGACCAGGGAAACATAGAGGAAATTTGGAAAAGAATAATGAGTCCATATAGAAGCATATTTTTGTTTTATTTTATTCTAGTATTTTATATATATTTAGGTAGGTATCTACTATTATAGTATTTAGATTTAAAACAAGATAAAGTTTTAAGTCCATGCAAGATACCAAAATCATACTGCAAAAAACGGAAGATCCATGTCAGACATGTAAATTTCCAGTCCTTGTATGTCAAGCAGTGGCTGATTTCAGCATGAAACCTAGTGACATCTCAACCCTCTGGGTATGTTTAGAGGGAGAAAAGCATTGCTCCAAATTCTTCCTTGAGCTATTGTACAAAAGAGAGAGAGAGATCAACAAAGAGAGACCCTCCAAAATAGGCAACAACTGCATCTTGGGGGAAAAGTGGTGGGCTGAAGAGAAAATACACTTAGGCCATGTCAATCTCAGAAAGGTAAGAGCGAAGAAGCCAAAGAACTTGACAACAACAAGCTGCTGATCCGCTTAGAAAGTGATAAGTGGGCCGGGCGCGGTGGCTCAAGCCTGTAATCCCAGCACTTTGGGAGGCCGAGACGGGTGGATCACGAGGTCAGGAGATCGAGACCATCCTGGTCTACACGGTGAAACCCCGTCTCTACTAAAAAATACAAAAAACTAGCCGGGCGACGAGGCGGGCGCCTGTAGTCCCAGCTACTCGGGAGGCTGAGGCAGGAGAATGGTGTAAACCTGGGAGGCGGAGCTTGCAGTGAGCCAGGATCGCGCCACTGCACTCCAGCCTGGGCGACAGAGCGAGACTCCGTCTCCAAAAAAAAAAATAAAAAATAAAAAATAAAAAAATAAAAAGAAAGTGATAAGTGAGGACATTGACAGTGAGAACAACTTAATTATATCTAAATGACTAGTCTCACTAGTCTCACTAGAGACACCTCAGAAGCACTTACGGACAGACAGTATGATAGCCAAGTTTCCTCTCTCTGGTCCTTCATTTAACAATATTCAAAGAGTAGCTAAGATGTGTCAGCTAAGTGCTAAGCTCTAGGGACAGTGTGGATCAAAGATAGACCCAGACCTTGGTCTCATATCACTAACAGTCTAGGGAGAAAGATAAATAAATGACTACATCTATAATCATAAACTGTGGTAACGACTCCACAGGAATTCACCTGGGATATCTGTAAACATTGGCAGTAGATAGTAGGATGTGATAGGGAAGTGACTGAAGCATGGTCAGAACCACTCAGGAAATGAAGACAGGAAGAACATCAGAAAGTCCAAGTCGGAGCTCTGAGAAGTGCAACCTCGGACATCCAGGCTGAGGAAGGCAAGGCTGCCGAAAACAGCAAAGGAGGGGCAAAGGTAAACAGTGATGAACGGGCTCAGAAGCAAAATCAAGGGAGCTCTAAAATATCAGCTGATTTTGCTACATAAGAGTCACTAATGAAATCCTCAAGAACTGTTTTGGTGGAATTGATGAGGGTGAAAACTAACAAGAAAGGAGAGAGAGCAGAAATTGGAGGGGAGGTTGAGAGGGCTGTTTTGGGGTTTGTTGTTGTATGCTTAGTCTTGTTTTTGAATGAAGAATCTTAAGCAGATTTTAAATATGAAAGAGAAAAATAAAAATTGACAGGAGAATTGACAAACTAATTCTATAATTTATATGGAGAGGCAAAAGACCCAGAATAGCCAACAACATGATATTAAAGAACAGTCAGAGAACTGACACTACCTGACTTCAACACTTATCATAAAGCTGTAGTAATAAAGACGTTGGCATAAGCCTGAACAAATAGATCAATGGAACAGAACATGAAGCCCAAAATAGACCCAGATAGATAGATGATTGATAGATAGATAGATAGATAGATAGATAGATAGATAGATAGACAGACAGACAGACGGATAGTCAATGGATCTTTGGCAAAGTAGCAAAGACAAGAAAACAAAGTCTTTGCAACAAATGCTGCTAGAACAACTCTCAACAGCCACATGACAAACAAAAAAAAATCTAGACACAGACCTCAGACCTTTCACAAAAATTTACTCAAAATGTATCACAGACTTAAGTAAAAACGCAAAAGTATAAAACTTCTAGAAGATAACACAGGAGAAAATTTAGATGACCTTCAGTATGACAATGACATTTTAGATACAATACCAAGCGCACAATCCGTGAAAGAAATAATTGATAAACTGGACTTCATTAAAATTAAAACGTTATCTGCAAGAGACACTGTCAAGAGAATGAGAGGTGAGCCACAGACTTGGAGAAAATATTTGCAGAAGGCGTATATGAGAAAGGACTGTTTTCCAAAATAGACAAAGTACTCTTAAAACTCAACAATATGAAAATACATAGCCCAATTAAAAAGTAGGCTAAAGATCTGAACAGATAGCTCACCAGAGAAGATATACAGATACATGTAAGCATATGAAGAGATGCTCCACATCATGTCATTAGAGAGTGCAAATTAAAACAACACTGAGATCCCACTACCCACCCATGAGCATGGCCAAAATCCAGAACACTGACAACACCAAACACGGACAAGGATGTGGAGCAACAGGAACTCTCATTCTTTCCTGATGGGAATACAAAGTGGTACAGCCTTTTGGAAACACTGGCAGTTTGATACCAAACTAAATATAATCTTATTACACAATCTAGCCGTTGCACTCATTGGCATTTACCCAAATGGGTTAAAACTTTTGTACGCACAGAAATCTACACACAAATGTTTATAGTAACTTTATTCACAATTTCCAAAACTTAAAAGAAATCATGATGTCCATCAGTAGGTGAATGGATAAACTGTGTTCTATCCAGACAAGGAAATGTTATTCATCGCTAAAATGAAATGCTCTATTAAGCCATGAAAAAATTTGGAGGAAACTTAAATGCATACTACTAAGTGAAAGAAACCAATCTGTAAAGGCTATTGTATAATTCCAACTACAGGCCATTCTGCAAAAGGAAAAACTACGGAGACAGTAAAAGATCAGTGATTTCCAGGGGTTGGGGAAGGGAGGGATGAATATGTAGAGCAAAGAAGATTTTGGGGGCAGTGAAACTACTCTGTACGATACTATAGTGGTGAATACATGTAACTATACATTTGTCCAAATCCATGGAATGTCCAACACGAAGAGTGGACCTTACTGTAAACTATGGACTTTGGGTGATCATGATGTGTCAACGTCAGTTCACGGATTGTAACAAATGTGCCATTCTGGTGGAAGATGGTGATAATGGGGGACTCTGTCCATGTGTGGGGGAATGGGGTTCAAAACTCTCTGTGGTTTGAGCTCAAATTTTCTGTGACCTTAAAACTGCTCTAAAAAATAAAGTCTATTTTAAAAAAGAAAAATTGAGGCTGGGCGTGGTAGCTCACACCTGTAATCCCAACATTTTAGAAGGCCAAGTCCAGTGGATCACCTGAGGTCAAGAGTTCCAGACCAGCCTGGCCAATATGGTGAAACCTCATCTCTACAAAAATACGAAAATTAGCCAGGCATGATGGCGGGTGCCTGTAATCCCAGCAACTCAGGAGGCTGCGGCCGGAGAATTGCCTGAACCCAGGAGGCGGAGGTTCCAGTGATCTGAGATTGCACCACTGCATTCCAGCCTGGGCAACAAAGCAAGACTCCATCTCAAAAAATAAATTAACAAAGAAAAAAGAAAAATTGTAAGGCGGAGTCAAATACAAAATAGAGAGAAGGGGTTCTGTCAAATTCCTGGAAAATGGAAGTAAATTGAATCCTAAGCACCCAAGAAGAGACTGGATTTAAAGAACAGATAGAATTTCTATTTTAACAAGTGAGAAGGAGGACATGGTTGATAAAGATGTGGGCATATTCATATATTTGATAGCAGGAAGATGGTGAGTGTTTCCTGTGTGAAATTTCAATAATTCTCTCCCTAACAGCGCACTAGAGACCAGCTCTGCAACCTTCCATATTTAAGAGAAAAGACTCACCCATGAGGTGTATGAAAACACCAATATCTGCTCTCCAGGGCCATGGGAATGAAGTTCCAAACTAAATATAACCTAAATTACTATTCTAACAAGAGACTTAGCCTTTCCCAGGTATTAAGTGAGGCAAATGTGCCGGCCTCAAGAGTATTATTTTGTAAAATAGGGCATTTATGGCTTCAGTAATTGGAAGTTATTGAAGGCTTGGGAAAAGGATGTAAAGGTGTTTAAATGGTTTATTCTAGAGAGATTGTATGTGTGTGTGTGTGTGCATGAGTGTTTGTAGGTTTCAACAAATGTAAATCTAAATAGCCTTTGCCAGAAAAGAAGTATTTTAAACATCAGACATTACAGAGCTATCATTTTTACAACTGTCGTTTAACAACATAGGTGTCAAACTGTACTTGATGGCCAGTGAGATGCTGAAAGTGAGGACATCACTCTTTCAGCTCATAAGACGACCATCTGACGCATTCATGCTTTCCACAGGCAATCTTTAAGCTCTGCCGCTTTTCCAAGGCTTGCTTCCTCTCACTAATACACACTCACATGCACATATAATCCATGATTGGCCACCTTTGTGCATAAATGGAGTGCAAGCTATTTAATAAATCTTTTACTTCCTTTTCCCTAGTCTCCAATAGCCTATTATAATTATTTCTTAACGGGTTAGCTTCCCACTTAACCATCCACCTTCTGAATATATGTGGGAGGAGACCCATTGTCTCACTGACATATTTTTATCCTGTTGAGTTTCAGCATTTCTTCTTGCAATTATCCTAGTAAATATTTCTGATCTTTCTGTCACTTCTAATCTGTTTCACATTTCTGGACTTTAGGCTCATGTCTCATTGGGGTGGTGTTATCTTAGAATGGTGAGATGCCCTGTAAGAATTAGGCATCAACATAGGAAAATAGAATACATTGCAAGGCTGTTCTCTATGGGGGTGATGAACTGAGTCCCCTGCAATAGATTTTTTTTTCCTGAAAGTACAGATTCTGAATCTTGAGTGAACAGAAGAATAAATAGAGGAATTGTTAAAATGGTGATTCCTAGGCCCCACCACGGATATTCCTTCCTATAATATGGACGATATGAAGAGAAGCCAGCTTTTTAGCAGGCATTCTGAAGTATTCTGACATAGGCTGTACTTGGGCCACACTCAGAGAAATTTCTCAACATAAATGCAAGTACCTACTGACATTGCAGGAATCCTCAGGTTTCTGCTTTAGAAAATTAAAACTAAGAGTTAAGGCACCTTCAAGACTTCGCAGTTCCACAATGTCCCCAAGGGCCTGGGTTTCTTCAGTCTCTCAACTCCGTCATGTTGGGTGTACTGGCATTGTCCTAAGCCAGCTCTCCTATGGTTGCCTGGTGGCCACACAGCGGCAGACATTGCATACAGAAATGACACTCCAGAATAAACCATCTATTTCTTTTGCTTCTTCCAAAAACCAAGGAATCCTTTCCCAAGTGCACAGATAGTGGTTGAGTAGAATATCCCTCACACATTTCACCATCCTGAGCTGGGTTACATTTCCACCCCTAAATGAGAGGATGGCATGGGAATTGGGACTATTCTGATTGGTTTAACTGGTCAGGAGCTGGGTCACATGGAGAGACAGCAGCAAACAACTAAACAGAACAGAGAGGAAGAAAGTTGGGAAGTCACTAAGGAAGCAACCTTCAATGGTCATACGATATTTTATTTATCGTCCACAGCATTCTTACTGTTCTTATGAAGTTCTCAAAGGCACTTCAGAGTAAAACTAATGCTCACTGAGCTGTAGTATATGCTAGTGACAACAGAACGGAGTACTCAAGTTCACCGGCTATCGAATGATACCAACATGCTAGGATTAAGGCATGGAACTCCCTTGCATGCGTGCACACACACACACACACTCATACCTTAGCAGTAAAAATTCTATTCTAAGTAGAGGAGAGAATATTAAAAGGGAAATAGATCACCATGACCAAGTAGGATTTACCCTAGGTATGCAAGAATGGTTCAACATTCAAAAGTCACTTAACATAATCCATCACATCAACGAGCTAAAGAAGAAAAACCGTATGATTACATGAATCAATGCACAGAAAGCATTTGACTAAGCCTAAGACTCTTGTAACAAAATTCCCAGCAAACTAGACATAGAGAGAAACTTCTTCAGTTTGATAAAAAAATAAATCTACAAAACTCCGACAGCGAACATCACCCTCGATGGGGAAAAAGTAGAAGTCTTCGCACTAAGGTCAGGAATGAGACAAGCACACCCGTTCTCATCACTCCCTTTCCACACAGTACTGGAAGTTCTAGCTAATGCAACAGAACAAGAAGATGGAATAAAAGGTATATCAATCTGGAAATAAGAAAATGGAATAAAAGGTATACTGATTTGGAAGGAAGAAATAAAACTACCTTTGTTAGCAGATGACGTGATTGTCCATGTAGAAAATGCAAATGAATCGACAAAAATCTAGATGACCTTGTGTATGGCAGCAACATTTCAGACGGATTTCAATTCCAACTTCTCCATTGCCTTATGTTAACTCTAAAACCTTGGGCAGATAATATGACATCTCTGAGCTTTAGCTTACTTACGTGGAAGAAGGATTAGCAACACTTACCTATTTCACTGGAGCACAGTGTCCTCCAGGTTTATCCATGTTGTCACACATCGCAGAATTTCCTTTTTAAGGCTGAAAAATATTTCATTGTATGTATGTGCTCCCTCTCTATATATATACACACATATATGCTATATATATATATAATGTGCTCTCTCTATATATGTGTGTGTGTATATATATATAGCACATTTTCTTTTTTTTTTTTTTTTTTTTTTTTTTTTTTTTTGAGACGGGGTCTCGCTCTGTCGTATTTACATTTCCACCAACTGTGTACAGGATTCCAATTTCTCCACAATCTGGCCAACACTTGTCTTTTCTTTCAGGTTTTGTTTTGTTTTGTTTTAATAACAGCCATTCTGACAGGTGTGTGGGGATAGCTCATTATGGTTTTGGTTTGCATTTCCCTGATGACTAGGGACACTGATGCTGTGATGTTAAAATAAATGATCCAGCTGCAGAGGGACAAATACTGCTTAATTCCAGCCAGGTGCGGAGAGGAGGAGGAAACAGGTAGCTGCTAATCAAAGTTCTTAAGTTTTAGTCAAGCAGGATGAGTAATCTCCAGAGACCTGCTGCACAACATTCTACCCATAGTTAATATTGTATTGGACACCTAAAAATGGTTAAGAGGGTGGATCTCGTGTTAAGTATCCTTATGTACAAGAAAAGTTTTATAAAATACAAGTGAATGTTAAAAAGAAAAGTCAATGTGGACTGCAGTTATCAAAGAGGGATTTTGGAAGGGCCAGAGAAGGGCTTGCATAGGGCCTTGAATAAGTGGGTAAAGATTCGAACAAGAGCAGCTCCAGGGAGACAAGTTTCAGGCAGCAGGTGCAGCTTCCACTCAACGTGGAGATAGTAGTGATAACAAAGAATGGGCTGTATTTTGGGATGGAATAACTGTCTTACTTGGGATATGCAATGTCATACATCTTTGGGCAGATCATGGAAAGCCATGAACAACAGTCAGAAGAATTTAAATAACAGTGTTTTGGCCGGCGTGGTGGCTCACATCTGTAAACCCAGTACTTCGGGAGCCCAAGGCGGACAGATCACCTGAGGTCAGGAGTTCAAGACCAGCCTGGCCAATATAGTGAAACCCCATCTCTACTAAAAATACAAAAATTAGCCGGGGGTGGTGGCACATGACTGTAACCCCAGTTACTCAGGAAGATGAGGCAGGAGAATCGCTGGAACACGGGAGGCAGAGGCTGCAGTGAGCCAAGATTGTGCCACTGCACTCCAGCCTGGGCAACGCAGCAAGACTCTGTCTATAAAAAAATACATAAATAAATAAAAGTAACTTGAGCTGCTGTATCTAAAACGTTTCTGAACCAGGTGAAGGTAGAACCTAGAAAACCAACTAGAAGACAATTACAGCTCATTCAATTCAACACATTTTATTAGCACCTCCTCAGTGCCCAGCACTTTGGTGGGAGCTATAGAGAATACAGCAAATACTAAGAGCTAGAAATACTCTGATCAGTATCAATAAACATTTTCTGGACAAATAAATAGGGGGAAAAAATCATTATTGAGTAGTCCAGAAAGAATAACCACATTGGAGCTAAAGTTTTGAGAAGAAAAAGAGGACTATTTTTTTTTAACTACGAGAACTGAGCTAATGATGTGGGCCATAGGTTCCACTCTAGTTAAAAAGAATCATCTCTTAGTGAAATACTATATAACGAAATGAAATAGCCCTCTTAACAGTGGCCAGAACAATGCTCTGCTAAATATATGACCTTTTAAAAGTTCTAGATTTTGTTACATTGTCTGGATCATTTAACTTAAACAAAAACTCAAGGGAGCCTTATAAATTGAATATAAGTCAAATCAATAAAAAGACCTTAGATATTCTTTTTTAAAAAACATGGCAACAAATATTTTCTCTTTCTTTTTTTTTTGAGACGGAGTCTTGCTCTGTCACCCAGGCTGGAGTGCAGTGGTGCAATCTCGGCTCACTGCAACCTCCACCTCCTGGGTTCAAGTGAATCTCCTGCCTCAGCCTCCTGAGTAGCTGAGATTACAGGTGCCTGCCACTATGCCCAACTAATTTTTTTTTATTTTTTATTTTTAGTAGAGATGGGGTTTCACCACATTGGCCAGGCTGGTCTCGAACCCCTGACCTCAGACGATCCACCCACCTCAGCCTCCCAAAAGTGCCGGTATTACAGCCGTGAGCCACCGCACCCAGCCCAAGTATTTTCTTAGTAGGGTATAAATGAGGACATTGTCAGTAAAATGCCCCCACCAACTGGTTTCTAGTCCTGTTACGTGAGAAAGGAAAAAAAGGAAGAGAAACAGGAAGGACAAGGGAAAGTGGGTCAGGGGGTTCAGCGAGAGATTGAGTCATTCGTTCAATGTAAATAAATTTCACTGAAACTGATATAACCTATAAGGTCATTTCAGCATGAGAAGGGAGGTTGAGGGTACATTCATTTAGACACAAAATCGTGACTCCTATCATGCTGTTCTTTCTAAAGACCACGAGTAAGCCAAAATGTTTTCTAAATTACATTTTCCACATCACCTAAGCTAATATACCAGAGCAATGTGAAATAGTATAAATTTGACTTTCAAAGGGGGTGTTTCAACCTGCATTTTTAAGTGTGGAAAATTAAGCTAATCCTTCTGAATTGATTAACTGCAGAAGACAAAACTGTGGGGAAAAAGGATCTATTTTCTGACTCTCTAGGCTACTCTTCGGGGGAATGTATTTTTGATGTTCTCTTGGGAAGTAATGATGTAGGGTTGTCATTAAAAAAAAAATCACACATCACATTTAGTTACATGTGACACAGTTGCCAGCCTGTACACCCGATTTTAACTGGGGCATCCGTGCAGCTCTTTTGTGGCCCTCCTGTTTGTGGCCTTTTGTTTATTTGTTTTGTATTTGTTCACTGAGGTAACAACGCCATGAACCATAAGTGGCCCGCACAAGGTACCTCATAAAGTGGACACATAAGTATTTGTTGAAGAAAAGGAAAGGGAGAAAGGTTTAGAACAAGGTTAGGGAAAAAAATCACCACTCTGTTTCGATTTTTATTTTACTCTTCAAGATATTCCTCCCATCCTAGCCTATGGCTGTCTACGTTAAGGGATCTGGAATCTTGCATTTATCCGTCAACATTTTAAACAAATACCAGTATTCCAAGAAATAAACAAGTGAAGGCCCTTATGAGAGAAAAAACATGGATTATTTCCCAAAAAGCAAGACTCTTTGACGTGATTTTAACAGAAACAGAAAGCAAATGGTCCCTGCACCTCCCACCCACCCTTTTGCAGAATCCAGCCCGTCTACAACTCAGACCTGAAGCCTCAGGAAACAGTCCCAGCAATGTGAAGTGGGAAGCCTTACCTTTTGGCTCTTTCTCTCTCCCTCCACCCTTTACCCTTTTGCATTTCTTCCTCCAGCCACGGACATTATTTTAATCACCTTCAAGGAGGTTTTGGGCAAGAGAGGCTTGAGGGAGAGGAGGGGACAATGTAATAATTGCCCTTAGACAAAGGCAGAGAAGGAAGAGATAGAAAGGAGAGGAATGGAGAGGACCCAAACGCAGAGCCTCATCTGCAATGCAGGGCCTGCCATTCCCAGATGTGACCAAAGCATCATCTTCCCTTCCTGCAAGAAAAATTGGATTAGTCACCATCTTGTCTCCTAATGGACACACTCTGTGATCTTTAGAGCTTCATTTACTGGGTTAATAGTGCTTTGCCTGAGTTCCTCTGCTATGGAAAAAAAAAAAAAAAAAAAACCTGTAAGAAGAAATATTCTGGGTGCAGTCCGCAACCACTGACACGAGTAATATCGTATTCATCACAGTGAGACCTCATATCTCATTACTGCTGAAGAATTGCCCCGGAGGCGTCTGAGCTTGGCCAGACCAGGCCTCTCATGTGGAACCGTTCAGGTATATTGTGAAATGATTTAATGCGATAATAATGTCCACTTTGCGAGATAGATTATGTTTTTTATAGTGGCTGATGGTTAATGAATGATACATTAGCAAACATCACTAAAACGTTATTGGGAAATGCAGATGAAGAGACGGAGTGCTTTCTCTTGCTTCTTCTTGGCTTTCTCCCCAAGCGGTCCTGCCACCCCTCCCCCACGTTGATGCATAAAGATGAAAAGCAGAAGAACTTACAAGAATCAGAAAACTTAATTTGTTTAAAGGAAAAAAAAAAAAAATCCCAGCTGTGTGTCCCTGCCTCGCAGTCTCTCCTTACCAGAAGGAAGGATGAATAGTAAAAATGTTCAAACATGAGCTGAAATATCTCTTCTTAAATCAAATGAGAATCAATGAAAGTGCGAACCTGAACAAATACATTATATGTTGACCCAGTTTATTAGATGAAGCCGTTTACCCTGATTTGATTTATCTGGCAATACACAGCTCAGCTGTGAAATGAGATAAGCCAAACCCATTCACCTTATTTACTGTATTATCGCAGCTCTTGCTAGCACTGCCATGGTTAAGGGTCTGTCAGCATTTCCATTACAAACCCCTATTTTCAGTGGCTGCAGAGATTCACTCCCAGCTGCTAGCGGCATGGCCGACCCCACGCCAGGAGTGCAGCCTCTGCGTGGATGGATTCCACTGTATTCTTCACCATCTCCGATGCCGATGCTGAGTAACCAGGAAGAATGTTAATTTCCCGAAGTTGGCGAGGCTTCTTCACACCAGGCCAAGAGGTCAAGCGAACTCCCACCTACGTTTTATGTTGTTTCTTCACTCATTGACCTTTTCTAAATAGATATTTTCAAGATGTTATCTTTTCACTTTGGAATGCCAAAGCCTGCCTGCTTCCCAGGCCCCTTCTCCACCATCCTTCCTCCGGTTCTTCATCAAGCAGGGAATGAGGGGCTGGGATCCTAGAAGATGGGCTGTGGAATTCACATGGGGCCTTCCCAGGAGAAAGGAGGACAGACCCTGTTATTTTGAAGTTTTCAGTGAACACCTATAATCCAGATGCCCAGATCCAATGAAGTTATTATAGAAACACAGAGAGAAAGAGAGGCGAGGGGAGGGGGATTTTGACTATTGAAAGTTTTGCTAAAAGAGTAATAAAAAAGTATGTATGTGTCTTATCAGTCAGGGTCATTCCTGCACATATGAGCAAGAACCTCACCTATGAGCCTCCCTGACACACCTCCAGGCTTTGGTGCCTGGCACAAGGCTGCAAAGCAGAAAGCAGACAGGCAGAAAGTTCAAGGGAACTGGTGGTTAACGCAGAAGCCTTCCCTCATATCCCTGCATGGTCCACACTAGTCTCAGGCCTGACTCAGGGCCTGGCCACTGGGCTGAGAGGACAGCTGACCCTGGAACCGCAGGGGACTGCCAGGTAACATGGCAGGCTGGCCCTGCCCTCCTTTGAAATGCCACTAAAATAAAGGAAATAGAATAAAATAGGCAGAAGCCCATAGGGACAACGAGAACAGGAGAAGATGCATCAGCAGATGAGTAAGGTTAACTGATTTTTGGAAGCTGATAAGAGAATGGAAGGTGGGTGATAGAGGAAGCCACTCTGCAACTAGAACCCTCAAAATGCCTCCCCAGACACCCTGCCCCAGAGATGCAGATTTAGTCTCTAAATATATTCACCTAGAAAGGCTCCAGATGCCAGACACGGTGGAGGGGCAGGGAGATCCCATCCTAAAAACAGGAAGATTACGAAAAGTCTATGAGTGAGCTATGCCCTTCACTCACTCTGTTCTTCCCAAAATGCTGGTGGCAGGGAATGTGCTCTCAATACAGGATTTTTTTTCAGATTTGATGGAGAAATATTAGGAATATATACATAGAGTAAAGCAAATAAAGAAATGAGACAGAGTATTAATTCAAGGAAAGCCAAAAACTGCGAAGAAAAACGCATGATCACAGTATATAGTAGGCTCCGCAGTGAATAATATTCACAAAGTTTCACTGATGTCCACACTGGTGACTATAACCATGTTGGTGTGATAAGGAGAGTGAGGTATGAGAGACAAACTGAGCCTTCATCTACAAAAACAGGACACAAATGGATAGGCTTAAAACTGGGAGATGAATGATTAGTGGTATAAGCATATTTAGAAACGTGAGAATAAAAAACCCAAAGAAACAGCAAAAAGAATTAAATGTGATGAATCAGTCACATTAATCATAGTGGGGGATGTGGGAGGCAGGTAGATGAAGGTTAAAGGTGGGGTAAGGATAATTCAGTCATGAATACTGGATTTAATTATTAGCCTCCTAGGACTCTTGATCTATCTATCTATCTATCTATCTATCTATCTATCTATCTAATGTATTTTTATTATGGGGTACGAGTGCAGATTTCTTATTTCATATATCACATGGGGTGAAGTCTGAACTTTCCATGTGCCCATTGCCTGAATAGTGAACACTGTACCCATTACATCATTTTTCAACCCTCACCACCCCCCAACCCCTTTTGAGTCTCCAACGTCTACTATTCTCCTCTATGTCCATGCGTACCCATTGTTTAGCTCCCACTTATAAGTGAGAACATGCGGTATTTGGCTTTCTGTTTCTGAATTATTTCAGTTAGGATAAAAGCCTCCAGTTCCACCCATGCTGCTGCAAAAGACACGATTTCATTCTTTTTTATGGACTCTTTATTTAACCCTCTGTTGATAGACGCTTAGGTGGATTCCATATCTTCGCTATTGTGAATAGCGCTGTGATAAACATATGAATGCAGGTAACTTTTCGACATAACAATGTATTGCCTTTTGGGCATATACCAATAGTGGGATTGCTGGCACTCTTTAAAACAAGGTGCAAAAAAATGAAATATACCTAACAACAGGAAGTGAAATCCTGGTCAACATGTAGGTTCCAGCTTCCTACTGTTCATTTGGATTTCTCTGCAAACCTGAAGATGACGGGGCTGCGGGAGCTGGGAAGGGCAGGGACGTGGGAATGTGACTCTTCCCCAAGCCCCTCCATCCCTGTCTTCCACCTACAACCGCCTTCTTCCATTACTTGAGCACTTGGGCCCTCTTCCCACCATATACCCCACATCACAGGGATTTTACACAAACTGTTCTATCTGCCTGTTACAACATTTCATCTGCCTTTCTTTTCTCTTCTTCCCATGCTTCCTTCAGCTCTCAGCTCAAAATACCTTCCTCATGGAACTCTCTGCTGACCACCCTCAGTCAAGTGCTCTCTTACTGACTCTCGTGTGACCTTGAGCTGCTCCTCTGAAGCTCACGGCAGTTGTACCTCTGTCCCTGGGATTCTCAGACTGATGTCCCTCTCCCCAACTTACACTGTAAGCAACAGTGTCTAGATTTTCTCTCTCTGCTCATAATTCTAATGACTAACACAATAGCTGTTCACAGAAAGCACTCAAAAATAGGCTGGGCGCGGTGGCTCATGCCTGTAATCTCAGCACTCTGGGTGGCCAAGGCAGGAGCATCACTTGAGCTCAAGAGTTCGAGACCAGTCTGGCCAACGTGGTGAAATCCCCATTTCTACAAAAAATACAAAAATTAGCCGGGCATGGTGACGGGCACCTGTAGTCCCAACTAGTTGGGAGGCTGGGGTGGGAGGATGGCTTTAGCCCCAGAGGGCAAAGTTGTAGTGAACCAAGATTACACCACTGCACTCTAGCCTGAGTGACAGAGCCAGATCTTATTTCAAAAAAAAAAAAAAAGAAAGAAAAAAAAGAAAAAGCACTCAACAACGTGCTGAATGAAATAATAAATAAATGAATGAATAAAAACACAAAATAAAGAAAGAATGAGGCTGATACTTTTTTAATGATGAAGCATGATATTGTCACAGTTGTGTAAATCCAGAAAGAACTTTCCCATAAAAGTGTATGAATCTCAGTCTTGAAGATCCTGTTCAACAGTGTGGAGGGTGGAAAGGGCACTATTTCTCTAGTTCTGTGGCTAAGAAATGCCCTTGTCTCCTCAGTACCCTTCTTCTCTAGAGAATCTTCCACAGCAGTCCACCATAGCTCAAGGAACAGAGAATTAGCAGCAATACTTCACAATGCCTTCTCTGGGAGTAGTTGTTTGGAAACGGGCATTCCAAAGGTATTTTAAATTCTCAATTATACATCCAGGAAAGAACTCATCTTGCCTATTTTAGAGATAAACTCCACAATAAGCAGATGCATTTTATATCTTTTGTGATTGCACCTAACAGTAAGTCCAAAGGCATTAATGAGAACAAGTCAGTGATTTGGGGACCAATAATTTATTTAGGGCCTCATGGGACTCAAAGGTTAATTTTACTCACAGTAAAATTGGGTTTCATTGGGACACTAACAGTTTACCAGTTTTCCAACAATGGAAAAAATTAGCCATGCATGGTGGTGTGTGCCTGTAGTCCCAGCTACTTTGGAGGCTGAGGTGAGAGGATGGCTTGAACCTCAGGGGCAGAAGTTGCGGTGAACCCATGCACAACCAACATTTTTTCGCGTGGTGTAGAAGGTAGCAATGACCTTCACTATATTTCTGTTCAAATGGTAAAATTTGAGAGCTGTATCTTTTAAACAACACCACTGTTTTCAGCTCAGACCTGGGACTTGTTTTGAAGCCTCTGTGTGAACACAGCTGTCTGTGGACCAGAGAGTTATTCAGATGTTTAGAGACAGCTCCCGGGGACCTAGCTGTCGGGGAGCAGATGGCCCATCAAATTGTATCAAAGCCAAAACAGAAACATAGATGTGCTTCATTCAAAATTTCTCTCATGTGGCTGGGCCATACAGGGAAGGACCTGTGGGTAAACCTCTGGCCTTAGCAACCGTATATATATTTCTGTCATGACAATACTCAAATCTACTTTTGTGGAACCTGGAGCAAAATGCTAGTGGGCATTCCCTGAATTTAAGACTTAAACATTTGAACACCCAGTTACATGGAATGCTGATAAAGGATAACACCTGTCTCTAGGAAAATTCGGATTCCAACACTTTATTAACCAACTTTCCCCAATGCTATCTTGATACTTAAATTTCTTCATGTGGCATCTTTTTAAAAAATACGTTCTTCTAATACCAAACCAAGCTATTTTTCTACTTGGGGATTTTCTTCCCCCTTTCAATTTACAACAGATATAAATGGCTCAAAAGTTTATTTCTCACATCTGCTCTGCATTCAGGGATCTGCCATAGTATTTGCAAGCAAAGAAATTCAGTTTGGATTGTTTACACCGGCTGCCCACCAGACTGCAACACAAACTCAGCTAGGATCTACTGTGTCGCTGTTGTAGAAGCAGCAAAATGCCACTTAAACGACCCAGGAGCCAAAGATACTACCGCTTTATAGTTACACAGAATGGCCTGACCAAGACACATTGGTATTCTGTTGCAATGTCTCTTTATATTAATATTGCAGTACCACATCTTCCTCAGTTTTAAAATGCCTCTTTTTACCACCAAACAATGTTCTCATATGGGACAAACTGGGAAGAGCTTCTCTCACCAAGGCTATTTTTTTTTCCCTGAAGTCCAGCAGTTTTGGTACATTTTCAGAAAGCATTAAATATTTTGAAATCAGATGCATCTGGATTTCAATCCTGGTTGGGCCTAAACAGACTTCCTAATCCTCCTGAACCATGAGAATAATATTGCCTGCTTCATAGGTTTGAGGCAGTCAATTCAATGAGATTTTTATCATGTCTATCAAACTATGACATGAATGAATATAAGATACATGCCAATTTTACCAGAAAAAGATTTTGGGGAAAAGAAAAGTAGTTTCATGGTACACGTGTTAAGAATTAATTTAACGCAGTTTTGGAAAGGGGAGTCATGACCTGTTAAATGTTACTGTGTTCATGTTAATATGTTTGTAGTATATACCGAAATCCAGGCAGAAATCAGGTCTTTTTTCTAACAGCCATGTTTGGTCTATCCATACTGGTTTTTCCTATCTTTCTTAGTTATGCAGACTTTGATTTTGAACAAGATATAGGTTGACCCAGATTAAAGATGACACTTTCCATCCTCCTTATAGAGATAAAGTGGCAGTGTATGTGGCAGCTTCTAGGGGGCCCCTTAAAAGACAGTGGGTTCATCTCTGCTGCATTTTTCTGTCTCCCTCTTTCCTGGTAGATGAAATGCAGCTAATTGGCTGCAATCCAGGAAACCTTCCTAGACCATGGGACGTCAGATGACAGAGTGGATGGATGAGAGAGAGATGGATCCCTGACCACTGTGGAGCAACTGTAACCAAGAATACTGTCTACCCTGGGGGATCCTTTTATGGAAAGAAAGCAAATGCATCTATCTTGAATAAGACATAACTATTTGGCATTGGATGGGATTTTGCTCTGTGATGCAAGCTGGAGTGCAGTGGCGCAATCACGGCTCACTGCAGCCTCAACCTCCTGCCTCAAGCAATCCTCCTGCCTCAGCCTCCCGAGGAGTTGGGACCACAGGTGCATGCCACTACACTCAGCTGATTCTTTTTGTTTTTTGTAGAGATGAAATCTGGCTGTGTTGCCAGGGCTGGTCTCTAACTCCTGGGCTCAAGCAGTCCTCCCACCTCAGCCTCCCAATGTGCAGGGATTACAGGTATGAGCCACCAGGCCTGGCCCCTATTTTGGGTTTTCTTTCACACTCTACGGAAGGAACCCCTACTCGATACATGGCCCCTTCCAGCTCCCTTCCAGGGGTGGTGGTTGCTGCCTCTAGCAGCTTTCAGTATATTTCTTCTTTGCCATTTTCTTGGTTGGTGACAAGACCAAATATCACTCTGCAGCCCCTTCACCACATTTCTTTATAAAGTCTGTAACATGGAAGTTTGAATGTTAGTATGAATAACACCTTAGATGCTTCTGAAACTTGTTATAGTAATAAAACTTTAAAATGTTATGAGCATAACTCCAATTCCACTTCATTTTTCCTTCTCTGATTAAGTTGTCCCCTGTGTGTAGAAGCCCTACGTAATGTGGTTCCCCAGAAACAGGGACATTTGGAGATACTTTCCTGGTAAGGGGCTACTCTGGTTTGGATATGGGTTTGTCTGGCCCTGCAAGTCTCCTGTTGAAAGTTGATCCCTTTTGTTAAAGGGCTGGTGGGACCTGGTGGGAAGTGTTTGGGTCACAGGGGTGGATCCCTCATGAAGGGCTTGGTGTCATTCTCTAGGGAATGATTTCTCCCTCTTAGTTCCGGAGAGAACTGGTTGTTGAAAGAGCCTGGCACCTCCCTGCCCTTCTTTCCTTCCTTGTGACCTCTACACACATCAGTTCCCCTTCCCCTTCTACCATGAGTGGATGCAGCCTGAGGCCCTTGCCAGAAGCAGGTACCATGCTTCTTGTATAGCCTACAGAACCATGAACCCAATAAACCTATTTTCTTTTATAAATTGCCCAGCCTCTGGTATTCCTTTATAGCAACACAAAAATATGTTAACACAGGATTTTGGAGAAAATATACCTTTTACACCAAAAAAAAAAAAAAAGCTATAAATAAAGGACCTAATACAATGCCTGGCCTAGAGCTGGCTTGATTTCAGCTAAGAGTGCTGGATGTCTAGCCATTGTTCCCATACAAGGAAAGTATTCTCACAAGTTTCTGACCAGAAAATAATCCTTTACCTCAGAGGTCTCCAGTTGTGGTAAGAGGAGTTTCATCTTTATTATCTTTATTATTGCTCTTATGTTGTTATGATTTCTTAAAAGCCCAGAGGTTACTCAGAGAGGCGCTCATTGCAGCACTTCTCATGGACTCCTGTACACACCCAAACATATACCTCAGGGCAGCTGAGGTATATGACTGGGCTTCTACCAATATGGTGGATCCAGCCAGTTTGTTTTCATGATCAAAGTGCAGGTCCCTGATGTCCTGACTCTATTATTCTCCACTATAGAAGTAAATGCAAAAGCATAATCTAAAGAGCTTCAAGACATCAGCCAGTGTGCATTGCATGGGGCTGATACAGCAACCCTCATCTCAGATTCATCTCTACTCCAGGTGCTCAAATGCTTGAACACCTGTTAAGTCAGCCAGTTGTGTGAAATCAGCATACGTCTGCAATGAAGAGAAAATGGCATGAGAAATATGGGGGAAACCTGCTTCCCTGGGCTCTTGCATCATGTGTCCACCCCCGGGAACCTTCCCTCAGCTGGGAAAAAGAGGAAGGCCAACCCAAAGTCTTGGTTTGATCATTTATTTAGCTAGGTGACTGTTCTCAGGCTGAGTTTCCTGTTATTAGTAATAACGAGCTGAGAGGTAGAATGTGATGAAGATCAAAGGAAATGACATAGTGCCTGAAATAACGCTCACATTCATGAAATGAAATGAAATGAAAGTGCCTGAATAACGCTCACATGCATCCATACAACACATTGGATTGGAAGTGGAGGTCACAGCAGCACTTTCTGAGAAGCTGCAGTAGAGTCTGTCTAGTTCATGGTAGTCGTTATGTTCAGACTAAAGAACGGAGACATCCTGTACCAGTTCTCCAGTTTTGCAGTGAAGATCCATCAGTTTTGTCACACTGTCTTCTACATTACTGGCCCCACTTGCTGATGCCATGTCTGTCTTCTAGTCAATTCTGCAGAAAGACTAGAAATGAATAAATGAACACACTGTAACAAGCCTGCTTGTTTTCTTGACCTCTTTTAGAATGACATAAGCCAGTGGATTTTGGATTCCATCAGGAATACAAAATAATCCCTATGATTCTGTTTTTTATGTCAAACTGATAGATGATTTTACCCACCACAGAACCAGGATTCTGATAGTCAGCAGACTGAATAAGCATGCAGACATGATAGTGTTGCTCTACAGTCAGTAGGGCATGAATTTTCCAAGTGTTCTTTCCTGCAGTAAAAAGACAGCCACAAAGTCTTTGATGCTTCTTTCATGGAAAGGTAGTTTAGTCTCCATCCTTGGAACTGGGTTAGGCTCTGCGATTGCTTCGCCCAAGGGTTAAGAAATTGGAAACTTCTACTTCCTCTCGTGGACACTCTCTGGGAGCCCTGTGAAATGCTGAGAGCAGTTGCCATGCCAGAGACGCCACAGCACCACCCACTCTTCAGTAGTCTCAGTTCACTCCAGTCATCTGGTGATCTCTACTATGTTAGGTTTGTTGGTTTATTTTTTTTTTTTTTATGGCTGCTATAAAAATTGCCACAAACTTGGTGACTTAAAGCAGCACACATTATTTTCTTACAGTTCTGGAGGTCAGAAGCCCAAAATCAATTTCACTGGGCTGAGACCACGGCGTCAGCAGGGCCTCGCTTCCCCCAGGGGTTCTAGAGAAGAACCTGTTTCCCCGCCTTTTCCCAGCAATGACAGCAGAACTCCATGCATTCTTTGGTTCATGTCCTCTCCCACCATCTTGAAAGCCAGCAATGTGACATCTCGTGTCAGTCCTCACAGAGCCTTTTTCTTCTCTGTAGTGAAATCTCCCTCTCCCTTCCTCTTGTAAGAATACTTCTGATTGCATTTAGGGTCCACCCAGACAATTTAGGATGATCTCCCCATCTCAGGATCCTTAATCATGCCTGCAGAGTCCCTTTTGCCATATGAGATAACAGTCACAGGTTCCAGGGATTCACACCTTAATATCTCTGGGGACCATTATTGGGCCCACCACACCCCCTGAGGCACCATATCTGTGCAGGAACTGTCCTCCTTACAGCCCACCTGCCAACTGAATCCACCACCAACCAAGCACAGTCCATGCCACCTGGAACAGAAAAGCCTTCCAACTGAACCCTGCCCAAATCCCTGACCCATAAAAGCAAGAAATATAATAAAACGGTGGTTGTTTTAAGCAACTAAAGTTTTAAGGTAATTTGCAAAATAGCAAACTGGAACAAGTACTAATGGGTCTTGGTTGATCTGTGCCGCTCTCTGTGCACAGGTTTATCCAATGATAGAACCATGTATCTTTGAAACAGCTGTCAGGGTCAAGAATGCTTGGAGGAATATCGCGGTTTTCTCTATCACCACTGCTTGAGATGAGGGAAGTGAAGGGAATTGAGGCTCCTATTCTATTACTGGGTTTGGTTCTAAGCAGGTGAAAAACATGCGAACATCTTATCCTATGTCTTCTCTAGACTATTTTTCACCCTCTGCTTAGCTTCATAATTTCCTTCATGTCTAAAGTAAAGACATGCTTTCTGAGTCCAGTGGAAATCATGGGTCTGGGGAGAAGCATTTCAGCTTGCTTTCTTCTCATTTCAATCTCTGACCTCACAAGCAGAAACAAGTGACCCACGCACCTGTCTGCAAACCGCCACCACAGCTGCTCTTCCCTCTCCCAGCTCCAGTGGGTCCTTCTTGTGACCTGGCGAAGCCTGCCAGGGTGTTTTTAATATTGTAGGAGAGGAGTTGTCCTAATAGCCTCTGCCCTTCCTCTGTCACTGTGGGAACAAAACATGCTTTCTAATTTTCTTGTTTGGAAGACTGAAATCCTTGATGCTGACTCTTAAACATGCTGTATGAATAAATACTCCTAAACTGTTGAACGCAGTCGAGGGTCTGTGTAAAATTACAAAGGACTTCCCACATTAATTACTGAGTTTGTTTACTGGAGCTTGAGTCAGGACATTGTGTTCCTTGCAAGGCACTTCATTTCTTCATGAGCACAGATCATTTATTTACTTAGAGAGACATCCATGTCCCCAGGGGTTGTGGAGGAAGAAGAGACATGTGAAGGCAAGTAGGATATTTTCATAGCCTGACCTAGGCCACCGTAGGGGTCCTAAAGTCTGCAGACATTAGCCTGGAACCCATGCTCATTCCACTCCCCACTTCAGAATTACAGCTGATAGAGTTTAGAGTCATCTCCTACCACAGTATTTGCACATCACTAGGTAATTTACAAAAACTCTCTGAAGAGAATGAATACAATTTACTAGTGAACCTGGTAGAGAAGTGAGAGTATTTTGAGGACAGGCACAAAAAATTACTGTTTGCTGAATGAACGAATGGACACCTCCATGTTCAGCAGACTGGACTTACATATTATCCCGCTATTTGTCTATCGTCTTCAATTCAACCACTGTCTTTCAGGGTGAAAGGTTGAGTCGGACTCCTAAAATCATTTTGAATAGTGGCTGTTTGCCATGTTTTTCCTTCTCAAGGAATGTTTGTTAAGGTCAGGGGAATATTGAGAGTGATGGCTAATTTCTCTTTTACCCACTTTAAGCACTACTCAATTTTGTTTCATGCACATTTTTTTCATGTACATATATTGAGTATGTGATATGTGCTGGCCACAGTGCTAGATCTAGAGTGTGTTGTGGATCAGACTAGTATGACAAAGCATCCTAGTTTGCCCCAGCTGAGGAGTTCCCAGGACACTGGACTTGAAACTATAAAACTAGGGAAGTTTCAGGTAAACTGGAAGGAGTTGGTCACCCCTCTCCCATCCTACCATTTCTGGTAGAAAACAGAAAATTTATATAGTAAACACATAATTACAATACAATCGTGAGGCTGGGCATGGTAGCTTACTCCTGTAATCCCAGCACTTTGGAAGGCAAAGGTAGGCAGATCACTTGAGGCCAGGAATTCAAGACCAGCCTGGCCAACATAGTGAAACCCCATCTCTACTGAAAATACAAAAATTAGCCAGACATGGTGGCACACGCCTGTAATCCCAGCTACTCAAAGGCTGAGGCATGAGAATCGCTTGAACCCAGGAGGCGGAGGCTGCAGTGGGCCAAGATGGTGCCACTGTACTCCAGCCTGGGCGACATAGCAAGACCCTGTCTCAAACAAAACAAACAAACAACAAACAAACAAACAAAAGCAAACTGTGAGATAAGTTGAGAAAAGAAAGGAGAAGGGAGTCCTGGTTTGATGCTTAAGAAAGTTTTCCCCCAAAAGAGACACTTAAGTTGTTATTAGAATAATCAGTAGAAGCTAGCTAATAAAGCAAGAGAAAACCCATTCTAAGAAACCCACAAATACTTGTGAAGGCCTTGATGCTGGAGAAAGCACGGTGAGTGCAAGGAAATAGAACACATCCTCTGTGACTGGAGTCCAGGAAAGAAGGGAGAAACTGCCTCAGGCCAGAGTGTGAAGACCTCTGTACCTAGCATTATGGATTCTAGATTGTACCCTAAAGACAATGGGAAGTCATTGAAAGGCTTCAGAAAAAGAATAAAGTCTTCATGCCATCAGGTTTCACCCAAGGCCTCTGCTATCAAACTCTTCATTCTTTGTGAGGGGCAACCCTACTCGGTGCTAGCTCTGAACCAAAACCCCTTTCAGGCATAGTGAAATGAGCTACTGCTCTTTTCAGCATCAATGAAGTGAAATACGCATGGAAAGGAGCCAATTTTAAATAACTAGTGATGGGTAAGTGTGAACTACCCATGCAGACTTTTACTGCTACTTGAAAACACTCTGGACTTCATCCAATTCACCCCATCCTGTAAAAAGGCCCAAACTCTCACCAAGGTGCAGCCCACAGTGACCCCAGGCTCCCAATCACCCCCATCCCACCCCTCCATGCCTACTCTGCTTTCTGGACCTCTGCATGGTGGACAGTTTCTTTTGCCCTCAGCCTTTCCAAGTGTGTCCATTAACAGAAGGCTGGATTTTCCTAGGTCACTGTCTCAAAATATGGTGCCAAGACATTAACATCACCTGGGAGCTAGTCAAGAAAGCAAACTCTTGGGCCCCTTGCAGACCTACTGCCTTAGAATCTCTGCGGTGGCTCCCACAGCCTGCGTTATGGCAGGCCCTCTAGGTGATGGTGATGCACACCTGGGTTTGAGAAGCACTGTCCTGGGCAAAACTCTGGCTTCCCAGCTGGCTCCATGCTGAGTGCTGCTTTCTCCCCATCTCACTGACCATGAAGAGGGGGAACAACTCCAAATCTAGTCCTCTCCACTTCCTCACTGTTTCTAAACATTTCCCGCACCTTCGTGGCAACCTCTAGCCCATTGGCCTCACTGCCTATTTGAGGTCTGTTGGTGTGCTTTCTATGTACCTGACTTCCTATTTGGCCATGATCCTCTATGACCAATAACTCTCTTACCTCCCTTATCAACAACTCAAACTCCCTCTCCCCCGTGACCTTCCACTCTGTCCGCCTTTCCCATTCCTCATTTCCAGTGAATGCAACTCTACTTTCTCTGCCTTATTCCCAGTCGCTGAGCTGTATTACAGTCAGTCAAACAACCAGCATTTCATCAAGGGCAGGCCCTCCACACCTACAGCACCTTGCCTTGCTTCCCCTCCCTCTTTCCTTCCATCTCTCCTGCCTTCCTTCCTCTGTTCATTCCTTCTTTCCTTTCTCTTCTCTCCTCCTCTCCTCTTCTCTTCCCTTCCCATCCTTTATTCCCTTCCTTCCTTTTTCGTGTTGGTTGGTTCCCTGTTGAATTCTCCCCAGCAGCTCTCTCATTCTCAAGCCCCCAAACCATTCTATAAAAGCCTAGATGGGCTGGGCACGATGGCTTATGCCTATAATCCCAGCACTTTGGGAGGCTGAGGCGGGTGGATCACTTGAGGTCAGCAGTTCAAGACCAGTCTGGCCAACACAGTGAAACCCCGTCTCTACTAAAAATACAAAAATTAGCTGAGCTTGGAGGTGGGCACCTGTGATCCCAGCTACTTGGGAGGTTGAGGCAGAAGAATTGCTTGAACCTGGGAGGTGGAGGTTTCAGTGAGCCAAGATCACACCACTGCACTCCAGCCTGGGCGACAAGAGTGAAACTCTATCTCAAAAAAAAAAAAAAAAAATCTGGATGAAGCCTTCTGGTAAGAATGTTCCAGTGAAGTCCGTAGTCTCCCTCAGAATCACCTGGGAAGTTTGCTAAAGATGCAGGTTCCTAGTCCAAATGGTGGAAGTCTAGTTTCCTCTCAAAATGCTCCTTTAAATATTTGAATATAATTAGCATATCCTCCCTAGGGTTTGTCCTTACCAAGTAAAATACATCTATTATTCCAGGCATTTTTCTCACACGCTACTTGTCGGACCCTTTATATAATTCTCGCTGCACTCCTGGGTAGTTTCTGGTTTTTCATTCTCCCTTTTGAAACCATTGCAAGGTCAACATTTCCATCTTTCTTTTGGCTTTCCCTGCACAACACGTCACCTTGAGCAAAGGGCCTTCTCTTTCCGGTTCAAGCACATTTTGGAAATGTACCAATTTATTGGTTAAATATAGTTATCAAATGCGGTCAATCATCATAGTTGCTTCGAGAGCTTTACAAAAAAATGTTCAGGGGCCAAACCCTCACCTCACTGGCTTAGAAATTTTAAAGGGTGAAGCAGGGATGCCTTAAATATCTCTAGGGATTTCTGTTAACCAGCCAGCCCTGATGCACTACTGACCTAGGCCTTTGGAAAAACTTCTGGTATTAAACTCTGGAAACTGCCTCTGTCTCAAATAATTGTGTATCCATTTAAGGATGACAGAAGAAAACACACTAAATGAGAACATGAACTTCCTTGGGTATTTAACAAGAAACTAAAACTAGAGTATTTCTCTCTCTCTCTTAATATTTTTTTTTTTTAGCCAAGTATTTCTTTTTTGGTTCATCTCCCCAGATTATAGAGTTTTTCAAACCCCATGGTATTTTTGATGTATAATTCCAAGTAGAAATATCATTAGGCAAAAATTTATTAATACATCTTATCTCATTTAAAAACCTTCACAGGAAATTGTCTTTAAAAAATCTTTGGGGCCACATGTTAGTATATCACAACAGAAAGCTTTGCTTTGAAGTTATTTTTAAAAATCTATCCTTGGGATTTTCCATGGGAAATTAATTTTAGAAACCTATTCATAACCCAGACCCATTTCTCCCTTCTTTCTCCCACTCATTATAACTATAAATCCTAGAAGTAGCTCAAGAGGCAACCAAAGGAGAGCAGTGAAAGGTGGTAAGACGAAAGCCACCAGGTTTGGGGTCCCAGGACTGGACGAACATCACAGGGGCAGGACACCTCACATCCTCCCAACCAACCCAGGACTCAGACCTGCTGACTCAGACCCAGCATTTCCCCACCCCAACCTAGCAACAGAAGGCAGCCCAGGAAGCCTCATTTCTCTGCTGGAATAAATAGGAATTCCTCCTGCAATAGGAGGCAAACCTGCGCCATTTACTTGAGACTCCTCTACCCCAGTGAGAAATACCAGAGCAACAATTAGCTGGTCAGGGAAGCCCCGTCCCCATTCCAATGGGAACTTCCCTTCCCCACCGAGGTACACATAGGGGAGGCTCCCCTGGGGAAGCCCCTCAGCCCCTCTAGCAGCCCCAGCAGGAACTGGTGAGAGCCTCGCTGGCAACATATAAACGAAGCAGACAAATAACACCACAAAGTCTCAGAAAATCAAACTACTGGCTGGGTTCGGCGGCTCATGCCTGTAATCCCAGCACTTTGGGAGGCAGAAGCAGGTGGATCACCTGAGATCAGGAGTTCAAGACCAGCCTGGCCAAGGTGGTGAAACTTCATCTCTACTAAAATACAAAAATTAGTCAGGTGTGGTGGCATGTGCCTGTAATCTCATCTACTCGGGAGGCTGAGGCAGGAGAATGGCTTGATCCCTGGAGGCAGAGGTTGCGGTGAGCCAAGATCGCGCCATTGCACTCAGCCTGGGCGACAGAGTGAGACTTGTCAAAAAAGACGGAAAGAAGGAAACAGAGAGACAGAGAGAGTGAGAGAGTGAGGGAGGGAAGGAGGGAGGAAGGAAGGAAGGGAGGGAGGGAGGAAGGAAGGAAGGAAGGAAGGAAGGAAGGAAGGAAGGAAGGAAGGAAGGAAGGAAGGAAGGAAGGAAGGAAGGAAGGAAGGAAGGAAGGAAGGAAGGAAATTAAGCTACTGTTGGAAACACAGCCTACCAAATTAAGCAAGGTCCTTGAGAACTAACCTATACAAGGTGACTACCTGCCAAAATAAAAAGATTTAAATGGGATCCACTGTTGCTCAACATAATAGCCAAAATGCCCAGTATACAATAGAAATTGCCTGTTACACCAAGAAAATCACAACTTGAATGAGAAGAGGCAACCAACTCATATCAACATCAGTTGAATCCAATGCTGGAATGATCTGAAAAGGATTTTAACTCAGCCATCAGAAAACATATAAGCAATCCATCAGATTCTCTAAAAACAAACAATAAATTAGAAAACCTTAGCAAAGAGAAGGGAGTTATTTTTGTGAAAGCACATGGCAATTATGAATGTGGAGAAACAGACTAACAAATAAAAATCTGTCTATAAAGAAATTCAAGAAAATATGAGACTAACTTTTAGAAACATTATTCATTTTATAGCTCCAGCTCTGGGGACTCCATAAGGCTGAATAAGATTTTACGGGTATAACCCATACCATTGCAACGTCTTCATGTAAGTTTAGGGTCTAGAAATGAGCAACATTTCAACAAGTGGCACAGAAAGGGAAATCTGGAGGGGGAAAATAGAATGATGTCTAAAAACACCAAAAAAAAATGAAATTCATTCTACAGGTTTTTCAGTGATTCTGAACCTCACTGATGGTCATCTTGTTTTAGGATGTCTGTCGAAACAGCAGAGGCTCGAGTCCACCCTGGTGATTCTTTTTCCACGTGTCTTCCCCGGGTGCTGCATTCATATGTTTAGCAAGCTTCTTAGGAGATACTGAGGCAGCCGATACGTGGCTTGATTTGGGAGAACCAAACCTAAAAAACTATCACTCTTGGATGCAATGCCCATCCAACTTTTAGCCCTTTATATAAGACTGTGAGTCCTAAAAGCCAGACGTCTTAAACCTCACTTGGGTGGTGAAATAAGATATAGCAATCTCAAAAATTCTATAGTATATGCTTTTCTTTCTTGCTTTCCTAAGAGTTACCATCATTCATTCTCCTATGACCCCAATAAGGTAACTCAGAGCTGCATTAGGGGATGGTGTTTCATTATGTGAACCTCTCTAAATCATTTCTCCAGAATAAACATTGATATAGCGGAAGGCTAATAACGTGGTTATATTATGTTGCAGGTGTCACTGAGTGGTTGGAAAATCCTATTTTGCAGTACATAAAAGGTTATTTGTTAGGGCTGTTCAGTGATATCCCTTTCTACATTTAATCACAGGCCCCACCTTTTAAAATATTGGAGCTAGTTGGGCGCGGTGGCTCACGCCTGCAATCCCAGCACTTTGGGAGGCCAAGGTGGGTGGATTACAAGGTCAGGAGATTGAGAGCACCTTGGCCAACATGGTGAAACCCTATCTCTACTAAAATATAAAAAAGTTAGCTGAGTGTACTAAAATAAAAAAAAGTTAGGCGATGCACACTTGTAGTTCCAGCTTCTCAGGAGGCTGAGGCAGGGGACTCGCTTGAACCCGGGAGGCAGAGGTTGCAGTGAGCCGAGATCGCGCCACTGCACTCCAGCCTGGCAACAAAGCAAAACTCCGTCTCAAAAAAAATTACATAAATAAAGTAAAATATTGGAGCTAAAATATTTATGACTAATGGCTGAAATTTTTTGGCAAAATATTAATTTGACAAGAGTAGTTCTTTCTGCATCTTATTTTGTCGATAATGGAGTTCTTAAACTGGGCCTTAGATCTTGTCCTAAATGGTTGTTTAGCTTTTTGGGAGGCCTTTGTCTTGGATCCAACTCAAACTTCATCCTCAAAACCAAAAACTCAGAGAGTCCTCGATTAATACAACCCATTGTCATTTTCATTCATCAGTTTTAGTCACAATGGTAAGTAAAGAGGTGCTGTAGCACCATTTTATGGGCTCAAAATAAAGTCTGTTAGACATTTTCAGGGTTCCATTTCTTGTTCAAAAATTATTCTTTCCTTTAAAAAAAAAAAAAAAAGAAGATCCCGATGATAAACACCTTTCCACGAAGATATCTTGTCAGATAGTGGGACATTTCTAAATAACATGTTCCCAGATTCGATCAGGCTTGTTTTGTCTGGCAAATGAATTATGTAAACCTTATCCACCAGAAACTGTTTCAAGTCAATTAATTGTTGTAATTACTTAAGATTTCTTTTTAATGAATATGGCTCTCCAGGGATTCGATGATATCCTGTCATCTGTAGGGCCTGATAAATGAAATGTGATTTGTGGCTCACTGCAAACTGAACCCTTGTACTTGAGCAATGTCTGCTTCCTGCGTGCTCGTAATGGAAGCAATGCCCTTGATGGAGGCAGGGACATTCATTATAAACAGTTCCCAGTTAGCTTGAAAGTGAGGGGCTGAATTGACTGAACTCACTCTTCTTGCTCTCCTTCTCTCCTCCCGTCCCTTTGGAAGGGAATTAACCAAGCCCATGACCTCAGTGAAGCTGCACTGAGTCTCACCATTCTGACCAGTCTGACCTCAGTGAAGCTGCATCATCAGTCTCACCATTCTGTCGCTCATCTCCATTAGGTCCAATAAATTGAGGTCTCGAACAGCTATATGGGGATGATCTTGGAAGCTAATATAGAAAGCAAAGGATTATTTTTCCAGCTCTGCTGGCTCTCTGTCTCTCTTTCTCTCTCTCTTTCTCACTCTTTCTCTCTCTCTTCATCCCACCCCCAACTAATATTTCTCTCATTTTTAAGGATTCATCTCCTCAAGAGTTGATAAAGTAGGGTAACTTCTCTCAGGGTCACTCCATTTCCCAGTGATTAGTAAACTAGTCTATAGCAAAAGAAAGGGAATCTAAAATGGTACAGCAAAGTTCTGGAAACCAGTCCCAATTTTCAGAAATATGGGCACCCTCTATTCCAGCAAACGAAACTCTGTAATGAAGCACAAATTTTCAACTTATACATTATCTTCAGTGGTTTTATTTTTGCCCAGCGAAACATTTAGTCTACCCCAATAAAATAATGTTTTTCTGGGACATTTCTATTTGGTGGAACTCATAAAGTATGTGTTCATAAAGAGGCTTCTAGTCAAAATTTAGAGAGAGGATTAAAATAAACGAACATTAGTGAGCCCACCACACTCTAATAAAACAGCATTGCTATACTCATTGTCTCAAACCAAATGTTTTTTGATTCACAACTGAAAACAGTCAAATTGGAAACACTACAAGTAAAAGATACGTTTTCTTTGAAATTCATCACTTTTGCTGAAATTTGTGCCATTGGATTGTGTGAAACTGGTTACAATGCATACCTGTAATAAAACTCTCCAACCAGAATTCTAAACAGTCATCAATTACTATCCCTAAACAGCAATGTTTGTTGATTTGAAGTGAATTAAGGTTTCACCTTCTTTACTGCAGACTGTTACCATTCCCCTACAAATTCACTAGTTTTAACCAAATTTAAATAGGAAAGATCTTCTAGTAGACAAACATTGATTTAAGACTATAAGGCTTTTCACAATGGCATATCTTGCATTGCCTTAAAGTCATAACTCTAGGAAAAAGCTAGGAATATCAAAGACATTTGAAATTAATAAATTTGTTGACGTATTCATTCAATCAGCAAATATGTATTTAGTGACCAATAAAGAACCAGGCACTTGTCTAGACCTTTTGGTGACAATAGTGAACCACCACCTTGATCACCCCATTTATTCAATGTTTACCACAAGCCAAAGCACTGTCCCAAGAGCTTTGCAAACAAGACATACTCCCTGTCCTCAAGGACTCACTGAGCCTTTAAACAATCCTTTGTTTAAGTAAATATTTCACAAGACAGACCAGCTAGATTGCAATATGCAACTTGACTGCCGTTGTAAGGTGAGTGCCCAGATGCAACAGTTGTTAGTTATTACTTATTATTTATTTATTTATTTTTTAAGACGGAGTCTCACTCTGTCGCCCAGGCTGAAGTACAGTGGCGCAATCTGGGCTCACTGCAAGCTCCGCCTCCCAGGTTCACGCCATTCTCCTGCCTCAGCCTCCAGAGTAGCTGGGACTATAGGCGCCCGCCACCACGCCTGGCTAATTTTTTGTATTTTTAGTAAAGATGGGGTTTCACGGTGTTAGCCAGGATGGTCAGATGTCCTGACCTCGTGATCTGCCCGCCTTGGCCTCCCAAAGTGCTGGGATTACAGGTGTGAGCCACTGCCCTGGCCTAGTTATTATTTATTACCTGTACTGGGTAAGTACCTATTGCTGGTCATTTATGCAGATGGTACCCTTGTGGTAAAGAGCTGCCCCAGTTCTGGGCCTGATGTCAACACCCAATAACTGCATGGTTTGGGGCAAGTTATGGTAATCTCTTTACCTCTGCTTCCTCCTCTGTCAAAATGCAAATAATATCCATAATGATGATGATGATGATGATGATGATGATGGTACCTACCTCTTAAGATTTGTGTGAATTCAATTATTTCATGTATTATAAGCACTTTGTGCCAGGGACACAACAACTGATCAATAAATTGTTTGTTGTTGTTACCATCATCACCGCCAGGCAAGTTAAGTATTATTATCTAAATTTAACCAGTGAAAAAACAGAGGCACAGAGAAATTAAGTAACATTCCTAATATTATATGGCTAGGAATAGAACTAAAATTCAAAAGAGCTTTCTTTCCTGACACTGGCAAGTGCTGCCTAGATGAATCGCTGTGTAAAATTCTGTAGCATATCAATTCTTTTCTCCTCCTTTTCCTCTTCACCTTCTTCCTCCTCTCCCTCCTCTTCCCCTTCTTCCTCCCCTTCTTCATCATCATCTTCATCAGTAACCACAGGCATGTATTGAGATCCTAGGTGGCAGACTACACTAGGAACAGTGGATTTGATACCATTTTAGTTAGGTGCAGTCTTTCCCTTCTAAGATCGGACAGTAAAGAAATGGCACAGAACAAACTGTATTCCTTAATAAACCCCTATAAAAGATGTGGTATTGGGTTCATTTTGCCATAAAATTGACACTCTGATTGATTAAATAACTTGCCTAAGGTCACACAGAAAGTGGTAGGAAGTGAAAGAAAGATCTCCTATTTCCCAAGATTTTATGACGTAAAAATTGTTAGAAGAGTAATGAGCTTTCCCTGTTCCAACTATACTATGTCTCCTGAGCCCGCTTTTGACTGATGACACTTCATTTCATTTATTTTTAAATAATTTTTTCTCAGAATTTGCTCCCATTTATTTTCCTACATACATTTATTTTCTACATACATTTCAGAATCATCTTGTCAAACTCACACATTAATTTTGTTGAAATGTTGTTGTTGTTGTCTGTGGTTTTTTGAAACACGGTCTCATTCCATCACCCAGCCTGGAGGGCAGTGGTGCAGTCACAGCTTTCTGCAGCCTCCACTTCCTAGGCTCAAGCGATCCTCCCACCTCAGCCTCCCAAATAGCAGGGACAACAGGTGCACACACCACCATGCCCTGCTAATTTTTGTATTTCTAGTAGGGACAGGGTTTCACCATGTTGTCCAGGCTGGTCTCAAACTTCTGGGCTCAAGTGACCTGCCCGCCTTGGCCTCCCAAAATGCTGGGATTACAGGTGTGAGACACTGCACCTGGCCAGAATTTTAATTATAATTATATCAAACTTATCGATTAATTTAAGAAATTTGACATACATACTTTAAATACTCAGCTTTCCATTTAGCAATTTCATTTGTCTTTCTTTTAATTCATCAACTTGTACTTTCTTTATTACATGTTCCTACATTTATTCAGGTAGATCCTGAATATTTCAGGTTCGAAATGTTATAGGTAGTTTTTAGAGACAATTTGCTATTGATGATTTGCAAAAGACCCATTTTCCATCATATTTTATAACTGGAAATTATTGATACTTACAAAAGTATTAATTTTTTTAAAAAATTATTTTAACCAGTAATTGATAGTTGTCCCATCCAAGTGTGTTTTTCTGCTTTTCTTGGTCACATGGCTACCCAGATTTCCCAAACCTCCTTGAAGCTCAGGAGGTGAAATGTCTGGCCAATGGGATGTGGATAGAAGTGATATTTGCAACTTTCAAGTTATCACTAAAAACATTTGTGTTTTTATCTGGGAACACAAGCTTGAGATGAATCATTTTTAAGCACAAAGAAGTAAACAGCATTCTAGAGCAAAAGTTAGCAAACTATGGCCTGTGGATCAGATCTGACCTGTAGCCTGACTTTTGTATGGCCCATGAGCAAGAATCGTTTTACCTTTTTAGATGGTCGTAAAAAGATAAATACAAAAGGAAGAGAAAGATCAAGAAGGGGGGTGGGGAGAGAGAAGATGGAGAAAGAGAAAATGTGACAGAGACGATATGAATCTCAAAGCCTATCTGGCTCATTACAGAAAACGTTTGCCAACTCCCATCCCAGGGCACTACTGTCAGGAAGGGAGAAGGAACCTGGGTCTCTGAATCACCATGTGGAGCAGAGCAGTTCTATCATTCTTGAACCACTGATCTCTGGACTAGTGTGACAGGTGAAAATAGATTCCCATCTTATTTAATCTATCATATTCAGGCTCTCCCTGTTACAAGAACCATTTATCTAATTAATCAACTAACTAACCTTATTAGTTTGGACAGTTTTTCAGTTTATCTCTGGCAATTTCTAGATAAACTACCATTGGCAAACAATAATAGGGGTTTTTTTTTTCCTCAGTAACAAACATATTACGTCTTCTATCCTTGTTTTTGGTCTTATTTTTTAATAGCTGGAGGTTTCAGGACAATATAAATTGATAGTGGCAGTAGCATACATCCATGTTTTGTTCTAAATTATAATGGCAATGCCTCTAGCTCTTTACTGCCTAGTAAACTATTGCCTTTTGATTGTAGATATTTTTCATTATCCTAAGCATATTCAGAAGAAAAATTGTTCAATGCTTTTTCTCCTCTTTGATTTATCCTTTTCAAGTTTTGGTATCAAATGTATTCTATTTTTATGAAAGGAATTGGAAAGTTTTCCATCTATGATTAGCTTGTATAGCTTAGAAAGAGCTATGATTTAAAAGTTTGAGAAAAATTATATCAAAATAATCCAGCCGTAGAGCATGTTTTCTTCTGAAAAACTTGTTTTCTTTCATACAATATTCAGTTATCTATTTCTTGAGTTAATTGTAGTAATTCATATTTTCCTTTAAAATTATTTATTTTTCCACCAAATTATTACCGTAGACTTATGTTAATAGGTCTATACACAGCATTCTCTTTAAATTATTTTATTTATTCAATATCTGATGTAATAATTGCTTTCCTATTTTGCTTACTTGTCTTCTCTCATTTTTTGTTGTTGTTTATCAGAATTTTCAGACATTTGTTGCTTTTTAACTTTTTTCCAAAGGGCACGTTCTTTGATTTTGTAACTTAATTTTGTATTTGCTTTCTAACAAATTTATTTTGTGGTTGTGTTTATTTGTATAATATTCTTATTTTTACATTGATTATTAAGCTTTTAAATAAACTGTATAATTCTTATTTTTTCTTTTTCAATAATAAAAATTTACACTGCTACAAATTTGCATGAGTACAAACCCTGTTAGTCACATCCTATTACTTTTGAGAGGTAGTGATCTTCATCACACTATTTTAAGATAATGTGTGTTGTAGCTTGGGGTTCCCAGAAAGCAGACCCTGAACAAGTACTTGGGTGTAGAAAGTTATCTAGAATGTGATTCTGGGAAGCATAAAAGAAGTAGGGAGAGTGATAATGGGCAGGTGAAAAGCCAATAAAGAGTGAATAAGTGGTTTAATGCTATGAGCAACAGGAGCTCCATCTCTGAAAATAAGTTGACAGCATGTCCTGGAAATGTCCCATTGAGGAAAGGGGAAGACATTCCTGAGGGTGTTAAATCCTCAGTAATTCTAGCCGGCTATGTCTGTGAGCAAAACACACTGAAGAAATCCTTAAAGCTAAGAAATAAAAAGCCATGGTGGTTTGAGGCAGGAAACTATCACTACTCATGGATGCTGTTCATCTCAGCTGCAAGCGAACTTAGACAAGGACTGGGGGGCTATGGATGAGCATCAACAGCATCTGCTGCAATGTGTAATTATAGATTTGCTTTCATTTTTATTTAAGAATGTTTTTCCAAGTGGTTTGTTGGGGCTTCATTTTTTAAATGTGTATGCTTTTAGATTTTAACACGAGTATTCATTGCACATTAAAATACACATTCTCAGCTGTAATATGTAAGTTTTTCTGTAAATGGAAGAAAGGACTACAGATGAATCTTGAGGAAATTTTACATTCCAGAACAATAAAAACTATTTTTTTAGCATAGCTGTTTTACAGATTTCTTTTACTCATTCAGTTAGTAACTACTTCAGTGTGTTATTGTTTAAATCATGTAACATTTTTACATTCCTTCAAGTTTTTTATTTTGAAATAATTTCAGAATCAGAAAAATTGAAAGGAAAGTACAGAAAACTCCTGCATAAACTTTATCCAGATGTAAGGGTCTCTTTCTGGACTCAATTCTGTGTCATTGATCTATTTGTCTATCCTTTCGCAAATATCACACTGGTTTGATTATTAGAGCCTTATGGCAAATGTTAAAGTCAGAAAGTATTTTAAAAAATACATATATATACACATACACACACACACACACATATATATAGCAAAAAGTCTTCCAATTTTGTTGTTTTATTAAGAAATGTTTTTGCTTTTAGTTCCTTTGGTTTTCATATGTATAATATATATTACATATATTTTTGAGACAGGGTCTCAGCATGTTGCTCAGGTTGGTCTGAAACTCCTGGGCTCAGACAATTCTCCCGCCTTGACCTCCCAAACTGCAGGGATTACAGGTATGAGCCACTGTGCCCAGCCTGATTTTCATATACATTTTAACAGAAGTATTTAAAGCTCTAAGTTTCCCTCTAAGCCTGCTTTAGCTGTATTTGACAAATTTTAATATGTTGTACTTCATTATTCATTTTCAAAATATCTTCAAACGTCTTTCTGATTTTTTCCTTGACCTTTGGATTACTTAGAAAAGAGTTGATTAATTTCCAAATATTTAAGGTTTTTATAGACTTTAGAGTTTTTATAGATTTTATTGTTTTCTATTTTTGATGTAATTTTATTATAATTAGAGAACATACTCTTTGTGATTTCAATCCTTTTAAATTTATTGAAATTTTTACTGCACAGCTAATGTTCATATTTTATTGGTGAACATACCATTGACAGCTGAAAATATGTAATCTGCATTTGTTGGTTAAGACGTTCTATAAACATCAATCAGGTCAAGGTGGTTGATAGCACTGTTCTGATATTCTGTTTGTTTTAGTTCCTTTTGTGTTACTGTAAGGGAATACCTGAGACTGGGTAATTTATTGTTTTTATAGAAAGGTTTATTTAGTTCATAGTTCTGCAAGCTGAGAAGTTCATGGTCATGGTCCCGGCTTCTGGCGAGGGCTTTTGTGCTGAATCACAATGTAGCGGATGGGGGGTGGACACATTCAAATAAGAGAAAATCTGAGGGGTGTCCTGGCTTTATAACAACTTCCGGTCTTGAGGAAACCAATCCATTCCCACAAGAACTAACCCAGTCTCCCAAGAGCAAGAACCCACTACCTCGAAAGCAACACCATGCAATTTGTGAGGTACCTGCCCCCATAATCCAAACACCTCCCACTAAGTTCCACTTCCCAAAATCATCACATTAGGGATTACATTTCCACATGAATTGTGGAGGGGACAAATATTCAAACCACAGCAATGACTTTATTGATTTCTTTGTCTAGTTGTTCTATGAATTGCTAAGAGAGGCATGTTGCAGTCTCACGTTTTCATGGAATTGACTATTTCTCCCTTTAATTCTATCAATTTTTGACTAGCATATTTTGAAACCCATTATTAAACTTAAACACATTTGAGATTGTTATCACTTCCTAGAAAACAAACTCCTTTATCATTACAAAATATCTTTATCTCTGGTAATGCTCTTTGTCTTGAAGTCTGTTTTATCTGATATGAATTCCACTGCACTGTACTTATCGTTACTATTTGCACCGTACATCTTATTCTATCCATTTCCTTTTGATCTGTCTATAGCTTTATAATTAGAGCACTTTTGTATACAGTACATAGTTAAGTATTGCTTATTATCCAGTTTGATCATCTATGCAGTTTAATTGGAGTGTTTAGTTCATTAATATTTAGTGCACTGTTGCTATGATTGGAATTAGGCCTATCATTTCATTATGTATTCACCATCTGTCCTTTTAAGTTCTTGCTCCCTAGTTCCTCTATTCTTGCCTTATTTTAGATTCTTTGAATTTTTAAAAAAATGTTTAAAAATTTTTTTTTAAATTTATTTATCTGTCAGCTTTTTAGCTTTACTGCTTTGCATATTATTCATTGGACACTATGGGGATTACAATACACACTATAAACTTTTCAGTCTTTTTACAATCAACATTCTCTCTCTTCCCATATTCTATGATACAGTTGGTATATGTATTACATCTGTAGACAATATATGCCCCCTCAAGAATTTTGTGTAATCAGTGCTTTAAACAGATCTATGTAGTGTAAAAGTAAGAAAAAACTTATTTTATATTTACCCAGGTATTTACCATCTCTAATATTTTTTTCCTGAAAACATAAATTTACATCCAGTATTACTTTCTTTCAGTCAGAAGAACTTCATTAGCAATTTTAGTGCATCTCTGCTATGGAAAACTTCTCTTGATTGTGTTTTATTTGAAAATGCTTTTTGTTTGCCTTCATTTTAAAGGATATTTTCAGCGAATATAGAATTCGGAGTTGAAAGCTTGTGTTTTTCTTTCAGCAGTTTAAAGAAGTTATTCCATTTCCTTCTGGTCCCCAGAGTTCCTGATAAGAAATCAGTGATTATTCAGAATGTTGTCCCATTGTATGTAGAATGTCATTTTTCTCTAGCTGGTTTAGATATTTTCTTTTTCTATTGAGCCTACTTCCAGTACTTTTTCTGCCAATTTTTCTTCTGGGACTCAAATTACTCATATATTTGATACTTTGATATTTTCCATGGTTTCACGTGGGTTTTTAAATTTCATTTCTGTTTAAATTATTACCTCTTTGGCCTACAGCTTGGATAATTTCAAGGTCACTAACTCTTCTATTGTATACAGCGTGCTGTCAGACACATACAGTAATTTTTAGATTTCAGATATTGTATTTTTTACTTATATAATTTCCATTTATTTCAGTTTTTTATGGTTTATAATTCTCTGGTGAGATTTCCAATATTTTCATTTATTTTAAGTATATTTTCCCCTACCCTTGAGCATAATTGTCATAGCTGCTTTAAAATCCTTGTCTGTTAATATGTGGACTTCTGTCCTATGGTTCTTTAAGCCAGTAGGTTGATGGGTTTTTATCCATGTTTTGACACCTCACAGGACAGCAACCGGGACTTGTCCTCAAGCTAAAAGCCTTAAGAATGTGAGACTCATTCAGTTCTCTTCCTTGGTTTAGCTTTTAGTGCTCCTTTAGTATGTGCCTGCTTTTATTTGCTCCCCGATGCCTTCAAGTAGTTGTTTTTTTAATATTTTGTCTGAAGGACATTTTTTATTATTTGTGAAAGTACTGAGTTTATAGAAGCTAACCCATCATTACCAATTAATCACTTTTGACCATATTTTTTGTGATTTTCTAAAATTGGGGCTATCATGCAACTTATATAATGGAATTTCTGTGATTATCAAAAACTTTCAAATTTGAGTAATGTATATGAATAAAATAATTTCATCGTTATTTGTTTGAAACTGCCCTTTTACCTATAGACATTATGCCAACCACTAGGGTCTATTAGAAGTTTACAGAAGAAACCTGGTGAAAACCACCTATTTGTATAACAGATATACTTGCCTTTTTTTTCCTTTTTTCTTTTTTCTCACTACCTATCTGTATAATCGATATACTTGCTTTTTTTTTTTTCACTACGTTACATTTTTTATTTTATCCCTTTTTAATTCTTCAGTCTCAGTTCATTCTCATCTTAAATGGACAGGTATCCCATCCTTTATTCTCCAGAAAACAAAATCCTAGGTATTAAATTTGAGGCACTTTATACTGACAGTTACCTCTCCACTGCCTCTACTGAAATACACAGCAAATATTATCAACTTCTACTTCTCTCTTCAAAATAATACTTGCGTTTCTCTTCATTCCCAAAGCAAGACTCACAGATTCTGAACGCATAGTATGTGCTCAATAAATACTCAGGTGAACGAAAGAATCTCATCCATCGGTATGCCTCTGTACATTTTTCTTGAGCCACTACTTCATCCAGAAATTCCTTTGCTAAGAGACAAAATAGTCTTAATTGCATATTCTGCACGGTCTTGGCTCTATATCTCAAATTATGTTTAACATTTCTCCTAGTAGATATTTAATTCTAAATACGATTGATAATAAACTAGAAACAAAAAGGCTCAAAGCTTCTTTAGCAGACATTTATTTTCCTCCCTCTATCCTCTCCCAGCTCATGGTTCATTTAATGTCAGCCAAGGAGGCTTATCTATGGATGATAGAAGGTCTATCCAGTTCCCCGAGCAAGTAGGTGGATAAACTGATGATAGAAGTGATCCTTAAGTAGTTCAGAGATGAAAGTTCTCTGAGACCTGATTCAACTTGGAATTACTTGTGCTGAGTTTTAAACCCCTCATCTGGAAGAGTCCATTCCATTATATAGTGTGGAAAGCGATTATCCAGAAAGCTGTTCTTTGGTGTCAGTTACTGAATTCTCTGCAGCCGGTGGAAGTTTCTTTGTTCTCATCTGACTATGAGGCACCCCACCCTGACAAATGGCCTCTAATAGTCAGGACCAACCATCCAGGCTTCTGTCTCTCAATTATTTGCACTCTGGGTCCCCTGCTTTGATGCATACATTTACTTTTTTACACAGTTCATTTTTCTTTAGCTATTATCTCATTTCAATGAATACTGAATGGTTTCAGATTATCCTCTTCTATGCCGTAATGTTGAATTACAGATAGATAGATAGATAGATAGATAGATAGATAGATAGATAGATGTTTATGTTTTTAACTAAAGTAATATTTTGTGCTTGCCCACCTTCATACACACAAGTCTGTGCTCATATACAATATTTCTACAGCACTTTGAATAGGAAATTGAATTGATACAAAGGCTTGTGAGATGTAAATCTTATTCATAGTAAAAGGACTCCTGCATCTGAAGACTGTCCTATAAACCATCTCTACAACATGCATTAAATTCATGTTTCTCTGTTCAGACCCTGACCCAGGTTCTCTAATGTCATGCAGCGTCTTTGCCTCTAGATGCTCCAAATGCCCATCTATACTTCTCACCTCTCCTACACTCCAGAGGTTTAAATTCAGATTTCTTTACACTATAATTTTTAAGTGTTTTAAGATCCTTTCAAAAACTTTCTCTACAGTCTCTTTCTTCCTCAAAGAGTATATATGTGATCAAACCAACCTCCAAACTCAGCTTTGTTTGAAGGAATGATTAAGACTTTTTCATTTGTGTATTTTGTCCCTATTGATCCACAAAATTCTCTTAATTTTTCTTTTGTTTTGTGTTGTTGTTGTTGTTGTCCTTCATATGTATCGAAACAGTCACAAAATAACCAGTCAACTCAGGCAATTTTAAGAACAATCACTTAAGCAATGTGTAGTAATGACAGATAAAACAGAACAGGTCAATTAGATGTTCCCTACTTAGCCAATTATTTGTAGATATAAACATAATTCTCTATTCACATGTGAAGTCTTTGCTCATTTGCATTAAGGCTGCATGGCCATATCTGTTCAAATTTGCAGAGTGTCATATTTTATTATGATGATCATTGTAAAATAGATTGCTAATATCTTCCCCCACCCAAAATCTGTCAGAGATATTTTAGGTATCACTGCACCACTAACTCAAGCTGTTCATATAGAATGAAGGTAATCAGAATTGAGAGAAAAAAATAGGAAAGAAAATAAAAACCATTTCTCAAAAGTGCAGGAGCACATGAAAACTTGTCTAGCTAATCATCAGGAGTGTAAAATTTTTATTTCTCAGTTAATAAGCACCACCTGTGTTTATAAGAAGTCTCTGATGACTTGTTGTTTTGTCTCTCACCAAGAATATAAAATGTTCTCAGATGGATTTCATAGAGTATATGCAGATTATTAATACACTTTTAAATCCTACCATATGACTGATGTAGCCTTCATTGTCTTCTTTCCACTCTCTACTACATACTTTCTTCTTTAATTTTTTTATTGAAATGATATAGTATAAAAAATCATTGACTACATATAAATCAATTGTCTGTGACATGTTACAGGGAAAAAGAAAACATCAAGATTGCCAATAACAGGCACTCAGTCTCATAAAACTTGTAATCAACTTCCAAGCCAAGGCGTAAACTGTAATATATTGCCACAAACCTATAACAATAATAAACTATTTGAATTGCACCTTCACATTCTCCGTCGTTAATAACAAATAAGCATGAAAAAATTTTGACAGTCATTCATTTTAATGGGTGTCTGCTTGTTTATCAGATTGTGTCATCTGGCATTACAAAATACAGCCTTATCCTTGAAAGGGTATGTAGACAGAAAGTGTCTAAGCTTTGGATACTAACTACAGGCAATAAGGACTCCATTTGTTGGAAAATGTTAAGAGTAATGTATTCTCTATCTCAGCTCAAACAAAGATTATACCAAGCCTTTCCTTAGTCCTAAGTGAAAATAAAAAAGCATATCCTCCATCTGATTAATTTTTATTATTAGGACTCCTCCAGACATCTATTGCTGCAGAAAAGCCACTTCAAAATGGTGACTTGAAACAATAACAATCATTTAGTTTGCTTATAAATCTGTTAGCTAGCTGGGCTCCACTTGGCAGTTTTCATCTGAGGTCTCTCATACAGTGGCAATCAGCCTGTGGCTGGGTCTGAGGGCTGAGGTCGTCTTAAGAACTTTTCATTCATGTTCAGTGCCTGGGCTGGGAGGATTCAAACAGCTGGGTGCTAGAACAGCTGGAGTTCCCTGGGCGGCTCTCTCTGCCTGTCATCTCTCCATGTGGTCTCTGCATGTGCTGGCCTCAGGGTAGCCAGACTTCTCACATGGTGACTGAAAGCTCAGAGCAATTGTCCCGAGAGGGAGCAGGTGGAAACAGAATCATCTTTTAGGACCTAACATCCCAAATCACACTTTGGCCGTGCCCTACTAGCCAAGACTGTCACACAAGCCCAGGTTCAAGGGGAAGAAATATACATGCCACCTCTCGAGGAGGAATCAATGAGGTTCTTAGATAACGGGGGAAACAGTGTGGTCAATTATTTTTGCAAAATACACTCTGCCACCTAGACTTCTGTGGCACACTTACACACTCCAATGCACACACACTCACACACAACAAACAGAATTCTTGCTTGATAACGTAGCGAAATACCATGAGGCTAATAGTGCAAAGTTTCCTGAAATGCTTCCAAAAGCTCTCACAGTTGTGCTGTAGTTACTTTGTAAACGACCATGTTAGACAAATAAAATCGAGTTCGTAAAAAGATGTCTTAGTGCCTTTAGTACACCAAGAGGCAGAAAGAGTCTCAGAAGCCTCGTTGCTCAAAATAGGGCTTATGGACCAGCAGCATCGCGTCATTTGGACGCTGGTTAGGAACACGGATGCTCAGGCCCCACACGGACCTGCTGAGTTAGCATCACCCCCAGGTGATCTGCATGCACATCAAGCATTGTCTTAGAGGACTGTGTAGTATGGAGTGTTCACCAAACAAATGTGTCTGTGGAGTCCTACCCTGGGCACTTCCTGGGATTACTGGGAATCCAGTTTGGGATCCCTGTGATGTGAGTGTTCATAGGGACCTGCAGCCACCCGCACACCATGCCCGACTCTCTAAATCTTCTGCCAAGAAAACTTGATGGCTCAGATCTCACACCTGAGAGGAGTGAAAAAGAGGCTCCTGGCACCTAACCACCTGGCTGTCTAAACTCTTCTCGCCCTCCCCACAGCCCACCGGGGCATGGGAAGGTGGGCTCTTTTCATAGCTTCCTTTCCTATTTCGTTGGAATTTCCCCTACACCATCATCTAATTTATACTTCATTCTTCACTGCACCCTGGTGCCCAGGGCTAGTCACATAGGAGGGAGTCCATCAGAATCTGTGCAATGAACGAATAAGTGGGCTGGATGCAGTGGCTCACACCAGTAATCCCAGCACTTTGGGAGGCCAAGGCAGGAAGATTGCTTGAGGCTAGAAGTTCAAGACCAGGCTGGGCAACATAGCAAGAATCCATCTTTACAATTTTGTTTTTTTTAACCAGCCATATATGGTAGTGCATGCCTGTAGTCCCAGCTACTCAGGAGGCTGAGGCAGGAGGATTGCTTGAGCCCAGGAGATCAAGGATCTAGTGAGCCATGATCACACCACTGCACTCCAGCCTGGATGAAAAAGTGAGCCCCTGTCTCTAAGAAAAAAAAAAGTGGGGGTGAGTGTGGTGGCTCATGCCTGTAATCCCACTGCTTCGGGAGGTTGAGGCAAGAGGATCGCTTGAGACCAGGAGTTCGAGACCAGCCTGTGCAGCATGGCAAGACCCCATATGTACAGAAATTGTTTTTAAAACATTAGCCAGACATGGTGGCACATGCCTGTAATCCTAGCTACTTGGGAGGCTGAGGCAGAAGCATCACTTGAGCCCGGGAGGTAGAGGTTGCAGTGAGCTATGATCACACTACTGTACTTCAGCCTGGGAGACAGAGCAAGGCCCTGTCTCACAAAAAAAAAAAAAAAAGGAATAAGTGAATGAATGTTCGCGGATGGGGAACAGAGGAAGAAACCTATTCATAGCTATGGGAACATGGGTCGGGAAGAGCAGCCACGACATGTTTCCTTTTCCTTTTCAAGTGTACCTGTGCCCTCCCTTGTCTTACTCAGATGCGCCTCCCCTAAGTTAGTTGCTCAGCAGAGGACCCAGAAAAGAATGACAGTAAGTTTTATTTAGAAGCCTCACTGAAAACTATAGACTGAAGCCTACAGCTCAGGGGCAGTTCTGTCAGAGTGCTCCAACACAGTATTGCAACTCACAGTTTATATTCAGTTGGTGAAGATTCAGTATGTGCAAATCTCATGAAAATTTGGGTGTAAGAGTACATCTGGTTATAGATTACTGAAGTACATTTGGTTATAGATTGTGGACGCATAATCACTAACCCTGTCAGATGTTATCTTATGTGTAGGAAAAGGCAAGGCTAGGTCATTTATCTTTTAAGGAATGTAATGACTCAGGCAAGAGACGTGGGGAGGCTGTGTGCTCTATTCTGTTTTGTCTTCAAGGCATTCTTCCAGAGAGCTGCATTTCATCAGAGTTGCGGGTTCAAGCCGAAATGAGCAAACGTGGCTTCTTACGTTGGTTACTTCGTCTCGTAATAGTCAAGTCTGGGTATATACTGGCAGCCTTTCCCCAATTTCTGTATTCCTCCTCCTTTGTTTTCTCCTCCTCCTTGTGTAAGCATATAGCACTCAAGGTTGTTTTGTTTATTGTGCAGAAACGGGGAAGAGGAGGAGGGAAAAGGATGTCGGGGTCTGAAGGATTTGGGGGTGATCAAGAAAGATATGACCGTAAGAAACAGCAACACATAACCAGCTCAGTGCTTGGACAGGGTTGTAAGGGGGAAAAAGTCCCTCATAGCGGAAGTCTGTTCAGATGCTAAAAAGCAGAGGCCAGTGCTCAGAATAGGGGAGCATAGGCAACTCTCCACGAGAAGAGCAGAGGAGAGGGGCTCACATGTCTAGTGATGTGGCATAACAGCACAGCGAGGAGTCTCTGGGTCAGGGAGCTCAGAGGGCTCATTGGGAAGAATAGCAGCTTGGGATTTTATCATGGGAAGGCCATATCTTACCAATAGATGATAGCTGTTGGGTGAGGTTATGCAGGTATGCAAAGCAGCAGTTTCTAAATGGCTTTAAAATGTGCTTTTTTGAGCTATTTTAAAAATAATTGATGCATACGAATTTGCATTGGGCACTAGCGAGCACTTGAGCTAATGGGTCTCAGCCCACAGTCAAAAAATTAACAACTGTGGGGCCAGTTCGCAGAGGCTGTCAATGCATGGCTCACATATATGAGAGAGGAGGAGGGTGTCAAACATTCCCCAGCATCCCACCGCGAGGTGGAGAAAGCAGGGAAGAGGTTGAAGTGGCTAAGAGGTTTTTCTTGGATGCTAGGATTAGCTAATTACACATCAAGTAACCCAGCATGGCCCACCCTGTACTATCCTGTAGTGGCAATTCAAGAATCACTGGAATCGATCAAACCATGGAAAATACAAATTGCTCTCATTTACGGATTCTTTGGGGATGGAAGTACCGTACTAAATGCTGTCAAAATACCTAGGCTTGTCAAAAAGATGTCATGATTTTACATTTGTTTGATGCTTTACCATAAAATCGAAAATGTCAACCACAATCCTTCTTGCTTAAGAAAATGCTGTGTATATGGAAATGGAGCGTTTGATTATGATGACACTATTGACTGGATTTTGGTTATGCATTTTTTTCAATAAGAAATCATTTACATGGAGTTTGTGTTTCTTTTTTTTCTCTCTCTCTTTTTTTTTTTACAGAAGGCAGTATCATTAGTTGGGCACTCAGACTGCATAACCCTTCTTACAACAGGCTCAGTCACAAGGAACCATGTAGATTGGAAAAAGAAACACATTACTGCACACCCATGAAAGCGGTCTTTGTAAAAGCACAGGGGGCAGGGAGGTACATCTAGATCAGTCAGCCTCCAACACAGGGTGAGATATTATCAAACCAGATTTCACTCAAGCTAACAGCTCTTAGCTCTCAAGTTCAACTGTTTTCTAATACATCACATTTTCCATTAAAAGGCAAACTATTGGTGGCATTTTTGGTGGGGGAGATTATAGAAAATAATTTCAGAATGTTCATGTCCCCTTCTATGGGACAGAGGGAAAGGCCTTTCATATCCAGGTAGCAATTCTAGAAAAATGAAGCCTCTCATGTTGGAAGAAAAATAAACCAATTTTTAATACTCAAGAATACAATGGCTGTTTCCATTTTCAACCTGGTGGTTTATTTACACTTGCGGGACCATTACAGATCTCCTGCGAGGCAGATGAAGTGGATTTCATTTCTGCTGTTACGATCCATAATAGCTGCACCACAAGAAACAACAATTCCCCTTCTACATCAAGTTATGCTAAGTGAGGACATAACATAAGTGACTTCACACGAACATGGGAATTATATAAATGAGTTGTTTAGGTAAAAACCACTGCTAAGTTAAGCTACCTATTTTTTCGCTCATGAGGGTTGAATACAGTGACAAACTCATTTGTGGATGTTGGGCAATTTGATCCAAGGTGACCTGTTACTGCCTCTGCTCAGAAATACCTATTTGTTACAGACTAATTCTCCTTTTACCAAACTCATGACTTTGAGAACAATAATTCTACCTAGTAGCTTGCAAAATCCATTAGGCTTGGACAAGGAACCTTTTTTTTTTTTGAGAAAGTCTTATTTGGAAAGATCAGTGTAGGGATTCAAAGCCTACTGGTTAAAACCATTCCTCTGTTCCTGGACAGGTCCTCACTCACTAAGCCATCCAAGGTGCAACTTCGCCATCCCTTGCCCATGATCCATTCCAATGTCCTACAGATGTACAAATCTGTAGCATTTCTTTGAGGTAAGACCTCAAATCCCTCAGGCCAAAGCCTTTCCACACAGTTGACTTTGCAAAGAAGCTGATTTATATCAAGAGTGGAAAACATTTTCTTACTTAAATTCTCACAAGATAAATAATTAGGTCTCTAAATAAAGGCTTGAAGCATTTCTGATTTTACACAAAAACACACATCAGCACAAGAAAACATGTTAGCACATTCAAAAATAACACCATCATTTAATATCTATATTAAACCTTCTCTTAAAAGCAAGAAACAAGTAGGAGATTGAGTCGGAGTTGTTACACTGCGTCAGCCTCTTCTCAGCCTGTGTCCTAAATTCTCACCTATCATTCTAGCCCTCCTCTAAGCGCAAACATCCAAGCATGTGAAAGTTTTGTGTGCAGGTGTGTTTCCTGTACCTGCCTCAGTGTGAAGCCACCCTGTTTCTGGCCCCGAGGAGTAGTTCTCTTTCCTTGTAGCAAGATAATGTTTTAAAAAGCTGACTTTTAAACCTCTTACTGAATTTTTTAATGGATTAAATTCATCATGTCACCAGCTGCTGTGCAGCTAATAGAGCCATAAAACACTGTATTAAAGGATTACCCATGCAAAATTTCCTCTGGTGCTAATGTGAATTTTAATACTTTTAACATTTAGTTGAGATGGGAATGTCCAAGAACAGCTTGTTCAATAGGTTGTTCTATAAAATTAAGTTCGTCGTCTCATCAGAAATGCCAGGACTCCATTAAGTTAAAATTTTACAGAGAGGCTACGATGATTCACTGTGCAGCATTTGTGAGGAGAGAGACAACATCTGCTTCTACATTAATGCTACTTAAAAAAAAAAGAAAAGGAAGAAAGAAGGGAGGAGAAAAGCAAAACAGTCATGAATCCCGTAAGTTCATGGAGACTGGGCTGAACAGAAGAAAACGCTAACTTCAGATTTGTGGAAGGTCAATTTATAAAAACTGAAAACAATGCTAATAATTGGGAACACCTGAATTTATAGCCTCTTACGAGTCACTTGTCAGAAGTTCAAAAAGTCTTAAAGACACACAAAGTGGCAATTATACAAAATCACATGGATATCAAACTTGGCATAACAAGAAATGTGATTATCTAAATCTAGGTGACAGGAGAAACAACAGAGGTAAAAATGTAGCTGATAGGGAGTGAAAAGAATCACAGGGAAGGATGGTGGACATTATATAGTTCAAGTTCTTCATTCTACAGGGGATAATGCTGAGACCTGAGAAGTTGTAGCTTGCCCAAAGGTTACACAGCTAGTCACATGCAGATTGGAGAACAGATCGCAGGTTTGCCAACACCCAGCCCGAGAGACCATGTGTCTCCCTTACGTATCTATAAATACATACATATCGATTTTATTTATGTGAAATGACTTACATATTAAGCAACAATAAAGAAGCAAGGAGTAGACTATAATAAGATCAGGAACCTCTGGTGATATGTTGATAAATAAGTGAACAAAGCTGTATGTACTGTGTATCGTTTCCAAAATAGTTCTAAATCAGACCACCTTCAGAATACTGAACTTGAAATTTTATATTCTTTGTTTCATCTCCTTCCCCTTTTTTCCTGAGTGACCCTTCAAATCCTGATTGCAACTCTCACCTGTGCTTCTGACACATTCCAGCATTTCATTACTTGCTAAAGAAATTGCATCTTTAGTGAGGCTACTAAAAACAATGCAATTTTTCTTGAATGTTGTTTGATAATTAGGCTAAATGTAATCATCGACGGAGGCTGCAAATTCTCATCACAATTAAAGTGGACATTAGAGTGTGTACCATGCCCTATTTGAAAATACAACCCAAGGAGAATTGGTTTTCATGGAAATTCTCCAAAGCCCATGTTCTTCAGCCCGGCTGAATTTTGTCCACAGCCCCATATTTTGTACTCTGCATGTATTGCTGTTCTGAGAGCCTGTCATTTCTTATCAGAATGAGAAAGGCTAAAGAGATAATATTTCAATAACATACTGGCCTGATCATAAAATAACTCAATGGAAATGTGTAACTGCCTCAGGCAGCTCGGCAGGGTACTCAGCAGTCAGATGATTTCTATTCTGGGTTTTTTCTTATATGGTTACATTTTCTGTTATATCAGACATCCCCTCAAGTCTTAGTTATGCTTTTATTCAAAAGGGAGAACCACAGTAGAAAGACCTACAAAACTTATTATGATATATTACTCTAAAGAAATAAAAGTCGCTGCCACAGTGGCATATTGATAAGGACAGGCCCGCCTCTTTCATTGACCTTTCTCCATCATCTCCCCCACCCGGGGTTGAGGCTGAGCTTCTCAGTTGCTAGGCAACAGGGGTCACAGTTTTCAGGTCTTAAACGCACAACCTAGTCAAAAAGAAGATGTGATCTTCAGAGAGAAGGCAGACACTCGGCAGCAGTGAGAATTTCAATACATACGGAGGTTTTTGATTTTTTTTTTTTTTAATCATGCTAAAGGCTGAAATATGGAGAAACTTTGACTTGTCAAAAGATTGTAGGAACAGGTTTTTAAGTTCTGGTGATTAGAATCTATCACTGAAACAATATGAAAAAATACAGTCAAGCTTCTTTTTGATAAAGGCACTGACATACGGCTTAGGATTTTAGCTGCCAGGAGAATGATGATCAAGACTTGTCAAAAACAGATCTTGGGAGATGAATTTGGGGGCTGATTTGGAGATGAGGGCTTTTTGGTTTGGATTTTTGTTGTTGTTTTGTTTTAACATTCCTTCTCAAACATTCCTGCATTCTGCCATGTTTAAGAGCAGTGCTGCAGGCAACACAGCCGCTCCTGAAGGTCAGTGCAAGAAAGCTCATTCCCCACCCCTTTTCCTAGCACCAAGTCAGCACTCCCTTTAAACTTTAATAAAGGGCAGGAGAAAGAACTTGTTCCTCAACCGGAGAGGAACATGGCACCTCTATGTAATTGCATTTGACAATATATTCTGTAGGTATGTATTTAACTTCAATTAATGTTACTCTAATAACACTTCAATCATGACAACTTTTTAAACACAGAATTTGGTAGATTTTTAACAAGTGTAAGAGTCAGTAAGAGGGCTTTTGAATTTCCCAATTCATGGTCTACTTGAATATTTTTGTCCTAGAAAAAGAGCGGCAATTTTTATTTCACCTTATTTTAATACCCACTCACTTTGTAAATAATAGTAATATCTTGGGGAAGATAAATAATTATTAACTCCAAAAGTTTTAATTTGCTTAATGTGATGTTTTGAGAGAGAGAAGAATAAAAAGTGTGTGTGAGCATGTGTGTGTGTGTGTGCGCGTGTGTGTGTGTGTGTGCGTGTGTGTGTGTTGGGAGAAGATAGCTAATTATAAACTCCAGATGAATAATTTGAAATCTGGACTTTAGAAAGCCAGATATAAGGGTTTCCTGGTTTCTTTCACTCTGGGCCATATCTAAGTTCCTATAGCTCCCACCTGATTTGAGCCCTGGCCGCAAGATAGACATCCCAGCTCATATAAATAGCAACGAGATAGCCAGGGGGCAAGTTATGTGCCTGGAGACTGTGGCTGTCAGATAACTCTAATGATTTCTTTGGCCCTTCAGGGTGAAAAATTTACTTCATACTTTTTTTGTCTAATATTTGCCATTTTCCTTTCCCTGAAGATAACTGTCATTTTTAGATATGTCTGCTGCCTTTTCCAAGTTGTCAGCATCAAAAGAACATAAAACGCGGCAGTTAGAAAAGATGTAGACCCTGTTTCACTGAGTGAGAAGCACAGAGACGCTTGAAAAGGCAGAATTGGGCCAGGTGAGGTGGCTCACGTCTGTGATCCCAGCACTTTGGGAGGCGGGTGGATCACCTGAGGTCAGGAGTTCAAGACCAGCCTGGCCAACATGGTGAAACCCCGTCTCTACTAAAAATACAAAAATTAGCCAGGTGTGCTGGCATATGCCGGTAATCCCAGCTACTCTGGAGGCTGAGGCATGAGAATTGCTTGAACCTGGGAGGCAGAGGTTGCAGTGAGCCAAGACTGCGCCACAGCACTCCAGCAAACTGGAATAGGAGCAAAACTCCATCTCAAAAAAATAAAAAATAAAAAGGCAGAATGGGTGAGATGCTTCTCAGCTATTGCTAAGCATCCTCCTCAGATCTGTTCTGCACCAGGTCCTTGCTGACTTACAGCGCCTGCTTTTTGTTCACTCTTAGCCATGGCTTCCAAAACTCACAGGCCACAGAGGGCAGGAAGGCGAAAAATGACTTTCTTTCAGAGTGGCCTCCTACAATCATAAGGACAATCTTGGATGGTGTTTCTAGGCCTGTGTGGACAGTGGACTGGAACCTGTCCAGAAACTGGCTGGCTGGTCTACAAGGAGGCAAGTACAGAGTCAGGAGTAAGAATTTTATTATTATTATTATTATTATTCTTTTTTTCAGGCAGTCTCACTCTGTCGCCCAGGCTGCAGTGCAGGGGTGCAATCTCGGCTCACTTCAACCTCCACCTCCTGGGTTCAAACAGTTCTTCTGCCTCAGCCACCCGAGTGGCTGGGATTATAGGCGCACACCACCACACCAGGCTAATTTTTGTATTTTTATTAGAGACAGGGTTTCACTATTTTGGCCAGGCTGGTCTCGAACTCCTGACCTCAAATGATCCACCAGCCTCAGCCTCCCAAAGTGCTGGGATTACAGGCTTGAGCCACCGCACCTGACCAAGAATAAGAATTTAGAAACTTTCACCGCCATGGGATAGAGTCACTATATGCCTGTTGAATCTAATAACAAAAAAAAGATCCTGTGTATTGTATGTCTTTTTCTATGAAACTCTTCTAGTAATTTTTATAATATATTATATTGTATCAAAGTATGTGCCCACAGTGGATTGGACCTTTTTTTATTTTTAAGTTTTTTTAAATGCTGGCCCTGGAAAAGGACTGTCTTGAGCTGAGGTTATTGTGTTCAACCTGCAACGGTCCTGGTGAAACTACGATGAACCAGATCTCTATACAGAAAAGTCTTTACAGTAGAGAGGCAGGAGCCCATTGAGGGTTCCAGGGGGACTCTTCTGCCCGAAATCTGTTTGCCCTAAATGCCACGATGCTTGCAATGTTTTCTTTGAGCTAAGCATTTCTTCTCTGAGTTTATTTATTTATTTATTTTTATTTTTATTTATTTATTTTTTTTTGAGACAGAGTCTCGCTCTGTCACCCAGGCTGGAGTGCAGTGGCGTGATCTCGGCTCACTGCAACCTCCAGCTCCTGGGCTCAAGCAATTCTCCTGCCTCAGCCTCCCAAGTTCTTGAAAGGCAAATCAATGTAGATACATTGATACCTGTGTGGGTTCACCGTTACACTGATTTTCACTGAGTGTAGAAGGCAGACGTTGACCACTGTTGCAAGAGGAAAAAAAGCAAATAATAACAAATAAAATAATTTGGGTTAAGTGTAGCATTTGGAGGAGAATTCAAGAATCCTCGTTCTGACAGGGGTCCTTGTGCCTCCATACAGCTTTTGCCTCTCTATCTATCTCTGCTGCTTTCCACGAGGTTGCATCTCCCCACAGTCCCCCAGGGGAGTGGTCCTGACTTCTCCAGAATCTTTCTTACCCTGCTCCAGCCGAGAAAGAACCAGAAGTTCCTTCAGAGGACAACTGGAGTTTGCCCCTCGTCGGACTTTGTTCTTAGATCCATTCTCCACATTCCCCCTGCTCTGTCTGTACCTCAGGGATGGTGGTTTCCAGAATGCTTGTCCTCTTGGCTTCCACTTAGATTTGTTCAATGGGAGGTGCTCACAGAAGACTGGAGCACAAGACAAACGGGGAACCAAAGATTCTCTCCTTCTCACTGTACTTTGATGGACACCTCCAGCAGTAGCTGCATCTGTCTAGGATTCCAGCTTCTACCAAGCAGTCTTCATTGTGGTTCTAGAACCATCCAATGGAACCAGCTTCTGAGATCTGGTAACGCCATCTTTCCCTGTGTCTCTTCAGCCCTTCCTCACATTGCTAATCTCTGAGCGCCCCCATGATCCTGTCTGTCTCTTAAGTTCTTCTAATACCTATGTTATCAATACACTAAATTAAATTCTCTGTTTGAAATGCCCAAGTTGATAGTTATTCTCTTGACTCGATATATGTATTTGATATTCTTATGGGTAAGAGACCTATTTGTATGGGCAACTATGTAACTAATATCTAGGCATATAGCTTGGGCAAAGAGATTTCTCACAGAGAGTAGAGTATGTGCATGTTAATCATGACTACAAGTTTCTCACTGGACTGGAAGTTCCTTGGGCATCAGAATCCTGCCTTGTTTATCCTTGTATCCCCAACACGTAATTGGTGCGCACTGGAGGTTATTTGAAATTTTTGACTTTTTAAAAAGCAGAAGAAGGAAGGTTTTACTTGAATACTTTTAAATAAAGAAAAATATGTGTTCATTCTGTACTGTGCAGAAGTCAGACTACAGTCCTTCATTTAATCTTTTTAAACCACAGAAATCCCTGGACACTCTGGGTTTTAGACCAATCATTAGCCTAGCATTTTGGTGATATAATGAGCCCAAAGGAACATAATTTTCCAATTAAAAAAAAAAAACTCAATCAGATTTGCCTTCAAAAAGGAAGGAATTGTTTCAGTAGAATTCCTTGCTGAAACCCAGATTCAGCTAGTCAGTTTCTACCTGGGCAAAGTGTACTTACTTGTAAGAGGTAAATTATCACATCGTAAAACTGTCTGGTGGGGTTCTAACTGTTTGAGGTGTTAAATACCTATGTCACCTTCAAAGAAAACTACTTTTGACATTTACTTCTTAGAAGAAAGGCAGGAGCTAAGGTAGACAGGACTGGCCTCAGGCAAAATTGGGAAGTCTGGTAGATTGTTCAGTTACCTGCCTCCCTTCTTAACCCCACTCATCCCCTTTCACCTCGCTCTCTTGCGCGCACGCTCTCTCTCTCTCTCTCTCTCTCTCTCTCTCTCTGCTGCTGCTGCTGCTGGTGCTGCTGTGTCTCTCCTCACCTCCCTTAGAGTCTTCATCTACACTGAACTCCAAGTAACCGATAATAGCTTAGAAATGGCCCTGACTGGAATACGTACATTTATACAGTAAACAATTAGATCGGCGTTTCTCATATCTTAGCAACCATTAGAATCACCTGGAAGACTATTAACATACAGGTTGCTAGGCACCACCCTAGATCCCCTTTAGGTAGTCTGGGTGGGGCACCAGGATTTGCATTTTTTAACAAATTCCCACATGATGCTACTGCCGCTGTATGGGGCCACCCTTCAGAACCACTGAATTTGTGGTGATACCCACCAGGTTGGCTGAGGCAGGTTCAAGTCCTTCTGAATATGGGGCTGCCTGTTTTCACAACTCCCGAACAAGGACAAGCATCAGAATTTAGAATAAACCAACAAATAACCAAACTTTTTTTTTGTTTTTGTTTTTGTTTTTGTTTTTGTTTGAGACGGAGTCTCACTTTGTCGCCCAGGCTGGGGTGCAGTGGCTCGATCTCGGCTCACTGCAACCTCCACCTCCTGGGTTCAAGCAATTCTCCTGTCTCAGCCTCCTAAGTAGCTGGGATTACAGGTGCTTGCTACCACGCCTGGCTAATTTTTGTATTTATAGTAGAGACGGGGTTTCACCATGTTGGTCAGGCTGGTCTCAAACTCCTAACCTCAGGTGATCCACCTGCCTCGGCCTCCCAAAGTGCTGGGATCACAGGTGTGAGCCACCGCACCCAGACCGAAACATTTTTTAAAAATACAAATTCTCCTGGCTGTACCTCCAAGATTCTAATTTGGTAGGCCCATGGTGGCACCTAGAAATATTTTTTAAAGCACCTTATTTGATGCTGAGGCTCGGGCCTTTGGGAACTCTCTGTTGAAAGGACAGTGTGCAGGGAAAGACCACTACATTAGGCAACCCAGAGTTCCGCCCCAGCCCCATTGCTTACCACCAGTGGAACTCTAGATAAATTACTGAAACTCCATAAGCCTCCATGTGTTAACTCACAAAATGGAATCTTCAGTAGCCTTAAAACTGCCTCATTTGGTCAGTCTCCTGCCCCGCCTATGGAGAGGGCAACCTCTTACTCTGGATTCTGTAGGGGAGAGAAAAGGAAAGACTATGCCTGTCAATGACATTTTAAATTTGGGACTCTCAACAAAATTTCAGGGTAGGGGGACAGACCTTCCTAATCTTTTTCAGTTGCAAAATAAACATTTTGCTCATCAATTGCTTCTTTGCAAAGTGGTGGCTGCTTGGAGAATTAGCATAACCCATCTCATTGTAAATTCGTTAAGTAGAGTATCGGCATGTTTGCAGGTGACTTAACAACATGCCCTGCTCCTGTTATTTTCCCCCCAACTCCAAGCTATATGTTTTAATCGGGGAAAAATCCACCATCCAAAAAAACTTAGCAAAAGGAATTAGGGTCATCCTTCTAACTTGTCAGATTGATTAATGAATTTCACAGTTGGCCGGGCGCGGTGGCTCAAGCCTGTAATCCCAGCACTTTGGGAGGCCGAGACGGGTGGATCACGAGGTCAGGAGATCGAGACCATCCTGGCTAACACGGTGAAACCCCATCTCTACTAAAAAATACAAAAAACTAGCCGGGCGAGGTGGCGGGCGCCTGTAGTCCCAGCTACTCGGGAGGCTGCGGCAGGAGAATGGGGTAAACCCAGGAGGCGGAGCTTGCAGTGAGCTGAGATCTGGCCACTGCACTCCAGCCCGGGCGACAGAGAGAGACTCTGTCTCAAAAAATAAATAAATAAATAAACAAACAAATAACTTTCACAGTCCCCTCTTGCCACAAGAAAATGACATGACTTAGCAGTTTCCTTAATTTGTTCAATAAATAGTTTTCGGAGGTGCTACACACTAGGGCTGTATAGGTGAAGACTAACTTCTCAAAGGGCCCATGCCAGTGAGTGTAACGGTCATTTAAGCAAATCCCTCAAATTAAATGTTGTGGGTTCCTGAATAGAAGCATGTTGAGGGTACAGTGTCTCCTTAAGGAGCAAGTATGCTATAGCCTATGGAACACTAGGCCAAGTGTGTTTCAAAAAATCACTGGCAGGTCGGGTGCAGTGGCTCAGGCCTGTGATCCCAGCACTTTGGGAGGCCAAGGTGGCCGGGTTGTTTGAGCCCAGGAGTTTGAGACAGACTGGGCAACATGGCAAAACCCATCTCTACAAAAAATGAGCCGAACATCATGGCGTGCACCTGTGGTCCCAGGTACTCAGGAGGCTGAAGTAGGAAAATTGCTTGGACCTGGAAGGTTGAGGCTGCAGTGAGCGGTGATTGCACCACTGCATTCTAGCCTGGGCAACAGAGTGAGACTTTGTCTCAAAAAAGAAAAAAAATCACTGGCAGCTCTCTAAAGGATAGAGGGAATGATTCGTGCCTAGATACAAGAAGACCAGTGAAGAGAGGGGTTTCTGACCTTCAGCATGCATAAAAATCACTTGCAAAGCTTGATTTTAAAATGCACATCCCTGGGAGCCACCCCAGATTCAGAGCCTGAAAAAGAATCCAAAAATGTGCATTTCCATGAAGTGCCAGGTGACACTGATGCTGGTGTCCTTGAGCCACACTTTGCCCAAGCAGGAATTGGGAGCACTTTGAGATGGCACAGGCAAGTGTGTCGAGGTGGCTCGCCATCTGGTGATGCGGGCCTGGAAGACAAGGGTGCTTGCTGGAAAATGGATCACTCACAGTGCGTTCACTCGGACAAACACTGAAGCTCCCTATGCTAGGGGCAACACCAAGACTGGAAGCAAGAGGACTCTAGAAATGTTATTTCTAGAGAACTACTAAATATTACTAGAGAAATGTGGGCTTTACACTCGCAGAACTGAGTTCAAATTTCAGCATTGCCACTTACCAACTGGGTGATTTTAAGCAAGTGACTCAATCTCTCAGACAATTTCATCATCTATGATATGAGCAAAATAATGCCAAACTCCAGAGTTTTTTTTTTTTTGATTCATTCAAATATTTATTGAGCAGCTAAGGAGATACAAAGGCAATTGAAAACATTGTCAGAGGTGAGGCAAATGCACAAGTAATAGAAAGCAAAGGGCAAGGTTCACTGAATCACAGCAGTCAGAAGAAAGTGCTTTAGGGAACCAAGAGTGAGATTGTTTCCAGCCTGAAGAGGCATGGGTGGCAAATCAGAAAAGGGGATTGAGATTAAAATAGAAGACTTCAGTCTGGATTGTTGATGACACTCAGTATGGACTATATTTGTCTCTCCTTTTCCTTTCTCCCCATCTTTGGGCTTAATTTACATGTAGTGCCCAGGGCTGTTCAATGCGCTTTTTCTATACTTGCTTGCATTTTTGCTTTAATGTCTTCTACAGAACTAGGTCCTTTTGGTGTTTTAGGAGTTTTTTCCTGTTTTTTGAAGGATTCTTGTTCTTTTGATCTTGGTGTTGATGATGGTTTTGAGTCTTTTCCATTCTGATTTGACTTTTGTGCATTTTTGGCTGGAGTATCTCGTATAGATTTCTTCACTGGTGCTTTTTCTTCAGCTTCCTCATCATCAAAATCATCATCATCATCATCTTCATCATCATCATCTTCATCACCATCATCATCATCTTCATCAGCAGCAAGTTTTACTTTTTTCTGTGGAACCTTGCTACCACCTCCAGGGGCAGACCGCTTTCCAGATATACTTAAGAGTTTCACGTCCTCTTCCTCTTCATCTTCTGACTCTGCATCTTCCTCCACAGCTACTAAGTGCTGTCCACTAATATGCACTGGCCCTGAACCACACTTCAACCTTAAGACCACTGGTGGTGTTATTTCAAAGACCCCAAGGGAAACCGTTGGCTGTACAGACATTTTCAAAGTTGCCAGTGTTACTTTAATTGGACTGCCTTCGTAATTCATTGCCTCTGCTTCAACAATGTGCAATTCATCCTTTGCACCAGCCCCTAAACTGACCGTTCTTAAAGATAACTGGTGCTCATTTTCATCATTATCCACCTTAAAGTGATAATCTTTGTCGGCCTTTAGTTCACAACCGAAAAGATAGTTCTGGGGCCTCAGGGGGCTCATGTCCATGTCCATCGAATCTTCCATCAGGTGGCGGCACGCACTTAGGTGGGAGAGAAGGCAGACGGAGATACACGAACGCTGCTCCAAAGAACAGCCGCACAGGACGGAATCACACCAGGGAAAAGCGAGATTTTTAAATATTAAAGGAGATGACATACATATAAGAGAATCTGATACTGAAGCCAACATTCAGTGGGCCCATAGATGGTAAGTAGTAAGTGCATGGCCCCTGCTCTCTCACCTCACAGAGCCTAAAGGTTAAGGCTATTTTAAAACGTTAATTTTATACAAGGATGATTTGAAGACATTTTATATTCATGGTTAAAATAATGTTCAATGGAAGAAGATTTTTTTTTTTTTTTTTTTTGAGACAGGGTCTTGCTCTGTCACCCAGGCTGGAGTGCAATGGTGCAATCTCAGCTCACTGCAACCTCCACCTCCCAGGTTAGGCAATTCTCCTGTCTCGGCCTCCCAAGTAGCTGGGATTACAGGCGCATGCCATCATGCCTGGCTAATTTTTGTATTTTTAGTAGAGGCGGGATTTCACCATGTTGGCCAGGCCGGGCTTGAACTTCTTCTGACCTCAGGTGATCCGCTGGCCTCGGCTTCCCAAAGTGTTGGGATTACAGGCGTGAGCCACCGCGCCCAGCCAGGAATAAGAGATTGTTAACAGTCACCACCTTATAAGGATATTTGAAGTTTAAATGAAATAATGCATCTAAAGGCCCCAACATGTGATTTTCTTTTCTTTGAGAAAAGGTCTTGCTCTGTCACCCGCGTAGGAGTGTGCAGTGCCATGATCAGCGCTCCCTGCAACCTCAAACACTTGGACTCACGTGATGCACCTGCCACAGCTTCCCAAGTAGCTAGTACTGCAGCCACACGCCACCATGCCTGGCTATTTTTTTTTAATAGAGTCAAGGATCTAACTATGTTGCCCAGGCTGGCCTCGAACTCATGGCCTCAAGCAATCCTCCTGCCTCAGCCTCCCAAAATGCTGGGATACCAGGCATGAGCCACTGGGCCCAGCCTGTATTTATTATTTCATAGAAACTCAGCAAATGTTGACTTATTTCTCCCTTCCTCCTGCTAATTCTAATTGAGGAGATTTCTAGGAAAGTCTCATGAAGTAGATGTGGTTTGAGCAGAACTCCAATTCTCCTAAGCCAGGGCTTGTTTCAGTGGGTTTTCCCCAGTGTTTTGAAGGGATAATATTCTATCAGATTTCCAGAGCACCCCAACAACACTTCCCAGTGCTCCTAGACCCTGTTATGTTCAGCAGCACACAGATTGCAAGGCATTGTTATTGTCCTGCCACCGAATTGTACCCTACCACCGAATCGCTCCTGTCTCTGTGTGATGAAAGGCAAGGAGAAACCCTGCTGAAGTGTAACATTTAGGATCAGAAACTTGAAAGTGCTTTTTAAAATTCTATCAGAAAGATCCTGAAAGCCACTTTGGTCAAACTCACTGTGCATGTAAAGGGCTTTTTGAACTTTTTACCTTTTGGTGATGTTTTTGATCCGCAACGCACATGATCTCATTAAAAACATATTATTTAGCTTAAACTTGGAACATTTACCATCTTTTCCAGTAGCCTGGGGCTTGGGGCAGAACAATGCAGTTCATGGCAACATGACATAAAGTATCTGCCAGAATATTGCTGCAAAGGTATGCCGGGGAGGAGGGGATCCTCTGCTCAGACACTTTAGAGAGCTTTGCAAGGTGAGGTCAGCACTCGCCTGCCAATGAAGTGAATCCTCATTACTCAGGAATGCTCAGCCTGGACTGGCTGACGCTCAAAGCAATCAATCTTAGTGGAAGAACCAGAGACACCTGGTTTTCAGATGAGAATCACTTTCCCAGGTCCAGGTAAATAAATGGTCTTGTTTTTCAACTCCCATATCATCTTTGGAGCAAAAGTACAACTTAAATCACAAGACTACTGATTTGTGGCTTAGCTTTCCTTAGTTAACTGAAGGTGGTTGAGGTCTAACAAGGTAAAGAAAGCTATTGCGAATGTGAATACAATGTGTAATGAATAATGACTCCTCTTATTTTAAATTGTATTCGATAGCTTACCCTGCAAGATGATTCAAATACCCATATGTGGTGGGTGGAAAATAAATAGAAAACAAAACTGTCCAAGTCAAACAGGTAACAATTCCAATTAAGAAACACTTTAAATCAAGGAAAAATAGATCACCAGGTAATTGTTTGTTTCCAGGGGTGATATATTTCCCAGTTAATGTCAATTTCTCTTTGTACATAAGTCAGTCCCTTTCTACCTCAACAATGGGCTTAACTGGGGGAAAATACATAGTTCCTCTCATGATGCAGCCCAAAATCAAAAACCGACTAGGACCTGATAAAACAAAATGCCCAGAGGTCGGAGGTTCAGAGTAACTTGTGGGTCGGTAAAGTGAAAGACACTGACTTTTATCTTTCTTCCCTTTCATCCTACTCACTTGTCACCTCATGTGGCTTCAGACATCATGTCCCAGTTAGAGGAAGGAAATCACAGGGAAGGGCAGTCTCAGCTCACTGCAGCCTCGACCTCATGGGCTCAAGCAATCCTCCTACCTCTGCCTTCTGAATAGCTGGGACTAGAGGCATGTGCCACCACACCTGGCTAATTTTTGTATCCTTTTGCAGAGATGGGGTCTCACATGTTGCCCAGGCTGGTCTCGAACTACTGAGCTCAAGCAATTCACCCACCTCGACCTCCAAAAGTGTTGGGATTTCAGGAGTGAGCCACCATGGCTGGTCAGCTTTTTCATCAGGTTATTTTCTCTTATTTCCCTTCAGTTCTTGACATTCCCATTTCCACTATCCCAACTGCTGGCTGGCTCCTCTAGAAACATTTTTAAGGAATACCTACCTGGTCTCTTTTTTAAAAAAACAAAAACAGAAGCAAAAAACATGGTCTGGCTTTGTCCCCCAGTGTCCCCCATGCTGGAGTGCAGGGGCGTGACCTCAGCTTACTACAACCTCAACCTCCCAGGCTCAAGCTATTCACCCACCTCGGCCTCCCAAAGTGCTTACAGGTATGAGCCAGCATCCCTAGACTGGTCTCATTTTTAAGAACCATTGGTGATATTACCAACTCCTGGTTTTTCACAAACAGATGAACAAAAATATTTCTGTGTCTAAGAAGTAATGCGAAGAAGAGACACAAAAGTCAGCCGGATGTGGTGACTCACACCTGTAATCCCAGCACTTTGAGAGGCTGAGGCAGGCGGATTACCTGAGGTCAGGAGTTTGAAACCAACCTGGCCAACATGGTGAAACCCTGTCTCTAATAAAAACACAAAAATTAGCCGGACATGGTGGCGTCTGCCTGCAATCCCGGCTACCCAGGAGGCTGAGGCTGGACAATCGCTGGAACCTGGGAGGCAAAGGGTGCAGTGAGCTGAGATTGTGCCACTGCACTCCAGCCTGAGTGACGGAGCAAGATTCCATCTCCAAAAAAAAAAAAAAAAAGGAAAGAAAAGATACAAAAGTCCTCAGCTAACTCTAGCACACTTTCTTTAATATAATACATTACTTTAAAATAAATGTACTAAAATATATCCACTTAGTTAATGGAATTTTGTTGGGGTTTGAGGTTTTTCCTGAGTTGTTTAAATTGGCTCAATCATGAATTACTTTGTAAATTAAAAATTAAATGGACCTTCAAAAAATAAAATAAATTTACTTAAAATTACTTAACAAGAAATTCAGGAGTCTTTACTATTAAGTCTCATGTAGCTTAGACTAATAGTCTCCAAGTTCAATGCTTCAGCCAGTAGCACCATCACTCAGAGCAACAGGAGTGCCTTAAAAATCTTCACAGTAAATTAAGTACAATTAGCAGAGCAAACATCAACACGACCAGCCCAGGAAAGACGTAATCACTCAGCCTTCATTCTCAGCGCCCATTAAGACTTGAACCATTTCTCAAATCAGTGATCTTTTTAAGTGATCATCATCATGAACGCCCTCCTAAATTAGAGCCTCCTCATTACGGGGCACATAATGATATTAAACTTCAGCCTTTGTTAAGAAGTGGAGGTCATAAAGCTTTCCAAGAAGCGACAGCTTATATTTCTGATCCAAACCATAAAAATAGCTAAGTGCTTCCTAATGCTTTCATAAGCTAGGCTTTTTTTAAATGTTCCTTTAAGAAGCATTTCCTTGAATGACAGACATAAAGGGCTGGAAGGGACCTTCGAAAGCAAATAGTTCTGCTCTTTCATTTAACAAATGAGAACACTGAGGCCCAGACATGTCAGGTGATTTGCACAATGTCCTACAGCCAGTTAGTTGTAGAATCAGCTTAACATGTAGCAAATACAGTCACCCCTTGGTAGGCACAGGGGGTATTGGTTCCAGGATCCCCCAAACCCCCAAGGATACCAAACTCCAAGGATGTTCTAGTCCCTTATATAAAGTGATGTATTATTTGCATATTTGCACACCCTCCTGCGTACAGTTGCGCACCACATAATGATGTTTTGGTCAACAGCAGACTGCACCAACAACAGTGGCCCTAGAAGATTATAATGGAGCTGAAACATTCCTATTGCCTAGTGATGTCTTAGCCATCCTAACCCAGGCCTGACCTGGCGTTCCAGCGCATGCCTTACATGTTTGTGGTGATGCTGGAGTACACAAACCCACTGTGCTGCCAGTCAGAGAAAAGTAGAGCACATGCAGTTATGTATAGTCCATAATGCTTGATGACAGCAATAAATGACTGTGTTACTGGTTTATGTATTTACTATACTATACTTTTTATCATCATCTTGGAGTGCATTCTTTCTACTTATAAAAAAAAGAAAAAAGTTGGCAGGGCACGGTGGCTCATGCCTATAATCCCAGCACTTTGGGAAGTTGAGGCAGATCACCTGAGGTCAGGAGTTTGAGACTAACATGGTGGAACCTCATCTCTATTAAAAAAAAAAAAAAAAAAAATGAGCCAGGCGTGATGGCGCACACCTGTAATCCCAGCTACTCAGGAAGTTGAGGCACGAGAATCACTTGAACCCAAAAGGTGGAGGTTGCAGCAAACCAAGATGGCACCACTGCACTCCAGTCTGGGTGACAGAGAGAGATTTTGTCTCAAAAAAACAAGAAAATAGTTAACGGTAAACCAGTCTCAGGCAAGTCCTTCAGAGGGATTCCAGGAGAAGGCATTGTTACCATAGGAGATGACAGCCCCATGTGTGCCGTTGTGCCTGAAGACTGGCCAGTGGGACAAGATGTGGATGTGGAGGCCAATGATATTGATGATCATGACCCTGTGTAGGCCTAGGCTAATGTGTCTGTGTCTTAGTTTTTAACAACATTTTAAAAAGGAAAAAAAAATTAAAAATTTTAAAAATAAAAAAACTTATAGAATAAGAATATAAAGAAAGAAGGCTGGGCGCAGTGACTCACACCTGTAATCCCAGCACTTTGGGAGGCCGAGGCCAGTGGATCACCTGAGGTCAGGAGTTCAAGACCAGCCTGACCAACATGGTGAAACCCCGTTTGTATTAAAAATACAAAAATTAGCCAGGTGTGGTGGTGGCACCTCTAATCCCAGCTACTCAGGAAGCTGAGGCAGGAGAATTGCTTGAACCCAGTAGGTAGAGGTTGCAGTGAGCCGAGATCATGCCATTGCACTCCAGCCTGGGCGATAAGAGCAAAACTCTGTCTCCAAAAAAAAGAAGAAGAAGAAAAGAAAAGATTTCTGTACAGCTGTATAATGAGTTTGTGTTTTAAGCTAAGGGTTATTACATAAGAGTCAAAATTTTTTTAAATTAAAGTTTATAAAGTTAAAAAGCTACCATAGGCTGTTTATTATCGGAGAAAGAAAAAACAATTTTAATAAATGTAGTGTAGCCTAAGTGTAAAGTGTTGACAAAATTGAGAGTAGGGTACAGTAACTTCCTGGACCATCACTTTCACTGCCCGCTCACTCCCTGACTCACCCAGAGCAGCCTCCAGTCCTGCAAGCACCATCCATTCAACAGTGGTACACCTGTACACCACTACAGGCCAGGCGCGGTGGCTCACGCCTGTAATCCCAGCAATGGGAGGCTGAGGTGGGCGGATCACAAGGTCAGGAGATCGAGACCACCTTGGCTAACATGGTGAAACCCCACCTCTACTAAAATTTTTTAAAAATCAGCCAGATGTGGTGACACGCACCTGTTGTCCTGGCTACTTAGGAGTCTGAGATAGGAGAATCACTAGAACCTGGGAGGCAGAGGTTGCAGTGAGCCGAGATTGTGCCACTGCATTCCAGGCTGGGCGACAGAGCAAGACTCCATCATTAAAAAAAAAACACACCCACACACACAAATACTTACCATTGTGTCACCTACATTGCCTACAGTGTTCAGTACAGTACCAGGCTGTGTAGTTTTGTGGCCTGGAAGCAAAGGTTTCTACCATACAGCCTAGGTGTGTGGCAGGCTCCACCATCTGGGTCTGTGCAGCTGCACTCCATGGTGTTCATTCGCACAAGGATGAAATTGCTCAGTGATTCATTTCTCAAAATGTTTCTCAAAATGGTATCAGCACATACCATACTTTAAATCACCTCTAAGTTACTTATAATACCTAATACAATGTAAATGTTATATAAATTGTTATGTTGTATTGGTTTTTTAATATTTATTTTTATTATGTTTTCATCATATATTGTCAATCCAAGGTTAATTGAATCCAAAAATTTGGAACCCGAGTGTATTAGTCAGGGTTCCCTAGAGGGACTAATATGATATAGATAGATATATATAGATATAGATATGGGAGTTTATTAAATATTAACTTACATGATCACATGGTCCCACAATAGGCTGTCTGCAAGCTGAGGGGCAAGGAGAGCCAGTCCGAGTCTCAGAACTGGAGAATTTGGAATCCGATGTTTGAGGGCAGGAAGCATCCAGCATGAGAGAAGGATGTAGGCTTGGAGGCTAAGCCAGTCTCACCTTTTCACGTTTTTCTGCCTGCTTTATATTCGCTGGCAGCTGATTAGATTGTGCTCACCCAGATTAAGGGTGGATCTGCCTTCCCCGGCCAACTGACTCAAATGTTAATCTCCTTTGGCAACACGCACCCACAGACAAACCTGGGATTAATACTTTGCATCCTTCAGTCCAATCAAGTTGACACTCAGTATTAACCATCACACCGAGGATACGGATGGCCAACTATATAGTTAGAAATAAACATCACTGAGACAGAAGTCTAAAAGCATTTCCACTTCCCTGCTTTTGCTGACTCTAGCAGGCACCAAGAAGAATCCACTGAGTCCAGGTAATTGACTCATTTACTCATTGTCATCACTATGAGAAAGGCACTCCAGATAGGATTATCGGACTTAGCAAATAAAAACACAGACCATCCAGCTAAATTTGAATTTCAAATGAACAATGGATAACTTTTTAGTACTAGTATGTTCCATGCAATACTTAGGACACTTTTACTGACACTAAAAGGAATGCTTGATTTTGATCTGAAATTCAAGTTCAACTGAGCATCCTGTACATGATCTGACAATCTTAACTCAAGCCCTTATGACGATGATAAAAAGAAGCATTGAGAACTGCTGAACTATGACATTATATCAGTTTTCTAGGGCTCCCATACAAAGTACCACAAATAGGGCCGCTTAAAGGACAGAAATGTATTGTCTCCCAGTTCTGGAAGCTGGAAGTCTGAGGAAGTCCTATTCCTTCTGAGAGAGGATTTGTTCCATGCCTCTGCCAAGCTTCTGGTGACTGCTGGCAATCACTGGCACTCCTTGGCTTTAGACACATCACCCCAATCTCTACCTTCCTATTCATGGGCATTTTCTCTGTGGACATGTTTACGTGTCCAAATTTCTTATTTTTATAAGGACACCAGTCATACTGGGTTAGGACCCACCAAACGACCTTATTTTAACTAATTATAGTTAAATATATATAGTTATATATATAATATATATAACATATAGATAATTTATATAACATATATAATTTATGTTTATATAATATATAATATATATAATTATATATTAATATATAATATATAAATAGATATAATTTTTATATATTTATATATTATATATTATATAAATTTATATATTTATATATAAATACATATATAATTATAATTTTAACTAATTATAACTAAGTATCATCTTTAATGATCCTATCTGCACACAAAGTTCCATTTTTAATTACAGGGAGTTAAGACCTCAATATACGAATTGTGGGGGAAGACAGGATTAAATCCACAACAAATCACCTTTTTTTCTTTTTTTTTTTTCTTTTTTTTGAGACAGACTCTCCCTCTATCGCCCAGGCTGGAGTGCAGTGGCGTGGCCACAGTTCACTGCAACCTCCGCCTCCTGGCTTCAAGCAATTCTCCCTCAGCCTCCTGAGTAGCTGGGATTACAGGCGCCCACTGCCATGCCCAGCTAATTTTTCTATTTTTAGTAAAGACAAGGTTTCACCACATTGGTCAGGCTGGTCTCAAACTCCTGACCTCAAGTGATCCAGCTGCCTCAGCCTCCCAAAGTGCTGGGATTACAGGCGTGAGCCACCGTGCCCGGCTAACAAAATGCTTTTAATGGCAAAAACTGCAATTACTTTTGCACCAACCTAAATAGCAATGAGAACTAGATATGGCTTATAACATACTCTTGAGTGCAGTAGTCCAGTCCTGGGATTCTGATAACCATCACTGTTCCCCCTCACTCAGGCACACGTAATAACTCTGAGTGTGTTTTGATGAAAAATATTTCAAAACAAAGCTGGTTTGACGTCTTTGGTGTTTTGCTGTTTTCCAGAATTGTTCTTGGACACTGCTCTCACTGAGCTTACAGTCAGGACTGGATTTCCATGGAGAGGTTTGATTCCCTCCAATACGCTGACTGCCGGCCCCTCACTAAGAAAGATGACTCTGGAACGGCAGCCTCCTTCCTTCTGAGCCCTCGTCCTACACCTGCATCCACTTGAGTGGTCTTCTGCTCTCTGACCCCATTAGCTCGATGAGGTGCACTGGCAATGTGAGGGGCACGTGAAAGCCCCTCTTTTAAAAAGACTCGCTTCCTACTTAAAGTTTGAACTGAAAGTGGACCACAGAATCGGTTAGTTGTAATTACTCTTTAATTACTTTATGCCCCAAATTATGAGGGCTCCATATGAGGTCAGATATATCTAATGATTGCTCAATTATCTTACAGATAGTTGCAGAACTCGCTTAATATATAGGAAATCTAGTCAGAAATAAACCTCTTTGGGACCAAAGTCTAAAAGCATTTCTAATCGCAGAATAAAACTCTAAGTTAAATGCTCTTTCCTCTCCAACATGCAGCCTCCTACTATTTTCTAAATAGTCTAAAAGATGCAGGACTGGCCAGGCACTGTGGCTGGCACCTGTAATACAAGCATTTGGGGAGGCCAAGGCAAGAGGATCACTTTAGGCCAGGAGTTCAAGACCAGCCTGGACAACACAGCAAGACTCCACCTTTACAATATTTTAATGAGCTGGGAGTAGCACATGCTTGTAGTCCCAGCTACTCGGGAGGCTGAGGCAGGAGGATCCTTGACCCCAAGAGTTTGAGGCTCCAGTGAGCTATGATATGATTATAACCCAATGAAGCTGGTTTCTCTCACCAATAAGCCTTTGGACAGTGATTTGCATATACTTGATGGAGCTATAACATTTGCTTCAAAGTTTGCACCAAGAACTGTAGATGCCACTCACTAGAATACGCAGATATCTGGCTTTGTACAAAAATGATTGGGGCTAGGCACAGTGGCTCATGCCTATAATCCCAGCACTTTGGGAGGCCAAGGTGGGAAGATCGCTTGAGTCCAGGAGTTCGAGACCAGCCTAGGTGACATAGTGACACCCCATCTCTACAAGAAATTAAAAGGCACGGTGGTGTGCACCTATAGTCACAGCTACCTGGGAGGCTGAGGCAGGAGGATCACTTGAGCCGAGGAGGTTGAGGCTACAGTGAACCATGATCATGCCACTGTACTCCAGCCTGGGTGACAGAGCAAGACCTTGTCTCAAAATAATAATAATAATAATAATGCCATCCCAACTACAGAATTGATGGGATTCTGTAGTTCAGACACTGTCTATTAAGATACCAGAAATTATTTCATCTGTGTGAATGCTCGGTTCACTTTTCAAATAAACACTGATTTCCACAACTTGATGTTTAATCAAACGCTCAGCCTAATCAGTATGCATTTTATCTATTTGAAAGAATACAATCAACAGTGACCACAAAATGTTACTCTCCACGGTTAACCTTGCCTTTCACAAGTCTAGATAAGCTTTTGCATTCTAGACTACGGTAATCTGTCACATGTGTATGGCAGATCCATCCTACAACTCTAGCCCAAGAAGCTATTTTTGTACTGTCCTTGAGCTTAGGACAGGGTTTCAAGATTCTCATTCTACCTCAGATTGTGCCTTCTTTATCTAAAATCCTAGCTGTAGTTTCATTGGGTGAGGGGTATTGTAATTCATATCACTGAAGAAAAAAATCCAGAAATAGTAATTTACTATCACCAAACCAGATGTTCACTTTTGATCTTTTGTCCTAGTGCAAAGATTGCCTTTAAAATCAGAGCCAGAAGAATTTTAGACAGTGCCGCTAAATCAGCCCAATCAATGAGGTAGTGTTCTGAAGTTCACCTTGCAGAATTAAACTTGAAATCATTCTTTTTTCTACTCCTGTCAAATCCTAATTTTCTTCTGTCTGAAACAGACGTTTTTTGAAGAAACCATATTTTTTTGCTCCAGCTTTGCTTAGACCTTTGCCTGAAAGCAGTCATGCTGTTATTTAACCTGGCCTGCTGGGATTCTTGAAGTTATGAAGGCTTTTAAAAAGGTTATAAGCTTAGAAGTTATAGTATAAATTTGCATTCCATTCAAGTAGAAAATGAAAAAACAGACACTGTTAGAAAAATAGTAAAATGCATTCATCTGATTTTTTAAAAATATAAATTGTGAATAAAGATTCTCTTTTGTGTAGGCATATGAAACAGAAAGTATTCATTTCTGGTTTTGAAACTTTGATGTTCTTTATTCAAGATCACATCATCTTCAGTCAAAGAGGCAATATCTGGTTAATGTATCTCCATTTCTAGCAGACTGACATCAATAACATGTCATATCAAGGGCATAATATCATATTATGTTATAAGAAGTCCTTCCTTCCCAATCTTTTTTCTGTATGTGTAAGACAGGGTCTCTCTGTCACCCAGGCTGGAGTGCAGTGGTGCGATCAAGCCTCACTGCAGCCTCAACCTCCTGAGCTCAAGCAATCCTCCCACCTCAGCCTCCAGAGTAGCTGGGACCACAGGCACGCACCACCACGCTCAGCTAATTTTTGTAATTTTTGCAGACATAGGGTGTCACTATATTGCCCAGGCTGGTCTCAAACTCCAGGGCTCAAACGGTCTGTCCTCCTTAACCTCCCAAAGTGCTAGGATTACAGGTGTGCACCACCATGCCCACCCCAGGATGGCATTATTTTTATTTCTAGTCCTTAGTAGTATCTGAATGTAATTAAATATCATTGGTATAACACAAATGGCAAATGTCTGTGGATAGACATGATCTGAGAAGCACATTAGAGGTGATTGTTTTAATTTTAACATATTTCCAATCTCCAAACTGAATAATGGTACCTGATGAGCACTCTTTAGAATAAGAAAAATAAATATCTCCACGGAGGAAAGAATTGGTAGTTGAGGAAATATTGGTTATGTTTTAAATTTGGTTAATACAGGATTGGGGAAACTCTACTATGCCAATCCGTGTTGAACCACCAGGTGGCACACTACTGCCTTCTTTCCACCATTCAACCACAGAAAAAGAAAATGCCATTGGGAGATGTTGGGTTTAGTTTATTGGTGGTGGTTTTTTATACAGAAAATTCACCAAAACCAACTTAGCCACATAAAGATATGAATCTACAAGTGGTTCTTTCTCAACTTTAATATTTTTATTACTATCAGTAGAATTTATTTTGCTTTGCTTTTTCTTTAAGCTTTGAGCCAGCAAGATGTGAACACACCAGCTAACCAACTAACTGAAATGCTAACCAAAATAAGCCCATTGATTACTCTTTACATGAAAGCAGAAACAACTGGGGAAATAGTTTTACCTTTCAGAATACTTAAGGATTACCAGCGTTTAATATTCTACACGAGCATTTCATATTTGCAAAGTGTATTGTTACATACTTATAAGTAATTACAATAATGAATGTGATAGCATTTTTTAAAACCCACATGCAATCTAGGTCAAATTCTGAACATTTTACAGATTTCTCTAGCTTTTTCCAACATTTATTCAATGACTTCATGGGCAAAATAACCAGAATCAACTCAATTTTTTAAATAATTTTAATAGAATTCTCCGTTTATACTGATTTAGATTTAGGAATTGTCATAATGCCTTACAAATAGTCTTTCTGCCTAAAAGTAAATATGTCTGTAACTCCAGTTTACTGAAAAAGGTACCCTTTTTGTTTACTGAGGTATATCAAACACATTTTGGATTTACCCTAGTTGACTAAGTCCTGGCAATCAGTAAATTAACTAGCACTTTAAACAGAACTTTTAATGTCCATTGATGAAATGGGCCGCACAAATGAGAGTTTAGCTTCTTTCAGTTCTAAAATCACAAGGCAGAATGGAGATGAATTCTAGTCCCAGTTTTGCCACCAGCTAGCTGTGTTGCCTCGGGCAAATTATTTAAACTCTTTATACCTTCTTTCTCTCAAGTGAGAAATTAAATAAAGTGGAATCGGTCTAAGGTTCTATTTTACTTTTAAAATGGTATGATTTTATTTTTATATTTGAATCTTATGTTGTGAAGCATAATAAAGTATTTCAAAGTAATTCATCAAAGTAGGAAACGCTAGGAAAAATTCCTAAAGCAGTGACCACCTCGAGTGGTGGTAGCCGTGTGCAGACGGCTTGGAGTCTTCTGCATCTCCTCTGATGAGCAAAACCAAGAGCTCTCCCCACACAAAGGAAGAGCTCTGCACACACCCTTTGCTTTACAATTTCTTCACTTAGTCTGGCTAATTGATATTTAGCCACCTCAGAATGAAATCATTGAGCTCTTTCTCCAGCTGTCTTGCACAGAATCTTCAATAGTGTAGATCTGTCTAACAGATTCCAACTCCTGGAACACACAATGTAAGCTTCCAGAATAATCGATAGCCATAACTTTAGAAATATATGTAGTGTTCATGTAAGATGGTCCTACAGGTACTACATCCCTTTTCTCATAATGTGAATGAAAACGAGTTATTTTCTTATGTTCGAGTTGCATTATATCTCATATATTGAGTTTACAAAAGCAAAAATTCCCGAATCCCTCAAAATTGAGAATGACTATACCTACACGAGCTAGATACAGAACCTATACTGAGTAAACAGACCCACATTTTTTATTTGCAGACTTATGCTTTTATATCTTCTGTTAGGGAATATGTTTCTTCTTTAAACAAACAACGGCTTCTTTCCCCATTTATTGTGTACTTCTGACGGTATTTTAAAAAAGACTTTCACAAGGGAGGGATGGGTCCTTTATTAAGACTTTAAAATGAGGGCAATAAATATATTTTATTGGTTATAATACCTTTTTCTTTATTAGAAGGGTAACAGACTGCTGGTTAACGGGTCATGAAATATTAATTAAAAAGAAAAAATATATGATGCAAGCAATCTCAGTGAGCACTAACTCATGCTTTTACTAGGATTTTTTTCTGCATAAAGTGAAAGGCGTGTGGACCCAGTCAGGTCACCCACAGGGAAACACCAGCTGGTCTCGTAGCTCTCAAGCTACAGGCTCATCCAGTGACAGCAAGCCATGGAGTCCTCTGCACCAACATTTGGGGCTCATACTGCATTTGGACGTAAGCAGTCAGAAAGCACGCCCAGGACCAAGTGTTCCTGACAGATCTGCCTCTGCCTCCAGGACCAGATAGACCTACCCACACCAGTGTGCGTGAGTGAACACAGCAACTCTGCATGGAACATTCTGTTTTCACCAAGCGACCCAAGACCACAAGAACTCTTTCTGCCCCAGGCACCCATTTTGGCTAACTAGAGCCTTCCATCACTTCCAATGAAATACCCACATTTCTTCCAGATTCTGTTTTTACCCATGCACTTCAACTGCTCCCCTTAACTGGCTACAAGACGATTTACATCTTAAATTTAAGAGAAAAGGCAGATGTTTTAGGATGGCAGGGGGAAATAATCCTCAAATACTGCCTGTGATATTAAAAATGGAGTTAAGAGAAGTTTCCATGGGCAACTCTAATATGCTGCTCTCATTTAGCTGGAAGGGACCCTGACAGATAGAGACAAGAAAGTAACCTCACACTCGACTACAGGGAACAGCAGAGGTGTGTGTCCTGTGGCCACCTTCCAAGGAGGAAGGACTTACTTCGGGCCTCTGCAGCAATCGGCATGGCAACCAGAAATTCTCAACCAGGCACTTGCAAAGTTCAACATGTAGTAAATCACCTAAGGCCATCTTGCTCAAATGCAGCTTCTGATTCCACAGGTCTGGAGTGGAGTGGATGATTCTCAGTCCACACTGGGAATAAGGAGACCCTCTCCTTCTCTCCCTGAAGCTCTGACTCAGGCTGGCCTTTGTCCAGTAAAGTGAAAGAGAAGCAGAAACTTCACTGAAGCCTATAGGATTTTTTTTTTTTTTAAGGCAAACATTAAGGGCACAGTGGCTCGTGCTTTTAATCCCAGCACTTTGGGAAACCAAGATGGGAGGATCACTGGAGGCCAGGAGTTCGAGACCAATTTGAATAACGTAGCAAGACCTAATCTCTCCAAAAAAGAAAGAAAAAGAGAGAGAGAGGATCGCCTGAGCCCAGGGGTCCAGACTGCAGGGAGCTATGATCACACCACTGCACTCCAGCCTGGGCACCAAAGCAAGACCCTGTCTGTAATAAAATAAAATAATAACAAATAAGTGTTAACAAATGATTTACTGTGGATACATGATTCTTGGTGACTTTTAAAATTTCTGTCAGTACAATATCATCTACACAATAAGTAAAAATAAAAAATCTTCAACAAAAATTTAAACAACTTTTGAAATAATTGATAACCCCAAGGTGCTGTTTCCCTTTGAGGAATTTTCTCTACTTCCAAACGTGAGCAGGATTGGGTATTTTATTTTTCCCCTGATTAACAATTTATTTTCTTTTAAAAATTACCATAACAATAAAATTTGCTTTTTCTCTTTTGGTACACAGGTCTATGAATTTTAATGCACAGATAGATTTGTGTAACCACCACCAAAATTGTGATATAAAACAGTTCCATTACTGTCCCCCCAAAATTGGTGGGATTTGGGTTCCCAAATTTTTACAGCTTTCTCTCTTTTCCTAATTCCTCTCTTTGCTTCCGCATTTACAAAGAACATTTTTTTAAATAAAATTAAGTATTGTTTTACAAAATCATCCAGAAAATTCATATTCTCCTTGAAGTCACAGAAGACAAAATAGGGCTGAGACGCGAAGGCTCAGAACCACTGTGGCAAAATCTTGAGGTTAACTGAATCTGGGTTAGAAGTATACACAGCCTCCTAGTTTGGGCTCCCAGATGGAGAACAAGTTTGCGCAGGTTCAAGAGTGTTGTCCTTGGACCTTCCTGAGGATGGGAAATTCTCTACAATGGTCTCTTTATTGTATTGCCAGAGTCAAACCCAGAAGAAAGTCCAAGCTGTCTCAGAGCCAGCAGTGACCTATAAACCCTCAGCCTCAAAGTTGGAAGGCAGGCAAAGCACCCCGCTGCCTGGGGATTGCATCAGAGCCCCAAAATGGGTCACCGGCAGAAAGCAGAAACAAGTCAGGTAATTTCTTCTGTTTCAGCTTCTAGGGCAATGGAAACTGTGGAATCTATACACCCAAAAAGTTTCAAATCACAGAAAAGCTCTCAGATTCTTCAATTATTCATAGTAACAACTACGGGTAAAAGAATAAACCTTCCAGAGATGACAGAATGGCCTTAATTTGGGGGCTATTTCCAGCCCCTGTATACTTTTAACTCCATTCATGCTGAATAGCTAAAGGTCTTGTACTACTGCCTTTGATTTACGGAAGGGAAAAAAAAGATGGTATTACTGAAAAGACCCATTACTCCTGTGCCTCATCATGTAGTTCAATGTTAAGTACTCTACAAAACTGAATCCTTGGTGGAATGCAATTCTGTAATTCAATCGAGAGATCTTGCTAATGTCCCAGTCTGCAAGAACATAGCTTAAGGGTTTAGGTTTAGAAGGAAACCTTGCAAACCAGAGATGGAATTACAGCCTGCCTCTTCCATCAAGAGATGAGTGAGGGTTGTTGGCAGTGTAATATTAAACAATTATAAAATTTTTCAAAGAAAGTGAAAGAATTTTGGAGTTCTGTTTGTCTCTACGGGAAGGTAAAGGAAGAAGAAAAGATAAAACACCAGATGAGCACACTGTTGAAGCTGGATGTTTAGAAAGTGGGGACTGAGTACACCATTTTCTCTACTTTCCCATGCATTTTTACAATGTCCATAAGAAAAAGTTAAAAAAAAAAAATGCCACCAAAAGTACTATGATAGGAAAATAACCTTCTGAAAACTCATGGAATTTGTAGGTGTGTTTCTCACTTATGTATTAAATGTCAATATGAATAAATATTATGTGATAACTTTTGCAAGATTATAGGGCCCTTAATGGGCAGAAATGAAGACTTACTGTCAGTGCTGGGGTCAGATATCTTCTAAGTGGACTAAGGGAAGTTTCTTATGTAATGAAGGCTGTGCAGTTGTGTTATTATGTATTATTCACACACACACTTGCACGCAATATTAGATACAGTCATGCATATCACAACGTTTCCATCAACAATGGACTGCATATCCAACAGTGGTCCTTGAAAGATTATATACATAGTCTTACTGTAGCTTTTCTATTTTTAGACATGCAAATACATGCCATTGTGTTCCATTGCCTACAGAATTCAGTACTGTAACATGCTGTATAGGTTTGCAGTCTAGGAACAACAGGCTGTATCATATAGCCTAGGTGTGTAGCAGGCTGCACCACCTCAGTTTGTGTAAGTACACTCTGTGATGTACTTACACAACCATGAAATCACCTAACAATGCATTTCTTGAGACATATCCCCATCATTAAGCAATACATTACTGTGTACATATTCAGACTTCCAAATAAAAAAATTAGAATGCTGGGAACAGGCTACTTGCATCACAAAAGGACCATGCCATATTCCTTTAAACACCAATACATATTAATAATATGACTTAAGAATTTCTACTTATCTAACAATCTGTTTCTTAGCTCTAGCTACAATTATACTCTTCCGGGGAGCATTTGAAAAATACTTCCTCCCAGTCCCTACTCCACACCAGTGAATAAAGCTGTCCAAATGATTTTAAAATGCATCCAGGATTGAAGACCACGAGGCTACTGCTCTCAGGAACAGAGCCAAGACTTAGAGGAGAGTTCTTTAGAACCTATCAGGATAACCCATTGAGACCATTGAGATGCCATATTGTTTGGATAACCTCAAACATCCACACTAAGTACGGAGGTGTCTGTGAGGAAATTAAATTAGAATGAAAGTCATAGTATGCTTAATGTTCAATAGAATTATCTATGTGAAACTGGAAGAAAAAAATAAAGCCAGGTTTCTTCCCCAAACCTTTGACTGATGGACCCTAGGCTAGACCTTTCAAATGTAAAATAAATTTAATTTCTGGCCCAGAACAGTGGCTCATACCTGTAATCCCAGCACTTTGGGAGGCTAAGGTGGGCAGATCGCTTGAGTCCAGAAGTTCAACAACACCAGCCTGGGCAACATGGCGAAACCCCGTCTCTATTAAACATACAAAAAATTAGCCAGGTATGGTGGAATCCAACTGTGGTCCCAGTTACTTGGGAGGCTGAGGTGGGAGAATTTCTTGATTCCAGAAGGTCAAGGCTGGAGTGAGGCATGATCGTGCCCCTGCACTCCAGCCTGGGCAACGGGAATGAGACCCTGTCTCAAAAAATAAATACATAAACTTTACAAAATGAAAAACTAAGAACATTTAATTTCTTTAAAGGTGTAATTAAACCAATAGTTACATTATTATTTGAATAAATTGTGGTTGCTACAAGTTATAAAATAGCCATAATCGTCATTTTCACTCTGCAAACGTCTCCTACCTCCACCTCATCTGTGCTCCATTTGGAAATCCGTAAAATGTGTGTTGATGAGGCAGCTGGGTTAAACCCACAGTTCCTGTAGGGGAGGGGTAGTTTTCACCAACACCTTGGGAAAGGCCTTATTCTGAGCTCTCTTCTCTCTTCTGACAAGCGATAGTTTTTAACGGTGTGGGCGCAAGTTAAAACTAGACTTGTGGCCGGGCGCGGTGGCTCAAGCCTGTAATCCCAGCACTTTGGGAGGCCGAGACGGGCGGATCACGAGGTCAGGAGATCGAGACCATCCTGGTGAAACCCCGTCTCTACTAAAAAATACAAAAAACTAGCCGGGCGACATGGCGGGCGCCTGTAGTCCCAGCTGCTTGGGAGGCTGAGGCAGGAGAATGGCGTAAACCCGGGAGGCGGAGCTTGCAGTGAGCTGAGACCCGGCCACTGCACTCCAGCCTGGGCGGCAGAGCGAGACTCCGTCTCAAAAAAAAAAAAAAAAAACACTAGACTTGTATCCTTACTGGAACTCTGTTACCACTAAAATTAAGCATTGGGAGTAGATGGGACCACCAGTGAAGGCCCAAGGAGTTCTGAGAGCCCAGCCACCTACCAAGAAGCCCAGCCCCCAACCATTCCCATTCTGCCTTCTCACAGCTTTTCAGCTTTCCAACCCTAAGCTTTTTGGCTTTTGATGTTTATGGTTTACGTTCATGTTTCGGCTTTAACTTTTAACATATTTTTACTTCCTCATAGAATTTAAATGCAGACTCCCAGTGCTGGAAGATCTGAATTATTCTCTCACCTATGGGCCATGCCGTAAGTCCTGAACTCAACCATCAACATCAGAACTTACCATACAAAATTTCCTTTTTTCTCTATCCAAGACGGAGTCTAACACCCCATATAAGTTAGTCCTAATGGGACTAAAAATCCAAAATCAAAATGGCTTTCTCTGGATCTTTTCTGGCATCATCCAATTTTTCTATCTTTTAAAACAATTATTCTGCAGTCAGCCTATATCATTCCTAAATCAGCTACTAGATTAGGAAGTATCAGAGTAACTAAAGAAGGACCTAGAACTTAAGCTCGTAAGCTTGGAAATAAGACAGACTTGGAATCTGACTAACTCTGACATGTTGGCCAGGTTATTGACCTCTGTGAAATGAAGGAGAGACACCTGCAGTGTCTAA